>NC_141681.1:45406208-46654423 GCF_028749965.1 Puma concolor
TGTTTCAGATTCTGTGTCTCCCTCTCTCTCTGCCCCTCCCCCGTTCATGCTCTGTCTCTCTCTGTCTCAAAAATAAATAAATGTTAAAAAAATAAAAATAAAAAGGCAAGAAGGTGAAAAACAGTAAATGAAATAACTAGAAACCACAATGAATAGTTGAAATGAGTCTAAATGCATCATTAATCCCAGTAAATGTAAATGGGCTCAACTTGTCAATTAGAAGCAAAGATTTTGAAATGATGGGCTTTGTTTTGTTTTTTTGTTTTAAAACAGCTATAAACAGCTATATTTACCAGGGTCACATCTAAAAAGATAAGTACATAGGTGAAAAATACAGAAAAAGATATACTGGGCAGATAGTATACAATAAAAAGTTGTGTTTCAATATCAGACAAAATAGTCTTTAAGGCAAACACTGCTAGAGATAAAGTCACTAGAGAGTGGTAAAATTTTGAATTCACCAGTAAAGTTAAAAGATTCTAACCTTTGAAGTTCTTTAAGTAAAAGGAACTATATATAGAAACTGACAAATTCACCAGATATTTTAAAATTGCCTGGAGCAGTCGGTTAAGCGACTGACTCGATATTGGCTCGGGTCATGATCTCCTGTTTCTTGAGTTCAAGCCCCGCTTCAGGCTTCATGCTGTCAGCACAGGATTCTCTCTCTCTCTGCCCCTCTCCTGCTCTCACTTGCTCGCTCTCTCTCCCAAAATAAACATTTAAAAAAAAAAATGGAGCAAAGCCAATTCAGTGTAAATTCATGATTTTTATCATCTTAAAATTCCTTAAGTGTCTACAAAGAGAGGAGATGGAGGTCTTTGGAAGAGATGGGAGCTGGGTCCCAAATTGTGTCATGGCATTGACCTCGCTTTTTTTACTCTATTTCCTCACCCATCAATTATGGATGACCTTTCAGGTCTGGCCTTCTAATTGGGCTATGTGTAAGTTGGAAGAGTTGCCCCTTTTTGAGAACACTTTCTCCTAATGTACCTTCAAGCAGAAACCTTTCTGTTTCTTCTGATTCTGGGGAGTGACAGGAAGCATGAATAGAGAGGGGAGGGAAAGTTACAGGCACATACTTTTTATTACTCTCAGGTCACTTATTCTACTGCTTTTACATGTTTTTACAGTGCAATAAAATGGGCAATTTCCTAGGGTAGGTTGGGGAAGCCAATAATACAAGATGTAAAATAACCATTTCTATACAAGGTACCACCCTTTCTGTGCACATTCAGAATAAAATAAGGAAGGATGGTTAGCAAATGCTAAGAGTGATAATCCTGAATAGCTGGGATTATATATGAGGTGTTTTTATTTTTAATTCCCCCCCCCCCCCCAATCTTTAAAAAAATGTACATGTAAGGGCTCCTGTCTGGCTCAATCAGTTGAGTGTCCAACTCTTGGTTTTGGCTTAGGTTGTGATCTCACGGTTTGTGAGTTTGAGCCCTGCATCGGGTTCTGCGCTGACAGGACAGAGTCTGCTTGGGATTCCTTCTCTCCCTCTCTCTCTCTGCCCCTCCCCGGCTTGCTATGTCTCTCTCTCTCTCAAAATAAATAAACTTTTTTTTTAACTACATGTGTTGTGTAATAAAAGTGTACAAAAGTCCATTTATTGAATTGCTTGTAGAATTCTTGCTTGGCCAACTTGGAGTCCTATTGGAATAGGTTTGATAGTTTTTAAGCTTTCAAATCTGGCTGCATAAGTGAAACTGATACATACTTTCCCTTAAAAAAAATTTTTTTTTTAGGATTATTTATTTTGAGTGCAAGCAGGGGAGGGGCAGAGAAAGAGAGAGAATCCCAAGCAGACTCTGCACTATCAACACAGCCCAATGCTGGGCTTGAACCCATGAAGCATGAGATCATGACCTGAACCAGAATCAAGAGTCAGATGCTTAACTAACTGAACCACTCAGGTGCCTCTATACTTTCCTTTTTTAACTTAAGTTTGTAATACACATGATATGTTGGCATTCATCACTGATTTTACCACTGTGAGAATGAGAGAAAAGGACTAGCCAGCTGGGTTAAGTTTTCCATGCAGATGATGATGAGCTAAAGATAGAGAAAATTAAAAAACTAATAGTAATGTTTTTGGTGAATGAGGAGTATTTGTATTCTAGGGCTGCCATAGAAAAATACCACAAAACTTAAAACAAGCCATCAAGTATTTGGTTTGGGGTTCTACACCCCCCCCCCAACTCCCTGTCAAGTATTTTGTTAATGAGGTACCACATTGTTGCTGTTCTCTCACCATTGTGGAAAAAGAAGTCCAAAACCAGTTAGTGTGATGAGGACCATGCCCCCTTCTGAGGCTGTGGGGAAGAATGCTTCCTTGCTTCTTATGGCCCCAGGCGTCCCTTGGTTTGTGATTGCATCACTCCATTTTCTTCACATGGTCCCCTTCCCCTTGTCTCCTCTCTGCCTGCAAACCTCCCTCTCTTTATAAGGACATGAGTTATTGGATTTAGGGCTTACCTCGACTTTATTACATCTGCAAAGACCCTGTTACCAAATAAAGTCACATTCATGGCTACTAGGGTTAGGGCCTAAAATATCTTTTGGGGGACGTAATACAACCCACAACCTGGAAATCAACAAACCTAACTGGAACAGCAGTTTTTGTGAAAATAAGCTTAGACACATAGGTCCTTAAAATTGCCAGCATGAGGGGCGCCTGGGTGGCTCAGTCAGTTGAGCATCCGACTTCAGTTCAGGTCATGATCTCACAGCTTGTGAGTTCAAGCCCCATGTCGGGCTCCATGCTGACAGCTCAGAGCCTGGAGCCTGCTTTGCACTCTGTGTCTCCCTCTGGTCTCTGCCCCTAACCCGCTCGCATCTTGTCTCTGTCTCTCTCAAAAATAAATAAACATTAAAAAAATTTTTTTAATTGCCAGCATGAGTTTGAGCAAATCTACCTGGAATGCAACCAGTTTCTTTTTAAATGTTTACATCCGTGAGTTTTTCTCAAATCTAAATTCCCAGAATGAGTTTTGAACATGTTACAGTAGTTCAAAGTATAGGAAGGGGTATTAACATACAACATAGCTCCCAGCTCCTAGTCCCTGAGGGACTTTCATATGAGGATAAGGAATACAAATGTGTAGGCAACAAAGAATAATGACATCTGGGATCCATCGGAGATGAGGCATGGGGAATGAGCCACATCAACTCTAGTGGACTGTAGGAGAAGAGAAATCCTTAGAAAAAGTATGGCTAAGGTAAGGCAGAAAGTGGAGGTAGAACTTTTACAGTGTTGAGGTTTAGCACATTTGCAGTGTTTGTGATATGGTTGGCATTTTCAAAGGCAATGTGAAATAATAGGCCCAGACAGTAGTAGAGGGGAAGTGTGAGTTGGGATGGTTGACTGCAGTGGTTGTGCTGACATGTCTGAAAAGTGGGGCTGCAGAGGCCTCACAGTTCTGTTTGGCTTTCTTGTGTAAGGTCTCTGGACCATTGCAGACAGTCACATCCATCTTTTTCACCTGTTACCAGAACCAGTTTTAATTTTTTCTAACTTCATTTAAGTGGAAATAGTTAAATGTCTGGTTGCCTAGGCTACTGAGATAATTGAAGGATTCCCCTCAGGTACATAATCCAGGAAGGAAATGGCAGGAGAAACAAAGTTTTTAAGATGATAGAGTCATATAGAATGTGGTCATTGGATAAACATGTTATCTCCATTTATCGCTGGAGAAATCTGAAAGATGGCTTTGGTTATCTCATTGCCATACAAAGAATAAATGTCTATCATTCTTCATTCCTTGTAAAGAATAATCAGACCTCCTTATATCAACGTTCAAGGTCTTTCATGTGTTGTTCACTTTCTGCTTTTCTAGTTTTACCTATCACTAATTTAAAGCATGTGTTTTATGCATTAACTAAAAATAAATTGCTTGATGTCCCAGATCTTGCTTTGCACTTTTCCACATTAGCAACATTTCTTACTCCTTTTCCTCTGCTTGGAATGTCCGTCCACCATAATTCTTTTTTTTTTAAGGGTTTATTTATTTATTTTGAGAAAGAGTGTGTATTTGCAGGGGTGAGGGGCAGAGAGAGAGAAGGAGAGAGAATCCCAAGTAGGCTCCGCGCTGTCGGTGCAGAGCCCAAAAAGGGGTTCGAATTCATGAACCATGAGATCATGACCTGAGCCGAAATCAAGAATCAGATGCTTAACAGACTGAGCCACCCAGGCGCCCCCATCCACTATAATTCTTAGTTACCATCTATCAAAATGTATTCATCATCAAATGTAGAGTTCAGCTGTTACTCTTCCATTGAGCCCTTCCTATTCCTGCCTTTGTACACTTGGAGATCATAGGTTTCTGAATAGTAACTACCAGTAATTAAGTCTTTAATATTTGCCAAACACTGTTTTGAAAACTTACAATGTGTCAAGTCTATGAAGTGTAGTCACTCATTTCGTTTTACAGATGAGGAAATAGAAATTTGCATAGCTAGCAATTAATTACTATTTCTTAAACCATTATTATAATAGAGCATATTTAGAGATGAAAAGGAAGCTCAAGACTCTTCCAACCCCTTTTATTTTATTTTATTTTATTTTATTTTATTTTATTTTATTTTATTTTATTTTATTTTATTTTTCCAACCCCTTTATTTTATAAGTGAACAAACTGAAGCCAATAAAATTAAGCAATCTGACTGAAGAACTATAATTAGCATAATGGATAGGCAGAGTAACAAATCAGTCAATCTTAACAGCTTGATAAGTTATCACAGGACCAAGAAAAATGACAGCTTGAAATAATGAAAGGGGGAAATATAAAAACAGATCTAGAGGGGTGCCTGGGTGGCTCAGTCAGTTAAGTGTCTAACATTAAAAATATTAAAAACTAACATTAAAAAATAAATAAAAATCGGGGCGCCTGGGTGGCTCAGTCGGTTAAGCGTCTGACTTCGGCTCAGGTCATGATCTCACGGTCCGTGAGTTTGAGCCCCGCATCGGGCTCTGTGCTGACAGCTCAGAGCCTGGAGCCTGTTTCAGATTCTGTGTCTCCCTCTCTGACCCTCCCCCGTTCATGCTCTGTCTCTCTCTGTCTCAAGAATAAATAAAAACGTTAAAAAAAATAAAAAAATAAATAAGAATAGATCTGGAATATCCTCTATATGCACAATAGACATTTAAATTAAAAATTTTTTTAATGTTTATTTATTTTTGAAAGAGAGAGAGACAGAGTGTGAGCAGGGAAAGGGAAGAGAGAGAGGGAGACACAGAATCCGAAGCAGGCTCCAGGCTCCAAGTTGTCAGCACAGAGCCTGATGTGGGGCTTGAACTCAAGAACCCTGAGATCATGACCTTAGCCGAAGTCGGACGCTTAACCAACCCAGGCACCCCTACAACAGATATTTAAAAGGGCAAGAAGACAGATGTACAAGGTGAAAGTAATATTTTTTTTTAAATGGAGGATTTCCTGCCTCAGGATTGAGTAGAGGTACTTTCTCCCCTATTTCTCCTACTAATTACAAATAAAAACCCTGGATGTTTATAGAAAACAAACATAAGATTTTGAAAGTGGAAAGAAGGCGGCAGGCAGGGTTGAGACCATGGGTCCAGTGGAATAAGACAGTGGTGATATCCTTGGGTTTTTTGTTTGTTTGTTTTGGTTTTGGTTTTGGGTTTTTTATTATTATTTTTTTTTATTTTTTTGCCCTACATATCCCTCATTTGGAGCTGAAGAAGCTGGCAACCCTGAAATACCAACTGGTGTTGACGAGCGGGGAAAAGCCCAGCGAAAGCCTGCTCTGTAACCAAAGAACAGGGAAAAAGGCAGCTTAGTAAGACAGGAAACTTTTACACAGTAACTGTTCTACTCCAGGCAAACACCACAGGAAAAAAAAAACGGTTTTGCCCAGACCAGCAAGGACTGCATGAGGAGCCTAGATTTCCACGATTGCCAGGCGCTCCAACTTTACCTGCCCTTCATAGAGGTATGGTCAGAAAAGAATACCACCCACTGGGTGTGAGACAGTACCCCTCCCTTCCACGGTGTCAATGTAAACCATTTAGGGAGGTGAGATTTCTACCCCCACTTAGCAGTAATGAGGTACCCATACCCTTCAGAGAGGGGCCTCGTGTGAGACAGGCCTACAGGGAAGTCAGGAGTTTCACCACTGCCCAGTGTTAATGAGGTCACACACACTCCTATATTGTCAGAATAGACCACCTGGGAAACAGTAATCATACATTCCAATTTGTCCCAGCCAGGGAGGTTACCAGTGGATGCCTAATGAATGCAGAGCTGGAACTTTTATCCCTGTTCAGCAATAACTAGGAGGCTTTGCCCTTCTCAGGTATCAAAGAATCCTGAGTAGGGAACCTAGACTTCTACCCACATTTGGCAGAGACAAGGTGGTATCTCTGATCTCTCAGCCATAACAATGTCAGAGGAAGCCAGCTGCAGGTTTATAATTTTTTTTAAAGCTGGGGGCTGAGGAGCAGAGAGAGAAGGGGAGAGAGAGAATCCCAAGCAGGCTGTCTGCCATCAGCGCAGAGCCCGATGCAGGTCTCAGTCTCATGAACTGTGAGATCATGACTTGCGCCGAAACCAAGAGTCAGACATTGAACCAACTGAACCACCTGGGCGCTCATTTATTTTAGAGAGAAAGAACATGAGCTGAGGAGAGGGGCAGAGAGAGAGAGAGAGAGACAGAGAGACAGAGAGAATCTCGAGGAGGCTCCACACTCAGTGTGGGGCTCGATCCCACAACCCTAGGATCATAACCGTAGCCGAAATCAAGAGTTGAATACTCAACTGACTAAGCCACCCAGGTGCCCCAAAACTGAAGGTTTAAATAAGATCTAATACCCTAAATGTCCACATTTATTTTAAAAATCAAATATCGAAACCAGGAAAATCTCAACTTGAATAAAAAATCAATAGATATTTTGTCATGAGCCTAGAACTGCTCTAAAAAATAGTCTATTAAAAAGATAAATAAATAAAAAGATAAATAGGTGCCAACACCAGATGACAGAGATCTTAGAATTATCTGACAAATATTTAAAGCAACCATCATAGGGGCACCTGGGTGGCACAGTCGGTTAAGCGTCCGACTTCAGTCAGGTCACGATCTCGCGGTCCGTGAGTTCGAGCCCCGCGTCAGGCTCTGGGCTGATGGCTCGGAGCCTGGAGCCTGTTTCCGATTCTGTGTCTCCCTCTCTCTCTGCCCCTCCCCCGTTCATGCTCTGTCTCTGTCCCAAAAATAAATAAATAAACGTTGAAAAAAAAATAAAGCAACCATCATAAATATGCTTTAATTAGCAATTACAAAAACATTTGAAACAAATGAAAAGTACAAAGCAAGTTTCAGCAAGAAATAGAAGACAGAAAGAGAACTAAATTGAAATTTTGGAATAGAAATATACAGTAACTGAAATGGAAAAAAAAGAAAACTCAATGGATGGGCTGAACAGCAATATGGAAGGTACAGAGGAAAAATTCATTAAATTTGAAGAGAAACAATAGAAATTATTGTCTGACAGCAGAGAGAAACTAGACTGAAAGCAAAAACAGAGCCTCAGGTAAACAAACAAACCAACCAACCAAACAGAGCCTTAGAGACCTGTGAAATTAAAAGAAAAAAAATATATTTGTGACACAGGAGTCCCACAGGAGGGGAAAAGGAGGGCAGGGCTAAATAAGTAGTTGAGGAAATAATGGCTGAAAATGTCCCAAATATGGTAAAAGAAATACACCTACAACCTACAGATTTAAGAAGCTGAGACAAACAGGGTGAAAAACCAAAGAAATCCAAGCCAACACACATTATAATCAAATTTCTGAGAACTATAAAGAAAAAAATCTTGAAGGCAGTGACAGAAATGAAACCTTTCTTTTTTTAATGTTTATTTATTTTTGAGAGAGAGAGAGACAGACTGTGAGTGGGGGAGGGGCAGAGAGAGAGGGAGACACAGAATCTGAAACAGTCTCCAAGCTGTCAGCACAGGGCTAGATGCGGGGCTCAAACTCACGAACTGGGAGATCATGACCTGAGCCGAAGTCGGACACTTACCAACTGAGCCACCCAGGCGCCTCAAAATGACACCTTTCTTAAAGAAGGAAAACAATTTGAAAGACAGCAGATTTCTCATCAGACGTCATGGAGGAAATGGCACAACAGTTTTCAAATTAAAGAAAACTGTTCAACCCAGCATTTCCCCATCTAGGTAGATTTTAGCAGCAGTGAGCCACAGATCCCAGCTGGCCACACAATCATGAGGGTAAACAACCAATACACTTAGAACCATTCTGTTTTTCATTTTCAGTACAGTAATCAACAAAATATGAGACATTCAGCACTTTGTTATAAAATGGGCTTGTTAGATGATTTTGGCCAACTGTAGGCTAATGTGAGTGTTCTGAGCATGTTTAAGGTAGGCTGGGCTGAGCTATGATGTTTAGTCATTTAAGTGTATGAAATGCATTTTTGCCTTATGATGTTTTCATAAGTTTCAAAGTTTGGATGACTCCCCCTCCCCCAAGCTGTCACACAACTCTTTTGTGGCGAAATGTCAGAAGCAGAGAAAAAAATATATATATACTCCCTTTGGATCCTATGGGCCTCTCTTCTTGGTTCTGTTGACACTACTGTAGTGGCAATGCAGCCTCATGACCAGTACTGGTGTTGGGGCAAAGTCAGTAGAGAAAAAAGAAGATAAGGGGGGAAGGAAGAAGGGAAATTTCACACCCCCTCCCATTCAGGAGCCTCTTTTTCTAGCTCTCTGGCTAGAAATAAGTGATTTCTTTCATAGCTTTTGTGGTTTGCACCAATTGCACAGTTCTGGGACATGCCCTCCTTCCAGTCATAGCCAAGAGATAAAGAAGAAAAATACCCCAGTAAACATACCTCCGTATTGTTCACTCTTAAGTTATATTAAATGCAATTGATTATTTTTTTTTAATTTTTTTTCAACGTTTATTTATTTTTGGGACAGAGAGAGACAGAGCATGAACGGGGGAGGGGCAGAGAGAGAGGGAGACACAGAATCGGAAACAGGCTCCAGGCTCCGAGCCATCAGCCCAGAGCCTGACGCGGGGCTCGAACTCACGGACCGCGAGATCGTGACCTGGCTGAAGTCGGACGCTTAACCAACTGCGCCACCCAGGCGCCCCTGATTATTTTTTTTTAATTTTTATTTTTTAATTTGAGAGAGAGAGAGAGAGCGAGAACGAGAGCATATGCAGGGGAGGGGCAGAGGGGGAGAGAAAGAGAGAGAGAGAGAGAGAGAGAGAGAGAGAGAGAGAGAGAGAATCTTAAGCAAGTTCCACACTCAGCACAGAGCTGGAGGCAGGGCTCAATCCCACCACCCTGGGATCATGACCTGAGCTGAAATCAAGAGTCAGATGCTCAACAGACTGAGCCACCCAGGTGGTTCTCTCTCTCTCTCTCTCTCTCTCTCTCTCTCTTTTTAAAAATAAGCCCTCCTTCCAAGGTGAGGCTTGAACTCAGAACCCTGTGATCAAGAGTCACATGTGCTACCACCAAGCCAGCAGGGAAGCTTCATCTTGTTCATTCTTCCATGTTTTTATCTGCCCCACTTCCCCTTGCTTACATTTCTGAGTTCTTGCGTAGTTGCTTTTCGTATCTGGTCCAGAGTGTTAAATTGTTATTAGTGGGAGATAATGGTTTTAGTCCATGTTGGCTGGTAGAAGTCAGCCATCCCTGATACTTTGATACTGTCTTATTACATGCCTTAGAATGGATCTTTTTCATTCGCCGATGCTTGGTACTTCATGTACTTTCATCTTATTGACTCGTGTCTGTCAATTATTTTCTTGCAGTGATATTTTTCACTATTTTATTTCCTCTGTTCTCTCTTTTCAAATTCCCGTTATCCTGTTCAGTGGCTAGAAAACTTCCGAAATTCTACTTCTCTTATCTGAAGTCCTGGTTTATTTCTTTTTAAAAATTAAGATATTTTTAAGTAATCTCTAAACCCAATGTGGGGCTTGAGCTCATATTCTCTATTTAGGTCAAGAGCCTAATGCTACACTGAGCCAGCCAGGCGCCCCCGTTTTCTCTCTTTTTGAGTTTCTGACTCACAGTCTGCTATGGAGCCTTCCTCGTCGCCCCTTACAGGCGTAATGTATCAGTATTTACACAGACTCCCGGGGTCTGTCGCTAAGGATCCCATACTCCCCTTTGAATCCCTCCGGCAGCTGACTCCCTCCACGCTTCCGGACCACAGCCAGTTTAGAGCCGCACGGGTTTTCCCCTCCCCTGGGACTACCACGCAGCCCAGCTGCGCCCTGATTCTGGCCTAGGGGGCGTGAAGCGATCCCAGCCTACGCAAGAGGCCCAGTTCTGGGCGGAGGGGCCCGCTCTGCGCCTGGACAGCCACGGCAAGGTGGCAAGTCGTGGGGAGAGGAGCTCTGGCCAGGCGGGCGAGGCTGGCTCTAGTCGCGACATTTCACGCGGCCCACCGCGCCTCTAGGTGACATCTAGCCCCACATTTCCTGGGACCTTCTCCTCCCCGAGGCCACCACCTGCCCCAGTTCGTGCTTTGGTTAAAATCGCTGGTGCCCAGGGTAAGTGAAACTCAGGGTCTCCTCAGGCTCCGCAGTTCAGGGCGCCTCGAGTCGCCGGGATGAATCCACCGCCCACCTTGGCGCGGTAAGAGGCTTGCGAGGCTCTGGGCTGCATTATCTAGAAGCCTCTGTGCCCAAGGGTGCTCTCCGTCCCAGTTCCTTCGCCTAGGAGCCGGGCTGTGGGCCTGGCGGCTGCGGTGGTCCAACGTCAACGGCGTGCGGGGGAGCTTCGCTCGTGCAATTTGAAGCGGGCTAAACCAACCGCCGAGAGGCCGTGGGTGAGGAAGCTCAAGGCTGCGGGTGCCCAAGCCCGCGAAGGGGAGGCGCGCGCGCGCGTGGTTGTGTGCGCGCGCCGAGGAGCGGGGGCGGGGAGGAGGATACTGGCTGGCTGTGTGACTCTTGCCTGATAGTGACCGCGTGTGGCAGTGTGAACCGCGTTTACGTGGCTGTGTGTGTCTCTTGTCTGTGTTATTGACTGCGTTTTGGAGGTCGTCGGGATATCTGTATTGTCCAGCTAATGAGAGTGGAGTGGTAGGGCTGTGTGAATGTGATTATGTCACTGCATGTGACGTTTATGTTATTTTTTCTGGTGGGAGTTTGGCGGTGAAGGGAGGTGGCGATGGCATAAGCATATCGCCATACCTGGTTGTTGTTTTTGTTTTAGTTTTAAGATTTTATTTTTAAATAATCTCTATACCCTAAGGAAGGCTGCAACTCACAATCCAGAAACCAAAAGTCATATGCTCTACCAACTGAGCCAGCCCAGCACCCTTTTTTTAAAAAAATAAGATCTAGAGTCACCTCCCCCCCCCCCTTTTTTTGAGAGAGAGACAGTATGAGTGGGGGAGGAGCAGAGAGAGAGGGAAAGTGAGAATCCCAAGCAGGCTCTGTGCTCTCAGCACAGAGCCCATTGTGGGGCTCAATCCCACCAACTGTAAGATCATGACCTGAGCTGAGATCAAGAGTCCCTTGCTTAACCAACTGATACACCCAGGTGCCCCCCTCCCCATTAAAAAAAAAAAAAAGATATTATTCTTATATATCTCCATACTCTGTCTCTGGGATTTATATGATAGTGTGATAGTGCTTTTGTGGATCTTGAGAATGTGTGCACCATTTTTGAGGCTCTGGGTTTCAGCTCAGGTCATGATCTCACAGTTTCGTGGGTTTGAGCCCCGAGTTGGGCTCTGCGCTGATGGTGTGGAGCCTGCTTGGGATTCTCTCTCTCTCTCTCTCTCTCTCTCTCTCTCTCTCTCTCTCTCTCCCTTCCCCTGCTCACTCTGTCTCTATCTCTCTCAAAATAAATAAGTAAACTTAGAGAAAAAAAAAGACATTTACAGCTTAAAACAGAACATAGCCATAACTAATTTTTGCAAAGTAGATGTTTACAGAAGATATAACGAGATAGTTGAAAGTTGAAGCTAAGGATATAGATATGGGAGGGTGCTAGGAGAAGATGTTTTGTGTCTGCTCTGAGGAGGTAGAGGTGGCACAGGGTCTGAGGATACCAGTGGAGGGCAGTGTCATGTGAGAGAAGACCTGGATGTCCAGGTAAAAGTGGCCAATATAAATGACTCTCATGGAATGGACAGATGCAAAATTGAAGCAGCATATGCTGAAGAACTTTTTTCGTTTTAAAAATGAGGGAAAGATAGAATGTTTCATCTACTTAAAAAAAATTTTAGGGGCGCCTGGCTGGCTCAGTTGGTAGAGTATGCAACCCTTGATCTTGGGGTCATGAGTTTGAGCCCCATGTTGGGTGTGGAGACTACTTTAAAACAATCTTAAAGAAGAAATGGCCATATTTTAAAATTGTTCTAGGGGCACCTGGGTGGCTGAGTCAGTTAAACGTCCAACTTTGTCTCAGGTCATGATCTCATGGTTTGTGGGTTTGAGCCCGGCACCAGGCTCTGTGCTGACAGCTCGGGGCCTGGAGCTGCTTCGGATTCTGTCTCCCTCTCTCTCTGCCCCTCCCCCGCTCATGCTCTGTCTCTCAAAAATGAATAAACGTTAAAAAAATTTATAAAAGTTGTTCTAATCACAGGGTATATTATATTTTTTCCATAGAACACTTAATGCTTTTTGGTAAAGGGTTTTTTTTTCCTTATTTCTAATTGAGGCAGAGTTCACATTACATACAATTAGCTATTTACCATTTTAAAGTATACAATTTAATGGCACTTAGTGCTGTCACAGTGTTGTGAACCATCACCTCTTTCTAGTTTCAAAACTTTTTCATCACTTCAGAACACTCCATACCCATTATGTCACCCACCATTCCCCATTCCTTCCTTCCTCCATTCCCTGGCACCCACCAATCTGGTCTCTATCTGTATATATTTGCCTATTCTGGACATTTCATATAAATGGAATTATACGATATGTGGCTTTTTGTGTCTGGTTTCTTTCACTCAGCTTCACATTTTCAAGGTATATCCAAGTTGCACCATGTATCAGTACCTCATTCCTTTCTCTGGCTAAATAATATTCCATTGTATGTATATACCACAGTTTATCTGTAGTTGGATGTTTAGGTTGTTTCTACTTTTTAACTATTAAGAATAACGCTGCTGTAGACATTTGTGTACAAGTTAATTTTTTTAATTATTTAAAAAAATTTTTTTAAATGTTTATTTATTTTTGAGACAGAGAGAGACATAGCATGAATGGGGGAGGGCCAGAGAGAGAGGGAGACACAGAATCGGAAGCAGGCTGCAGGCTCCGAGCTGTCAGCACAGAGTCCGACGTGGGGCTCGAACTCACGGACCGCGAGATCATGACTTGAGCCGAAGTCGGCTGCTCAACTGACTGAGCCACCCAGGCGGCCCTTTAATTATTTTTTTAATGTCTATTTGAGAGAGAGAGAGAGAGAGAGAGAGAGAGAGAGAGAGAGAAAGTGCGAATGGGGGAGGGGCAGAGAGAGGGAGACAGAATCTGAAGCAGGCTCCAGGCTCCGAGCTGTCCTATGCGGGGCTCAAACTCACCAACCACAAGATCATGATCTGAGCTGAAGTCGGACACTTAACTGACTCAGCCACCCAGGCGCCTCTGTGTACAAGTTTCTATGTGGACAAGTTTTTATGTGTTTTCATCTCTCTGGGATATGTAATTAGGAATGAAGTTGCTGGGTCATATGGTAATTTTATGTTTAACTTCTTTTTCTTTCTTTTTTTTTTTTTTCAACGTTTATTTATTTTTGGGACAGAGAGAGACAGAGCATGAACGGGGGAGGGGCAGAGAGAGAGGGAGACACAGAATCGGAAACAGGCTCCAGGCTCTGAGCCATCAGCCCAGAGCCCGACGCGGGGCTCGAACTCACGGACCGCAAGATCGTGACCTGGCTGAAGTCGGACGCTTAACCGACTGCGCCACCCAGGCGCCCCTTCTTTTTCTTTCTTAATGTTTATTTCTTTTGAGAGAGAGACAGTGTGGTGCACAAAGCAGGGGAGGGGCAGAGAGAGAGGGAGAGAGAATTCCAAGCAGGCTTCATGCTGTCAGCACCATGAACCATGAGATCATTGCCTGAGCCAAAATCAAGAGTCAGATGCTTAACAGACTGAGCCACTCAGACACCCTTATCTTTAACTTTGTGAGGAACCACTAAATGTCTTCTAGAGCAGTTACCCCATTTAACACTCCCACAATGTATAAGGGTTCCTGTTTCTTTACATCCTCACCAGCGTTTGTTCTTTCCTAGGTTTGACTTTTATTTTAGCCTAGTAGACTTATTTGCCTAGTAGATTTGAAGTGGCATCCCATTGTGCTTTTGATTTCCATTTCCCTAATGACTAATAACGTTGGACATCTTTTTATGTGCTTGTTAACCATTTGTGTGCCTTCTTTGGAGAAACGTCTACTTTAGTCCTTTGCCCATTTTTAACTTGGTTGTCTTTTTGTTGTTGAGTATCTTGATATAATTCTGAATATATGTACCACTGTACATTATAAAGTTGCTTTCCATTTTGTTATTTTCAAAATTATCACTCTGAAACATGTGGCGTATTGATATCGATCTTTACTGTTGATTACAGATGTGGGCTTTCTGGGCCAAAAGATTTAAAGTTAGTTAAAGCTGATAATATATTGTCCCTAACAATGTATGATAATTGTCATCAGTAGTTGGGCCTCATTGGAAGATCCTACAGAAAGACTCGTATTAAGTTTATTTTGGGGGTGCCTGGGCGGCTCAGTCGGTTAAGCATCCAACTCTTGATTTCAACTCAGGTCATGACCTCACAATTCGTGAGCTGAAGCCACACATCAGAGGCTCTGAGCTGAGCAGAGCCTGCTTAGGATCCTCTCTCTCTCTCTCTTTTTCTCTCTCTCTCAAAAAATAATAAACTTAAAAAAAAAACACTATTTTTACTTGCAGCATGTAATTGTACATTCACTCGTTCATTTATTGATATAGGGCTAAGGCCTTTGAGATGGATCTATTGACTGGAGTTAAAGGGAGAACATAAACAATTCAAAGTTTTTAAAAAAAATTAATTAATTAATCTATGTATTTAGAGAGCGAGGAGAGGGGCAGAGAGAGGGAAAGAGAGAATTCCAGGAAGGCTCCACGCTGCCAGCACAGAGCCTGATGCGGGGCTCAGTACCACAAACTGTGTGATCATGACTTGAGCTGACAGCAAGAGCTGGAGGCTCAACCAACTGAGATGCAACCCAGATGCATCAGCAATTCTAAAACGTTTTATTTATTTTTGAGACACAGAGAGAGCATGAGCAGGGGAGGGGCAGAGAGAGAGGGAGACACAGAATGGGAAGCAGGCTCCAGGCTCTGAGCTATCAGCACAGAGCCTGATGTGGGGCTCGAACTCACAAACCGTGAGATCATGACCTGACCCGAAGTCGGATGCTTAACTGCGCCACCCAGGCGCCCCTGCATCAGCAATTCTAAAGCAAACTATGTGAAATTTATCTCCAGAGTTTTCCCTTAGTCTTTTTTGGTTAAATTTTCTGATGGTAGAATTGCTGGGTCCCCTTGAGATTGGTGGTCACATATTTAAATATTTAAATATGGTTGTGTATTTTTTTCCAGCACAGGAGTTGGGTTTCGCTAGAGTTGGAAGAAACTCTATTCAGGTATAGTGTATGCAAGAAAGTGATAAACAGTGATGGAATGCTGAATCTAAGCTAGGTGAACGAAACGTGATGAGGATGAAGGACAGTGAAGAAAATAACAGAGCCCATGGTTGGGCCAAAGGGACAGGGTGAGCTAGAAAAATTTCCACCTTTTTGGGTTCCACTTTGGAGGTCCATTTTGGTGTCTTCAGTCTACATCCCTTTTGTATTTTTTCCATATCTGCTAAAATGTTTTTTTCATAACAATAATAATAAGAACTACCATTCATATACCCTTTATATATTATTCCTAATCTTCACAACCCTATTAGAAAAGATTTTCTTGGGGCGCCTGGGTGGCTCAGTCAGTTGAGCGTCCGACTTTAGCTCAGGTCATGATCTCACCGTCCATGAGTTTGAGCCCTGCATCAGGCTCTATGCTGACAGCTTGGAGCCTGGAGCCTGCTTCAGATTCTGTGTCTCCCTCTCTCTCTCTGCCCCTCCCCCACTCATGCTCTGTCTCTGTCTCTTTCTGTCAAAAATAAACATTAAAAATTTTTTTTAAAGATTTTTTTTTTTTAACGTTTATTCATTCTTGAGACAGAGAAAGAGCACGAATGGGGGAAGGTCGGAGAGAGAGGGAGACACAGAATCCGAAGCAGGCTCCAGGCTCTGAGCTGTCAGCACAGAGCCCGACGCGGGGCTCGAACTCACGATCTCAAGATCATGACCTGAGCCGAAGTCGGACGCCCAACCGACTGAGCCACCCAGGCGCCCCTAAAAGATTTTCTTATTCTAGTTTATTATATGAGGTTGTAGGAACTCAGGAAGTTTAGGTAGATTGTTCTAGAGCTAATAATGAGTAACTCTTAGATTAGAAACTGTAGTCTTCCCAATTTTAGTTTCTGTCATCTTCATACCATAACATTCCTATTTTGGAACCAAACCACTGTTACCTTTCTATTCAGTGAGTTACTGCTAGAGAACTTGTTTAGTAAGGATGACCTTTTTTTTTTTTTTTTTTTAAGTTTATTTATTTATTTTGAGAGAGAGAGTGCATGTACAAGCAGGGGAGTGGCAAAGAAAGAGGGAGAAAGTGAGAATCCCAAGCAGGGCTCAATCTCTCGAACCATGAGATCATGACCTAAGCCCATACCAAGAGCCAAATGCTTGACGGACTGAGCCACGCAGGCACCCCTCTTTTCAGTATTTTAAAAGCACTGCTATTGAGCAATGATTCAATTCAAAGATGTATCAATGTCTGTAAGTACTGAAGAGAAGCTAGTTAATCAATTAAAGGGAACAAATTTTCTATTCAGATAGGTGAAATCAGTTACTAACAATAAAACTCTTCTAATGTCACATATTTGTTATTTCAATGAGAAGTGCAAATTGCAAGAAGAGATGTTGTTTTAAACATTTCTAGAAGCTGACTCTACTGGAATATTTATCTTTGCTGCTGTGAAAGCTTTGGCTTGATGAGAAACAAGTTCCAGTAAAGAATTTGCTCTTCTGTGCAACTGATGGTG
Organism: Puma concolor; assembly: GCF_028749965.1. NCBI lineage: Eukaryota > Metazoa > Chordata > Mammalia > Carnivora > Felidae > Puma > Puma concolor. The sequence goes on from NC_141681.1 coordinate 45,423,358, forward strand.
CTACTTCCAAGGTCACAAGACTTACATGTTGGACAGTATGCTCTTCAGTTCTTGCAGCACATTGTGTTGTGCACTGCCATCAACTGGTTGAAAAAAATGTTAGTTCAGTTCTTTATCAATCTCTTAGTAATTAAAACCATCAATAAAATAATGTCACATAGCGGGGCACTTGGGTGGCTCAGTTGGCTGAGCATCTAACTCTAACTTCAGCTTAGGTCATGATTTCGCAGTTGGTGAGTTCAAGGCCTATGTTTGGGCTCTGTGTTGATGATGCAGAGCCTGCTAGGGTTTCTCTCCCTCTCCCTCTGTCTCTGCCCCTCCCTGCTGAAAATAAATAAATAAACTTGAAAAATAAAATAATGTCACATTGCAAGTATAATACCGGTTCAGAAAATTTTGTGTTGAAATGAAGAATAATATGTGAGGCCTGAGAGATCAGCAAACACAAAAACAGCATATGGTATGTGGTTTGGATTTTTTTTTTTGAAACTCAATGAAGTACAACTTCAATTTCAAGAGATTTTAATTATGATGATAGGCTGAAAACACATATTAACACACCTATTTTTGTCCATTCAGGCTGTTATAACAAAATACCATAGATTGGGTGGCCTATAAACAGTAGAAATGTATTGCTCACAGTTCTGGAGACTGGAAATTCAAGATCAGAGGCCAGCATGGGTTCTGATGAAAGCCTTCTGGGTTGCAGACTGCTGTCATGGCAGACCGCGTATAACAGAAGGGGCAAGCCAACTTTCTGGAGTCTCTTTTATAAAAGCACTAATCTCAATCATGATGACTCCACTCTAGTGACCTAATCACTTCCCAAAGGCCTCGCCTCCTAATAACATCCCCTTGGGGGGTAGGATTTCGACATATGAATTTTGGAGGGACACAAACATTCAGACCATACCAACATCCATCACTGTAAAACTGGAAATATTTAAAAGCAGTTTAATGAGAAAATTTCATAGTATTTGAGAAGTAGGTAAAGTCAATGAATTACTGAGAATGATCTTTCAAATTACTCAAGTCATTTGTGTTCTTTAAAAGGTGAAATGAAAACTCAATTTTTGATTTATTTTCTTTTGAAGTGAAGTCATGGGTGTTGGCTCCAATTAGATGTAATGCTGAGTCTGCTAGTGGAGAAATTCAAGGACTCACAGGGCGCCTGGGTGGCTCAGTTGGTTGAGTATCTGACTCGATTTCGGCTCTAGTCATGATCCCAGGGTTGTTGGATGGACCCCCACGTCAGGCTGTGTGCTGAATGTGGAGCCTGCTTAAGATTTTCCCCCTCTCTCTCTCTCCCCCTCTACCCCCTCCTCCACTCACACATTCTCTCTATATATAAAATTTAAAAAGAACAAGAAAAAAATTTTAAAAAAGAAATTCAAGAACTCAATGAATTTAAATGTAAGAATCCAAATATATGACTGGAAGTGTGGAATGGCTGAGTTATGAGGGTCAAAAACAAATAAATTTCATTAATCCAACAAATGTGGTCTGAAATGGCAAAAAATATCTGTTATGTCTAAAATCATATATAACTAATCTGCTGTTCATCTCAGCTTACTAAAAAGACATCTCAAATTTAATGTATCCAAAACAATTATTGATTCCATAGGTCTCCCCATGCTCCTATGTGACATGACCAACTTCTCTTAACGCAAGCTACAAACCTACGAGTCATCTTTGAGAACTCCTTTTTCTCTTCACTTACATCAGTAAGTCCTATTTTTACACCCCAAATAGATCTCAAACTGCCCATTTCTCTTCATTCCTCCCATAACATTTCTAAAGCCACTGTTATCCCTACTTTGGATTGTTGCAGTAGCAATCCAATTTCCCCAATTTCACTGGGGCTTCACCCCAGTCCATTTTCTACAAATGGAAATCTTTTCAAAATGTAATTCATGGTTAAGATCCTTCAGTGAACCACTTTCTCCCTTACTTACTAAGCTTCCCCCACACCAGGCTCCTTTCTGTTCTTGGAACATTCCAAGCTCTGTCTCATTTCAAAGTCTTTAGAATAACTAACACTCTGCTTACAATACTCTTCCACACTGCTGGTTTCTTACCACGTAAGCTCTAATGTTATTATCTCTAGGACACTTTTCATAACAATTGTACCCAAAGTATCTCCTAAGTAACTATTACCTATTTATTAATTTCACAGTATTTATCACAATATGAAACTATCTCATTTCCACCCCCGTTTACTTAGAAACATTTGTTTTTTCTCCCCCATTGGAATGTAAACCTAGTAGGTAGGCAGCAGCCATGTTTGCCTACTTGTTCACAGGTACTTTTATTTTATTTTTTAAAATTAATTAATTATTATTTTTTATTTTAGAGAGCACACGGGGGAAGGTACAGAGGGAGAGGGGGAGAATCTTAAGCACACTCTGTGCTCAGCTCGGAGCCTGCTGCAGGGCTCGATCCCATGACCCTGGGATCATTACCAGAGCTGAAATCAAGAGTTGGACTTTCTTTTTTTTTTTTTTTCAACGTTTATTTATTTTTGGGACAGAGAGAGACAGAGCATGAACGGGGGAGGGTCAGAGAGAGAGGGAGACACAGAATCGGAAACAGGCTCCAGGTTCTGGGCCATCAGCCCAGAGCCCGACGCGGGGCTCGAACTCACGGACCGCGAGATCGTGACCTGGCTGAAGTCGGACGCTTAACCGACTGCGCCACCCAGGCGCCCCAAGAGTTGGACTTTCAACTGACTGAGCCACCCAGGCGCACACAGGTACCTTTATTTATTTATTTAAAAATTTTTTTTTCAACGTTTATGGGACAGAGAGAGACAGAGCATGAACGGGGGAGGGGCAGAGAGAGAGGGAGACACAGAATCGGAAACAGGCTCCAGGCTCTGAGCCGTCAGCCCAGAGCCCGACACGGGGCTCGAACTCACGGACCGCGAGATTGTGACCTGGCTGAAGTTGGACGCTTAACCGACTGCGCCACCCAGGCGCCCCATCACAGGTACCTTTAAATAGGAGCAAATAGGCAGTATCCTTCAGATAACACCCAGCTGTTAGGATCTGCATCTCTGTGCCTCAGAGCTGTGAAATCTTTATTGCCCATGGGTGAGCAGCAGGTTACAGGAAAGGGGAATCATCCCATGGGAGCTGGGATATAAACATCCCAGCTCCACTGCTGGAAGGGATGGTAATAATTCTAAGGCACGTGTTCTTTCAGAAAATCTTATCAAGTCAGAACTGTTCCAGAAAAAAAAAAGGTATGCAAGATAAGACTGAAGCTAACATGTATGGGTTGGCATTTTACTCCATGGCTTAATAGAAGACCTGGAAAGTACAATGATTTTCATTTAAAACGTTGTAATAAAACATTACATTTCTAAACCTTTACTATTCAAATTAAAGAGAACGAATCATGAAATGAATACCCCAAAGTCAGTTCCTTTGAAAAACTGAATTCTCACAAAAAATTCCACAAATTAACTGCGTGTATTATTATTTAATGACAGGATAATTACAGATGTGTAAGTCCAACAAATCTGCTGCAAAACAATGCAAGAAATGATGAGAAAAAGACCGCATAATATATCGTGACACACTAAAACAGTAAGTTAAATTTTTTATGTATTATACTGCCCCTCTGATTTCAATTTTAATAAATTAATTTATTTTATACAGTAAGCAGAAGTTTTCAGAAATACTTTCTATTAGGAAAACAAATTTTTTCTCCCCCACTAAGAAACAAAACTGCATATAATTGAATCAAACAATGTTGAGTACCAAAACTTCACAACTATAAGAAGCATTGGTAAGAGCTAAAACATAATTTAAAAAATTGACAGCTCAAAAAAATCATATCACTGATGTCAAAGACAAAGTTCTGCCAGGATTCAGAAGAAAGGGACAAAAGAAAAACCATGAATACAAAATTTAAAAGATAGGCTTGATAAATGCAAATATAATCAGGTAAATCTTAGAATTTTTTAGAGAACAAAACAAGGAAGAAATGGGTTTTGTTTTGAGAAGCAAATATATTTATTTCCTCTTGGTGTACATTTTCCCTCAAATATCAGTGAATAATATAAGTATCTTTAACCTAGTATCGGTGAATATAAAAACAGTTGTTATCATTAGTGACCATATACACTTGGGAGTTTTCTGGGGAACAAATACATAGTTTTTATAGGTGATCCCTAAGACAAAAACAAAACTAACTATGCTATGGAGTTACTAAGATTGTAGGAATTGATAAAGTTGAATACTGCATCAAGGACAACAATGAATTGATACAAATTGTCAGATTCCCTGGGCACATTAGATACATGCCCATATAACACTAGAAAAATAAACACATACTTACCACTTAGGCTAATTATATATATTTTTAAATATGAAATTTATTGTCAAACTGGTTTCCATACAACACCCAGTGCTCATCCCAACAGGTGCCCTCCTCAATGCCCATCACCCACTTTCCCCTCCCTCCCAACCCCCAGGAAGAAATGGTTTGATGTAAAAATTGTGAATCAAAACATGATACCTTAATTAGTTTAGAGCATTTCATGGTCATTAAATACAAATGATAATATATTTTGAAATCTTTGGGGTCACTAAACGAATACATGGTATGAATCTTCTCCCACCCCAACTAACATCACCATATCTACCTCTGTGTGAGACCAGTTTTGGAAAATCAGAATTCTGTCAGCCACAGCTCATGTGAACCCTAATCCATCCGTCTGTCCCTCTGCTCCTCTTTGACATATATAACTAGTTAAAAAATGAACGTGTGGGGGCGCCTGGGTGGCGCAGTTGGTTAAGCGTCCGACTTCAGCCAGGTCACGGTCTCGCGGTCTGTGAGTTCGAGCCCCGCGTCAGGCTCTGGGCTGATGGCTCAGAGCCTGGAGCCTGTTTCCGATTCTGTGCCTCCCTCTCTCTCTGCCCCTCCCCCGTTCATGCTCTGTCTCTCTCTGTCCCAAAAATAAATAAACGTTGAAAAAAAAAAAAAATGAACGTGTGGAATGGTCCTTGAGGGGCGGAGGCAGGCTCCCAGGGTTTCTTGAACAGAGCCCTCTGCCATTGTCACTGCATCTCTACAACGCTTGGCTGAGTTCCTCCTGTGGCCACGAGAGGGCGCGGCAGTACATGGTGGTAAATTCCTCCTCCCACAACTGAGCGAGGAGCGAAGGAAGTGGTGCCTTGACTAGAAGTTCCGGGAGAGCGGGAAAACCGTCGTGTGGAGGCGGTGGCGGGAGAGGTCAGCTTTCTTTCTGTGACAGAGCGGGAAGCTGCGTGTGTTTCAAGGCCAACGCGCAGGTGGAAGTCAGGAGCTCCTAATAAGGACTGGTATTTACTTTTACCTGACTGCCTATCTGGGTGGGCCCGGCCACCGTCTGCTGCAATGCTTCTAACATTCATCACCCTTGTGGGAGACATACTGTAGTAATTTCCTGCTGAGATGCCCCAGGGAAAGGGGACTGGGGACTCCAGGGGGACTGGCTCCTGCAGGAGGAAAAATTCTAGCGTAATGAATCACTTAATTCTTAGTCGCTCAGTATGTGCTTATTTGAGCGCCTTTGAAATACATATTAATCCATCCACCAGGGAACAAAAAGAGACCTTAAAATAGGAAAGCTTCTCAATTTTTCTGCAGTGCTCGTTCTTTTGTTCGTTCATTCATTCATTCATTCATTCCTACCTAGAGATGTGAGGTACTATATACCACACAGAGGTGAACAAGATCCAGTCCTTTCCTCATGGACTTTATGACAGACCCTGGTAAATAAAACCATGCAAGTACAGAATGCTATGGACTTTACAACAAAGGAGAAATCCCCTTTGGGTGTCCTCAAGGGAGATAACACCCCTCTGGCTACCTCCTAGATCTAAAAATAGAAAATTACAATACAAGAAAGTTCCTCCTCAAGCAATAAATCTCTCCTGGCTTGGGAGATCACATGGTGTAATGCTGGAGAGTTCAACTTTTCTCCCCTCCGGATTTACCTTTCTAAATATTTAGTTCTCCCTCCACCTTTACTTTTAGGCCAACTTTTTTTTTCTTTTTTTTTTTTTTTTTTTACCATTTAATTATTTCATCATGTTAAGTTACTATTTTAATTGGCATTGGCCACCACAATAAAATAATAATAAATACCATTAACTGGTATAGACACTTTGCTAGTACATTTCACCACCTCATGCTATTTTTATAGAAGCACCCAGGAAACATAGATTATGCAGCTTTTGGACATCTAAGACCTTTGCTAACATTTTTACAATCATTAGCAGTGTCTGCCATCTTGCTGTAAGATAGCTAATTTTTCCTTCTTACAATAACTGTCTTTGATCCCAGTAAGCTTCATGTATATTCCTGACTTACTTTAATGGAATTATACTTTTCTTTCCATCATATTACTGAAATCTAGAAAGTACAAGATTCTTTTTTTTAATGTTTATTTGTTTTTGAGAGAGAGAGAGAGAGAGAGAGAGAGAGAGCATGACAGCATGAGCAGGGGAAGGGCAGAGAGAAAGGGAGAGACAGAATCCGAAGTAGGCTCCAGGCTCTGAGCTGTTAGCACAGAGCCCGATGCGGGGCTCGAACTCACAAACTGTGAGATCATGACCTGAGCCAAAGTTGGATGCTTAACCAACTGAGCCACCCAGGTGCCCCTTTTTTAGTACAAGATTCTTGACCAGCACATCACCACTTAGTACATTTCTAAGAAGTTTAGTAAATACAGATCTTTGATGTAGGAAAAGAGCAAATTGTTTTTTTAAGACTTTCTAGTCCTATATTCTATACATTACTCTGTTATGTTTCCAAAATTCTTTCAAAGCTTATGGTTTGTAGCGGTCAGTAAACCTAGTAGCTTAAAAAAACTTAAAAGAAAATACAGCTTTACTGTCTGATTGGAAATGGAGATCACTGTTACATTATTTCTATTAGTAATATAAATCCACCTTTTTTAACAATTAAAAACTTTACAAACACAAAAAATAGTAAGATAAACATGTGTATTACCACCATATAGAAGTAAAATCTTTTATGTTTCTTTGTAGCTCTAAAGTAACATACATATTTAGATGTGGAGCCAAAATCTGTTATTTAATTTTAATTTTTTTTCAAAACCTGTTAACCATCACCTGTATCCCATCCTTCTCCTTCCTTTCTTGTCCCCAAAGGCAGTCACCATCATGAACTCAGCATACAATCAATCCTTTTTTTTATACCTTTACGTACATATCAATACCCATAACCAATATACAATACTAATGTTCTTTTATCCCAATTGGAGGTAATTATATTAAGTGCCTCATCTGTCTTTGATTTTTCTCACTCAAGATAATGCTTTACATTTTTTTTAAATCTTTATTTATTTTTGAGAGAGATAGACAGTGTGTGAGCAGGGGAGGAGCAGAGAAAGAGGGAGATGCAGATTCTGAAGCAGGCTCCAGGCTCTGAGCTGTCAGTACAGAGCCTGACGCAGGGCTCGAACTCACGAACTGTGAGATCATGACCTGAGCTGAAGTTGGACACTCAACCAACTGAGCCACCCAGGCGCCCCATCAAGATAATACTTTTTAGATTTTTCTCTATTAATACATATAGATACAGTTTGTTGCAGTGAATTGCTGTACATTATTCTGTTCTATAATTACAACACATTTTATTCAATAGTTTACCTAATGATAGGTATTTCCAATTCCTCCCTCCCCCCCCCCCCCCCAATATTTGGCTACTAGAAATCATACTAATAGTTTCTGGTTGCCAGAAATCACACTGCAAAGGATATTATGGTACAGATCTTCCTGTACATGTATTGGAATTTCTCTAAGGTATAATACTCAAAAAAGAAATTTTGGTGTGTTTTGAGGTATACTTGAGGAAAATTATATATACTAATCAAATGTTCTAGCCAAAGTTCTTCTAAGGGTTTCCTTCTCAAAATTAGGGGCCACTGAGGGGCACCAGAGTGGCTCAGTTGGTTAAGCCTCTGACTCTTGATTTCAGCTCAGGTCATGATCTCATGGTTCATGAGTTCGAGTCCAGCATCAGGCTCTGGGCTCACAGCATGGAGCCTCCTTTGGAATCTCTGTCTCCCTCTCTCTGCCCCTCCCTCTCTCTCTCTCAAAAATGTTAAAAAAATGTTGGGGGGTGCCTGCGTGGCTCAGTTGGTTAAGCGTCCAACTTTGGCCCAGGTCACGATCTCACAGTTCGTGGGTTCAAGCCCTGTGTTGGGCTCTGTGCTGACAGCTCAGAGCCTGGAGCCTACTTCAGATTCTGTGTCTCCTTCTCTCTCTGCCCCTCTCCCACTTGTGCTCTGTCTCTCTCTGTCTCTCAAAAATAAATAAATGTAAAAAAAAAAATAATAGTTTTGCATACTTCATACTAAGTAGTGTTTTAAGCAATTTTCCTATGTTCATTTTTAATGCTTATTCTTTGTACTCTTATTTTATTATTTTATTTTTTTATTAAAAACTTTTTTTTAATGTTTATTTACTTTTGAGAGAGAGAGCATGAGTGGGGGAGGAGCAGAGAGAGAGGGAGACACTGAACCTGAAGCAGGCTCCAGGCTCTGAGCTGTCAGCACAAAGCCCGATGTAGGGCTTGAACTCACGAACTGTGAGATTATGACCTGAGCTGAAGTCAGACGCTTACTGACTGAGCCACCCAGGCGCCCCTATTTTATCTTATTTATGTAAGCTCTATGCCCAATGTGGGGCTTGAACTCACAATCCCAAGATCAAGAGCCACATGCTTTACCGACTGAGCCAGCCAGAGGCCCTTCTTTGTACTCCATTTTAGAAGAAATCGTGGAAGTTAATAAACAGAGAGAGGCAACTGAACAATTTATGAATCAAATTGTATATATCTCCAAGGAAATACAGAGGAAAAAGGCAATAAATGTGAGTAAATTGGAAAGACATAGCCTCAGAGTTCAGGTTTGCCATGCTTACAGGTCGCTGTGTGTTTTTCTTCTCTATTTCATTTATTTTGGAAACTACAGATAAATATGCATTTATTCACTCCTAGTTGTAGCCATGGGATAATGGGAATATCTCTCTGTATGAAGGAAGTTTGTCTGCAGCAATAGGAGTATTCAAGAAGATGGAGGTACTTTGTTCTAATGATGCTAATTTGATGCTCTGCCCCATGTTTGGCCTAGCCCATTTGCTTGATGTATTTCTGACATCCCTCTGTGTCCTCTTTCATCTCTTCTTTCATCTTAAAAACACTTCCTTTAGTTTTAACAGTACCATTTGGTTTTGTCATTTCAGGGATTAGTGATGTTCAGGGTTGTGGCAATAGACTTTTCTCAGGAGGAGTGGGAATGCCTGGACCCTGCTCAGGGGGATTTATACAGAGATGTAGTGATGGAGAATATAGTAGTCTTACTAGGTAAGGATGTCTATCCCCAAATAATTTGTGAATTTTGGGTGTATCTTTCAATTGTCTGGGTGGATTTGTTTCCTAGAGAATTATTATTATTATTATTATTATTATTGTTTTGTGGATTAGGAGATGGGTAGCTCTTTGTGGTATCTTTATCTTCTCTGTGCTTTAGATCTTTATACCTTCCTCTTATCCTTCATGTAGTTGCTGGTTTTCTTGAGGACTGGGTTTGAATTGAGGAATAGTATGATTATGTCTTACTATTTTTTCATATAAACAGGACTCTCTATTCCTAAGCCTGATATGATTTTCTTATTGGAACAAGGGAAGGAGCCCTGGATAGTTTCGAGGAACAGGATAGGAGGATGGTGCCCAGGTGAGTAAGGAGTGAACGGATGGGGAAAGGCACTACAGTTAATAATCCAGTTGGTAAGAGAGGCAGTGATTGATTCAGGAATCTCTCCTTTGAAAGTCCATCCACGCGCTGGGAAGAAAAGGCCTAAGACACATGAAAAAAAAGTTAAGATTCTCCCTTTTATTCGCACCTGTATTCTGTGTTACTGTCATAATTCCCTCCCATTTTAAAGCGCTTTTTCTTCAGGAGCCATCTATTTCGTGTAACTTGGATCCACTTTGCCTTTTAAATTTAAACTCATGTGTGTTTTTCAAAAGCGTCTTAAAATACATTTTAAGTCCTTCTGTTCATTTTTCCTACTGATCTTTGACTTCTTTTTTTCTCTCTAACCAGTTTGGCTTTGATGCAGCAATTCCATGCATTAACGAATATACATTCTTTTTATTTAAGAAGAGAGAGAGTTGGGGCGCCTGGGTGGCTCAGTCGGTTGAGCGTCCAACTTCAGCTCAGGTCACGAACTCCCGGTCTGTGAGTTCAAGCCCCGCGTCGGGCTCTGGGCTGATGGCTCAGAGCCTGGAGCCTGCTTCCGATTCTGTGTCTCCCTCTCTGCCCCTCCCCCATTCATGCTCTGTCTCTCTCTGTCCCAAAAATAAATAAACGTTAAAAAAAAAAAAAAGAAGAAGAAGAAGAGAGAGTGCAAGCAGGGGAGAGAAGCAGAGGAAGAGAGAGAATCTTAGGCTCCACGCTCAGAGGGAGCCTGATGTGGGACTTGATCCCTTGACCCTGGGATCATGACCTGAGCCAAAATCAAGAGTTGGATGCTCAACCAACTGAGCCACAGATGTCCCAAAAATGTGCTTTTAAGTAATGGAAACACTATCCATTTTTAAAAGTGTTCTAATGATAGGATATACATATTTTTTGAAAATTAAAAAATTTTTTTAAATCTCTAAGCCCAACACTGAGGCTCTCACAACCTCGAAATCAAGAGTTGCATGCTCCACTGACTGAGCCAGCCAAGCACCTTGGATATAGATTTTTTTAAATAGGATATCGATTTTACTTTAGATTGTTTCACAGAAAAAATGGAAATTTACAAATGTGTTTTTAAAAAGTTTTAATAGGGGCACCTGGGTGGCTTAGTCGGTTAAGCATCCAACTTCGGCTCAGGTCATGATCTCACGGTCTGTGAGTTTGAGCCCCGCGTCGGGCTCTGTGCTGACAGCTCAGAGCCTGGAGCCTGTTTCAGATTCTGTGTCTCCCTCTCTCTCTGCCCCTCCCCTGTTCATGCTCTGTCTGTCTCTGTCTCAAAAATAAATTAACGTTAAAAAAATTTTTTTAAAAAGTTTTAATAGGGGCGCCTGCGTGGTTTCAGCTCAGGTCATGATCTCACCATTTGTGGGTTTGAGCCCCACATCGGGCTCTGTGCTGACAGCTCAGAGCCTGGAGCCTGCTTCGTATTCTGTGTCTCCCTCACTCTCTGCCCGTCACCCGCTCACGCTCTGTCTCTCTCTCTCTCTCTCTCTCTCTGTCAAAAATAAATCAACATTAATGGGGTTGGAGTTTTTCTTCCCTTTAACTATTTTATTTATTATAATTACTCATGTATTTGAACTTTTTAGCCATCTTATTTTGTGCTCTTTGTCTCACTTTTTCTGTTTTTATTTTTTGTTTTGTTTTATTTTGCATTGTTTTGGATTGATTTAGATTTGAAATTTAAAAAATAAAATTTATTCCAGTATTTATTTCTACTTCACTGGTTTGGAAGTTGAAAGCACAGACTCTGGAGCCAGGCTGCCTGGATTCAAATCCTAACTTTGCCTGGACTTTTATTCTGAATTAACTAATTAATTATTTAGAGGAAGAGTGTGAGTGGAGCAGAGGCAGAGGGAGAGAAAGAGAGAGTGTGAGTGAAAGAGAGGCAGAGGAAAAGGGAGAGGCAGAGCCTGATGCAGGGCTTGATCCCACTACCATAAGATCATGACCTGAACCGAAATCAAGAGTCTGACACTTAACCAACTGAGCCACCTAGGTGCCCCTGGATATTTTTTTAATTAGCAATATGTTTTGGATCTTTTCCGTGGCAATACATTTAAATATGTCTTTATTTTTTGAGCTATAATTGAAATACAAAGTTATATTGGTTTCAGGTATACAATATGATTTGATATTTGTATATATTGCAAAATTATTGCCACAATAAATTTAGTTAACATAAGTCACCTTACATAGTTACAGAATTTTTTTCTTGTAATGAGAGTTTTTAAGATTCTCTTAGCAGCTTTCAACTGAATATAGTTGCCATGCTGTACATGTCAACCTTATTACTTACTTATTTTATAACTGAAAATTTGTACCTTTTGACCCTCTTCACCCATTTCACACACCTTTCACTCCCTGCCTCTGGCAACATCAATCTATTTCTGTATATCCACAAGCTTGGCGTTTTTCTTCTTTCTCTGTCTGACTTATTTCACTTAGCATATCTTATTTCTCTTAGCATAATGCTCTCAAGGTCCACACATGTTGTTGCAAATGGCTAGATTTATTTTTTATGGCTGAATAATATTCCTCTGTGTGTGTGTGTGTGTGTGTGTGTGTGTGTGTGTGTGTTGCATTTTCTTTATCCATTCATCTGTCTATGGATGCTTAGGTTTTTTCTATATCTTGACTTTTGTAAATAATGCTGCAGTGAATATGGGGGTACAAATATCTTTTTTTGAGTTAGTGTTTTCATTTTTTTCAGTTAAATACCCAGAGTGGAACTGTGGTTCATATGATAGTTACATTTTTTATTTTTTGAGGAACCTCCATATTCTGTAGTGGCTGAAAATGATCAAAGGTAAAATAAAGACATTTAAAAAAAAGACATTTTTCAGATCAAAGGTAAAGATGTTTTTAGATGAACAGAATTGATAGAGTTTATCATGAACAGAATCTTCTAAGCATGTACTCTGGAAAAAATGAAAAATGATGTACACAAAGAAAAAATTGGTTAGTTCTGAATAAATTTTAGCTATTACATCTTTGAATATAGTTTTATCCTGTTATTTTCTGGAAGACCAATAAGATCTTTGTCTTTTCTTTTAGACTGTGAGCCTTCCTTTCATATTTCCAGTCTCCTTTTCTCTATTGCATGCTATCCAATGTCTTCAGAGCAGTCATATAGTCACTGATTCTCTCATGAGCTACTTAACTGTTTCAGTATGGTTTTGTTGTTGTTGCTGATCCCTTTCTCTGTCTTTTTCTCCTTGTAATTTATTATGTTGAATAAACTGGATCATCTATTATTTAGCATGTACCTCCCTTTATTTATTTATTGCCTTTATTTTCTATAAACAAGCTAAATTAATATTGTGTGTTTCATCAGGAAGCATATACTGTCTAGTTGTTTCTCTTTTTGGTTTTTTTTTTTTTTAATTTTTTTTTTTTCAACGTTTATTTATTTTTGGGACAGAGAGAGACAGAGCATGAACGGGGGAGGGGCAGAGAGAGAGGGAGACACAGAATCGGAAACAGGCTCCAGGCTCCGAGCCATCAGCCCAGAGCCTGATGCGAGCCTGACGCGGGGCTCGAACTCACGGACCGCGAGATCGTGACCTGGCTGAAGTCGGACGCTTAACCGACTGCGCCACCCAGGCGCCCCTGTTTCTCTTTTTGTGATGTTAGCAGCCATTCTTGATTTCATCCTCTAAAAATTACCAAATAATTTAAAAATTATCATTATGAATTCATAGGTTTAAAAATTTTGATGTTTCAGCAGTTATTACAATTATTATTATGGTTACTATTCTTAAATTTATATTCAAATTGCCCCGTGTGTGATCAGTGGGAGCCTCTTCAGATTGTTTCCTTTTTGATGCGACTAGAAGTCTTTGATGGCTTCTTTGCTCCAGACTCATAGCATACAGTTGAGCCTTGATCATGAAGGAGGTTAGGGGTGCCAATCCCCCACCTCACATAGTTGAAATCTGTGTATAACCTCTGACTCCCCCCAAAACTTACCTACTAGTAGCCTACTGTTGACTAGAAGCCTTACCAATAACATGAAGAGTCAATTGATACATTTTGTATGTTATATGTATCCACATACTATATTCTCTCAATGAAGTAAGCTAGAGAAAGGAATATGTTGTTAAAAAAGTCATAAAGAAGTGAAAATGCATTTATAGAACTGTACTGTATTTATTGATATCCTGAGTTTATGTTGTCTGTTTACAAGATGAATTGTCTGTCAGCACCTATATCAAAATTGTCTTATATGATACAAAACACTGTAGATATTATACATATTACCAACACTGGACATCAAAAATGAAAAGGTAATTTGAAAAAGAAATTCATATATATTTACAAGTGTAACAATTCATGCATTGATACTGAAAAAGCAGCAATATGACTGCCTCATGTTAGCCTAGTGTAAAGATGTGATTGCTTCATGGTAACCTAGCCTATACTTTAATGAATGAATATTACAGAATTTTTATGGCATATATTATTACAGTCATATTCATAATACAGCATTAGAAACATTGTTACATTAAAAAAGCCACTTACCTGTGACCATGGGCTGATAAGCAGTTTCTCCAATTATGAGAGAGAGGCATACTTGCAGTGACTTAATTATTTAAAAGCAGTGTTATAAAATGGTAAGAAAATTAATGCATTAATTTTATAATAAAGATCACTCACCTATGTAAGGATAGGCAATCTACTTCCATATGAGTCTAGCACAAGATGTCCCATGAGTCAGGGAATGAAGGCAACCACAAGAAGCTAGAAAAGGGAAGGAAGTAGATTCTCCCCTGGAGCTTCCAGAAGAAACACAGCCCTGTCAACATTTTGATTCTTAGCGTAGCATAACCTATTTTGGATACACCTACTATATTATCTATTATAATACCAGAATAATCATTAAGATACTGGTTAGCCTGGACCATGAAGAAATAGATTGGAACACCTGACAAAATGTTTCACTGAGCAAAAAGATTGGTCATCTTTGGGTAGATGTGTAATATTAAAAGTGAATATGAAATTAAACATCCTATTGCCTTATTGAAATGGGGGACAAAGGGCAGCCACAGGACAAATGGTCAGCTGTGGTGGAGATACCTTTATATTTAAGAGTAAATACAACAGAAAAATGCAGTCACCTTTTCTATTTGTACATTTAACTGAGCTTGTTTGGATCAACTTCATTTCCATCTGAAAGGAAAATGATACAGGAAAATGTATTTAATCACTGTAGGAAAAAGATAGGTCAGTAATAATGGAAGACGTGAGAGATTATAGGCAATGAGCCGTACATAGCAACTATTGCATAATTATGGTAAAGAGTATTTTGATAAGCATCGAAATACCTTCCTCAGTGACTTGTCTTTGTATTATTTATCTTTATTCATATTTTACTTTTCCTTTTCTTAAGTTTATTTATTTTGAGAGAGAGAGAGAGAGCGTGTACGCAAGTAGGAGGGGGGCAGAGAGAGAGGGAGAGAGAGAATCCCAAGTAGGCTCTGCAGTGTCAGCGTGCAGAGCCCAATGTAGGGCTCAGTCCCACGAACCATGAGATCGTGACCTAAGCCTAAATCAAGAGTCAGATGCTTAACCGAGCCATCCAGGTGCCCCTGAAGAAGTTACTTTTATTTTCTTTTTCTTTTTAAGTGTATTTATTTTTGAGAGGGATGGTGGAGGAGGAGCAGAGAGAGAGGAAGACAGAGGATCCTAAGCAAGTTCCACACTGTCAGCACAGATCCTGACATGGGGGCTCCAACTCATGAACTGTGAGATCATGACGTGAGCTGAAATCAAGAGTTGGACACTTAACCAACTGAGCCACCCCTGAAGAAATTACTTTTAATCTGAGACCTGAAGAATGAGAAGGAGCTAGTCCTACAAAGAGCTATACCAGAGGATCATGGGGATGAAACACCCTATGGAAAGTTCTAAGAGATGGGAAATGATGTGACATGATTTATAGGTTAAAAGGGTCTTGGCTTGAGATGAGCTCTTAATAGAAGGGCCTTGTTATCCATTTTTAAGTGATCATATATTATTCTAGTATAGTTAGAAACCACTGGGAAAAAAATACCATCGGCAAGTAGAGAATGTCAAACATTGATCTGCCTCAGATGTATCTGACGGTGGGGTGAACAATACAAATTCCCAAGGCCTACTCTTAAAGATTCTGATTCACTTGGTCTGGGCTGGTTTCTGAAATTGATACATGCAACAGCCTCTCTAGGTGATTCTAACTGAACACTTAAATTTTAGACCCAATGATTTAATGTGTTTTCTTTGTCACAGACCTTACAACATACACGTGGATTATTCTCTAAACTCTGTTTTCTTCCTTTCTAATGTGCATTATTTTCAGCTTATCACTTATCTCTGTTTATCTACAGTTTTTCTTTTTATAGTTTATTACTTATCTCCCCCCAGTCTGGGAAAACAAATTTTGTTTGTTTTCTTGTTCTTTTTCTTTTCAGGTTTGGAGACCCAGTATGATACAAAGACATTACCTTCAGAAGAATTTATTTTTGAAATAAATTTGTACAAATGGAAGACAAAGGAAAGAAAATGCTTCATTCTGAGAGTTCCATTATCCAAAATAGCAGAAGAACAAAGTCAACATTGAGGAACAATAAGAACGTCAAGAAGAATATTTCAGCCAAATGAAAATCATCATGAATATGTATCTACTCACAGAGATATATCCCTTACCCTACATCACAGAATTCCTAGTAGAGAAAACATTTATTAACGTAAGGAATGTGGGAAGATCTTTAATTATGGCTCAGACCTAATCAATAATGGAAGAATTTATACTAGTGAGAAGCTGTATGCATGTAAAGAATGTGAGAAGGCCTTTACGCTTTGTGACAACTCACTCAACATCTGAAAAATAATAGAGTGAAGCCCTATAAATGTCTAGAATGTGGGAAGGCTTTTAGTTTTGGCATAGGTCTTTGAGTATGCCAAAATACTCATACTGGTGAGAAACCCTATGGATGTAAGGAATGTGGAAAGACTTTTAGTTTGGGCAAGTATGTAAGAATACACCAGAAAACTCATACTAGTGAAAACTCTATGAACGTAAGGAATATGAAAATCATTCATATTGCGTCAACAATTTAGTCGACATAAAAAATTCACAAAGGTGAGAAATCTTTGAATGTAAGGAATGTAGGAAAGCCTTCATTCACACCTGAAAGGTCATCAGAGTATTCATACTAGTGAGGAGCCCTATGAATATAAGAAATGTTTGGCAAGGCCTTAGACAGAACCATTAGACTTAACCATTATCAGAGAATGCACACTAAAGAGAAACCCTTCAAATATAAGGAATGTGAGAAGGTCTGTAGATGGGAGTTCAATATTTAATCAACATAAAAAATGCATATTAAGGAGAAATTCTGAATTGAAGGTATGTGGAAAGTCCTTTCAACTTCACTGAATCCTTACTGATCAGATCTTTCACAATGCTGAAAAAACAATCCTATGAAGTGGGGAGTGATGTGGGAAGGCATTTTAGATAAAATGAGCATCATTGAATGTACACTAAGGAGAAACTGTGAATGTAAAGAATGTGGGATGCCTTCAGATTTTGTTTATACCTTATTGAATGAACATCATAGAATTTATAATGGTGAAAAACTCTAAAAAAGGTGAGGAATGTATGAAGGCCCAATATTCATGCCACTATCAAATCTGAGAATTTGTACCCTTATTGAGTTTATATAAAAGTACTTTTTCCTTTACTGCATTCTTCATAGAATATTAATACTAGGGGAAAATGTTTAGGAAACCCTTTTCTGGGGTGTCATTCTTAGAATTTATTTGTCATAAAAGATTTCATACCAGGTATCTTAATTTATTGAATATAAAAAAGACCTAGAGGGGTGCCTGGGTGGCTTGGTCGGTTAAGCGTCCGACTTTGGCTCAGGTCATGATCTCATGGTCCGTGAGTTCGAGCCCCGCGTCGGGCTCTGTGCTGACAGCCCAGAGCCTGGAGCCTGTTTCCGATTCTGTGTCTCCCTCTCTCTGCCCCTCCCCTGTTCATGCTCTGTCTCTCTCTGTCTCAAAAATAAATAAACGTTAAAAAAAAAAAAAAAGACCTAGAATCACTCAATTCCTGTTGGATGTCAGCAAATTCACTCTAGAGAAGAAATTCTTTCAGTTGTGGAACTGAAGGAAAGCCTTTAGTCACAGCACATACTTAGCTGATCATCATCTTCAAGATATGTAACAATATACTTATTAGCTCTGTGCCTCAGTTATAAAATGGTGAAGTTAATACCTATCTAATAGTGTTTTTTTGTGAGGATTAGTAGCTGTACACCCTTGTAAGATTATTTGGCAAATAAAGATTAGCTACTGTTCTTCTGGTGATAATCAATAGCATAACTATTAGTGAATTCCTCTGAAAGACCATATTGGTAATGAACTTAGTAAGCCTCCAATCACAACCCATCTCCTATTGAACTTGAGATCATTGATTCTGAATAAAGTACAGTAGAATATAAAGAAGCTGGGGGTGCCTGGCTGGCTCAGTTAGAAGAACACGTGACTCTTGATCTTGGGGTCATGGGTTTGAGCCCCACATTGGGTGTACAGATTACTAAATAAATAGACTTAAAAAAGAAAAAAGAACATGTGAGACAACTTCATTCCTAAGTTGCATCAGGAAATTAATGCTGGAATAAATACTCTGGAATTAGTGGCTATCAATATACGTTGAGAATATAGCTAGTTTGCTGAAGAAGTAGAAAAGGATATGATGCAGTTTGTGGTTAGGTCCAAATAACAGATGTTCTATAATCTACACTCTTTTCTTAGAATTCAAAATTTATTAGAAATTATTAAAAGGATAACAGGGAGAAAACTGTCCACAAAACTTCCCCATCTTGTCATTATGAAAACTTCCAAACATACAGGGAAGTTGAAAAAGTACAATGGAAAAAAAAAAGTACAATGAATGTGTTTTTACTACCCTACACACTCCCACCCTGTTTAAAAGCTAACAGTTTGTCATTTTTGCTTTATCTTCCTATAATTTTCTATATGGCCAGAATACAATCACATCTTCTAAAATATATAAGGTGATGCCATGTTCAAATTTTCTTAGGTGTCCCAAGATTGACTTCAATAGCTATTTATTTTACTTTTTATCTAGAGTCAATTCTAGGTTCATAAGTTACATTTAGTTGATATGTCTCTTTTAGTCTGCTTTAGTTCTCTACCTTTACTCCTTTTTTCCATGATGTTGGCTTTTTCTTCTTAGAGTCCGTGTAGTTATTTTGTAGGGTATTCCATATTTTGGATTGTTGTGCTTGTTTCCTAATGTTATCATTTAACTTATTCTGCCATCTACATTGGAAATTAAGTGTAGAGAGAAGATTGAATTTGTGTTAGACAATTTTGTAAGAATATTTAATAAATTATGTATTTTGCATTGTCATACATCAAGAGGCACATATTGATATCATGAGGCCAAATTTGGTCAAATGGTTAAGGTGATGACGGTCAAATCTCTCCATTTTAAAGGTTGTTTTGTATCCTTACAATTAGGAAGTAATCTGTGAAGTGATTCTAACCCCCACCTTGGAAATTTATATTTTATTTGTTTGATTCAAAGTGAAGACCAGAGTTGAAATAGTTCATTCAGATATGAGTGATAATGAGTTGCTATATATTAAAACCTGTAGGAGGTGATCAAAGTCATCTTTGGGAGGTCATCTTGTGGGAAATTAGTACTCTTTAATAAATGCAGGAAATGAAGAATTAGGGCCAGAACTTTGTTTTGCTTAATAGTCACAAGGGGCGCCTGGGTGGCGCAGTCGGTTAAGCGTCCGACTTCAGCCAGGTCACGATCTCGCGGTCCATGAGTTCCAGCCCCGCGTCAGGCTCTGGGCTGATGGCTCAGAGCCTGGAGCCTGTTTCCGATTCTGTGTCTCCCTCTCTCTCTGCCCCTCCCCCGTTCATGCTCTGTCTCTCTCTGTCCCAAAAATAAAATAAAAAAAAAAAAATAGTCACTAACAATTGATAATTGTCCCACAAGATTACACTTATAATCCTAGTTCTTTTTTTTTTTAATTTTTTAATTTATTTATTTTTGAGAGACAGAGAGCACAAGTGGGGAGGGGCAGAGAGAGTAGGAGACAGAATCCAAAGCAGGCTTGAACTCACAAACAGAGATCATGACCTGAGCTGAAGGACGCTTAACCGACTGAGCCACCCAGGCGCTCCTATAATCCTAGTTTTTTTTTTTTTTTTTAATTTAAAAAAAAAATTTTTTTTTTCAATGGCTCGAACTCACGGACCGCGAGATCGTGACCTGGCTGAAGTCAGACGCTTAACCGACTGCGCCACCCAGGCACCCTATAATCCTAGTTCTAATACAGTGTCTGTCACATAGTGGAGAGTTGATAAAACTGTTGAAGCAATCCAAACCTAAGAAACTAGAAAAAGAACAAAGTAACCTGAATCCAGCAGAAGGAAACCGCTTATACAGTTAGAAGTTGATGAAGGAAGAGTAAAACATATCTAATTTATTTCCTGTGGAAAGAACACCAATCTAAACTAGACTTATAAATCTGATCACTATAAAGATGAGAAATACAATGGTATTAATAAGGTGGTATACATATACTTATGGAGAGTTTTAAAATAACATGGTAATACCATATATTTAAAATAATTTTTTTCAAAATTGGCTCAAAGTAGAAATTGGCCTGATCTAATAAACGTAGTGGGAAAAGGAAAGTTTGGTCCAAGATCTCTCTTTTTAAAAAATACTTAAATAAATCACCAGGTAAAAACTGAAGAGATAATCTGTAAAAGAATTTTACAAACTAATTCTATGAGACTAACAGTCTGAAACAATTCTGGATGAGGATAGTTTCTAAAAAAAATCTAATTTATGAATATGAATACAAATACTCTAAGGAACACATTAGCAAAGAAACCAGGCATGGAGGAAATCATGGTTTGAGAGCAGAACTTTGTTTTGCTTATCAGTCACTATTTAGAAATTTATATAATTGTGCCAATGATTGCAGTCTATTCCCGGCTTCTTAAGCAAGATGTATCCAAACTCAAGAAGTTTAAAAAAGAGCCAATATCAGTTAAGATAAAATTAGTATATTCCACCCTGTCTCATCCACTGAATGCTATTAAAATTCTAGACAGAATAGATGGACAGTTATCAGAGAAAACGGAAAAGAAATTTTAGTAACTAGAGAAGGAAACAAGAATTTGGAAGTTTGACCAATCTGGTGGTTAAGTTTTCTGGCCTGGACTAAAACACAACTTGAATCCCAGAACTGTGTACCAAGGCTGAAATAGAAAGAGCTCAAGAGAGGCTCTCTGGTTGGATAAGTGGGAGGAAGAGGATTTTGTGGGGTAGATAATGTGTAAGAAATTAATGTTGCTGTTCTCTTTCAGATCTCACCTCTGGCAAACACTAGTACTGAAAGCTGCAATCATGAATAGGTGGTGATTGTAGCAGCTGCCAGCAAGTACTTAAACCCTGAGAAAGGGAAATACTACCTTATTAGTTTTGAATCCTACCTTATTAGTTTTGAATAGAGTAGAGGAAATCTCATTACTTTTTTCTCTTTATACACCTACTGTTTGGCACTGGAGGAGACCCTACTTGTGGGAAGGGCACAGCAGAATAGGAAAACTAAAGGGGAACCTGGCTGACTCTGTCAGTAGAGAATGCAACTCTCGATATTTGGGTCATGAGTTCAAGCCTCAGGTTGGCTGTGGAGCCTACTTAAAAAAAGAAGAAAAGAAAAGAAAAGAAAAGAAAAGAAAAGAAAAGAAAAGAAAAGAAAAGAAAAGAAAAGAAAAGAAAACTAAAGCCTTTTAGATCTAACTAGATTAGGAAAGGGACCTCTGGGAACTAAAGAGTCCTGGGAAGATAGAGGAGAGGAGGCAACTCAAGTCAGGGGTCCCATATGGTATATGGGCTTGAGGGAAGCACTCTCAAGCTGTACATGTGTAGATCTGACCCTAGGCAGCATACCAAAGGCCTTGAGAACTGAATTAGAAGGTAAATCATTATCTGGGTCCCCAAATGGGTACTGAGTGAAGCACACATAAGATAAAGCATAACAACACTACAAATGCATCAAAAACTGAACTGACATTGGAGCCTCAGGGCACAGAAAGTGATTTGGAACATGCACGCTGAATGTAAATAAACTGCCAGCTAAAACAAACCAAAACTATCAAATTCCATAGGATTTAAGCTAGACCCAGAGAGTCAAATTATTCAAAATGCGTAAGAAACGGGCGTCTGGGTGGCTCAGTTGGTTAAGTGTCTGACAATTGATCTCAGTTCAGGTCTTGATCTTGGGGTTGTGAGTTCGAGCCCCACATTGGGGCTCCACACTGGGCATGAAGCCTACTTAAAAAAAAATGTCTGGGGCACCTGGGTGGCTCAGTTGGTTAAGTGTCCAACTTCAGGTCACCATCTGGAGGTGAGTTTGAGCCCCACGTCAGGCTCTGTGCTGACAGCTCAGAGCCTAGAGCCTGCTTCGGTCTCTGGGTCTCCCTCTTCCTCTGCCCCTCCCCCATTCATGCTCTGTCTCTCTCAACAATAAACGTTATTTTTAAAAAATTAAAAAAAGAGAAAAAACATCCAAGAAACAAAGTATTCTGTATACAAATAATGAGAAAATTCCAACTCACAATGGGGAAAAAAAGACCCCAACAAAATTACCAAAATTACCAAAGACTTTTAAACAGCTATGAAAACCATATTCCAAGAAATGAAGGTGAACACTCTGGAAAGAATGACTAAGCATTCTTTAGAAGCTAGAAGCTAGAAATAGAAGCTAGAAGAAAAGAACCAAAAGGAATTTTTAGAACTGAAAAATGATAATAAAAATTAAAACTTACTTGATGGGCTCAATAACAAAATGGAGGAAACAAAAGATTTAGTGAATATGAACATAGATCAATAAAAATTATCCAATATAAAAGGTTTAAAAAATTTAACAAACTCTGGGACCTAAGGGACAATACCAAAAGTTTTAACACTGTGTCATTTGAATTGTGGAAGGAGAGAAGAAATTTCCATGAAGAGAAAATATTTAAATAATGGCCAAAAACCTACCAAATTTGGCAAAAAATATAAACTTACAGATTCAAGAAAGAATGTACAGGCATGCCTTGGGATACTGTGGGTTTGGTTCTAGACTACGACAATAAAGTATATCACAATAAAGAGAGTCAAGTGAAGTTTTTATTTTCCCAGTTCATATAAAATGTTTATAGTGTAAATATGTTTACACTATACTATGGTATGTTGTGTGCAATATAGCATTATGTAAAAAAATATACATACCTTAAAGAACACTTTATCACTAAAAAATGCTAATCATCTGAGCTTTCAGTGAGTCATAATCACTGATCACACATCACCACAACAAATAATGAAAATTTTGATGTATTGCAAGAATTACCAAAATATAACACAGAGACACAAAGTGAGCAAATATTGTTGGAAAACTGGCACCAATAGACTTGCTCCAGAAATGAATGCCTGATCTGCAAAGTGCAATAAAATGAGGTATGCCTGTAATCCCACAAAAAGTATAAACTAAAAAGAAATCTTTGCTGAGACAGACCATAATCGAACTGCTGAGAATCCAAGGGGAAAAAAAAATCTTGAAAGCGTCCAAAGAAAATTGACATATTATATATAGGAGAATACCTTTAATAACTGAGTTTCTCATCAGAAAGTATGAATGCCATGGGTAGTAGAACAACATTTTTAAAGTGCTTTAAGGAAAGCACTGTCAATCTCAAATTCTACTCAGTGAAAATAATTTTTTGGAATGGAGGATAAATAAAGATATTCTCAGATAAAGAAAACAGATGATTCACTACCTGCAGACTTGCTCTAAAAGAAATGCAAATGAAGTTCTTGAGGTGGATGACAAATGATGCCAAAGGGAAAACTAAAACTCCCCTTGAAAGAGAGACTAAAAGGACATATATGGTGATAAGACTTTGACATTCAACATGAAGTGGTAAAACAGTAATTTAAAAAGTATACAGTAGATCATTTATTATGTATATTATAATTCCCAGGGAAACTACTAAAGACAATAATCAGAGAAATAGTAAAAAACTAAATAGATAAATTAAAATGGAATAATAAAATATAATAAAATGAAACTAAAGAAGGCAAGAAAGGGAAAGAGGAAGTAAAAATAGGGAAGAAACAAAAAAAGGATCTAAAACCAAATCTCTGAAAAAAAATAAAAAAATAAAACCAAATCTGTGAATATGTAAATTAAATCTAAAAGGTTTAAAACCAGTCATTAAAAGATCATCAGATTGGATTTTAAAAACCCCCAACTATATGTTGTCTATAATAAAGTGGCTTTTTAAAAATAATGTTTATTTGTTTTGAGGGGAAAGGGCAGAGAGAGAGGGAGAGAGAGAATCCCAGGCAGGCTCTATGTTGTCAGCACAGAGCCTGATGTGGGGCTTGATCTCATGAACAGTGAGATCATGCCTTAAGCTGAAATCAAGAGTCAGAGGCTTAACCAATGAGCCACCAAGCCTCCCCAGGGTACATTTTTAATCACTGAAAGGAAGAATTCCAAGTTCCAAATCCTACAACTGGGGGCAGGGGGGAAATATCATTCAAGAATAAAGGGAACTAATATCATTAGTCATTGGGAAAATGCAAATCAAAACCACAATGAGATACCACTTTACAAACAATTGAGATAGCTATAATTAAAAAAAAAAAAAAAGAAAATAATTGATGGCAAAGATGTGGAGAAATCCTTGTGGTGAAGCTGCTGTAGAAAACATGGTTAGGCACCTGACTCTTGGTTTCAGCTCAGGTCATAATTTCACAGTTTGGGGAGTTCAAGCCCCATGTCAGGTTTTGCGGTGGCAGGATGGAGCCTGCTTGGGATTCTCTCTCTTTCTCCCTCTCTCTCTGCCCCTCCCCTACTCACACTGTCTCTGTCTCTCTCAAAAATAAATAAACTTAAAAAACAAAAGAAAACATTATGGCAGTTCCTCCAAAAAATGAATATATAATTATCACATAATACAACAATTCCAAATGAAAGTAGAGACTGGAACAGATATTTGTATAACAGTATTCATGGCAGCATTATTCACAATAGCTAAAAGGTAGAAGTAACCCAAATGTCCATTACTGGATGAATGGAAAAATAAAATGTGGTATACACACACAATGGAATGTTATTTGGCCTTTAGTAGCAATTAAGTTCTGACATATGCTACAACATGGATGAAGCTTGAAGATTTTATGCTAGGTGAAACAAACCAGGCACAAAGGACAAATATATGATTCTACTATATGAGGTACCTGGAACAGTCAAGTTTATAGAGACAGAAAGTAGAGTAGAAGTTACCACTGGCTGGGAGGAAGTAGTAATGTGGAGTTAATGTTTAATGGGTACCGAATTTCAGTTAGAGATGATGAAATATTGGAGATGGATAGTGGAGATGGTTGCAAAACAGCGTGAATGTACTTAATGCTGTTGAATTGTACATTTAAAAATTGTTAAAATGGTAAATTTTATAGTAAGATATTGTACCACAATTAAAACATTTTAAATACATGCTAAGAAACACACTTCAGATGTAAAGATATAGGCAAGTTGAAAGTAATAGAAAAGGATATATCATGCAAATATTAATCAAAGAAAACTAGGAATGGCTATATTAATATAAGAAAAAGTGGTCTTTAGACCAAAGAAAATTATTAGAGACAAGGAAATTATATAATGTTAAAGTAGACAACCCACCAAGAAGATACAACAATTCATAAATATTTATGCACCAATCAGGGGAGCTGCAAAACATGTGAAGAAAAAACATATAGAAATGAAAAGAAAAATAGAAAAATTTACAATTGTAGTTGAATACTTCAACATCTCTCTCTCTCTCTCTCTCTCTCTCTCTCTCAAGAATTGTTGGAACTAGACAGAAAATCAGCAAGGACACCAAAGAACTCAGTATCAGCAACCAAGAATATATAATTGACAGGTATAGACCACTCAGTCCCAAAATATAAAAAAACACATTCTTTTCAAGTACTTCTAAAACATATATCCAAACCAGCTTTATCCTGGGCCTAAAGCAAATGTCAACGAATGTAAAAGAATTAAAATCATACAGAATGAGTTACTTGAATACAATATATTCAAAGTAGAAATCAGTACAGAAAGATAACAGAAAAATCTACAAACACTTGGAAACTAAACATACTTCTAAATAATCCATGGGGCAAGGAGGAAGTCTCAAAAATACGTTGAACTGATTATGGTTTTGGGAACTTAATTCTGGAAATAATTACTACATATATAAATTAGTATATGATAAAAACCAAACTTTATTGTAGTGAATGATAACCAAGGATGTTTATCTGAATTTCAAAATTGAGATGTTAATGAAAAGTGGCATTTTCTTTTTTTTTTTAAGTTTTTTTAATGTTTATTTATTTTTGAGACAGAGAGAGACAGAGCATGAATGGGGGAAGGTCAGAGAGAGAGGGAGACACAGAATCCCAAGCAGGCTCCAGGCTCTGAGCTGTCAGCACACAGCCTGACGTGGGGCTCGAACTCACGGACTGTGAGATCATGACCTGAGCTGACATCGGAAGCTTAACCGACTAAGCCACCCAGGCGCAAAAAAGCGGCATTTTCATCAAAAAGAATACTCTCTATTAATAAATAATTGAATTGAACCATATGCGATTTAAAAATACTGCTTTGGGGGCGCCTGGGTGGCGCAGTCGGTTAAGCGTCCGACTTCAGCCAGGTCACGATCTCGCGGTCCGGGAGTTCGAGCCCCGCGTCGGGCTCTGGGCTGATGGCTCAGAGCCTGGAGCCTGTTTCCGATTCTGTGTCTCCCTCTCTCTCTGCCCCTCCCCCGTTCATGCTCTGTCTCTCTCTGTCCCAAAAATAAATAAACGTTGAAAAAAAAATTAAAAAAAAAATACTGCTTTGGGGAGTACTGATGCATAGGGGCACTTGTACCCCAATGTTTATAGCAGCACTCTCAACAATAGCCAAATTATGGAAAGAGCCTAAATGTCCATCAACTGATGAATGGATAAAGAAATTGTGGTTTATATACACAATGGAGTACTACGTGGCAATGAGAGAGAATGAAATATGGCCCTTTGTAGCAACATGGATGGAACTGGAGAGTGTGATGCTAAGTGAAATAAGCCATACAGAGAAAGACAGATACCATATGTTTTCACTCTTATGTGGATCCTGAGAAACTTAACAGAAACCCATGGGGGAGGGGAAGGAAGAAAAAAAAAGAGGTTAGAGTGGGAGAGAGCCAAAGCCTAAGAGACTCTTAAAAACTGAGAACAAACTGAGGGTTGATGAGGGGTGGGAGGGAGGGGAGGGTGGGTGATGGGTATTGAGGAGGACACCTTTTGGGATGAGCACTGGTGTTGTATGGAAACCATTTTGACAATAAATTTCATATATTGAAAAAAAAAATAAAAACATAAAAATACTGCTTTGGCTATTTAATTTTATTTTAAGTAAATAAAAAATCAAAATTATTCATAGAAAAAAGACATTGAACTGAATGAAAATTTAAAAAACAGTGAATCAAAATTTGTAGAAGGCAAATAAAGCAGGGATGAAAGAAAAATTTATAGCACTAAGTGCACATATTAGAAAAGAGGAAAATTCTCAAATTATTAATCTAACATCCCACCACAGGACCTAGAAAAGAAAGCCAAAATAATGCAAAACAAGCAGAAGAAAGAAAAAATCAAGAACAGAAATCAATGAAATTGAAAACATTAAAACAATACGAAAAAAATCCCCAAGATAAAGAGCTGGTTCTTTGGGAAGATCGATAAAATTGACAAACCTATAGAAAGACCACCACCGGGGCGCCTGGGTGGCGCAGTCGGTTAAGCGTCCGACTTCAGCCAGGTCACGATCTCGCGGTCCGTGAGTTCGAGCCCCGCGTCAGGCTCTGGGCTGATGGCTCAGAGCCTGGAGCCTGTTTCCGATTCTGTGTCTCCCTCTCTCTCTGCCCCTCCCCCGTTCATGCTCTGTCTCTCTCTGTCCCAAAAATAAATAAATGTTGAAAAAAAAAATAAAAAAAAAAAAAAAAAAAAAAAGACCACCACCACCACCACCACCAAAACCTCGAGGACACAGATTACTGACATCCAGATGAAATAAGAGATATCACTACTTTGAAGACATCAAAAGGATAATAATGAAAATACAAACAATTCTATACACATAAATTTGACACCTTAGATGAACTAAAGAACTTACCTGAATCACAAAACTACCACAACAAAGCCAATATAAAATAGATAATGTGGGTAAAAAAAAAGAAAGAAATAGATAATGTGAACAGCCAAAATACTATTAAGGAAATTTAATCTATGATCTATTCCCCAAAAAGAAACCTCCAGGGTCAGATAATTTCATTTGAGAATTTTACCAAATATTTAAAGAACACAATCTTCCAGCAAACAGAATACTAGTATTAACTTGACACCAAAGACACAAACAGTATAAAAGAAGAAATACACAGTCCACTATACATTATGAATATAGACACACAAAAAAAAATCCTTTTAAAAATTAGCAAAGAGAATTCAATAATATATAAAAAGAATTTTGGGGCACCTGCGTGGCTCAGTCAGTTAAACATCCGACTTTGGCTCAGGTCATGATCTCATGGTTCGTGGTTTGAGCCCCACCTCTGTGCTAACAACTCAAGAGCCTCGAGCTTGTTTCAGATTCTGTATCTCCCTCTCTCTCTGCCCCTCCCCAACTCGTGCTCTGTCTCTTGCTCACTCGCTCTCAAAAATAAACATTAAAAAAATTTAATAATAAAAAAAAGAATTTTACATGAGCAAGTGGGGTTCAATGCTGGTTCAATATTTGAAAATGAATCAAGGTAATTCACCATTTCAACAAACTAAGGAAAAAAAATCAACACAATCAAATCAACTGATATAGAACAAACATTTGACTGAATTCAACTCTGACTCATGATAAAAACTCAGAAAAACAGGAATAGAGGGAAACTTCTTCAAATTGATTAAAAACAGTAAGTCTGTGAATAACTTACAGCTAATATTATACTTAATGGTGTAATAGTAAGTCTTTTCCCCTGACAATCAGGAAGCAAGAATTTCTGCTTTCACTATTCTTAACATAATCCTTAAATTCTTGTGCATGCAGTAGGGTGAAGAAAGGCAATAAGAGGTATACAGATAGGGAGAAAAAACTGTCCTATTTATAGATAACATGATTGTCTATGTAGAAAACCTTAAGTCATTAAATTTCTTTTTTTAATTTTTTTTTTAACGTTTATTTATTTTTGAGACAGAGAGAGACACAGCATGAACGGGGAAGGGGCAGAGAGAGAGGGAGACACAGAATCGGAAGCAGGCTCCAGGCTCTGAGCCATCAGCTCAGAGCCCGACGCGGGGCTCGAACTCACGGACCGCGCGAGATTGTGACCTGAGCTGAAGTCGGACGCTTAACTGACTGAGCCACCCAGGCGCCCCTAAGTCATTAAATTTCTAGAACCAATAAGTGAGTTCAGAAAAGTCACAAAGAAGACAAACATATAAAAAGCAGTTGTATTTCTATATATTGGGAATGGACATGCAGACATTGAAATTAAAAAGTACACAATATTTATAATCACTCAAAAATATATGGTATAAAACAAAACATATAGGACTTCTATGCTGAAAACTAAACAATACTCATGTAATTAATAAAAGACTAAAATATATAGACTCAGTGTGTTCATGGATTGGAAGGTCAAACACAGTAAAGATGTCAATTTACTCCAAATTGATATGCAGATTTAAATGCAATTCCTATCCAAATCCCAGCAAGAATTTTTGTAAATGTATTATTGTTGCTGTAACAAATGGCTTTATTTTTTTTTTTAATTTTTTTTTCAACGTTTATTTATTTTTGGGACAGAGAGAGACAGAGCATGAACGGGGGAGGGGCAGAGAGAGAGGGAGACACAGAATCGGAAACAGGCTCCAGGCTCTGAGCCATCAGCCCGGAGCCTGACGCGGGGCTCGAACTCCCGGACCGCGAGATCGTGACCTGGCTGAAGTCGGATGCTTAACCAACTGCGCCACCCAGGCGCCCCAACAAATGGCTTTAAACACAAATTTATTATCTTATAGTTTTGTATGTTAGAAGTCCAACATGGGTCTCACTGAGCTAAAAGCGAGGTGTGGGTAGGCTGCATTCAATTATGGCCTTTTGGAGGCTCAAATGGGACCTTCTTCTATCTTTTCCTCTATCCTCCTTCCTCCCCCTCCTTCTTCCCCTTCTTCACTTCTCCCTCTCTCCTTCTAGTTCTAATTTCTAGAGGCTGCCTGCCTTTGGTTCATGGTCCTCTTTCTACATCTTCAAAGCAGGCAACAATAGGTAGATTCCTTCTCAAAATGCATCATTCTGACATCTTCTGTCTCTCTCTTCTATCTTTAAGATCTTTGTGATTATATCGTGCCCATGTGAATAATCAAGACTAATTGATTTAAAGATATGTGGTTAGCAACCTTGATTCTATCTGCAATCTTAAATCCCCTTGCTCAGTAACCTGGAAATTCACATGTTCCAAGGATTAGGATGTCGATATATTTGTGGGGCCATTACTTTGCTATCATAGCAAATACAGACCAGATTACTCTTTTTTTTTTTTTTCAACGTTTATTTATTTTTGGGACAGAGAGAGACAGAGCATGAACGGGGGAGGAGCAGAGAGAGAGGGAGACACAGAATCGGAAACAGGCTCCAGGCTCTGAGCCATCAGAGCCCGACGCGGGGCTCGAACCCACGGACCGCGAGATCGTGACCTGGCTGAAGTCGGACGCTTAACCGACTGCGCCACCCAGGCGCCCCCTTTTTTTTTTTTTAAGACCATGTTACTCTAAAATTTAAATGGAAGACATATGAGCTAGAATGTGTAAAGTTATTTTGATAAAGAATAATAAAGTGGGAGGAATCACTCTACCCAACATCAAGACTTATAGTATAGGGGTGCCTGGGTGGCGCAGTCGGTTAAGCGTCCGACTTCAGCCAGGTCACGATCTCGCGGTCCGTGGGTTCGAGCCCCGCGTCGGGCTCTGATGGCTCAGAGCCTGGAGCCTGTTTCCGATTCTGTGTCTCCCTCTCTCTCTGCCCCTCCCCCGTTCATGCTCTGTCTCTCTCTGTCCCCAAAATAAAAATAAACATTGAAACAAAAAAAAAATTAAAAAAAAAAAAGACATGGTATAGATACAATAATAAAGACAATGTGGTATTAGCAGAAACTGACCCTTGGATCAATGGAACAAAGGAAAGAAACAGAACTAGATTCACATAAACCTGTCCAGCTGATTTCTGAGGTACAAAACAAATTCAGTGGAGGAAAGACAGCTTTTTCAACAAATGATGCTGGAGCAATTGGGCACTACAGTCAAACAAAATAAAAAATCGACTACCTAAGGCTTGTGCTTTATAACTCAATATTTTAATCATATATGATCACAATCATATAACACAAATTAGTTCAAAATGGACTGCATAACATAAAACTACAAAACTTTCAGAAAAAAAACAAATGAAAAATTTAGGGGATTTAGAGCTAGGCAAAGAGATCTTAGAGTTGATACCAAAAGTATGATTCATAAGAGAAATTTGATAAATTAGACCTCATCAAGTAAAAATCTCTTGCTCTGCAAAAGACTTTGTTAAGAAGATGAAAAGACAACCTATCCACCAGGAGAAAATCCTTGCAAGTCACTTATGTCACTAAGTATTAATACACACACACACACACACACACACACACACACACACATGCATTCAATAGTAAAAACTTCCACATAATCTAACTGGAAAACAGACTAAAGATGTAAACAGACATTCCACTAAAGTAATTATATGGATGGTCAATAAACACACAAGAAGTCAGTGGTCCCAAGCAAGTTCAAAACCCAGTGGAGCAAATTCCATTAGTTTTCAAAGCCTAGGAGTAATCTCCTGTGTCCTGAGACTCTACCCTCCAGGTTGTGTCTCTGCCCTCTATGTCTATGGCTACAGTCATTCTTCCTTTTACTTGAAGGGTAGCACATGTTTACAGTTGATTATCAGCCCATTTCCTCCCTGTAGAATTTTGGAAATCTGATAGCCTTCTGTTATTTCATTCTGTCTCTGTTCTTTTCAGTCCAAGCCAGCAGTGTTTCTGCTGATATCACATTTGTAAAGACCTTGTGGGTCTCCTCTGTTTGTCATAGAGATCCACACAATTAGACAAGAGGGTCCTCCATGCATCACTGTTGGGCAACCATTTCCATTTGTTTCTACTGAGATGATTGATTGGATCCATGAGTCACATACTTAATCTCTTCAACTAAAATTGTCCAAGCACTCTCCAGAGCAAGCTTTCTCCAGTGGACTCCTAATTTCAACATCCTTTGCAGTTTGCATAGGCTGAGAATTCCCCCAAATAATCAGACTTTGATTCCTTTTTGCATAATAGTTCCTTCCTAAATTTCTCTTTCCTTTTATATTTTATAATAAGCAGCAAGAAGACACCAGGCCCCACCTTCAACATTTCCCTTGGAAATTTCCTCAGCCAAGTATTCAAATTCATCACCTAC
Source organism: Puma concolor (assembly GCF_028749965.1). Classification (NCBI taxonomy): domain Eukaryota; kingdom Metazoa; phylum Chordata; class Mammalia; order Carnivora; family Felidae; genus Puma; species Puma concolor. The sequence goes on from NC_141681.1 coordinate 45,455,772, forward strand.
AAGTTTGCTTTTCACACAACTATAAACCACAATTCAGTCACGTTTTTGGCCACTATGTAAGAATGATCTTTCCACCAGTTTCCAATATTAACATTTCTTTTGAGCCCTTACCAGAAGTACCATTATATGTTAATATTTCTAATAATATTCTGTTCACGACACATGTATCCCCAAACAAAATAGCTTTCTCAATCCTGCTATTTCCTGAGCCTGCACCTTACCATCCCTAACAACGTTTAAGGTAATCTAGGCTTTTCTATCATATGGCTTAAAATTCTTCCAGCCTCTACCCATTATCCAAACCCACTTCCACATTTTTAGGTGTTTGTCTTAGCAGAGCCCCATTCCCTGGTACCAAAATTTGTTAGTTTTCTGTGGCTGCCATAAAAATCACCATAAATCTGGTGGTTAAAACAACAACAAAAATACAATATATTTATAAAGTGGCACATTTATAAAATTAAATTTAGCGGATATGATTTCAAATGGAAGTTAAAAATTATAAATTTAAGAACAGAAAAATCATACAGAAAATGGCATCTGCCATTACTTTGAATTTTTGCAGAGACACTTCAGGTAGGGTAACTTTTTACAGCCAAACATTTGCATAATATCTTTTTTGCCCCTTCCCTCTTCGGCTGAGATATATTATATCCCAGAGATTTGCATGAGGAGGGATTAATATAGGATTGGGAATAAGGAAAGTTTAAAATGTGACATATAGATTTAGGATATTTGCTGTTTGTCCTCGGATGCCAAAGGAGTCTGGGACTGGCCTACTCATTAAAAAAAATTTCATTACAATGAATACAGTAGCAATGTATCTCTTCTAGTAACACCCCATTCCATCCCCCCCTATAAGTGACATATATTTTGGTGGGTATAGTAACTATGATAGGAGTAGAAATTGGGGAGATCTTGGGAAATAGCTAAGAGCATAAATATGTAGAGATTCTCAAGGATTGCTATCCAAATACTTTTATGACTTGTTTATATAACCTCCTATACTGGAAGTTCTTTTAGGTAAGAAAACAGCCTAATCATCTGTGAGTTCATAATTGTACTTTTAAGCTTAGCCATTTAAAACACTGTGTTAGTACACCAGAATTTCTAGTATATCATACACAAGACCTATAAAACATGAATATTATGTACTATGTATAAAAATAAACTAAGAACATGCATACAATGCTCTACTGCAAATAAAACATGGCTATTTCATAATATAATCAGTAAATCAAGAGGCAGGATAGCACATGTAGGGATGCCAGATAAATTATATTTTTGTGACAGCCACAGAAATACATATGAGAGACGAAACAAAGGAGAGTAGAATATCCAAGAAAAAGTGACTCACAGTCCCAACATCTTTGGTTGGTTGAGGTTAGAACAGATTGAGTTATACCACACCTCCCCAATCATTAAATATCCAGGAAAAAGGGTAGATTTGCATCCTCCATCTTGAGTATAATTCTTGTTAGTTGCCATTGTTAACATATAATAAATAGTATTAATTCATATACAAATATAGATTTATTCAAATTAAACTATTACCAGGTTCTCATGGTTATGAATATAGACCCTGTAATCTTACCTACTTATTTTTAGTACGTTCATCCTGCCCTCCAAAAAAAATACAAAACGAAACAAACAAATCCTCTAAACGTAAATAGTTACTAGTAAAGGCTAAATTTCACAAAGTTCTGTCTGGTCAGACAAGGCACTATAATTTTTAGACCCTTTGAAGTCTAAATATTTGTCATGTCTGAATTTCCTCATTACCCACTGTCGTTTTTTGTTTTTCTCTCTCAAATTATCTACAAGCCCTGGACAAGCAGGTTTCCATTTACTGTCCACTGGCAATTGCTGTCCCTTTCTGTAAGGCAGAGGGCCCAAATTGGAGGCGGGGGGTAAGCTTATTTAAATTTTAAATGCATTTTATTACACACAGTAACAATATATGTAGTAAACATATGTTACAAATAATCAAGGGCCTTCAGTAAAACTGTTCAAGGTGCTGTTGAACTTACTATTTTCATAGAAAAGATGCTATAGACATTACTGTTTTAGCAGATTTCCAATTCTAAAACATCAATAACTCTCCAGTGATTTTTCCATTGGGAATTGAGACCCCACACTTCCTGAGATAAATATATAAAAGGCTTAGTTGTGTGTGTGTGTGTGTGTGTGTGTGTGTGTGTGTGTGTGTGTGTGTGTGTTATTTCACAATTCTGTCTACTGTGACTTATATTCCCAAGTTTTACTCATCTTTGTCATTTCTTAACCTCCCTTTCTCTAGTATGAATTCTATGGTGTTAAATAAGGTGTATGCTATGGCTAAAAGTATTCCTATAATCATGACAACTATAGGATTCGTTCCGATATGAATTCTCTAGCTTTGTGTAATTTAAGCCATAGCGAGTCTTTCTAGATTTGTTACATTCAGATATTCATGACTGACAGTCTTCTTACAATTACAATATTATATAGATTTTTTATTTTATTTTTTATTTTTTATTTTTTTAAATTTTTTTTTCAACTTTTTAAATTTATTTTTGGGACAGAGACAGACAGAGCACGAATGGGGAAGGGGCAGAGAGAGAGGGAGACACAGAATCGGAAACAGGCTCCAGGCTCCGAGCCATCAGCCCAGAGCCTGACGCGGGGCTCGAACTCACGGACCGCGAGATCGTGACCTGGCTGAAGTCGGACGCTTAACCGACTGCGCCACCCAGGCGCCCCTAGATTTTTTAAAAGTAAAATTCTCTAGCTGAATGACTGCTAAAGACCTTTCTCCACATTGCTTACAATCAGAGCTGTTACTTTCCAAAGTTAATCACCTCATATTAAGAAAGGTCTGAGATGTTTGGCAGTATCTACCATAGCTGAAAAAAACTTACATACACCCTTGGACTGAGTAATTCATCTTACTATAAGATCAACAGAAATATACATACACACATACACAGAATATTTAGAGCAGTATTTTTATTACAACACAAATTTATAAAAATACAAACATCCATCAAGAGGATAAATAGTGGTATATTCTTAAAATGGAAGAGTATGCACAATGAAAATGAATACATTACTGCCACATGCAATAATGTATGAATCTTAAAAATGTTGAGACAAGACACAAAATAATTCATGATATATGATAAAACATAAAATTTAGACATGCAAAGACTGCTTCATGATGTTATAAGCCAGGGACATGGTAATCTTTGGGGAAATAACAGTTATTCTTTATTCCAGAGCACAAGGAGAAATATATTTCATATTTTCTTTCTTTTATGGAGACTAATATTATAACCATTTTGTATCTTGTCTCTGCATATATTATGTAAGCACTTTAAAAAAATAATCTAAGTGAACAGAACTTGAAAACTTAAAAAATTAGCTTCATTTCTGATAAAGTTCAATAACAATGATCATATCCATTACATGTGCTAGTAAACAGCAGACAGTTCTGTGGTTGGTACTTTAACTATTATTACATTTGTGATTAAAATTACCTTATTAAAATGTTTTAGCATGCTTTTTTCCCTTAAACTAAAATTTTACAATAACTTGGAAAGGCTTCACAAAGAGATCACATCATTTATTGAATTTCTATGTTTTCTCCCTTGTGAGTTCTCTGATGGACAATGAGGTTTCTCTTATAACTGAAGGACTTACTACACTCATTACAAATATAGGGTTTCTCTCCTGTGTGAGTTCTCTGATGTACAATGAGATTTGTTTTCTGGCGGAAGCACTTCCCACATTCATTACATTTATATGGTTTCTCTCCTGTATGAGTTCTTTGATGATGAATAAGATATGACTTCCTGCTAAAGGCTTTCCCACACTGAGGACATTCGTAGGATTTCTGTCCTGTATGTATTTTTTGATGTACAGTGAGAGTTGCTTTCTGGCGAAAGGACTTCCCACATTCATTACAAATATAGGGTTTCTCTCCTGTATGAATTCTCTGATGCAGATTCAGATTTGTCTTCTGACTGAAGGATTTCCCACATTCATTACATTCATATGGTTTTTCTCCTGTGTGAGTTCTGTGATGATCAATGAGGTATGACTTCATTCTAAAGGCCTTCCCACAGTGAGGACATTCATAGGATTTTTCCCCTGTATGTGTTCTCTGATGTGCCACAAGGGTTGTCTTTTGGCGAAAGGACTTCCCACATTCATTACAAATATAGGGTTTCTCCTCATTATGAGTCTTCTCATGAAGAGCGAGGGTTGTCTTCTGGGAGAATGATTTTCCACATTCATTACAAATATAGGGCTTTTCCCCCGTATGAGTTCTCTGATGTACAGTAAGGTTTGCCTTCTGGTGAAAGGACTTCCCACATTCTTTACAAATATAGGGTTTCTCTCCTGTATGAATTCTCTGATGTAGAGAGAGTGTTGTCTTCTGGCGGAAGGACTTCCCACAGTCATTACACTCATATGGTTTCTCTCCTGTATGAGTTCTCTGATGACGTATGAGGTGTGACTTCAATCTGAAGGCATTCCTACACTGTGGACATTCGTATGATTTTTCCCCTGTATGTGTTCTCTGATGATCAGTGAGGGCTGTCTTTAGGCGGAAGGACTTACCACATTCATTACAAACAAAGGGTTTCTCTCCTGTGTGAGTTCTTTGATGATCAATGAGATATGACTTCCTTCTAAATGAATTTCCACATTGATGGCACTGATAGGGTTTTTCCTCTGTGTGAATTCCCTGGTGCAGAATCAATACTGACTTCCTGCAGAAGGACTTCCCACATTCAGTGCATGTATGTTTTTTTTCAATATTGGTTGTTCTTCTCCTTTTATTGTATTCAGATGGGTTTTCCCTTATGTAAGCTCTATTATGTGTAATTAATTCTCCTTTTTTAAGGAAGGCTTTCTCACAGTCATTATATCCAAATGGCTGTGCTTGAGTTTCCACCTTATGATATTGTATAAGTACGTCATTATGACTGACAACCCTGCCACGCTGATTATGGGATTTGACTCCAGGTTGAGCTGCCTCTGGTTTAGTATTGAGAAGTGATTTCCCATATCCATTATACTCACTAAGTCTCTTTCTTGCAGGACTTATATTACTGATGATTAATTCTGAAACATTTTTAAAAATCTTTCCATGAGTATCATATTCAGGAGGTAGATTTTTTGAATTAATAGGGTTTTTGCTTAAAGTAAATGTCTTTTCATATGCATTACTGTTCTCTTTAACCAGTTTTTTGTGGTTGATGAATACAACTGATCTAGAAAACTTATCTTGGTATTCCTTGAATTTCACTAAAAAGTCTTCATCTTTCCAATTTTCTTCTACAAAAGAATATAATAACAATTTGTGAATCTTCACATATTTGCTATGGAAAGAAATTGTACTGGTGTCTAGTATATGAGATCAAAAAAGACCCTGGACAAATTATTCCTTGCCAGGGAAAAGACACAAAACCTAAAGAAAAACTCTGCCTCGGTGTGGACAAGAATGAAAAATTAAGCAATGAATGCTAGTAACTTTTGCACTTTGTATCAGAACTTCATACAGAAAGTTAAATGAATACACCAAGCAGTGAGAAGACAAAGAATGGTGAAAGACAGACTGATGTTTGGACAGGTGGATTTGGAAGCAATGAAGTGAACCTTTCAAGGGCAGTAAACTTTAAGTAGGATGGACAAGAAAAATTAGTAGAAAAGCTTATTCAAGAAAAATATTAGAGGAAGGATTACTTTTGGAGAACACAGATCAGAGCCTATATTTTTTTTTTTTTTAATTTTTTTTTTTCAACGTTTATTTATTTTTGGGACAGAGAGAGACAGAGCATGAACGGGGGAGGGGCAGAGAGAGAGGGAGACACAGAATCGGAAACAGGCTCCAGGCTCTGAGCCATCAGCCCAGAGCCCGACGCGGGGCTCGAACTCACGGACCGCAAGATCGTGACCTGGCTGAAGTCGGACGCTTAACCGACTGCGCCACTCAGGCGCCCCAGAGCCTATATTTTTATACATTCAGCTCTAGACTGTGAGGCAAAACATTTCCAGTTATTCCACCACCGCCTACTATGTACCCATCAATGGCTCATTAATCTTTCCAAGTATCAAGTAATTTCCTAGTGTTTAAAAGACAACCCTATAGCCTAGGCTCTAATCCTCCATATAATTGGTTATCATTTTCTCCTGTGAGAAAAGAGCTATGAAGACACTTCCAACAGGAACTTTAAAACTGACCAGGAGTACATTTATTGGTGTATTCATTATTGCTATTACTACCAATCCTTTCAGAATGGTTCAATAACAAAAATCTCATGACCATCAATTGTAACTATTTCTTTTCACAGACTTACTTTTTCAGGTTTAAGGAAAAACTGCCACAAGTCTTTCCTCTCAATATAGTAACTTTTCTTTTCTTTTTTTTTTTAAAGGTTTATTTATTTTTGAGAGAGAGAGAGAGAGAGAGAGAGAGAGAGAGAGCAGGGGAAGGGCAAAGAGAAAGAGGGAGAGAGAATCCCAAGCAGGCTCCACAATGCCAGCACAGAGCCCAACGTGGGGCTCTATCTCCTGTGAGACCGTGACCTGAGCTGAAATCTAGATTTGGACGCTTCACTGACTGAGCCACCCAGGCGCTCATAACTTTTCTTAACTCCAGTTTGCCACATGGTGGACAAGATTACATCTCATTCTAAGTGATTAACTTTAACCTTCATTTCTCTTATATTTTATAGCTATATTTGACTTCTGTTATTTTGCAATCATCCACATCTAGTAAAATAATGTTAAATTCAGGTTTAAAAAATCTATTTCTTCCTTCAGTCCATTACTCTCAACACCAACATATAAGGAATTTCTCCTGTAAACAAAACTTTGAATCGCTGAGATTCACTTTTCATATTCCAACAAGTTTTCAGGGTTGTCCACCTATCTGACAACTTTCACACATAAAAGTGAGGCCTCATCTTTTTTGCCTTATAAATATCTCACTTACTCCTAATCACATACTTTGCTTATGTTTTTTTAATCAAGTGGCTTGCCTTCCATTCTTATTTCTACTCAGATTATCTTCAAGAAAATGCTATGTTCCATGATGCCAAAAATCCTTCACTTATTTCCCCCTACCACTTTAAGCATTATTTCTTTATAACTTAAAAATGGTTATGGTCGGGGCGCCTGGGTGGCGCAGTCAGTTAAGCGTCCGACTTCAGCCAGGTCACGATCTCACGGTCCGTGAGTTCGAGCCCCGCGTCAGGCTCTGGGCTGATGGCTCGGAGCCTGGAGCCTGTTTCCGATTCTGTGTCTCCCTCTCTCTCTGCCCCTCCCCCGTTCATGCTCTGTCTCTGTCTGTCCCATAAATAAAAAAAAAAAAAATGGTTATGGTCTAGGAAAGTAATTTTAACAAAATATTTTCACAAGCTTAATCGTGTCTTAAATATTTTGTGAAAGATGCAGATTTTGATAGTAATCCTTTTCCATAGAAAGGAATACTTTATTGATTATCTCCTTTGAACTCTTCTGAGTTTACATTAACACTGTATATCCTACCTAGATAGGTAGTGTTTGGTAGAATCCAGCCAATTCAATGTTTATTTATTTTTGACAGAGAGAGAGAGAGAGAGAAACAGACAGAGCATGAGCAGGGGAGGGGCAGAGAGAGAGGGAGACACAGAATCCAAAGCAGGCTCCAGGCTCTGAGCTGTCAGCACAGAGCCCAACGCAGGGCTCGAACTCACAGACCATGAAATCATGACCTGAGCTGAAGTCGGATGCTCAACCGACTGAGACACCCAGGTGCCCCAGAATCCAACAATTTCAATCAGAATCTATACAGCCATGGCCTGAGCAGGTACATCTGGAAGGAGCTTACCATGCTTTGTGAATGGAGCAAAAGCATAACTTGCCTGTATAGCTTCAAGTTAATGAGCAACTATGGAATATTTAAAATATTATATACTATAGCAAAAAAGATAGAGGATCTTATCTTTGAATTAAAAAAGCCTTAAGCATAAATCACATATAACTGGGTACCAAATTACATCATTATTTTCAAGAGTTGTGTGTGTCTGAGTTGGTAAGTAGCATGGGAATTCAGAAAATCTATGTGAAGTGGTTAAGGAATAGTTTATGCAGAAGAAATCTCAAGACTTAAAAGATACATAGTATATGGAAGGGAGAACACAACACAATGAACAGTACAAGCATTATGACAAATTACACATGTGTGGAGAACATTGAGGAGACTAAATCAAGTGGAAATTACCAAAAGTTTTCCATAATGGAGAGAAATAAAGTTGCAAAGACCAGATGAGGGCTTATTATAGTAGTCCTTGAATGAAGAATTTCAATTTCATATAATAATAGGGAACAAGCAATGATATCTCTTGTCAGAAAAGTAACAATATAAATTGAAAGAATTAGGACAAAATTATAGCAAAGCCAAGCTGTAATTATTGTAGTCAAGATATGAAATAAGATAGTTGTTATTTTGTATGAGGTCAGTGAAAAATGAAAATATGGGAAAACGTAAATACATTTCACAGGCTGATAAACATAACACAAATTGTGAAGAGATTCATAAGAGATGATGACAGACACAGAGAAAGCTGGTATCATGGTAAAAATAAAATATTTGGAAACAGACAGTGGGGAAGAATTTAAAGGGTAGGAAAGTTTGTGATTTTCATTTCTAACATGTTGTTACAAAATAGGTGAAACATCAGAGTGCAGAACCCTTGAAGTACTATAGTGAAGGTGGGAGAAATGCACTGAGTATGTCAGTGTTACAGACCTCTACATAAAACAAAGACCTTCCTTGGGGCACCTGGGTGGCGCAGTCGGTTAAGCGTCCGACTTCAGCCAGGTCACGATCTCACGGTCTGTGAGTTCGAGCCCCGCATCGGGCTCTGGGCTGATGGCTCAGAGCCTGGAGCCTGTTTCCGATTCTGTGTCTCCCTCTCTCCCTCTCTCTCTGCCCCTCCCCCGTTCATGCTCTGTCTCTCTCTGTCCCAAAAATAAATAAACATTGAAAAAAAAAAATAAAAAAAAACAAAAAAACAAAAAAACAAAAAAAACAACAAAGACCTTCCGTCCTCAGAATGGATGAGATTTCCATAATTTAAAGGCAGATCCTTTGAGGTCAAATCAGAGAAATAAGACTGAGAGTCTAGTGAAACAACATACATTTAAAAATATATGTATCAATGACCATTATGTGCCAGGTATTATTAGGCAGTATGTCCAGTGATGAAGAAAATAGACCAACTTGGAAATAATCACTCAGAGAACCAGGATAAGAATAAGTTAATGCTTTACCCAAATGAAGGGTTGATTTCAGGAATGATGATCTGCCATATAAAGTGAATGACAAAAGTTTAATAGAAGAGAATGATAACTGTGGAATTATCAATCTGGGCCAAAGCAAGTTAAGTTTTAAAATTAACAGCTATATTTGTGGTGAGAAGGGGATCTTAGACTTAGCACAGAAAACAAACCTGAGGCAATTAAAAGAAAGAAAAAGAAAGAAATGGAAAGCAACTGAGAAGAAAAACATTAAACAAGAATTTTCTCTCTTATAAAAACAGATTTAAGAATGTTCAAAAGAAAATATACAATGTCAAGAAGATAAGAGACTGAAGTTAGAAAAAGACACAAAACAAGAAAAAAGATCTAAAAAGAAGGTTTATAATACATTTTGATTAAGAGTGGCAACTATCTTTGATAACATCAAGCAAACTAGAAAAGAATATTATATTGGGAGAGTCATATTTAAAAGTTTGATTTAAGTTTTGCAGGAATAATGATCATTTCAAAGGTTAGGAGCCTTTAAAAAGACACTCCCACACCAGGTGGCATATTTCGAAGGTGCCACCTACCACATGACTATTTTAAAATTTATTCTCGGGGCGCCTGGGTGGCACAGTCGGTTAAGTGTCTGACTTCAGCCAGGTCACGATCTCGCGGTCCGTGAGTTCGAGCCCTGCATCAGGCTCTGGGCTGATGGCTCAGAGCCTGGAGCCTGTTTCCGATTCTGTGTCTCCCTCTCTCTGCCCCTCCCCCGTTCATGCTCTGTCTCTCTCTGTCCCAAAAAAAATAAATAAACGTTGAAAAAAAAAATTTTTAAATAAAATTTATTCTCCATTAGATTTCATCCACCTGAAGAGTCAGAAACTCACCTAAGCAGGTATGACCTGTAAATGATGTCCATGGCTCTTCTCCTCGTTCTAACTTGAGGATCACATCAGGTTTGGTCATGTGACACCCTGACAAAGAAAAATTTGGATTAAGTTGTTTAGGCTTCAATACATTTGAAAAATTAGTAAAGTACATTTTCAATACTGCAAATTAAGATACTTCTTTGTGTAAGAGTAAACTTAATGCCTTGCTCTGGGCAAGTACAAAATTATCCTTTCTGAAAACAAAAAAAAAGAATTCATCAATCTTATCCCTGAAACACAAGATCACACATAATTTAGGCACTTTGAAAGGAAATGCATGCTACTGAAAGTTTCAAAGAGAGTTTTTCTTACCTACAGAGATGAGGTGGCAATAGTTTTCCAACATCACATCCATATAGAGAGTCTTCTGAGCAGGATCCAGGTGCTGCCACTCCTCCCGAGAGAAGTCAACAGTCACATCTTTGAATGACACTGATGCCTGCAACGGATTGGAACTGTGATCAGAATAAGCTGACTAGATATTGGGGACTACTTTTGATCTGTTCCTTTGGGGCATTCATATCAATGTAAAAAAAGCTAATCATTTTTGTTTTGTAATTTATATTGTAAGGTAAACAAAAGACAGAAGTACCTGCCACTGAATTTATTTAATAATTCATCACACAAATATTTATGTAAAGTCACTTTGTACCCCCAAACTGCATTAGTTTACTGGAGTGCCAAGACATATAAAACACTGTCCCTGCATAGCCTCAAAGCCTTCAAGAAAGTATGTTTAAACATACACCTGCTTGAAGGTGTTACAGGTACTACAAGAGAAGAATGTACAAGATGTGATATATTACAAGGGCAACACAATTGAGGAGGTAAAACTTTTCTCTGTCAAGATTAATGTATTATGCAGAAAAAATATGGTTTAAGAATGCATGGGAGCAACTTCTGGCACCCAAAAATAATACAGTCAATTGATCAAGAAAATGATCCCTCAGATAATAATCATTTATACTTAATATATATGTCTGAACACAACATATAACAACTCATAGATGGAACTGGAAGCAATCAAAGCAAGCAAAAATTGAAGGAGAGTTTAACCTTTTTTAAAAAAATTGAATTATTATTATTATTATTATTATTATTATTTTTTTTTACTTGAGAGAGAGAGGGAGAGCATGAGCTGGGGAAAGGGGCAGAGCCAGAAAGAGAATCCCAAGCACGCTAAATGTTCAGTGTGGAGCCCGACGCAGGGCTTGATCCCACAACCCTGGAATCATGACCTGAGCTGAAATCAAAAGTCCGATGCTCAACCGACTGAGCTACCCAGGTGCCCCAATGGAGAGCTTATCCTTAAAGGATAGCAACCGTGATGGGTAAGAATTGTTCAATCCATGGCTTTTTTGCATGAAGGTACCAGAAACCCCATAGCTGTTAAGGCAGCTGAGCTCGAGATTTAGAAATAAATTCTTGAAGTGAGAGAACTATAGAAAGGATGAGAACCAAAATCTGAGTATAAACACTGCCAGAACACCACATTGATAATTAAACTAAGCAATTGTTGGAGACATCAGAGAGGACTTAGGAAAAAGCAGACAGAAAGATACCAAAAAAGAGTTTTGAAAAATAGAAATGCATCTAGTGAGATTCTGAGATTTGGGCATTTTTGATTACCAGTATTATACAACCTGATCATAGCACAAGCAGAAGAAAACTGAAGTCTTACTGGATTGAGGTGTCAGAAGTTGCAGCTCACAAAGCAGCAGGAAGTATAAGGAGTGGAACACTGGAAGAAACAGGCCTACCGAAAGTAAGTCCCCAAATCTAAGTATAAACTCTCACCAATTCCTTAACTGAGAGCTAATATATATGAACACAAGGAGAACCTATCTCCCCTCACCTAAGGGGGCCAGGGTCAAAAGCAGCAGCTGGAAGCTTAAAGAACTGAGCTGACATATCAGCTGCTTCATACTTGGGGTTGGTGCAGAGTTTAAAGTTCAATTTCAAGCAAGTTAGTTGCCTGCCAGGACAAAAAACCAATAATCCTCAGAAAAAAGACATAACAGTATCAAATTACTATATTATTCATGATATCCAGATTTCTAGTAAAAATTACTAAATATGCAAACAAAACAAGGGAGAATATGACTCATATTCAGAAAAAGCCAGTCACAGAAATTAATCCCTAGTGGGTCCCAATGTTGGATTTTGCCAAAAAAAAAACCCCACCAAAAAAAGCTTCAAAGCAGCTGCTCTTAATGTCTTCAAAGAACTAATGGAAAACCTGGGCATAGAAACAGATACAACTAAAAAGTCAATAGAGGAGGGGTGCCTGTGTGGCTCAGTTGGTGAGTGTCCAACTCTTGATTTTTAGCTCAGGTCATGATCTCACAGTCATGGAATCAAGCCCTGTGTCAGGTTCCATGATGAGTGTCCACCCTGCTTGGGCTTCTCTCTCTTCCTCTCTCTGCCCCTCTTGCACTGGCATTCTCTGTCTCTCTCAAAATAAATAAATAAAACATTAAAATAAATAAATAAATAAATAAATAAATAAATAAATAAATAAATAAAAAGTCAAGAGAAGAATGAAAATGAACCATTAACATGTATTTGATACAAAATACAACAGTATATACGAAGAGATGAATAAAAACAGATTAGGAGGAAACTTAAATGCACGTTAGTAGGTGCAAGAAGCCCATCAGAAAAGTCCATATAATTCCAACTATATGACATTCTGGAAAGGCAAAACTCTGGAGAGAGTAAAAAAAGAAGGGACAAAAAGGCGTAGCCCTAAAAGTTTTAGGCACTAAAACTATTCTGTATAATACTATAATGGCAGAATGTCATATATTTGCCAAAATCTATTGGACTTTGGAATTATGTATCAATGTAGGTTCATTGTAATGAATGTACACTCTGGTGCAAGATATTGATAATGGGGAGGCTATTAATCATGTATGGGGGCAGACGGTAGTGGAAACTCTACAATTTTGTCATGAACCTAAAACTGCCTTGAAATATAAAGTATATTTAAAAGGATTAAAAACATAGGTTAAGCATTTGGAAAACAAAGCAGCAAAATGGCAGCCCTAAATCCATTTACCTCTAATTGTATTAAATATAAATGGACCAAACATTCCAATAAAATGACCAAGATATTAGAATGCATGAAAAAGCAAGATTTAATATAATTCTGAGACATATTTTATTTTTTAAAGTTTATTTATTTATTTTGAGACAGAGAGAAAGAGAGAGAGAGAGAGAGAGAGAGCAAGCACATGCACATGTACAACTGGGGAAGGGGCAGAGAGAAAGGGAGAAAAACCCAAGCAGGCTCCACATCCAGCTCAGAGCCTGACACAGGGCTCAATCTTATGAACCATGAGATCATGACCTGAGCTGAAATCAAGAATAGGAAGCTTAACCAAATGAGTCACTCAGGTGCCCCTACAAGAGACATATTTTAAATACCATAGACACAAATAGGCTGAAACTAAAGGATGGAAAATGACATACAAACACTACACATGGGAAAGTTGAGCAATGTTACTACTGCAGACAAAGAGAGGCATTTTATATTGATGAAAAAGTAAATACACTAGGAAAATAGAACAATTACAAATGTATACATATTTAAATAACAAGAGTTTCAAAAAACATAAAGCAAAAATTGACAAAAGTAAAATGAGACTTAAAAAAGTCCAAAACCATAGCTGATGTAAATGTTTGTCAGTAAAAAGGGGAGGAAAATCTGGACAGATTTATACGCAACATGGGTCTCCAATTTACAACCCTGAGATCAAGAATCACATACTCCAGTGACTGAGTCAGTCAGGTGCCCCTGTAGAGCACCATTAATAATCTTCCAACACTGTCATGTAGAACCTGTTTAGACATGTTAGGTGTTTTACATTTCCAGGTTAATTTTAGAATCAACTTATCAATCTTTATAAAACAACTTACTTAGATTTTGATTGAGTTTTGAAAGACTTTATAAATTGGTTGGAGATAACAGATATGCTAACAGTAGTAGGTCTTCCAATCCATGGACCTTATGTATGCTTATTTAGGTCTTCTTAAATTTTTCTCAGCAGTGTTTTGTAGTTTTCAGTGTACAGGTCTTGTAAATGTTTTCTTAATTTTATTCTTTAAACTCATTTTCAATTTTTTGTTGTTAGTATATAAAAATAGAATTGATTTTTGTATTTTGATACAAGTGACCTTGCTGAATTCACTTTTTATTTCTAGTACTTTTCCTTAATACTTCCTACATAACCTGGTCATATTATCTGCAAATACAGTTTACCTTCTCCCTTTCTAGTCTATATGCCTTATATTTCTTTTTCATTCTTTACGCATCATCTACAGTGTTGATAGAAGCGTTAAAGTAGACATCCTTGTCTTGCTCCTGATCTTAGGAGGGAAAACAGTCGTTCACCATTAAGTATGATGTTAGCCATAAATTTCATTAATTTTATGAAAATTTTCTTTTTGGTTATTCTTTGACCCAAAATTGATTACTCAGAAGTAGTATATTGTTGGGGCGTCCAACTTCGGCTCAGGTCATGAGCTAGCGGCTTGTGGTTTGAGCCCTATGTTGGGCTCTGTGCTGACAGCTCAGAGCCTGGAGCCTGCTTCAGATTCTGTCTCCCTCTCTCCCTACCCCTTCCCCACTCACACTCTCTCAAAAATAAACATTTTTTTAAAAATTAGCATATTGTTTAATTTCCAAACATTTGGGCCTAGTCTAGGTATATTATTTTTATTGACATCTAATTTAATTCAATTGTGGTTAGAGAAGATGCTCCATATGATTTCTTTTTATTGAGATTTGCATATATTCTGTCTTAGTGTATAGCATATTTGCTCTGGAAAAACATGTGTTGTGAGATTACAAAAAGTGATGCTCTACAGGGGTACCACTCAGTCAGTGGAGCATGTGATTCTTGATCTTGGGGTTGTTAGTTGGAGCTCCACATTGGGTGTAGAGGTTACTTAAAAGTAAAAAATTTTTAAAAAGGACAAACTATATACTATCTACAAGAGGCTCACTCTAAATATGAAAACATAGGAAGGTTAAAGTAAAAGGATGGAGGGGCACCTGGGTGGCTTAGTCAATTAAGTGTCCAACTCTTGGTTTGGGCTCAGGTCATGATCTCACAATTTGTGAGTTTGAGCCCTACATCGGCCTCTATGCTGACCCTGCGGAGTCTGCTTGATATTCTCTCCTCCACTCTCTCTGCCTCTACCCCACTTGCTCTCTCTCAAAATAAGTAAACTTAAAAAATTTTAAAAAGGATGGAAAACATGTATACCGTGTAAATACTAATCATAAGAAAGCTAAATTGGCTATAATATCAAACAATACAAATTTCAGCACAAAGAATATTATCAGGGATTAAATACGGCATTTCAAAATAACAGAGGGGATCAATTCATGAGAGAATGTAACAATTCTAAATGTGAATGCACCTAAAAACAGAACTTAAAAATACATTAAGTAAAAACTGATAGAAAAGGAAAAACAGACAAAACCAAAATTATAACTGAAGATTTCAACTTTCTTCTCTCAGTGATTGCTACACAAATAGACTGAAAATCAATAAGGATACAGAAGTTTTGGGGCACCTGGGCGGTTCAGTCAGTTAAAAGTCTAACTTCAGCTCAGGTCACGATCTCACTGCTTGTGGGTTCAATCCCTGCATTGGGCTCTGGGTGACAGCTCAGCGCCTAGAGACTGCATCCGATTCTGTGTCTCCTTCTCTCTGCTACTCCCCTACTCATGCTGTCTCTCTCTCTCAAAACTAGAAAATGACTTAATTAAACCCAAAGTATTGAGAAAAAAAAAAGGAAACAAAAAAGATGTGAAGAAAGAGGAAACAGAAAAACAATGGAGTAAACCAATGAAACCCAAAGCTGGTACTTTGAAATGACAAATGAAATTGGTAAAACTCTAGGCAACTGACCAAGGAAAAGAATAAGACACAAATTATCAACAGCAGAAATGAAAGAGGGGCATTGCTACAGATTACACAAATATCAAAAGGATAAAAAGAGTATATTTTTGACAACTTTGTCAATAAATTTGACAAATTCCTTGAAAGATACAAACTATAAAAGCTCACTGAAGAAAACACCCTGATAACCTGAATATCCCTAATTCTACCAAGGAAATTGAGCTGCTAGTTAAACCCGTTCCCACAAAAAAATCTCCAGGTTAACATGGCTTCACTGGTGAATTCTTCTTTTTTAAAATATATTATTATTACTACTTATTCATTTTCAAGTTAGTTAACATACAGTGTAGTTATGTAGTGGCTTCAGGAGTAGAACCCAGGTATTCATCTCTTATATGACACCCAGTGCTCATCTCAGTAAGTGTCCTCTTTAATGCCCATCAACCATTTAATCCATTTCCCCACCCACCTCCCCTCCAGTAACTCTCAGATTGTTCTCTGTATTTAAGAGTCTTTTATGGTTTCCCTCCCTCTGTTTTTATTTATTTATTAAGAAATCTTTTTTTTAATGTTTTATTTTTGAGAGAGAGACAGAGCATGAGCAGGGGAGGGGCAGAGAGAGAGGGAGACAGAATCTGAAGCAGGCTCCAGGCTCTGGCCTGTCAGCACAGAGCCCAATATAGGACTCAAACTCACAAACCACGAGATCATGACATGAGCCAAAGTTGGACACTTAACCGACTGAGCTACCTGGGCGCCCCTCTGTTTTTATTTTTAATTTTTAAAGATTTATTCACTGGTGATTTCTAACAAACACTTTAAGAAGAAATAGTACCAATTTACACAAATTCTTTTAGAAAATAAGAGCGTATACTTCCCAACTTATTTTAAAAGAATTATCCTGATATGAAAACTAAACAAAGGTATTACAAGAAAAAATATAGACCAAATTCTTTATGAACCACAAACAACTCCTTAACAATGTACTATATTAGCAAATTCATCAAACATTACATAAGTGGGATTTATCCTAGAGCTAGAGCTTCTAAGTTGGCTGAACACTTCAAAATCAATATAATTCATGGTGTTAATAGAAAAAAGAGAAGGGGCACCTGAGTGGTTCAGTCGGTTAAGTGTCCAACTTTGGCTCAGGTCATGATCTCATGGTTTGTGAGTTTAAGCCCTGCATTGGGCTCTGTGCTGTCAGCTCAGAGCCTGGAGCCTGCTTCGGATTCTCTCTGCCCGCCCTGCTCCTATGTGCGCGCGCTCTCTCTCTCTCTCAAAAATAAATAAACATTAAAAGAGAGAGAGAGAGAGAAAAGCCAAATAATGGGGAATAACCAATAGATGAAGAAAAACTTTTGAAAAAATTCAGCACCCTCTCATGATAAAAACTATCAGCAAACTGGAACTTCTTTAACCTGATAAATCAATGCAAAATTTATAGCTAATATCATACTTAATAGTGAAACTCTGAATCCCTTTCCCCTAAGGCAGGAACAAGGCAAAAATGTCTGTTCTCACCATTTCTATTCAACATTATACTGAAGGTTCTAGACAATGCAGTAGATGCACAGTTTGAAAAGCAAGAAGGCAAACAGTCATTATTTACATATGACATGCTTATCTATGTAGAAAATCCTAAAGAATACAAAAAATTACTAGAACTAATAAGTGACTTTAGAAAGACTGCAGGTCAATATACAAAAATCAATTGTGTTTTCATATATTAGTGAACAGTGAAAATTTGAAATAAAAATAAATAGCATTTACAATAGCATAAAAAAAATACCCAGGGATTAATATAACAAAACGTGTAAGACTGTACACTGAAAACAACAAAACATTACTGAGAGAATTTAAAGATCTTAAATAAAAGGAGATGTACATCATATTCGTGAATTGGAAAACCATTATTATCATTGATTAGTATTATTGAATTTAAACTGTTAATATTTTACCATCTTCCACTCCCCTAAAGGGCTATCTTTATACATTCTTCTAATGTGCTTTAGTTCTGATGCTATAAAAAGTATAAGGTTAACAGTCACCGATTAATGTTATAAGTACAGAGTTTCTGTCTGGGATGATGAAAAAGTTCTGGAAATACATAGTGGTACTGGTTACACAACGCTGAATGTATTTCATGGGGCTAAACTATACACTCAACAATGGCTAAAATGGTGAAATTTTACACTATGTATATTTTACTACACACACACACACACACACACACACACATACACACATACACACACACACAAGGTTAAACAGAAAAGCATAAGAAACACAAAGATCCATAAGTGAGCAGTGGGGTGAGCACTTGGAGGACTTGGAGGAGCAAAGGTGTTATATGGTAAAACAAGTGACCAGGATATGAGAGAGGCACTCAAAATAAAGATATCAAGGGAGATGAAGGCAACTGTGGTATAAGGAATAAAGTCACCACTAAATTGCATAGTGGAAGAGAGATATTTATTTAACTCAAGCTAGCTATATTAGCAGGTGGGTATGGGACTGGGGCCAAAAGCAGATAGAAAACAAAACAAAAAAGAACACGATGGGCAGGAGATAATGAGATAAATCTTGGGCATGTGCCTGAAGTATCTGTGGAATATGCAGGTGGTGATTTTTAGTGGGAGATTGGATATGGTTTTGACACTCAGAACAGAGGTTTAGGTTTACAATTATGTGAGCATTAGAATAACGGTGGTAGACTGTGAATAGGAACAGGGAAATGAAAAAAGAAGAGAACCAATAAAGAATCTGAAGTACAGGGGCGCCTGGGTGGCTCAGTTAGTTTAAGTGTCCAACTTCGGCTTAGGTCATGATCTCACTGTTTGTGGGTTCGAGCCCCATCAGGCTCTGTGCTGACAGCTCAGAGCCTGGAGCCCACTTCAGATTTTGTGTGTGTGTGTGTGTGTGTGTCTCTCTCTGCCCTTCGCACTCTCTCTCTCAAAAATAAATAAACATAAAAAAATTATAATAATAAAAGAATCTGGAGCACAGTAGTATTTAAGAGGTCCAGATATAAAGATGACATTTCTGAAAGAACCAAGAGATAACAACATCTTTGAAACCAAGGGCAGGATATTTCAAGAGTTATACTTGTAATTCAGTATGGTGATCCAAGCATATATATTTACTTCCCCTGCATCCAAATATAAAATTAGAGAAGTTTAAAAATAGGAACACCATTAGCATAATGGGGGAGTGTTATTGGCAGGCCATGGATTTTTAGGAATTGTTAGCAGCTATGGGCAAAACTGGAGGATCAGATAGGAGAAAAGCAAGATTCTCTGTTCTCTGTACAATTTGCCAAGCATAACTCTTTTCTTAAAGCCTCAAGACAATAGTCCTTGCTACTTACTAAAAGCAACATCAATTCCATCTCCATCTTGACTGTTTTTATTTAAACAAGCAAAGTTCATGCAGTAATATATTCTCATTTGAGGAAATGCATTTTTGTCCCAGCTCTGCTTCTGGGAGAAGACAAAGAAAGATGTTTAATGATAAACCCACTTAATGTGTGAAAATTAGTTAAAATTAGAAGGAGCATTTGTTGAAGGAAAAGGCTTATCTGGCCAATATGGAAAGAAATGGGGACACTTTCCTGAAGGGGAAGATAGGCAGGAGGATTTAGTACAAGAAAGGCAAATGCTCAAATATCCTTAAAAAAAATAAAAAAAATAAAGATTATTTTGGAAGAGAGGAACCATCACCTCACCTGAGCCATGGTTTTGAGATTTGCAAGAGGTGACCAGTCTTCCTTTAGGTTCCTCTTTGGAAAAGAGGCAGTTCCTAAGAAGGCAAAGCCAAGATGAAAAGAAGCCAAAATGACACTATACACGACTTATAGCTCTCTTATGACTTAAGTCTCAATTGAAATCGCCTCCATTTCCCTTGCTTTGGCCTTTGACCACTCTGCACATTCCACATAATTTACAGGAAGGAGAATAAGCTAGACAAATCTTATTTTATCCCCAAATCCAGAGATAGAGGCTCTTGGGCAAGAGGTTAGATTTTGGGCAAGTTCCCCTCCTTTCTAGCACTAATTTTTCTCTCTTAGCAGCCTACCTTCAAGCTGCTCTCCAGAAGGCTCTACCATTTACACTATCACCAGCAATATATGAGAATATACTGATACACCTTGATAAATGCTACTGATACCAACTTCTTGATGTATGCCAATACCTTGATAAATGCTACCGATACCAACTTCTTGATGCATGCCTATCTAATAGGTAGAAATTGTGGTTCTGGGTTTTATTTTTCCCATTATAAGAGAAAATAAGCTTCTTTTCATAAGTTTAAAAAACATCCTTAGTTTCTCATCTGTTAATGGTCTCTTATAATTCTTTCACTTTTCTATTAGATTTTTATTTTCTAGATTGGTTATTAGATCTTTTTTTAAAGGAAGGAAGTACTGTATTCGCTTCAAATAATTTATAGTTTCTCATTTGACTTTGTTTTTGCCATGCAAAAATAACTTATAGCAGGGGTGCCTGGGTGGCTCAGTCTGCTAAGCGTCCAACTATTGATCTCAGCTCAGGTCTTGATCTCACGGTCATGAGTTCAAGCCCTGCACTGAGCTCTGCAATGGGCATGAAGCCTACTTAAATACAAAAAAAAAAAAAAACAACAAAAAAACCCAAAAACTTTCAACAGATTATTGGCCATTGGTTTAATACTGTCAGGTGTTCAATAATCTACTGTTTCCTCCACTCATCAAAACTGCCATCTTTATTGCTTCTTGGCCTTTTGGCTAAGATCAAGTATAACCATATACCTTACTTCCTGTATATATCTGAGTAGATCTGGATTTTATACTTAGTTTTACTGATCTGTTCATTTAATTGCAAAGATGACTCGGCAGTTATTAGTTTTAAAACATATTTTAGTATCAGGTAGAGCTACTTCCCCCTTCGTTATTTTCTTTCAGAATTTTTGGCTTATTCATATTCTCATAAGAACTTTCATTCTTAGAAATTTCTCGTAGAAAATTCAAAATTTTTACTGAAAATTTAATGGAATTGCATGAAATGTTACGGAGTTTTGACACTTTGTCACATGTCTTCCTGTTCTTTTATTCAAGTCTTATTTTTTGAGTCCCTTAGAAACATTAAAAGAATTCTTTTACTTATACATTATGAAATTCTTTGTATCTCATATTTTTGATGACCATTGGTCATTTTCCATAGTTTTCTGATACATATATATACACATAAGCACACATATATAAATGAAGCTTATTGATTTGTCAATGATTTTTCCAACAACCTCTGAATTTTCTAATTGTTGTCACTGTTTATAACAGCATGGTAACTTATAAATTTTTCTCTCAGTCTCAGCAGATGTTCCAAAGATGGTGAGGAAAGCAAGCTTCTAAGTGTCCCTCATTCTAAAATAAAGTCTTATAAAAAACATAAAGTTTTGCTACCATTAATTTAACTCCTACTTTGTCTAAGAGAGTAAACTATTTTTTAGGACATAGTTTTCCAGGTGAAGAAAAGTGGGTGCTTTCTTATAAGAAACAAGGGGCCCCTCAGATGCTGATGTCACTGGGAAACAAAGTGGTAAAGAGAGTTTTGGGGAAAAATGTACATATTTCAGGATTTGAGAGGGCAAAGTGACTAAGGGGCTAATTCTCACCTGAGCTCTAGATGGGCAACCCATGGATGGAGCCTGCCTGGAATGGCTTGGATTCTCTTGTCCAAGAGGACTCACTGGAGAGACAACAAGACCCACCAGAGCAGGTGGCCAACTGCATGCCCAGAGGAAACATTGAGAAGACAGCTGGAGAAGTGGCTGTACCCATAAGAAGGGAAGTGTATCTGGAAGTTCCCAGCAGTGGGTTCTCTCAGAAGGTAAGAGATGACTTACAATAAATTATAATGGTACCAATCATGTTAGCCTCTTCTTGTCCCTAACTTCTTGTCTCTTGTTTTCCAGCTCCCAATCCATTCCAGCCAGAGACTACCCACCTAGAGGAAGTAGAGACAAAATAGAAGTTGAAGAATTAGAAAAGAAGCTGATCATGTACCCTTTTCCCAGGCAGGCTTCCAGTAGGAGGGAGGGTTTTTATTTAAAACAAGTTTGAAGTATTGGTGTCTATAGTGAATGTTTTTTAAAATATTCATTTGTTTATTTTTTGAGAAGGAAAGAGAGAGCAAGCCAGGAAGGGGCAGAGAGAGGGAGAGAGAAATCTTAACCAGGATCTGCACTGTCAGCAGAGAGCCCAAGGTGGAGCTCGAACCCACAAACTGTGAGATCGTGAACTGCACTGAAACCAAGAATCGGATGCTCAACCAACTGAGCCATCTAGGCGCCCCTATAGTGAATATTTTATTTAACTAAATAGTTATTATGAGACTGGTCTTGTATTTAAATGTTCAACAGATTCAGTCTTCAGAATGAGCAAAGAAATTACTCAATCTGTCTCGCAATGCATCCAGTAGTAGCAGGGAAAAAAAGGGATTCACCCAAATAGAAACTTTGAGTGGCAGTTAGGGGAGAAATTTTTTGTGTCTTGCCCAATTTTTTATGGTGTCCTACTCATTTCAACATACCAATCATTAGTCAGTGTGGGGTTTCCCAATATACAATCCTACCATCTGAAAATTATTTTTATTTCACTTCCTCCTCTCCATCAAAAAAAAATCTCTATTTCACTTATCCAGTTGCCATAGAGTGAAATCTATAAGCATATAAAATGCCAGTATTCAGATAATCGAAACAATACATATTTAACTGGTCATGCATCCAATTTCTCAAGCGCTCCATCTCAGCCACATAATAACATTCACGAATTACTGCGGATTGTACACACAAGATACTTTAAAAATTAGACAAAGACACAGTTATATTACCCACGACACAATCACAATCCCATAGGCACATCACAGGCATAATCTCACAGAGCCCATAACATACTTCACACAAAATAGCAAAATTTTACTCACAAAAACCCCTTACTATCGTCTCTCCAAAGTCGCATGCAGTCTCAAAAACAAATCAACTCGCATCCTATTTGAAAAATTAGACAAACACAGAGACTTTATCACTTTCCAAACAACTGGTTCCACAACGTCACACGGAGTAACACATGTCCAAGCTGCACAAGAACGGGCACAAAAAGCTACACGAACTGAATGCCCGTGTGTGCCAGGCCGCACTCCGAAAGCTGGGGTTTCCACCCGGTGCGGGGTGGGGGTGGGGGACAAAATTCCTGCCCTCCCCAAGCTCACACCAACTCGGGCTTCCAGTTCCCTCTTCGGCGCTGTCCAGCCTGGACTACCGGTTCCCCTCTAGGACGCTCCCTGGCCCGGGCTCCCTATTCCCTTCTCGGCCTTCCCGGCCCTGGCTCCTTCTGCTTAGGTTCTCGCCTCCCTCCCGTTCTCTCCAGGGCCCAGAACTCTTGCCTTCTTCCCCGGCCTTCCTGGCCAGGTTCCCGCCTCCCTCCTCTGCATTCCCCCCAGGTCCCGCCATCACCCGCCTCCACCGCCTCGGTAGGACCCACCAGCCTCACCTTCGACCGCTGGCCAGCGGTCTGCGCCTGCGTACTCCCGCGCGAGCTGTACCTCCCAAGTGTCTCTGCGGCTCAGTCTTTGAAGCCGCAGCCTCCTTGCGCGCGCTCGACATCCGGGCTTTTCCAGCCTTGAACTACATTTCCCAAAGCCCCTGTGCAGCTTTTGAAAAGAACTTTGAGCCCTGGGTCCTCTCTGGTTATCCCTCAAAGTCTTCGCGCTCCGAGTGGCCGCCGGAGTCTGGGCGTGGCGGGCGCGCCCAGTGAGGAAGCCCCGAGCCCCCAAGGTGCAGACAGGGCGCGTTGAGCCTGGAGCTCAGGCCTGTGTATGGCTGTTTGCGTGTGAGCGTTTGTGGCGGTGACGAAGACGAATGAGAGTGTGGGCGGTGCTGAGGCCGTGACAGGTGTGTGATAGTGCGTGTACGTCCCAACGCGGATGCGGAACGTTTGGGGTGACTGGTCAGCCGTAGTGTGAGGCACGTGACACTGTGGGGTTTGAGACCGCCCATCATAAGACAGTGCTGTTACCTAATGTGATGGAAGAAGCTTTTAATGCTTTGACTGGTACGAGTTCGGTTGTGTAATGGGATAGAGCTTCATTTCTTCAGTTCTGGGTTTAACGTCGGGACTGAGGGGTCTTTTGAAGACCTTTTTGAGAGTATATCTGCGCTTGTGAAGACTGCGATGCCTGTATTAACTTGAGTCGCCCTTGCACTAAAGCATGGTCTCAGCTGCCTTCGTCAGGGCACCGCCTCCCTCCCCTCCTCCCCCAACGTCCAGTGCCTAGCTTCCTGCTTAACACAGTGGGGTATCAGTAAAGTGAGTGTTGCCCATCTAGGGGCCAATTTTAGGTTCTAACCTTTTTTAGGATCTGTATTCCTGGGTTCCCTGCTGCTTCTTTTTTTTTTTTTTTTTTTTTTTCTCTTGCTTTACAGCCATGGACCCCAGCTGCAGAGAAATGGTCACCAAAGGGAGTCCGATATTTGAGTGGTAGTATAAAGTTACATGCAAGCAAAAAAGCACAAAGCAGTTTTTGGAATGAAATTTTAGAATTGGAAGAGTCCTTTAGGCAGAGTTTGGAGAGCCTAGGAGTGGCATTCCTTCCTTAGAGGATCTCCCTTGGGAGCTGAGGTCAAGTTCCGTGTTTTAGAACCACATCATTCCCAAAGCTGTCTCCCCAGGAAACTTGCTGTGAACTTGGAAAGTTTTCAGCCCTGGATATCAGTGACCCTGGCTTTTCCTTTTGATACTAAAAAGGATTAGCAGTACTCCCCATCTCCCTTTTACTTCTGTCCAGTATGTGTGTGACAGATGGTGAGAGATTGTGTGGTGTTGAAGAATTTCTTCCAGTTTAGCTAGTCTGTGCTCCAAGAAAGGTCTGGTGTCCAATGATTCCTACCCTTCCCATGCCCCTTCCCTTTCCCTACAGAGCTGTTCACTGAGAGAAGAGCTCTGAATAAAGGAAAACATTACTGGGCATATCTGAAACCAAGCTTAAGGTCAGGGATTTTGTTCTCCTTGTTCTCTTTTTGTTTTTCAGAAAAAGGAGTAATTGTTCTGAAATGGTTAGGTTACTAGTAGGCAGGGCCTTTTGATGGACTTTGGCAAAAAGCCTGTGGTGGAAGTGACATTGTAAGATTTGTGAGACAAAACCTTAGGAGGTCTGCTCTTTTCCTCTTCCTGCCCTGAGGCCACCTTTTACTGAAGGTTATGACTAGCTTGCTTGAAGATAGAAGATCACCTGGAGACAGAGGCCCAGCTGACAGCAACAGCTACCAGATATTTCAGAGACCATCTTGGACCATCCAGCCCCCACCAAACCACTGGCTGCTATTAGATGAGTGGAATCAGTAGACCCACTCAGCCAAACCAAGCCCAAATTGCCAACCCCAGAATAATGAGCTAATGAATGTTTTTTAAGCCACAAAATTTTGGAATGGTTACATAGCAACAGATAACTGAAACAGTTGTTTAACTTTTTTTTGTATCACTCAATATTGGTATAATTGTATTTGTTAATCTGTTTTGTAAAGTGATTTCTCTACTGATGTTATATCTTGAAATTTTTCTATATCCTTGATTACTTCCTACAGCTTTGGATTTGTTTATCTTAATATTCTTTTACATGGATATTTTGTAATTTATTTAACTATTAACTTTGCTGAGCAGCTCCTTCTTACTGTCCAGCTCCCATGTCTTCACCAACTTTGCATTCCCTTCTAGAATCTTATCAGGATATGAGTTCCAGTCATTTTAGGGGTATGTAGACCCAGGAATGTGGAATTGACTTCTGCTGAGTGGAGTATAGATAACTCACCCCACTCGGAAGAATTTGTTCAAGGGTGTGATAAAGGATCTATGTGTATTTATTTAATCAACTGGGTCTCCTGGATTATAGTATCTCTTTTCCCTTTTCCAATTCAAAGTCTGCATCCTAGAGCCATCTTTCTTCACTGTGACTCTTTAGGGTACTTAGCTAATTTTCTGAAGGACTGATTTAAGATTCCTGGAAGTAGAAACGGGCATCTCTGCTGTGTTTTCTAAATTGTCATCATCCTGATCCTTCAGATTACTTTCTCAACTTCCTTTTCTGCCTAATGATCAAGGGAATGGTCTGAATTTCTACACAGCCACATCAGGCCTAAGTTCCATTTCTTCTCCTATGTGCAGGGTTTAATATTAATTAATTTCCAAGGCAGATGTGATTTCCTTGTTGGAGCAATGACTGGTGGAGGGATTGGCAGGCAATAATAGATCTGAGCCTAGGTGAGGGGCAACCAGGAAGAGGAATCCAATGTGTAATAAAATCTTAGTTTCAAGGTTTAGGATCTTTAAGGTAGTAGTTGAGTTATTCATCCGAAAGGCTTCACATCTATGAAGAAACTTCAGGCCACCCTAAGCCAGAATTTAAACCACTACTGCACTACACTCCATGTTTCATATACATCTCTTATTATTTCTTCTGCTCTCAAAGAGGGAGGGATTAGCTCTATTATTTTTTCTGATTGTTATTCAGAAATTTAGAAAATACAGAAAAGCTCAAAATAATGCTCACTTAGAAACAGCTTATTTGAACATTTTATTCTAAATCATTTCATATTTCTCTGTGAATTAACACATGGATATAGGCACATAGGATTTGTTCATTCAAAACAGAATCATACTACAATACTGTTTTGTAATCTGCCTTCTTCATCTGACAAAATACAGTGAAAGTTTTTCATGTCATCAAATTACAATCTATCATAATGTTTTGACTACATTGTCTGGATATACTATGTAACCATTTCCCTATTGAAGGATATTTAGCTGCTTTCCCCAATATTGCATAGTGTTTCACTGCACACTCCTTTTTGTGCACACATATAATTATATCTTTTGAACAGAGTCTTAAATATTGTTGAGAATGAGGCTTTCACAGTTAAAACTGACTTACATCATCTTCATCAATTGCCCTGCTTAAAATTTCACCAACATACCATAAGAGTGTCTCTTTTACTATAAGGCATCATCAGTCTTTTAAATCTACCAATTTAGAGCAAGTTGTATTTGTTTAAATGAATTACTTATGCTAGGGTTTCATTTAATATAATAAAATCTGGGCTTCTGGGGCAAAAACCAGAATTGAAAGAGAACTGGTTTTGTAGTTAGAGAAATGTGGATTCAAAACATAGATCTGCCATTTACTGAGCATGTATGATTTCTTTTCCTTATTTTAAATGTTTATTTATTTTGGGGGAGAGAGAGAGAGTGTGTGTGTGTGTGGGGGGGTGCGCGCATGCACACAAACAGGGGAGGGGCAGAAAGAGATGGAGAGAGAGAGAATCCCAAGCAGGCTCCACACACAGTGCTGAGTCGTGGGGCTCGATCCCACGACTGTGAGATCATGACCTGAGCCGAAATCAAGAGTCGGACACAACTGACTGAACAATCCAGGGGCAACCTCCATTCTCTTGTTGATGGGGTATTTGTTTCTAGTTTTGGGCTATTATGAGTAAAGCTGCTATGAACATTCTTGTGTCAGTCTTTTGGTGTGCATATGAAATTAGCTCTGTTTGTATTATGTACTCAAAAAATAGAATTGCTAGGTTAGAAAGTACACATATGTTTAGCTTTAATAAATATTGCAAAATAGTGTTTGAAAGTGAATGTTCGTTTACACTCCCACATGCAGTGTATGAGCATTCCAGTTGCGCCACCCAATCAGCGTTATTATTGTGTCTTTTGAATTTTAGCAATTCTAATAGGTGGGTAGTGGTACATTTGTATTTAATTTGCATTTCTCTTGTGACCAATGACGCTGCAAACGTAAATTCCAATGGATAATAGAATAATTTCATTATCCACAGAGCTGGGAATGAACAAAGTTGAAATAAATGAAGTTTCACAATAAAAAGTAAGTGCAGAGCTTATCATACAACCCAGCAACTGCACTCTTGGCCATTTATCCCAGAGAAATGAAAACATACGTTTATACAAACACCTATATGTGAATGTTCATAGCAGCTTTATTTGTAATAATCAAAAACTGGAAATAACCCAGATGTCTTTTAACAGGTAAATGGTTAAACAAACTAGGGTATATCTCTACCATGGCAAAACATTGGCAATAAAAAGGAATGAACGACTGAAACACACAATTTGGATGGTTCTCAAGGGAATCATGCTGAGTGAAAAAGAACCAATCTCATAAAGTTCTAATCTGTATGAATCCATTTATATAACATTCTTAAAATGCAAAAAGATAGAGATAGAGAACAAGTTAGAGGATGCCAGGGATTGGGTGGAGAGGAGGTGGCTATGACTATAAAAGGGTAGCACAAGGGATCCTTGGGATAGAACTGTTCTGAATAGTGATGGGAGTGGTTGTCATATGACTCTACACAAATGATAAAATCGCACAGAACTAAATATATACAGAGATACACAAACAGTGCATGTAAAACTGGCAAAGAATGTGAATAAGTTCTGTGGATTGTATCAATATCGAGATCTTGGTCATGATATTGCACTATAGTTCTACAAGAAATTGTCACTGAGGGAAACTGGGTGAAGGTTATATGGGATCTCTATATTCTTACAACTGCATGTAAATCTACAATGATCTCAAAATAAAAAATTAAAATATAAGCACATAGCTCGGACAAGTTTCCTGGTTTGCCATTTGGAAAAAAATAAAATTCTATCCATACCTTACATCATACCACAAGAATAAATTCCAAACAGATTAGGAATGTAAACATCCTAGAAGAAAGCATCACAAATAAAGGCCTAATATTCCTGTACTAGTTTGCTAGGACTACCATAATAGAAGACCACCAATTGGTATGGTTTAAATGACAGCAACTAATTTTCTCACAGGTCTGGAAGTGTGAGATCACAGTGTTGGCAAGTTGACTTTCTCCTGAGATCTCTTCTCCTTGGCTTGCAGATGGCTGCCTTCTGTGTCCTTAGATGGTCTTTGTATGTATGCATCCCTGGTGTGTCTCTCTTTATACCCTAATCTCCTAATAAGGACACCGGTTAGATTGGATTAGGGTCTACCCTAACAGCTCATTTTAACTTAACTAACTCTTTAAAGGCCCTGTCTCCAAGTAAAATCACATTCTAAAGTATGGTGCAAGGGATTAGGGCCTCAACATTATGAATTGGGGTGTGGGAGGGAAATGATTCAGTTCATAAGAATTCCTAATATTTAAAAAAACCTCTTCATTTCAAAATATATACAAATATTGAATCATTATGTTATACATCTGAAACTAATGTTATATGTCAATTATACCTCAGTTTAAAAAAACTCTTAAAATTTAGAGAAATACCAAAAATATTGACAGAAAAAAATGGCTAAAAGGAACAAACAATTCACACACAATAAAATGTAAAATAAAACTTAAATGTATGAAAAGAGAAATTCAAATTAAAATGATACTGGGACCATTTTCCACCTTATCAGAATGGCAAAATTTAAAAGGATAACAACATATTCTATTAGTAAGACAGGGTATAATGGACTGGATGGTGACTTCCAAAAAAGGTATGTCCATGTCCGAATCTCTGAAACTTATGAATGTTACTTTATTTGGAAATTAATTAATAATTAAATTAGTTATAATTAAGGATCTTGAGATGAAGAGTTTATCTTGGATTGTCTAGGTCAACCCAAAATCCAATGACAAGTGCTCTTGTAAGAGTGAGGCAAAGAAAGCTTTGACAGGAAGAGGTGGCAATGTGACCATGGAGGCAGAAATTGGAGTGATGGGGCCACAGGTCAAGGAATACCTATAGCCATTAGAACCTGGAAGAAGCAAAAAGTAGGTTCTTCCCTAGAGTCTTTAGATGGAGTCTGGCTTGGATGACTTCTTGATTTTGGATTTCCAGCCCCAGAACTGTAAGAGAATAATTACCTATTGTTTTAATCCACCCAGTTTGTGATGATTTGTTACAGCAGTCATAGAAAACAAATACACAGGGGATTAGGCAGTATCATATATTGCTGGTACAAGCCTTACAGTGGGGCATATAATAGTATGCTTAAAAACTATCTACATTAGGAGCACCTGAGTAGCTCAGTCCATTGAGCATCTGACTCTTGATTTCAGCTCATGTCATGGTCCCAGGGTCCCAGGATTGAGCCCTGTGTTGGGCTCCACACTGAGCATGGAGCCTGCTTAGGATTCTCTTTTCTCTCTCCCTCTGCCCCTCTCCCTGGCTCCCACTGTCTCTTTCTAAAATAAAAATAAATAAAAGAAATTTTAAAAAGGAGAAAAATACATTAAAAACAAAAATAAAACAAAACTATCTACATTTGACCCTGAACAACACAGGGATTACAGATGTGTATTGTCTGTGCAGTTGAAAATCCATGTATAACTTTTGACTCCCCCAAAATGTATAGCCTACTGTTAATCAGAATCCTTACTAATAAAATAGCTATTGCCTATAAGTGGACCTGTACAGTTCAAACCTATGCTGATCAAGTATATATTTACCTGACATCCAATATTAGGAATTTACCCTGAAGATACACTTCCATCTTTTTTTTTTTAAGTTTATTTACTTATTTTGAGAGAGAAAGAGAGAGAGTAAGAGTGTGTGTGTGAGAGCAGGGGAGGGGTAGAAAGAGAATCTCAAGCAGGCTCAGTGCTCTCAGCTCAGAGACCGACTCAGGGTTTGATCCCACAAACTGCAAGATCATTACCTAAGCCGAAAATCAAGAGCCGGACACCTAACTGACTGAGCCACCCAGGCACCCCTACACTTCCATCTTTAAAAAATACAGCCATTACAGGGCACCTGGGTGGCTCGGTCGGTTAAGCATCTGACTCTTGATTTCAGCTCAAGTCATGATTTCATGGTTTGTGAGATTGAGACCCAAGTCAGTCTCTGTGCTGATAGCGCAGAACATGCTTCAAATTCTCTCTCTCCCCCTCTCTCTCTGCCCCTTCCCTGCTCTCTCTCTCTCTCTCAAAATAAATAAACTTAAAAAAAAAAGCCATCTGGGTCATTAGTGTATTGCAAAACTCTAAAAGTTAGTTTAGAATTTCCTGGTTATCAATAAAACTATATTTCCCCCATGGTCAATTAAAAAAAAAATACAGCCATTACAATGGATGCTATAGACCTTTACTTGTTGGCATGGAAAAATGTTCACTTGTGTTAGGTAAGGAAGAATAGCAACACGTAGCCAATTCTACTTTTGAAAAGAAAGTCTGTGTATACAAGGAGGGTAAAGAGATTTACAATATAATGTTCACAGTGGGCTATTGTTATTTTAGGATTCACTGTTTTCTGAATTTCACTTTTTAAAGTTTATTTATTTTTGAGAGAGAGAGAGTGAGAGAGTACATGAGTGGGCCGGGGAGGCGCAGAGAGAGAGGGGGACAGAGGATCTGAAGCAGGGTCTGCACTGACAGCAGAGAGCCCAACAAGGGATTTGAACTCATGAACCGTGAGATCATGACCTGAGCCAAAGTTGGATGCTTAACCAACTGAGCCATCCAGGCGTCCCATGTTTTCTGAATTTTAATGCTCTGTATGTATTTCTTTTATAATCACAAAGTCTATAAAGCTAATCCTCAGAGAATTATAGAAGTAGCTACAGACACAGTCAGAATTGGAATGATGGTGTGTGTCTTTGGGAATTTAGGCTAAAGAAAGTTTCTCGAACATCCTAAAGATCTAGCTCTTCACACCAGCTGGGCTTTTACCTGTAATGGCTTCCCTCTTCCTGGAGCCTGTTTACTCGCTACTTGCTCTACCATTCAGGGCTGTCTCCTTTCCTCTAATAAGGAAATCACATCTGGCTTAGAGATACAAAATACTATAGGATTTTGAAATGGGACTTAGGTCTGCTGTGGTGATGCCAATCGGGGAAGAATAAGAGGGCCAGAGGAAGATCAAGTCACGTTAGGTGTCAAGAAAATGAAGCCTCAGTAATTACAAAATGCAGTTGTTTGTTTCCAATTGTACAAATGCCAAATCAGTTCTTCAAAGGCACTCCAGAGATTCATATTGAAAGAAGATACTTCCAGTAGGCAGATTATAAATAATGAGCCAAAATTTTCTTAATGGAAAAAACAGGTTCCAACATCCCATCCTTGTAGTTACATCCTTCTGAACATCACTCTTCACCAGGGAGAACTTGATGGATATCTTTGGACGTGATAATCCTGCAAATGACAAAAACATTCCAATTCCATAAATCCTAGCGCCATATGATCCTGGAAGAAAGGGGAAGGTGGTCCAGACATGGGAGCTAGGCAGGAATTTCTCTGGTATGGTTCAGTTTTGTCAGTCCAGCAAGAATATACAAATTTAATAAATTCCAAAACTTCCTCACAATAAGGTATTAAGTAGCCATTAAATATTCAATCATACAATAACCAAAAAATATAGAAAAATTCAAAACACACTGACAGTGGCTAAATCAGGTTACTATACAACATATACAACTATCCCATTTACTAAAAAGGTACATATATGTCATTATGGATAGAATGCCAGACATCAGTGATAGAAAGAAAAATATCTGGGGCACCTGGGTGGCTCAGTCAGTTAAGCATCCAACTTCAGCTCAGGTCATGATCTCATGGTTCGTGAGTTCGAGCCCCGCATTGGGCTCTGTGCTGACATCTCAGAGCCTGGAGCCTGCTTCGGATTCTGTGTCTCCCTCTCTCTCTGCCCTTTCCCCACTCATGCTCTGTCTCTCTCTCTCTTTCAAAAATAAATGAACATTAAAAAAAGTTTTAAAAAAAAGAAAGAAAGTTATCTGGATTTATACCTCTAAATGTTAACATTGTTGATTTCCAGTCTGTGATACTTATTTTTTAAGTATATTTCCATAAACTTATATAAATTTAAAGTATACTTCCTATTTTCTTTACAAGAACTAAGAATGTCTTGATTTTAGAATGTATAGTCTAAGAAATTTTATTAGATTGAAGTTCCTCAAAAATAGGTGAAAAACAGTCTCTGTTACAGGTCTTTATGTTAGATTTATAGCTCAGCATATTCTTTTAATTTTTTTTTTTTTAATTTTTTTTTTTTCAACATTTATTTATTTTTGGGACAGAGAGAGACACAGCATGAACGGGGGAGGGGCAGAGAGAGAGGGAGACACAGAATCGGAAGCAGGCTCCAGGCTCTGAGCCATCAGCCCAGAGCCCGACGCGGGGCACGAACCCACGGACCGCGAGATCGTGACCTGGCTGAAGTCGGACGCTTAACCGACTGCGCCACCCAGGCGCCCCTCTTTTAATTTTTTTTAACGTTTATTTTTTTGAAAGGGAGACAGAATGCAGGTGGGAGAGAGGCAGAAAGAGAGGAAGACACAGAATCCAAAGCAGGCTCCAGGCTCTGAGCTGTCAGCATAAAGCCCAACGTGGGGCTGGAAATCACGAACCATGAAATCATGACCTGAGCCAAAGTTGGCCGCTTACCGTACTGAGCTACCCAGGTGCCCCTATAGCTCAGCATATTCTAAATATACTTGGCTATGAATGATTTCTGTTATGTTCCCTTCTAACAGTTTCTAAGCATACTTATGGGTGTTCTGCCTAAAGAGCTAAGAGGCTCAAACCTTGGTGTAGTCGCTTTACATCTTTTTGATGGAAGGATTTATCTCACTTCTGAACTATTAGCCATAATGCCCTGCAACCAGTGAGAGAATCACCTTGTTCCATTAGTTTCCCTTTGGATATAACATCAAGAGAATCAAAACTGTAAGGCATAAACTTGACTAGGGAAAATTCACACTCAGAATTCCTGTGAATTCACAATAATTTGGGATTTGGACATGTAGCTATAGTTAGAATTCTTTCTTGTCAACTTCCATGGTTGATCATCGGTACTTCTCCAGAGGTCTTTGTCGTGCTCAGCCCTTGACCTACTTTTATTTCCCCTGTTGGATTATGAACAACATAAAGGAAGCAATTATATCTTATTCATTTGTGTTTCTTCCAAGTACATAGGCACAACTTTTTGCATACTGCAGGCATGTCCAGTGTCTTACACAGAAATCCCACTTCTAGGATACTTTGTCTTAGGAAAAATTAAAAATGAACAAATAAATATTACAAGGATGTTCACTGAAGAATTCCTGATAATAATTAGAAAAAAGTTTCAGAATAAACAATGTGTAAATAAGATATGATAGACCACATTATAATCATTATAATTTTGGCTTCAATTTAACTGTCAAAGAGGGATACTCATCAGGAATGGCTTAGCGAAAGACAGCAGAAAGTATAGAGTTGGAAAATAGTAGAATCTGTTAGTTAAATAAAGACTGAGTGTGGGGTGCCTGGGTGATTCAGTTGGTTAAGTGTCTGACTCTTGATTTCAGCTCAGGTCATGATCTCATGGTTTCATGAGATCCAGCCCCAGGTCAGGCTCCGTGCTGACAAAAAGAAGTCTGCTTGGGATTCTTTCTCTCCCCCTCTCTTTGCCCCTTCCCTGCTTATGCACACTATCTCTCAATATAACATTAAAAAAAAAGATTGAGGGCTTGGGAACTCAAATTCTGGTTTAATCTCTCAGGAACTCTGCGACATTTCACAATTTATTTCAGTCCTTGATGCCTCACTTGCTTAAGCAGTTAACTGGGAATGGTAACACCTCCCTCACAGCGTTCTCATGAGGATTAAATTAGACAATGCATGTACTTAGAATAGTGTATTAAGAGTTCTCCAGAGAAAAAGAACCAACAGGATGTGTGTGTGTGTGTGTGTGTGTGTGTGTGTGCGCGCGCGTGTGCGTGTGTACTGAGAGAGAGAGAGAAGAGGTTAAGAAAGAGATTTTAAGGGGGCGCTTGGGTGGCTCAGTCGGTTAAGTCTATGAATTAGGCTCAGGTCACAATATCACAGTTCATGAGTTCAAGCCCTGCGTCGGGCTCTGTGCTGACAGCTCAGAGCCTGGAGCGTGCTTCAGATTCTGTGTCTCCCTCCCTCTCTGCTCCTCTCCAACTCATGCTCTGTCTCTCTCTCTCTCTCTCTCTCTCTCTCAAAAATAAACAAACAAACAAACATTAAAAAAAAAAAGAAAGATTTTAAGGAATTGGCTCATGAGATTATGGAAGCTTAAATCCAAAATCTGCAGGTCACATCAGCAGATTGAACACCCAGGGAACAGTTGCAGTTTGAGTCAAAAAGCTTTCTGCTGGCAGAGTCCCTTTCTGCTCTGAGGGAGGTCAGTCTTTAGTCTATTTAAGGCCTTCAACTGATTGGATGAGGTCCACCCACATTCTGGAGGGCAATCTGGTCTACTCAAAGTCCATTGATTTAAATGTTAATCTCATCTAATAAACACCTTCCCCGAAACATCCAGAATATTTGACCAAATATCTGGGCATCATGGCCTAGCCAAGTTACATAAAATTAGCCACCATAAGTCCACCCCTTGTCAACTTGGCACCTATATGTATTTTCCTAAACATACTTAATATCGGAATAAAAACAATAACAAGGTCATACTTCCACCTACATGATACAACTATCCTGCATAAAACCAAAAAACACACTAATCCTTCTCCTAGATGAGGATGCAGTCTTGCATGATGTTTACTTTTCTCTCTTATATCCCATTGCTTAAATATTATGATGTCAAGTTAATAATACTTAAATACTATAAGATCAAAACATTTTATAGTACATGATAAAGGGATAAAAAAAAGGAACAAAGATATTTCTTTTTTTTTTTTTGAACGTTTATTTATTTTTGGGACAGAGAGAGACAGAGAATGAACAGGGGAGGGGCAGAGAGAGAGGGAGACACAGAATCGGAAACAGGCTCCAGGCTCTGCCATCAGCCCAGAGCCTGACGCGGGGCTCGAACTCACGGACCGCGAGATCGTGACCTGGCTGAAGTCGGACGCTTAACCGACTGCGCCACCCAGGCGCCCCATTTTTTTTTTTTGAATGGATATTTCTATACATACATACAAACACAGAAAAATAAGGAAGAAAAACTCATGAAAATTATAGTCCTAGTTTCCAAAACTGGTCACATGGTTGTAGTGGGCATTTAAAACTACCTTCCTCCACCACCCATTGCATATTCCCTTTGCCCTCAGCAAGCACCTCAGCTGGTCATAGTTCTTTACTTGGTAGAGTGACCCAAACATTTATACTTGGAGTCTGGCCCATGAGTAATCCTGCCTTTATAGTTTGTAGTTTGCCATCCACTTGAAACATAGGGCATGGTAATATTAAGAGATGCCCCAAAGTGGGGTGCCTGGCTGGCCCAGTTGGAAGAGTGTGTGACTTTTCACCTCAGGGTTGTGAGTTCAAGCCCCACACTGGGTGTAGCAATTACTTAAATAAATAGATAAATAGATGATAGATAGATAGATAGATAGATAGATAGATAGATAGATAGATAAAATTTAAAAAAGAGAGAGGGGGTTCCTGGGTGGCTCAGTTAAGCGTTGGACTTCAGCTCAGGTCATGATCTCATGGTTCGTGGGCTCAAGCCTTGCGTCAGGCTCTTGTGCTGACAGCGAGGATCCTGGAGCCTGCTTTGGATTCTGTGTCTCCCTCTTTCTCTGACCCTCCCCTGCTAGCACTCTGTCTCTCTCAAAAATAAACTTAAAAAAAATAATAAATAATAAAAAATGAGAGAGAGATGCCCAAAAGGATCTCCTGTAATTTAGATATACTCTTCCTCATCTCCCTTGTGGAGCAGCAGTCCAACCACCCCTTGGTAGTCAAGATCATTCACCCCAACCAGCACACTTACTTCCTTCTTTGCCTTTTGATTCAGAGGGATGAGAAACCCAAAGTGGCTGGGTAGCAGTCTTAAATGGAACCATTGTATATCCTGGTGAAAGCATTCCTCCTTTTGGAACTAAGTCCTCTAGGCAGCAGAGTACAGGTTGTGGGGAGGGAAGCAAAGATTTTGCTGTTGGGTTACTAGGGGTAATAGTGAGTGGTGTCACTCCAATTTCTACCCCTTGATTCCTGGCCTTGTGAATCTTGGCTATGGGAGAAAGAGTACCAGATATTGGATGCTGATCCCAGAGCATATACAGCCTTCTGCAGAACCATGCCCCAGCCCTGTCAGATACTGCCATCTAGCTGGCATTGTAACCAAGTCTTCAAAACATCATTCCATTGTTCTGTCAAGCCAGCAGCTTCAGAATGGTGGGGAACTTGGTAAGACCAGTGAATTCCATGAGGATGGGCCCACTGCTGCACTTCATTTACTATGGCATGAGTTCCTTGATCAGAAGCAATGCTGTGGAGAATACCATGATAATGGATAAGGCATTCTGTAAGTCCATTGATAGTTTTGGCAGAAGCATTATGTGCGGTAAAGGCAAATCTGTATCCAGAGTGTCTGTTCCAATAAGAAAAAAATGCTACCGTTTCCATGATGGAAACATCCAATGTAATCAACCTGCCATCAGAGAATGGCACCACATTGAGGATTCAGTGTTGGTCTCTGCTGCTGGCTGACTGAGCATTCAGCAGTGGCTATAACTAGGCTGGCCTTAATGACTGGAAACCCATGTTGCTGAACCATGCATAATCACCACTTTGTTCAAGAGCTCATTGGATGATGACAGGGATGGCTGAGGAAAGAAACTGACTGTGTCCACAGACTGGGTCATCCTATCCACTTTATTAAAATCCTCTGCTGAGCATTTAGCATGGGACACAAATAGCTTCACTTTTACCCTTCAGAGAGGTCTGTCCATCTTTCTGAGATTTCCTTGGCATGTTCCCTTGGCATTTTCCAATCATGTTCCCTTCCTACCATCCAGCCAAACCACTGACCACAGCCTGTGAATTGCTATGTAATTGCACATCTGGCCATTTCTTCTTCCAAGCAAAAAAATAAAATAAAAATAAAGATAACAACCAGGTGCACTGCTCAAAGCTCTGCCCAATAGGATTACTTGTGCCTTCAGGGCACCCTTGGCCTAATCACTTATACATCACTTTATGGGAGTGCTGCTATGTACATCTAACTTAATGGCTTGTTGGGTCAGATTACACCCAGTTCATGATGGGCAGCTCAGGTCATGTGGTAACTTGGTGGCCAATGGTTTAGTGTTTAATCTCTAAGGCCCAGTAGCAGGCCAAAATTTGTTTCTCAGAAGGAGAGTAACTACAAAGAACGACAGTGCTTTGCTTCAAAATTCTAAGGGCCTGTGCTGTGACCCACCTTTGGGTCCTGCCAAAGGCTCTAGACAGCATCACTATCTGCCTCTGATACCTCAAACATCATTGGATCTACTAGTCCTTATGGCCCAAGTGGCAAAGTGCTTGCACAACAATTTGGACCCGTTGCAGAGTCACAGAGGCTTCTCTTGTTCTGGACCTTACTCAAAATCTGCAGCTTTTCATGTCAATTGATAAGTGGGCCAAAGTAACACACCCAAATGAGGAATATGTTGCTCCAAAATCCAAAGGTTCATGAGGCTTTGTGACTCTTTCTTACTTGTAGGAGGAGCCAGAATACAATGACTTATCCTTCACTATTTTTGAGAAGAGAGAGCGCATGCACAAGCACGTGGGTGGAGAAGCAGAGAGAGAGGGAAACAGAGAATTCCAATAGCTGTCAACCCAGAGCCTTATGAACCGTGAAATCCTGACCTGAGCCAAAATCAAGAGTCAGAGGGTTAACTAACTGAGCCACCCAGACTCCCCTATCCTTCACTTTAAAAGGGATATCATGACATGTCCCACACCACTGGATCCCTAGAAATGTCACTGAGGTTGTAGAACGCTTCTAAGTTCTTGTTGGATTTATTTCCCAACCCCGACATACAGATGTCTTACCAGTAAATCTAGAGTAGTTGCCAATTCTTGCTCACTAGGTCCTATAGGCATAATGTCATCAAATGTAATTGATCAGTGTAACACCTTGTGTAAGGAAAAGATAATTAAGATCCCTGTGAACTAAATTATCATCCCTGTAAACTAAATTATAGAGCTGGAGAGCTGATGTACTGCTGAGGTAGGACATTGAAGATATATTGCTTGTTCTTGCCAACTGAAAACAGCTGCTTCTGGTAGTCTTTATTAACAGGGATGGGGGGGGGGGAATTGTCAGTAATTGCATAGCAGGTACCAGGGGATGCGTTAATTTGCTCAAGCAATGAAACCACATCTGCCGGAATAGCTACAATTGGAGTTACCACCTGATTAAGCTTATGATAATCCACAGTCATTCTCCAAGATCCGTCCTCTGCAGAGGCCAAATAGGCAAGTTGAATGGCGATACGGTGGGAATCACCACCCCTGAATCTTTAAAGTTCTTAATGGTGGCACTAATCTCTGCAATCCCTCCAAGCATGTAATATTGCTTTTGGTTTATTATTTTTTTTTTAGTAATTTCTACTTGTCCTTTCCCATTATATTAGCCCTCACTCAACAGGCCAGAGAGACAGTTGCTGAGTATACCTATTCCAATTATCCATTACAGAATTGGGGGAAAAACACACGATGGGTTCATGGGTTCAGGCACCCATTGGGTCTGCTATGAGATGGACCTTAGCTAAAACTCCATTGCTCACCTGACCTCTATAAGCCCCTACTCTGATTGGTAGACCAATGAGGTTTGGGGTCTCCTGGAATTTGTGTCAGCTCAAAACCAGTGTCCAAGGTCTGATTATTTCCTTTTCCTTACTATCGAATCACCTGGTAAAGGCTGTGGGTTCCTTTGGGAAGGCATGGGGGAAAGTTATCAGCATACATTTCTAGCAGTGTGACAAGTGTTTTTCATTCAAGGGGTTCTGTGTCTGTATATGCAAGGGTCAAGTCTGAGAATTGACTGAAGGGCCATAACTGCTTTTATGTTTTTGTTCACTTCACCTAGAACTCTCACTTATACAGATTAAGAACTTAGTAGACTTCCCACCTATTTCACTTCCACCAAAGAATACCAACCATACTCCGAGTTACTCTATAACAGAGATTAAAAAAAAAAAATCTTTCATGATCATTTTGCATTCATCACAATAAATTACTTCACATTTTTAAAACTTATTTTACTTTTTTAATTAAAAAATTTTATGTTTATTTTTGAGAGAGAGAGAGTGCAAGCAGGGGTGGGGCAGAGAGAGAAGGAGACGCAGAAGCAGGTTCCAGGCTCTGTGCTGTCACGGGGCTCAAACTCACCAACCGTGATATCATGACCTGAGCGGAAGTCAGATGTTTAACTGACTGAGCCATTCAGATGCCCCTTAAAATTTATTTTAGAGAGAGCGAGCGCGGGGGAGAGGAGCAGAGAGAGACAGAGGGAGAATCTTAAGCAGGCTCCACGCTCGGCACAGAGCCCCATCAGGTTGCAATCCCATGACCCTGGGATCATGACCTGTGCCAAAATCAAGAGTCCGAGGCTCAAGCCACTGAGTCACCCAGGTGCCTCAAATTATTTCATATTTTTAAAATCATGTTTTAAGTTATAGTTAGGTTTTTTTTTTTAATTTCCCTTGGAAATTTAATTTTCAAGTTAAAACCAATGCTCCAGGAAACTTAATTATCATTATCTTTCTAGAGATAAGTAAAGAGGTATAGAGTGAGTATCACCACATACTCAATTTCACACACTCCAGAATACTGCAACGTCTCATATAGTTACTACATTCAGATAATAACCACTCCATCTTCCATCCAGATTTCTAACTTGCGTAAGTTGCATCAAAACACACAAAAACAAATTAACCAAATCCCTCACGAGTCACACTCAGTTAAATCTCACATATATCAACCTCAAAGTTACAACGTTGTAATCACCTGCCCTTTCACTGTCATAGAATTCATCCGAGACTTGGGTACAGTCACACATCACTTTCACATACTTTGTATATTTCACTCAACACCTTGGACAATATCAAGTGCAAACCATCTCATACACGTAACCAAGAATCAGACTCAGAAACAATCACTTGTCACAGATACATTTCCTCACATCACAGTTTGAGATGGGGTTTCTGGACTTTCAACAAGGTTAGAAATCTTTAGATCTGTCCCTTCTGGCAGGTAATCTGTACTAGCTTCCACCCCTCTCAGTCAATTCTGGTATCTCACACACACTTAGACGTCACATGTCGCTGCATGCCTCTCCCACGCATATATGCAAGGCTCAGTACGCGCTCGCCCCGCCCCTCTGCGTCCCCCGGGTCTCGGGCAGGTCCAGCTTCCTTCCTTCTCGCGACACTCACTACAGTCAACCGCTCCTGCTAGTATGGTAGTAGACTCAACACAAACAGCCTCCCACAGAATGTTACAAGGTCACTGGTCGCACAGCCTCGTCGCCCGCAAGCGTGCGTAATCAATCATACCGTCTCAAATGGCCCCTCACGCATAAGCCACGTCATATTACACCACCTCATAATCACTGAACGTGGCCGTGTTCACCCCGTGAACTCACACGGGTATACAGCACGACCGCTATTTCAAACGGCCTCAAAAACGTTTCACAAACGAGTTTCCTCGCGTATGACAACTCAGTCGGTGTAACGTACATCCTCTTCCTCTTGTGCCCACTCACCCTCGGGCACTCGCACCTTCGGACTCAGACAACATATCTCGCACCGCCACCTTACAGATTTAAGCCGGATCCCTCCGCACCAGACAACAACAATCCTCTCAAACCACAGCACGTGCGCGTCCACGTTGAGGGGGTAGGGACAGCCACGGTGCCAGGCCTGAAATCCGCCCTTAGAGGAATCCGAGGTCCAGAATTCAGACCCCAAATTCGGGTCTGAGCCTTGGAAACGGGGAGGTTGTGACATCACTCGAGGCCCGAACGAAGCTGCGCAGGTGCATCCCGAAGCCTGGAAGATTTACCTGGTTCAGTTCCGGGGGGTTTTCCCTTTCGGACTACGTTTCCCAGAAGACACTGTGGTCCAACGCTACTTCCGGTGGGAAAGTCGGCCGCAGAGGGCGGTGAGGCAGTGGTGTGTGCCGGGCGAGGCGTCCGGCCTCGCCTGGAATGTGAATCAGAATTTGGACTAGAACCTTTCCTGAGGATGCTGAAGGTAAGGAATCCTGGAGCTCGAGGGCTTGGTAAGAGGAGTGTCTGGAGTGTTAGGCCTCTTAAGTGTGGGAGCTGCCCTAGGGTGGATAGATTGGGTTGTTGTGAGTGTGTGAAGGAAACTATAGAGTTTAAGTGTATAAGTAAATTTGGCTGTTTGTTGTGACAGCGACTGGATTCGGGATCGTCTTTTGTGACAGTGTAATTGTCTGCACGACCTTTTGTGTGAATGGGGTTTGTATGTGATTGTGACTGTGATTGCGGGTGGTTATTTGTGTAAGCCCCATATACTTGCATAAAAGAGAAAAGCACAGTTCCACAAATCATTACACCCAGACTCACCTAATCAGTCAGTTAGGGAGACATTCCAGTAGTCACTTGTAGATTCATACAACACAAGGCAAAATCACATTATCCAACCCACGTTTATCATCACACATCCTTGGACAAAGCCACAAGTATGGTAAAACAAAACAAAATAACCCCTCCCCAACCACAAACTGTCCTCATACCCACTTAGCCCTTATCCCCAACAATTATCTGAAGAACTCATACACATCACCAAGTATCATAGAAACATAGTTACCATGGCCACAGACAATGTCTACTCCACATCACCTCAAGGTCACACAATTTTTAAGCTTCAAGAAAGGCTTGGTTGGGGGCTCAGGCCGCAGAGTATGCAACTCTTGATCTCTGGGTTGTGAGTTCCAGCCCCACGTTGGGTGTGGAGATTATTTGGGAAAGGCCTGGTGTCTCCTAGTTCTCCACTCTCTACCTCACTACTTCTGCCATTCACCTTAAAAACACCTAGAGTAGGAGGAAATAATGGCACTATTGCACATCCAAAATCAGTGTCTAAGATTATTTATTATGTACTGTTTCTTATCTGAAATGTTCATATTAACTTTAAACATTTTTTATTATACTACTTCATTTAAACTAAAGTTGTCTGTAATTCTTCAACCACTCTGAACACCTTATTACAAATGCTTTCACCTTCCTTATATGCATACATATATGCATATATATATATATTTGTGCATATATGTATGTATTTTCCCGCCAAAGATTAGACTACAATACACATTGTTTTGTAATTCTTTTTTTTTTTCTTTTTTTTTTTTTTTTAATTTTTTTTTTCAACGTTTATTTATTTTTGGGACAGAGAGAGACAGAGCATGAACGGGGGAGGGGCAGAGAGAGAGGGAGACACAGAATCGGAAACAGGCTCCAGGCTCTGAGCCATCAGCCCAGAGCCCGACGCGGGGCTCGAACTCACGGACCGCGAGATCGTGACCTGGCTGAAGTCGGACGCTTAACCGACTGCGCCACCCAGGCGCCCCTGTAATTCTTTATTATAAGATATTTAGGTCTTTTTGTCTGTACTCAGGAATAAATTTCAGAAGATTTTCCAGGATGCTTCCAGGTGTGATTTTTTTTTAAGAGGTTTATTATTTTTTTTTTTTAAGTTTATTTTGAGAGAGTGAGTGGGGGGTGGGGGGGGGGAAACGGGAGAGAGAAAGAATCTCAAGCAGGCTCCTCACAGGCAGCAGGGAACCCAGTGAAGGGCTGGAGCTCACGAACCCATGATATCATGACCTGAGCTGAAACCAAGAGTGGGACGCTTAACTGACTAAGCCACTCAGGTGCCCCCAGGTGTGATTTTTTTAATTTCACCAGTACTTCAAACTGAAGTCTCAAGTATTTATTTTGTTCTGGATATTTTTGTTCTATTTATTTTTTTCTTTTCCATCTGTGTACCATCAGTCTCTATTTTTGAAATTCTTGTGAGACATTTGTTGGAACATTAAAAAAAAATTTTTTTTAATATTTATTTTTGAGAGAGAGAGCGTGAGTGGAGGACGGGCAAAGAGAGAGGGAGACCCAGAATCTGAAGCAGGCTCCAGGCTCTGAGCTGTCAGCACAGAGCCTGTCACAGGGCTGGAACTCACAAACTGTGAGATCATGACCTAAACCAAAGTCGGGCACTTAGCTGACTGAGCCACCCAGGCACCCCTCGTTGGATCGTTTTGATCCAAGTGATCATTGGATCATTTTCTATCCCTGATCTTTTTGTAATGTCTATTTCCTTTACCTTTTCCCTTTTATTTCAGTGAAGATCTTGTCAGGATAAGTCTGAACATGTTGGTTGGGTCCATTTTATCATAGGGTTTGGACACTGGTCTGACTCTCTAAATCTTTCTTGCTAAAAAACCTGGCTCCAGTCTTTCTTGAATCCATCCTGTTATACCTGGCTTCCCTCCTTGTTTTGAGTAAGGTTGGGATTTGTCCAATTTCTCTCTAACAGTTTATGTATGTGTGTATGGGGACTGGGCATAGTAGACATGTAGGGGGAAGAAAAATGTCATTCTACATTAGCACTTTGGGCGCTAAGAGGCAAGACCATCTGATGTCTTTTTTTTTAAACCCCTTTCATCCAGCAATACTTTCTTTGGACTGTGAGTTTCTTCTAAAGTGGAACTAAGAAGAGGACTAATAAATACATTGAATTCTAAAAAAAGCCATGGCCCATGTAAGTTGGTGGGTTTTTTGTTCCTAATTGATACAGTCTTTTTTTATATATATAGTCATAGGAGTATTAGCATTCTTTATCCTGATATTGTTGCCCAATTGATTATCATACAGTAGCTGACTAGTGAGTAAGTGTTGGTTTCAAAAATTCAAAGTCT
The DNA here is from genome assembly GCF_028749965.1 of Puma concolor. Taxonomy (NCBI): domain Eukaryota; kingdom Metazoa; phylum Chordata; class Mammalia; order Carnivora; family Felidae; genus Puma; species Puma concolor. The sequence continues at coordinate 45,500,596 of NC_141681.1, forward strand.
TCCTTTTTTGCTCCTCTTCTTTCTAACCAGTGTTCTTATACTCATTCAGTAAGTCATTTTTCATTTCCCATATGCTCAGCCTTCTGCCAGGGGAAGGAGAGAACAAAAATACTGTTCTTTTGAGGGAAATATGTTTCTCTTGTGAGAAATATGTTTCTCTTGTTTGATGAGGTGATTTAATAATTATTTATTGAGTACCTGCTATGTGACAGGCACTCTTCTAGGTAACTATGAATAAATCAGTGGCGGGGGGGGGGTGGGTGGGCAGGGGAAAAAGACACCTACAAATTGTCCCTTATGAAACTTAACTTGTAGTGAGAGAGAGAAAAAATAACTAATTTATATAACACCGACTTAAGATTTAAGGCACACAGGTACACACACACACACACACACACACACACACACACACACACACAGTGTGTATATGTAAAGAGCAAAATAATTATAAGATAAAACAAAGACCAAAAAACAAATATATGTCCTATCAGTAAATATACATGATTTTTAACTCACCTATTAAAAGAAAAAGTCCTTTAGATTGAGTCTCAAAAACTCAACTCTCTGCATTAGACACTTAAGTGATTCAGAAAATTTAATGAAAGGATGGATAAAGTATACCACACAAACGGAAACCAAAAACAGACAAAAATTCAGGCTATATCCCACCATTAAACATGGCAAAGAAGGGCACTATGTAATTCTAAGGTATACATTTCAAAATGAAGACAAAATAGTTATAAATGCACATGTATCAAATAGTATACCATCAAATTTCCTTGAGCAAATAGGAAAGCAGATAGAAACAAGTGGTAGAGGATACTAATTAACGCTTTCAGTCAAAGTCAGGCCAAGTGAACACATTTTGTAAGGATGAAATACTCCATCAAATCTACCTTTTTGATATATATTCAATTCTGTATCCTAGTAATGATGAATATACATTCTTTTCAAGTCTCCATAGACAATTCAGAAAAAAATGATAAAATATTAGGCCACACTGAAGTCCAAATAAGTAGAAATGATAAACCATGTTCTCTGAACACAAATGCAGCTAAGATAACAACAAAATCAGAAAAACAAAGTTACTCTTAGCAACAATTTGTAAAATCCATCTTAATAACTCCTGGATCAAAGAAGAAATATAATCTAAAAGCAAAGGATCTCTAGTACTCAATGATAGTACTATATTTTGGAACCCATGGGATTTAGTTTAAGTAAGACTCTAAGGGAAAAGTTACAGCTTTAAGTCCTTCTAACAAAAATAATGAAAATATTTAAGTTGAAAGGAAGTAGTAGGAAATATGGAGGGGATTTATAAAAATAAAAATTATATGTGTTAGAAAACAGGAAAAACATTATTAATAAGATAATATGACAAATCTCAAATTAGGAAAGAAAAAGAAAGCACAATATAAAAATTTTAAAGGGAAAATCCACAGAAGTGAAGGATCTTGAAAAAATACCTTATTGGATTATTTGCAAATGCGTCCATGTATATTTTCAGCTACTCTCACTTCTTGAGATCTGAATTTCTGTTTGATATAATTTCTTTTTGTTTTTAATTTTAAATTTTATTATTTTTTTAACATACATTCATTTTTTGAGAGACAGAGACAGTGCAAGCCAAAGAGGGACAGAGAGGGAGACAAAGAAAATGAAGCAGTGAGAGAGAGCTGTCAGCACAGAACCTGATTTGGGGCTCAAACCCACAAACTGTAAGATCATGACCTGAGCCAAAGTCGGGTGCTTAACCGACTAAGCCACCTAGGCGCTCCTATATCATTTCTTTTTAGCTGAAAGATCTTCCTTCAGCATTTCCTATAGTTTGTGTTTTCTGATGATAAATACTCTCAACGTCCTTTATGTGAAAATGTCTTTATTCTACGTTAATTTATAAAATAAGTCAAGAAATGCATCCTCTTCTGTTTTCTGGAAGAATTTTTTAAATGGTGTTATTTCTTCCTTGATTGTCTGATAGACTTCAACAACAAATGCACCTGTGGTAGGCAGAATAATGACCCCCAGTATTATCTACATGCTAATCCTGGAACCTGTGAATATGGTACCTTATCTGGCAAAAGGGAATTTGCAGATGTGATTAAATTAATGATTTTGAGATGGGGACATTATTTTGGATTATCTGAAGAATCAGGGTCAGAGGGAGATGTGAGAATGGAATATGCATACTCCTGGCTTTGAAGATGGAGGAAGGGGTCCATGACCTACCTAAGTGGCCTCCAGAAACTTGGCAAGGCAAGGAAAAGGCAAGGAAATAGACTCTTTCCTAGAGTCATCAGAAAGGTACACAGCCCTGCTGGCACCTTGAGTTAGTCTACTGAAACCCTTGTTGGACCTCTAACATACAGACTGTAAGATGATAAATGTGTTGCTTTAAGCTACTGTATTTGTTGTAGCAGCAGTAGAAAGCAAATACAATGGAGTTTTCTTCATGGAGAGACTTTAATTTCTTTAATTGACAGGGCTTTTGGGGATTTTATTTCTTCTTGAATCAAGTTGGTAATTTATCTTGTAAGGAATTAGTTTATTTCCATTTTGATGTCAAATTTATTAGCATAAAGCTGTTTATAATATTTTCTTATTATCCTTTTCATGCCTGTCAGATATTGATAATTCATGTCTATTTTTCTTGGTCAATATACAAGCAATTTATCAATTTTATTGATCTTTTCAAAGAACTAGCTTTTAGTTTTATTGAGTTTTCTCTCCAGTTTACCATTGGTTAGATTGCTATTTCATTGATTACTGATCTTATTCTTTCCTTCTTTCTGCATACTTTGTGCTTAATTTTCTCTTCCTTTCTGAGTTCATATTTCTGTTTTTTCTTTTAGCGATGGGCCACTTAGAAGAGTCTTCTTTAACTTCCAAATTTTGGGGGACTTTTTAGATCTTTCTGAATTCTGAATTCAGGTCTTTCTGAATTTCTTTCTTAATTCATTTAATTCATGATTTACTTCTGTTGTGGTCAGAGAACATACTCTGGAACATTGATCCTTTTAAATTTATTGAAACTTGTTTTATGGTCCAAAATGTGTACTGTCTTGGTCAATGCTCAATGTGCATTTGAGAAAAAAAAGGGGTGTTATACTATTGTTAGATAGCGTGTTTATCAATGAAATCAAGTGTTCTATGTTTCTGATCTTTTGGTCCCTTGGTCTATCAATTACTGAGAGAGGACTGCTAAAATCTACAAATAAAGCTGCATATTTATCTGTTACAGTTCTGTCAGTTTTGCTTTATGTGTTTTGAAATTCTGTTAGGTGCGTGCATATTTAGGATTGCTATGTCCTCTTTTTTTTGTTTGTATTTTATTTATTAAAAATTTTTTTTAATGTTTATTTTATTTTTGAGAGAGAGAGAGAGAGACAGAGTGTGACTGGGGGAAGGGCAGAGAGAGGAGACACAGAATCTGAAGCAGGCTTCAGGCTCTGAGGTGTCAGCACAAAGCCTAATGCAGGGCTCAATCTCACGAACTGTGAGATCATGACCTGAGCCGAAGTCAGCACTTAACCGACTGAGCCACCGAGGCGCCCCTGTTTATTTATTTATTTTTAAGTGATCTCTACACCCAACATGGGGCTCAAACTCACAACCCTGAGATATGAGTTGCATGTTCTTCCAACTGAACCAGCCAAGTGCCCCAAGATTTCTATGTCCTTTTGATGAATTGACCCCTTTATTATGAAATGTTCCTTTTGGTAATACTCTTTTTCTTGCATTCTGTTCTCTTTATTAATATAACTGCTTCAGGTTTCTTTTATTGTTACATCATGGCATATCTTTTCCCTATCCTTTCATTTTAACTGATTTTAAGTGTATCTCATATAACAGCACATAGTGCAGTTCTACTTTTTTATTTAGTCTGATAATCTCTACCTTCAAGTATCTAGACTAGGGGTTGGCAATCTGTGGCATGCTGGCCTAGTCCAGCCTACAGCCTCAATCTATGAAGGATTCTGCGTTTCTGAAGAGTTATAAATAAATAAAGAAGAATATGTGGTGGGGACTATATGTGACTTATAGAGCCTAAAATATTTACTAAGTGAGCCTTTTCAGAAAAAGTTTGCTAACCTCTCCATGGACTGTTTAAATTCAACGTAATTATTAAGTTTTAATTTATTTTCTTGTCATCTGTTCTTCCTCCCCCCCCCCCCCATTTTCCTGCCTTCTCTTGGACACATGTTATATTTTTTAGTATTTCATGTGTCTCCACTACTTTTTTAGTATTTTATTTATCTCCATTATAGGATTATTAGCTATACTATTTTTACTCTTTTATTGTTTTAGGGACTGTTCTAAGGTTTCCAATATGCTTTTATTTTAATTTTTTAAGTTTACTTATTTATTTTGAGAGAGAGAGAGAAAGCAAGCACAAGTGGGGAAGGGGCAGAGAGAGAATCCCAACTAGACTCTGTGCTGTCAGCATAGAGCCAACTGCAGGGCTCAATCTCATGAACTACGAAATCTGACCTAAGTGGAAATCAAGAGTCAGATGCTTAACCAACTGAGCCACCCAGGCAGCTTCCAATATGCCCTTAAAAATAGATAATTATAGTCTTCTAGTATTTAAAAAGAAAAAAAATTTTTTTTTTACATTTGCTTTTGAGAGAGAGAGGGCGCGAGTAGGGGAGGGGCAGAGAGAGAGACACACACACAGAATCTGAAGCAGGCTCCAGGCTCTGAGCTGTCAGCATAAAGCCCGACGTGGGGCTGGAACTCACGAACCATGAAATCATGACCTGAGCTGAAGTCGGACGCCTAATCAACTGAGCCACCCAGGTGCCCCACAGTCTTCTAATTATTTTATACAATTTCACAAATAATGCAGAAATCTTATAGCTAGATACTTCCATTTTCCCCTCACACTTTTTTTCTGTTGTCATATATTTTATTTTTAAAATACATAAAACCACAGTGCTTTTCTTTCTTCAATTATCTTTTGAAGAAATTCTGAAATTAAAATGATATCTTTTCTATTTACCCCCCCAATTTACCATTTCTGGTACTCTTCATTCCTCTGTGGATAGAAGGTTTTACCTAATGTCAATTTTTTGTCCCCCTGAAGAACTTGCTTTAACATTTTTAATAACACAGGTCTTCTGTGCTACAAACCTCTCAGCTTTCATTTCTCTCAAAAAACAAACCAGAATACACACACAAAACCCCAACCTTTATTTCCCCATCAATTCTGAAAGATTTCAGTTGGATATAGAATTAGGAGTTGACAGCTTTCTTTCAGCATTTTAGTGATACTGTCTTGCCTCCATTGTTATTAGATTTTTTTTTTTCATTTTCCTTGGTGTTCAGTGGGCTGTTTATAATGATCATAGGTATAGTATTCTTTGTGTGTTTTTTTTCAAACTTTTATTTAAGTAATCTCTACACCCAATGTGGAGCTCTAACTTGTGGCCCTGAGATCGTGCTCTCTCAACTGAGCCAGCTAGGTGCCCCTAGTATTCTTTGTTTTTATGTTACTTGGGGTTCATTTAGCTTCTTGAATCTATGAGTTGCTTTTTTTTTTTTAATTTTTTTTTCAACGTTTATTTATTTTTGGGACAGAGAGAGACAGAGCATGAACAGGGGAGGGGCAGAGAGAGAGGGAGACACAGAATCGGAAACAGGCTCCAGGCTCTGAGCCATCAGCCCAGAGCCTGACGCGGGGCTCGAACTCCCGGACCGCGAGATTGTGACCTGGCTGAAGTCAGACGCTTAACCGACTGCGCCACCCAGGCGCCCCTATGAGTTGCTTTTTAAAAAATGAAATTTGGGAGTGCCTGGGTGGCTCAGTTGGTTAGCTCAGGTCATGATCTCATGGTTTGTGAGTTCGAGCCCCACGTTAGGGTCTGTGCTGACAGCTCAGAGCCTGGAGCCTACTTCAGATTCTGTGTCTCCCTCTCTCTCTCTCTCTCTGCCCCTCCCCCACTTGTCCTCTCTCAAAATAAATAAATAAATATTTAAAAAATGAAATTTGAAAATATTTTCCCAAATGTTTCTAAAGAATTTTTTAGCCTTGTTTTGCTCTTCTGAGTCTCCAATTACACATATGTTGGATTGACAAGTGTCTCATGGAACATTATGGCTCTGTTCGCTTTTTAAATTTTTTTTCAGTCTTCTCTCTGGACTTTCAGTGAGTGATTCCTACGGACTTGTCTTGAAATTTACTGATCTTTTCTTCTATTGTGTTTAATCTGCTATAGATCCATCCAGTGAATTTTTATTTCTCAATTTCAGGATTTGCCTTTGGTTCTTTTTAAAAGTACCTATGGGGCGCCTGGGTGGCGCAGTCGGTTAAGCGTCCGACTTCAGCCAGGTCACGATCTCGCGGTCCGTGAGTTCGAGCCCCGCGTCGGGCTCTGGGCGGATGGCTCGGAGCCTGGAGCCTGCTTCCGATTCTGTGTCTCCCTCTCTCTCTGCCCCTCCCCCGTTCATGCTCTGTCTCTCTCTGTCCCAAAAATAAATAAACGTTGAAAAAAAAAATTAAAAAAAAAAATAAATAAAAGTACCTAAAGTTCTCAAATCTTTGCTAACTAATTTCAACATCTGAATCATTTATTTGTGTTTCTATTAAGTGATTTTCTTTTGAGTATGGGTCACATTTTCTTCTTTTTTGTATTTCTAGTAAATATTTTACTAGTAATCTAATGATTAAAAAAATTCTTTTTAATGTTTATTTTGAAGGAGAGAGAGAGAGACACACACAGAGTGGGGGAGGGGCAGAGAGAGAGAGGGAGAAACAGAATCTGAAGCAGGCTCAAGGTTCTGAGCTGTCAACACAGAGTCCGATGCAGGGCTGGAACCCATGGACTGCGAAATCATGACCTGAGCCGAAGTTGGGCACTCAACTGACTGAGCCACCCATGTGCCCCGCACCCCTAATGATTTTTGATTGTGTACTCAACATTGTATATTATATATTGTTGACTGTGATTCTGAATCTTGTTAATCCCCTATTAGAGAAGAAATAAGTTCTACCAGATAATTTATATAATTATACATAATGTAAAGCATGATACTTAAAACACCATGGTACTGATTTATAAATAGATCAAAAGAATGGAATAGAAAAATCTAGAAATGTACCTGCAGATGGTAATTTAATATGGATAAAAGTGACATTTCAAAACAGTAGGCTAATGATGGACTTTTTTATTAAGATATAATTGGCCTGTCATGTTAGTTTTGGGTGCACAATATAGTTCAGTATATGTATATGTTATGTATATGTTACAAAGTGATCACCATAGTGAGTCTAGTTAATATTCATTACCACACATACTTACAAGTTTTTTTCTTGTGATGAGAACTTTTCAGATCTAGTCATTTAGCAATTTTCAAATATACAATAGAGTATTTATAACCATAGTCACCATGTTGTACATTATATCTCCCAAGGATTTATTAATTTTATCACTGGAAGTTTATAACCTTTTGACCACCTTCTTCCATTTTGCCCACCCATCTCCCTGTGCCTCTGACAGCCACCAGTCTGTTCTCTGTACCTATGAGTTTGATTTTTGTTTTCTGTTTTTAGATTTCACACATAAATGAGATCATGTGGTATTTGTCTTTCTCTGTCTGACTTACTTCACCTAGTATAATGCCATCAAGGTCCATCCAAGTTGTTGGAAATGGTAAGATTTCCTTGTTTTGCTTAATGGCTGAATAATAGTTGTGTGTGCGTGTGTCTGTATCACATTTTCCGTATCCATTCATCCTTTGGTGGACATTTAGGTTGTTTTATTGTGTTGCCTATTATAAATAATGCTGCAGTGAACATGGAAGTCCCAGTATTTTTTCAAGTAGATATTTTCATTTCCTTTAGATAATTACCCAGAAGTGGAATTGCTGGATCATATGGTAGTTCTATTTTCAATTTTTTTGAGGAATCTTCATATTGTTTTCCCATGGTAGGTTCATCAGTTTACATTTCTCACCAACAGTGCACAAGGGTTCCCTTTTCTCCACATCCTTGCCAATGCTTGTTATGTATTGTCTTTTTGATAATAGCCATTCTAACAGGTACAAGGAGATATCTCATTGTGGTTTTGATTTGCATTTCCCTGATGATCAGTGATTTTAAACACCTTTTCATGTAACTGTTGGCTGTTTTTATGTCTTCCTTGGAAAAATGTCTTTTCAGATTCTCTTCCCACTTGTATTTTTTAATTTTTTTTTAAATATAATTTATTGTTGGGGTGCCTGAGTGGCTCAGTCAGTTGGGTATCTGACTTCAGCTCAGGTCATGATCTGGTTCATGAGTTTGAGCCCCCCATCGGGCTCTGTGCTGACAGCTCGGAGCCTGGAGCCTGCTTCAGATTCTGTGTCTCCCTTTCTCTCCGTTCCTCCCCTGCTCATGCTCTGTCTCTATCTGTCTCTCAAAAATAAATGTTTAAAAAAAAATTAAAAGTAAATAAATATAATTTATTGTCAAATTGGCTAACATACAGTATTTATAGTGTGCTCTTGTTTTTTGGGGAAGATTCCTGTGATTCATCACTTACGTAACAACACCCAGTGCTCATCCCAACAAGTGCTCTCCTCAATGCCCATCACCCATTTTCCCCTCTCCCCCGTCCCCCATCAGCCCTCTGTTTTTTGTATTTAAGAGTCTCTTATGGTTTGCCTACTTCCCTCTCTGTTTGTAACTATTTTTTCCCCTTTCCTTTCCCCATGGTCTTCTGTTAAGTTTCTCAAGTTCCACATATGAGTGAAAATATATATCTTTCTTTCTCTGACTGACTTATTTTACTTAGTATAATACCCTCCAGTTCCATCCACATTGCCCCAAATAGCATGATTTCATTCTTTCTCATTGCCAAGTGGTATTCCATTCTATATATAAGCCACATCTTCTTTATCCGTTCATCAGTGGATGGACATTTAGGCTCTTTCCATAATTTGGCTATTGTTGAAAGTGCTGTTATAAACATTGGGGTACATGTGCCCTGTGAGTCAGCATTCCTGTATCCTTTGGATAAATTCCTAGTAGTGCTATTGCTGGGTCATAGGGTAGTTCTATTTTTAATTTTTTGAGGAACCTCCACACTGTTTTCCAGAGCGGCTGCACCAGTTTACATTCCCACCAATAGTGCAAGAGGGTTCCCGTTTCATAATATCCTTGCCAGTATCTATTGTTTCCTGAGTTAATTTTAGACACTCTGACGGGTATAAGGTGGTATCTCAGTGTGGTTTTGATTTGTATTTCCCTGATGATGAGGGACTGAGCATCTTTTCATGTATGTGTTGGTCATCTGGATGTCTTCTTTGGAAAAGTGTCTATTCTTGTCTTCTGCCCATTTCTTCACTGGATTATTTGTTTTTTTGGGAGTTGAATTTGGTAAGTTATTTGTAGCTTTGGGATACTAACCCTTTATCTGATATGTCATTTGCAAATATCTTTTCCCATTCCATCAATTTCCTTTTAGTTTTGTTGATTCCTCTTCCCATTTTTAAATCAGATTATTTATTATTTATTTTCTTTTGATATTGAGTTGTAGGAGTCCTTTATATATATTTTGAATATTAAATCCTTATCAGATACATGATTTACAAAAATTTTCTCCCTGTAAGTTGCCTTTTCCTCTTTTTGATGGTTTCCTTTGTTATAAAGAAGGTATTTAGTTTGATATAGTCCCATTTGTTTATGTTTGCTTTTGTTGCCTTTGCTCTTCTGGCTCTTCTTCTGCTCTTGCTCTTCTTTGCTCTTCAAATCCAAAAAAATCATCACCAAAACCAGTGTCAAGTACCTTTACCTGTATGATTGCCTCTAGAATTTTTATAGTTTCAGGTTCTACATTCAAGTCTTTAATCCATTTTGAGTTGATTTTTGTGTATGGTATAAGATAGTGCTACAGTTTCATTGTTATGCATATGGCTGTCCAGTTTTCCCATCACCATTTATTGAAGAGACTGTCCTTTTCTCATTGTATATTCTTGGCTCCTTTGTCATAAATTAATTGACTGTATGTGGTATTTGGGTTCCCTGTTCTGTTTCATTGATCTGTGTGTCTATTTTTATGCCAATACCATACTATTTTGATAACGATAGCTTTGTAATGTGGTTTGAAATTAGGACATGTGATGTCTCCAGCTTTGTTGCTTTTTCTCAAGCTTGTTTTGGTTATTTGAGGTCTTTGGTGGTTCTGTGCAAATTTTAGGATTGTTTGTTGTATTTCTGTGAAAAATGCCACTGGGATTTGAAGGATTACATTGAATCTGTAGATTCCTTTGAGTAGTGTGGACATTTTAACAATGTTAATTCTTCCATTTTCTTATGCATAGAATATCTTTTCAGATGTGTCTTCTTCACTTTTCTTTCATCAGCATCTTACAGTTTCCACGGTACAGTTCTTTTACCTCCTTGGTTAAAGATAGACTTGATGAATGGTATTGGTTAGCTAGGTAGCCATGTTGGAACATAATAAGCCCAGTCTTTATCTCATGTACCATATAGGATAAGCTCCAATTAAATTGAGTCATTTAAGTTTTTAAAATGCAATTATAACATTACCAGATTAAAACATGGGAGAATTCCTTCATAACTTTGATGTGAGGAAGGACTGCCTAACTAAGACTCAAAATTGTAGGAACTAAAAGAGAAAGTATTAACAAGTTTGACTACATAAAAATAAAAAAACTTCTGTATGGCAAGAAACACTGGTAAGCAAAGTCAGAAGAGAATTACAAAATTGGGAAAGTATTTACAATTCATGTACAGATGCTAAACTTATCTATTTTATAAACACTAAGAAATTTATTATTTTTTGATTTTTTTAACATTTATTTTTGAGAGAGAGTGCACACAAGTGGGGGAGGGGCAGAGAGAGAGACACACACACACAGAATATAAAGCAGGTTCCAGGCTCTGAGCTGTCAGCATAGAGCCTGACGGGGAGCTCAAACTCACAAACCATGAGATCATGACCTGAGCCGAAGTCGGACGCTTAACCAACTGAGCCACCCAGACACCCCTATAAAGACTAAGAAATTTAAAAAAGAGACCAACAGCCCAGTAGGATAGAGTCAAAGTATATGAACAGAATTTTCACAGGAAAAGAAACATAAAAAGCCCTTAAAAAAAAATACTCAATAAATAATTCAAGAAATACCAAATAAAATTCTACTGACATACAATTTCTTTACCTTATTAAATGGATAAAAACAAAATATTTTGACAAAACACTTTGCTGGCTTTGCTGTGAGGAAACAGGTACTCTCATATATTGCTGGTATCTGAGAAAATCGTCCAGCCACTGTGGAGGGCAAATTTGATAGCATCTACCAAAATTACAAGTGCATTTTCCATTTTGACCTAGCAATCTGATTTCTGAGATTTTCTGTTACAGATATATCTGTGTATATACAAAATGACATTTTTATATAAGTATTCATTGCACTGTTGCTTATTATAGCAAAAGATTAGAAACAACCAACTGTCCATTTATAGATGCCTGGTTAAATAAACTATGATAAATACAAAAAATGGGTGATAAGTACCTATAGGAAAATAAGGAAACCATTAACCTTAGAATTCAAAAATCAAATACAGAACAATGTATATATTATAGTATGTTACCTTTTGTGTAAAAGTGTGAAAAATAATACACACATATGTATTTATAATTGCTTAAAAACTTTGCAAAGACATACAAAAAAAATTTATAAAATTGCTCATCTATAGCGGTTAGGAGGTGGGAGACAATGGAAAGGAAAGGGTTGGGAATAAGACCTCTGAATGTTTATCTTTTTTGTTGTTGTTGTTCTGAACCATTTAAGAAAGGAAAATAAAATATAAAAATGAAAACCTGTCATTAAGGTTGGTTATTTTCTCTAGTCATGTTTGGCTACATAGATACAGTGACAGAGTAAGAAGAGAGTTAGATTTATGTAGGATTCAGGCTTTGCTAAGCAAGTATGAAAAGGAAGTTCATCTTAGCAGTCATTATGAAGTTAGATGATTAGTTGAACATAGAATTTAAGTTGGGTAAGAAGAGAAGAGGTATGAGTGGGGTGAGTGACAATGTAAAGGTGACCAGAGATTGCACTCTAACAGCACAGAACCTGCTTGGAATTTCCTCTACCTCTTTCTCTGCCCGTCCCCTGTTCATGCACGCATGTTGTCTCTCTCTTTCTCTCAAAAGAAATTAAATAATTAAAAAAAAAAGGCGGGGCGCCTAGCTAGGTGGTTCAGTCGATTAAGCGTCCGACTTTGGCACAGGTCATGATCCCGTCATTGGTGAGTTTGAGCCCCACATTGGACTTTCTGCTGTCAGTGCAGAGCCTGCTTTGGATCCTCTGTCTCCCTCTCTCTCTCTGCCCCTCCCCTGCTTTCTCTCCCTAAAATAAAATAAAACATTAAAAAATAATAATAAAGGTGACCAGAGAGAAGGACACTGATATTTTGGAGATGTTGCAGTTACTAGGGTAGTGACCTGAAGAGTAAACTAGAGTGGAAGGCAAGATCATTGGAGAGGAGGTGAGAGAATTGGGAGGCCAGGTTAATATTTGGAATACTTACATAGATATTTGAAATTACTGAGAATTAATATAGGAGTAGTATTGGAGATAGTGGCACTGAGCCAGGAGCTAAAATTCCTAGGGGGGAAAAAGCCAGATGTCAGCTAATCACTATAATAAGTAGAAATAATGCATGTATAGTCTGATAAAATGACGACATTAGATTTTAGAGAAGGAGGGACAGTTGTTGGCACCAGCACTGAGGAGCAGAGAGGACAATGTGAGATTGAGAGCAGAGTAAGACTGTAGGAGAAAAACCAGCCACACAGCTAAGATGTCCTCACCGGAAGTGCTGTTGTCAGGGAAAAATGGTTAATTGAATCACACATGAGAAATCTTCAAATTTTTCCACAATTTTTACTTTTTCAAATCTACATTATAGGAATTGGTGTAGGTTCTCACTGGATAGGGAGACATTTTTATATTCTAGCTTCAGAAGTCATTTCTGCTATACTTTAAGTTGAGTAAGTTAACTTGTTTTCTCAGGATCCGGTTCAAGGGCAGAAACATAGTTCCTATACAAGTGGTGTGGGGGCATGTCCAGATTACACTGAAGAAGAGCATATGGGATGGGAAATGTTGTTCTATCTATCCTTGGAAAATACAAGCTATACTAGATATTTACTAAAGAATTTGCCTGAAAAGTAAAAAATGCTTATGACATGATATCATAATAATGAAGAAAAATCTTCAAGTCCTTTTTCTCAAGATGGAGGTGTTCATGACACATCTGGAAAGATTAAAAAATTTCCAGCTATTTAACTTAGTTGGGAACCTCTACTTATTTTTTAAATTTCTAGATGACTAACAGTTTTCCACCCTGTGTAAGGGATGTGTCTGCAGAAATTGAATTTTTAAGAACCTGTAGGCACTCCACGTTAGTCCCACTAAACCCTTTTTTAGTTTATTTTTGAGAGAGAGATCATGAGCAGGGGAGGGACAGAGAGGGGCGGGGCAGAGGATCCAAAGCGGTTCTGTGCTGACAGCAGAGAGCCCAATGAGGGGGCTTGAACACATGAACTGTGAGATCATGATGACCTGAGCTGAAGTTAGACGCTTGACCGACTAGAGCCCCCAGGTGCCCTGAATCCCTTTTTGACACGTTACAAGCTTCCAACCTTTGCCTATATACTCACTATCCACTATATACACTACTCCTGTCTTGCATGTTTTCTTTTAGCACCTCTCCTTCCTTTTGAAAAATATTTCTTATAATTTCAAAAACAGTACTGTGATTTGTCATTTTAGGGGTTGGTGATGTTCAAAGATGTGGCTATAGATGTCTCTCAGGAGGAATGGGAATGCCTGAACCCTACGCAGAGGAGTTTGTACAAAGATGTGATGTTGGAGAACTATAGCAACTTGGTTTCACTGGGTAAAATTATCTGCCTCTTATAATTTAGAATGTGTTTCTTGGTTTCTTGTTTTCTGCTTTCTTTCCCATGCATTTTAGGGCTACTTTTCAAATAACTAGGTGACTTTTCTCTTTGCAGAGAAATGAGCACACCTAGATAGAGGTGCACATTCATTTTCCCTTTTCCCCATCCTTACACCTTCCTCTGGTACTTACAGTTGACATTCTTCCTTGATAATTAAAGAACAGAATTGGAATTCTGTACTATTAACTTAATATTAATTAATTATTAATTAGTTCAGTGGTCACCACTTCATCTTTTGTTTTCATTTGCACTGTACTAAACCTGCAGGTGCCCTAGCATAGGTTAAAACTAAATAGCTTTCCCAATTAATGTAGCAATGGGCTGCATCAAGAAGTATCACTTACTATTTAGTGCTCAAATGAACACTTCAATTTCCTACAACTAATGTGCTGTCTTTTAAACAATTTGCGTTTGGGAGTTACAGTCTAAGAACTTTTCACATATCATTGAAAAATATCTGAAATAAGGATACTCAGGAAGCTGTTTTCTTTTTTTTTTTTTCCTCATAGCAAAGTAGGGACAGAAATCTTATCTAATTTAAGCAGCATTTTATCACCTATTTGTTTGTGTTTTTTTTAAATCTTGAGTTTACCTAAATATGAGTGTTTAATTTTTTCTTTTTTCTTCTGTAGAGTTTATCAAGTGCCATGTTGTACTATAGTTTATTTATTTTGATCAGTTCTGAATCATAGTATTTGGGTACTTTGATTTCCACTTCATCTCCATTTCTTTTCTTATAACCAGGACTTTCTATTTCTAAGCCGGCTGTGATCTCTTCATTAGAGCAAGGGAAGGAGCCCTGGATGGTTGTGAGGGAAGTGACAGGAGAACAGTGCCCAGGTGAGTGAGCAATGATCAGGAAGCAGGAAGCTGTTCCAAGGAGTAGGCCAAGTGGTCAGAATGTTACGCTGGGAAAGTGATTTTAGACACACTAGGGAAAATCTGATTTCAAAACTAATTACAGGGGTGCCTGGGTGGCTCAGTCGGTTAAGCGTCCGACTTCGGCTCAGGTCATGATCTCGCGGTCCGTGGGTTCGAGCCCCGCGTCGGGCTCTGTGCTGACAGCTCAGAGCCTGGAGCCTGTTTCAGATTCTGCGTCTCCCTCTTTCTCTGATCCTCCCCTGTTCATGCTCTCTCTCTCTCTCTGTCTCAAAAATAAATAAATGTTAAAAAAAATTTTTAAAAACCCTAATTACAGCATTATGTAAACAAACAGTGTAGTAGTACTGGCATAAAGACAGACATATAGAGCAGTGGAATAGAATAGAAAGTCTGGAAATAAACCCTCAGCTATATGACCAGATGATTTCAGACAAGGGTACCAAGACCATTCAGTGGGGGAAAGGACTGTATCATTAACAAATGGTGTAGGGAAAACTGGATATCTGCATGCCAAAGAATAAAGTTGGATCCATACCTTATACCATATATAAAAATTAACTCAAAATGGATCAAAGAACTAAATGTAAGACCCAAAACTAGAAGAGAACTTAGGGAAAAAGTTTCATGACATTGGATTTGGCAGTGATTTCTGGGATATGACACCAAGCAAGGTATAGATAACCAAATCAAAAATAGATAAATGGGAGTACACCAGACTTAAAAACTTCTATTCATTAAAGGACACAATCAATAGAGTGTTTATTAATTTTTAAAAATGCCTGTGAGTTGCTTTACTGGGTGACAAGAATACGTTTTTTTATGTGTTAACAGTAGTGGATCAAGAACTATGTTCTAATGTTATAGTAGGAAAAATTAAGATTGCTTAGAAATTGGTAAAGTTAAAGAAAATTGCATTGAGGAAGTAGAGATGGCAGAGGGATGACTGGGAAGGAAGGAGGTCATCTAGGAAAGTGTAGGGTCCTGGAGGCCAAGGGCAGGTCCATTCTACACATTAGAGGTCTTTGATGATATCTGCGATTCAGTATTAATGCTTCAGAAGTGTGAGAGAGTATATTTCTCTTGTTTTAAGCCACATCAGCTTTGTTCTTTGTTATATCAGCTCTAAGAAACTAATATGGAGGGAATCATAGAAAAATGATACCTACTCTCCTAAATGTTTTGTTTTCCTTTAAAGTGTCATTCTTCTATCAGTTTTTGATGCCTGGCCATGCCTTTTTTTGGTATGACAAGTGACTTGTTGTATCCTAGACATTTTAGTTATTATGTTAAGAGAGTCTTTTTTCTTTTAATTTTTTTAACCTTTATTTATTTTTGAGAGAGAAGATAGCGCAAGCAGGGGAGGAACAGAGAGAGGAGACACAGGATCCAAAGCAGGCTCCAGGCTCCGAGCTGTCAGCATAGAGCCCAACGTGGGGCTCGAACTCACAAATCACGAGATCATGACCTGAACCAAAGTTGGATGCTTAACCGACTGAGCCACCCAGTTACCCCAAGAGAGTCTTGAGTCTACTTAAATCTATTGAAATCTCCTATGTTAGCAGGAAGTCTTGCTGTTAGGTTTAGTGCATAGATCTGGCCTACTTTTGTAGTCTTTACAGCTTAGTAAAGCTGTACAGCTTAATTTTAGCTGTACAGCTTAGTTTTCAGAGCCCTTTCAATACTATTCTGATATGCTTTATATTCTGGTACTGCTGGGACTCCTGCTCAATGGTGATATCTGCAGAGACAGAAAGCTACTGTGGATCCCCAGTGTAGCTGGGCTACCTTGTGTGGGATGAGGGAGGCAGAAGCCATTGAGATACATTGAGCTTCACTGAGATACAGAAGCCACTGGGCATGGATTTCCTTATGTCACTGGGCAGAGGACACAGGGAGATGCAACACTCTGCTAATAGTACCTTTCTGGGTGAATCAGTCTGTCAGCCAGTGCCCTGGTTGTGAAGTGGGAGCTTGTACATCAAGAGACTTTCTCTTGCTGCTGTTAGTGGTAGATCGGTCACTGAGAATTCTTGCCGCTTCTGCAGCCAGCTGATGAAACTGTTGCTAGGATCTAGGTTGTGGAGCAAGTGCTAGGAATCCCACTAAGTCTGTTGGGCTTCCCTGCTCCTGGTCTTTTGGCTAGGTAGAGTAGCTTTCTCTAGGTGTGTGTATGCGCACGCACACCCGTTATTGGTTGCAGGCCTGCTGTCCAGTGCCCATTATGGTGGTATATGAGAGATAAAAAGAAAACCCAGGGAAAAACCTCCTGGGATGATCGTAAAATAAGAGGATCCTAAGCTCACCTTGTCCCACAGATACACCTAGGTAATACCCACATCAGTGTGAATAACCCAGAGAATGACCTGAAGACTGCCAAAACAGACTGTCCACAGCTAAGTGTAGGGAAGCCACCACATTGAAAAGGATGGGAAGGGTGAAGATGTGGGCAGGAGCTAAAGTGACCTGCAAGACTGTCTGCTGGAGGGAGGGACACCACAGGCAATGACAAGGAAGAGGAGCAGACCCCACCCTAGGCATCCTGGGCATGGGAGACCCACAGTGGGAAGATGAATCCCCATAATATTTGGCTTTAAAAGCCAGAGGGGCTTAACTTCACAAGTTCTTAAGTCAGTGGCACCTAACACCTGGAACTTTAAAAATTCAGCAGGCTCAACTCTGGGAGAGCAAGGACAGTGATAGGAAACTGAATCCCCACCCTTAAAGAGACAGCATAACAAACAGCCCTGGTGAGATATAGCATAGAAGCAGCAATTTGAAAAACACCTTGGATACATAGGAGGATTTATTTGCTAATCTCAGAATGTGTGTTAGAGGGGCAGGGACCTGCGGGAGACTTCTCCAAGAACAAAAGAGCTGGTGGGCACCGTTTCCCTCCCTGACTCCCAGCAGAGATACTTGCAAGAACCAGCACAGTATGCACACTCTCCACCTACTTTGCCAAGGACAGTATGCCCAGTCCCTTGCTAACAGTGGACTTGCCCTCAGCTGTTCTCTAGAGTAGCTACAGGTCCTCTTCCACTGCAGACCAGTGCAAACCTTGCTCACACTGCATGCCTTCCCACATATTCTCCTATGGATCTTGCCCCTCCAACCTGGCCTGGCAGGAGTTCTCCAAAGTGGGGCCACAAGCGTGACTGTGTAAGTGCCTCCAACAGGGGCCAGCACCACTTCAAAGTGACTCCTGCCCTGGGAATGGGAAGATAACCACACACACCAGTTCGAACTTGGGCCCAGCAGTGGGTGGGGGGCTGACATCTGGTCTGACTGCTGGCCCTGCCCACCAATGAAAGCCTCTCAGGAAATAACACAAAGAGAGTGTCTTGAAGTTTGGTGCTACTGCATCTCTGGCAAACCCTCAAGCCCCAAACAGCCCCAGACTGGCCCACTAACAACACAGGCACCAAGCTCTGCTCAGAACAAAGCCCACTAACAACACAGGCACCAAGATCTGCTCAGAACAGGCAAAGAGAACCTTTGCAGATGACTAGACTGGAGGTAAATGTGGCTCAGCTACAGCAATAGGATACATGTGACACACATAGGAGACACCCCTAAAGTGCCAGATTCTGGTAAACTGAGGATACTACACTGAGGGAACAACAGGACCTCGTTATAAGGCCACCACTTTCTGGCACCTAGGTGGCTCAGTCAGTTAAGCGTCTTGACTCTTGATTTTGGCTTAGGCCATGATCTCATAGGTTCATGAATTCAAGCCCTGCACTGGACTGTGTGCTGGCAGCGTGGAGCCTGCTTGGGATTCTCTCTCTCTTTCTCTCCCCATCCTCTGCTCGTGTTCTCTCTCTTTCAAAATAAATGAATGAACATTAAAAAAAATAAGCCCCCACTTTCAAGAGGAGACATGGCTGACTTTTGTAACACATAGAAACAGACACAGAGAGCTAGGGGAATATGTCTCAGTTAAAAGAACAGGACAAAAATCACAGCAAGAGACATGAGTGAAATGGAGATAAGTAATATGCTTGATAGAGAATTTAAAGTAATGGTCATAGGGGCGCTTGGGTGGCTCAGTCGTTTGAGCATTCGACTTCAGCTCAGGTCATAATCTCACTGTTCTGGAGTTCAAGCCCCAAGTCGGGCTCTGTGCTGACAGCTCAGAGCCTGGAGCTTGTTTCAGATTCTGTGTCTCCCCCTCTGTCTCTGCCCCTCCCCCACTCATGTTCTGTCTCTCTCAAAAATAAACATTAAAATTTTTTTTGAAGTAATGGTCATAAAGATAATCACTGGACTTGTGAAAAGAGTGGATGGAGGAACTCAGACCCTCAATAAAGAGATAGAAAACATTTAAAAAGAACCAATCGGAGATGAAGAACTCAACTTAGATTAATAATACACTACATAGAATAAATAGTAGACTAGAGGAAGCAGAAGAATGGATCAATGACCTGGAGGACAGAATAATGGAAAGCAATTAAGCTGAACAGGAGAAAGAAAAAAGAATAATAAAAAATGAAAATAGATTAAGGGAACTCAGTAATACCATCAAGCATAATAATATTCACATTGTAGGGATCCCAGAAGAAGAGAGGATAAAAGGAGAACATGTATCTGAGGAGAAAATAGCTGATTTCAACATACACAACAAAGTTGTAGTAACCAAAACATTATGGTCCTGACACAAAATTAGACACATAGATCAATGGAACAGAATAGAAGATCCAGACATAAACCCACAATCATATGGTCAATTTATCTAGGACAAAGGAAGCACACATACCCAATGAGAAAAAGACCATCTCTGCAACAAACGGTGTTGGGAAAACTGGGCAGCTACATGCAAAATAATGAAACTGGACTGCTTTCTTACATCATACGCATGAATAAATTCAAAATGGGTTAAAGACCTAAAAATGAGACCTGAAACCATAAAAATCCTAGAAGAGAACACAGGCAGTAATTTCTCTGACATTGGCCATGGCAGCATTTTTCTAGATATGTCACCTGATGCAAGAGAAATAAACTATTGGGACTTCATCAAAGTAAAAAGCTTCTACACAGCAAAGGAAACAATCAATAAAACTAAAAGACAATCTACTGAAATTTGCAAATGACATATCCAATAAACGGCTAGTATCCAAAATAGGTAAAGAACTAATACAACTCAACACCCAAAACCAAATTATCCAATTAAAAATTGGGAAGAAGTCATGAATAGACATTTCTTCAAAAAAGACATACAGATGGCCAACAAACACTTGAAAAGATGTTCACCGTTACTGATCATCAGGGAAATGCAATTCAAAACCACAATGAGATTGATACCACCTCACATCTATCAGAATGGCTAAAATCTAAAACAAGAAAAAAGTGTTAGGATTTGGAGACAAAGGAACCCTCCTGGTGGGAGTGCACACTGGTCCAGCCACTGTGGAAAGCAGTATGAAATTTCCTCAAAAAATTAGAATTCCCATATGATCCAGTAATTACACTACTGGGTGTTTACACAAGGAATATGAAAACACTAATATGAAAAGATATATGTACATATATGCAATATGTATATTGCAACATTATTTACAATAGCCAGGATATGGAAGCAAACCAAGTGTCCATCAATAGATGAGTTGATGAAGATGTGGTGTATATATACTATGGAATATTACTCAGCCACAAAAAAGAATGAAATCTTGCCAGTTGCAACAACATGGATAGATCTAGAGGGTATAATGCTAAATGAAATAGAGAAAAACAAATATATGACTGCATTCATATGTGGAATTTGAGAAACAAAACAAAGAAAAAAAGATCCAAAAAACACTCTTAAATACAGAGAACAAACTGATGGTTACCAGAGGGGAGGTGAGAGGGAGGATGGCTGAAATAGGTGAAGGGGATTAATCGTACACTTAATTGTGATGAGCAGTGAGTGATATATAGAATTGTTGAATCCCTGTATTGTACACTTAAAACAAATTTAACATTCTGTGTTAATTTTAGTGGATTTAAAAAATAAACAGGAAAAAACCAAAAAAAACCCAGAGAACTCACCATGTGGTAGTTCCTCAAGGCCAGAGAATCCAAATCAATAAACCTTCTTCCTTTCAGCTCTCAGAATTATTTTATTGTTGTGTGATAGTTAATTTCTAGGGTTTTTAGTTTTATTTAAGGGAGAGGCAGAAAAAGAGTGAGTCTACACTATCTTTGTAATTGAGATTTTAAATCTTTTCAGAATGAACTTTAGAATATGCATTTTCTGTGATATTTGCTTTGATTTCTTTAAGGAGGTGGGAGATCATAAAGACAGTGTGTATGTGGAGTACTTCTGGATTTTTTTTTCTTTTTTTAAGTGTATTAGAGAGAGAGCATGGGGCAGGGGCAAAGACAGAGGAAGAGAGAGAATCCCAAGCAGGCTCCATGCTGTCTGCACAGAGCCCTTTGCAGGGCTTGATCCTACGAACCATGGGATCATGACTTGAGCTGAAATCACAAGTCTGATCCTTAACTGACTGAGCCACTCAGGCATCCTTGAAGTACTTCATTTTTACTTTGCCACCACCACCACCACCAATCTTTTTCTAGTAGCATGTTTGTTTGTATTTTTTTGCTTTTTCTTAAATAATTGTCATTGTGTGGTCTTTCCAAAACAACTTAGTGAAACAACCAGTTTTCATATTCACTTCATCTATTGGTATCAACAGGGAGGAGAACAAATAAAGCTGACTTCTGGCAGGCATACACCTTGGCTGTTGTGATCATCTTGGATCTTGGATAAGCTTTATAGTTTTTCCTTTAATTTGTAGGTCTTTAATCCATTTAGAGTTTGTTTATTTATGGTGTATGGTAGGGGACCAGAGTAATTTTCTTTATATCTATAGCTAGTTCTAATATCATTTATTAAATTATTCTTTCATCATTGATCTGTAATTCTTCCTATGTGAGTCTGCCTCTGGTCTTTCTATGGGTCAAGTGCTGTGTAAATACCACATTGTCTTAATTTTTAAGTCTTTATGATGTCTTTATCATAGGTAGGATAAATGCTCTGACTTTGTTCTTTAGTAGTATTTTGGCTGTTAAACTTTGTTTTTCCAAATATGTTTTTGAATCAGTTTTTCAAGCTCCTCAAGCAACATTGTAGGGGTTTTATTAGATTTGTATTGAATCTCTCTGGTCTCCAGGTCTCTGTTTTCTCTTACTTGATTTCAGCTATCCTAGTCTCCTTGCTGTTTCTCTAATAAGCCAAGGTAACTTTCGTTTTATGGACTTGCTATATTCTCTGCATGGATTGCTCTTTCCCCAGATAGCCATCACTGTCTTCTCTCCTACAGTTTTTTTTTCCCCTTCAAATGTCACTGAAGTAAGGCTTTTCTGACTACTATAAAATTACACCCCACTTCCATTATTTGGAACTATATCTCTTTCCTTCTTAATGTATTTTTCTGTAGCCTTTTTTTTTTTTTCCATCTGACACACTGATTCATTTAGTAATCATTTATTGGATGTTATTCTACTAGAATGTAACTCTATGAGGGGATGGCTTTCCTTCTGTAATGATGTCCCCATTTTCACTTGTCATGTTGGTTATTTGTACTCTCTTTTATAAGATAGAAATTTATTTTAAATTAATTTTAGACTTAAGAGATGCAAGAATAGCAAAAGAGCTCCCATATGCCATTCACCTAGATTCACCACTTGTTAATATTTTGCCATAGTTGCTTTATTATTTCATTTCTGTTAAGTCTCATTACCCTGAATAGTTAAGCTTATCTTTTCTGAGAATGAAGATATTCTCTTACATTTCATAAATTCAGGAAATTTTACATTGATGCAAACTATTACGTCATATATTGTCTGTATTCATATTCACTAATTATCCCAATATTGTTTTGTTCACTTGATTTGGGATTTCACATTACATTTCTCTTCACTTTAATCTGAAAAGTTCCTCAACCTTTCTTTGTATTTCATGACATTGGTACTTTTGAAGAACATGGACCAGTTTATAGAATGTCCTTCCCCTTATTGAATTCAGGTTATACATTCTTGGCACAATTATTGCATTAGTGGTATATCCTTCTCAGTGTATCATTAAGGAGGCATATAATGTCGTTCTGTCCCATTGTTGGTGACGTTAGCTTTGATCACTTGGTTTGGCTGGTGTTTGCCACATTTCTCCACTGTATTTATTTATTTTTTTTTGTAGTACACATGTAATCTGTAAGGAAGATAGTCTATTTTTCTTGATCAGTCTTGCTGGAATCCTCTCTATTTTATATTTGTTTTTGTTTCATTTATTCTGCTCCATCTTTATTTTTTCCTTTATTCTACTTTTGGGGGTTTTAGTTTGCGATTCTTCTTCTAGCCTCTTGAGATACATGTTTAGATGATTCATTTATTTTTATTTTTTCAGGGACTTTTTATTTATTTGCTTATTTATTTGTCTGTCACCTATCTGCTTATCTTTTTATTTACTTTCAGAGAACCCGCTGTTAAATCTTCACCAGCACACCACTGCCCCTGGGGTTGCAGGATGTGGGTGATTCATTTTAATGATTTCTTTTTTCTATTTGCATTTAAGGCCATAAGTTTGCTGCTACATACAGCTTTAGTTGTACCCTACAAATTTAATCAGAGGGATAGATAGAAACCAGAGAATATAGAACCTTATAGATCATCATAAGGATCTTTTTTTCCTAAATGTCATGGGAAACTATTAAAGGGATTTGAAAGCAAAAGTTATATGAAATCATTTAGATATGTTGTGCTTAGTGGAACAAGAAAGTAAGCAGGTGACCAATTTGAGAGCGACTGCAGTAGTAAAATAGTAGTAGCTCAGACTGTGATAGAAATGATAGTAATAACTGATCAGAAGTTATTATACATATTAAAGAATAAGTTGACCATGCTTGCTAATGGATTGTAAGTTTGATAAGAATTAAAGAACTAGGCCTTTGGCTTAACGTATTGGTAAAAAAAGGTGGTTGCATTTACTGAGTTTAAGCTAGTGTGATGAAAAAAGGGAGAATTGAAAGTTCTCTCTGGACAAGTTATGATTGAAACACTTATTACATAGTATTTGAAGATTTCAAGTAGGCAGTTAGATTAATGTGGAACTCAGGGATAAGATAAAAGCTAGAAGTATACACAAAAGAACACATAAAATAAAAAGTTAACCTATGGAATAGGAGAAAACATTTATAAATCATATATCTGACAAGGGGTTAATATTCAGAATGTATAAAGAAATTCTACAACTCAACATCAAAGAAACCGAACAACTCAATTAAAAAAGGGGGAAAGGATTTTAATAGACATTTCTTCAAAGAAGATAAACAAATGGCCTGCAAACAGTATGTGAAACAGTATGATCGTTCCTCAAAAAAAAAATCAAAAATAGAATTACTAAATGATCCAGCAATTCCACTTCTGGATATATAACCAACAGAATTGAAAACAGCAGCTTTCAATCATTCAGAAATCATTCATTTTAATCATTCATTTTAATGATTTCTTTTTAACGAATGATTTCAATGCTTCAGATTGTGTCTCCCTCCCTCTCTCTTTGCCCCTCCCCCACTCATGCTTTTTTATTTGTATACCCATGTTTTTAGCAGCATTATGTACAATAGCCAAAGGTTGGAAGCAGCCTAGGTGTTCATCAACAGATGAGTGGATCAACAAAGTGTGTGTGTGTGTGTGTGTGTGTGTGTGTGTGTGTACACATATATAATGTAATGTTATTCAGCCTTAAAAGGGAAGTATTCTGACACACACTACAACATGGATTAGCATGTTGAGGACATTATGCTAAGTGAAATAAACCAGTCACAAAAAGATACTGTATGATTTCACTGATATGTAGTATCCAGATTAATCAAATCCATAGAAACAGAAGTAGAATGGCGGGTGCCAGGAACTGGGGGAGGAAAGGGTGGAGAGGAGTTATTAGTAAGCTCAGAGTTTCAGTTCTGCAAATTGAAAAAGTTCTGGAGGTTGGTTGTACAAAAATGTGAACATACTTAACACTACTGAATTATATAGTTAAAAATAGTTAAGATGTTAAATTTTATGTTATGTGTATTTTGCCACAATCAAAATTTTAGAGTTATAGGGCCACCTGGATGGCTCAATCGGTTGAGTGACCAACTTTGGCTCAGGTCATGATCTCACGGTTTGTGGGTTTGAGCCCTACATCGAACTCACTGCTGTCAGCATGAAGCCCTCTTCAGATCCTCTGTCCCCCTCTCTCTGCCCCTCCCCTACTTGTGCTCTCAAAGATAAATTAAAGAATATTTTTTAATCTAGAGTTATAAATTTAAGACTTAGGAGTATAGGACTAGAATTTAAGCCAGACCTGTTACAGGGAAAGAGTATATAGATTGATGGCTAGCCAGAGCCTGGGTTCTGGGACATTCTGATAGTTAGAGGGCAGGTAGTAAATGCATTAAGGGGAACTGAATACAAAGAGAAAGGTAGGAAGATAACTAGGAGAATATGGTATATAGGAAGTTGAGGGATTGATCATTTGTGTCAAATACTGCTAATGAGTCAAGTAGAGTGATGACTAGCACTAGAGCACTGATTTTGACAAAGAGATTTTGTTAGTGACTTTAGCTAGAAATTTTTCAACATAATTATGGGAGTTGAGATATTTATTGGAGTGGATTACAGAGAAAGGTAGGCAGTACTGTCTTTTCAGTAAATGGTGCTGAGCCAATTGGATAAATATATGAAAAACTAGGCTTCTAGGGGCACCTGGGTGGCTTAGTCAGTTAAGCATTCGATTTTGGCTCAGATCATGGTCTCATGGCTCATGAGTTTGAGCCCTGCGTCAGGCACTGTGCTGACAGCTCAGAGCCTGGAGCCTGCTTCAGACTCTGTGTCTCCCTCCCTCTTTCTTTGCCCCTCCCCCACTCGTGCTCTGTCCCTCTCCCTCAAAAATAAACGTTAAAAAATTTTTTTTAAATAAAAAAACAACAGCAACAAAGAAACTAGGCATCTTGATTCCTATCTCACATCATAAAATGTAATGTAGGTAGATTATAGATCTACATATGAAAAGTAAAATAGCAAACGCTTCTAGAATACAGTATTTTTCATGACCTTGGGATTAGACTGCCTTAAAATTAAGAACTTCTGTACATCAAAACATAGTATTAAGAGAGTGAAAGTGCCAGCCCCAGAGTGTGAGAAGATATTTGCAATATGTTGGTTGTATTCAGAATATATTAAGAATTCCTACAAAGAAAACAATACAACCCAGAAACAACTCAAGTGACCCTTGACTGATGAATGGATAAGCAATATATGGTATATCTATACAATGGAATATTACTTGGCCATAAAAAAGGAATGAAGTACTGGTTGATCCTTGAAAACATTATACAGAGTGAAAAAAGACCCAAAAGGTCACATATTGTATGATTCCATTTGTATGAAATGTCAGAATAGATTCATAGAGATACAAAGCAGATTAGTGGTTGCCAAGGGCTGGGAAGAATAGGGGAATAGAAAATGACCATGGGCATGGGGTTCTTCTTGGCATGATGAGAGTTTTCCGGAATTAGTGATCTGATGGTTATACAACATTGAGAATGTATTAAAAGTTACTGAATTGTATACTTCAAAATGGTGAAACTGGTAGATTTTATGTTATATGAATTTTAACACACACACACACACACACACACACACACACAGTCAGTAAAAATGGACAAAAGACCTGAGTTGGCATTTATTAAAAGAGATATCCAATTGGCCAATAAACATATGAAAAAGTGCTCAACCTCACAAGTCATCAGGGAAATTGCAAATTAAACCACAATGCAGTATCATGACATATCTGCCAGGATGCCTGAATATAAGATTGACAATAACAAGTGTTGGGAAGGATGTGAGGAACTGGAACTCTTTTCCAGTTAGATGGGAAAATGAGGAAACTATTGGATAATTTCAACTAAAGCTGAACAAATGCATATTCTGTGTGCAACAATTTCACTCATAAATGTATACATCTAGCAGAAAGGAGTCCTATTTCCACCAAAAGAAATGTACAAGAATGTTCATAGCAGTACTGATCATAATAACCAACAATTGAAAGCAACCCATATGTCCATCATTAGGAAAATGAAAAAATAAATTGTGTTAGAATAGAATGCTTTATATAGCTGTCAGTCTTAAGCTTTTTCTTCTGAAACAGCCTCTGAAAAGCTCTAAGATAGGAAAGACTTTGGAATGTCCTAATTGTTGAAAGGAGATTAATGTTGTAGTACATGGATAAAAGGAAAAAGGACTCAAAATGAGGTCTTCTAAGTAGGCAGAGGCCCTGTGTTCTCATGGAAAAAAATTGGATTTTTAAATTTCAGTTCAATAGGAAGCTACATTAGTTTGGTTATAGGTTTGGCTACATGTGACAGAGACTCAAAAATAATAATGGCTTAGACCATATGGGTTAATTTTCTTTTGCATTAAAGTCCAGGCTGGAGGGGAAGCTCTGCTCTGCAAAACCATCATGTGACATGACACCACATCCACAGTGGAGACTAAGGAAATGGGAGAATAGAGGATATGGGACATGGGCCAGCTGGCTGTTAAAGTTTCAGAAGCTACTATTTGATACTTATGCTTTTTTTTTTTTTTTTTAAGGCAGAATCCAGTTACATGGCATATTCTTCTGCAAAAGAGCCTGGGAAATGCAGTGTTTATATTGGGCAACCTTGTTCTCAACTAAAAACCATTGGTTCAATCCATATATAAAAGGGGAATAATAGACATTTGGGGACAATTAGCAGTCTCCATCTCATAATCCCTTGGTCTGGTGGAAAGTGTTAAACATACACTCTTGTAGATTCTGATTCAGTTGATCTCATTCTGAAACCAACTCTGGTAGATATGGATTCATTTGATCTAGAATGTTTCCTAAACATCTATAATTGCAGCAAACTCTGAGGTAGATCAAAATTTCAGAACAACTGGGGCACCCGGCTGGCTCAGTTGGTGGAATGTGTAACTCCTGGTCTTGGGGTTGTGGGTTTGAGCCCCATGCTGGGTGTAGAGATTGCTTAAAAATAAAATCTTAAAAAAAAAATTCAGAACCATTGACTTGATTTGTTAATTAACTCCCTCACTTTCTTTTCTGAGCTCTCATTTCTCTGTGTTCTCCTTACCGTTTTTTTTTCATTCAGTTGCATGATGATATTTTAGAGTTCTCCAAGACTCATCTTTTACGTGAATTATTTCCAGTTATCTCTCTTTGCTACCATATATATTTTCTTTTCTGACACGAAACCAGCAATTAAAGTGTGTTTCTTATCTTTCAGACTTGGTGTCCAGGTGTGAGGCCAAGAAGTTATCTCCAAAAGACATTTATGAGACAGAGTCATCCCAAAGGGCTATCATGGAAGACTTTAAAAGTCATAATCCTGAGAAATCCATTTTCAGAGATATTTGGGAATGCAATACTCAGTTTGAAAGACAACAGGAACAAGAGGGCTATTTCAGGCAATTTGTTATCAACCATGAACATATGCCTATATTTAACCAACATTCTTTACTAACTCAGGAATTTTATAATAGAGAGAAAATCTTTGGATGTAAAGAATGTAGAAAAAACTTCAGTTACCATTTATTTTTTAGTGATCACAGAAGAGCTCATTCTAAAGAAAAACTGTCTGAATGTAAGGAATGTGCAGAAATTCTTAATATATCATATCTTACTAAACAGAGAATTCAAAATAGTAACAAGTGCAATGAATGTAAGGAATGTTGGAGAGCTTTTATTCATTGTTCACAACTTAAGCAACACCTGAGAATCCATAATGGCGAAAAACGCTATGAATGTAAAGAATGTGGGAAGGCCTTTAATTATGGCTCAGAACTTATTCTGCATCAGAGAATTCACACTGGTGAAAAACCTTATGAATGTAAAGAATGTGGGAAGGCCTTTAGGCAGCGATCACAGCTTACTCAACATCAGAGACTTCATACTGGTGAAAAACCTTATGAATGTAAGCAATGTGGGAAGGCTTTTATTCGTGGCTTTCAACTTACTGAACATCTACGACTCCATACTGGTGAGAAACCCTATGAATGTAAAGAATGTGGAAAGACTTTTAGGCATCGCTCACACCTTACCATACATCAGAGAATTCATACTGGTGAGAAACCCTATCAATGTAGAGAATGTGGAAAGGCCTTTAGCTATCACTCAAGCTTCTCTCATCATCAGAAAATTCATTCTGGCAAAAAACCTTATGAATGTAGTGAATGTGGGAAGGCATTTTGTGATGGCTTACAACTTACCCTGCATCAGAGGATTCATACCGGTGAGAAACCCTATGAGTGCAAGGAATGTGGGAAGACTTTTAGACAGTGCTCACACCTCAAAAGACATCAGAGAATTCATACTGGTGAGAAACCTCATGAATGTATGATATGTGGTAAGGCCTTTAGACTTCATTCACACCTTATTCAACATCAGAGAATACATACTGGTGAGAAGCCCTATGAATGTAAGGAATGTGGAAAGACCTTTAGCTATCATTCAAGCTTTTCACACCATCAGAGAATTCATTCTGGGAAGAAACCTTATGACTGTGGAAAGGTTTTTAATCATGGCTTGCAATTTAATATACATCAGACACTTCATACTGTTGAGATGCCAGTAAGGTTTCCTCTTCTCTCTCCCCATCCTAGTCTAGCATGATGAAATTATTTTTAGAAATTTACATTTTCTTTTTTTTCTTCAAGATAAATGTTGGTAAAATAATGAATTTCGTTAGTATTGATTTATTTCAATGATCCTTGAAAAAAACTTCAAGCAGGGAAAATTGAAAAATTATTAACAGGTAAAAATTGCTCTAGTTCCAATGCTGTTTCTGAGTTATTATAATCAATATTGGAAATAAATTTTATAAATAGTGTTTTCACTGAAACCAGTGAAGTGGCAGAAATAAAATGAAAACAATTTCTTCCCTTCCCACACATCTGTGAGAGCCACTATGTGTGTGTTGCTCCTTCCTGCTCAAACATACCTGCAAATATGGAGGGTTTATTGCATGTATATGGAAGATTTTACCGCCTATAGTGACATATTTCACAGCAATTTCTTTTTGCACTTAAATAATTGTGGACTTTTTTCCAAGTGAATACATACAGATCTAACTTATTGTTTTTAAAGCTCCTGAATATTTCTGGTATAGGATGTATATACATATTTTAAGCCATTCCTTACTATAGACATTTGATTGTTCTATTTCTTTTTCATCCCAAAGGATCATACAGTAAATATTCTTATCTCATCATTCTTTTATTTCCATTGGGTAGATTGCCAACCGTGAGAGTGTATGTAGTTTTGATGTTACATTAATTTTTTAGTTAAAAAATTTAGGTAATAAAAATACATGCTACAAAATTCAAAAGTTATCAAACAAGTAAAGTAAGAATTAAAGCTTTCTTAATACCTGATTCTATAGGACCAGCTGTCAGGTCTTTTGTATTCTTCCAGGGATTAAATTTTTTAAATTCTTTGGATGAAAGTGGATTAATCATAATCTTTGTCTCATGAAATTCTCATCGTTCCAAATTTAGCCCTCTTTCATTTCAGTATTTCCAAGGGATTTACAGATGTGCCAACTATCAATTTACTGCCTGTCTTCTCCAAATCCTTCATTGCCTGCAATCCTTCGCTGCAATATTGGAACTCTCTCTTTTGTTTATAACATTATTTATCTGAGTCCTCTGTCTCTTTGTTTTTGGTTAAGTCAGACTAGCTAATAGTTTTTCAACTATATATTTTCAAAGGGCCAACCCTTGGTTTTATTGATCTTTTCTATTGTCTTTTAAGTATCTTTCATTTATATGCTCTTATATCACTTCCTTCCTTATGCAAACTTTGGGCTTAGTTCTTTTTTCTAGTTAATCTTGGGGTGTGAAGTTATGTACATAAGATTGTTTCCCCCTAATGTAGCTTTTATCCCTGTAAACTCCCCCATTAGAACTGCATTTATTATATCCCATATGTTTGTTTCCATTTTCATTTTTGTTAAGATATTGTCTGATTTCCATTTTGATTTCTGTTTTGATCAATTGGTTGTTCAGGAGTGTGTACTCCTGAATATGTATAATTTCCACATATTTGTGAAATTTTCCAGTTTTCCTCCTGTTAATGATTTGTAGTTTCATACCATTGTGGTCAAAAAAGTTACTTGATAGGATTTCAATCTTAAATGTGCTAAGACTTATCTTATAGCCTAACATACGATTTATGCTGGAGAATGTTGTGTGTGTTCTTTTTTTTTTTTTTTAATTTTTTTTTTTCAACGTTTATTTATTTTTGGGACAGAGAGAGACAGAGCATGAATGGGGAAGGGGCAGAGAGAGAGGGAGACACAGAATCGGAAACAGGCTCCAGGCTCTGAGCCATCAGCCCAGAGCCTGACGCGGGGCTCGAACTCCCAGACCGCGAGATCGTGATCTGGCTGAAGTCGGACGCTAACCGACTGTGCCACCCAGGCGCCCCAATGTTGTGTGTGTTCTTGAGAAGAATGTGTATTCTGCTGCTGTTGGGTGGAATATTCTGTGTATGTTCGTTAGTTCCATTTGGTCTAAAGTGTTATTCAAGTCCACTCTTTCCTTATTGATTTTCTGTCTGAAAAGAGCTACTGTTGAAAGTGGGATATTGAATTTCTCTGCTCTTTTTATTGCTATCTACTTCTCCCTTCAGATCTGTCAGTATTTGCTTCATATATTTAAATGCTCTGGTGTAGGGGCGCCTGGGTGGCGCAGTCGGTTAAAGCGTCCGACTTCAGCCAGGTCACGATCTCGTGGTCCGGGAGTTCGAGCCCCGCGTCAGGCTCTGGGCTGATGGCTCAGAGCCTGGAGCCTGTTTCCGATTCTGTGTCTCCCTCTCTCTCTGCCCCTCCCCCGTTCATGCTCTGTCTCTCTCTGTCCCCAAAAAATAAATAAATAAACGTTGAAAAAAAAATTTAAAAAAAAATAAATGCTCTGGTGTAGGATGCATATATATTTACAATTGTTATATTCTCTTTATGAATGATCACTTATATAATGACTTGTGACAGATTTTGACTAAAAGTCTATTTTTAGTGATATAACCACCCCTGCTCTCTTTTGGTGATCATTTGAACAGAATATCTTTTTCTGTCCTTTCACTTTTAGTCTATGTGTGTCCTAATGCTAAAGTGATTCTCTTGTAGTCAGCATATTTTGGAATTCTTCTTCGTCTCTGTCTCCCTGTCTCTCTCCCCTTCCCTCCTTCCTCCTCCCTCTCCCTCCTCCCTCCTCCCTCTCCCTCCTTCTCCTTCCTCTCCCTCTTCCCTCTCTTCTGCCTCCTCCTTCTCCTTCTCCTCCTCTTTCTCCTTCTTTTTTTGGTCCATTCAACCACTCTATGGCCTTGATTGGAGAATTTAATTCTTTACAGTTAAAGCAATTATTGATAGGTAAGATCTTATTGCCATTCCATTCATTGTTTTCTGACTGCATTGTAGTTCCTTTGTTCCTTTCTTCCTCTCTTGCTGTCTTCCTTTGTGATTTGATAATTTTTTTTTAAATAGAAGTATGCTTTGGTTCCTTTCTCTCTTGTGTATTGACTATAGGTTTTTTTCTCTTGGTTACTATGGGGCTTACATAAAACATCTTACAACCTTAACAGTCTATTTTAAGGTAATAGCAACTTCAGTTGCATAAAAATTCTCTTTTACCTCTGCCCTCCCCCTAAGTTTTATTATATTGATGTCATATTTTATGTCTTTTTATATTGCATATCAAGAAATTACAGTAGCTAGTTATTTTTAATATTTTTTGTTTTTTTTTAACTTTTATACTCAAACATGATTTATGCACTACTTTTGCAATATTATTGTGAATTTGACTATTTACCTTTTCCAGTGAGTTTTATACTTTCCTAAGATTTCATGTTGTCACTTAGTGTCCTTTCATTTCAACTTGAATTCCCTTTAGCATTTCTTTTAAGACAGGTCTAGTCGTGATGAACTACCATAGGTTTTGTCTGAGAATGTCTTAATCTTGCCTGTGTAGCTTGCCATATACATTTTAAGTTATCAAAATCTACTTTACCTGTGTATTAATTCCAGAGAGATACAGAAATGTTACCCATATATAGCTCTGTTTCTTGTTCTTCCATTTTGTGTTATTATACATATTACATCCTGTTATGAACCTAAACTTTATATTTTTTGTGTCTACTAAAGATGCTGAGTAAAGAAAAGAAGCAAAGTATATACTATGGAATTTGTTATATTAACCTTCTTATTTACCATTTCTATTTCTCTTTGTTTCCAGTGGATCCAAATTAATATCTAGTATCATTTCTTTATTCTAATACAGCTTTGCTCCCACCTGCCTTCTTTGTGTTGTTTAATATAGTAATTTCTGTATGTTCTAGGTCTAACAATATAGTTATATTGTATACAGTTGTATAGGTATTGTGTAGTGTAAGTCCTGACAGTTTTTCTTCTTTAATAATGCAAGTGCCTGACTTAAACCAAGGCATCCACTTCAAAGATGGCTATCTCCAACACATTGCCAGCCACATGACTAGATAAAGAGCCAGGCCTCCCCTCTCTCAAGGCTTTGTAGGTTTAGAGATCTTGGTTGATTTCAATAACTGACCATTTGGGCTCCTTTTTTTTTTCTCTTCCTGCACTTCAAATTCCTGCTCTTATGTTCTAACCTCATCAATAAAGAGTAAGCCCCCTAAACCCTAGGCCTCCCACCTATGAGCCC
Organism: Puma concolor; assembly: GCF_028749965.1. Taxonomy (NCBI): domain Eukaryota; kingdom Metazoa; phylum Chordata; class Mammalia; order Carnivora; family Felidae; genus Puma; species Puma concolor. Next base: position 45,534,195 of record NC_141681.1, read on the forward strand.
TTAGTCAAACAATAAAAGTAAAACCCTTCACTTTCTGTCTCTCTCTCTCTGTGCAGCCTCACTGTATGGCTCCAGATGTGCCGTGTAATTTTCAGGATTTGCAAATAATAAACGTTCTCTCTTTTTTTAAGTTTATTTATTTATTTATTTATTTATTTTTTTAAATTTTTTTTTCCAACGTTTATTTATTTTTAGGACAGAGAGAGACAGAGCATGAACGGGGGAGGGGCAGAGAGAGAGGGAGACACAGAATCGGAAACAGGCTCCAGGCTCTGAGCCATCAGCCCAAGGCCTGACGCGGGGCTCGAACTCACGGACCGCGAGATCGTGACCTGGCTGAAGTCGGACGCTTAACCGACTGCGCCACCCAGGCGCCCCTAAGTTTATTTATTTTTTAAGAGAGAGAGAAAGCAGGGGAGACAGAGAGTGAGGGAGACAGAGAATCCCAAGCAGGCTCCATGCTGTCAGCACAGAGCCCAATGTGGGACTTGAACTCATGAACCCATGAGATCACGACCTGAGCCAAAATCAAGAGTCAGATGCTTACCCAACAGAGCCACCCAGGTGCCCCATTGAGTGTTCTCTTTCAGAGTTTCCTGATGTTTATTGTTGAGGGCATCTTGCAATTATAGTAAGAACCACAAGGGCTAGTCCAGCCACAACATTCATTATCAATAGCATGGGACTGGCACAAACATTGTTTTATATATATAATTGCTTTTTAGACCAAATAAGAGAAGAAATATGCATTTGTGATATCTTTTATAATTACATCATTACCTTTACTGGTGCTTTTTTGGTCACTTGTTTTCATTCTGAAGAACTTTCTTTAGTGTGTTTTGTAAGGTGGGTCTGTTACCAACAGATTGTTTCAGTTTGAGTTTGACTGGCATGTCTTTATTTCACCATTTTTTAAAGGCAACTTTACTTGCATATAAAATTTTTTGTATACAGATCCCCCACCCACCCTCAACCCGACCAGAACTCCTCTCAGAACTTTGAATATGTCATCCCATTGTTTTCTGGTCTGTGTTGTTTCTGATAAGAGATTTACTGTTCACTTTATTGGGGCTCCCTTGTAAGTGATGAGTCTTTCTGTTGCTTTCAAGATTTTCTTCTTGACTACCTTTTAGCAATTTTACTATGAGGTCTTTGTGGATCTTTGCTTAGTTTCTTTAGCTTCTTGGATGTGTATATTAAAGTTTTTCAGTGAACTGGGAAATTTTCAGCCATTATTTCTTAAATGTTTTTTTCTGATTCTCTCCTTTACATGTTTGTTGGCATTCTTAATGATGTCCTATATTTCTCTGAGGCTCTGTTCATTTTTCTTCATTCTTTTTTCTTTCTGTTCTTTGAATTACATGATCTCCATAATGGTCATATTCATTGATTCTTTTGCCAGCTCAGATTTGTTGAGTTCCTCAAGTTAGTTTTTCATTTTGGTTATTGCAGTCTTAAACTCCACAATTTCTATTTGGTTCTCTATAATTTTGATTTCTTTATTAATGTTTGCTCTTTGATGAAGCAGTGTCGTCATATTTTCTTTTGCTTCTTTAATCATGGTTTCCTTCAGTTCTTGAACATAATTTTAATGGATGCTTTGATGTCCTTTTCTGTTAAGTGAGATACTTGGGCCCTCTCACAGACAATTTCTATTGCTTGTTTTTTTCCTGTGTTTGGGTCATATTTTCCTGTTTCTTTGTATGTCTCATAATTTTTTGTTTAAAATTGACACTTGAGGTAATATATCGTGTTACATACTTTAGCAACTCTGGGTACTGATTTTTCCACCTTGGTTTCTGAACGTTGGTAATCTGTGGCCCTTAATCAAACCCAGAGTCTTTCTTGTTTGTTTGTTTGTTTGTTTTCCAGTGGGCTCACATCTATTGTGGGGCTTGAACTCATGACCTTGAGGTCAAGAGTCAGATGCTCTACTGACTGAGCCACCCAGGTGACCTGTTTCTTGTGTAATTCTACAGTTGGCTAATACAGTGATATTGTCTTACATTCTTTAAAGGGGTGGTCATAAAGCATTCAAGGCCACTTTTCATAAGGGACTGTGCCACAGAGTTCCATGAGTTTTTTGTTTTTTTGTTTTGTAACTCTGAGGATCAGAATCTATTTTGCAGAGGCATAGGCTGCAGCACCAGCAAAGATATGTTATAGGATGTTAACCATCTGGTTTTAGGAGTATAGGCTTTAGCATGCCAAATGGTGATATGCTCTTCTTTCAAAGAAGCCATCACCCAGTGGTCCTGAATACTGCACAGGTTATCACTCTTTCTCCTGCATGCACTTTAGAATGAGTGTTCAGTGCCTGCTTAAAACACACAACTAATTGTCCCAGGGTAAGTGTGATTTCCCTGAGCCTAGCATCAGTAATGACTTATGCCGGAATTGAGACATATGATTCAATCTGAGGTAGAGATTTGGGCAAAGACACATGACCCAGGACTACTTTAAGGAGGGTCTGAATCTCATTTCTGTAAATACCAGTTATCAAAACTTGTGATTTAAGTCAGTTAAATCTTTAACAGAGGTTTTGTAGGACTCAGAAAATACAGCACAAAGCGGCAAAACTCAAAGCACAAAGTCTCAGACAGCAGCACAAATCAAACAGTGTGCTTTCAAGTTAGCAACTCAAAATGCACAGTTGCCAAAAGGCAACAGAGCTTATTAGCAAACCCAAGCATAGAAGAAAGACCCCTGGTAGTGGCAGTTATTGCTTAGACGCTCTGATCACTGCCTTAATTTTTGCAGCCACAGTACAGATGTGGGATATACCCCCAACTCAAAATTTTGTTTGGTTGTCAAGACTGATGTTGCCACACATGCACCAACAGAATATGGAAAGGCTTATTACTCACAGAATGATATTTTCCGGGGAGAACAAAGCAGGATTCCAAGCAGGTCTCAAAATGGATTGAGAGATCAGGGAGGGGAGAGTGACTTGGGTTTTTATTGTGCTTAGGGGTGGGGCTGTGTAAGGGTTCCCATGAAGAGGCTGGGGTTTGTGTAGTTTGAACTTCCCATGCACTAAAAGAAAGGACACACAACAGTCAAACACCAAAAATGGAATCATACCCTTTATTACACTGTATTATCTGTTACTTTGTAACAAGCTACCACAAACAGCAGCTTAGAGCAACACACAGTCATTCTATTAACAGTTTCTAGGTTCATGAATCTAAGCATAGCCTTGCTGGGTCCTCTACTTCAAAGTTTCTCATAAGACTACAGTCAAGGAGCATGTGGCTGGCTTGGTTGGAAGAGTGTGCAACTCTTGATACCAGGGTTGTGAGTTTGAGCCCCACGTTGGGTGTAGAGATTACTTAAAACTTAAACAAACAAAAAAACAATGAAAAAAAGGCTACAGTCAAGGTATGGATCAAGTTTTACCTGAAGGCACAACTGGGGAAGGATCACTTCCAAGCTCACATGGTTATTTGCAGGATTTAGTTCCTTATAGGCTATTGGGCTAAGGACCTCAGTTTCATACTGGTTGCTGGCCAGGATCCAATTTCAGTTCATTGCTGTCTGGGCTTCACCACTATGGCATCTTACGTCATCAAAGCCAGCAAGACACAGTCAATAAAGAGTCTTATAGCAAGAAAGAAGTTGTCTTTTGTAACTTTAATCATGGAAGTGACTTCCTGTGACCTTTGCCATATTCTCTTGGTTAGAAATAAGTTGATAAGTCCACTCTCAAAGGAAGGGGATTACACAAAGGCATGCATGTCAGGATCAGGGATCATTGAGGGACATTGTAGTCTTTCTGCCACAGGGACCTATGGCCATTTACTTGAGCAACTTTACATTGGTAAAAGGAAAATACTCAGACATCTTGAAATCATTGTCTGACTTGACAGTGATACCCAGAGACCTAAAGCATTATCATAGTCCACATGTTAAAATAGTCTTATGTGGGTGTCAGGTAATAAGTTGATTCTAGTTTACAGGGGATCTATTGGGTTCATAGATGATCTGGTGGCTCTTTTATGTATCCCTAAATTTACAATAAGTATTGACATATTTTGGAGTTGAAGTTAATCCACGTATGGGATCCTTGGCCTTTAGTGTTAGAGTTGCAGTAGAAAAAAACCAAGTGGAAACCTCTGAGATTATTCCTGTTCCCTCAAGCTACAATGGTAAATAAAAAATTGTATCACATCCCAGAGAGATGGTAGAGATTTGTCCCACCCTAAAGATCAAAAGGATGTAAGGTTAGTGGTCACTATTATACCTCAGTATCATATGTCTATTTTTTTAACTTGTTTTATTTTTTATTTTTTTAAATTTACATCCAAATTAGTTAGCATATAGTGCAACAATGATTTCAGGAGTAGATTCCTTAGTGTCCCTTACCCATTTAGCCCACCCCCCGTCCCACAACCCCTCCTATAACCTTCAGTTTGTTCTTCATATTTGAGTCTCTTCTGTTTTGTCCCTCTCCCTGTTTTTACTCATACGTCTGTTTTATATCCCAGTCTGTGAATGTAACTGCAAGCTCTACCAATTAGCAGCCTTTGGAGGTGATATTTTTGCTATAGCAGGTGTATAGTATACAGTGATTGATTTGAATGAGTTTATTCTTTTCTATCCCAATCACAAAAGAAAACCAAAAACAGTTTGCAAGTGACAGACAAAATATGTATTTATGATTTTGCCACCTCTGTCAAAATATAACAGGAGAATTGGACATTCACAGTAATTAATTCCATTGATGAAATCAATCTAATAAGACAGCATGGGGGAAGGATGTCATGCACATTGGAAGCCTTGTTAAGACACATGTTCCTCAGAGGGTGAGAGGAGAACCTATAAAGATTTAGAGACTTTCCACTTAGTAAAATAAAAGAAATTGCTCTATTTGTATCCTCTACTACTGAGAAGAAAGTGTGCTTCCAGGCAAAATTCTTTGTGCTATGAAAGCAACACATTCAACATTTTAGAATACCCATATACAGAGTGGCAAAGAATGCTATCAGCTTTGAGCGGATCCTAACATAGTAAAGGGCTCTGTAGCATGTCCTAGCTGAGGTACAATCAGTGCTTCCACTGGAGCTACGTGATCTGAAATTACTGTTGGGAGATATGACTGATGAAAATGATGCAGTGTGGAGTTCATGGCAAGCCATAATCAGAGCAGGATGAGCAAGAGTATGTCATCCAAAGCAGATAATTACAGTTTTTGAAAATAAGCTCCTGGTGTGCTACTGGACCCTGTAAGGACAGATTGCTTGGCCATGTGAAACCAAGTCACCATGCACCCTGAACTGCCCATTGTGAGGTATATCCTGTCAGAACCACAAAAGTGATAACGTTGGATGAGCCCAGTGCAATCTTTGAAAAACTGGAAATGGTACATTGAGGATTAAGCACAAGAAGTACTAAAGGGCACACAGAATCTACATGAGCCTGTCACCCATCACTTCCACCAGTGTCTCCGATCACTCATATGGACAAATGGGAGTCCCATATAACCAGCTGAGAAAGAAAGAAAAAGGCTGACCTTGGCTTACAGTTTGTTGACTCTATATGTGAATGTAAACTGAAGTGGAAAGCAACAGCGTTACACAGAAGCTTCACAGGGGTGGCTCTGAAAGAGAAATATTTCTCATTGGATGAAACTTAATGTATTGCATTTGGTCATCCACTTCATGTAGAAGGAGAAGTGGCCCAAGAGAAGAATAATCACACTCCTTGGGTAAATGGCCTAGTCAGGGGCCTGGAAGAAGAAAGGTTAGAAGATAGTTCTATCAGTCAATATTTAATCAGAGAAATAGAAACAGTATATATAAAGACTTATTGTAGTGAATCTGCTTATGTGATTGTAGGGGCTGTCTAGGCAAGCCTAAAATCAGGAACAGCATGCTAGAATTCTTGGACATGAGATGAAACTGCTATCTACAGGCAGAATTTTTTCTTTTTCAGGGAATTCCTCAGCTCTGCTCTTAATGTCTTTCAACTGATGAAATCTAGGATAATCTCCCTTAAAGTTAACTGATTATGGACTTTAGACACATCTACAAAATACCTTCACAGCAACACCTAGATTGGCGTTTGATTGAATACCTGTAGTCTAGCCAAGTTGACACATATACATGATCTTAACTGTCCACCGCTTATCAACTTGGCACCCACACACATTTCCTTTAATTACACTCTTCAAATGAAGACCATGAGTCCTACTTCCAACTAACATGAAACATTCTGTGTACAATTGAAAACACATTAACCCTTTCTCCAGGAGAGGATGCCTTTGGATGAAGTTCACTCTCTTTTTTATACCCTGTAACTTAAATATTGTGATATAAAGTTAACTATTTTTTTTAATGTTTATTTGTTTTTGATAGAGCACAAGAAGGAGAGGGGCAGAGAGAGAGAGAGAGAGGCACAGAATTTGAAGCAGGCTTCAGGCTCTGAGCTGTCAGTGCAGAGCCTAATACAGGGTTCAAACCCACAAACTGTGAGATCATGACCTGAGTTGAAGTCAACCAACTGAGCCACCCAGGTGTCCCTGAAGTTAACTATTATTAATAAATCTTATGTTTGATGGGATAATAGAGGGAAGGAAACAAAAATATTTGGTTAATAAATATACATAACAAAATGAGGAAGAATTATGCATACTATTACTGTTCTCATTTTTACAACTGGTCATGTAGCATTTATAACTATCTTCTTTCACTACACATTTCATATCTACTTTGCCCTCAGCAAGCACCTCAGCTGGCTTTGATTCTTTCCTGGCAGGATAACCCAAATATTCCTAAAGTGTCTGAGTCCTTAGGAGTTCTCCCTGAATCCAGGTGCAGTTTTCCATTAACATTAACTGCAGGATGCAGCAGTAATGAGACACCCAAAAGGATCTCTTATATTTCACACATAATCTTCTTACATCCATTATGTAGTACCAATTTCCTCATGGTAATCAGGACCAATCACTCATTCAGTACAGTAACCACCTCCTTTGCCTGTTGATTCAGAAGCATGAGGAGCCCAAAGTGGCCTCAATCCAAGGTGGCAGCTTCATCTTTGACTTTAATGGAATGATTGTTGTATCTTCTGGTGGAAGCATTCCTCTCTTTGTAACTAAGACTTCTAGTCCAGCAGAGCCTAAGGTTGCTGGGATGGAAAGCAAAAATTTTGCTATTGGATCACTAGGGGTGATAATGAGTGGAACCACTCCCATTTGCACCCCTTGATTCCTGGACTCTGGGAAAAACAGCACCATATATTGGATGCTTATTTAAAGCATATACATCATCCTCAAAGACACTTCCCCAGTCCCACAAGATACTGCTACCTCACTGACACTGAAACTGAGGCTTCAAAAGGTGATTCTAATAGTGCATCAAGACCACTTCTTCAGGATGATAGAAAACATGGCAACACCATGTGAGTAGCATGAGCATGGGCTCGTTGCCACAATTCATTTGCTGTGAAACGAGCCCTCTGATCAGAAGCAAATGTTACTTGAAATACCACAGTGATGCATAAGGTGCACTATAAGTCCCCAGATGGTGGTTTTGTGGAAGCATTGAGTGCAGGAAAAACAAAGCCATATCACCCAGGGAATGATGCCATATTGGTGACTCTGTCAGTCTCTGCTACTGGCAGACTGGGAACTCAGCAGTAGCTGTAACCAGCACAGTCACGATGAATGGAAGTCCATGTTGCTGAGTGGATGCAGAACCTCCATCTTTGGGACCATGGCCACTTTGTTTTATGAGCCTACTGGGCAATGACAGGAGTGGCTGAGGAAAGAGGCTGACTGATATCCACAGAGTTGATCATCCTATACATGTATTAAGATCCTCCTCTGCTGAGATAAACATTCACATTGGACACAAGTATCGTCACATCATTTGCCTACTCAGACCTATTCATATACCACTTCCCTAGACCTCCTTATCACACATTTTTCCAGTCATATTCCTTCTAAATCCCTGACCATCCAACCAAACTATTGGCCATAGTCTATGAATATAGATTCTTGCTTCTGGCCATTTCTCCTTCCAGGCAAAATAAGCAACCAGATGCTCTCCTTCCAATTTTTCCCACTGGGAAGATTTCATTTCATCATTGTCCTCCAAGAATGTCCCAGAAAGGGACTATAGTACTGCAACTGTCCTTATTTGGGTGGTACTTGCATATCTTACAGAACCATCTGTAAACTACGTTCACATTTTTCTCTTTGTCAGCCAGCTGGTTGTAGGGCACTCCCCATGTATGGGCTAGGAAAAGGTAGTATCATAGAATTGGAGGTCATGTGCATTTATTTAGTCCACTTCTTCATGCAAATTTGCCTTCAGGGCCTGCTTGAGCCAAGTCTCCTATATACCACTCTCATTTGGCAATGTGGTGCTGCTGTCCACATCCAACTTTGTGGCCTGGTGGGCAGCTCAGATCTCATGGTGATTTGATGGACTATGATTAATTGTTGAGTCTCTACTAAAGCCCAGTAGCAAATCAAATGCTATTTCTGAAAAAGAGAGTAACAGCAAAGGATGGCAGGACTTCAAAATCTAAAGGCTCTGCACTGTGATTCACCAATAGGGGCCTGCCAAAGGCTCCCAATAGCATCTCTATCTGCCACTGATACTTCAAGCACCATCAGATATTATGGAACATATGGATCAGTACGAAAGCAGCTGCCTAGAAGCCTGGACCTGTTGAAGAGCTTTCTGTCATTCTGGGTCCCACTCAAAACTAGCAGCTTTTCAGTTCATTAAGTAAATGGGCCATAATGGCATATCCACATGAGGACTATGTTTTGTCTAAAATCCAAAGAGCACACTACATGTCATGGCTCTATTTTGGTTCTAGGAGGGGCCAGTTTCACTTAAAGTTTCACTTTAAGAAGGATATCTCAAGGTGCCTGTGAAGCGTCTGAATTTGGCTCAGGTCGTGATCTCGCAGTTAGTGGGTTTGAGCCCCACATTGGGCTCTGCACTGACAGCCCAGAGCCTGGAGTCTGCTTCAGATTCTGTGTTCTGTGTCTCCCTCTCTCTGCCCCTCCCTCACCTGTGCACTCTCTCTCTCTCTCAAAAGTAAATAAACTATATAGATCTATAGATATATACCACCACTTTGACTCCATAGAAATTCCACTATGGTGGAAGGCCTTTGAATTTTTGCTAAAGTATTTCCCACTCACTGACCTACAAATATCTTAACAATACATCTCCCATCCTTATACCTTATTAATGTAATGGACTAACATGATGACTTGGGGAAGGGAAGTGTGATCAAGGTGTAGGTGGACTAAATTATGATATAGAGCTGGAGAGTTGATATACCCTTGTGATGGTTAATTTTATGTGTCATCTTGGGTAGGCCACAGTACGTATTTGCTCACATATTATTCTAGATGTTCTTTGAAGGTATTTATTAGATGAGATTAACATTTCAATCAGCAGACTGAGTAAAGCAGATTGCCCTTCATAATATGTGTGGGCCCCATTCAGTCAGTTGGAGGCTTTAATAGAAAAAAATTGGCCTCTCTTGAAGAGGAAATTCTGTGAGCAGACTGCCTTTAGGCTTGAACTGCAGCATCAGCTCTTCCCGGGTTTTCCAGCCTGCATGACTGCCCGGCAGATTTTTGACTTGCCAGCTTCCACAGTTGCATGATCCAATTCTTTAAAATAAGTCAATCTCTTTCACTGTGTCTACCTTCTGTTTGTTTATATACGTGTGTATATATGTTTGTATACATACATGTTAGTAAATATATACATGGGAAATATATACATGTGTGTATGTGTATGTACACATATATATCTATGTGTATATGTGTGTATTTGTGTATAAACCTCTAAGTGGTCCTGTTTCTCTGGAGAACCCAGACTAGCACAGCTCCTGAGGTAGAACAGTAAAGGTGTATTGCTAGCCTGAAAACACAGTGGTGGTCTTTACTAACAGGTGTTTAGAAAAAAAAATTTTTCTAGGTCAATAGCTCTATACCACATACCAAAGGATATGTTAATTTGCTCAAGCAACAAAACCATATCTGGAGTGCAATTAGGATTACCACCTGATTAAATTTATGATCTTCTATTGTCACTTAAGATCCATCTGTTTCCCACATAAGCCAAATAAATGACTTGAATGAAATATGTTGGATATCACCACCCCTCTCATCTTTCAAGTCCAATGGCACAAATCTCTGCAATCCCTGCAGGATTATGGTATTACTTTTCTTTTTTAATTACTATTTTTGTGGGTAGAGGCAGTTATACCTACAAAGGCTTCTGGTTGGCCTTCCTTAACATAATAACTCTCATGCTACAGGTCAGAGAACTAATATGGGGGTTCTGTTGCCAAGTAGGTCTATTCCAATTATACATTTGGAACTGGGGAAATAACCACAAGATGGGTTGGGAAACTAATGGACTCTAAAATTCCATTGATCACCTGACCTCCATAAGTCCCTACTCTAACTGGTGGACCACAGTGACATTCTGGGTTTCCAGGAATTAGAGTTAGTTCAACCAAATGTTCATTAATTCCTGAAAAGTATAATTATTTTTTACCCATTGCAGCTGCTTTGGCATTTACTTTGGTAAATGGCCATAGTTTCCTCTGGAGAAGGGTAGGTGAAAGATTAACAATATAAATTTTTGACACTGTAGCAGTGTTCTTTTTCAGAGGGACCTGGGCCTTCCCTTTTATTGAAGGGGCTCTGGGTCTGTAAAGTGGCTCAGGTTTGGGAATTGGTTGAGGGGTTATGAATCACTGTAGTAATTCTAGTTAGACTTCTGTTCACTCAGCCTAGAAGTCTTTTGCTTATATAGATCAAATAAGAATTTAGTAATCTAGGGGTGCCTGGGTGGCTCAGTCAGTTGGGTGTCAGACTTCAGCTCAGGTCATGATCTCCCAGTGGGTGGGTTTGAGCCCCGTGTCGGGCTCTGTGCTGACAGCTCAGAGCCTGGAGCCTGCTTCAGATTCTGTGTCTCCTCCTCTCTCTGCTCCTCCCATGCTCATGCTCTGTCTCACTCTATCTCTCAATAATAAATAAACATTAAAAAAATTAAAAGAATTTAGTAATCTAACCATACATGTCTTTTCCAGGTATACTGTGATCAATTAGCAAACACCATAGGTCTCTGTGAGTCAGACTACATTGTTTACTGCTTTGGCTTTGCTGCTCTTTACATAACCACACTGGCCAGGAATCCGGCCCCTGCTACTCCAGGATCCCATTGTCCTCATTGTATTTGTTAAATGTTTATTTATTTTTGAGAGAGAGAGAGAGCAGAGGAGACGCAGAGAGAGAGGGAGACAGAGGATCTGAAGTGGGCTCTGTGCTGACAGCAGAGAGCCCAATGTGGGGCCCAAACTCACAAACCATGAGATCACGACTTGAACCGAAGTCAGATGCTTAACAGACTGAACCACCCAGGTGCCCCTCCTTATTGTATTTTGAGATTCCAGTCATTGGTAACAGTTTCCACCATAATTTTCAATGTACAGAGAAAACAGAGTTCTTTGGTATGCTGAGCCTCCTCCTCACAGTTATAGTGAAAAGTTTGTCTTCTAGAATCTCTGGAGTAGGTTAGCAGGTCTTAGGTGATAAATATAGTCTAGCATTCCAATCTCCCTAAGCCTTTGGATACCTTACTCTGCAGTATACCAAGGAGGTTCTAGCATATCAACTTCATTTAGGGTAGTCCATTGTTAGTCCATGTTTTAGCTAGCCAGCCAATTAGAGCCTTTCTTAACTCCTCAAACCAAAACAATGACTCCAGAATCCGCCTGATACAACTTTATATTCTTTCCACCATAATCACACACCTTAAAATCTATTTACAAACATAACCCACAGATTTATATTTGCATAAATTAGAAAAATCATGCAGTTCTTTTGGTGTATAGCACAACTCCTTTGGGTCACACTTTGTACCTAACTTTTTGGGTACAGTATCCTGGGACTTGAATCTCTTCATTGGTTTAGAAGCAAAGAGGTATGGAAGGATTAGTCTTGGGGAGAATCAGCAGTGCCTTTCCAGGCAACTACCTCTGGGGGGGCCATGATAAGTTCTTCAGGCAAAGGAGAAGTAACCTCAGGCAGGGGTAGTAGGGCTGCTTCTAATGGCAAAGAAGACTCAAAAGAATTTACAGGTTCAATGTCCCTAGCTTTGCTGTAACCTGTCCATGTATTCCAACTCCTATTTTCAGCATCCCATTTTTTTTTTTTTTCCAATCAGTGCTCTCACTTTAAGAGAAGATACCCTAGAAGTTTAGGAATTTAATTTGCAGAGTAATACATCACTGGCTGGATGAGGCTCTGGGCTTCTTTTTCAGAAATCTTGGCCTTGAGGGTACACGAGATAAGGTTTTTCTTCCAGGGAAGATAAAGAAGCTTTTAGGTCATTTATGCAGAGCTTGAACTGGGAGTTTTAAGTCTTGAGCTCATCTTTTTCTTTCTCCACATTCTCCAACAGTTATAAGCCACCAGCCATATTAGTTTCCTATGGCTACTCTAACAAATTACCACAAATTTGGTGGCTTAAAATAACACAGATTTGTTCTCTTATATTTCTGGATACCAGAAGTCCAAAATCAGTTTCACTGAGATGAAACTGTCAGTAGGGCCTTGCTCCCACCAGAAGTTTGAGGGGAGGACCTGTTTTCTTGCCTTTTCCAGCTTTTGAGAACTGCCTTATTTGCATGTCTTGACACATAGACCCTTCCTTCATCTTAAAAGCTGACAGCATAGCATCTTCAAATCTCTCTCTCTCTGCTTGAGGTGGTTATATCACCTTCTTTCTTCTAGAGTAGAATCTCTGACTACCTCCTTATTATAAGGGTACTTATTACATTTATTGTCCATGGCTTTGTGTTTGGTATCTGCACATTTGAAGAGGCACGCCTTCCAGTCTTTACAGAATGGCTTCAGTAGTGAAATCCCCTCACAAGTTGGCCTATCCAGAGATTCTGGGTGTGTCAGCTAGTGGGGTTCATGGGTAGGCTTGTTCTTAGTGTCTGGGTCAGAAAATTGGTGGGTTTGACACCTGGGTGCATGGGATGGGCCTGGTGCCTACCTGGGACTGCAGGGGGCAGGCCTGGAGCTTGGAGCTAGCACTGGAGTCTACTGGGCTGAGCCTGTTGATTGGGTTTGTGCAGCTTGCCTGGAGCCTAGGATTGCAGGGGTTGGACTGATGCTAGGGTTCACTGGTCTTGGTCTGGGATCTGGGTCTGTCAGACAGAGTCGACTGTTGCTGTAGCAGGCTTTGAACCTAGTATGCAGGAGCCAGCTTTGGTGCTTGAGTTAGCCTGGTGTCTGAGTCCATGGGGATGGGCCTAGTCATGAGTTCTTGGGGGCCAGCCTGGTTATGGGGTCCATTGGGGCAGGACTGGTACTTGGGTAAATGGAGGTGGGCCTGGTGGCTGGGACTGTGGGTGCTGGCCTGATACTGGGACAGGCCTAGAGCCTGGGACCATGGGTACAGCCTGATGTCTCGATCTGTGGGAGCCAGTATTGTGCTGGAGTGGGCTGGGATATTGTCTGTATTGGCTGGACTGGAGCCTTGTGTCTGGGTCCACAGGGGCAGGCCTGGATCCTGAGCCATAGTGGTGGACCTGGAGTCTGGGTCCTAGAGGCTAGCCTGGCACTGGTGCAGGCCTGGAGCTTAGGCCTGCAGGGGCTTGCCTAGAGCCTGGGTTCACTGGGAAGCGTGGTGCTGGGGTCAATGGCAAAGTTGGGTGCTCTCTTCACTCTCCTTCCACTATGTGGAGGGCATAGTTCTCCACAGTTTATTGAGGGCATGGGGAAGGGGAAGGTGGTATGAAATTGTCCTTTTTACCCTCTTTAATGCATCTTTTATTTCTGTGCTCCTCCCAAATGCTATAATTGGTCATTTGGATTTCTTATTTCTTGTGAAGATGAAAAACTTCAAGTGTGGATGGTTGTTCCCCATATTAATGTTTTTATTTGAGAGCAAGTGTTAAAAACTCCTATTCCACAATCTGGTTATCACTGCTCCAGTTCACGTGTGTGTGTGTGTGTGTGTGTGTGTGTGTGTGCGCGCACGCACGTGCACAGTTCTATGATCTTTTTACACGTGCATAGATTTGTAAATATTTACTGTATTTGTATTTGTTTCCCAAAAACAGTTTATAAAACAATTCCAACACCTCAGAGAATTCTCTCATGCACCCCCTTTCTATTCAGACCTTCCCCCCCACCCTTAACCCCTGGCAACCACTGATATGTTCTCCTTATATTTTTGCCTTTTCCAGAATGTCATATAAATGAAATCATACAGTATGTAATTTTTGACTTTTTAAAACTGGTTTCTTTCCTTTAGCATACATAATTTATATTTATAGCATAATTTATATAGCATAATTTAGCATATAATATGGGTAAATTCATTTTTATTGTTTACTGTTCCATTATGTAGGTGTTCTAAGTATATCTATTTATCCACTGAAAAACATTTAGGTTATTTACTGTTTTTAGTGATTAAAATGATACTGTAGATACTTGTGTAGGTTTTTGTGTGAACATAAATTTTCATTTCTCTGGTATAAATATCTAGAAGTGGGATTGCTGGGTCATATGGGAAGTATATGTTTAACTTTTTAAGAAACTGCCAAATTGTTTTCTAGAATGACTTCATCATTTTTCATTCCCCTTAGCAATGTATGAGAGTTCCAGTTGTTCCAGATCCTCTCAGTACTTGGTATTGTCACACATTTAGGGTTTTGAAAAGTCCCAGAGTATAAACTGATGAATATCTCAGATGGTAGAACATCCTAGGTGAATGTTTAGAGAAGTGTTGACGCCTGTGTTTTTAGCTATTGCATGTTACTTTTGAGGCAGGGCATGGCAAGCCTGTTTCTATTGCTGGACCACAAGTTGAGTGGAGGGATTCAAGCCTTAACTGGCAAGAAAGACTCAAAGTTGAGATGCACTGTGCATACTCTGATACTAGGGGACAGGAATGAAGGTAACAAGTTTATTTACATACACACATTACCAGAAAATACACAGGAAATGAAGGAACCATGTTTGTAAGATGGAGTTCATTTACAGTTGGAAAAGCTCTAACATTATCTTCATGATGTTTGGATGTCTGGCATTGACCAGGATTGAGATAAGGGCAGAGACAGGTGAGATGCTATTTAAAGTCTAAAGTTCCCCTGTAGGCCACAAAACCAACTTGTTTAATAATTCTAAGTGACTACACAGACTAGCTTGATTACATAACCAGTGAACAGACGGGCATAGAAGCCCATGCAAAGAAATTCTGCCTTGAGTTCTCCTGAAGTAGAGAGTCACACAAATCTTAGTGGTTCAACCTGGAGATAGAGTGCAGTCTGTGTGTGAATAAGGACACTGAGGAGCTTGCACCTGGATAATTTTCAGACTCCCTAATTGCTTACCTACCCTTTCTTTCTCTTGGTGAGTCACATCCTTTACTTTTAAATGAAAGCATTACATGGATGTGCTCTGTGGAATCTTGTCAGTCCTTTGCACATGTTAACTCTCTTTCATCTCATGATCTCGCAGTTAGGGCTATAAAATATGAATTTGTGAATTAATTCCTAACCTGGTATATGTATTTAGGAGTAAGTGGACTTGGATTCCAAAATCATGTTCACTCCTAAGGGCTGCCAAAACTTCATTCACCCACATATAGATTAGTTAGCTTAAAAGTCCTCATTTTATATATTTATTCATTCATAAGATGTTCATAAAAATTAATGAAAAAGAGCAGTGCCCAACTTCTTCAAAAGAAATCTTCATACAGGGGTATGGAATATAACCCAATCCTGTTTCAGACCAAAATATAAAATACTGGGCCTGCTTTTCCTAAGAAGCAGCTTATATATGAAGAGCTGTTAGAAACCAAAATTCATTTAGACTTTCTTCAAAGCATTCAAAGTACCTTCCACAAGGATATGGCTGTACTAATCTATTAGATTCCATATCTTGATTTCTCTCTGCATCTAGTTCATGGAACCTCAGGGAAATGACTCCGCACAGGATTTTTTGAAGATAGACTTGCTTCCCTCTGCATTACCCACAGTAGGCCTTTTGGGGTGATTTTCATTTGTTTGCAAAATTGTGAAGAATGCATTTGCATAGGTAAGCTAACCAAGTTGGTAAGTATAATTTACTGCCAGAAAATGAGAAAGAAGATAGTATAGGAACATTTCAGTGAGTTGTTATTCAGGTATGTAATTGCAAATAAAAAATACAGCCAAATCTTCAACTGTATTTCAGGATCAGTTTTTTTTTTTCATGCCAAAAATCTCCTAGTAGTCACCACGCTTTTGTTCATTGACTCCAAATCCAAATATACATACCATTATTTTTATAACAGATACTCCTAGATTTTTTTAAATTTAATTTATTTTTTTAATTTACATCCAAGTTAGTTAGCACATAGTGCAACAATGATTTCAGGAGTAGATTCCTTAATGCCCCTTGCCCATTTAGCCCGTCCCCCCTCCCACAACCCCTCCAGTAACCCTCTGTTTGTCCTCCATATTTAAGAGTCTTTAATGTTTTGTCCCCCTCCCTGTTTTTATATTATTTTTGCTTCCCTTCCCTTATGTTCGTGTTTTGTATCTTAAAGTCCTCATATGAGTGAAGTCATATATTTGTCTTTCTCTAATTTCGCTTAGCATAATACCCTCCAGTTCCATCCACGTAGTTGCAAATGGTAGATTTTTTTTCTTTTAATCAATCAAATTTAATTTTTAAAATGTAACCATTTTGTGGGGCAGGAATCTGAAAAGGATTTAGCTGAGCAATTCTTGCTTAGGGTCCTTCTGGTGGTTCCAGTTGGGTGTTAGCAGAGGCTACAGTCATCTGAAGACGTGATTAGATGTCCCAGATGGCTTATTCATATAGTTGACATGTGTTACTGGATGATGGCTGGGAGGTTAGCTGGAGCTATTGACCAGGTGCCTACATATAGACTTTCTAGCATTACGATCTCAGTTTGGTTAGACTTCTTTCATGGAAGCAGTTTTTCCCAGAGTTAGAGTTCCAAGCCTCATCCTGTCCCTTTTTAATATCCCTTTCTTTAGTATAAATTCTTTGATGTTATATAAGGAGTGAGCTATGACTAAAGTCATGCTTATGACCATTTCATTTAAAGAGTTCTCATTCAATGTGAATTCCATGGTGTTGTGTATGATTTGAACTATGGCTATAAGCTTTTCCATATTCATGATTTTTATATATCCAACAAGATACATGACATAGGTAAAAGCTATCTCCTGTCCCCTTTACTGTACTCGTAGGGGTTTTCTCCAGTTAAAACTCTCTAATGCAAGAAAGCATGCTAGGAGCCTTCCTTGCCTTAGTATGATTTTTTATTTCAAATATGGCATTACTGTGGCTAGAGGCAATCTCACATTTATTACATTTGTTTGATATTATTATTTTAGGCTGTGGCTAAAAGTCTTTGTACATGCATTATATTTGGATTCTCAGTTTCCACATTTGTAGTTTCCCTCTAGCATGAATTCTCTGGTTGGAACCACCACCATATTGCTAACATTCACAGTTGTTTTCCTTCAGAGAGAATTAACTCATGCTGTGAAAATTCTGAGTTGTTTGGTAGGATCTACCAAAGCTGACCAAACATACATATGCTCTAGGACCCAGCAATTCCATCTCTACTATATACACATGAGAAATGACTATATGTACACCAAAAGACAAATATGTTCACAGAAGCACTATTTATTATGATCCTAAGCTGTAAACAATGAAAAAATCCACAGCAGTAGTTGGATAAACTGTAATTTAATCATATGATGGAATTCTATATAGAATGGAAATAAATGAACTTCTGCCACATGCACTAATGATGAGTTTTAGAGACATAATGAGGAATGAAACAAGCCATATACACAATATATGATGTATAATCCAATTTATATAAAGAGAATACATGATGTATAATCCAATTTATATAAAGGTTCATAATATGCAAAACCTAATTTATGATGTTAGAAGTCATAACTGTGGTAAATTTTGAGGAAGTAACAACTAATTTTTACTTCATATTTGCAATGAGAAATACAGTTCACACTTCCTTTCTTTTAAAACACTTCTGATCACAGTGTGGCCCATGGACCACTGGCAGAACTGTTTATTACTGGGTCACAAGAATATATGTACTGAAATTGAAAATAAGCAATTTTAAATGTTTGTAGAAACTTGACAGAGGAAGTTTATGCCTGGTGAATCTAATAATAAAAAATTTAGGGTTGTATTTTCAATGACTTTTGTCATTAGTCATTCTTTTTGTGTTTTATAGGCTCACAAACGATAGGCAAATATGTGGTATAGTACCTTAAACTGTTATATACCAATATAGTTGCAAGCAACACCATGTACTATTTTATTTAAAGTTTACTATTACTTTAAGGTTTGACAAAAAAGTCGTATCCTTTACTGAATTCCCATGGTTTCTACCTTGTGAGTTTTCTGATGTACAATGAGGTTTGACTTACAACTGAAGAACTTCCCACATTCTTTACATTCATATGGTTTCTCTCCTGTGTGAGTTTTCTGGTGGCGAATGAGGTTTGATTTCCTACTAAAGGCTTTCCCACACTGAGGACATCCATTGGATTTCTCTCCTGTATGTATCCTCTGATGAACAGTGAGGATTGCCTTCTGGCGGAAGGACTTCCCACATTCATTACAAATGTAGGGTTTTTCCCCTGTATGAATTCTTTGATGGAGAGTGAGGGTTGTCTTTTGGCAGAAGGACTTCCCACATTCATTGCAAATATAGGGTTTCTCTCCTGTGTGAGTTCTCTGATGTACAGTGAGGGTTGTCTTCTGGATAAATGCCTTCCCACATTCATTACATTGATATGGTTTCTCTCCTGTGTGAGTTCTCTGATGATCAATGAGGTATGACTTCTTTCTAAAAGCACTTCCACACTGAGTACATTCATAGGCTTTCTCCCCTGTATGTGTTTTGTGATGTCTAGTGAGAGTTGCCTTCTGGCGGAAGGACTTCCCACAATCCATACAGATATAGGGTTTCCCCTCTATATGTGTTTTCTCATGAAGAGTGAGGGCTGTTTTTTGACGGAAGGCTTTTCCACATTGATTGCAAACATAAGGTTTCTCACCTGTGTGAATTCGTTGATGTTCAATGAGATATGACTTCCTTCTAAAGCTGTTCCCACAGTAAGGACACTGAAAGGGTTTCTCTTCTGTTTGAGATCTCTGATGCATGATAAAAATGGACTTCCTGCAGAGGAACTTCCCATATTTGCTGTATGTATGGGGTTTCTTCTCAATAAGAGTTTGTGAATGGACACTGAGATTTGACTTTTCAATTAGGGCTATTCCATCTTTATTGTATTCAAGGGATTTTTCTCCTCTGTGAGCCCTAGTATGTGTAAATAACATTCCTTTCATAAGGAAGGATTTTTCACATTCATTATGATCTAATGATTGCTCTGGAGTTTGATCCTTCTGATGTTGAATAAGCTCTTGTTTACCACTCACACTCCTTTCTGTTTGTTTATAGAGATTCACTGTAGTATGAATTTTCTCATTCTTAGAATTGAGGAGTGATTTCTCCCATCCATTACTCTCACCAAACTTCTCTCTTCCAGGGCTTATACTTCTACTGACTAATTCTGAAATATTTTTAAAAACCTTTCCATCAGGCTTATATTCACATAGTGTTGTTTTTGAAATAATACAGTTCTTGCCTATAGTAAGTGTTTTCCCAAAAATATTACTTCTTTCCTTAATTAGTCTTTTGTGGTTGAATATGACTGATCTAGAATGCCTGTCTTGGTATTCTTTGAACTTCACTAAAACATCTTCAGCTTTCCCATCTTCTTCTAGAAAAGAATACAATTAATAACACTGTAAGTCTTCACATAAATGTTATGGATTGAAAGTATATACAAACAACCTATTGAGTGACTGTATGCCTCACTATTGTGGTCTACAGAAAGGCCAAAATAAATTACCTCTTGGTAGGGAAAATTCATATGACATAAACCAAATCCTGCCATACTGTTAAAATGTGGAAAAATTGGCGTAAGAAAAGAACACTCATGGGGCACCTGGGTGGCTTAGTCGGTTAGGTGTCAGACTCTTGATTTTGGCTCAGGTGGTGATCTCACAGTTGTGAGTTGTGCACACTGGCAGTGGAGAGCCTGCTTGGGTTTCTTCCTCTCTGCCCTTCCCCTGCCCCCCCCCCCCCAACATTCCTTTCTCTCAAAATAAACTTAAAATAAAAAGAACACTCAAATTTTTGGCATATTATAAATACAATACCTGCGTTAAGCAGGTATAATAAACACAAGGATAAGTAAACAGAAGACAAAGGATGATGAAAATGACACTGTTCTTGAAATGGGCAGATTCAGAAATAATGGTGTGAGCTTATCAAGGGTACTAACCAGTGATCAAGAAAAATGTTCAGTTAGAGATGAAAGCCTAAATATTTATTCCCTTATGCCTAAATAAGTATTATAAAATACTTCCATTTGTTTCTTCCTCTCTTGCAAATGACTTTTCTCAAGCACTTATTTCCTAGTGTTGAGAGGAACACTAGGCCCTAACTCTCCACACAACTTATTTTCTCTGGAAAGGAAAGACTTTGGGAAATGTATTTCCATTAGGAATTGTAAAATAAACCAGAGGACAAAGCATACTTGAAATGTGAATATAATCACCATTGTATGCTGACTGCTGCTGCCAGAATGTTTATTATACTAAATTCTCCTGACCATCAATTCTAACTTTTCCTCCTTTCATTTGCTGAATTATTTTTCAGTTTTCAGGAAGGAGGAGTTTAAGTTTTCCTCCCAATGCAGTAACATACCTTAACTACACTACTCCCTATGGGGGATATGAATGACTGGATTCTTCAACTGTATGCTTATAATGCTGACTTACCCTCACTATCATTTTTCTTGTAAAATTTTGGCTATATCTTATTATTGTTACCTTACTACCACCCACGTCTAGTAGGGTAATTTTAAATATGGATTCATTTTACCCGTGACTTGCGTCTTATTTACAAATAGCCCTTAACTGGTAACTGCCCAAGTATCCATCAAAAGGTAAATGGTAATATTGTGTCATGTATGTATAAAATGGAATACTATTCAGCAATAAAAAGGGAAAAACACCTAGTGATACACAATGACAAAACAGATGAATCTCAAACATTTTTCAGAGTGAAAACTTTATGCGAAAGAGTATATATTATACAATTCCATTCATGTGTAATTCTAGAACACACTGAAACTAATCTGTATTAGTAACTGGAGTTATATCATCTTCCTGAGAACCTCAACCACCTTCAGGGACATGCTACTATCCAATTTATCCAAAAACCTTCATATATTATTTCTATCCTTTAATGTCTAATTTGTCTGAAATTAGATTATAATTATAGTCTGGACCATCCATTTAAAGAAATCTTTTAGGGGCACCTTGGTGGCTCAGTCAGTTAAGTGTCTGACTTCGGCTCAGGTCATGATCTCACAGCTTGTGAGTTCAAGCCCTGCGTCGGGCTCTGTGCCAACAGCTCAGAGCCTGGAGCCTGATTCATATTCTGTGTCTCCCTCTCTGTCCCTCACCCACTCATGCTGTCTCTTTCTCTCTCAAAAATAAATAAACATTAAAAAAATTTTAAAGAAATCTTTTAACAACCTGCTATTTTAATATGAATATTATATGTAAAATGCTCCATTTGATAATATTGCCTTGCCAACTAAAACTTATGATCTTGGAAGTCAATATTTTATTGACTATTTTCTGAGTATACGTTAACACATGGTTATCTGAGATAAAGGGATGTGATCTTGGCATGTATATTTAAAAGAACTTAATCATTAAATGATTTCTGAATGGATGAGAAAGATGTTTTCCTTGCATGGTATCAAAGAGAGGTAACTATTGAATATCTAGCCTTTGTTACAAGCTACAGTAAGGAAAAGTAAAAGAGAGAAACTTATTTGAGGGAATTGTTAATCAGATGGGGAAAGAAGTTTGATCATACCAGAGGATGCATCTGTTTATAGTTTACATACATAAGTAGAATATGAATGCAGCAAAAAAGGAATTGACATGGTCTGGAGGAGTCAAGGAACATCTCATGGAGGAAGTGAAACTTGATCTTTTAACTGAATGATATAGTAAAGAATATAACTTTGCTCAAAGAGACATCTGACATTTGCCTTTGGCTTCTGGGAAGTAATCTCTAAGCCCTTGGAATATGTATTTGTTTGCCTGGGAACCTTTGGCCAGCCAGAAAGTAACAATGTAATTTAGGGTGAGGTCTTTGAGCCACACCAACATTGTGATTTAGGGTGGGGGTTTTAGGTCACACAGTATTAGCTCGACTTCTTAAGGGGCTGAAAACTGAGATGGGCTACATGTATTGTTAATCATGCCTATGTGATGGAGCCTCAGTATGAACTCTGGACAATGGGCTCAGGTGAAGCTTCCCTGGTTGGCAATATTCTGTACGTATTGTCACACCAGCAAGGTAATGCTGTCTGTGACTCCATAGAGAGAGGTTTACCAGAAGCTTCATGTTTGGTACTTTCCTGGATTCTGCCCTTTATGTCTGGATGATTATAATCTATATTTTTTTCTTCTGTGATAAACCATAACTGTGAGTACTATGGCTTTTAGTAAGGTCTGTGAGTCCTTATAGCATATTGTTTATATTAGCAGTAGTCTTGGGGACCCCCAAACTTATAGTTGGTGTCAGAAGTAAGGTGGTCTTGTGTGTACTACTGTACCCTCTACCTTTGTAGTTGGATAACTGCAAGTATCTATATGGGTATATAGCAGCTGTCATATAATGAAAAGTCCAGTTGTGAGGAATGAAATCAATTGTATGAAGTATATCTGGGAGACTAGAACAAAGAGAGATGAGCTAGAGTTCTCAGTCACAGAGAGAGAGAAATTTGGAGTGATCAGATGGGGTATTCTTCTATCAGCCCTTGAAAAAGAAGGGATTTAAATTTCATATAATAAGTAATTTCTTTTTGGCATATTGACAATATAAACTGAAAGAAGTGGGTAAAAATGATGGCAAATCCAAATAGTAATTACAGAAGTTACTGAAATAATATGCTCTCATTTTGGAAGAGGTCAGTAGCAAATGAGGATATGAGAGGATGTAAAGATATTTCACAAAGTGAAATAACACAAATTGTGGAGAGATCAAGTGTAGCAGAGGTGATGGAATCAACCTGATACTACAAGAGACTGACTATGGGGAAAAAAGGATATAGAAATAAGTAAGGATAAGGTAAACAC
This sequence comes from Puma concolor, assembly GCF_028749965.1. Lineage (NCBI taxonomy): Eukaryota > Metazoa > Chordata > Mammalia > Carnivora > Felidae > Puma > Puma concolor. The sequence continues at coordinate 45,557,491 of NC_141681.1, forward strand.
AAGGACTATTATTTATGATATATCAATAACCAAAAGGATGAGATAACTGTTGTTGTGTTGCTATAGGCAGATGAAAATAGATACTAGAGTTCAGGTGGGAGAAGTGGGCTGAAAATGTGTGTTTGAAAGCCATTCACATAAAACAAGAAAATCACAACTTGAGAATGGATCAGATTATTATAGCTGATAGGACTTTTACAAAGGCAAGAACTGAGGATGAAGAAAGATCCTTAAAGCATAACAACAAGAGACCAGTGAAATAAAATCCATTTATCAACAAATATTTATTTTCCCAGGCAATAAGGGGGAAGAAAAGCAATGAAGATGTGAGAAGGCACCTGGGAAATACGTTAAGAATGAGTTAGTGTTTTTCACCCAAATCAAGGTGGGTAGGTATCAGGAATCTGAGCGCTATGAGACGGAATACAGACACTTATTGGAAAGAAATTTATTGAAAAGAAGTGATACTAAACTATCACCTAGGTCCAAAGCATATTGATTTTGAAATTTGATGGCAGGTGTCATGGTGAGAATAGGATATGAGCCTGAGCACAAGAAACAGTTAAGACATTGCACAGGGAAAGAAAGGAAAGAATATGAAAACTAAGAGGAAGATAAATATTAGACAATGATTTCTCTTTTTGTGGAGAGATTTAAGAATGCCTATAAATAGAAGACTAAACAAAAGAAAGAGGACTGAAATGTTAAAGACATGAAAAACAAGCAGAAAGGCCTAAACCAGCAGTTCCCGAAGTGTGACATGGATCTTAGTACGTGAGATCCTTATGCAGGAGAGTTTGGGAAGGTAGTCCACAAAATCAAAACTCTTTTTGTTAATAATAACAACCTTGTCTTTTAAAGGTGGGTGTCTCATTTGTACTTATGGAATTTTAATTTATGAAGGTGGCTGAGTGATGACATAGGCTAATCTCATTGAAAGGAGATTTTCATTACATTTCCTTAGAGGAGAGGGCACACCATGCCTTGTAGGGCCACATAGAGGAGCAGCAGGCTTGGTCAGGACACAGAAAGGAGAGAGGGGAAAGCCTATGCGAGAGCCTTTTGTGGGACCTGCTTGCATGGGAAAGGCAAGGCAGGGTAGGAGAAACAGTTTAGGATTGGCTTTTTAGAGTAGTGTTGGAGGCTATGCGTCTGTAGTTGTATGGTACCTAGTCCTGGGTGATTTAGGACACAGGAAGTGTTGGCTCAGTGTGTGAGAGTTAGATAAAGCACATGGTTGAGGGGATGGACTTGGGATTGGTTGGTTTTTATATAAAATGTAGGCTCACCAACAGGTGGTTTACCATCCCTACGAAATCAGCCAGCTCTAGGAGGGGCAATCTCTCCCCAGCCAGCAAGGCGCTCCAAAGTTTCAAAATATCATAAAATATAGAAGATAAAAAAATGATTAATACAGTGGGTAAAATGCAGGCACATCAACATAACACTGGCACCAATCTATAATAGTAACAACTACATTTCTAATTCATAGGGAAAAAGTTTCATGTAAGACTGTTCTTGATAGAGCAGGAGAAAAAAATCACTTTTATTAGATCTCCACCCTCGAGTACACATATTTTCAATATTCTGTGTGATAGTTAAAGAAGTATGCATAAGGCACTTCTGTTGCATATCAAATTATAATATATTTTGTAAGGAAAAGTGACGGTGTAATTATTTGAGCTGAGAACTGAAAACAGGGGCCTACCCCTGCCATCCCACCATATCCAAAAAAAATGTTCCTGTGAAATGTTTCGTAAGTTGAGATGGCATAAAGTGAAGAAGCAATTACCATTAACTTATATGGGAAAACTCTTAAGTGTTCCCAGATCTAAAAAATAACCTGTCTTTGGCTTTTCTGACACATCTTGTTAATGGATGTGTAAAATAAATTGGGATAAAGCAAAGATGCTCACAGACCATAGTTCAAAGCTATGGTAGCTTGATGCTGTGAAGCTGAGTGCAATTCCTGGGAAGGAGCTTAGCAGTGCCTTTATAGCTAGTTTACTGCAAAACAAGCACTGAAAGCTGGTTTTGCATTTCACCTTTTTTTGTAAAAGCAAAAATCATCTTTGGATTTCTTTTGGTTAGTGAAAACAGGTACGAATGGAGGTCTCTAGTAAAAACAAAGTGGCATAACACAAACTTTCAAAAAACGGGATATCTGTATCTTTTTGTGGAATAGCATTTTTACTTCAGTAAAACTATTATTCAGATGTGGGTATCTGGTAGACATTTTCTTGAACAATGTGAACCTATCAATTCAAGAGAAAACTTGTGCCAATATTTGTTACCAATGATAAAATCCAAGCTTTCAAGTAAAGGCTGTTATGTTGGAAAGCTTGTATTTGCTACTGTGCGCTTGTCAGCTTCCCAACAGACTTTTCTGATGACGTTAGTGATGATATTAACACATGTGGGTTATGGATTTTTTCAAGTAATATTGTATATGAGAATATGTCAAAATTTGGAAAATGTTCTGTTAGTGAACTGTTACTTTCCAAATGACTAATATATAATATTATCAAAAAAATGCCTGGGTAAAATATCCATTTAAATTAGACCACTGGGGGGAACCTGGGTGGCTCAGTCGGTTGAGTGACTTTCCTCAGGTCATGATCTCTTGGTTTGTGAGTTCGAGCCCCACATTGGGCTCTGTGCTGACAGCTTGGGGCCTGGAGCCTGCTTCGGATTCTGTGGCTCCCTCTCTCTCTGCCCCTCCCCTGCTCATGCTCTGTCTCTCAATAATAAATAAACATTAAAAAAAAGTTTTTTAAATAGACCATCGGATTTTACATAACAGTCTACAAAAGTTCATTGCTATGGTTTCAGATTCTGTATTGCAACTAATTGTTTAGGAACTACCAATTATTACATTTGGGTGTGGTATCAATGAAGAATATCCATGACAGTCTAAGAAGGCTTTTTAAATATTTTCTTTCAAACTACATATAATGCATGAAGGAAGGTTTTCTTCATATTTTCAAAATCAAACAACATTTTGCAACAAATGGAATGCAGAATCAGATGTGAAAATCAGCTGTTTATTAAGCAAGATATTAAATAAATTTTAATTATGTAACAATTCCACTTTTGTCAGTATTTTTTTTCTTTTGGGAAATAGTTATTTTTTGTAAAAATATGATTTTATGTCAACATGCAATGAGTTTATTATTTTTATATTGTATTAAAATGAATTAGTAAATGAGTGGTGAAAAATATTTAATTTCTAATAGGGTACACATACACATATGCACAAAATTCTTTTAATCCTTAATAATTTAAAAATATTAACAAGTCCCAAGACTAAAAAGTTTGAGAAACTGCTCAACTAGACATCCAGATTCTGGTAATGGCAAAGAAGTTTGTATCAAAACAACCTTCCAGCTGGTATGATAAACTGTGGACCAACTGTAAAAGACCAATTTGTTTTGGAAAGCACCTCTAACGAGTGATCAAAAGGAGGCAAAAACTTAAGTGGATATAACATTTGAAAAGGAAGAAACCACACTTCATAAGATCTACATTTATCCAGATATTCCATTGTGGGCCCTGGTAGTTTATGGAGCACCCAGGGGATAGATTTCTGGGGGAAAGTAGGAGTCATCCTGTGCAGAAAAATCTGAGATCAAGTTCGGGGTCACTAGAGTGGCTATAAATTGAGGACAAAATCTGAGAATGGAGAAGTCATTCTGAGAATGGAGAAGTCATAGAAGGAGAACCCCAAAGATAGTATAAACCCCTCCTCAAAACCTTGGTTAACTGCATCTTCAGGGCAAGACTGCAAGAAGCACAAAGGGAAAAGAAAGCTGGAACACTGAAAGAACTGATTACAGATTTCAGCAGCTGTTTACCTTTGGGAAAAAAGGGTTGTTTTTTTTTTTAACATTTTTAAAAAATTTATTTATTTTGAGAGACAGAGCAGGAGTGGGGGAGGAACAGAGAGAGAGAGGGAGACACAGAATCTGAAGCACACTCCGGGCTCTGAGCCCGAAGTGGGTCTCAAACCCACGAACCATGAGATTGTGACCTGAGCCAAAGTCAGACGCTCAACCGACTGAGTCACCCAGGAACCCCTGGAAAAACAGTTTTTAATTCTGGTCCTGTGCCAAGTCCGAGGAATCTGGTGAGAGGAACCTTTGGTCTTTGTACTGAAACCCCAGAATGACCATGTATAAGAGCAAAGGCTGCATCCCAGCACTAAGAGAAACAGCATAAAGCTAAAGGCAAAATTGAAACTGAAATAGAAATCATCTAAAAAACTTAAAAGCAATCTTAAAAAGGAATCAACATGAGCCACCAGTAACTTAACTGCCTTACAAGTGAAATCTCAACAATCTTCAGAGGCAGAAAAAGAATCCAGTATCTTGACAACATATTATCTACAAGGTTTTCCTGAGAAGAAACAGGAAATGTGATGAAGAGAAGATAAAAACCAGTTAATAGAATCACACTGATATATGTCCCCTATGTTGAAATTACAAGATAAGGAATTTAAAATAACCATGATAAATATGTTTACAAAATCTACAAGAAAAGATAGAAATATGGGTGAAGAGATGGAGAGTTCAGGAGAGATAAGGATATGCAAACTTTAAAAACCTCATATCTTAAATACAAAAGTCATTGGATGGGTTTAACAGCATAGAACATAGAGAATGAAGAATCGGTAAAGTGAAAGTCTGATTAACAGAAATTACCCAAATCATAAAATCGTTTTAACTCCTTAATAAACTCTACAGAGGATAGGTTAAAATTATTTAAAATATAATCAAGAACAGAGCAGAAAAATAATCATAGAAATGTTGGCCAAAATTTCTTCAAATTTGCTCTAAAACAAGAACTCAGTGAATGTGCTAAATTCACTTACTAGTTCTAACAGTTCGTTTTAGATTCCTTAGGATTTATTATGTACACAAGCATGTCATGTACAAATGAAGATAGTTCCCTCTTTTTTTTTTAAATTGTTCTAATTGGTAGCCTTTTGGCTTCTTTTTCTTGCCTTATTGTACTGATTGTGTCTAGCACAATGTTTATTTTCTAAATTTTTTTTAATGTTTATTTATTTTTGAGACAGGGGGAGACAGAGCATGAACGGGGGAGGGTCAGAGAGAGAGGGAGACACAGAATCTGAAACAGGCTCCAGGCTCTGAGCTGTCAGTCCAGAGCCCGACGTGGGGCTCGAACTCACGGACCGCGAGATCATGACCTGAGCCGAAGTCGGACGCTTAACTGACTGAGCCACCCAGGCGCCCCCACAATGTTTAATAGAAGCAGTGATAGTGGGCATCTTTTCTGGTTTTGATCTTAGAAGAAAAGCATTCAGGCTTTCTATACTGCATGTGATACTGGCTATAAGATTTTCAAAGATAACCTTTATGAAGCTGAGGAAATTCCCTTTGGTTGCTAATCTGATCTAAGGCTTCATAATAGTAACTGAATTTAATGATTTTCCCATGTCTACTGATGCTCCTTAAATTTTTTTTTTTCTAGTTACATTAAGTGGCAGCTTAGATCCTTGGTTTTAGACCCCTTTTCACTTTTATATGGTGAATTACATAGATTGATTTTTAAATACCAAATCATCTTTGCTTTCCTGGGATAAGCTCTTTTTAGTCATAAGGTTTTATCCTTTTAAAATATTGCTAGATTCTGTTTTATAATATTTATTATATATATATTTTATTATAGATTTTTTCTAGCTTCATGGAGGATGTTGGTGTTTAGTTTTTTATTCTTATAGTGCCTTTGGTTGTAAATAATGTTGGCCTTATAAAATGAGTTGGGAAATGTTCTCTCCTATTTATTGACATAAAATTGTAGACTCCCTAATTGTCCTTTTAATGTCTGTAGGATCTGTAGTGGTGCAGCTTCTGTAATTTTTTTGTTTGTTTATTTATTTATTTATTTATTTATTTATTTATTTATTTATTTATTTTTCAACGTTTTTTATTTATTTTTGGGACAGAGAGAGACAGAGCATGAACGGGGGAGGAGCAGAGAGAGAGGGAGACACAGAATTGGAAACAGGCTCCAGGCTCCGAGCCATCAGCCCAGGGCCCGATGCGGGGCTCGAACTCACAGACCGCGAGATCGTGACCTGGCTGAAGTTGGACGCTTAACCGACTGCGCCACCCAGGCGCCCTTGTTTGTTTATTTTTGAGAGAGAGAGAGAGACAGAGCATGAGCAGGGGATGGGCAGGGAGAAAGGAAGACACAGAATCCAAAGCAGGCTCCAGGCTCTGAGCTGTCAGCACAGAGCCCAACGCGGGGCTCCAACTTGTGTCACGAGATCATGACCTGAACTGAAATCAGATGCTTAACCAACTGAGCCACCCAGGTGCCCCACAGCCTCTGTAATTTTTAATTAGTGACTGTGTCTTGTATTTTTTATTAGTACATATAGCTATGGTTTATTAGTTTTATCAATTATTTTAATGAATCAGCTTTTGTCTTCACTCATTTTCTCTATTGTACTGTTATGTAATTCATTGATTTTTGCTTTGGTCTTTATTTTTTCCATTTTACTAGCTTTTTTTTTTAAGTTTATTTATTTAAGTAATCTCTACACCTAACGTGGGGCTTGAACTCGTGACCCTGAGATCAAGACTCACAAGCTCTTCCGAATGAGCTAGCCAGGCACCCCTCCTTTTACTAACTTTTGAGTTTAATATTTTTCTTTTTTTTAGCTACTTAGGGTGGCATCTTAGATCCTGGATGTAATGGATAAAAAAAAAAAATAATAATAATAAAGGGGGCACCTGGGTGGCTCAGTTGGTTGAATGTCTGACTCTTGATCTCAGCTCAGATCATGACCTCACCATTTGTGAGTTCAAGCCCCACGTTGGGCTCTCTGCTGTTGGCACAGAGCCCACTTGGGATCCTCTGTTTCTCTTTCTCTCTGTCCCTCATCTTTTCTCTCTCTCTCTCTCAAAAATAAATAAACATTTTTTAAAAAGGATAAAAAAAATGTTAATGCTGCTTTAGATACATCCCATAAATTTTGATATTTTGCTTGAATTATCATTCAGTTCAAAACATTTTCCAATTTACTTTAGGATTTCTTCTCTGATTCATGGGTTATTTGGAAATGTAGTGATTAATTTTCTAATATTTGGGAAATTTAGAAATACGGTGTTTTTTAATTGAAGTATAATTGACACACATTGTATTAATGAATTATAGTTGACCCTTGAACAATGTAGGGTTGGTGCCTCACACAGATGAAAATCCATAAATAACATCTGACTTCCCAAAAACTTAACTGCCAATAGCCTACTATTGACCTGAAGCCTAATAACATTAACAGTCAGCACATATTTTGTATGTCACATATATTATGTACTGTATTCTTACAATAAAATAAGCTAGAAAAAAGAAAATGTTACTAAGAAAACCATAAGGAAAATATATTTACAGTACAGAACTGTATTTATTATAAAAATCCACGTGTAAGTGGGCCTGCTTAATTCAAATCTGTCTTTTTCTTTTTTTTCAACGTGTTTTTTTTTATTTTTTTATTTATTTTTGGGACAGAGAGAGACAGAGCATGAACGGGGGAGGGGCAAATCTGTCTTTTTCTTTTTTTTTTTTTTTTTTTTTTTTTTTATTTTTTTATTTTTTCAACGTTTATTTATTTTTGGGACAGAGAGAGACAGAGCATGAACGGGGGAGGGGCAGAGAGAGAGGGAGACACAGAATCAGAAACAGGCTCCAGGCTCTGAGCCATCAGCCCAGAGCCCGACGCGGGGCTCGAACTCACGGACCGCGAGATCGTGACCTGGCTGAAGCCGGACGCTTAACCGACTGCGCCACCCAGGCGCCCCCAAATCTGTCTTTTTCAATACACAAATGTAATTCTGTTGTGGTCAGAATCCATATTATGATTCAGTTTTTTTTTCAATTCATTGACACTCATTTTATAACCCAGAATATAGGGTCTATCTTGGTGACTATTCCATGTAAAATATTCTATAAAGATGAACTAGAGGAGCACCTAGGTGGCTAAGTCAGTTAAGCATCCAACTTCAGCTCAGATCATGATCTCACTGTTCATTGAGTTTGAGCCCCATGTTGGGCTCTGTACTGATAGCTCAGAGCCTGGAGCTCCTTCAGATACTGTGCCTTCCTCTCTCTCTGCCCCACCCCTGCTCATGCTCTGTCTCTCTCTCAAAAATAAACATTAAAAAAAATAAAATAAGAATGGGGCGCCTGGGTGGCTTAGTTGGTTGGCGTCTAACTTCGGCTCAGGTCATGATCTTGCAGTTTGTGAGTTCAAGCCCCATATCCGGCTCTGTATTGACAGCTCATAGCCTGGAGCCTGCTTTGGATTCTGTCTCCCTCTCTTTCTGCCCCTCCCCCACTCACACTCTGTCTCTGTCTCAAAAATAAATAAAACATTAAAAAAAAAGATGAACTAGATACAAATGATTGATAGTGTTTTCAAGCATTCCATAGCTTTATTGTTTTCTTTGTTCTCTCGATTACTGAGAGAGAAGGGGTGTTTATATCTCAAGCTATAATTATAATGCTCTTTTCAATTCTGTCACTTTTGTTTCATGTATTTCATGCATTCTCAATGGGGGTTTCTCCTAAGGGAGCAAAATTATTCTGGGGAAATGAAAAAAAGTTTCTTAAATATTATAATAGTTTGTGGCCCTTCAAACAGCAACAGAACATAGAGTATGTTATTAAAATTTAATGGGGGCAATTAGAAAAAGAGTCTAAAAAGACTCCTTAGGGAGTGATAATGATAAAAAGCTGAGAAACACTGATGTATTTTGAAGCTCTGTTAGGATTGTTATGACTTCTGATGAAGTGTCTCTTTATCACCATAATATTCTGTGTTCTGAAATATACTTGGATGTATAGCCACTCCCATTTTGTTATGCTTTGTGTTTGCATATGTAACAGGGTCTCATTCTATTTTTGAAGTCTTACTGCTGACAACTTCCTAGACCCACTCTTTTTTCCTCTTGCTCCATACCTGGGCAAGCCAATAGGAGAGCTTGCATGTTCTTTCTGTTGGTGCTGGCAGGAATTTTAAACTATGCAATCACTAGCCCACATGTAGAATCCTCACGACCTACTCCCCAACCACAATAAACACAAAAGCCAGACACTCCCCCTTGCACTCTCAAGCCATTTTAGGACCAGTCTGGGAACCTTCCCTGTTCTTCCCAGAAAGCCACATTAAATTATGTCAGATTTCAATCTTGACATGAAGTCAAATTTTAGGTGAGTGGGGTGGGGTGTTGATCTCATCCTCAAATGGGGCAACCACAGACAATATGATATATACTTTTTCATCTTTTTATGTTATACCTTCCTGTGTCTTTTTATTTAATTTTTAAAATACATATCACATAGCTGGGTCTTCCTTTTCACTTCAGATATTAAATAGTCATTTTTAGGTATTGCATTTGTTTGTTATTTCTATGTTTGCTCTCTCGCCTTATGTTCATTTCCGCTTTACATCCTTGATGATATTGAGGTCATTTATAATGCCCATTTTAGCATCCTTGTCTGCAAATTCCACCACCCCTGATTTTATTGACTTGTTGTTGTTTTCTATTGACTGATTCCCCCCCCCCCCCTTGTCTATGGGTCCTATTTTCCTACTTCTTCATATATTTAATAATGTTTGATTGGACATCAGGCATTATCAACTTAATGTTGCTGAGTTTGAGATATGGTTATATTTTCATGAAGTATTGCTCTTTAAATGGCATTCTGTGGCAGCCATAGAGTTGCAGCACTAGGATCTCCCTTCAGAAAAGAACTTGCCATTGATGTGCAAGAAGTATAGTTACCTGACGGCCTGCAATTGTTAGCATCTTCAGGATGCTCTTCATATGATGAATCAAACCACAGTTTCCCCAGGAGGTGCCCATCCAAAGACTGAACACCGAGGGGGTACTAGAGGCTGCCTATTTCTCTCCATGGCAGACTCCTCAGATGGATAGGAGACCAGCTAGGTCTCTAGGTCTCTAGAGACCTAGGTCTCTTTGCTTCAGACCAGCTAGGTTGGTTGACACTTCGTCAAGTCTAAACAATGATCTGAGGTTCTCCCTGTCCAATCCTGTTAGCCTCTCCCCCTTTCCTTCCATAGGTACCAGATCCATATCATGATCTAATGGTTTCCTATATTTAATCTTACTTTCTTCCCCTTTATCTTCCATAGATGTACCTCTAGGAAATTTTTACATTCCTAACTCTATCTCAGCATCTCCATCCTAGAGGACCCAAGAGACACATAGCAATTATTTTTGGATTGGTTTAATCCTTTTGATGCTTTTGTTTAAGCACTTTTATGGCAAATCTTGCAAAATCTTTAACCTATGCCTAATATAACCCCATTTATCAAGGGGTGGCCTTTCTATGTTTCTATCTAAAGTCCTATGTATCAACAAGTTCTCTCCATTCTGGCTAGAGGAAAATAAAATGATTCTTGGTGCAGTAGGCTATGGCAATTGTTCAGCTTACAACACTATGGTAATTGTATTTTCCTTAGAACACGTCTTTGTTTAGTCTCATAGGGTTTCACCTATACACGTGCAGACTTATATTCAGCCAAAGACTCAAAGAGAACCTTTTCCATATTTGGGGAACTCTTTTTCTGCATAGCTCACTTCTTTTGGGAAGTATGTCCTGGAAATTTTAGCAACCTCAATCTCCTTGAATGCCCATGTCAGTCCCCTCAAGTCAGTAAAATTGTCAGGTTCTTTTTGGATTCCTCTCTCTGTACTGCAGTCTGGAAGTTGCCTTCAGATGAAAGCCTGGAATGAGGTAGGGCTCATCTCACTTGTTTCTCTTCTCTCAGGAATCCAGGCCTGTGCTGCCTGTTGTTCAATATCTGAAAATAGTTTTGTCCAGTTTTCTTGTTGTTTCCTGTAGGAGTGTAATTCCAGACTCTGTTACTTGCTCAGGGCTGGAAGCAGAAGTCTTGAATTATAAAAATGCAGGCCTAAATGGCTTAATAATGATTTTCATCAAACATTTAAGGAAGCAGTAATACCAGCATAACAAAAATTCTATAAGAAAATAGATGAAGAGGGAACACGCCTTGTCTTTTTGATATTGCTGACACAATTCTGATTTTTTCAAGGACATTACAAGAAAACTACAGACCACTATCCTTGGTAAAATCATGCATAAAAACTTACTAAAAAATTAACAAACCAATTTTAGTTATCTAGAAGAAGGATAATACATCTTGTCCAACTGGGGTTCATCCCAAGAATCCAAATTTAATTTTGTTTAATATTTAAATTATTTAACGTAATACATATAGTAACAGATTAAAGGAGAAACATCGTATGATCATCTTAACAGATGCAGAAAAAGCATGTTAAAATCAACATTCATAATTAAACTCATCAAAAACGAGGAAAAGAACTTCCAGAATTTAATAAAGAGCACTTATGAAAAGCCTACAGTTAATATTAGGATGAAGAATGAAATATTAAGTGTCTTCCTAATAAATTTAGTGAACTGATAAGAAACTCACTCTCGCCACTTCTATTCAACATTGTACTGTAGATCCTAGTCAGTACAACAGAGTAAGAAAAAGAAATGAAAGCAATAAAATATACAAGTGTAGAAGTGGAATATCTTTTTTCTAGAAGACATATTTTGTGTGTAAAAAACGAAAGATATATACTAAAACAAAGAACAGGGGCGCCTGGGTGGCGCAGTCGGTTAAGCGTCCGACTTCAGCCAGGTCACGATCTCGCGGTCCGTGAGTTCGAGCCCCGCGTCAGGCTCTGGGCTGATGGCTCAGAGCCTGGAGCCTGTTTCCGATTCTGTGTCTCCCTCTCTCTCTGCCCCTCCCCCATTCATGCTCTGTCTCTCTCTGTCCCAAATAAATAAATATTGAAAAAAAAATTAAAAAAAAATAAATAAAACAACAATGGCAACAACAATAAAACTTAAGTAATAAGTAGAATACAATACAATAAGTAGAAGTATGCAAAATCAATATATAAAGATCAATTGGGGATGCATATTTTAACAACAAACTGGAAAAAGAAATTTCAAATATCCTACTATTTACAATGGCATTAAAATACTAAAAGATTAGATATAATGAAATATGTATTAGACCTCTATACTAAAAATAATAAAACATTGCTTACAAGAAGTAGAGAAGGTAATTAAAATAGAAAAATATAGTATAGTCATGGACTGGAAGACTCAATATTGCTAAGATGTTAATTCTCACCAATAAAAATTCTATTACCTTTGTTTAAAGAAATCAAGAAGTTGATTCTAAAATGTATTTGAAAAAGAAAATGACCTAGAATGCCAAAAGAATTTTTAAAAGAATAAAGTTAGAAGACTTACTATGACTTCAAGACTTATTAGAAAGTTCCAACAATCAAAGACCAGGTAGTATTGGCAGTAAGACTTAAAAGATAGCAAAGGAAAGAACAGTCTAAAAATAGGCTGACACAAATACAATCAATTTTTTATAAGATCACCAGAGCAATTTAATTCAATGTAGCACATGATGGGAGAAACTGTTATCTATATGAAAGAAAACAGACCCTTAATCTTACCTCACATCATAAACCAAACTTAACATGAGATGGGCCACAGAATTAATAAAAATAGCAAAATATTCATAACATTTTTAGAAGAAAAGACAGAAACTATCATCACAACCTAGTGGATCTCAAATATTTGAGAGGTCAAAGAAGTAAGTATAAAAGAAAATAATGATACACTGGATTTCATCAGAGTTAACAGTGTGTGCTTATTAAAAGACATAACAGACCTGAGGAAATATTCACCATACATATATCAAACAAAAGACTTCTATCCAGAATATGTAAAGAATTCCTACTACTTGAGGGAAAAATATACTACCCAATAAAAATGGGTAAAACATTTGAATAGGTACCTCTGAAGAAGATAAAAAAAACACTTGAAAAAGTTCTCAACATCAATGGTCACAAGGGATATCTAAATTAAAACTGCAAAGATATACTACTATAACCTTCAGTCTGACCAAAATGCAAATACTGATAACATCAAATTCAAAAGAGAATATGGGACAACCAAAATTCTCATACATTTTTGGTAAAAGTTTAAAATGGTATAGTAACTTATAAAAACTGGCAGTTTCTAAAAAAGTAAAATATACACTTGCCTAATGAATGAGTGATACCACCTGCTACATGTTTACTGAGGGGAAATAAAAACATATCCACAAAAAGATGTTTACAAGAATGTTCACAGTAGCTTTATTCATAACAGCCCCAAACTGGAACATTTCGAATATCTATGAACAGGAGATATATAAACAAACTGGTATATTCACACAACTGAATACTATTAAATAAACTACTTATTTATGCAAAAACATGTATATATCTCTCACATATTAAGCTGAGTTAAAGTAGATATGATAAAGGTCTAGGATAGATAAAACTATGCTGGTAGAAATCATAAGTGTGATTGTCCTAAAGGGAGGGACTGACTTGGAAGAGGCCTGAAGGAACTTAATGGGTTAATGGAAATGTACTTTATATTGGATGTGACATACATGGGTTTATGCTTCTGTCAGAACTCAAAGGACTTCACACTTAAGATCTCCATGTACAGTATACTTACAAAGCATGGAGTAGATTCTTGGTAAGGAAATAGCATTCTCTAAAAACATAAGGCAAACAAATAGCAGTCTCTATAAACATAAGGCAGACAAGGAAAGAACTTACATGAGGAGTGATATTCACAGCTAAAATTTAGATTTTAGACACACTGAAGTCAGTCATGTATAGGCATGTCAAAGATCTCAGGCCTTTAAAAACAGATCCCTAATAAGATGGCTACTATTAAAACAACAACAACAACAACAACAACAACAACAAAAACAACCCCAAACAGAAAATAACAGGTGTTGGTGAGGACGTGGAGAAACCGGAACCCTTGTGCATTGTTACTGGGAATGTAAAAATGGTGTAGCCACTATGGAAAACAGTATGGCAGTTCCTCAAAACATTAAACACAGACTTATTGTATATTCCAGAAATTCTACTTTTCTTTTAATTGTTTGTTAATGTTTTTTTAAAAAATGCTTTATTTAAAATGTTTTGTTTAAAATTGTTTTTTATAACTAAAAAAGCTGAAAGCAAAGACTCAGATATTTGTACACTCATGTTCATAGCGTAGCAACATTGTTTATAGTAGCCAAAAGGTAGAAGTAACTCAAGTGTCCATTGGATAAGCAAAAAATAATATATACAATGGAATATTTCAGCCTTAAAGGAAGGAGATTCTGATATTATCAGAATCTCTACATGGGTAGACCTTGAGGACATTATGTTAAATGCAAAAAGCTAATCACAAAAACGACAAATACCACATGCATAAATCCACTTATATGAGGTACCTATGAGTAGTTAAATTCATAGAAACAGAAATTAGAAAGGTGGTTGCCAGCAGCTAGGGGGAGGAGGTAATGGGGAGTTATTTTTTAATGAGTACCGAGTTTTAGTCCTACAACATGAAAAGAGTTCTGGAGATGGATGGTGGTGATAGCTGCACAATGTCAATGTACTTAAAGCCACTGAACTATATGCTTAAAAATGGCTAAGATAATAAGTTTTTAGTTCTGTGTATTTTGCCACAATTAGAAAAAATAGATCCCTAAAAACCTTCAAAGGTGCTAACTACCTGAGTCCACTGGATTTTATCTGTACAGACTCACCAAGGTAGCTCTGACTTGGAAAAATTCTCTCTGTTGTCCATAGTTCTTCTCCTTGTTCCAACTTACGGATCATATCAGGCTTAGTCATGTGAAACCCTGATAATAAAAAATGAGACTTGGTCTAAGTTGCTTGGGCTTCAAAACTATTGAAGGAAGAGAAAGATATAGCTCTAAGGTGACAGACAAGGCACACATTAACATCTTAGCAAAGTTAATACCTTGCACTGGGCAAGCGTGGACATAATCACACTGGCTCCTAATAAAAAAGGATTCATCACCTCTGATCTCTGAAATTCAAAGCTCCATATGTTTCAAAAATTCTTGAAAGGAGATGTATGAGATTGAAAGATTCAAGGAATTTTTCTTACCAACAGAGATGAGGTGGCAATAATTTTCCAACATGACATCTCTGTAGAGGGTCTTCTGAGCAGGATCCAGCTGCTGCCACTCCTCCTGGGTGAAGTCCACAGTCACATCCTTGAATGACACTGATCCCTGCAAGGGCAGACTCTAGTTCATCCTAAAGTGATTGGAACTAGTGAGAACTAGATATTGGAAACCACGTTCAGTGGTCAGACTAGTTTTCTTATTTTATCTTTTGTATTGTAGAAAATTCTCTGTGATAATACAGTCTGTATTTACTTACTATCTCATGCTAAAAATATATAAGATCATACTATTTACCTTGAATGTGACTAGTTGCTTGGTGGATCAAAATGAATAAAGCCCTGGCCTTGCTCATGAGAAGTTACAGGCTAAGTGAGAGGCATACATATAAATACATACACCCAACAGATATTACAGATGTGATGACAGAAAGATGTACAAGGGAAAATGCTACAAAGTAAAGAAAAATTTTATTTTGTATACCAAAGCTTCACTGAGGACATCAAAATTTTGTACTCATAATGAATTTGTTTTATACAGGGTACCACCTTTTAAAATTCATGGGGAGAATCATTGTTGTACTATATACTAATTTGGATGTAAATTTAAAAAAAAATTAAAATTATAGCAGCACTATCAACAATAGCCAAAGTATGGAAAGAGCCCAAATGTCCATTGATGGATGAATGGATAAAGAAGATGTGGTATATATATACAATGGAGCATTACTCGGCAATCGAATGAAATCTTGCCATTTGCAACTATGTGGATGGTACTGGAGGGTATTATGCCAAGTGAAATTAGTCAGTCAGAGAAAGACAAATATCATATGATTTCACGCATATGAGGACTTTAAGATATAAAACAGATGAACATAAGGGAAGGGAAATAAAAATAATATAAAAACAGGGAGGGGGACAAAACATGAGACTCAGAAATATGGAGAACAAACTGAGGGTTATGGGAGGGGTTGTGGGAGAGGGGATGGACTAAATGGGTAAGGGGCACTAAGGAGTCTACTCCTGAAATCACTGATGCACTATATACTAATTTGGATATAAATTTAAAAAAATAAAAAATAAAATAAAAAAAATCAATATGTAACTGCAATATGAAAAATCAGTTGTATTTATATGAAATGAAATCAATTATACAAAGCAA
The DNA here is from genome assembly GCF_028749965.1 of Puma concolor. Lineage (NCBI taxonomy): Eukaryota > Metazoa > Chordata > Mammalia > Carnivora > Felidae > Puma > Puma concolor. The sequence continues at coordinate 45,573,752 of NC_141681.1, forward strand.
AATATAACAAAATAAAATTAAAAGTCATTAAATACCTAATAATTAATCTAAAAAAAATTCACAGGGGGAGGAAAACCAATTAGTAAGCTGAGGAAATAGCAAAAGGCACAGTATGTTAGGAAAGAGTCTTGGAACTCTAAGAAGAAAAAGGTATATGGAGTTAGGTGGTGGGCATGTTTATCTAATAATACTGGATTTTTTCTGGGGTACGTGGCTGGCTAATCAGAGGAGTGTGTGACTCTTGGTCTCAGGGTCATGAATTCAAGCCCTACATTGGGTTTAGAGATTACTTAAATAAAAATTTAAAAACTTAAAAAAAATACTGGATTTTTTCCCTACATACTAGGGGTCTTAAAAATGTACTGAACACACTCCTAACATATTTATATTTATTTATAAATCATCAGTCAGCATTAATGGCAATCCACATCTGCTCTTGAATGTAATTTGTTGGTATTTTCCTCCCTTTCAATATACTGTCTTGTACATTCCATTGTAATGCATACCCCACTTTGCTTGTTGTGCTGCTTTCAGAGTATGAAGAAATGTTAAGCAGTACATATATTATTTGATAAAATTTGTACTTCAGAGGCAATACCCTTGAAGACTAGAGAAGGCTTGAGATGTGTTGGGTGGGAAAGACAATTAAGTAACCATTGTTAGTGATTTCCTAGATAAGGTGGTATTAGTTGTCTAGAGAGGGGAAAACTGTTTAGTACATAAGGGGTTGCAACAAAATTGGTCATAAATTGGTTGTAGAGTGGAAAAAAGAGGCATAGCTCTTGAGTTACCTGCATAGGCAAGTGGTTAGGTGCTGAGACTAAGAAATTGAAAACACAAGAACAAATAAGCTAGACCAAAGGAGGTAATGAGGTAGGCCTTGGAAATGTACTTGAAGTGTCTATGGGACATTCAGGTGATCATAACTTTTGGAGACTGGATATATGGTTCTGACACTCTGGGTAGAGGTCTAGTATGGAGAGAAGTGTTTGAGAGTCACTAGAATTAGATCAGTGTTACCTTTATGTGGATCTGTGCACAGAGAAAAAGAGACAGTGAAGAGAAGAGAACTGATTGACATCTGGGGAAAACCAGTATTTTGAAGATGGGTAGATAAAGAGGAATTTTCTGAAAGACCTGAAAACACGAAAAAGTACCCCCTTTGATTCAAAGTAGAATATTACTTTTTTTTTTAAGTTCATTTGTTTTTTTGAGAGGGAGAGCATTGCATGCATGAGCATAAGCTGGGCAGGGGATAAGAGGGAGAGACAGAATCCCAAGCAGGCTCCATGCCTGGGGCTCAATCTCACAAACCAAACCATGAGATCATGACCTGAGCTGAAACTAACAGACACTTAACTGACTGAGCTATTCAGGTGCCCCTCAAAGTAGAATAGTTCAAGAATGGACTAGCATATGCATTTTATCCTCCTCCACTCCCATATAAAAAATTAGAAGAAACTAAAAAAATAAGAATAAATCTGTAACAGCATTGAAATACTTGAAAGGTTTTCACTGGCAGGCCACAGTTTGTAGGAACTGGATAAAATAGACAGGATCAGAGAGGGAGAATGCAAAAACCTCAGGTTTAAAAAAAAGTTTATTTATTTATTTTGAGAGAGAGAGAGAGAGAACAGGGGGCGGGTGGGGGCAGAAGGAAGGGAAAGAGAGTATCCCAAGCAGGCTCCATACAATGTGGGGCTTGATCTCATGATCTCACGGTTCATGAGACCACGACCTGAGCTGAAATCGAGTCAAACGCTTAACTGACTGAGCCACCTACAGGCACCCAAAATCTCAGTTTTCTGTACAAGCTTGCAAGCAATCTCTATCTTGGAAACCTCACAAAACATCTTACCACAAACTAATAATGTCAGTTACCAACTCTACCCCCCATTGTATCATTGCAAAACCTAGGTCAGTAGTGATGATCAAGGTTTTTCCATGTCTGCTCCTTGACCCCTCACAACTTAGATCTCAAATCAGTATCTAGATAAGATAGAGTCATTAAAGTAATGTTTCCCTTTTAAATCAAAATAATACATCTTTCAAGCAGTACTTTTGTGAGAAGCTTAAGAAAGGAGATGATGAATGATATATCAAGTTGATATGTAAACATGGGCTACAACTAAAGGTACATGTGGGGAAGGCTTACGTTTATATGGCTGGAATAAGAAAAACTGGGAACAGGGCTGCAACTAGGTGGGGCGGGTGAGGAACATAGGGTGCAAAATTTAGGGATGCACAGGCCCTGAGGATACTCCTTACATTTTGCACCTAGGCCACTTGCTTGTCCTACTGGAGACCAGTTTCATGGAAGCAAATGCCAACATCCAGGAAATTTAAGGATTGGGAAGCAATGTTCATATAACCTGAAAACAACTTATTTCATAAAGAGAGGAAACATCATCTCACCTGAGGCATGGCTTTGAGATTTGCAAGAGATGAACCTTCTCTTTTGAGCCCTTCTTATGGAAAAGGGAAGAGTCCTGAGAAGGCAGAGATGGGAGAATACAAAGAGCCATGTGAAACCATATTTGACTTAGATCTCCCAGAAAATTCAGTTAAATCTGTATCACTGCTTCAGCTCACTCTCATGTATCCATGATGGAGGTTAGTGGGAAAAAGGACAAATCTTGCTCCCTCACCACGAGAAACCTAGTCTCTTTGTGAATTAGAATGGATCTAGGTGATCTGTTGTAGTTGGAGAGGGAACATTGTGCTTTTCCCTTTGCAGCTCTACCTTCCACCTCCCATGGAAGACAGCTTTATCATCTACTTCCAAATAGTTCTTCATGGACTTTCTACCAATTTACACTGTTACTATCAGCACATGAAAATACCTCTCCATACCCTGATGAATGCAGTTACCATTTTTAATCTCTGCCTATCAGATATATATTGTAGTTCTTGTTTACATATTTCTTATTATGGGAGAATAAGCTCCTTTTACTTCTTTTCTGTGATGGCATCTTCTTATATAATGTCTATTTTTTTTGTGTGTTTTAATTTCCTAGTTGGTTGATATTATCATTTTTTATTTAGTAAATTAGCTATTTTAAATTGAAAATAATTTTCTTAGTTGCTCATATGACTATTAAAGTGTTTTTACCTTGTGAAGATTTCTTCCTTGAATGTTTTCTTGTTTAGCAATACTACCTATTATATAATCCATATTTTTTCAGTGGATATAAAATGCCATCTCTATCATATATTACATATCCCTATATGCTTGAGAATATCTGAACTTTAATTTCCTCTACTTAATCTTTACTGACTCACCAGTATCTTAATAAGCATAATTACTGAAAATTCACTTATTTATTATTAATTTACTGACAGCTAATTTAAGTATTAACTATTGAACAACACTTTTTAGTAGTACAAGTATGGAACTAGAAAAGACATTAATCTTTTCACTCTGCAGTCTTCCTAGGGAGAGGATGATACCATGCTGAATGAAGTCCGAAGTACTGACTGCCACAGTGAATATTTTAATTAGCAAACTATTTTAATTATTATAATGAGAGGTGGCCTTGTCGTTAAAAGTATACCAAATACTGTTTATTATCTTGGAATGCCTGAAGAAGCTACTGACTCTGCCACTGATTTCATCCAGAAGCTGGAAACCTCACTCATATATCAGTGTTGAGAGTGTCAGTTATGGGCAAAAGTTGTTTGTTTTATTCCTGCTTGCTTATTCATGGAACACTGTTAATTTCAACTCATTGGTTTTAGTTCGTGTAGTGTTTCCCTGTAATGAAATTTACCATCTAGGAAATGAAATCTTACCTCTTCCTTTCCAATACTTATACCTCTATTTGCTAAATTGCTATTGAGTTACAATTTTGGAGGCAGGTTTAATGACCATGATTCAGATAATCAAATCTTAAACACCCAACTAGACAGTAGTGCTGAAGAGTTTCCCAATCACAAAAACATCACAAATAATAACAGTAGGTTGCAAACACATGCATGGTTACATTCAATCAAACTTACTTCTGAAAACCATCTCAAGGTACCCATCTATCATTTACAACCTCAGACAGCACATTACATAATTCCAGGCAAAGTCACAAAATCACTTTCGCTTCTCCATAGTCACCTACAGCCTCAGACACGCTCACACCTAGTCTAAAATGAGACACATAAGTAGAGAACCCCAGGCAGCAACAGGACTCCGTCCACTTTTCACACACAATCGGTCGCAACATCTCACAGAGTAGCACGCACCCCAACGCAGCAGGTTGAGCACAGGCGGCCGCCTCAATTCGGTACACACACACACACACACACACAGACACACACACACACACACACACACACACACACACACACACACACACACACACACACAGCGCCGGCTGTCTGAGGCCCCGCTCCCAACGCAGAGCTTCCTTGGGGTCAAAACAGACAAAATCCGCCCCCGCGCGGAGCTCGCTCCAGGTCAAACTCGATTGTCACCCTCAGGGTCACGCCCACGGACCACGCCCGAGGCCCCGCTCTCACAGATCCAAGTGTCTGGTTGCCGTGGGCTCGGCTCCGGTTCCCTCCTCAGAATTACCAGGCCCAGCTTGGACTCCCGGTTTCCTCCCTGGCCTCCCCACTGGGACCCGCTCCCTAGTCTGCCGTCTTGGCCCGAGCTCGGGGTTCCCGCCTCCTCAGAGCCCCTAGGACCTACCAATCTCACCCCCGGCCAAGGATCAGTCTTCTGCGCCTGCGCACTCCCGCGTGGGCTGGAGCTCCCAGGAGTCTACGGGGCTGCGCGCTAGTAGCCTAGCTGTCCCAGCTACCGGCTCTGCGGTGTGTTTAAGTCAACGTCCGCGCTGTTCCGGAGTGGACTGCGTTTCTCATAGACCCTGGGGGAGTTTGTGAACCTCATCCTCTGGTTGATTTTCCTTTATGCTTTCGGTCACCGTTTTCCTTGTGGTGAGTTGAAACCCGGGTCTGGGTGCGGGAGGAGCTCACTGCAGGAGGCCTGGAGTTTCCCAGGAGCGTATGGGACAGGTAGAGGCAGGAACGTCAGGCCTGTATGAAGAAGGTGATTGTGGGTGTGTGTGCAATTGTGTGCCTGCGCCAATGTGGGATGTGATCATGAGTGTATGCGTGTGTCAGAGAGTGTATGTATGCGCGCGCGCATGGTGGGGAGGCCCTGACTGGCCCAGATTGGGCTCCTGGGCCTGAGTGGGGGCGGAGCCATTACATGACCACGGTCAGCGGTGACAGTGAGGTGTGTTGGTACTGTGAACTAGTGACATTGCTATTGTGACCAACTGGAGACTATCAAAATTGGCCTAGTGTAGCTTTTTTACTTTTAGTAAGATAGAGCGTCATTTTTGCAGTTCTGGGGCTGAGGAATCTGTGGACAAGATCCCTGTGTGACTCCATCTGTGCCTGTGAAAGACTTCGAGGCCCTAGTTAACCACAGAGGCCCCCTGTTCTAAGCATGGCCTTTGTTGCCTTCATCGGTGCACCCTCTCTGTTGTCCAGCCTAGTGCTTAATGCATTGAAGGCATAGAGTACATTAAGTGTAGCCTATTCTGGACCCAGTTGTAAATTCCATGGTTTCTTAGAATTGTTGTACTGGGTTTTCTTTCACTGCCTGTGTCATTTCACCTTATAGCCACACTGCACAAAAATACTGGTTGCACAAAAATGGCTGTCAACGGGAAGTTGAACATTTGAGACCTAGAACGAATGTTAGAACTAAAAAAGCAAAGCCCTGTGTTTATTAAGGCGACTGTAGGGCTGGAATTAGCCACCGAAGACAGGATATTGAGGCTGCAACAGTGGGATTACTTCCTCTGAAGATTCCTCTTGGCAGCTCTATGAGGGCAAGCCCTGTATTACAGATCCACAGCATTTTTATAGCTCTGTTGACAGGAAACTGCTGTGAACATAGAAACAGACTCCAGTCCCTCGCTTCTGGGAACCTGAGTTTTCTTTATGATACAGGGAAGAGTCAACAGTATTCAGTCTTCCTCATACTTCCATTAGTGTATGTTTATGTATGAGGGGGGGCTTGCTAGTGATGAGGAGATGTGTTCTTGTTTAGCCTGTCTGGTCTCCAGGAAAGGCCTATTATGTCATGATTCTCTTTTCCTTCCAATTTTTGCTGTATTCCAAAAGAAGAGCCATGAGAGGAGAACATTGTTACAGTCACACATCTCAAAGCCAAGCTAAAAGTCATTTTGAGCTTTTTCTTTGTTTTATGAAATTTCATTTTTGTTTTTTGGGATATAAAATAACTTCATCTGAAACGCCCTAAAAAATAGTGATTTAGACATTTACCTGGGCATTCTCTTCCCAATTAATGATGGTACCATGAGGATGGATTGCCCTTGCCTGTTCCTCATCAGAATTCTTCCCACAGTTAATATTCATATAACCACTTGGAAACACCTCCCCTTGTACGCTTTTTGTGTAAGCATTCTTGTGATGCAGAAATAGTCCTTTTTTATTACACAGTTATTTGTTGAGGAAGAGACCAATGCTTAGGCAGAATTACACATTAGATACTTTAGATATTCTTCAGACACGAGTGGAAAAATGGCATGGTAGATGGTTTGATTGATTTCAGACTATAATAATGGTTTCTGAGTCTCGAGCAGGGATCAGCAAACTTTGACCTTGCAGGCCAAATCCAGCTTGTATCCTATTTTTTTTATGGCCTGTGAACGAAGATTGATTTTAGCATTTTTCAATAATTAAGAACATATCAAGGGGAGAATGGTATTTCATGACATGTGAAAATTATATGAAATTCAAATTTCTGTGTCTACAAATAAATTTTTGAATTTGATCAATAAAAAAAATTGTGGAAATTTGTTATCTCTCTTATTAAATAAGCACCTACATAATATCCTTGATTTTGCTTTTGGCCCACAAAGCCTAACATATTTACTCTCTGGTCCTTTACACAGGTTTGCTAACCCCAAATCTAGAGTATCTAAATGAAAATCTTAGTTTTACCATTGAGTGTTTTTGAGTTTGGATAATATATTCAGTATCTTTCTATTCCATAACTTACTGTTTGTAAAATGCAAATAATAATATGAATTTCAAAGGGTTTTTGTGAAGATTAGTAGTTAATATTAACAGGGCACTAGAACAGTGGCTGACAATAATAAGTGCTTATGTTAAAAATGTTATTATGTGAACCATCTCAGTCATTCCACATTCATAATAAGGAGCAGTGAAAATGAGAAGTTAATTGTAAGTAAGAAAATGGGCCATGTGCTCAGATGGTCTAGAATAGGAATCCTTCACCTTAAATGATTTGCCTTGGAACTGTATACCCAATTGTATATTTATTTTATTTTATTTTATTTTATTTTATTTTATTTTATTTTGTTTTTGTGTATGTGTGTGTTTTATTTGTTGTTGTTTTTTTGTTTTGTTTTGTCTTGTTTTGGTGTGTGTGTGTGTGTGTGTATTTATTTTATTAATGCATATTTCTCCTGGGGAAAAGCATATAATTTTATGATACTACCAAAGGTGTACATGACCCAAACAGGTTTTAAATCACTAACCTAGAATCAATAACTTATACCTGGAAGTCAACTTTAGGATGAGTTTGCCCAAAAATAATTTCCTGTATTATGTAAAATTGTTAACCACATTGCATCCAAATTAATCTTATATAATTAAAAAGATATTCTGATACAAAACATATAAAATATAATGCTATGCAGTATTCATGTTTATGAATGAAAGTACTCAAGAAATTGCTAAATTATAAAGTTTAACTATTATAGGCATTTCTCAGCAATGTTTTAAGGATGATATCCAATATGATACATTAACTGGGCATTCATTGGAGAAAGGCAATGATAAAGCCACATTTATTAAGCCTCTACTATGGATGAAACAATTTAGTCTGAAAATGTCACCCGAGTTGTGCTCATTCACAGGGAAATCTTAAGTGTCTCATACTGATGAAATACAGTAAAACAAGGTACAAGACTTTGTAAGTTTATTTCAGTCACACTGGTTTTAGTGCTATTACCAGTTATTTTGCCAGCTTGTTTGTTTTCATAATAAGTAGAAAATAGCCCACCCTACAATTACTTTTATAAATATGCTTGAAATGGAAATTGTTATAGATTCCTGATGAAGAAATTAACATAGTCTTCTTGAAAAAATTATTAACCTAAGTTGAACTTATAAAATAGAAAGTTTTAAAAGTACTCATAATTTTAGCATCCAGAAGTAGTCACTGTTAACATTTTGCTATACATTATTTTAAAGTTTTCCTTGTACATATGTTTCTGATTGTGTTTTTTTTTAGAAAAGTTTATAAGAATTAGTCATTAAAATAAGACCTCTTAGGGGCACCTGGGTGGCTCAGTTGGTAAAGCGTCGGACTTCAGTTCGTGAGTTCAAGACCTGCGTCAGGCCCTATGATGACAGCTCAGAGCCTGGAGCCTGCTTTGGATTCTGTGTGTGTGTCTCTCTCTGCCTCTCCCCCGCTTGCACTCTTGTCTTTCTCTCTCAAAAATAAATAAACGTTAAAAAAAAATTAAAAAAAAAATAAGACCTCTTAGTTTGAAAAAGGAATTCAATCCAGTCACTGGTTTTGTTATACCTCCATGTCTGTAGTGTCAAATGACAAAACTAAAACAATTTAGTAATGAGTTTGATGTCTTTTATTCAAAGGAAAACAGTCCATAGGTTGGAGGAGTACTGTGCCTCACAAACAATGCAACACTTTTCTGGAGTGATTTTGGGCAAGAGAGAGTTTAATAGAATGTTAGAAGAGGCAACACAGAAATGGTGTGATTGGCTAAGAGGTCAAGGATTTCCTTATAAGACTAACAGGTCCTATTTTTTAGGGTAAGGTAAGCTAGCTAAAGCTGAGATGAAGGATTGTGATTGGTATATGTTAGGTTTCCTTGACAGGTATTTCCCATTAAGTGCAGGCTAACTAAAGTTTAGATTTGTGATATGAGCTGGGCCACTAGGGTAGCCTCCATTTTGTGGGCCTTGATATACAAATTAACTTTATCAGTGGGGATAAAAAGGAAGTGACAATGATACCCAACTGATTTGACAGACCTTTTGACTATTTGCACCTTTTGGAATTATACAGATACAAATTTATGTATAATTCCAGGAGATCAAATGATAAAGTAAAGGTACTCAGAATTCTTCAGGTTCTCAGTATTTCCTTTTTTCTTTCCTTTTTTTAAATATAAATTATGCTGACAAGGATGGATTTATAATTTCCGATAACAGAATTGGATGTTAGTAGTTATAAATATGCATAAAATTCTGGCTTAGACCAGGGACAAGACTGAGTTTTGTTAATATTTTCAATTTGTTACCTAAGTGGATCAGATTCTCTGAGATAGTTTGTTTTTTTTTTAATGTTTATTTATTTGAGAGAGAGAGCTGGCGGGGGGGGGGGGTGACGTGGGGGTGGCGGCAGGCAGAGAGAGAGAGAGAGAGAGAGAGAGAGAGAGAGAGAGAGAATCCTAGGCAGGCTCTGTGCTGTCAGCGTAAAGCCAATGTAGGGCTCAGTCCCATGAACCATGAGATCATGACCTGAGCTGAAATCAAAAGTTGATGCTCTACCAACTGAGCCACCCAAGCACCCCTTCTCTGAGCTAGTTTTATGAGACAGAGTGATGACTCTCTATAGTTGCTGTCTTCCTTTTCTTTCTGAAAATCTGTGTGATAATGTTAATGAAGACTATATTTGCAAGTTGTGCTCTGTAATATATTAGCGTTATAAAGAAGAGCAGGCCTAAGAAGCTCAAATTTCACTCTCAAAAAATGGTAAGAGGGGCACTTGCCTAGTTCAGTTGGTAGAGCATCAACTGTTGATTTGAGGGTCATGAGTTCACGTGCCACACTGGACCTGGAGCCTACTTAAAATTTTTTTTTTTTTTAATTTTAAAGGGGTTCCTGGGTGGCTCAGTCTATTAAGTGTTAGACTCTTGATTTTGGCTCAGGTCATGATCTCGCAGTCATGGGATTCAGCCCCTCATTGGGCTCCATGCTGAGTGTGGAACCTGCTTGAGATGCTTTTCCTCTGCTCCTCTACCCTGTTCTCTCTGTCTCTAAAATAAAAAAAAAAAAAAATTAAAAAAAAAAGAAGAAGAGTTATGGAGTAAAATTAAATCCTCAAAGAGGCTCAAAGAGGTTTGACCATGCAAAGAATGGTGAAGGGATGATTAAGAGAAGTTGGTCTTATTTGATTACTCATGGAAAAACTTAGAAATTCTTTGTATTTTCTAGGAGGATATAAGATTGGCACTTGACTGACCTGAGTGTTAGGATATGTTGAGATCCCATGATTTGTGAGGCTTTTAGGATTGAGTTGGAGTAAGGTTGGGACCTGCATACAGAGATATCAGGGATCAGTCATGGAACGATAAATACCAGAAAGAAGATGTATTATGTACTTAAAAAGATTTTGCCGGTTTAGCATGATTATCTATGTGATTCTGGACCATTCTGCATTTTGTATCCTCTAACTCAGGATCAAAGAAACTATTCAGTGAGAGATGGTGGATCATCCAAATTTAAAAGGAGTAGATAGCTATAGATTCCCATCAGTAGAAAAGATGTTAGAGGCTTTTTCCCCCCGACTTAAGCATAGTAATATAAAAAAAGAATTAAGGATGATAGGTGGACTATATTGTAGCCAATACAAAAATTTACTGAATAATTTGGCATAAGGGTAGTGCTTAGGATATATTAAAAATTTTTTTTAATGTTTATTTATTTTTGAGAGAGAGAGAGAGACAGAGCGCAGGCGGGGGAGGGGCAGAGAGAGAGGGAGACACAGAATCTGAAGCAGGCTACAGGCTTTGAGCTGTCAGCACAGAGCCCAACAGAAGGCTCTAGCCCACAAACTGTGAGATCATGACCTGAGCTGAAGTCGGATGCTTAACATACTGAGCCACCTAGGTGCCCCAGGATATATTTTAAAATAATGGTCTCATACCCAAACCCAAATAGGTTAGGGAATGATAATGTGAGATATGAAACAATTAAAACAATGGCAACTAGGAAAAAAATTATGTGACCTAATGATGAACCTGAAGCTTAAAGAAATTTTTTAATTTTATGTGAACTCTAAGCTAAAGATTTAATACCATATTAGAAAAGAAATTCCATAAATTATATTTTCTTAGTCTGTAATGTAAAAAAAGGATATAAAAATGAACATTTATTGATAATTTATGATAGCTGTATAACATGCAGTTTGCTTGTAATTCACTACTTCACTTAATTGGTTTATTGTGATTATTTTCTTCACTTCTAGCCATGTTTCTAGACATATTTGGATAATTGAGGAATCACATAATATATAGGAACTTTTGTGTAAAACAACCAGATTTCTGGAGCGCCTGGGTGGCTCAGTCAGTTAAGCATTGGACTTCGGCTCAGGTCATGATTTTGCTGTTCGTGGGCTTGAGGCCCGCATCGGGCTCTGTACTGACAGCTCAGAGCCTGGAGCCTGCTTTGGATTCTGTGTCTCCCTCTCCGTCTGTCCCTCCCTCACTCACACTCTGTCTCTATCTCTCAAAAATAAACATTAAAAAAATAAAAAATAATAAAACAACCAGATTTCTTAAAAATATGTAGAGAATCTGTTTCTGAAACACATTTCTGTAACTGTTCTTACCGTAGATTTCCAGCCATAGCCTATTTGCTTGCTATGTAATAGCTCCCTTCTTGGATTTCAAACCTGAAAACATTTTTTGAATTTCACCAGGAATACTTGAGTTTGTGCTTTTAGGGACGGGTAGCATTCAGGATTGTGGCCTTAGACTTCTCTTGAGAGAAGTGAGAATATCTGGGTTCTGCTCAAGAGGGAGTTGTGCTGAGATGTGATGATGGAGAATAGCAGCTTAATCTCAAAAGGCTAAACTCTCTGCTTCAAATGATTCAGAATATGCTCTCTGGAATATAAAGGTTATCTTTTAAGAAGCTAGGTAAAATTTTTTACCCTGTTTTCAAAGGAATGGGTTATGCTTTGTTGTGTTGCAGATAACACCTTTAAACACCTTTACTATTCTTCATGATATTGAGATCTTTCTTAGGCCCATCATATAATTTCTACCTTCCTTGATTCTTAGGGAGCTAAATGTGACTTGTGGGGCAACTAAGGAATATCCATTGTCAAGTAAACCAGGTGTTAAGTTGTGTTTGAACTTCAAATTGGTAAAGATGTTCTGTTATTTTCTGACCCACCTTTAGAGAGAACAGATCATTTGTACTGATTATCAAAATAATCTGTAAAATTTACATGGTGATGGATTGAAACAAAGTAATTTATTAAAAAATAAAGTGAACATGTTCATTTCCTGCAACAAAAATTGTTTTATACCTACTCTGTCATTGAAAGTTACAATCCATGAACTTTGCATATATCAACATTTATTTAGCATTCTAGAAAAGACCTGTGACTGTTTCAAAAAGCTCCATTTTTCCTTTTAGCAATTAACAAACAAAAATATAATAATCATAGCTAACATGGTTCTCTTTTTACACTGTATTGCCTCTTAAGACAAAGAGCCACTCTGGAGTTAAATAAAGTAAGACCTTTCTTTACCACTCTCATCTCTCTTATTCTTTGTGATTCTTTGGCACTCTAGTAACCCTAAAGTTCTTTCGATCCCTATGCCCTTCTCTGAAGTATTTCATTTTTGCCTATCAGTCATTAGAAATGTAACTAATTCTCAAAGTGCTTTACAAAATTTTTAAAAATTTTTAAAATTTGTTTTAATTCTTTTTTCTTAAAGTTCATTTATTTATTTTGAGAGAGAGACAGAGAAAGAAAAATCCCAAGCAGGCTCCACACTGTCAGCATGGAGTCTGAACAGGGCTCGAACTCATGAGATGTGAGATCATGACCTGAGTGGAAGTCAAGTGTTGGATGCTTAACCAACTGAGCCACCCAGGCGCTGCAAATTTGTTTTAATTCTTATAAGTATTTATATATCATTTCTTACTTATTTCTTATGTGCCACTGTGGCCACCTTCTTGTAGCAAGAGAAGGCTGGGAGAGTTGACAGAGCTCAGTTGAGTGAGGGCTGATCAGGCAGGGAACTTTAATTACATCTGTTATGCCTTTTTAAAAAAATTCACTTTTCAATTGTTTGCTGCTAATATATCAAATTAGCCAATTATTATATAATAACTTTGTATCCAGAAATTCTGCTAAATTTACTATAAGTGCTGGTTCCTGTCTTATGGATTCTTTAGGATTTTATAAGCAAATAATTGCCATCTATAAATAAAGTTTTTCTTCTTCTTAGCCAGTGTTTATATCTTTCATTTATTTTTATTGCCTTGTTTTAATTGCTAGGACTTCTACCAGAGTGTTGAGTAAAAGTAGTGAAAGTAGACATTGTTGCTTAAAATTTTTTTTAATTAATTAATTAATTTTTTTTTTTTTTTTAATTTTAGGGCATGGGAACAAAGGACAGAAGGAGAGAGAAGGAATCTTAAGCAGGCTCTGTGCTCAGCACAGAACCCAACATGGGGCTCAGTCCCACAACCCTGGGATCATGACCTGAGCCAAAATCAAGAGTCGGACACTCAACTGACAAGATACCCAGGTGCCCCATGCTTTTTTTGATCATAGAAAGATAGTATTCAGTATTTCATTACACATAGCTGGAGGATTTTCATAGATGCTCAATCAAATTTGGCAAGTTCTCTTCTATTCCTAGCTTGCTGAGAGTTGTTACCATGAAGGGATATTAAATTTTGTAAGATACTTTTTAAAAAAATATTTATTTATTTATTTCGAGAGAGCAGACAGGGTAGGGGCAGAGAGAGGGAGAAAGAGAATCCTAAGTAAGCTCCGCACTGTCAGCACAGAGCCCAATGCGGGGCTTGAACCACGAACTGTGAGATCATGACCTGAGCTGAAATGAAGAGTCGGACACTTAACTGAACCAAACCACCCAGGTGCCCCTATAAGATACTGTTTCTGAATCTAGTGAAGTGATGTCTTTTCTCCTTTATTCAACTAATATGATGAATAAAATTGACTGGCATTTGGATGTTAAATCAACCTTGTATTTGTGGATCATATTGTATTTCCTTATCTATATTTCCAGATTAAATTTTGTGAAATAGAAAAACAAGTATTGGTCTCTGCCCACCCAATCCCTGCACTGTTCCTGGTACCTGGTATAGAACTTCTAAAACCCTTGTAATTTCTGAAGTGATAAGGATACTAGGAGCGTCTTTTGTTCTAATATTTGGTCTTTGACTCTGGTTCCTGACACAGAGTTCTTATGTTCTTTGAAATTTCCTAATAGGAGTGTCTTTTGTTCCAAGAAGGCAACTTCTGGTGATCTTCTGGAAGAGGGATGGTCACCAGAAATATCAAGCTATGATTAGAAACTTGGAATTTTCAGCCCCACCCCCCTCCATGAAAAGGAAAGAAAGAGTAGAGATTGAGTTAATGATTGATCATGCATGTGTTGAAGTCTCATAAGAATCCCAAAAGTACAGAGTTTGGAGAGCATCCAGGTTGGTGAATACATTCATGTACTGGGAAGGTGGTGTACCCCAGCTACATGGGGACAGAAGCTTCTTTGGCTCACGACTCTTCCAGACTTTACCCTGTGTTACTCCTCATCTGGCTATTCATTAGTATCCTTTATGATATCCTTTATTTTATAATAAATTAGTAAACGTAATTAAGTGTTTCCCTGAGTTCTGAAAGCTATTCTAGCAAATGCTCAAACCCAAGGAGGGGATCATGGGAACCCCAGTTTATGGTCATTCAGTCAAGAGTACAGGCAACAACGTGGAACTTATGATTGGTATCTTAAAAGGTGGGACAGGACCATTTTGTGGGACTGAGCCCTTAACCTATGGGGTCTGATGCTACTGTCAGGTACATAGCACCAGAATTGAATTAAATTATAGGAAACCCATCTAGTGTTAGAAAATTGCTTGGTAGGGTGAAAATTCCCAAACATTTGGTGACCAGAAGTGAAGTGTCATAGTAGTGTAAAAGTAAAGGAGAAGCTCAGGAGAAGTGTGTTTTTCCTACTCAATTTCGTTCTTTCTTTCTTTCTTTCTTTTTTTTTTTTTTTAAAGTAAGCTCTAAGCCCACTGTAGGGCTTGAACTCATTACTCCAAGGTCATGAGTTGCATGCTCTACTGACTGAGCCAGCCAAGTGCCCCTCTTTTTTTAAATTCCAGTATAATTAACATACAGTGTTATATTAGTTTCAAGTGTACAATATAGTGATTCAACAACTCTATACATTACTCAGTGCTCATCAAGGTGACTGTACTCTTGATCCCCTATTTTACCCATCCCCCTCACCAACTTCTCCTCTGGCAACCATCAGTTTGCTCCCTATACTGCAGAGTCTGTTATTTTGTCTCTTTTTTCTTTTATTTTCTTAAATTCCACATGTGAGTGAAATCATACGGTATTTGTCTTTCTCTTTCTGACTTCTTTCATTTAGCATTATACCTGTAGATCCATCCATGTTGCAAATGGCAAGATTTCATTTTTTAGGCTGAGTAATATTTCATTGTATATATACACCACATCTTCATCCATTCATCTACTGCTGGATACTGGGTTGCTTCTATATCCTGGCTATTATAAATAATGCTGCAATAAAACATAGGGGTGCATATATCTTTTCAAATTAGTGTTTTCATATTCCTTGTATAAATACTCAGTAGTGGAATTAATTACTGGATCATATGATAATTCTATTTCTAATTTTTTGAGGAACCTTCATACTATTTTCCACAGTGGCTGCACCAGTGTGCATTCCTACCAACAAGGCAGGAGGCCACCAACAAGGCAGGAGTGTTCCTTTGTCTCTACATCCTCACAAACACTTGCTGTTTCTTGTGTTTTTTATTTTAGCCATTCTGACAGGTGTGATGTGATACCACATTGTGGTTTGGGTTTGCATTTCCCTGATGATCAGTGTTGAACATCTTTTCACATGTCTGTTGCTCAACTGTATGTTTTCTTTGGAGAAATGTCTGTTCATGTCTTCTGCCCAGTTTTTAATTGGATTATTTGTTTTTTGGGTGTTGAGTTGTATCAGTTCTTTATATATTTTGGAGATACACACACACACACACACACACACACACACACACACACACACCCTTTATCAGGTGTGTCACTTGCAAATATTTTCTCCCATTTAGTTGGTTGTCTTTTACTTTTGTTGATTATTTCCTTTGCTTTGCAGAAGCTTTTTATTTTGATGTAGTCCCAATAGTTTGTTTTTGCTTTTGTTCCCCTTGCCTCAGGAGACATATTTGGAAAAATGTTCTACAGTTGATGTCAGAGAAATTATTGCATATGCTCTTTTCCAGGATTTTTATGGTTTCAGTCTCACATTTATGTCTTTAATCTATTTTGAGTTTATTTTTGTGTATGGTGTAAGAAAGTGGTCCAGTTTCATTCTTTTGCATATAGCTGTCCATTTTTCCCAGCACCATTTGTTGAAGAAACTGTCTTTTTCCCATTGCATATTGTTAACATTTTCTTAAGCAATTTTCGTAAAGCTGGGGCCCCTGGGTGGCTCAGTCATTTGAGGGTCCAGCTTTTGATTTCAGCTCAGGTCATGATCCCGGGGTCGTGGGATTGAGTCCATGACAGGTTCCCTCCTGAGTTTGGAGCCTGCATGAGAGTCTCTCTCTCTCTCTCTCTCTCTCTCTCTCTCTCTCTCCCTCTCTCCCTCCCTCTCCCTCTCTCCCTCCCTCTCTCCCTCTCCCTCTCCCTTTACCCTCCCACCCCCCGCTCCCCTGCTCACTCACTCGCTTGCACTCTCTCAAAAAAATTTTTTTTTTCATAAAGCTTTTGGCACATCATTTTCTTGTAATGTCTTTGTCAGGTATTGGTGGTATTGTAGTACTGGCCTCTAAAAACAAGATGTGAACTCTACTCCTCTATTTTCTGGAAAAGTCTGTGTAAAATTGGTATTATTTAAATGTCTGGTGGGATCCTATGGTAAAAACAGCTGGGCCTGGAGTTTTCTTTGTTTGTGGTAACAAATTCAATTTATTCAATGGGTATTGGGCTATTCAGATACTATAATTTCATCTTTTTTGTTTTCTTTAAAATTTTTTTTTAAATCTTTATTTATTTTTGAGAGAGAGAGAGAGAGAGAGAGACAGAGTGTGAGCAGGGGAGGAACAGAGGGGGCGGGGGTGGACACTGAATCCTAAGCAGGCTCCCGGCTCTGAGTTGTTAGCACAGAGCCTGATGCGGGTCTCGAATTCATGAACTGTGAGTTCATGATCTGAGATGAAGTCGGGTACTTAACTGGCTGAGCCACCCAGGCACCCCTCATTTTGTTTCTTTTTTATAGTAAGTTGTATTTTTCAAGAATTTTGTCCATTTCATGTGTGTTGTCAAATTTGTTGGAATGAGGTGGTTTTTAGACTTCTAATATTTATGTATTCCTTAGTGATAAGCTCTCTTTCATTCCTGTTATTAGTGATTTGTCTTTATGATTTTTTATTTTTGATCATTTTAGCCAGTTTTAATCAATTTTGTTGCTCTTTCCAAAGAAATCACTTCTGTTTTGACAACTTGTGTTTTTATTTCTATTTCATTTAGTTTTTCTCTTATTTCCTTCTAGGTGCTGATTGTTTTTAGCTTTTTAATTTTTTTTTAATGTTTATTATTTTGAGAGAGAGAGCGTGCAAGCAGGGGAGGGGCACAGAAGGAGGGGGAGAGAGAGAATCCCAGGCAGGCTCTGCCCTGCCCTCCAATGCAGGGCTCAAACTCACAAATTGTGAGATCATGGCTTGAGCCAAAATCAAGAGTCAGATGATGCTTCACCGACTGAGCCACCTAGGCGCTCCTTGTCTTTGGCTTTCTAAAGTGGAACCTCTGGTTACTGACTTCAGACTTTTCTTCTAATATAACATTCAAAGCCAGAAATTCCCTACTTTAACTCCATTCCACAAATATGTATATGTTGCATTTTTATCAATCACTTAAAAATACTTTATTTCCCTTTTGATTTCTTCTTTTACCCATGCATTATTTAGAAGTGTGTTGTTTAATTTCCAAATATTTGTGGATTTTCTACATACTTCATTTTTACCGATTTCCAACTTGCTGCCATTTGATCAGAGAATATATGGTATATGATTTTGATCCTTAAAAATTCATTAATACTTTATGTATAGCCCAATTATATAGTCTGCCTTGGTGAATATGCCATGTGCACTTGAAAGGAATATGTATTTGATGGTCATTAGGTGAATTATTGTATACATATTAATTAGTCCAAGTTGGTTGATAGTTCATATCATTTATATCCTCACTAATTTTTTCTTTTCTTTTTTTTTTTTTTTAATAGTTGAGAGGTGGATATTAAAATCAGGGCTGGGATGACAGTAATGCTGAAGTGAGTAAAGCCCCTGGGGTGCAAAATTTAAGGAGGCACTCATTCTTAGGGTCATGCAAGTACAGTGTTGTTTGGTGCTGTTTTTAGGTACATACAAATATGTGATAATTATGTCTTCCTAATGGCACATGACAATGTGCCTTTGTCACTGGTCTAGCTTATCTGAAATTAATACAGTCACTTTAGTTATATATACTATATCTATATACATTATAAACTCCACAACACACTGCTTTTAATAGTCATATGTAGTTTAAAGAATTTGAGATAATAAAAAGAGTTATTATATTTATCCAGTGAGTTACCAATTATGCTCTCTTCCTGCAGATCCTGTTTTCCCACTGGTAGCATTTTGTTTCAGCCTGAAGAGCTTCCTTTTATCATTTCTTGTAATGCAGGTCTGTTGGTGACAAATTCTATTAGTTTTCTTTTATCTAAAAATGCCTTTATTTTGCATTCATTCTTGGATACATTTTTCTCTGGATATGGAATTCTGCTTTGTTAAAATTTAAATAATTTTTAAATTGCTTAGTGTACACTGCCACCTCTAATTCCAATCCAGTTTAACAGGGTGATATGATGTATTATTACTTGTTACTTAGTTACTCTGCATGTATCCAGTCTGCCATCCATACAGACCATAACATCTGCCTGAGTTTCTCTATACATGTCAAAATATGGGCCCAGACCCTAATTCTGTCCCCAGTTGTAGTCACAAAGACTGAACTCCTCCACCAGCCCCAGCTTACACTCTCACAGAGAATATGTAAACACTTCTTTTTCTATACCTCTGTTTTAAAATTTGGAGGGAAGAAATTCTCTTAGAGCAAGCCCTGATACTAAGACCCCATGGCAGGCATGTATATCAAGTTAATCAATCTCTTTAACCGAGAACTGAATACTTTCATTGTAGACACATGCGCCCCAGGCTGTTTATATCATTTTTATTTAAAAAATTTGTATTTATTTTTGAAAGAGACAGAGTGTGAGTGGGGAAGGGGCAGAGAGAGAGGGGGACAGAGGATCCAAAATGGGCCCCATGCTGACAGCAGAGTCTGATGTGGGGCTTGAACCCATGAGTCATGAGATCATGACTTGAGCTAAAGTCGATGTTTAATCGACTGAGCCACCCAGGTGCCCCTATTATATACAGTTTTAAATGTGTTGTCCAATTCATTATATTCTGCCTCTATGTTTATTAATTCTTTCCTTCTACTTTTCTTTGTTTTACTTTTTTTTTTACATTTATTTGTTTTTGAGAGACAGAGGGAGAGTGAGTGTGCTTAAGTGGAGGAGTGGCAGAGAGATAGGGAGAGAGAGACAATCCAAAGCAGGCTTGCACTGTCAAGCATGGAGCCTGTTGTGGGGCTTCAACCCACGAACCATGAGATCATGACATGAGCTGAAATCAAGAGTCAGATGCCCAACCGACTGAGCCACCCAGGCGCCCCTCTTTGTTTTACTTTTTTTTTTTTATTTATTTATTTATTTATTTATTTATTTATTTATTTATTTTAGTTTATTTTTGAGACAGAGACAGAGCATGAACGGGGAAGGGTCAGAGAGAGAGGGAGACACAGAATCGGAAGCAGGCTCCAGGTTCCGAGCCATCAGCCCAGAGCCCGACGTGGGGCTTGAACTCACGGACCGCGAGATCATGACCTGAGCTGAAGTCGAACGCTTAACCGACTGAGCCACCCAGGCGCCCCTACTTTTTTTTTTTTTTTTTAATGTTTACTTATTTTTGAGAGAGAGAGAGAGAGAGAGAGAGAGAGAGAGAGAGAGAGCCTGAGTGGGGTAGGGGCAGAGTGAGATGGAGACAGAGGATCCAGAGAAGGCTCCGCGCTGATAGCAGAGAGCCCAGTGGGAGGCTCAAACTCATGAACTGTGAGATCATGACCTGAGCAGAAGTCAGATGCTTAATTGACTGAGCCACCCAGGCACTCCTTGTTTTACTTTTTTTATCCCTAACTTGTTGAAAGGGGTGCCTCATTTATTTATTATTTTATTTTCATTAATATAAGCATTAAGTTTATGATTTATCTTCTGACCACTATACTTGTATGCCCTAGGTACTACTGAAAAATCATTTAATGTTTGTAATATTATGGTTTCTAGAGGTTATTTATTTATAAGTTTTCATTTAAATTCCAGTTAGTGAACATACAGTGTTACATGTAGTTTCAGATGTAGAATATAGTGATTCAGCAATTCCATACATAAAACTCCTGTGTCTGGAGACACAGTGTTGGCAGGGGTTTGGGTTGGTCTTCTAAGGGAGGGGGCCCGCCACACTGAGACTGAGGCAAGCATGACTGAGAAGGGTGATTCTTCTGGAGTGTGTGTGTGTGCGCGTGTGCGCACGCATGTGGTTGATGTAAGCAAATTAGGTAGCCAGCATCCGTGCTGCTCTGTTTCCAGCAGGTGGCCCAGCATAAGCTGAGGAGTGGGGGAGGGAAATGGCACTAGCCAGTTCCTTTGTTCCTGGAGATGTCTCTCCCTGAATGCTGCTTCTTTGGGACACACCCCCAGAAGAGCAATTAAGCTCCCCACTGTGTGTTCCAGGTGCTCTTCAGATTGCTATTTCCACACTGTGTGTCCACATGCTGTTTGCCCTGTCTTCTCTCCAAGAGCAGTGCAATGCCCTCTGGGCTCTCCCCAGCCAAGCCCACTAACCTTTAAAACCCCAGGCTTTAAGCCTTGCTGGTTGTAAGAACTCATGAAATTCAGCCCCTCTTGTTTTCCAAGCCACTGTAATGGGGAATCATCTTCTCCATGTACTCCCCTGTGTGCTAGTCTGTCTCTCACCCTTCTCTCTACCCACTTACTCCCCACCATGGCTGCCAGGGTCTATTTCTCTCCCAACTACGTCTCCGCACTTCATACCTTCTTTGATGTGGCCTCTTCTCTACCTTTAGTTGTGGAGTTTGTTCTACCAGTCTTTAGGTTGATTTCTGGGGCAATTAGGATGATTTGATAGTTATCTAATAGTATTTGTGGGATGAGGAGAGCCTAGGTTCCTCCTACTCTACCACCATCTTCCTCCCTCTAGAAGTTTTCTTTATTTGGATTATATTTCCACAATTGACACAAGATTTATTTAGTAGATTGCTTGTTTATTTCCAAGTCAAAGTCTTGGTTCCCTCAATTTTCATCAATCTATTTTATTAAGCAGCCAAATAATGTTGTTTTATTTTACTTTTATTATATATACCTTGCTTTAGTAATAATGGAAAAATTATTCTTGGTCCCACTTGGTTAATCCACCACTTTTGATTTTCTTTAGGCTATCTGCTAACCTTTATTACCATCCTCTAGTGAACAGCCATGGCACCCATGGCACTTTGGTCCCCATGAAGATCTTTCTCCATATTATTGAGTTAGCATATTCTCTACTGCAGTTCCAAGTCTTTTTAAAATTTATTTTTATATTTTAATTTTTTTTCTAGAGAGAGCGTGAACATGTGAGTAGGGGAAGAACGGCAGAGAGGGAAAGAGAGAGAGAGAGAGAGAGAGAGAGAGAGAGAGAGAATCCCAAACATGCTCTACACTCAGTGTGGAGCCCGACATGCGGCTTGATCCCCTGACTCTGGGATCATGACTTAAACCAAAATCAAAAGTTGGATGCTCAACTGACTGAACTGCCTAGGTCCGGGTCTTTCTGATCAAAATTTTATAAGCTTTATAGTATGGTATACTTGTGAATAATATCTGAAAAGTCTTTGAGATACTTTTCTAAGAAATATAAGAATGGTCGGCTTTAGCTCTGCTAGTTTGGATATACTTTTACTCTCATATGAAATGGAGAATGGAGGAAACAATATAATGAGCCCATCCATGGATGGGAGATAGATAGATACAGGAGATAAATACTGCATGATCTTGGAACTAAAAAGAAGAGGATTTAGGTACCTGGCTGGCTCAGTCAGTTGAGTGTCTGACTTCAGCTCAGGTCAAGATCTCAGTTTGTGAGTTTGAGTCCTGCTTGAGCCCCATTAAGCTCCACTCTCCACACAGAGTCCCCTTCAGATCCTCTGTCTCCCTCTCTCTCTGCCCCTCCCCAGTCACGCTCTCTCTCAAATATAAAAATAAACACAAAAAAACAAAACAAAACAAGGATTGTATGGAAGAGGATTGGGTGGAATGAAATGTCTTATAAGTAGGGCCTTGTTATCCATGAGAAATTACTTGGATTTCATTCTAAGAAAAAAGACAAGCCATTAAAAAAAATTGTAAGTAGGGACTATCAAATCCTGATCTGCATCAGAATTAATCCAATAGAGACATTAAAAATATAGATGCCTAGGACCTACCCTATAGATGCTGATTCAGTCCATCTGGGTTGGTCACTGTACATCAGTACTTTGCAACAACTTTCCCAGTTGATTCTGATCAACACCTAAATTTCAGAACCATGGACTTAACATTTTACCTTTTCATAACTTCTTTATCATATATACAGTCCTCTCATTCTCGGAGTTTCTTTCCTTTTCTTCAAATTTCCAATACCGTGTTAGCTATTGACTGCTGATATTCATTATTTTCAATTTATTTCCTCCATGTAATAATTTTATTTTTATGATACAGGGAAAATAAAATCATTGTTTCCCTTCTACTGTTCTTTCAGATTTGGAGTCCAGATGTGAGACAAAGACGTTTTTAGGGGGAAAAAAAGGCTCTCAATGCAAGGTAATGGAAGGAAAATCTTGACTTGGAGGATTCCCAATTCCAGAAATAACTGGCAAAATAAAAGCACGATTTAGGCAAGGGTCTCAAGACTGAGATCTTAGCTAAATGGAAATAATGGCTGGAAATGGAACCAAGTATAAAAAAGCGTAAGTCTCTTACTCCACATCAGGGAATTTATTAGAGATATTCTATGGGATAAGGAATATGAGAACATCATTGATTATAGTTCAAACTTTGTTCGTGATGAGAGAATTCATTCTAGTGAGAAAATCTATGATTGTAAAACATAGGGAAAGCCTTTTTGTGTGCACAAATGGTGAAATGCATTATCTGAAAATTCCTGCTGTTATGAAACTTAGTGTCTGAAGTTTAAATGTTGTATATCCATAAAATGGAGTATTATTCAGCTATTAAAAAAAGAAATAAAGTACTGATTCATGCTAAAACATAGATGAACCTTGAAAATATTACCCTAATTTAAAGAAGCCAGACACAAAGGCCAAATATTGCATGATTTCATTTATATAAAGTGTTCAGAAGAGGTAAAACCACAGAGACAGAAAGTATATCAGTAGTTGTATGAGCACTGGGTGGTGTATGTAAATGATGAATCACCGAATTCTACTCCTGAAACCAATATTGGACTATATATTAACTAACTAAAATTGAATAAATAAAAAAAAGAAAGTAGATTAGTGGTGATAAGGGGCTGGGGAGAGGGAAGAATGGGAAGACTATTAATGTTGATAGTGTTTTTTCCTGGGGTAATGAAAATGTTCTGGAATTGGTGGTAATGATTGCACAACTTTGTGAATATACTAAAAATTACTGAATTTTACACTTAAAGGGAGTAAATTTTATGGTTACATGAATTATATCTCAGTTAAAAGAGATTATTATATACACACACACACACACACACACACACATGCACAACAGGCTGGAAGAGCATCACGCTCTAATAGGCATTTCACTTCCACAAAGCATTTATTAGCAAGATGACTGTTTTCTAAAACTACAAAAGTGTATTTACAGCTAGTTAGAAAAACTATTAATTAAGTAATATGCAGGGCTTTTGGGTTTAGTAGAAATTTTAGAGATAATTAAAGAATTCACTGTTGAGAAACTACATGAATGTAAATAACATAGGAAGAGCTTTAGAGAATTTAGAGTTCATATTGGTGATGAGTCTCATGAATTTATGGAATGTAGGAAGTCCTTTACCTATGGAAGATACTTTTGAGTATATCAGAAAAGGTTTCCTGATGAGACACTCTATGAAATATATAGAAATTTGCTTAATAGTAAGATTTGATTCACACATTAATGACAATCAGAACCTACATGTTGAGAAAACATATAAGAAATGTATCAAGGCTTAAAATTAAAAAATTTTTTTTTAATGTTTATTTTTGAAGGAGAGAGAGACAGAGCATGAGCAGGGGAGGGGCAGAGAGAGTGGGAGACACAGAACCCGGAGTAGGCTCCAGGCTCTGGGCTGTCAGCACAGAGCCTGTTGTGGCTCTTGAACCCATGAACCATGAGATCATGACCTGAGCTGAAATTGAATGCCCAACCAACTGAGCCACCCAGGTGCCCCTTAAAAATTTTTTTAATGTTTAGTTATTTTTGAGTGGGGGGGGGGGGTGGGGGAGAAAATGGGGGAGGGGCAAAGAGGGAGGGAGACACAGAATCGGAAGCAGGCTCCAGGCTCCCAGCTGTCAGCACAGAGCCTGATGTAGGGATTGAACTCATGAACTGTGATATCATGACCTGAACTGAAGTCAGACACTTAACTGACCAAGCCACCCAGGCACCGCTAAGGCTTTTACAACAACATTCCCTATCTTTTTCAGATAGGGAAAATAAGAACAGAATTATTTTCAAAATTTTATTTTCTTTTTGAGAGAGCAAGAGTGAGCAGGGGAGGGGCAGAGAATCCCAAGCAGGATCCACGCTGTCAGTGTGAAGCCTGACATGGGGCTCAATCTCACAAACCGTGAGATCCATGACCTGAGCCGAAACCAAGAGTTGGACACTTAACCGACTGAGCCACCCAGGTGCCCCTCCTTGTTGCCATTCTTTACATAGAAGTAGAGGTACCTGGTCATAGGGAATAGATACATTCAACTTTATCAGATATTGCAAAATTGCTTTCCAGTTTATAATAGTATGTTCTGGTCAACTTGTGGAATATACTAGCTGTATAAACCTGTTTCTGGAATGTCTCTTCATGATTACTATTTATATCTTTTTTTCTTTTTATCTATTCCTTCTTTACCTATAGATTTATAAATTTACTTAAATGCATTTTCTGTATTCTGATTCTTCAGTTGTTACACAGGACACATTTATCTTCATTAAGTAGGACATATTTAATTTTCTCTGGAAATTAGTAGTTAGAACTTCACGTAGATAGAAGTTTCAAAATCGTAGAGTGTTGGATTCCTTTGGGTGTATTTGTTTGGGTTTCTTTAACTGATTGAATCCTAGGTCTTTCACCAAACTTAGAAGTTTTTATCCATTATTTCTTCATCTGTTTTTCAGCACTGCACTTTCTCTTCTCCTTCCAGGAATCCAATAACATGGATGTCTGATTTTTATCTACCCCACTGCCCCCACCTCCCATTTCATTAAAAATAAAACAACAGAAAACAGCTTTTTATCTCTGTTCAGATCAGATCATTTCTATTGCTCCACCTTCAAGTTTGCTGGATTCTCTCCTCTATAATCTCCATTTGGCTATTGAGCCCATTTGGTGAGTTTTAAATTTTGGTTATTGTATTTTTCAGTTCTAAAATTTCCATTTGGCTCTTTCTTTAATATCATGTTTCTTTACTGAGATTTCCTATTTTCCCTTTGTTTTAAGAGTGTTCTTAATTGTCCAGATATGTCATAAGAAGTAAAATTTCTGGGGTGCCTGGGTGGCTCAGTCGGTAAGCATCCGACTTCAGCTCAGGTCATGATCTCACAGCTCGTAAGTTTGAGCCCCCCATCGGGCTCTGTGCTGACAGCTCGGAGCCTGGAGCCTGCTTCAGATTCTGTGTCTCCCTCTCTCTCTGCCCCTAACCCATTCGCATTCTGTCTTTGTCTCTCTCAAAAATAAACAAACATTAAAAAAAAAATGTAAGTGAAAACCACACTGAGATACTACTTCACACCCATTAGAATGATTTTTTTTTTAAGGCAAAACAAAATGAGTGTTGATTAGGATGCAGAGAAATTGGAAGCATTGCTGGAGGAAACATAAAATGGTGCAGCCACTGGGAAAAACTGACATTTGACATTTCCTCAAAAAGTTAAACACAGAATTACCACCTGATCTAGTAATTCCACTTCTGATTATATACTAAAAAGAACTGAAAGCAGGGACACAAACATATTTGTGTACCCACGTTTGTAAAGCATTCTTGACAGTAGTGAAAAAGTTGAAGCAACTCAAGAGTCCACTAAGAATGTTTCTACACATTTTTGACTAATGTGGTAAATAGTGGAGTATTATTGAAGACATTATACTAAGTGAAATAAGCCAGTCACAAAAGGACAAATATTGTATGTCTCTTATATGAGGTGTTTAGAGTAGTCAAATTCATAGAGATAGAAAATAGAATGATAGTTGTTAGGGATTGAGGGAGAGGGGAATGGGGAGTTCTTGTTAAATGGGTATGGATTTTCTTGAGTTTTTGACATGGATGGTGGTTGTACAAAAATGTGAATGTATTTAATGTTACAATTATACACTTAAAATGGTAAATTTTAGAGTTAACTATATTAATTATGTGAGGTGATGGATGTGTTATATTCATAATCATCCTATAATGTATATGCATATCAAATCATCACATTGTACACTCTAAGTATATATAATTATATTTGTCAGTTACTCCTTAGAAATGTAGAAAAGGTAACTTTTATGCATATTTTACAATAATAAAAAGAAAAAAGACACAAATAAGTTAAAAATGAAAGACAGAAAAAGACATTCCATGCAAATAGTAAAAGGTAGAAGGTGTTCCTTTACTAAATCAATCAAAATACATTTTAATTTAAGAATTGTTACAAGATAGGCATCTGGGTGGCTCAGTCGGTTAGGTATCTGACTTTGGCTCAGGTCATGATCTCATGGCTCGTGAGTTCAAGTCCCGCATAGGGTGAGCTTGAGCCCTGCTTTGGGTGAGCTCAAGCCCCGCTTCAGGTGAGCACGAACCCTGCTTCGGATGAGCTCGAACCCTGCTTCTGGAGAGTTCCTCTTCTCTCTCTCTGTCCCTTGCTCGCTTGTGCCTTCTTGCTCTCTCTCAAAAAAATAAAAAAAAAGAATTGTTAAAAGACAAGAATTTCATTATATATTGATAAAACAGTAAATTAAGAAGATATAACAAACATAAATCTATATGCACCAAACAACAAAGCCCCATAATATGTGACAGAAACATTGAGAGAGCTGAAGAGAAATAGAACTTTCTGTAATAATAATTGGAGACATCAATATCCACTTCCACTCATGGACAGAACAATTACACAGATGATTAATAAAGAAACAGGATTTTGGTAACAGTATATTAGACCTAACAGACATATACAGAACACTCTACCTGCCACAGGATATTACACATTTTTCTCCAGTGCATATTAAACAACCTCTAAGATAGACCATATATTAGGCCACATTAAGTCTTAATACATTTTTAAAGTTTATAATCATACAACAGAAAGAAACTAGAAATCAGTAACAAAGGGAAAGTTTGAAAATTCACAAATATATAAAAATTAACTCAGTCTTAAACAACCAATGGGTCAAGGAAGAAATCACAAGGGAAATTAGAAAATACTTTGGGATGTAAGAAAATGAAAACAGAATACTCCAAATTGTAATATATATAATTATTTATAATTATATTTCATTTCTAATAATTATATAAAATTATTACTATAACAAAGCATACAATGGGAAACATACACATACATTGAAAAGATCTCAGGGGCGCCTGGGTGGCTCAGTTGGTTGAGCGTCCAATTTCAGCTCAGGTCATGATCTCACAGTTTGTTAGTTTGAGCCCCACATTGGGGTCTGTGCTGACAGCTCACAGCCTGGAGGCTGCTTTGGATTCTGTGTCTCCCTCTGTCTCCGCCCATCCCCTGCTTGTGCTCTATCTCTCAAAAATAAATAAACATTAAAACAATTTTTTTAAAGATCTCAAATCACCAACTTAACTTTAACACCTTAAGGAACCAGAAAAAGAACAAACTAAACCCAAACTAGCAGAAGGAAGGAAATAATAAAGATTAGAGCAAAGATAAATGAAATAGAAATAGGAAAACAATATACATATATGGTGTTTATTTTATTTTTGAGAGAGAGGAGTGGGGAGGGACAGAGAGAGAGGGAGACAGGGAACCCCAAGCAGGCTCCCCACTGTCAGCACAGAGCCCAACACGGGGCTCAAACCCATGAACCATGAGATGATGACCTGAGCTGAAATCAAGAAGAGTTGGATGTTTAACCAACTGAGCCATGCAGGTGCCCCCAAAACCATTATATTGACTAAGAAAAAGATGTTACTCAAATTACTAAAAACAATAGAAAGTGGAACATTACTATTGATTTTACAAAAATAAATACTATTGTAATAGAATGCTATAAACAGTTGTATAACACCAAATTAGATCACCTAGATATAATGGACAAAATCCTAGAAACACCCAATCCACCAAATAGGACTCATGAAGAAATAGAAAATATGAATAGCACTATAACCAGCAAGGAGATTGAATCAGTAATCAAAAACTTTTCAAAAAAGAAAAGCTTAGGACCAAATGGCTTCACTGGTGAATTCTACCAAAGAAGAGTTCACACGAGTCCTTTTCAAACTCTTTCAGAAAAATCAAGGAGGAAATACTTCCTAGTTCATTTGATGAAGCCAGCATTACCTTGATTTGTCAAAGAGCCAGGACAAAGACACTACAAAAAAGGAAAACTATAGAGTGATATACTTAGAAATATTGTAAAATCTGTCATAAAAATACTAGCAAATCAAATTTGGCAGGATATTAAAAGGATTGTACACCATGAACAAGTGGTTTTTATTCATAAGATACAAGGATTGTTCATTATGTGAAAACCAAATATAATATACCACATGATAGAATGTGGGAAAATACATGATTACCTCATTTGATGCAGAGAAAGCATATGGCAAAATTCAACACCATTTCATGGTTAAAAAACAAAACAAAACCATAATTAAATTAAAAGCAGAAGGAAACTTCCTCAACATGGTAAGGACCATTATATGAAAAACCTGCTGCTAACATCATATTCAATAGTGAAAGACTGAAAGCTTTCCTTGTAAGATCAGGAGGAATATTAAGATGCCCATTTTTGACCTTTCTATTCAGCACAGTATTAGAAGTTCTAGCTAGAGCAAAAAAAAAAAAAAAGTTCTAGCTAGAGCAATCAGGCAAGAAAAAGAAAAGGCAGCCAATTGTGAAGAAAAGTAAAGAATCTGTCCATAGATGATACTAGTTTTTGTTGAGGACTAAAAATTTCATTAAGAAGCTGGTGGATCATGGTCATGTTTGCTGTTTCTTAATGTTTTCAAAAGTTTTATAGTTCTTCTCTGAAGATGGCATGGCATGCTCCAGAACCAGAGAGGTCTACATTGCATGTTTCCTATCGTGGAGTTTCCTTGGTTGTGGAATCTGCCACATCTAAAATCCAAAGAGGCCAACCAGTCATTAATGCTTCTTGATGGTGGGAAGTGCAAGATGCAATACTGTATCCATTATTTCAGAGGGAATATTCTGGAATGCCTCAAACCACTATAACCCCAATATTATCACTGCTGTGGTGACATTTTAATCTTCATAATATTTATCTGTTTTGTTGTGTTTTACCAAACCCTCCAATCTGGTTACTATCTTTTGCTAAACCAGTCTGATTAGGATGATTTCAGTCGTGTAGTGGACCAGTATGTAGTCTGTGGGATGTCCAACTGGTCCAGATCTCTTTGAAATATGACAGAAGGAAGCTAAAATAACTTAGTTGTAGAGCCAGAATAAAAATGTGTAATATCCAGGGGCACCTGGGTGGCTCAGTTGGTTAAGCGTCCAACTTTGTCTCAAGTCATGATCTCATAGTTTGTGGGTTCGAGCCCCATGTCGGGCTCTGTGCTGATAGCTCAGAGCCTGGAACCTGCTTCAGATTCTGTGTCTCCCTCTCTCTTTGCCCCTCTCCCGCTTGAGCTGTCTCTCTCTCTCAAAAATAAATAAACATTAAAAAAATTTTTTAGACGCAAAACCTCCATCCCAAGTGAATGTGAACCGTTTGTGATCCACCTTTCTGACAAGGATGGCCAATAGTTAGTTCAATGATTGGATAATGTATTTATTTTCTACTGCTGCACAAGAAATTACCACAAATTTATCTTGATAATACTCATTTTTGTTTCAGTCTGTCAGAAGTCTGGGGATAGTATATATATATGGGTTCTCAGAAGGCTGAAAACCAGTGCTTGTTGGGGCTGTGATTTCATCTGGAGGTAGAGATTCTCTTCCAATCTCACTTGGGTTGTTGGCACAATTCAGTTCCCTTCAGGTGTGTGACTGAGGTCCCATTTTAAAATTATGTTTTTTTTTTTTTTAAATTTATTTATTTTGAGAGAGCATGTACAGGGTAGGGGCAGAGAGAGAGGGACAGAGAGATTCCCAAGCAGGCACTGCACTGTCAGCACAGAGTCCAACATGGGGCTCGATCTCACAAACTGTGAGATCATGACCTGAGCTGAGATCAGGAGTCAGATGCTTAACTGACTGAGTCATCCAGGTGCCCTAAGTTCCCATAATCTTGCTGGCTGTTGACTCAGTGTCATTTTCATCTCCTAGAGGCCACCCTGAGGTACTAGCCACATAGCCCCAACCATAGCTCACAACATGGTTGTATGATTTTTTTTTTCCAGGCCACCAGGAGTGTGTCTGCTGCTGTTTCTTCTCTCTTTTTAAAAAGCTCCCCAGTTAGATGAATAGTGGTAAGAAGGTTGGATTCTTGTCTGCTATTGTACATTTGGTTTCTATGTCTATTATGTCCTTTTTCTTCCTCTATTTCTAATTTACCACATCCTTTAAGTGAATACTTTGTAATATTTTAATGTATCCAGTGACTTCTTGCTATATTGTTTTATTTAGGTTTTTTTTATTAAAAATTTTTTTTAATGTTTATTTTTGACACAGAGAGAGAGAGAGAGACAGAGCATGAGTGGGGAGGGGCAGAGAGAGAAGGACACACAGAATCTGAAGTAGGCTCCAGGCTCTGAGCTGTCATCACAGAGCCCAACGTGGGGCTCGAACTCACGAACCATGAGATCATGACCTGAGCCGAAGTTGGATGCTCAACCGACTGAGCCACGCAGGCGCCCCTAGTTATTTAGTTTTTGATTACATAAATCTTGTTCTGGAGCTTATCAGAAGCAGTTTCAGATTTATGCTAACTTAAATCCAATAAGACAGAAATGTTAGACTCCCGAGGGGTTTATTCTCTTTTCTCCATTTTTGATGTATTACTGTTTTACTACATCTGTGTCTATATCTCTACATACTACATCTGTGTTACAACTCTACAATACCTTGCTATGATCATTACTTTCTATAATTGTGTTTTAAAGCTATTAGAATATGTATAGATTTATAGATTTTGTTGTATTTTCTTATTATTCTGGTTCTTATTTGTTCCTGTGGTTTTGAGTAACCATCTGGGCTCATTTCCTTATCTCCCTACTACAGCAGCATTGTTTCCTCCCACCTCTTTTGTTCTTTTGTGCTGTTACCAGTATAGTAATATTACATATTAACATTTTATATTATTTTTCTAACACATTATTTACATGTTTTATAGAAATGCTTTTAACATAAGACAACAAAGTAGAAAAATGTGCATTTGTATTGTATTTTATAATTACATAGTTACTTTTACAGGTGCTGTTTTTAATGTATATCAAAATTACAATTAGGGGTCATTTGCTTTCAGCTTGAAGAAATTAGTAATCTCTTCAAGCTGGTGACAAAGCCTCTCAGTTGTTTATCTTGGAATAAACAAGGCTTTATTTAGCCTTCATTAAAAAAAAAAAAAACCCTTTTAATTTTTATTTACTTTTGAGAGAGAGAGAGAGAAAGAGAGAGAGAGAGCAAGAGCACAAGCAGGGGAGGGACAGAGAGAGGGAGACACAGAATGTGAAGCAGGCTCCAGGCCCTGAGCTGTCAGCACAGAGCCCAATGCGGGGCTTGAACTCACGAACTGAGATCATGACCTGAGCTAAATACTCAACTGACTGGGCCACCCAGGTGCCCCTAGCTTTCATTTTTTAAAGCCACTCTGGCTGGGTGTAGGATTCTTGGTTAAAAGGCATTTGTCTTTCAGGACTTGGAATTTGTCTCCCCACTCCCTTCTGGCCTCCATTGTTTCTGATGTGAAGTCAGCCATTAATCTAGTTGGGGCTCCCTTTTAAGTGATGAGTTCTTTTTCTCTTGGTGCTTTAAAGACGTTTTCTTTGCTTTGTTTTCAGCATTTTTACCCTGATATGTTGGTGGATTCCTTTGTGTTTCTACTACTTTGAATTTGTCGAACTTCGTGGACACAAATTATGATGACTATTAAATGAACATTTGTTTACTGGAGCACAGACTGCTGGATGGGGAGTCATGGTTCAACAACAGAACACAGGAGAAATTGAAATAGAGAAGTGCATTACATGTCTTGGAGGAAGTACACAAGAGGCCAGATGAGAAGGTCAAGGCAGAGTGCAGACAGAGAAAGTACAACATGGGGCACATGGCTTTATTACAGTGGAGTGCTTTATGGTTCCTGGGCTGGGGCTGGATTGGTCAATACAAACCAAAAGAATAGTATTTTAGTAAGACTCCCACAGGAGTCTTATCTAAGGGGCACATACAGATGCTGGTAGCCTGAGGAGACTTGATCAGAAGGCTGTTGGGAAATCATATCAGGAACTTTCATTTGCTGTGACTCTGCAGGCTGCTACCTAGGGTATGTGCTTATATGAGGGGGTTAGTGTCAGTTGAAGATTTTGGCAAGACACTTAACCAAACGAAATGTATGCCAAAGCAGCAATATTAGTTTAGCTAATGATAATAGTAAATAA
The DNA here is from genome assembly GCF_028749965.1 of Puma concolor. Classification (NCBI taxonomy): domain Eukaryota; kingdom Metazoa; phylum Chordata; class Mammalia; order Carnivora; family Felidae; genus Puma; species Puma concolor. The sequence goes on from NC_141681.1 coordinate 45,606,975, forward strand.
TAGCTAATAATAATAGCTTAGCTAAACTCTCATTATTATTGTAAATAAATTTGGGAAGTTTTGAAGTTTTTTTAATGCTTTTTTTTCGAAACCTCTCTGTTCATTCTGGTATTCCCGTTATGCATATAATGGTGCACTTCACTAGTGCCCCACATTTCTCTGTTCATTTTTCCTTATTATTTTTTCTGTGCTTAAACCTGTATACTCACTAATGACCTATCTTCAAGTTTGCTAATTCTTTCTTCTGCTAATTCAAATCTTTTGAACCCTTCTAATGAAATTTTCAATTCTGGGATTTCCATTTTCTATCTTTGCGGTACTTGGCTGGCTTAGTTGGTACAGCATGTGACTCTTGATCTCAAGGTTGTGAATTCACACCCCACATTGGGATGGAGCCTACTCAAAATTTTTTTTTCTATCTTTATTGCCACACCTTACTTGATGTAGCATTGCCACTATTTCTTTAATCATGATTCCCTTTTGTTCTTTGAATATATTTATAATGGCTTCTTTGAAGTCTTTGTCTATTAAATCTGACATCTGGTTGCTCTATTAGGCAGTCTCTTTTTCTTTTTGCCAAAGCAGGAGTCATATTCTGTAGTTTCTTTGCATGTCTTATAAATTTTCTGTTGGCAAATAAGACATTTTAGATAATATATTGTTATTTCTGCATTCATCTGCTTAGGAAAATGTCAGAGGAGAAGGATATCCTCAAGAAAAGATAGAAGTAGGGCTTGAGATATTCCATGGCTACAAAGACCAGTTAGGGGTATAAATGGACCAAAAAAGAAAAAAAAATTAAAGATGTTTTTTTAAAAGTAAAAAGGATATAAGGTTTGATTCTGGGAAACTACTGTTTGGCTTCATGGTTTAAAACTTGTTCAAAAGTACAACATTCATTTGGGCTTTATGATAGAATATCTGTTGTATATTGCATCACTTTCTTTCCTGCCTCAATGTGGAAATTAAAGAGGGAGGAATAGGCAAACCGGGAATATAGAAGGGCTGACCTATTGCAGCTGTAGGTACTGTCACTCCTAGTTGGTGGGAAAAAGAGAGCAAGAGAAGGGGAAATAGTTTTGAATGTTTGGTCTCATGAATACTTTGCAACCTCTCATTATTTTACTGTATTTTAGGGCTTTTTCATATAAAATTTGTATACACTGTATACATAGGTATGAAAAATATCAACTGACCTTATTAGTTAAGTACCCCTTAATATGCTCCAGCACTAAGCAAACATTAATTCATTTTGTCTACATATTTACCTTTCCTGGATATCTCCTGTAAAAGGAATTATACAACATGCGGTACTTTGTGACTAGTTTCTTTTATTTACCCTAAAGTTTTGAAGATTCAAGTTATAGCACGTATCCTTTTCATTTCTTTTTATTGTTGAATAATGTTACCTTGTATGGGTATGCCACATTTTGTTTATCCATTCATCAGTTGATGGATATTTGGGTTGTTTCCATGTTTTGGCTGTTATGAATAATGCTGCTGTGAACACACGTACATGTTTTATGTGGACATATATTTTCATTTCTCTTGATTATATACATGGGGGTGGAATTGTGGATCTATGTTTACCCATTTGAGGAACTGCCAGATTCTTTTCCACAGTAACTGCACCATTTTATATTGTCTAGTTGTGTATGAGTTTTGATTTCCCCATGTCCTTGCCAATACTCATTACCTTTATATTTGATTCTAGCACATCCTTGTGTGTAGTATCTTATTATTTTGCTTTCCATTTCGCTGTTGGCTAAAGGTCCTGGGATTTTATTATACCTTTATGCATAAAGAAAGTAAACAGAATTCCCTTAACATAAAAATATTTTAACTATTTATGGCTTTCAATAAAACACAGATGACAGTTTAAACATTATTACCTGGGCAGCAAATAATGAAATAAATAACTAATAGGTTTACAGATTTAGAAAGTAAGGGACAGGAGAGCGAGGCTAATATTCATTTAATGTTCTCAATTTAACACTTTATTATATCAGTTTCTTTGAAATAAATTTTATGACAAAGAATGGTATTAATTCCACTGCAGCTCCACAGGGAGAGGGAGGACATGGCCTTCCTATTTTTCTAAGATTACTTTTTACTACTGTTCATTAGGTGGGTCTCCCTTCTTAGGCTAAGACATTAACTTGTTTGCGTTGTAATACAAAACAGGACTGGAAAGCTCAAAATATAAGGAAATGGAAAGTGCACAAGATAATTTTTAAAAATGTTTATTTATTTGGGGGCACCTGGGTGGCACAGTCGGTTAAGCGTCTGACTTCAGATCAGACGATGTCAGTTTGTGGGTTTGAGCCCCACATAGAGCTCTGCACTGACAGCCCAGAGCCTGGAGCCTGCTTTGGATTCTGTGTGCCTCCCCCCCCCGCCTCAAAAATAAACATTTAAAAATAACTAATAAGTAAATGCTTATTTTGAGAGAAAGAGCACATGCACATGTGTGAGTGGGGGGGAGGGGCAGAGAAAATCCCAAGCAGCATCAGTGCTGTCAGCTCAGAGCCCAACATGGGGCTCCATCTCATGAACCGTAAGATCATGACCTGAGCTGAAACCAAGAGTCAAATGCTTAACCAACAGAGCCACCCAAGGTGCCCCTGCAGAAGATAACTTTGTTAAGACACAATGTAATGCAGAGCATATAATGTTTGCAATCAGGATGACATTTCACTTTCCATCTTGCACAATCCTGTCTTTGCCTAATTTCTCACTGTTACCTCTTCTGCCTCACATCTGAGCATCCAAACAATGTGGCATGTAAATTAAGAAACCATATATACTGATACTCAGAAGACATAGGGTAAATGTAAGATGTTGTTTACAGATCCATAGTTACTGACGCAGTTGGGAACTGAGCTGTGTATTATTAACCATCATATCCAGTGATGGATCCAGTGAGGATCCAGGCTCTCACTACCCACAAAAACTCAACCTCCCATGTTGCCACTGCTAAAGAATAAACAAAGGGGGCATGTCAATGTGATTAAAAGTAGTTAATCAATTAGCAGGAATTCATATTAATCTCTTTGGGTGTGCATAGTTGCCTTATGCTATACAGTTTTCCAGCTATTTTTAATTTTAGTTTTGTGACATACAAGTGGAAAAACACTAATTTACTGAATGACTACATTACAAGCACTTTATATTCTTTATAAACTCCTTTGTATACTTTGTAAATATCCCTTCATTTAGACATGGTAGGTAGAGCACTGGCATGTCTATCTTCATACTTTATCTGAAGAGAATGAGTCTCAGTGATATTAAAATAAAAATAGGGATACAACTAAAAATGGTGCACGTGGAGACTGGAATCTAGATCTGTTTGACCCCAGAACTCATGAACATTATCCTGTAACTGACTGTCTCCACATGAGCTTGAATCTGGGAATATCTGCTGGCCAGGAGGTAGCCCATTTCTACATCAAATTATACAAAAACTTCATATTCATCCTTTAGCCCCCATAAACCTCCAAACTGGCAGTAATGGGAAGGCAGGGAGTGGAAGGTGAAAGGCCTGAATATTTAACCAATTCTCTTTCGTCTTCTTCTCTGCAGTCAGCATTTGGGTTTATTTTTCCAAATACACAGACTAAGAAAGGCAAGGACACTGCACTTTAGCCTCAACAAGTGACATGCTATTCTACTGAGTCTTTATCTTCCAAGAGCTGTTGCCAGGCCTCCTTTTAGCTCCATATCCCATCTCCCCAGTTTCTTTTTAATCAAGCTTATACTTCTTATGCTACACTTTGATTTCTGTTGGATCATGTTTTCTTTATTCCCCTTTTCTACTGGATTAAAAACTATTCTATTTCTTTTATAGGGTACCCTTAAATTTTTAACTTGTATCTTTGATTTGTAATTAGTGGGCATCTCCAGAAACACTTTAGAATGCTTTAAGTACTTTTTTTCTATTGTTATCTGGTGATTTTAATCTAATTTGTTTTGAAATGCCATTAAAATTAATAATTATTGTTTAGTATATGCTTACATTTTCCAACAGTTACCGATTTTATCTCATTCAGTCTTTCCAGGTTTAACGTACTTCTTGCCAATGTACATCCTTTAGAAATTCTCCAGTGAGTCTATGAAAGAAAAGGGTGGATAGTATTGAATTTATGTCCAAAGGAAGGCTTCGGACACTATTCCTTCTTTTACTGAGATTCAAGGTCTATTCTATCCATAGGCTCTTGTCATCATGGACCCGCTCCTCTTGTCCTTTCTCTTCTCCAGTGCTTTGTGTATAGAAAGCAGGCTTTCCCATCTGCTCTTTCAACCCTAGGTTACTTCTATACTTTTGGTGCCTATTATAGAGTGGAGGCATATAAACAGGACAAGGCATTCCTGGCATATGACTACATGGGAGAGGAGAAACATGATCCAGAAGGGTGAGCTGGAGAAGAAGGAGGACACTGTGATATGGGACCTCCCTTCTCACCATATATTAATATGTTATTAATACATGTATTAATATGTACACAATAATAATACATATTAATACAATAATTAGCGATACATATTAATAACATAATAATAATGCATATATTAATATTGTAATCTGATTTTACCTCCACCTTTACTGAAAAACCAAGGTCTGTGGACATGATGAAGTCTTTCCCTTGTATGGGCTCTCCTACACACTCACTACTTAGACATCAAATCACTGTCTAGGTAAGATTGGTTCATTCAAGGAATATATAGTTACTTAATTCAAGAGAATGTATGTTTGTGGGCATGAGAAAGGAGATGCTGAGTGAAATACTCAATAAGTGAACAGTATTTAAAATTAGAAGAACTTGGAGAAGGCAGAGCTCTGTTTATCTGGTGAGAATAAAAGGAAATGACCAGTTTCTTGAAAGGGAATACTATCTCCAGGAAGTTTCAAGATAGGAAAATGCTCATAAATGCTAGAGGGGAAAAGAATATTTCAGAAAAGAGAGAAGAAACAACATCTCACCTGAGGTATTTCTTTAAGATTTGCAAGAGAGGACCTTTTTTCTTTTGGATACTTTGTTAGGAAGGTGGAAAGGGAGAGAGAAGAGAGGCAAAAGTAGCCATGTAAAATCCCACTTCCCTTAAATGTTTCCATAATAACTTGGTTAAATCTGCCTAGTTCAGCAGTAAACATTTACTATTAAGTATTAAGAATCATTATGTTAGGGGTTGCCTGGGTGGCTCAGTCGGTTAAGTGCATTGGACTCTTGATTTCAGCTCAGGTCATGATCTCATGGTTCGTGAGTTCAAACTCCACATTTGGCTCTGCACTGACAGCATGGAGACTACTTGGAATTCTCACTTTTCTCCTCTCTCTCTGCCCCTCTCCCACACTCTCTCAAAATAAATACATAAACATTAAAAAAAAAAGAATCATTATGTTAGGGGCACCTGGGTTGCTAAATCGGTTAAGTGTCCAACTTTAGTTCAGGTGATGATCTCCCGGTTCATGAGTTCGAGCCCCACATTGGGCTCTCTGCTGTGAGCACAGAGCCTGTTTCGGATCCTCTGTATCCGCCTCTCTCTACCCCTTCCCTGCTTGTTCTCCCTCTCTTTCTCAAAAATAAATAAACATTAAAAAAATAAACATCCTCCACATTAAAAAAAATCATTGTTAAATATTAACTACTCAATAATAAAGGTTTGAGTAATAGAGGAGAAACTGATTATGTAGTTTTCTACGCTATAGGCTCCAGTCATATGGAAAAAAAATTTTCCTTTATATGAACTTTCAAATATTGATTTTTATAGTAAATATTTTTATTAGAGAATAAGACTGACTTTGTGATGAGGAGTATTTCAGATACTTTTCCTTGACTCAGAATGTCTGAAAAGTTATGAAATCACCCATGATTTCATCTAGGAATGGGGCTGGGGAGGGAGAAATCCCTCGAATCTGTTAAAAGAAGTACAGAGATAAGAAGTATTTTTCTTGTGTGCTACCTATTGAATCCTGGTCATTTCAACACATTAGAATTAGTTAATATGGCATTCCAGGTATATAATCCTATCACCTGTAATTTTACCTCCTACTTACCAATTCTTTTTTATAAAAATAATGTGTAAGTTTAATGTGTACCATGTTATGATGTGATACGTGTATACACTATGAAATGATTGTCACCATAAAGTTAGTTAACACCTCCATCCTCTCATATAATTATCTTTTTTGGTTTTGTGGTGATAACATTTAAGATCTAATCTCTTAACAACTTTGAAGTACATAATACACAGTATTGTTCATTGTAGTCACCACACTGTACCTTAGATTCTCCAGAACTTATCTTTTGTATCCTTTGACCAACATCTCTCCATTTCTCCTACCCTCGTAACCCCATGGCAACCACCATTCTACTATTTCAATGACTTTTTTATTTTTTTTTGTTTTTGTTTTTTTTTTTTAATTTTTTTTTCAACGTTTTTTATTTATTTTTGGGACAGAGAGAGACAGAGCATGAACGGGGGGGGGGGGGGGGCAGAGAGAGAGGGAGACACAGAATCGGAAGCAGGCTCCAGGCTCTGAGCCATCAGCCCAGAGCCCGATGCGGGGCTCGAACTCACGGACCGCGAGATCGTGACCTGGCTGAAGTCGGACGCTTAACCGACTGCGCCACCCAGGCGCCCCTCAATGACTTTTTTAAAAAAAGATTCTGCATATAAGAGAGATCATACAATATTTGTCTTTCCAGAGAAGACACTTAGCATATGCCCTCAAGGTCCATCCAGGTGGTCACAAATGGTAGGATTTACTTCATTAAAAAAATTTTTTTAACGTTTATTTATTTTTGAGAGACAGAGAGAGAGACAGAGCACAAGTTGGGGAGGGGCAGAGAGAGGGAGACACAGAATGCGAAGCAGACTCCAAGCACCCAGCTGTCAGCATAGAGCCCAATGCAGGGCTCCAAACCACAAACTGTGAGACCATGACCTGGGCTGAAGTCGGTCGCTTAACTGATGGAACCATCCATCCTCCCCAGATTTACTTCATTTTAAAGGCTGAATAAATACTCCATTGTGTATATATATACCACTTTTTCTTTATTCATTCATCCATCAATGGACACTTTGGTTGATTCCATGTCTTGGCTATTGTGAAGAATGCTACAGTGAATATGGGAATGCAGATTTCTTTGATATCCTGTTTTCATTTCCTTTGGATATCTCTATACTGCTATTTTACTTGATTAGAAACAGTCATAATTCCATAAGCAGAATCAAAATGACACATACCTTACTAGATACATAGTGTTTCTCAGTAGTCAATACCACTTACATAGTGATCTAATTTAATAGTCACCATGGCGTGGAGTAAGTACACAAAATCACGATAAATAGAGTTGGTACATACTCATTGGGTCTCCTATGTCTCACCCACTTCACAAAGCCACAATCCCATAGGATCTTACATCACATTCATAACTCCGCTAAGTCCATCTCATAATTCCATACAAGACAGCAAATCAAACTCGAAAACCACTTACTCCACAGTTACATAGAGCCTCAAACACAAGTCACTAACAACTAATTATTCTGCAAGGTTTATCAACTTCTTAGACAGTTAAATATAAACTGAACTATTACCCAGCTTTTTTTTCTTCTAGGTATTACCCCAGGAGAAATGGAAACATGCCAGCTTTATACATAGTATGTAAAACCTGGAAATACAACAAATGTTCACCAAGAGAAAAATGCATACACAAATTGTGACATATTCACACAATTGAATGTTGTTCAGAAATGAAAAGAATGAACTACATTAATAAACCTCACATTAATAAACCTTACAAAACTAGGATGTGAAAAAGAGAATTGCAGAACTGACAACTAAAATGTGGGCATGTGTATCAGAACTATTGCGGGGGCATCTAGGTGAAGCCTCCCAATTCGCCTCAGATCATGATCTCATGGTTTGTGAATTCGACCCCCCCCCCCCCCGTGGGGCTCTGTCTTGACAGCTCAGAGCCTGGAGCCTGCTAAGGATTCTGTCTCCTCTTTCTCTCTGCCCCTACGCCGCTCGCGCGCGCGCTCTCTCTCTCTCAAAAACAAACTTAAAAAAAAAAAAAAAAGAACTTTGGCTGTCTATGCTGTGAGACTGGAAAAGGACACGAGAGAACTTCCTGGCAGCGATGGTATAAAATACACACCAGGGCAGGCATACACATACCCAGCGTCTGCTATATGCCAGACGCCATTCTGGGTGCTGGGGCTTTCTCAAGGGGCAAAAACTGACAAAACTCGTCATCTCTGGTTCACGACCACGGGGTCCCGCACACACAGGCCTGAGTGAAGAGAAACCTCGACAGGCACCGGCTCCCGTTTCTCACCTCAGCCTTCCCGCCCGAACTGCAGTACCCTCCTCAGCCCTTCTCGGCCCGACATCCCTCAGCACGGATTCGATTGCTTCCCGGGCCCTCCTCAACCTGGATCCGATTCCCTCAACGCTCCTGGGTTAGGGTTTCCGGTTCTCTCCCGGTCTTCCCAGACTCAGGCTGCCTCCGTTTTCCTCCTTGCCCCGCCTCTGGCAGGGTTCCGCTTCCCTTTACTTTCCTCCCTGCCCAGGTTTCCGATTACTTTCTCGGCTTGGGCTCTAGTTCATGCAAAGACCTCTCGCTCCCACGAAACCATCACCCGGCTCTTTCATGTTTTAAGAACCGCCACGGGCAACCTTCCGCGGAGGACGAAAGATCAGCCCACCCGGAACTCTCAGGTGTTTCGGGGGCGTGACGTGAAATTCGCGACGGTTGTACTCTGCTGCGCTCGAAAACCAGAACATTTTTTTTAGTGTTGGACTACGTTTCCCACAGGCCCCAGGGCCACGAATGGGCTTCGACTTTTGGTTCCGCTTCCGGTATCTTCGTGGTTATTGGGTTTTGCCTGGTGAGTTAAGGTGATCCAGGTCGGGTTGCGGGAGGAGCTCGCGGTATGGAGGTCCTAAGCTCCCGGGGCGCGGGTAAGGCAGATGGAGCCAGGAGCCTTGTCCCGGTGTTTGCGTAAACCTCGCACGACGGTGGTTTCGGGTTTTACTGTCTGTGACAAGTTCGTTGTGAACTCTTAGTGCACACGCCTGCATGCGTGTGAGTGAGAGTGTGTGTGACAGGCCCTGGAGTGCCCAGACTGGTATACGATAAGGCTAGTGGGACTGTCAGTACACAGTCTACGGTGACGAAAGGTGTCTGATACTGTGACCGAGTGATCCTGTGACAGCTGGGCTGTAACCGACTGTAAGTTTGAACGCAGTGGGTAGGATTTTTTAAAATTTCCCTAGTAAACCTGTAGGAGTGCTTCACACAGAGGGGATATTGGGGAAGTGAGTGTTGCCCACCCAGGGTCCACTGTAGGTTCCATGGTTACTTGGAAGTGTTTCCCTGGATTCTCCTCTGTTCTTACATCTTAGAGCCAGTTTGATCTATCTATAAAGAAATAGACATCAGAGGGGAAGTCATTGCTTTCAGAACCACAGTGTGCCCCCTAGAAACTGCTGTGAACTTAGATTCCAGCGCTGTTTATAGGTATGGCCTTTAAGTGTGACACTGTTAAAAGTCAGCAGTATTCTATTTATCTCTTATTCCATCTAGATATATTTGTGGTGGGTCATGGGTCATGTCTGATGGTGGACAGTGTGTTGTTTAGCCTGTCCAGAACCTCAAGGGTCCCTTCTTGGTCTTGTAGTTCTGCAAGAGAAGCCTCCTGAAGTAGAGGAGAGTGTTGCTACTTAACAGCGCGTTCAAGGTCAGTTCGTGTTTACTTTTTGTTCTGTCATATATATTTGCTTTACAGAACATAAAATATTTGCTTTCCTTCTAGATTGTATGACCTAATTGTGACCCATCCATTTACCTGATCCCTAGGTGGTTGCCCCTTCCCAGTTAATAACAGGACCATAGGGATGGGTCCCCTTCTTCTCCAGTGCTTTTCCTTTTCCTTCCCAGTTAATATTCATATACATATTGGTAATTATTCAGTTTCCTCATGTGCTGTTTTCTTTCCTAAAGATGGTACAGAAATAGAACTAGTTGAACTCTTCGAGGATAAACTAAGGACTTTAGAGTGTGTTTTGTCAAGGAAGAGACTGGTGGTTAGGTAGAATAACACACCAGACACCTTTGATTTTATTCACAGACTTGATTTTCAAACAAAGGAAGGTAGGAAATGGTTTCATTGATTTTAGTCAGTAAGACATTTTAGGAGTAGGAATATGATTGGAGTTTGTGAAGAGAGGTCTGTGTGAACAAGGGCAGGGAGTTTTTCCTGAGAATCCAATCTCTTGGAGTGGTGAGAACTAAGTCTTGAGATTTGGCAGTATGACTTTTTCAGACCACATACTGTGAGAGGCTGCATAATATAACGGTATTTGAATCTAAAGGTAATATAATGCAAGACACTTGTGTAATTTAAAATTTTCTTTTGTACACAGTTTAGAAAGTAAAAGGAAACAGTTGAAATTAAGTATAATATCCATTAACCAATATATCTAAAATATTATTTCAACATGTAATAATATAAATAAATGGAAGTATTTTACATTCCTATCTTCATACTGAGTTTTCAAAATCTGATACATATTGTTATAGCACTTTTCAGTTTGGATGCTAAATTTTCAGTGGTTATGGTGAAATGTATTTCCTTATGTGGATCCTGAGAAACTTAACAGAAACCCATGGGGGAGGGGAAGGGAAAAAAAAAAAAAAAAGAGGTTAGAGTGGGAGACAGCCAAAGCATAAGAGACTCTTAAAAACTAAGAACAGGGGCGCCTGGGTGGCGCAGTCGGTTAAGCGTCCGACTTCAGCCAGGTCACGATCTCACAGTCCTTGAGTTCGAGCCCCGCGGCAGGCTCTGGGCTGATGGCTCAGAGCCTGGAGCCTGTTTCCGATTCTGTGTCTCCCTCTCTCTCTGCCCCTCCCCCATTCATGCTCTGTCTCTCTCTGTCCCAAAAAATAAATAAACGTTGAAAAAAAAAAAAAAAAACTAAGAACAAACTGAGGGTTGATGGGGGGGGGAGGGAGGGTGGGTGATGGGTATTTAGGAGGGCACCTTTTGGGAGGAGCACTGGGTGTTGTATGGAAACCAATTTGACAATAAATTTCATATATTGAAACAAAAAAAAAAGAAATGTAGTTATACCCAAACTGTAAAGTTGTGTTTAATTGGAAAACATTTTATATCACTTTTGTATTTAAATTAAAAATTAAAACAGGGGCGCCTAGGTGGCTCAGTCAGTTAAGCATGCAACTTCGGCTCAGGTCATGATCTTATGGTTTGTGAGTTAGAGCCCTGTGTCAGGCTTTGTGCTGACAGCTCAGACCTGGAGCCTGCTTCCAGTTCTGTGTCTCCCTCTCTCTCTGTGCCCCGTCCCCCTCTTCTCTCTCTCTCTCTCTCTCCCTCAAAAATAAGTAAACATTAAAAAAAATCTTTAACAATTAAAACAAAATTTCAGTTCCTTGTTCACTCTAGCTACATTTCAAGGAGGCAATAGTTATTAATCTTTATGTTTTACAATTTTATGTTGTAAAATGTAGATAATGATATCAATGCCTTATGGGTTTTTTATGAGGATTGGATATATTAATCTGGGCACAGCCCTAGAACACTTAATAACAGCCTTGCATTTATCAAATCCTCAGGAAACAAATGAAATTATGGTTATGTAAAGAGTCTAAGTATCCACCATAAATTTTCTAAAAATCAAGAACAATAAAGACATAAAATTGGGGCACCTGGGTGGCTCAGTCGGTTAAGTGTCTGACTTTGGCTTAGGTCATGATCTCACGGTTTGTGGATTCGAGCCCCACGTTGGGCTCTGTGCTGACAGCTCTGAGCCTGGAGCCTGCTTCGGATTCTGTGTCTCCCTCTCTCTCTGTGCCTCCCCCACTCTCGCTTTGTCTCACTCTGTCTCTCAAAAATAAGTGTAAAAAAATTTTTTTAAAAAGATATAAAATTAATTTTGATGAGATTTAAAAAAAAATTTTTTTTTTCAACGTTTATTTATTTTTGGGACAGAGAGAGACAGAGCATGAACGGGGAAGGGGCAGAGAGAGAGGGAGACACAGAATCGGAAACAGGCTCCAGGCTCTGAGCCATCAGCCCAGAGCCCGACGCGGGGCTCGAACTCCCGGACTGCGAGATCATGACCTGGCTGAAGTCGGACGCTTAACCGACTTCGCCACCCAGGCGCCCCTAATTTTGATGAGATTTAAAAGGAATCTTTGAAAATCAGATTTGCTAATGTCCTAGAATAGAACTTAGTTTTCTTTTTCCAAATTGTTTATTTATATGTATTTCTTTCTTTTTTTTAAGTTTATTTATTTATTTTGGGAGAGAGAGCGTGTGCGCACACACTCGAGCAGGGGAAGGGCAGAGAGAGAGGGAGAGAGAAAGAATCCCAAGCAGGCTCCCTGCTGTCACCATGGTGCCTGACATGGGTCTCAAGCCCGTGAACCCATGTGATCATAACCTAAGCTGAAACCAAGAGTTAGGCGCTATATTGATTGAGCCACCCAAGTGCTCCCTCATTTTTTTTTTAATTCTAGTTAAGTTAAGGGGTGCCTGGGTGGCTCAGTTGGTTGAATGTCAGACTCTTGATTTCGGCTTAGGTCATGATCCCAAAGTTGTGGGATCATACACTGTGTTGGGCTCTTCACTGAGCGTGGAGTCAGCTTGAGATTCTCTCTCACTCTCTTTCCCTCTTCCTTCTCACCCACTCATGTGCGTGCTGTCTCCCACTCTCTCTCTCTAAAATAAATGAAATGGAAAAAAACTTTTTTTTTTTTTTTTTTTTTTTTTTTAATTTTTTTCAACGTTTATTTATTTTTGGGACAGAGAGAAACAGAGCATGAACGGGGGAGGGGCAGAGAGAGAGGGAGACACAGAATCGGAAACAGGCTCCGGGCTCTGAGCCATCAGCCCAGAGCCCGACGCGGGGCTCGAACTCACGGACCGCGAGATCGTGACCTGGCTGAAGTCGGACGCTTAACCAACTGCGCCACCCAGGCGCCCCGGAAAAAAACTTTTAATCCTACTTAGTTAACATAGTGTAATAATGGTTTCAGGAGTAGAATTTAGTGACTCATCACTTACATACAACACCCAGTGCTCATCATAACAAGTGCCCTCCTTAATACTCATCACCCATCTAGCCCATCCCCCACCTCCCTCCCTCCATCAACCCTCAGTTTGTTCTCTATCAAGAATCTGTTATGGTTTGCTTCCCTCTCTCTTTTTTCCCCCCTTCCCATATGTTCATCTGTTTTGTTTCCTAAATTCCATATATGAGTAAAATCATATGGTATTTATCTTTCTGAGTGACTGATTTCCCTTAGGTTAATACACTCTAGCTCCATCCATGTCATTGCAAATGGGAAGATTTCTATTTCTTTGATGGCTGAGTAATATTCCACTGTCTATACCACATCTTCTTTATCCATTCATCAGTCCATGGACCCTTGGGCTCTTTCCATAGTTTGGCTATTTTTGTTGCTGCTATAAACATTGGAGTGCATGTGCCCCTTCGAATCAGCATTTTGGTATCCTTTGGATAAATACCTAGTAGTGCAATTCTTGGGTCATAAGGTAGTTTTATTTTTACCCTTTTGAGGAGCTTCCACAGTGATTGCATGAGATTGCATTCCCACCAGTAAGAGGGTTCCCCTTTCTCCACATCCTCGCCAACATCTGTTTCCTGAGTTGTTAGTTTTAGCCATTCTGACAGGTGTGAGGTGGTATCTCATCATGGTTTTGACTTGTATTTCCTTGATGATGAGTAATGTTGAGCATTTTTCATGTGTCTTTTAGCCATCTGGGTGTCTTCTTTGGAAAAATGTCAATTCGTGTCTTCTGCACACGCACTTGAGCAGGGGAAGGGCAGAGGAAGAGGGAGAGAGAGAATCTTAAGCAGGCTCCACACCCAGGCTGTGTGAACATGGGGGTATCTATATATATCTTTTTGAGTTAATGTTCAAGTTTCCATCAGATAAATATCCAGAAGTGAAATTGTTGGATCATATGGTAGTTCTGTTTTAACTTTTTGAGGAACCTCCATACCGTTTTCCATAGCAACTGCACCAATATACATTTCCACCAGCAGTGCACAAGAATAGATTTCCTTTTCTCCTCATCCTTCCCAACACTTGTTATTTCTTGTCTTTTGGATAGTAGCCATTCTAGGAGGTGTGAAATGATGTGTCATTGTGGTTTTGATTTGTATTTCCCTGATGATTAGTGGTGGTAAACAACTTTTCATGTGTATTGGCCACCTGCATGTCTTCTTTGGAAAATATCTATTCAGACTCTCTACCCATTTTTAATCAGATTGTTTTTTGGCTGTTGAGTTGAAGCAGTTATTTATATACTTTGGATATTAACCTCTTATCAGATGTATGACTTGCAATTCTTTTTTCCCATTCAGTAGGTTACCTTTTCATTTTGTTGATGGTTTCCTTTGCTGTGCAGAGGCATTCTAATGTGCTGTAGTCCCACTTGTTTATTTTTGTTTTTGTTGCTTTTGGTGTCCAATCCAAAAATCATTGCCCAGACCATTGTCAAGGAGTTTACTATGTTTTCTTTTAGGAACTTTATGGTTTCAAGTCCTATGTTCAACTCCTTAATCCATTTTAAGTTCATTTTTGTGTATGGTGTAAAATATGTTCCAATTTCATTCTTTTGCATGTAGTTGTCCAGTTTTTCCAACACTGTGTCATGAATACTGTATGTTCTTGGCTCTTTTGTCATAAATTGACTATTTATATGTGGGTTTCTTTCTGGGCTCCTTGTTCTATTCCATTGACTAATGTGTCTTTTTTTAAATATTAATATCATAACTGTTTTGACCACTATAGCTTTGTAATACAGTTTAAAATAAAAATGCATGATGCTTCCAGCTTTGTTTCTCAAGATTCCTTTCACTCTTCAGGGTCTTTTGTGGTTCCATACATATTTTAGGATTGTTTGTTGCATTTCTCTGAAAAATGTCATTGAAATTTTGATAGGGATGCATTGAATTTATCAATCTTTTGTGGTAGTCTAGATGTTTTAACAGTATTTAATTCTTCCAGTCTATGAGCGTGGATTACCTTTCTATTTATCTGTGTCTTCCTCAGTTTCTTTCAGCATTGTCTTATAGTTTTCAGTGTACAGGTCCTTCACCTCTTTGGTTAAATTTATTCCTATGTTTTTTTATTATTTTTGATGCAATTGTAAATGGGATTGTTTAAAGATTACACCAAAACAACCTCTTAGAACTAATAAACAAATTCAATAAAGGTGCAGGATACAAAATCAATGTACAAAAATCAGTTGCATTTCTATATGCTAATAATTACTGATCAGAAAGAAATTTTATAAATAATAATAGAATGTCATCTGCAAATAGTGACAGTTTGACTTCTTCGTTTCTGTTTTGGAGGCCTTTAATTTTTTTTCTTACCTAATTGCTCTGGCTAGGACTTCTGATGTTGAACAAAAGTGGTAAGAGTGGGCATCCTTTCTTGTTTCTGATCTTGGAGGAAAAGCTTTCAGATGTTCACCACTGAGTATGATCTTAGCTTTGTGCTTGTCATATATGACCTTATTATGTTGAGGTATGTTCCCTCAATGCCCACTTTGTTTAGTTTTTAACAAATTCATGTTGAATTTTGTCAAATGCTTTTTCTGGATCTATTGATTTCTGGTCATATGATTTTTATCCTTAATTTTTTGTCCTTTTACCCTTAATTTTGTTAATCCTTCATTGTGTGTCAATTGATTGACTTGTGGATATGGAAACATCCTATCATTCCTGGAATAAATTTCACTTGATCATGGTATATGATCTTTTTAATGTATTGTTGAATTCAGTTTGCTATTTTTGGAAGATTTATGCATTTGAGTATGTTTTTTATTTTGCTTCTGCCAACAAGAAATTTGGCCCGTGAGGGTACCTGGGTGGCTCAGTCAGTTAAGTGTCTGACTTTAGCTCAGGTCATGATCTCACAGTTCATGAGTTTGAGCCCTGTGTCATGCTCCGTGCTGCCAGCCTGCTTTGGATCCTCTGTCCTGCTTCTCACTACTCCTTCCCCATTACTGCACTCTCTCCTTCTCTCTCAAAAATAAATAAACATTAAAAAAAAAATTTGGCCCATGAATTTGCCACATTTTTAAAAGAGACAGAGTTAGTTTTATCATACTTCTAGACATGTAGTTATAAGTAGATAGTGGTAGTGGTCACCATGTGATCTGGCACATCTAAATATTCAAAACTTTTGTAATTTCAATTACCAGAGGAGCATAATAAAACTAGTAAGACTGCTATTCAGAGTTTCATATTTTTTAGAGATTGTGATTTCTTTCATAAGACCTAGGAATGATCTGGGAGATCCAAGTTTCATACAAGACCTCATCATACACATTATACTTGAAAGGACATATTTACAGACACAGAAGTAAATATGCATATAACTCCTGTGTTGGATATGGGAACAAGATTGAGCCTTTTATTATTAGGCTCAAGCTGTCGCTTGTTAGATAAGATTCTTTAAACTAGTTATATGTGTGCAGCTTTATGTGGAGGGCAAGAATATTTGTCCTCCTATGCTTTTTGAGAATCTTTGTGACAAATATTATTAATGAGGAAGAACACTGAAATAAGTTACCATGACATGGAAAAACAGACCTGAGAATCTCAAATTTCACTGTAAGAAAAAGGAGAAGAACAAAGGGAATTTTCAAAAATAATGAAACAAGATACATGAAATATTCTTTACAAGTTCATCAATTAATAGGCAACTTTTACTTGGTGTCATTGTTATGCCACTGAAAGTGCTTTATATGTTTTATTTCATTTGATACATACAGCAACACTTTGAGGTAGGTCACTGTTGTTTTTCCCATTTTACTGATGAGGAAATAAAGTCAGTTAAGTAATGTAGTAAAAAGTTACACAGTTAGTAACAACCAAAAATAAGGTTAATGAACTCAATTTTGGATGACAGATTCTATGTTCTTTATTATGATAGTATACAACCTCTGATCATTTTTTAAATCTGATTGTCTCACTAATTCATCAAATTTTTTTCATCAACATTTAATATGGATCAAGGGCAAATACTGCAGATATTGACAACCTACAGCTCACCATACTTTATTTAACCTTTATTTAACCTTTATTGCCTACTATTAGATATTCAGAATGATCATAAACTATTTTGTAGTATATGTGGATCTTTATAATAGAATTTTATTTGCATT
Organism: Puma concolor; assembly: GCF_028749965.1. NCBI lineage: Eukaryota > Metazoa > Chordata > Mammalia > Carnivora > Felidae > Puma > Puma concolor. The sequence continues at coordinate 45,624,210 of NC_141681.1, forward strand.
CATATGTTTCTTTTCTTTTTAATGCTTTTTTAAATTTATTTTTGAAGGAGAGAGAGAGAGAGACAGAGCATGAGTGGGGGAGGAACAGAGAGAGAGGGAGACACAGAATTCGAAGCAGGCTCCAGGCTCTATGCTGTCGTCACAGAGCCCAACACGTGGCTCGAACTCACGGACCATGAGATCATGACCTGAGCCAAAGTTGGACGCTCAGCCGACTGAGCCACCCAGGCGCCCCTCTTTTCTTTTCTTTTTTTTTTTTAAGTAGGCTCCATGCCCATCATGGGGCTTGAACTCACAATCCCAAGATCAAGAGTCACATGCTCTGAGCCAGCCAGGCATCCCTGCTTTTATATGTTTCTTTCCTTTTTTTAAATGTTTTTTTGAGGGAGAGAGAGCATAAGTGAGGGAGGAGCAGAGAGAGAGAGAGAGAGAGGAGAGACAGAAGATCCGAAACAGGCTCTATACTGACAGCAGCAAGCCTGATGTGGGCCTCGAACTCACAAACTGTGAGATCATGACCTGAGCTGAAGTTGGATGCTCAACAACTGATCCACCCAGGCACCCTTATATCTGTGTCTTAAGGAAGAATTTCTAGAATTTGCATTTCTAAGTCAAACATCAGATATTAAGTGCCTACAATTTGCCAATATTGTTCATGTAACATGTAATTAAGTGCCTAAAGTATGCCAGTATTGTTCATGTAACTTAAAGAGACATAGCTTCTATCCCTTAACTTGTTTATAACAGACCATGTAAATATATACTATGAATAGGACTAAAACTATGGTAGGGTATGGTAAAGATTATTAAAGAAATCAGACAATGTCCCTTTGTAGTTGTTGAAAAGGGATATAATGGACACAAACCCAAGGCTATAAGGTTTTGATCAACTTACACTAAAGCCATGATTTGTCAGAGTTCCCCAAAAACATCCTCAAATTTGATGATGTGCTAATTAAGACTTACAGAATTAAAGAAAATGGTGGTTATGAAAGGATATAATTTAAAATCAGCAAAGAGAAAAGTCACATAGGATTAAAATCAGCAAAGAGAAAAGTCACATAGGATGAAGAGCAGGAAAAAACTAGATGTGAGCTTCCAGTGGACTCACACAAACAGTGCTTAATTCTCCCAGCAACAATTTGTAAGAACACATGTGAACTGAGCCATGGAAGCTCACCTGAGCTTTTGGGTCCAGAGTTTTTATTGAGGATCAGAAACAGCCACGGGAAACAAACAAACAAACAAATGAAATATAGGCATGGAGTAACTATGTGATTTACCCTTACCTACTCAATTTCAAGCCCCTACAGAGGGCCCCTGGCAACAAAACAGTTTACCAAAAGTCACATTGTTAGCAAAGACTATTTGGCATAGCTCAAAAAAGCTTTTATTATTTTTTAAGTTTACTTATTTTTGAGAGAGAGAGAGAGAGAGAGAGAGTGAGCAGGGGAAGGGCAGAGAGAGAGGAGAGAGAATCCCAGGCAGGCCCCACACCATCAGCACAGAGCCCGACATGAGGCTCGAACTCAGGAACTGTGAGATCATGACCTGAGCTGAAATCAAGAGTCACTTAACCAACTGAACCACCCAGGTGTCCCTCAAAAAAAGCTTTTAAAGGGAGGATTTTTTTTTTAATTTTTTTTTAACATTTATTTATTTTTGAGACAGAGAGAGACACAGCATGAACGGGGGAGGGGCAGAGAGAGAGGGAGACACAGAATCGGAAGCAGGCTCCAGGCTCTGAGCCATCTGCTCAGAGCCCAACGTGGGGCTCGAACTCGCGGACCGCGAGATCATGACCTGAGCTGAAGTCGGACGCTTAACCGACTGAGCCACCCAGGCGCCCCTAAAGGGAGGATATTCTAAGGGCTCCCAGCTTATCTCACAGTAGCTGACCAAGGGCCATTCCTTTCTGTGGAAAGTGCAGAGTCTGTGTACTCCAGGTCTACTAAGATAATTTTTATTGCACCCAAGTGATATCCATGGAGGTGAATGGAATTATTTACTAACCTTTATGCTTTAGTGTATTTTGGCAGGTTATAGATTATTTCTAACTTTCCAGCAAATTACTCATGCTCAGATTTCATTCCATAATGAAGTAATTCTGAACTACACAGGCAAGAACCAGAGTTACAACTTACTTTGTAGTGAGAAGAATGTGAATTGCAAACTCACCTCTGCCACCTTATCTTTGCATGTGTTTTATATATTTTTTCTAACTGAAACATAAATTACTGCAAATCATGCAAACAACATTCTAGTTTGTTTTTAACATGTATATATACCCATTTAACCATCACATTTTAACATGTATATATACCCATTTAACCATTTTCTTAATCATCAAGAAAAACGTATTTCCTTCTAGTCATTACCAACTCACCCCTCCCTACCCTCAACAAAGGTAACTACTGTTCTTACCACTATTATGATAGATTCATTTTAATTAGATTCATATAAAAGAAGTTGATATAAATGTGATTTTACATAATATTGTATACATTTTTATCTGGCCTGTTTTGCTTAATTTCGCATTTGTGAGAATCATCTGTGTTTGTACTATTTTATCATTAGGTAATCTCCCATAATAAGAATAAATCCTATTTTATTTTGCTCTCCTTTTTTTTTTTTAACTAATCTCTATGCCCAAAATGGGGTTCAACTCATGACTCCAAGATCAAAAGTCACATGCTCTACTGACTGAGCCATCCAGGCACATCTGTCCTATTTTTTGATGGGCATTTGTGTCATTAACAGTTGGAGGCTTATATAATGATCCACCCAGGCACTCCTCTACCTTTTGATTCCTATGAGTAATCCTGCAAAGAATATTCATGTTCAAGTTTTTGTGTAGACATACATCTTCGTTTCTCTTCTATATGCCTACCAGTTGAATTGCTGTATCATATGGTAACTCCATTTTGAACATTTTGAAAAATTGCTAGACTGTTTTCCAAAGCAGTCACACTATTTTTAATTCCAATCAGCAGCATATGAGGGTTCTGATTTATTCACATCCCCCTAACACCTGTTAGTATCTGACTTTTTCTTTGTAGGTATCCTAGTAGGTATGAAGTAGTATCTCACTGTAGTATTTTACTCTGCTAAAATATATTTAAATTTTTTTTTTAATTTTAACGTTTATTTATTTTTGAGACAGAGACAGAGCATGAATGGGGGAGGGTCAGAGAGAGAGAGTGAGACACAGAATCCGAAACAGGCTCCAGGCTCTGAGATATCAGCACAGAGCCCGACGTGGGGCTCGAACTCATGGACCGCGAGATCATGACCTGAGCCGAAGTCGGCCGCTTAACTGACTGAGCCACCCAGGCGCCCCTGCTAAAATATATTTAAATAAGATTTAGTATATTAAACATTTTTAAGGTTAAAATTCAGTGGCATTAAATACACTTACATGGTTATGCAACCATCACCACCTATCTCCAGAACTTTCTCATCTTCTAAACTGAAACTCTGTACCGATAGTGACACTCTTTGATTCCCTTTTGGGTATGTTCTATAGTATCCTGTTTGTGGTTACCATGGGAAGTATATATCATAAAGTTATATAACAATCTATTTTAAATTGACATCAACTTTGTTCACATACAAAAACTCTACTTTTCAGTTCCACTTTCACTGACTTTAGATTAAGTCATGAGGTAACTTTTTTTTTTTTTAACGTTTATTTATTTTTGAGACAGAGAGAGACAGAGCATGAGCGGGAGAGGGTCTGAGAGAGAGGGAGACACAGAATCCGAAACATGCTCCAGGCTCCGAGCTGTCAGCACAGAGCCCGACGCGGGGCTCGAACCCACAGACCGCGAGATCATGACCTGAGCCGAAGTCGGATGCTTAACCGACTGAGCCACCCAGGCACCCCAACTTTTTTTTTTTTTCAATAGGCTCTATGCACAACATGGGGCTTGAACTCATGACCATGAGATCAGGAGTTGGATGTTCCACCAACTGAGCCAGCCAGGTGTCCCATGAATTAACATTTTTATGTACTGTGTACCCATTAATGTATATATAACTATTTTTTATTCATTTATCTTTTATATCTGTAGAAAACAAAAAGTGGAGTTAAACCAAAATTACAAAAATAATGGCTTTTATATTTTCCCTATGTATTTTCCTCTACGGGAGTTTTTTATATCTCCATATGGGTTTGAGTTACTGTCTGGCTTCCTTTCAACTTGAAAGTCTCCCTTTGGCATTTTTTGTAGAGAATGTCTAGTGAAAATGAACTCTCAGTTTTCCTTTATCAGGGAAGTCTTAATTTCTCCCCCACTTTTTTTTACTTTTTTTTTTACCCCCCCCCCCCATTTTCTAAAGGACAATTTTGCCACATATAAAGTTCTCAGTTGACAGTGTTTCTTTTAGCATTTTAACTTTTTTTTTTTTTAAGTAATCTCTGTGGCCAATGTGGTGCTTGAATTTACGACCCCAAGATCAAGAGTCGCATGTTCTATGGACAGAGCCAGCTGATGCCTTTTTAGCATTTTAAATGAATCATCCCGTTGGAGCATCTGGGTGGCTCAGCTGGTTGAGTGTCTGACTATTAATATCACCTCAGGTCATGATCTCACAGTTTGTGAGATTGAGCCCTGCATTGGGCTCTGCAGTAACAGTGCAGAGCCTGCTTAGGATTCCCTCTCCCTCTCTGCCCCTACCCACCTTGCACACACATGCTGTCTTTCAAAATAAATTAATAGGGGCACCTGTGTGGCTCAGTCGAGCATCTGACTTTAGCTCAAGTCATGATCTTGCAGTTCATGAGTTTGAACCTCACATGGGACTCTGCTGCCAGCACAGAGCCCGGTTCAGATCTTCTGTCTCCCTCTCCCTCTGTCCCTCAACCCCCCAGCACTTGCTCTTGCTCTCTCTCATTAATTTTTTTTTAAATAATTTTTTATTAAAAAATTTTTTTTAATGTTTATTTGTTTTTGACAGAGAGAGAGAGACAGAGCATGAGCAGGGGAGGGCAGAGAGAGAGGGAGAAACAGAGTCGGAAGTAGGCTCCAGGCTCTGAGCTGTCAGCACAGAGCCCGCCGCTGGGCTTGAACTCACAGACCGCAAGATCATGACCTGAGCCGAAGTCGGACGCTCAACCTACTGAGTCGCCCAGGCACCCCTCTCATTAAATTTATTTATTTTTTAAATGTTTATTTATTTTTGAGACAAAGAGAGACAGAGCATGAACGGGGGAGGGTCAGAGAGAGAGGGAGACACAGAATCCGAAGTAGGCTCCAGGCTCAGAGCTGTCAGCACAGAGCCCGACACAGGGCTCGAACTCACGGACCGTGAGATCATGACCTGAGCCGAGGTGGGTCGCAAAACCGACTGAGCCACCCAGGTGCCCCTGTTATGGTTTTTATATGCATTTCCCTGATCACGACTTTTGGCATATTTTTCCTCCACATGCTTAATGACATTTCTATATCTTCTTTGGAGAAATGTCTATTGAAATCTGTTACCAGATGTCTTTTTGTTCTTTAGTTGTGGTCGTCTTTACATAAACCCTTATCAAGGGTTTAGCTCTATTAAACCCTTATCAAATGTATCATTTATAAATATTTTCTCCTATTCTGTAGATTGTGTTTTCAGTTTTACCAGGAATGTTCTTTGAAAATTTCAATTTTGATGAAGCCCAATTTTTCCATTTTTTTCTCCTTGTTTGTGCTTTTGGTGTGCCGAGAATCCTTTGCCAAATTTAAGGTCATGATGATTTACTCCTGTATTTTCTTCTATAGGTTTTATATTTGCATGCCTTATAGTTGGGTCATTGATCAGTTTTTAGTTCATCTTTGTATATATTGTGAGGAAAGGGTCTAATTTCATTCTTTTGTATGTAGCTGTCCAGTTTTCCTATCATCATTTGTTGAAAAGACTGTCCTTTCTCCACTAAAAGGTCTTTGCACTCTTGTCAAAACTCATTTGACCAGAGGGATGCCTGGGTGGCTCAGTAGGTTAAGCATCTGACTCCTGGGTTCCACTCAGGTCATTATCTCACAGTTTGTGAGTTTGAGCCCCACATCAGGCTCTGTGCTGACAGCATGGAGCCTACTTGGGATCCTCTCCTTCTCTCTCTCTGCCCCTCCCTACTCGCTCTCTCTCAAAATAAAAAAGAAAAATCAATGGACCAGAGAGATACCTGGATTTAATTTCCAATCAGTTCTATTCTGTTGATTAATATATCTAACCTTATGGGGCGCCTGGTGGCTTAGTCAGTTGTGTCCGACTTGATTTTGGCTTGAGTCATGATCACAGGGCTGTGGGGATCGAGCCGAGCCCCGAGTCTGCTCCATGCTGGGTGTGGGACCTGCTTGGGATTCTCTCTCTCCCTCTGCCCTTCTCCCCTGCCTGTGCTCTCTAAAAAAAAAAACAAAAAACAAAAAACAAAACAGTAGATACATCTAACCTTATGCCAGTGTCCAACTGCTTTGATTATTGTATATTTGTAACTTTTAGATTGGTAAATGTTAGTTTTTCAGGGTTGTTTTTTTTTTCCCCTAACTGATTTGGTTATTCTGAATTACTTGCAATTTCATATGAATTTAGAAGTCAGCATGTCATTTTCTACAAAGAAGCCAGTTGGGACTCTGACAGGAGTTGCATAAAATTTAGATCACTTTGGAGAATATCGTGATCTTATTATTGAGTAGCCTGGTTCATAAACATGGGATGATCTTCACTTAATTACCTTAACTTCTTTCATTAGTATTTTGTATTTTTTAAAGTATACAGTTTGATGGGGCGCCTGGGTGGCGCAGTCGGTTGAGCGTCCAACTTCAGCCAGGTCACGATCTCGCGGTCCGTGAGTTCGAGCCCCGCGTCGGGCTCTGGGCTGATGGCTCAGAGCCTGGAGCCTGTTTCCGATTCTGTGTCTCCCTCTCTCTCTGCCCCTCCCCCGTTCATGCTCTGTCTCTCTCTGTCCCAAAAATAAATAAAAAACGTTTAAAAAAAAAAAAAGTATACAGTTTGAATTTTTGTTAAATATTTTATTAATTTGGATACTATTATAAATGGAATTACTTATTTCAGATTGTTATTGCATATGTATAAAAATATTTTATTTTTGCATATTTATTTGCATCCTGCAATCTTGCTCCATTCTAATAGTGTTATAGTTAAATTTTTGGATTTTCTGTATATAAGGTCATACCATCTATTAATGGAGATCATTTTCCTTCCTTCTTTCCACTATGGGTGCCTTTATTGATATTTCCTATTTGTCCCAGCTAGATCTGTAGAACAATGTTGATTAGAAGAGGCAATAAGGTATAGACTTGTCCTCTTCCAACATCAGGGGTAAGCATCACTAAGTCTAATGGTAGCTGTCAATTTTATCCTGTGGAGATAGTTCCCTTCTATTCATACGTTCACTCTTTTTTGTCATGAAAGGGTGTTGGATTTTGTAAATGCTTTCTCTTCATGAATGAAGATGGTCATGTAGTTTATTTTTTATTTTTTAAAGTTTTATTTATTTTGAGAGAGAGAGAGAAACAGAGCACATGAGTGGGGAAGAGGCAGATAAAGAGGCAGAGAGAGAATTCCAAGCAGGCTCAGCACTGTCAGTGCAGAGCCTGAGGCAGGGCTTGAACCCATGAACGGTGAGATCATGACCTGAGCCAAAATCTAGAGTCAGATGCTTAATTGACTGAACCACCCATGTGCTCCTATTTTTTATGATTCCGATATGTTACATTAGATTAACAATCTAATTTTGAATTCCACGGATAAATCCCACTTGGTCAAGGTATAGAATTCTTTTTATATGTTCCTAGATTCAGATGACTAGTGTTTTGTTTAGATTTTTTGCATCCATATTCATAAAAGGTATTAGTGATAGTTGCCCTTTTTTGTAATGTCTTTTTCTGATGTAGCTATCAGGTTACTTCAAGAGTTTGTAAAGAATTAGTATTCTGCTTGGTTTGGTAGACTTTAACTGTGAAGCTGTGCTGACCTAGGCTTTTCTTTATGGGTAGTTTTTAAAATAACTAATTCATTTACTTATTTGTTAGAATATTATTCAAATATTCTACCTCCATGAGTAGATTTGGAAGTTTGTGCCTTTGTATGATTTTATCCAATTCATCTGAGTTTTCTGATTTTTTTAAATGTTTATTTATTTTGAGAGAGAGATAGTGCATGAGCAGAGGAGAGGCAGAGGGAGAAAGAGAGAGAGAGAGAGAGAGAAATCCCAAGCAGGCTCCATGCTGTCAGCACAGAGCCCTGACACGGGGGCCCAATCCCATGCACCGTGAGATCATGACCTGAGTGGAAACCAAGAGTTGAACACTGAACCAGTTGAGCCACACAGGCGCCCCAAGGGCTTCCTGATTTCTTGTTGTACAATTGTTCATCCTATTCCTTTGTAATCAATTTTTATTTCTGTAAGGTTGGTAGTACTGTCCCCTCTTTCACTTATGATTGTGGTAATAGGAGTCTTCGTTCTCTCTGGTCATTCTTGATCATCTAAACATTTGTGAACTTTTAAAAACTTTTCATAGAACCAGGGGCGCCTGGGTGGCTAGGTTGGTTAAGCATCCGACTTTGGTCAGGTCATGATCTTGCGGTTTGTGGGTTCGAGCCCTGTGTCAGTCAGGCTCTGTGCTGACATCTGAGAGCCTGGAGCCTGCTTCAGATTCTGTGTCTTCCTCTCTCTCTGCCCCTCCCCCCCCCCACTCAAAAATAAATAAACATTTAAAAAAATTTTTAATAAAAAAAACCCACTTTTCATAGAACCAGATTTTAGTTTCATTTATTTTTGGATATTTTTCATATATGATATGTTTACTCTTTTCACAGTGACTTAAGGAGGGAGGTTAAATTTGACCCAGATATTTACTTTTTTTAAATTTTTTTTTTTCAACGTTTATTTATTTTTGGGACAGAGAGAGACAGAGCATGAACGGGGGAGGGGCTGAGAGAGAGGGAGACACAGAATCGGAAACAGGCTCCAGGCTCCGAGCCATCAGCCCAGAGCCTGAGGCGGGGCTCGAACTCACGGACCGCGAGATCGTGACCTGGCTGAAGTCGGACGCTTAACCGACTGCGCCACCCAGGCGCCCCTAGATATTTACTTTTAATTACAGGCACTTTAAACTTTAAAAGCTTTCCTCTAATCATTAATTGCATGTCATAAGTTTTGATATGTTGTCTTCATTTATTATTCGCAAATTGTTTTCTAGTTTCCTTTTTCATTTAAAAACATTTTTTTAATGTTTTTTTATTTATTTTTGAGACAGAGAGCATGAGCAGGGGAGAGGCAGAGAGAGAGACACACACACACAGAATCTGAAGCAGGCTCCAGGCTCTGAGCTGTCAGCACAGGGCCCAATGCAGGGCTCAAACTCATGGACTGTGAGATCATGATCCGAGCTGAAGTCGGACGCCCAACCGACTGAGACACCCAGGTGCCCTTCCTTTTTCATTTTTAATATATTGATTATTTAGGAGTGTTTTGTTTAAAAAAATTTTTTTAAGCTTTATCCATTTTTCAGAGACAGAGACAGAGCATGATGGGGGAGGGGCAGAGAGAGAGGGAGATACAGAATCCGAAGCAGGCTCCAGGCTCTGAGCTGTCAGCACAGAGCCCAGGCTTGAACTCACAGACAGTGAGATCATGACCTGAGCTTGAGTCGGACGCTTAACCGACTGAGCCACCCAGGCGCCCCTAGGAGTGTTTTGTTTAAATTCCATGTTTTGGAGTTTCCCATTTTTCCGTTATTTATTTGTAACTACATTATGGATAAACTGTTTTTTATTGTTTTTTTTTTTAATTTATTTAGTTTTCTGTTCTAGCCTAGCATATAGTTTCTTGTGGAAAATATTCCATGTGCATTTGAAAAGAATGTATATTTTGCTATTGTTGGGTGAAGTGTTTTATAAATGTCTGTTAAGTCTAAGTGGTTTATAGTGTTGGTTATAGATTTTTGTGTTTCCTTGACCTTTTTTCCTAATTGTTCTATCCATTATGAGCGTGGGATAGACGTGTGTGGCCACTTTTGCTGAATTGTCTTTCTCTATTTCTGTCAGTTAATTGTGAAAATATACATAACAGGATTTGCTATTTAATCATTTTACAGTATACAATTCAGTGATATTAAGTAAACCCACAATGTGCAACCTTTACCATCTAATTGCAGAATTTTTCATCATCCCGAAAGGGAACTCTGTACCCCGTAAGTAATCACTCTTTACTGCCTCTCCCTCAACCCCTTGCAATAACGAATTTTTCAAAATCTAAAGTTTTATCTATTTTAGGTATTTCAAATAAATGGATTAATATTCATATAAATGGGACAACAATATAATAATTGAAAGGCATTTGTGTCTGGCCTCTTCCAGTTAGCATGTTTTCAAATTTCACATGATGTAACAGGTATCAGTAATTGTTTCCTTTTGATGGCTAATATTCCATTGTGTTGTGTTTTCTTTTATGGCCTAACATATGATCTATTCTAGACCATTTTTCATTTGTACTTGAGAATATGTATTCTGGTATTTGGTGTTGTGTTCGGTGTATGTCTGGGATGTCCAATTGATTTATAGTGTTGCTGTACTCTCCTATTTCCAAATTATCTTTTGCCTAGTCTTTCTATCCATTATTGGAGTTGGTTTATTGGAGTCTCAAACTTTATTGTAGAACTTTCTATTCCTCCCCTCAATCCTGTCAATTGTTGCTTCATATATTTTGGGGCTTTAAGGCATATATATTCATAGTAGTTGTATTTTCTTGGTGGGCTGACCCCTTTTATCAACATAGAAGATGTTCCTTTGTCTCTTGTCTCTTCTAAGCCTATTTGGTCTCATGTAGGCTTCCAACTCTTTGAGGACTACTGGTATGCAACACATTTTTATATCCTATTTTCAACCTATTTATATGTTTGGATTTGTCATCAGTTTGTTGTAGACTGACTACAGTTGCACTGTATTTTCTATCCATTCTGCCAATCTCTGCATTTTAGTTGAAGATTCTAATACATTTGCATGTAAAGTAATAACTGAGGAGGACTTTTCTACTTGTTTTCTATATATACTGTCTTCTATTTTTTTTTTTAATTTTCTAATGTTTATTTATTTTTGAGAGAGAGAGAGCGAGGGAGGGACAGAGAGAGGGAGACACAGAATCCAAAGCAGGCTCCAGGCTCTGAGCTGTCAGCACAGAGCCCAATGTGGGCTCTGTTTTTTGAGAGAGAGAGAGCGAGGGAGGGACAGAGAGAGAGGGAGACACAGAATCCAAAGCAGGCTCCAGGCTCTGAGCTGTCAGCACAGAGCCCAATGTGGGGCTCGAACCCATGGGCTGTGAGATCATGACCTGAGCTGAAGTTGGATGCTTAACTGACTGAGCCACCCAGGTGCCCCTCTTCTGTGCTTTTCTATCCCTAATTAATGACTTCCTTTCTGTTCCACTTTTTTTTGTAGTTTACCATTTGACTCCTTTTATATTTCCTATTCATTATACAATTTAATCATTTTATTAGCATTTATCCTGTAGATTTCAATTAAAAATTTGCATTTGTGATGAACTAGTTTGAAATAAAACTAACTTTATTCAGGGGTACCAAAATCACTCTCAGGTTCAGTGATTTTCTAGAAGGACTCACAAAAGTAAAAAAAAGTTGGGGCATCTGGGTGGCTTAGTCAGTTAAATGTCCCAATTCTTGATGTCAGCTCAGGTCATGATCTCCTGATTTGTGGGATAGAGCCCTTCAGGGAGCTCTGTGCTAAAAGCATGGAGCCTGCTTGGGATTCTCTCTCTTTCTCTGCCCACCCCACTTTCTCTTTCTCTCTCAAAATAAACATTTTTTTGCATGAGTTTTTTTTCTTTTTAAAAAGGTTTATTTTTGAGAGAGAGAGAGTGAGTGCATGAGCGGGGAGGGGCAGAGAGAGAAGGAGACAGAAGATACCACAAAGGCTCTGTGCTGACAATAGAGAGACTGATGTGGGGCTCAAACTCATGAGCTGTGAGATCATGACTAGAGCTGAAGTTGGACACTTAACCAGCTGAGCCACCCAGGTGCCCAATAAACAAAACGTTTTTTAAAAAGTCAGAAAAACTGTTGTACTCAGTTTTTGCCCCCCCCCCCTCAGTGACAGGATACAGATTAAAATCATTAAATGCCAGGTAATCTACCAGGAGCTCATAAAGGACCTTCACTTTTGTTTGGAATAGGCAAAGCTTTAAACATTTCAGACCCGCTGAGTCAAACCTTCACTGTACGCCTATTTAGCTTTAATAGAAAAACTTTGCCCCTGTAACTGCTCACGTTCTCCCTTTTAAAGTTGCTTTTGTCCTAGATTATATCTTTATACAGTGTACCCTTTAAATAGGTTTATAATTATGTTTTATGCAGGTCTTTAAACATATTGCAAAAAAGGAGGAACAACAAACAAAAAAATGCAATACTATTGGGTTATATATTTTTGCCTTTTAGTTGCCTTCACCACCGTTCTTAATTCATTTACTTTTATTGAGATATAATTGACATACAACTACTTTTGGTATACATGATTTAATATATGTATATATTACAAAATGATTACAGAAATAAATTTAGTTAACACCCATCACCTTCTTCTGTTAACTTTTTTCCTTCTGATGAGAACTTTTAAGATTTAATAGCTTAGCCACTTTCAAACATACGCTGTATCATTAAGTATAATTACTATGCTGTACATTAATATCCCCTTGACTTACTTTATAACTGGGAATTTGTACCTTCCTTGACCACTTTCACCCATTTCGCCCACCCACCCTTCCACTTATCCCCACACCTATGGAAGCTACCAATGTGTTGTATTTGTGAGGTGTTTTGTTTTTAAATCTAATTCCAGATATAAGTAAGATCATTCAGTATTTGTCTTTCTCTGACTTACTTCCCCTAGCATAATCCTCTCAAGGTCAATTCATGTAGTTGCAAATGGCAGGATTTCCTTAGTTTTTTATGGCAAAATAACATTCCATTGTGTATACACACCAAATTTTCTTTAACATTCCACCCATCAATGAACGTTTAGTTGTTTCCATGCCTTGTGTATTGTAAATAATGCTGCAGTGAACCTAGAGTCTGCAGAAATCTTTTTGAGAGATTTCATTTCCTTTAGATAAATATCCAGAGGTGGAATTGCTAGATCATACAATAGTTCTATGTTTACTTTATTAAGGAACCTCCATAGTGTTTTCCATAACTGCTGCACCCATTTACATTCTCAATAGTGTAGGTTTCCCTTTCCTCCACAACTTTCCAACACTTGTTACTCCTTTTCTTTTTGATAATAGCCATTCTAACAGGTGTAAATCAGTATCTCATTGTGGTTTTGATTTGCATTTCTCTGACGATTAATGATATGGAGCACCATTTCATTTATTTGTTTGCCTCTTGTATTTTGGGAGAAAATATGTATTCAGATCCTCTGCCCATATTTTAATTGGATTGTGTCTTTTTTTTTTTAATTTTTTTTTCAACATTTATTTATTTTTGGGACAGAGAGAGACAGAGCATGAACGGGCGAGGGGCAGAGAGAGAGGGAGACACAGAATCGGAAACAGGCTCCAGGCTCTGAGCCATCAGCCCAGAGCCTGACGCGGGGCTCGAACTCACGGACCGCGAGATCGTGACCTGGCTGAAGTCGGACGCTTAACCGACTGCGCCACCCAGGCGCCCCTTGATTGTGTCTTTTTTTATACTGAGTTGTAGGAATCCTTTATATATTTTGGGTATTTAACCCCTTATGAGATAAATGATTTGCAAATATTTTTAATGGTTGATCCAGAGCTTAATGTGTACAGCTTCCAGTATATACTAAATTCCAATGAGATATAGAAATGTTATTTGTCTTTTAAAAAGCAGAACAAAAGAAATCTTATATACATATATAGCATTTGTTGTATTAATTTTATTTATCTTTTTTTTTTTTTTTTTTTAAGTAAGCTCTGCACCCAATGGGAGGCTTGAACTCATGATCCCAAGCTCAAGAGTCACATGCTCTGCCAGCTCAGCCAGCCAGGTGCCCTTATTGTTTTTGATTTTCTTCATTTGATGCTGTGGATTCAAAGTACCATCTGTATTCAGTTACTTACCCAGTATAGCTTTGCTACCCACCTCCTTTGTGTTATAGAAGTACAAATTATACTTTTATTGTTATTTTATCCTTTCTTATTTATTTTTAATTTACATCCAAATTAGTTAGCAGATAGTGCAACAATGATTTCAGGAGTAGATTCCTTAATGCCCCTTACCCATTTAGCCCATCCCCCCTCCCACAACCCCTCCAATAACCCTCTGTTTGTTCTCCATATTTAAGAGTCTCTTATGGTTTTTCCCCCTCCCTGTTTTTATATTATTTTTGCTCCCTTCCCTTATGTTCATCTGTTTTGTACCTTAAAGTCCTCATATGAGTGAAGTCCTATGATTTTTGTCTTTCTCTAATTTCACTTTGCATAATGCCCTCCAGTTCCATCCATGTAGTTGCAAAAGGCAAGATTTCATTCTTTTTGATTGCCAAGTAATACTCCATTATATATGTATATATATGTATGTACATATATGTATATATGTGTGTATATATATACGTGTATATATGTGTATATATATACGTCTATATGTGTGTGTATATATACATATAGACACATATATACATACATATATACATATATGTATACGTATATGTATGTATATACATACATATATACATACATATATATATACACATATATATATACATACCATATCTTCCTTATCCATTCATCCATCGATGGGCATTTGGGCTCTTTCCGTACTTTGGCTATTGTTGAAAGTGCTGCTATAAACATGGGGGTGCCTCTGCCTCTTCAAAACAGCACAACTGTATCCCTTGGATAAATAACTAGTAGTGTAATTGCTGGGTCATATGGTAGTTCTATGTTTAACTTTTTGAGGAACCTCCATACTGTTTTCCAGAGTGGCTGCACCAGCTTGCATTCCCACCAGCAGTGCAAAAGAGAGAGATCATCTTTCTCCACATCCTCACCAACATCTGCTGTTGCCTGAGTTGTTAATATTAGCCATTCTGACAGGTGGTATCTCATTGTGGTTCTGATTTGTATTTCCCTGATGATGAATGATGTTGAGCATTTTTTCACGTGTTAATCAGCCATCTGGATGTCTTCTTTGGAGAAGTGTCTATACGTGTCTTTTGCCCATTTCTTCACTGGATTATTTGTGTTTTGGGTGTTGAGTTTGGTAGGTTCTTTAAAGATTTTGGATATTAACCCTTTATCTGATATGTCGTTTGCAAATATCTTCTCCCATTCTGTTGGTTACCTTTTAGTTTTGCTGTTTCCTTCCTTGTGCAGAAGCTTTTTATTTTGATGAGGTCCCAGTAGTTCATTTTTGCTTTTGTTTCCCTTGCCTCCATAGACGTGTTGAGTCAAAAGTTGCTGCGGCCAAGGTCAAATAGGTTTTTGCCTGATTTCTCCTTGAGGATTTTGATGGCTTCCTGTCTTACATTTAGGTCTTTCATCCATTTTGAGTTTATTTTTGTGTATGGTGTAAGAAAGTGGTCCAGGTTCATTCTTTGGCATGTCGCTGTCCAGTTTTCCCAGCACCACTTGCTGAAGAGACTGTCTTTATTCCAGTGGATATTCTTGCCTGCTTTGTCAAAGATTAGTTGGCCATACGTTTGTGGGTCCATTTCTGCATTCTCTATTCTGTTCCATTGATCTGAGTGTCAGTTCTTGTGCCAGTATCATACTGTCTTGATGATTACAGCTTTGTAATACAGTTTGAAGTCCGGGATTGTGACGCCTCCTGCTTTGGCTTTCTTTTTCAAGATTGCTTTGGCTATTTGGGACCTTTTCTGTTTCTATACAAATTTTAGGATTGTTTATTCTAGCTCGGTGAAGAATGCTGATGTTATTTCGAGAGATTACATTGAATATGTATGTAGATTGCTTTGGGTAGTATTGATATTTTAACAACATTTGTTCTTCCTATCCAGGAGCATGGAATCTTTTTCCATTTTTTTATGTCTTCTTCAATTTCTGTCATAAGCTTTCTATAGTTTTCAGCATATAGATTTTTCACCTCTTCGGTTAGATTTATTCCTAGGTATTTTATGGCTTTTGGTGCAACTGTAAATGGGATTGATTCCTTGATTTCTGTTTCATTTGCTTCATTATTGGTGTATAGGAATGCAACTGATTTCTGTACATTCATTTTATATCCTGCAACTCTGCTGACTTCATGAATCAGTTCTAGCATTTTTTTGGTGGAATCTTTAGGGTTTTCCATATACAGTATCATGTCATCTGCAAAGAGTGAAAGTCTGACCTCCTCCTGGCTGATTTGGATGCCTTTTATTTCCTTGTGTTGTCTGATTGCTTAAGCTAAGACTTCCAATACTATGTTGAATAACAGTGGCGAGAGTGGACATCCCTGTCTTGTTACTGACCTTAGGAGGAAAGCTCTCAGTTTTTCCCCAATGAGGGTGATATCAGTGTTGGGTCTTTCACATATGGCTTTTATGACCTCAAAGTATGATCCTTCTATCCCTACTTTCTTGAGGGTTTTTATCAAGAAAGGATGCTGTATTTTGTCAAATGCTTTCTCTGCATCTATTGAGAGGATCATGTGGTTCTTGTCCTTTCTCTTAGTGATGTGATGAATCATGTTAATTGTTTTGCGGATATTGAACCAGCCCTGCATCCCAGGTATAAATCCCACTTGGTCACGGTGAATAATTTTTTTTAATGTATCGTTGGATCTGGTTGGCTAATATCTTGTTGAGGATTTTTGCACCCATGTTCATTAGGGAAATTGGCCTATAGTTCTCCTTTCAGTGGGGTTTTGTCTGGTTTTGGAATCAAGGTAATGCTGGATTCAGCACTGGCAAATTTGGAAGTTTTCTTTCCATTTCTATTTTTTGGAACAGCTTCAAGAGAATAGGTGTTAACTCTTCCTTAAATGTTTGGTAAAATTCCCCTGGAAAGCCATCTGGCCCTGGACTCTTGGTTTTGGGAGATTTTTGATTACTAAGTCGATTTCTGGTTATGGGTTATGGGTCTGTTCAAATTTTCTATGTCTTCCTGTTTCAGTTTTGGTAGTTTATATGTTTCTAGGAATTTGTCCATTTCTTCCGGATTGCCCATTTTACTGGTGTATAATTGCTCATAATATTCTCTTATTATTGTTTTTATTTCTGCTGCATTGGTTGTGATCTCTCCTCTTTCATTCTTGATTTTATTTATTTGGGTCCTTTCCTTTTTCTTTTTGATCATACTGGCTAGGGGTTTATCAGTTTTTGTTAATTCTTTCAAAGAACCAGTTTCTGGTTTCATTGATCTGTTCTGTTTTTTGGTTTTGATAGCATTGATTTCTGCTCTAATCTTTATTAGTTCCTGTCTTCTGCTGGTTTGGGGTTTTATTTGCTGTTCTTTTTCCAGCTCTTTAAGGTGTAAAGTTAGGTTGTGTATCTGAGATCTTTCTTCCTTCTTTAGGAAGGCCTGGATTGCTATATACTTTCCTCTTATGACCACCTTTGCTGTGTCACATGGTTTTGGGCTGTTGTTATCATTTTCATTGGCTTCCATGTACTTTTTAATTTCCTCTTTAACTTCTTAGTTAGCCCATTCATTCTTTAGTAGGATGTTCTTTAGTCTCCAAGTATTTGTTATCTTTCCAAAGTTTTTCTTGTGGTTGATTTCGAGTTTCATAGCATTGTGGTCTGAAATATGCACAGTATGATCTTGATCTTTTTGTACTTTTTGAGGCTGATTTGTGTCCCAGTATGTGATCTATTCTGGAGAACGTTCCATGTGCACTGGAGAAGAATGTGTGTTCCTGTGCTTTAGGATGAAATGTTCTGAATATATCTCTTAAGTCTATCTGGTCCAATGTGTCATTCAAAGCCATTGTTTCCTTGTTGATTTTCTGTTTAGATGATCTGTCCATTGTTGTAAGTGGGATGTTGCAAGTCCCCTACTATAATGGTATTATTATCAATGAGTTTATGTTTGTGATTGGTTTATATATTTGGGTGCTCCCACATTTGGAGCATAAACGTTTACTAGTGTTAGGTCTTGGTGTATAGACCCCTTAATTATATAATGCCCTTCTT
Source organism: Puma concolor (assembly GCF_028749965.1). Lineage (NCBI taxonomy): Eukaryota > Metazoa > Chordata > Mammalia > Carnivora > Felidae > Puma > Puma concolor. Next base: position 45,642,321 of record NC_141681.1, read on the forward strand.
CATCTCTTGTTTTAGTCTTTATTTTAAAGTGTAGATTGTCTGATGTAAGTATAGCTACTCTGGCTTTCTTTTGGCGACCATTAAGATGATAGATGGTTCTCCATCCCCCTACTTTCAATTTGAAGGTGCCTTTAGGTCTAAAGTGGGTCTCTCATAAACAGCATATAGATGGATCTTGTTTTCTTATCTATTCTGTTACCCTATGTCTTTTGATTGGAGCACTTAGTCCATTGATGTTTAGAGTGAGTACTGAAAGATATGAATTTATTGCCATTATGTTGCCTGTAGAGTTGGAGTTTCTGGTGGTGTTCTCTGGTCCTTTCTAGTCTTTGTTGCTTTTGGTGTTTGGGGGTTTTGTTTTGTTTTTGGTTTTTTTGTCTTGTCTTCCCTCAGTCCCCCTTCAAATTTCTTACAGGGTTGGTTTAGTAGTCATGAACTCTTAATTTTTGTTTGTCTGGGAAACTTTTTATCTCTCCTTCTGTTTTGAATGACAGCCTTGGTGGATAAAGAATTCTTGGCTGCATATTTTATGATTCAGCACAATGAATATATCCTGCCACTCCTTTCTGGTCTGCGAAGTTACTGTGGATAGGTCTGCTACAAACCTGATCTGTCTTCCCTTCCCTTGTAAGTTGAGGACTTTTTTCCCTTGCTGCTTTCATGATTCTTTCCTTGCCTGAGTATTTTGTGAATTTGACTATGATATGCCTTGTTGACAGTTGGTTTTTGTTGAATCAAATGGGAGTCCTCTGTGCTTCCTGGATTTTGATATCTGTGTCTTTCCCCAGGTTGGGAAAGTTTTCCGCTAGGATTTGCTCACATAACCCTTCTACCCCCTTCTTCTCTCTTCATCTTCTGGGACTCCTATGATTCTGATGTTGTTCCTTTTTAATGAGTCATCGATTTCTCTAATTCTTAAATTGTGCTCTTTTGCCTTAGTCTCCCTCTTTCTTTCTGCTTCATTAGTCTCCATAAGTTCGTCCTCTATATTGCAGATTTGCTGCTCTGCCTTATCCATCCTTGCCATTGTGGCATTCATTCGAGATTGCAGCTCAGTTATAACATTTTTTATTTCGTCCTGACTAGCTTTTATTTCTTTTATCTCTGCAGAAAGGGATTCTAATCTATTTTCAACCCCAGCTAGTATTCTTATTATTGCGATTCTAAATTCTGGTTCAGACATCTTCCTTGTATCTGTGTTAAGTCCCTGGCTGTTATTTCTTCCTGCTCTTTCTTTTGGGGTGAATTCCTGCATTTCATCATTTTGAAGGAAGAAAAAGAATAAGGGGAAAAATATTAAATTAAAAATATTAAAAGCAACACACAAAAAATCAAATAAATTATGCTATGATCTTAGGTCTGTTTTGGTCTGCTTGTTGAAAGGTGCTTGACAGATTAGAGAAAGAAGGGAAAGACAAGAAAAAAAAGAAAAAAGAAAAGGAAAATGTTTGAAAATTTGAAAAATGAATACAATGAAATGTAATATGAAATGATATAAGTAAAATAAAATTTGAAAAATTTACAAAAGTAAATATAGTAGAAAAAATTAAAGAAAAATGTTAATAAAAATTGACAATAAAAATAAGTTTCTTTCTGTATTCACAAAAAGAAAAAAAAGTTGAATAGATGGACCAGCGAACAGACTGAAATACGATTGAAATTACATCATTTTGCCCTAGAAGTCAAACTATGAAGCACTTTATAGTCTGTAAACTGAGCAGGCGGAGAGACTTGTGGTGTTCCTTAAGAGCGAGGTTGGTCCAGTTGGGCAGGGCTTAGTGTAATGGCTCCGTTCTCCACTAGATGGCACTGCTTAGCTTACTGGGGTGGATTGTTTTGGCACTTAGAGGTGTGTATGCACATGCGCAGGAGAGGTGAAGATGGCACCACCCAGATACCCACTCTCTAGTATCGGAACACTGTTCTCCCTGATCAGCAATTGTGCTCCCATCCTTTGTCTTCACCTTCCATCCACTCCCTAGTTCTACATTGTCCATGACCAAGGTGTCAGGTTGCCAGGCTGTACCTCCCCCTCTGCGTTTTTTCTCAGTTGTGGCTGTGTTTCTCCTCACTTCTGAGAGACTGCGGCTTTGACCTGCGCAGACCTTCTGGGGGAGGGTCTCACCAAGTAATGGCCAGGTGCCAGTCGCACCCGGGAACGTTTGTGGGACCATGCTGCTGCTGATGCCCAGAGACTGTGGCTGGGTGCCAGCCCATCCCAGAAAAAGTTCACATGATCTTGTAGCAGCGTTTCAGGGATATGGAAAATCACAACACACATCTGGCACCAGGCTTCACCCTTAACGTCCTTGTTCCAGCACCAGTGAATGTGGTTGTTCTCTGGTTCAGGTTGTGCAGATTGTTGTGTTATTTCTCAAATCAGTTTTTACGTGTGCAAGATGGTTTAGTGTTGATATGGCTGTATTTCACGGATACGAAATGCAAAAAAAACTTCCATATTGTTCTGCCATCTTGGCCCCTCCCAAATTATACTTTTATATATTGTAGGCCTAATAAAACATGTTATTTCATATAGTTGATATTTAAATCAGTTAACTAAGAGAGAAAAATATACATGTATACTGTCTTTGTTTATCAAATAATTACCTTTCCTGGTACTCTTTATGTTTTCTTTTTAAAAAAATTTTGTTTTTAAATGTTCATTTATTTTTGAGAGAGAGAGGAGAGAGGGAGCATGAGCTGGGGATGGGCAGAGAAAGGGCAGACACAGAATCTAAAGCAGGCTCCAGGCTCTGAGCTGAGCCTGATGCGAGGCTCAAACTCCCAAACTGTGAGATCATGACCTGAGCTGAAACTGGACACTTAACCTACTGAGCCACCCAGTCACCTCTCTTTATCTTTTCATGTGGATATATATTACTGCCTCGAATCATTTGCTTTCTGCTTGAAGAACTCCCTTCAGTATTAAGATAGGTCTGCTAGCAATTAATTCTCCCAGTTTCTATTTCATCTTCATTTTCAAAAAATAGTTTTGCTTATTATAGCATTCCTGGTTGAAGTTTTTGAGTCTTGGTTTACATTCTGGTCTCTGTTATTTCTGAGGAGAGGTCATTAATTATTCTTACTGGGGCTCACTTGTAAGTAACAACTCATTTTCTTCTTGCTGCTTTCATATTTTTCTTTCAGCGGGCACCTGGCTGGCTCAGTCGGTACATCGAGGGGGGCTCTTGTCTCAGGGTCATGAGTTCAAATGCCACATTGGGCCTAGAGCTGACTTAAAAAACAAAACAGAACAACAACAAAACAACAACCAAACAAATTTCTCTTTCACATTTCACCGTTTTTACCATGTTGTGTCTATTTGTAGATCTCTGTGCCTTGATCCTGCTGGGTGTGTTGAGCTTCCTGGATGTAAAAAATATAACTTTGAGAACTTTTCATTGTTATTGGACGATGTTAAAATGATCCTTTTCTCTCTTCTCATACACCCATTATATATGTAGGTATGCTTGCATCCAGGTTTTCTAAGTCTCTTTTTCATTTGTTTTTCCTGTTAGACTGCACAATATCTTTTAAGTTTGCCAGTATTTTCTTCTGCCAGTTTAAATCTAATATTGAGTTGCTCTAGTGAAATTTTCATTTCATATTACAATACTTTTCAAGTGTAGGATTCCCATGTGGTATTAAATAGCTTTTCTTTATTGATATTGATGTGACACCGTGACCATACCTTTATGTAAGTATAGGTTCTTTTGTTTATCTGAATATATTTATGGCTACTTTGAAGTCTTTGTTAAATTTGGTGTTCTTGCAGGCAGTTTCTGTTTTGTTGATGGGCCATTTTCCTATTACTTTGGACTTTTTCTTTATTTATAGAAAGTAGAAATTATAGATAATTGTAACATATCTGGTATTTTTGTCTGTTTCCCCTACTAGTGCTCCCCACCACCAGACTTGTTATTTGCTTGTTTTCTTTAGTGACTAGCTAGTTTAAGTGCAATCTGTCTTCCCCCAGCCCACACTGAAAATCTGTGATATTGCTCCTTTAGGGTACAGCCTTGATTATTACCACAGTCACCTTTGGATGACAGTGGTTTCCACAGGTCTATCTTTTGAGTATCTCCCAGCCGTTAAGTTGCAGAAATCATGATTTCTGCTTTCAACAATGCTGTGAAGTATATATTGCTTCACAGACCAATGTAATCAAGTCAGTATCTGGGATTTGTTCTGACAAAACGAACAGCTCTGTAAGTGTCTAATTCTTTCTGGGAAACTAGCCAGCCTATAGTTCATATATCTCCAGTGAATCTTTCAATCTTCTCCTAATAGTCTTTTAGTAAAACCTCACTGTTTTTGAGAATGTCCTTAGGCTTGAACTTTTCTACAGTTACAAATGAGGTCATTTCCTATGGAGACACATATGGAACTCTCTTGTCTGTGGCCAGCTTCTCCCTCTGGACAAAATCACCAAGCCACAGACCTTGTCCTTGGGTTAGGGACAGTGGCATGCTTCTCTCTGTCACACTTCTGCTTTTAGGAGCTGGGTGCTTTGTAGGTGGGGAGAGGGTGAGTGCAGCAGCCAGAGGTTTCAGTTTGCCAAGATCTGTTGGCATGGAAATCCTACCCCAAGATTCAAGACAGACAACTGGAACCCCAGTATTCTCACCAGGGCCACACCCAAGGTACATATTACATTTTGTGTTTGGAACCAAACAGAAGAAAATCTATGTCCCTTAGCTGCATTTCCCTGAGCAATGGGTAGCTGAGGGCAGGATGAGAAATGTTGGTATCCTGCTCTTCCCAGGAAGACAGCCACCTGACTGGGAACACAGGTTGACAATTGGTGAGGAAGCCTGTGTCCTTGATTGTACCAATTTGGAATGGAGTATCTTTCTCACTAAGATGTGATGAACAAGGAAGGGTACAGGTTTGGTTCAGATACTGCAGACTCTCAGCTTATAAGTTTTGGTAGATTTTCCTGAACAAATGTTTCTTTATTTGCTATATATTTTTATATATAATTTTCATTAGTTTTGACAGGGAGCATGTCATCAGAGCTCCTCATGCTGTCATGGCAGAAATGGAATTCCCTGACCAATTCCTTACAGTTCTAAGCATGGACCATGTAAGTTGCTGAACCTGTCTCCTTTGTGAACATTTCCTTTTTCTGAATCTCCGTACCAAATAGGGCCTGCCCCACATTCCCATAGTTTTTCACTTTCTAGTGAGAGTTGGAATCAAACATAACAGTATAACTCGTGTGCCTATCTATTCTGCAAATAATTCTCAACACTCTTATTTGTTAAGTCTTTTGTTAACAGCAACTATAGAGTAGAAATGGAATACCTAGATGGAGGAATTTACCATACTTTTTCATATTCTTGGATAAAGATCAGATGTATCCATTTGATTACATATGGGAAAATTCTGTACTTCTGGAGACTGGAGTTTCCAGGTAGACTGGATTTGATTTTCACTGATCTCCATCATACATAGATGATTGTAGACTCCCAGAATTGAAGAACACCTTATCCATTGTAAATGTCTAAATACAATTAAGCCTGATATTTTTTTCACCAAGTAAGACTATTCTGTAGCCACTAAAAAGTACTTATTAAATGGTTTGTCATTAGAAGCAAAAGTTCTGATCATATCATGTTAAATAATACTTAACACAGTATTGAACTTAGGGCTGCAAGAAATTATAAATTAGTGTTCACATCCCATTTTCTAAGTTAGATACTTTTCCTTTACAGAGAAACAAGGATATAGAAACTCACCTTTATTAATTCATGCAGCTCATTTCCAGACATGCTTAACATGCTTATGGAATTAAGAAATTCCATAATATGCAGGAAGATATTCTCTGAGTCAAATAGATTCTTTAAAGATATGTAGATAGTCCTGTTTGGGAGCGCTAATTTCCTTACTCCCATACCATAACATTCTACCCACCCTTGCCTACTAGTTTACTAATCGGCTTACCATAATGCAATTCTTTTTCTCAAAAATATTTCATTTATATATGGTTTTTTGTTTCAGGAATTGGTGACTTTCAGGGATGTGGTCATCAGCTTCTCTCAAGAGGAATGGGAATATCTGGATTCGGCTCAGAGGGACTTATATTGGGATGTGATGATGGAGAACTATAGCAACTTGGTCTCACTGGGTAAATTTATCTGCTTCATATAATTTAGAATATGCTCTATTCTATCAGCTGCTCTATTCTATCATAGAGTTGCTTGTCAGTAAACCCAAGACTATCTTTTGAAAGAAAATGGGTACATCTCTTCTCTGTTTCCAAAGGCATGGGTTGAACATTGTGTTGGAGATGACACCTCCATGAAGCACATCCATCATTCTTCATGTTTGTATTCTCTCAGTCCCTTCATATTCCTACTTTCCCTGATACCCAGGGAGTTTATTTTGAATTTTAGAACACATATAGCATATCCTTTGAGAGAGCTGTTATACTGTGATTAAAGTCAGAATTGCTATAAATGCTTTGTTATCACACCTTCTTGAAGAACAGCTAAGAAACCATGTCCTGAGTCATTACAATTATTAGAAGAATCTGTGTAATTTATATGTTAGATGGATAAACAGAATTTATGTTCATTGCCTGCCATATGCATTATATTATACCTGTTTTGTGGTTGAAGAACTTTGCATTTAACATTGTCAATATTATAGCAAGGATCTTTTAATGTTTTAGAAAGCTACTTGTTTTCCTGTCAGATTACATAGTTCGTGCCATGTACCAAGCCCTATTCTAAGGAATTTTAATATATGGGCTCTTTTAATTTCTCAATAACCTGATGACATGAATAGTACTTGTATTATTTTGCTAAGACAAAGAGTATTCAGGCAGCCATCCCAAGGTTATACAGCTAATTAGTGTCAAAAGCAGGTAAATCCTTACTTTTTGTGTGACTAACAACCTCCATAGGTTTTAATATGTAATATAGTTGACCCTTCAACAACAGAGGTTTGAACTATGTTGGTGTACTTCTGTGTGAACTTTTTGATGAAGGTAATAGAATACTGTAAATGTATTTTCTCTTATGATTTTCTTAACATTTTCTTTATGAATACAGAATATAATACATATAATATATAAACTATCTGTTAGCTATTTGTTATTGGAAAGGCTTCCAGTCAATAGTAGGCTATTAATAGTTAAGTTTGGGAGGACTCAAAGTTATATGAGGATTTTTGATTGTGCAGGGCACGGGGGCCCTAACCCTGGTTTCACTGGTCAACTGCATTTTCAATGTGATCATTCTCTGAAAATTTTTTTAATTTCAATTACATTTCCACATTTGGTGGAATTTTCTTTCTTTCATTTTTTAATGTTTCTTTATTTTAGAGAGAGAGAGAGCGTGAGCAGGGAAGGGGCAGAGAGAGAGGGAAACACAGAATCCAAAGCAGGCTGTGGGCTCTGAGCTGTCAGCATGGAGCCCGACACAGGGCTTGAACTCACAAACTGTGAGATCGTGACCTGAGATGAAGTCAGACACTGAACCGGCTGAGCCACCCAGGTGCCCCACCGTTTCATTTCTAGGTAGAACTGCTTTTTGATTTACTGATACTGGCACTCATTTATGATTTTACTATCCTAATCCAATAATGACTGTATTATTATACCTTTGTTACATATAACATAATTCAGTCACAGAAAATTATTTCCGCCCTGTATTATGTAATGTTTATCATTCACTTTGGATTTTCCTCAGGTTATCCTCTCATCTGATTGCCAGTCTCCAGCCAATGTCCAACAGATCCTCTGTTACAAAGTGCCTTCCACTCTTGCCCACCTGTACCACCTTTTCCACATCATTCTGTTAGCTTATTCCCCTTTTCAGAATTGTATAAGCCTTATATGGTATGATATATACCTACTATAGTATCAAAAATATTCTGATACTGCCGTGCAGAATATAACATCGTTGGTTCTGAGTACAGGAAAATGGAAAGGAATACCTGGGAAAGAGCATGAAGGAAAACATTTAAATATAGATTAGGATTTCTGTAGGATAGATAAGTGATAGTGAAAAAACTAATGAAGGGGCACCTGGGTGGCTCAGTCTATTAGGCATCCAACTTCAGCTCGGGTCATGATCTCACGGTTTATGAGTTTAAGCCCCATGTCGGGCTCTGCGCTGTCAATGCAGAGCTTAGAGCCTGTTTTGGATTCTGTGTCTCCCTCTTTCTCTCTCTGCCCTCCCTCCCTTGCTCGTGCTCTGTCTCTCTCTCTCTCTAAGATAAACATTTAAAAAATTTGGAAAAAGCTAATGAAGAAAAGTAAATAAAATTCCTCATTTCTATTGACACATGAAGAATATCATCATTCTGCATAGCAGGGAATTAACAGCAGTGATGGAGACAGTGCAAGTAGAGTCAATTAGAAAACATTCATAAACACTGTGTGTGTGTGTGTGTCTAAATCACTACAGTACAATGTGAGGGTTAAAAGGCATGGAGACATACTAAAACTACTACATTATTCTTATACTTACATAATTATTATTTTTTAAATGCTTGTTTATTTATTTATTTATTTATTTTAAAAATTTTTTTTTTTCAACGTTTATTTATTTTTGGGACAGAGAGAGACAGAGCATGAACGGGGGAGGAGCAGAGAGAGAGGGAGACACAGAATCGGAAACAGGCTCCAGGCTCTGAGCCATCAGCCCAGAGCCTGACGCGGGGCTCGAACTCACGGACCGCGAGATCGTGACCTGGCTGAAGTCGGACGCTTAACCGACTGCGCCACCCAGGCGCCCCTGTTTATTTATTTTTGAGTGAGACAGCACAAGTTGGGGAGGAGCAGAGAGAGGGAAACACAAAATCCGAAGCAGGCTCCAGGCTCTGAGCTGTCAGCACAAAGCCCAACGTGGGGCCTGAACTCACAAGCTGTGAGATCATGACCTGAGCTGCAGTCAGATGTTTAATCAACTGAGCCACTCAGGTGCCCCATTACTTTGATGATCCAGTGTATTACCCAGTGGATATTTGTAATATTTCCTTTTTGTCTCATTTAGATTCCTTTCATCCAGTGATTTTATTTCCCTGTAATTTTCAGTGTGTATGTCCTTGGGGTTTGTTATTCAGTGGCATGTAATTACATGTAATGACATTCAGTGGCATTTGTCCTTTTGGAATTTAAGGAATAAGGTTAAACAATGTAACAGAAAATTACTGAATATAGAATTGAAAAAAATAATGTGAAGGCAAGCAACCAGATATTAGAACAGAAACATAAATATGAACTTACAATCAGTATATCCTTTCTAAGGATATTAACTTTTAGACCCAGACAGTGAAATGTGGGTGGTGTATAAAGAATGCATTTCTTGAGAAATGAAATATCCTGTGGGTGTAAATTTGGTTTGCTGTAAGAGGTGAAAAAAAGATTATGTGAAAGGGGATAATGGATTAAAATGAGATCTTACAAGCACCTTGTTATCCACTAAAGTATTTGGATTCTATTGTTTAAAAAAACATACAAAATTATTAGTATGTATAGACGATCAAATCATGATCCACATCAGCATTATCTCTATATGATAACTAGTTCTACATCTATTGATATTGGTCAGTTTATCTGGACTTGTTTCTGAACATTAGTACTTGACAAGCTTACTAGATGATGATCAACACCTACATGTCAGACACTGACTTAATCTGTTTCCCTTACCACAAACCTCACAATCTTATATTATGCTTTCATCATTCTCTGATCTTTCTTAAAACTTCATTACAATACTTTAATCATTCACTCGCATTGTTTATATTTACAATTTTTCTCCTCTGCATTGTATAAATGTTTCATTTTTATACCACATGAAAAAAATTATTTCTTTTCTCCTCTCTTTCAGATTTGGAGTCCAAGTATGACACAAAGTATTTATTTAATGGAAAGGACATTATTGAAAATAATGGTTTTCAGTGGAAAGTAACAGAAGGTAAATTCATTGGTTTGGAGAGCTCCATTTTCAGAAATGACTGGCAAAGCAAAAGCAAGACTGAAGTACAAAGACCTGAAGTGGGATATTTCAGCCAAATGAAAATCAGCTCTGAAAAAGTGCCAAATTATAAACATCATAAATCTCTTATATCACATCAGAGAATTCATGAAAGCAAGAAACCCTATGAATATAAGGAATATGAAAAGGTCCATAGCTGTGACTCAAGTTTTGATGAATGTGAGAGAATACATACTGGTGAGAAAACATATCAGTGTAATGCATATTGGAAAACCTTTGGAGATGACCCACATACCCTACAACTGAACATTCATACTGCTGTAAAACCTTGTAAATATATGGAATATAGGAATCCATTTAGTTTTTATGAAGACCTTAGTATACACCAGAAAATGCATGATGATCAGAAGTGCTATAAATGTAAGGAATTTAAAAGGACCATTAGAAGAGTTGAAGAAATAACTCCACTAAAAATAATTCATGATGGTGAGAAAGCCTATGAATGCACTTTCTGTGGGAAATCCTTTAGAGTGCATGCACAACTTGCTCGACACCAGAAAATCCATACTGATGAGAAACCTTACAAATGTATGGAATGTGGCAAGGACTTTAGATTCCATTCACAGCTAACTGAACATCAGAGAATTCATACTGGTGAGAAACCGTACAAATGTATACAATGTGAGAAGGTCTTTAGAATTAGTTCACAGCTTATTGAACATCAGCGAATTCATACAGGTGAGAAACCTTATGCATGTAAAGAATGTGGAAAAACGTTTGGGGTATGTAGAGAACTGGCTCGACATCAGAGAATTCATACTGGAAAGAAACCCTATGAATGCAAGGCATGTGGAAAAGTCTTTAGAAACAGTTCATCCCTGACTAGACATCAGAGAATTCATACTGGTGAGAAACCCTATAAATGTAAGGAATGTGGGAAAGCTTTTGGAGTAGGTAGTGAACTTACTCGACATCAGAGAATTCACAGTGGTCAGAAACCTTATGAATGTAAAGAGTGTGGAAAGTTCTTTAGACTTACGTCAGCACTTATTCAACATCAGAGGATTCACAGTGGTGAGAAACCTTATGAATGTAAGGTATGTGGGAAGGCTTTTAGACATAGTTCAGCCCTTACTGAACATCAGAGAATTCACACTGGAGAGAAACCTTATGAATGCAAAGCATGTGGGAAAGCCTTTAGACATAGTTCATCCTTTACAAAACATCAGAGAATTCATACTGGTAAGAAACCCTATGAATGTGAGGAATGCGGGAATGCCTTTAGTGTGGGTAAGCACCTTACGTGATATCAAAAAAATTATACTGGTAAGAAGTCTTTTGAATGAAAGACATGTACAAAAGTTTGGTTTCTGAGTTTCACTGGGAAAATTGATGCATTATAATAAGTAATCAAGGTGATTATGTTGCTCTTACTGCTTCCAGACTTTCTGGCCACTCTATCTAGTACAATCACTCAGTGGTGTATATACTTTGTTTTGTTAGATACTGCCAAATATTTCTCCTGTCAGTTAACCTTCTGAATATCCATTTAGGTAGGATGGTCCCTATTCATTTCTGATATATGTGGAAAATGTGTTTCATTAATTCTTAACTAGTTAAATTCACATGAATTTCTTTTCCAGGCATGTTTTGTTTACAATTACTTTTGGTGTTTGTGTTTCTGTTCTTTTGTCTATTCATTGTTTTTGGCTTATTAATTTGTAATATTCTTCAAATAAATCTTTTGCATTCTAATTTTTTGTTTGTTAATATAGTGTAATTTTCTTCCTCCAGAGAGTTAAAACTTCCAGTCAGATACTATGTGGTTTTAAAGTCTTGTGTCTGTGCATGGTATTTGTGTAAATTTATGTTTCATTTTCTATTCTTACTTTAGTAGGAGATGTGTAATCTCCTTTCCATTGTCATTAAATGATTGATTTCTTTTAAAATTTCTGTTTTGACATGACAGACTTGCCTAAATTCCTACCACAATACAATTCCTTTAGAAAAGCCTTTCTTTTTACCTCTAGACAGTACCAATGAGGATCCGAAGGGGCACTTTAAATATTTCATAAAATTTACTAAGCCAATCTTATCTGTCTCAGATTTATTAAAGGAGGGGAAAATCTACAACTATTGCAATGATTATAAACTTGGTAAACTCACCTTTAGAGGATTTAGAACTCTACTACTACCATGACTCCAACAGGGTTTGTGTATTTGTACTTTTTCTGTGTTGCCTTGCTGGGTTTTGGCAGCTTAACAATCAACAGAACTTTGATTTTATCAAGGAAAGGAAAAGTAAAAGAAGAAAGAAAGAAAATTAGTGACAGAGATTAAGTGTCCATCATCTCTTTTGTTAATCACAACAGTTGACTGGGTTATGCAAATAATGTTCATTATGAGCCACTGGTTATTAGATTTTTATAAGAATTTACCTATTGTTTCGATACATTTTTGTCACTATTATTCATTAGATTTTAATTTTTTAAATTGGTCTTCCCCAGAATTTCTGGACTCTTTAAAGTTTTGCATGACCAGCAATAGTAATTAAGCCATTTTCTTATGAGATATATTGGGCTATTTTCTTTAAATATTTCTAATTAGTGTTTTACTTAAATGAGCAGTTTTAGGGGTGCCTGGGTGGCTTAGTTGGTTACATGTCCAACTCTTGATCTCAGCTCAGGTCACGATCTCATGGTTCATGGGTTCAAGCCCCACGTCTGGCTCCTTGCTGAGAGTGCAGAGCCTGCTTGGGTTTCTGTCTTTCCCTTTCTGCTGCTCCCCTGCTCTCCCTCTCAAAATAAATAAATAAACTTTAAAAAATCTCAACTTTATAGAAAAAAATAAATTAGCAGTTTTAAAAAATATATACTTGGTAGATATTTCATATGCTATAAAATAAGACAAGGAGTCCCTGTTGTTATTCTTATTAGGATATGTACTATTTCGTATCTTTAAAATATTTCAACTCTATTATAATCATTAATAGTCCGTTCTACTTACTGAGCTATTATGTGACCACACTGCTGATTTGCTCTTTCATCTCATTTTACTTGGTTATTCTGAGTTCCAATCAATACTGATTAGTTTCTCTCTTGTTGGTGTAATACTCCAGAACTACTTGCCAATATACTCCTTTGCGTATTTTTATTTTATTATTTTTTTTTTGCTAGCTTGAACAATTAAAACAATAAGCTATCTAATCCTTATGTATACACTTAAATAACCATGTATCTTGGCATTTACTTTTCAAAATCATTAAAAATGAAAATTTAATAAATTAACATATCCTTATTATGCCTTCCTTATTTGTATTACAGCTATATTTTGGTCACATTCCATTAATGTTTTTCTTTGAACTTTGTAATGAACTCCTGTTATTTCACAGACTGCTAGTACAATAAACCATAAGGTAATTATTGCTATTAACTATTTTTTTGCTACTTCGTTTTGATGCTCATTCCTTTCCATATTCATTTTGTCCTTTATCTTTTCCACATCTTCCCTAGCCTACTTAGAAACTTGTTTTCCCCCCTAATAAGAGAGAATGTTCCAGACCTATCTTGTTTATTGCTCCAGTGAACCATGAAATATAATAGAATCCTTTTTTAAATTATTAAATTAATTATTAAATGAATGAATAATTAACAATATTAATGAATAATAATTATTAAATGAATTATTAAATGAATCAGGGAAATAGGAAATCACTGTAATAACAGTAATAATCATATACAAAATTCATTGATGGATACTAAAATTTGAAGGTGAAAATGTAAAGAGAAACAGGCCATTAAAATTATACCAACGAATCCCAAATACATAATTAAAAGGAGAAAACATTCCATATATTACCTTAACCAAATGATCACCGGCAGTAAGACATCAGCACAAATACCACCCAAAGTGAGGCACTAATAAGAAGGGCACACCACATGAGTAGTACTGCCACTAAAAAAAAAAAAGAAAGAAAGAAAGCATAACCATAATGTAATCATGAGGAAACTGTAGACAAACACAATGAAGAACCTTCTATATAATAACTTACCCAATACTCCAGGAAACCATGACTTTTCAAGGTCATGAGTGGCAAGGAAAGACTGAAAAACTCAAAAGATTGGAGGAGACTAAGGAAATTTAGAACTAAATACAATGCAGGAATTTGATCTTTGAGACATTAGTGGAGAAAACCTGGTGAAATCAAAATAAAGCCTGTACTTTAATTGATAGTATTAGGCCAATGTTAATGTCCATTTTTGATCACTATACTATGATAATGCAATATATTAGTATTACGCAGTCTAGGAGAAAGATGTATGGAAATTCTGTACTCTTGGAATTTTTCTGTAAGTCTAAAACTTAAAAAAAAAAAAAAAAAATTGCTTCCAGGGATGCCTGGGTGGCTCAGTCAATTAAGTGCCCGACTTCAGCTCAGGTCATAATCTCGCGGTTCATGAGTTCGAGCCCCACATCGGGCTCTGTGCTGACAGCTCAGAGCCTGGAGCCTGCTTCTGATTCTCTGTCTCCCTCTCGCTCTGCTCCTCCCCCATTCATGCTCTGTCCCTCAAAAAAAAATAAATGTTAAAAAAAAAACTTTATTTCTACAAAACAATGGTCTTAAAGATGCTCAATAAGATCAGGAAATGATGCATGAACAGAGTGAGTATTTCAACAAAGAGACAAATTAGAAAGTACCACACAGAAATCAGAAATGAAAATACAATCACTGAATTAAAAAATACAACACAAGAGTTCAACAGCAGACTAATGAGGTGGAAGAAAGGATCAGTAAATTCAAACACAGGGCAGTGAAATTCATACAGTCTTGAAAAGAAAGCTAGAGTAGCAATATTTATAATAGACAAAATAGACTCTAAAACAAAGACTGTAACAACAGATAAAGGATACTACACAACCATAAAGGGAACAATCCAAAAAGAAGATATAATAAATGTAAATATTTATGCATTCAACATGAAAGCACACACACACATAAAACAGCTAATAACATAAAGGAAGTAACCTATAGTGATACAATAATAGTATGGAACTTTAACACCCCACTTACATCAACAGACAGATCACCTAAACAAAAATCAACAAGGAAACAGTGTTTTTGAATGACACATTAGACCAGATGGATCTAACAGATATATTCATAACATTCCATCTTAAAATAGCAAAATACACATTTTCTTTTTTTTTTTAATTTTTTAAATGTTTTTATTTATTTTTGACAGAGACAGAGTACGAGTGGGGGAGAGGCAGAGAGAGAGGGAGACAGAATCTGAAGCAGGCCCAGGCTCTGAGCTGTCAGCACAGAACCCGATGCAGGGCTAGAACTCATGAACCACGAGATCATGACCTGAGCTGAAGTCTGACGCTTGAACAACTGAGCCACCCAGGTGCCCCATACACATTCTTTTCAAGGGCATGTAGAACATTCTCTGGAATAGATGACGTGTTAGACCACAAAACAAATTGAAACAAATTCAAAAAGACTGAAGTCATATCATGCATCATTTCTGACCACAATGCTCAGAAACTAGAAATCAACCACAAGAAAAAATGCTGAAAGAAAGCAAATACATAGAGGCTAAATAACATGCTACTAAACAATGAATGGGCCAACCAAAAAATCAAAAAGGAAATCAAAATATACATAGAGACAAAAGAAAATGAAAAAGCAACAGTGCCAAAATCATTGGGATATGGCAAAACCTATGCTAAAAGGAAAGTTTAAAGAAACACAGGCCTATCACAAGAAGCAAGAAAAATCTCAAAGAACCTAACCATACACCTTGAGGAACTAGAAAAAGAATATATAAACCAAAAGCCAGTAGAAAGAGTGAAAGAAATGATAAAGATTACAGCAGAAATAAATGAAATAGAAACTAAAAAAACCAATAGAACAGATTAATGAAACCAAGAGGGTTTCTTTGAAAAGATCAACAAAATAGATAAACCTTTAGCCAGGCTGGTCAAAAGAAAAAGAGGACTCAAACAAAATCAGAAATGAAAGGGAGAAATAACAACCAATGCCACAGAAATACAAAAGAGTATAAGAGAATATTATGACTTATATGCCAGCAAATTGGACATCCTAGAAGAAATGGATAAATTCCTAGAAACATATAGCCTGCCAAAACTGAAGCAGGAAGAAACAGAAAATTTGAACAGACCAATTAACAGCAATGAAATTAAATCAGGAATCAAAAAACTCCCGACAAACAAAAGTCCACGACCAGACAGGTACATAGGTAAATTCTACCAAACATTTAAAGAAGAATTAATACCTATACGTCTCAGACTATCCCCCCTCCCAAAAAAAAGAAAACAAGAAAAAAGACAGGAAAGCTTTCATATTTATTGTATGAGGCCAGCATTACCCTGATACCAAAGCCAGATAGACTACAAAAAAAAAAAAAAAAAAAAGAAAAGAAAAGAAAAAAAGAGTACAGGCCAATATCTCTGATGAGCATAGATATAAAAATCCTCAATAATATACTAGCAAACTGAATCCAACAATACATTCAAAAAAATAATTCGCCACGAGGAAGTAAGATTTATTCTTGGGCTGCAAGGGTAGCTCAATATTCACAAATCAATCAATGTGATACATCACATCAATAAGAGAAAGGATAAAAACCATGTGATCATTTCAATAGACCTAGAAAAAGCACTTCACAAAGTACAACATCCATTCATGATAAAAACCTCAACAAAGTAGGTTTAGAGGAAATGCACCTCAAAACACAATAAAGGCCATATATGAAAAACTCACAGTTAGCATTATACTCAATGGTAAAAAACTGAGAGCTTTCCCCCCAAGATCAGGAATAAGACATGAATGTCCACTCTTACACTTTTATTCAAGATAATACTGGAAGTCCTAGTCACAACAATCAGACACCACAAAGAAATAAAAGCCATCCAAATTAGTTAAGGAAGAAGTAAAACTTTCACTATTTGCAGATGACATGATATACTATATAGAAAACTCTAAAGACTCCATCAAAAAACTACCAGAACTCACAAATGACTTCTGTAATGTCTCAGGATACAAAATTAATGCACAGAAATCCACTGTATTTCTATACACTAATGAGGTAGCAGAAAGAAATTAAGAAAACAATCTAATTTATAATTGCACCAAAAATAAAATACCTAGGAACAGGGTATCTGGGTGGCTCAGTCGGTTAAGCACCCAACTTCAGCTCAAGTCATGACCTCGAGGTTCACAAGTTCAAGCCCCACGTCGGCTCTGAGCTGTCAGAGCCTGGAGCCTGTTTCAGATTCTGTGTCTCCTTCTGTCTCTCCCCCTCCCCTGCTCGTTCTCTGTCTCTCTCTCAAAAATAAGTAAAACATTAAAAAAATAAAAAAAAAAATAAAACACCTAGGAATAAATTAACTAGGGTAAAAGACCTATACTCTGAAAACTATAAATTTTTAATGTTTATTTATTTTTGAGAGAAAGAAAGAGACACACAGAATATGAGCAGGGGAGGGGCAGAGAGAGGGGGAGACACAGAATCCGAAGCAGGTTGCAGACTCTGAGCTGTTAGCACAGATACTGACGTGGGGCTCAAACTCATGAACCATAAGATCATGACCTGAGCCAAAGTCAGATGCTTAACTGACTGAGCCACCCAGGTGCCCCACTACTCTGAAAATTATAAAACACTGATGAAAGCAATTGAAGATGAAACAAACAAATGGTAAGATATTCCATGCTCACAAGTTGGGAGAATAAATATTTCTTAAATGTCCATACTACAAAAGGCAATCTACAGATTTAATGCAATTCCTATCAAAATACCAACAGCATTTTTCACAGAACCAGAACAAACGATCCTAAAATTTGTATGAAACCACAGAAGATGTCAAATAACCAAATCCATCTTGAAAAAAAACAATGCTGGAGGCATTATACTTCCAGATCTCAAATTGTATTACAAAGCTACAGTAATCAAAACAGAATGGTGGGGCGCCTGGGTGGCGCAGTCGGTTAAGCGTCCGACTTCAGCCAGGTCACGATCTCGCGGTCCGTGAGTTCGAGCCCCGCGTCAGGCTCTGGGCTGATGGCTCGGAGCCTGGAGCCTGTTTCCGATTCTGTGTCTCCCTCTCTCTCTGCCCCTCCCCCGTTCATGCTCTGTCTCTCTCTGTCCCAAAAATAAATAAAAAACGTTGAAAAAAAAAAATTTAAAAAAAAAACAAAAAAAAACCAGAATGGTTATTGGGGTGCCTGGCTGGCTCAGTCAGCAAAGCATGTGACTCTTGATCTTGGGATCTTGAGTTCAAGCCCCATGTTGGACGTAGAGCTTACTTTAAAAAACAAAACAAGGGGTGGGGCACCTGGGTGGCTCAGTTGGTTAAGCGTCCGACTTCGGCTCAGGTCATGATCTCGTGGTCCGTGAGTTCGAGCTCTGAGTCAGGCTCTGTGCCTGTTTCAGATTCTGTGTGTTTCAGATTCTGTGTCTCCCTCTCTCCCTGACCCTCCCCCATTCATGCTCTGTCTCTCTCTGTCTCAAAAATAAATAAACGTTAGAAAAAAAAAAAAAACTGGGGGCACCTGGGTGGCTCAGTCGATTAAGTGTCCGACTTCAGCTCAGGTCATGATCTCGCAGTTTGAGGGTTGGAGCCTCCCGTCGTGCTCTGTGCTGACAGCTCAGAGCCTGGAGCCTCCTTCAGATTCTGTGTCTTCCTCTCTCTCTGCCCCTCCCCAACTCACACTCCGTCTCTCTCTCCTTCAAAAATAAACATTAAAAAAAAATAAAAAAATAAAAAATACACAAAACAAGGGATGCCTGGGTGGCTCAGTAGAGTTGGTTAAGTGTTCAACTTTGGCTCAGGTCATGATCTCATGGTTGTGAGTTTGAGCCCCATATCGGGCTCTGTGCTAACAGCTCAGAGCTTGGAGCCTGCTTCAAATTCTGTGTCTCCCTCTCTCTCTGTCCCTTCCTCACTCTCACTTTGTCTCTCTCTCAAAAATAAATAAACATCTAAATTAAAAAAAAAAAAAAAGTGCCTGGTTGGCTCAGTTGGTTGAACATCTGACCCTTGATTTTGGCTCAGGTCATGATCTCCCAGTTCGTGGGCTCAGAGAGCCTGCTTGGGATTCTCACTCTCTCCTCTTTGTCCATCCCCTGTTTGAGTGCTCTCTCTCTCTCTCTCACTCAAACAAACATTAAAAGAAAAACAGATATGTACACCAATGGAACAGACTAGAGAGTCCAGACATAAACTCATTGCATATATAGTCAATTATTTTATGAAAAAGGAAGCAAAAATATACAGTAGGTATTGGGCCACAAGGAAAAGAATGAAACTGGGCACTAACAGCACACACAAAAATCAAGTCAAAATGGATTAAATAATTGAATATAAGACCTGAAACCATAAAACTCTGATAAGAAAACATAGAGACTAAGCTCATAGACCTCCTTCCTAGCGATGATTTTTTGGATTTGATACCTAAAGCAAAATTCAACAAGTGAGACCACACCTAACTAAAAAGTCAACAAAATGAAAGGTAACCTACAAAATGGGAGAAAATTATTATAATTTGCAAATAATGTATCTTATAACACCCCAAATATACAAAGAACTCATACAACTCAATAGAAAAAAAGATCCAATTACAAATTTAAGAGGATCTCTTGGGGCGCCTGGGTGGCTCAGTCAGTTAAATGTCCAACTTTGGCTCAAGTCATGATCTCATGGTTTGTTGGGTTCGAGTCCTGTGTCGGGCTCTCTGCTGACAGCTCAGAGTCTGGAGCCTGCTTCAGATTCTGTGTCTCCCTCTCTCTTTGCCCCTCCCCTGCTCATGCTCTGTCTCTCTCTTTCTCTCTCAAAAATAAATAAACATTAAAAAAAAATTTAAGAGGGTCTCAAAAGACATTTTTCCAAAGACATACAAATGCCATCCAGGAAGATGAAAAGGCACCTAATCATAATGGTAATGCAAATCAAGGCAAATGTAAACCACAATGAAATATCACCACATGTGCTAGAATAACTATTACCAAAAAGTCAAGAAATAGTAAGTGTTGGTGAGCATGTGGAGAAAAGGGAATGCTCTTGCACTACTACTGGGAATGTAAACTGGTAAAAACACTATGGAAAATAGCAGTTTCCTCAAAGACTTAACAGAACCACCATATGATACAGCAATTCCAATTCTAGGTATTTATTGAAGGAAATTAAATCATAATCTTGAAAAGATATCTGCACCCCATGTTCACTGCAGCAGTATTTATAATAGCTAAGGCATGGAAACAATTGAAGTGTCCGTTAGTGGATTAATGGACACAAATTGAGTGTGCGTGGGGGGTGTGTACACATACACACAATAGAATATTACTTTGCCTTGAAAAAAAGGAAATTTTGCCACTTACAACAACATGGATGGACCTTGAGAACATTGTGCTAAGTGAAGTAAGTCAGAGAAAGGCAATTACTGTATCATCCCACTTATATCTAGAATATAAAAAAGAAAAAACCTAAACTCATACAGAGAACAGACTGGTGGTTGCCAGAGGTGGGGTGTAGAGAGTGGGGAAAATAGGAAGAGGTGGTCAAAAGGTACAAGCTCCTAGTTAAAAGGTAAGTCTTGGAAATGTACAGCAAGTTGAGTACAGTTAATAATACTGTATTATATATTTCAAAGCAGCTAAGAGAGTAGACCTTAAAAGATCTTGTATTCAAGAGGAAAAAAAAAAAGGAACAATGTGATGAAATGTTAAGTGCCCCTTTCCTGCTTATACCCTCTCTCTCAAAAATAACTAAGTCTTGGGGCGCCTGGGTGGCTCAGTCGGTTAAGCGGCCGACTTCGGCTCAGGTCATGATCTCACAGTCCGTGAGTTCGGGCCCCGCGTCAGGCTCTGTGCTGACAGCTCAGAGCCTGGAGCCTGCTTCAGATTCTGTGTCTCCCTCTCTCTCTGACCCTCCCTCGTTCATGCTCTGTCTCTCTCTGTCTCAAAAATAAATAAACATTAAAAAAAAATTTTTTTTTAAAAATAACTAAGTCTTTAAAAAAAAAAAAAACAAACCTTCTCTAGAAATTTCAAGGCCCATACATTTCCTGCCCTAAAACCCACATACTTTGCTAATAATATATAAACTGTTCCTAGGCTCAACAGGACAAAGGAGATTTGGGACCTATTGGGCTTCTCATTGGGTTGCCCTTCAATAAATCTTTCTCTGCTTCAAACCTGGTGACTCAGAAATGGGCTTACTGTGCATGGGGCAAATGAATCTGATTTCAGGCCTCAGCAACAATGGAATACTGCCAGATTCATGAATCATTTCATAATGCCAACTAAATCTGTAAAGTTGACTCTGTTGAATCTTTTTAACAATAGCCTCAATTGATTAAATCACTGGCCTTTGGGAAATAATTCAACCTCCAGCACTTCTCCCCTTCACAGAAGTTGGGATGGAGGGTGGAGTGCTGAAAGTTCCAACCCTCTAATCACATGATCAGGGCCACTAGCAACCAGCCCCTGCTTTGGTTACTTAAGGGTTTCACGGTATCGCTTCATAACATAACAAAAGACATCTCCATAGCTCTCTAAACTTAGTAAATTCTAAGGATGTTAGGAGCTCAGTGCCAGAATAGGCTATGAAGAACAAATAACATTTATTATAAATTAAAATATTACACTCACTAATGTTATAATTGAACTTTAAACAGCTTAAAGAATTTATACTTATCAAAATTAGTAATCAAATTTAAATGCTCTAAAAAGATGATTATTGATATGTTATTCATTATGTGTAGAAATTTAGTAAAATAAACCTTAAAGAAAACATGAGTAACAGTATCTTTCACCCATATCAAAAGTCCTGTGAATGCTAAAGAACTCATACCCCGTTTGAAGAACACAGGATTAATATATTCTTTGGCACACAAGTTAGAGCTAACAAATATAGAGTACTTTTAGACAGAGTAACACAAATGTAAGGCATTCTGTGCCTGTTTATTCTGTGCACCAGAAAGTAAGTAACTGCTATTACTTATTAAGTACTACTTAACTATTCTTTCATCAAATATCTAATGAGTGCCAACCATGTGCTAGTTGTTGTAGTAAATACTGAAGACTTAACACACAATAAATCCCTTCTTTCATAAACCTCACAGTTACAATGGAAATTATTAAACGCTAATACATATTTCATACATCTACAGGTAAATATTTTTTACCAAATAACTTTCCTATATGTACAACTTAAAACCCTCTATTTTCATTTAATATTGTGAAATTGTACAAAATTTCTGGATATGAGAGACTCCATTTTTGAGAGAAGCTCCAATTTTCCTTTCTAAAACAAATGGCTAATGATCTAATAAGCTTAAACTGGGCAAAAAGACCCTTGGTCTGGCCCAGAAGTGGCAACTGTCTTACAAGCAATTGTCGGTAAAGTCAACAGGACAATGGATATCCTGATCAATAAACTGCTGGCTGTGGACTTTCTGAAGACAGAATAGTTAATTAATGCATAGGAGGATCAATTTCATTTATTTTTTTAAGTTTATTCATTTATTTTGAGAGAGACAGAGCACAAGCAGGGGTAGGGGCAAAAAGATAGGGAGAATCCCAAGCAGGCTCCAGGCAGCCAGCACAGAGCCCAGTGTGGGCCTGGAACTTACAAAATAATGAAATCATGACCTGAGCCAAAATCAAGAATCAGATGCCCAACCAAATAAGCCATCCCTGGATGCCGCAGGAACAATTTCATTTATTAACACCAAGACAACAGTTGGTCAATGTGTAATCACATTGGCTCAGCCTGTTAGTTCCAATTAACTTTTTTTCCCTTTTATCCAAGTCAGGTAAAAACCCCTTGCTTTCACCTCACAGGTGGGACACTTTTCTGGTTACTGGCAGAATCTGTGCTTCCCTAACTGTAATTCTTCAATTCCAAGTAAACACTCATTTGCCTCTCATTGTGGATCTTTATTTTCAGGTTGACAATATATGTTGCACGTTCACGTACCTTACCATTGTTACTAAACACATGGTTATAAATGGCTGCTCTTGAAGAAAAGTCAGAGCAAAGAGCACACAAACAAACAGCACAGAAACAGCAAACTGAAGAATGCTTGGGGCACAAGCTAGGGAGGTTAGTTGCTCATCTCGAAGAGTGTCCCAGAGCAGTAGCCACAGCATTCAAGGAGAGACCCTTCTGGGAACAAAGAAACTGTCAGGAGTCATTTCACTCCCTCGCCCCTCATCATAAGCACAGGGCCACCTGCAGGAACCAGAACAACATTCACACTCTCTACCTAAGTTGCTTATACCAAGCCCAGCGCCCCACCATGAAGTCCAGAAGAACAGCCCTTCTCAGTCAACTTGACTCTGTTCCAGCACAGTGATTCCCCCTCTCCCAGAAGACCCTTGCTAACACCACAGCTCCTGACCTGGGAGTTTTATGAGGCCTAGGTTCAGTGGCAGTGGTGACAGGTATCATTTCACAAGCAAACCAGAGCACACCTAGTTAAAAAGTATCACATTCAGGTGAGGAACCAATCATTGCCCACAACAGGCAAAAAGAGTCTCTGCAGATGACTGGCCTGAAGGATACAGTAGCTAGGACACAACAGCAGAACTCATGGAGCACACACTGCAAATACTCCTAAGAAGCACCAGGCCCTGGGGAACAAGGGACACTACACTGCAGGGCACTACACACCTCTTCTTCATAATGCCACTGCATTCAAAGAAGATATAGCTAACCTTCCTAACACAGAGAAACAGGCACAGAGACTTAGACAAAATGAGAAGACACAGGAATTTGTCCCAAATGAAAGAACATGACAAGGGCACAGAACCAACAAGGCCACAGCTGGAGTTCTAAACAAAACAGATATAAGTAACATGCCTGCTGAAGAATTTAGAGCAATGATCATAAGGATAATCACTGGAATTGACAAAAGAGTAGAGGACATCAGTGAAACAATTAACCCAGGTATAAGAAATACCACACCAGAGATAAAGGGCTCAATAAACAAATGAGTAACATTCTTAATGGAATGAAAAACAGGCTGTCAGAAGCAGAGGAACAAATTAATGACCTAGAAAACAGAGTAATGAAAACTAATCAAGCTGAACAAAAGAGGGAAAAAAGAATTATGCAAACTAAGAATACACTTAGGGGACACAGTGACTCCATCAGGCGTAATAACATTCCTATTATAGGAGTCGCAGAAGAGAGAGAAAAGGGGGAAGAAAATTTATTTGAAGAAACAATGCCCACAAACTTATGGTCAACTAATCTTTGACAAAGCAGGAAAGAATATCCAATGGAATAAAGACAGTCTCTTCAGCAAGTGGTGCTGGGAAAACTGGACAGCAACATGCTGTCCAGAATGAACCAGGGCCACTTTCTTATACCATACACAAAAATACACTCAAAATGGATGAAAGACCTAAATGTAAGACAGGAAGCCATCAAAATCCCCAAGGAGAAAGCAGGCAAAAACCTCTTTGATCATGCCTGCAGAAACTTCTTACTCAACACGTCTCCGGAGGCAAGGGAAACAAAAGCAAAAATGAACTACTGGGACCTCATCAAAATAAAAAGCTTCTGCACAGCGAAGGAAACAATCAGCAAAACTAAAAGGCAACCGACAGAATGGGAAAAGATATTTGCAAATGACATATCAGATAAAGGGTTAGTATCCAAAATCTATAACAAACTTATCAAACTCAACACCCAAAACACAAATAATCCAGTGAAGAAATGGGTAAAAGACATGAATAGATACTTCTCCAAGGAAGACATCCAGATGGCCAACCGACACATGAAAAAATGCTCAACATCACTCATCATCAGGGAAATACAAATCAAAACCACAATGAAATACCACCTTACACCTGTCAGAATGGCTAACATTAACAACTCAGGCAAAAACAGATGTTGGCGAGGACGTGGACAAAGAGGATCTCTTTTGCATTGTTGGTGGGAATGCAAGCTGGTGCAGCCACTCTGGAAAACAGTATGGAGGTTCCTCAAAAAACTAAAAATAGAACTACCCTACGGCCCAGCAATTGCACTACTAGGCATTTATCCATGGGATACAGGTGTGATGTTTTGAAGGGACACATGCACCCCAATGTTTATAGCAGCAGTATCAACAATAGCCAAAGTATGGAAAGAGCCCAAATGTCCATCGATGGATGAATGGATAAAGAAGATGTGGTATATGTATACAATGGAGTATTACTCAGCAATCAAAAAGAAAGAAATCTTGCCACTTGCAACTATGTGGATGGAACTGGAGGGTATTATGCTAAGTGAAATTAGTTAGAAAAAGACAAATATCAGATGACCTCACTCATATGAGGACTTTAAGAGACAAAACAGATGAACATAAGGGAAGGGAAACAAAAATAATATTAAAACAGGGAGAGAGACAAAACATAAGAGACTCTTAAATATGGAAAACAAACTGAGGGTTACTGGAGGGGTTGGGGGAGGGGGGATGGGCTAAATGGGTAAGGGCATTAAGGACTCTACTCCTGAAATCATTGTTTCACTGTATGCTAACTGATTTGGATGTAAATTTTAAAAAATTAAAATTAAAATTAAAAAAAAAGAAACGATGACTTCCCTAATATGGGGAAGGAAACAGATATCCAGATCCAGGATGCAAAGAGAACCCCCAACAAAATCAACAAAGGCAGATCCACACTAAGGCATGTTATAATCATACTGGCAAAATACAGTGGTAAAAATATATATTAAAAGCAGCAAGAGAAAAGAAGACAGCTACATACAAAGGAAATCCCATAAGGCTATCAGCGGAGTTTTCAGCAGAAACTTGCAAAGCCAGAAAGGAGTGGCATGATATATTCGAAGGCTGAATGGGGAAAATGTGCAACCAAGAATACCCTATCCATCAAGCCAATCATTCAGAATAGAAGAAGAGAGTTTCCCAGACAAACAAAAACTAAAGGAATTCATGACCACTAAACAAGCTCTGTAAGAAATATTAAAGGGTACTCTTTGAGTGGAAAGGAAAGACTAAAAAATGACAGTATGAAGGTAGAGAACACAAAGGCATTAAAAATGAGTATTTCTGTAAAATCAGTCAAGAATCTCACACATACACCAAAAAGGAAGTACAATGTGATACCATATACCTAAAACATGGGGAGGACAAGAGTAAAGAATAGGTTCAAACTTAAATGACCATTAACTTAATATAGATTGCTATATGCAAAAGATGTTATGTACATACCTAATGGAAACCAGAAATCAAAAGCCACTAATAGATATGCAAAGAAAAAGAGAAATACAAATATACCACTAAAGTAAACCAGCAAACGGTGAAAGAGTAAAAGACAAGAAAGAATCAGAGAAAATCTTTAGAAACAACTACAAAACAAGTAAAAAAAAAAGGCAATAAACACATATCAATAGTTACTTTAAATGTAAATAGAGTAAATATTCCAATCAAAAGATAGAGGGTGACAGAAGGGATAAAAACAAAACAAAACAAAAACAAGCACCCTCTATATGCTGCCTATAAGAGACTAATTTTAGACCTAAAGATACCTGCAGTTTGAAAGTGAGGGAATGGAGAAACATTTATCATCTCAAAAGATCTCAAAAGAAAGCTGGAGTAGCGATACTTAGATCAGACAAAATAGACTTTAAAACAAAGAGGATAACAAGAGACAAAGAAGGACACTATATAACAATAAAGGAAATGATACAACAAGATGATATAAATCATAAATACTTACAGACCCAACATGCAAGCACCCAAACACATAAAGCAGTTCATAAACACATGGAAACAAATCTACAATACAATAATGGCAGGAATGTTAACATCCCACTTACATCAATGGAAAGATCATCCAAACAAAAAGTCAACAAGGACTTTGAATGACACACTGGACCAAATAGACGTATCAGATACATTCAGAACATTCCATCCTAAAACATCAGAATACACATTCTTTTCAAGTGCACATGGAACATTCTCCAGAATATGTCACATATTAGGCCAAAAAACAAACCTCAACGAATTCCAAAAGACTGAAGTCATATCATGCATCTTTTCTAACTACAACACTGTGAAACTAAAGTGAACCACAAGAAAAAATCTGGAAAGACCACAAGTACATGGAGGATAAATAACATGCTACTAAATAATGATAGGTTAATCAGGAAATAAAAGAAGAAATAAAAAAGTACATGAAAATGAAAACAAAACAGTTCAAAATTTTTGGGATGCAGCAAAACCAGTTCTAAGAGTTCTAAGACAAGTTTATAGAAATACAGGCCTATCTCAAGAAGCAAGAAAAATCTCAACCTAACTGTACAACTAAAGGAGCTAGAAAAAGAATAATAAACAAAACCTAAAATCAGCAGAAGGAAGGAAATAATAAAGATCAGAGCAGAAGTAAATAATACAGAAAATTAAACAGTAGAACAGATCAATGAAACCAGGAGCTAGTTCCTTGAAATATCAATAAAATTGATAAACATCTACCCAGACTTATCAAAAAAAAAGAGAAAGGACCCTAAATAAATACAAATAAGAGAGGAGAAATAACAACAAATGGCACAAAAATACAAGAGAATATTATGAAAAAATATATGCCAACAAATTAGACAACCTAGAAGTAATGGATAAATTCCTAGAAACATATAACCTACCAAAACTGAAGCAGGAAGAAAATTTGAACAGACCAATTATCAGCAATGAAATTGAATCAGTAATAAAAAACTCCAAAATAAACAAAAGTCCAGGACCAGATGACTTCACAGGCCAATTTCACCTAATGTTTAAAGAAGAATTAATGCCTATTCTTCTCAAACTATTCCAAAAATCAGAAGAGGAGGGAGAACTTCCAAATTCATTCCATGAGGCCATCAATACCCTGATACCAAAAGAAAATAAAGACACCACAAAGAGAACTACAGGCCGGTATCTCTGATGACCATAGATGGAAAAATTTGCAATAAAATACTAGCAAACAGAATCCAATAATACATTTAAAAAAATCATTCACCATAATGAAGTGAGATTTATTCCTGGGTTGCAAGTGTGATTATATATTTGCAAATCAATCAACGTGATAGAGCACATCAATAAGAGAAAAGATAAGAACCATATGACCATTTCAGTATGCCTGGGTGGCTTGGTTGATTGACTGTCTGACTTTGGCTCAGGTCAGTATCTCGCAGTTTGAGAGTTCGAGGCCCACATCAGGCTTACTGCTGTCAGCGCCAAGACCACTTTGGATCCTCTGCTCCCCTCTCTCTCTGCCCCCTCCCCCGCCCATACACACAGACAGACACACACACACACACACACACACACACACACACACACGCACGCACACACACGCCCGTGCGGTCTCTCTCTCAGAAATAAACTTTAAAAAATAAAAAGAACTATATGATCATTTAAATAAATGCAGAAAAAGCACTTAACAAACTACAACATCCACTCATGATAAAAACTCTCACCAAGGGCACCTGGGTAGCTCAATCAGTTAAACATCCATCTTTGGCTCAGGTTATGATCTCTAAGTCTGAGTTCGAGCCCTGCGTCGGGCTCTGTGCTGACAGCTCAGAGCCTGGAGTCTGCTTCGGATTCTGTGTCTCCCTCTCTCTGCCCCTCCCCCGCTTATGCTCTGTCTCTCAAAAATAAATAAACATTAAAAAATTAAAAAAAAAAAAACTCACCAAAGCAGAGAGAACATACCTCAACATAATAAAGGCCATATATGAAAAACTCACAGCTAACATCATCCTGAGTAGGGAAAAACTGAGAGCCTTTCCCCTAAGGTTACGAACAAGACAAGGTTTTCCACTGTCACCACTGTTACTCAACATTAATACTGGAGGTCCTAGGGGCGCCTGGGTGGCGCAGTCGGTTAAGCGTCCGACTTCAACCAGGTCACGATCTCACGGTCCGTGAGTTCGAGCCCCGCGTCGGGCTCTGGGCTGATGGCTCAGAGCCTGGAGCCTGTTTCCGATTCTGTGTCTCCCTCTCTCTCTGCCCCTCGCCCGTTCATGCTCTGTCTCTCTCTGTCCCAAAAATAAATAAACGTTGAAAAAAAAAATTAAAAAAAAAAAATACTGGAGGTCCTAGCCACAGCAATCAGACAACAAGAAAAAATAAAAGGCATCCAAATCAGGAAGAAGTATAACTTTCAGTATTTACAGATGACATGATACAATATTTAGAATACCCAGATACTCCACCAAAAAACTGCTAAAACTGATAAACACATTCAGTAAAGTGGCAGGGTACAAAATCAATCTACAGAAATAGGCTGCATTTCTTTTTTTTTTAATTTTTTTTTAACATTTATTTATTTTTGGGACAGAGAGACAGCATGAACAGGGGAGGGGCAGAGAGAGAGGGAGACACAGAATCGGAAGCAGGCTCCAGGCTCTGAGCCATCAGCCCAGAGCCTGACACGGGGCTCGAACTCACGGACCGCGAGATCGTGACCTGAGCTGAAGTCGGACGCTTAACCGACTGAGCCACCCAGGCGCCCCATGAAATAGGCTGCATTTCTACACACCAATAATGAAGCAGCAGAAAGAGAATATAACAAACCCATTTACAATTACACCAAAAATAATAAGATACCTAGGAATAAATCTAACCAAAGAGGTGAAAGACCTGTACTCCGAAAACTTACAGTTTTATAAACACTGTTTTATAAAAGTGTTATAAACACTGATGAAACAAATTGACAACAAAAGAAATGGAAAGACATTCCATGCTCATGGACTAGAAAAGCAAATATTGTTGAAATGTCTATACTAGTTAAAGCAATCTACACATTTAATGCAATCCCTATCAAGATACCAACTCAGGTGGGGTGCCTGAGTGACTCAGTCAGTTAAGCATCCAACTCTTGATTTTGGCTCAGGTCATGATCTCACAATTTGTGAATTCAAGCCCCACACCAGGCTCTGTGCTGGCAGCACAGAGCCTGTTTGGGATTCTCTCTCTCCCTCTCTCTGCCCCTCCCTTGCTCTCTCACGTTCTCTCAAAATAAATAAATAAACATTAAAAAAATACCAACAGTTGTTTACAGAACTAGAACAAACAATTCTAAAGTTTGTATGGAACCACAAAAGACCCTGAATGGCCAAAGCAATCTTGAAAGGAAAAGCGAAGCTGGAGGCATCATAATTCCTGACATCAAATTCCATTACAAAGCTGCAGGAATCAAAACAGTATGGTACTGGCACAAAAACAAATACATAGATCAATAGAACAGAATAGAAAATACAGAAATGAATCCACAACTGAATGGTCAATTAATCTTTGGAATATCCAATGGGAAAAAGACAGTCTCTTTAGCAAATGATGTTGGGAAAACTGGACAGCAACTTGCAAAAGAATGAAAGTGGACCCCTTTCATACAGCATACACAAAAATAAATTCAAAATGGATTAAAGACCTAAATGTGAGACCTGAAACCATAAAAATCCTAGGAAAGAGCACAGGCAGTAATTTCTCTGACATTTGCTGTAGCAATTTTTTTCTAGATAAGTCCCCTGAAGTAAGGGAAACAAAAGCAAAAATAAAGCATTTCAGAAATAAAGAGAAAATACCAAGGCACCTTTAACATAACTTTTCATTATCACAACCAGTATTTCCTCTTCCAATGGAGAGCTCTCTCGAAGACGAATCAAGATGGGGAAGGATATTAACAGACCATTCTTCGGGCCCAGATGACAAGGTCAACTGGCTCCATTTGCTCCTCCACATCAGAGCTTGCAAATCAATCTCAGGGTCAGAGAGAAGAGTCAGGGTCTTTACTGTCAAGGCTCTTTACTGTCAAGGCTCACAGCCGTCTTGTACTCCCACACATGACTATGTGTGACACAGTCACCAACACAAATCTCCCCAAATTCATACAGTCTCACACCCACCACTAGACACAAAGTAACACCTTCAATCACAAACACCTTCCCGACCCTGCCCACAGTCATAATACCCACGGGAGCTCATTCACAAAGCTCTCTACCCTTGTACACAAAGTGGTATACAAGGTCACACAGTCACAACCGCATACTCACTACGGGGACACACAGTCACAGATAACCCGTATCCATACACAGTATTACACACAGTAACACATTAACAGTCACACCACGGGGACTCACAGTGGTATAATGAGCTAATCCTCACCGGCACACACGGTATCACACACATTCACAATCACACATACACATATCACTGGGACAGTGGCGAAATTTCACAACTGCCCCTCCTCAGCCCCTTCTGCCCGAATAGACTTAATACTCAGGTCTCCCTCCCGACGCCGGGGGCTCTGGGCTTTGTCCAACCTCGGCCTTCTCTGAAACGTGTTAGTCGCCCGGCCGAACCCCTAAGAGACCACCACAAGCTAGCGTCCAAACACAACTCAGCTCAAAGCTGCCAGCCGCGCTGAGGGAAGGAGCGGCGAACGCGGTGCCTCCTGGGAAATGTAGTTAAGCGCCACACTCGCGACGGAGAAGATGGCGCCCGGCTCGAACCCCGCCAAAGAAATCCCCGCCCCTACCCACCCTGAGGCATGAATTGCGGCCCAGTGTTTCGGCGCTCCAGGGGTAGGTAGCCTTGCCCCTTGGCTCCTACTTGGAGTAAGCCCGGCATGCCTGAACTGAGTTTATTATAACCCAAGGCACACCACTGCCCTCTCCCAAAGGTAAAGTTAACACAGGTCGAGTATTAAACTGAGTCCTGAGACTCGGTCTACTTACACTCCTCCCCTCACCAGGGAGACACTCCCACAAACTCTGGCGCAGAAAAGAAAGCGCGAAAAAGCTGACTCGAACCACCGAAACTTATGGGAAATGTAGTCCGCAGTCAGAAAAGTAGAGGACCGGCCAATACCGACAGATTCTGTCCGGTATTGAGCCGGGGCTTGACGGAGCCCAGGAGACCTCTGGGAATGTTAAACCAGCCAAGGAGTGCGCAGGCGCAGACTTTCTGGCTCGCCATGGTTGTCTTTGTCTGCCGGTGAGTTTGGTTTCGGCTTCGCAAAGCGCAGATCTGGGCGTGGGACCTGGGTTTCTGGGCTCAGGATCTGGTCAGGGAGGCTGTAGGGGAGGATTCTTGGAGACTGCGACATGGCTGGAGAGGCTAAAGGGGAGGAATCGCCTTCTATGACGTGCATTGTTCAAAGCCTATGTGGATGGGGGCAGGGGTACTGGGGGAAACTGGGGCGGGACCGCGGCGGGGTGGGGGTGGGGGTATGACGGAATGTATGAGATTGTTGTAGAGGTACCACTTGTGTGAGAACTCTGTGGTTCCAAGTGTGTGAGAATGGATGGCATTGTGAGCTTTATGGGGTAGTAACCTCAACCTCACTTTTCTCGTTTCTAAAATAACTAATAAAGATGCATCTTTCTGGAGCATCCGTTTTTCTGAAAGAAAGGAAAATGGCTAAGATATAGAGGTAAGTAATTTTTAAAGCGATTTTTATATAAAAGCAGACTCATTGTGCAGTAGAAAACAAAATTAGTATTAACAATTTTTTAAAGTAAACATTTCCGGAAAACTTGTTTCTAGATGTCTAGACTCCCCCTATGTATTGACTCAGTTCTTTGGAGGAACTTTGGTGAGGCCAATTTGAAAAGCCCTGGACTAAGGAAGAGCTTTAAGAGCTAGTTTCCACTAGCGTAGACAGCACAGAATTGGGAAGGATGATGTCCTGTCTTTGGTTCAGAGATGTCAGGTAACAGATTTAAGATTCTCTTGTTTCTCAGTGACATGGCAGTGACTCGTAATTTGACCAGGTTTTCCCCAGACCAAAGGTTGGCCTTTGTAAATGTAGCGAAACAAATTTTCTTCTAAAATGACACTTCCTTGTAGTATTGTATCGCGCTTAACATATTTTTCAGTAAAATGAAAAAGAACCATGGTACAAAAATGCATATACACAAATAATAGCTTTGGTACATACAAAAATGTAATCAGTAATAGTTATGAAGACAGTAATTACAATAGTGACAAATCAGATAAAACACCTAAGGAATAAATAAGAAATGTATAAAAATCTATATGAAGATTATTCTTTAGTGTTAATGAAAGACCCAAAATAAGACTTGACCAAATGGAAATACATATGTTACATTTTAAAAATCTTCAAGCTATTTTGTGAAGAAAGTGTGCCTGTTTGGTGCAATATACTACTTTTTTAGTGGGTGGGAAAAAGAATGTGTATTCATAGGTGCATGAAGAAACTTTTATCTATATGAAGATTATTCTTTAGTGTTAATGAAAGACCTTTTGAAGTTTACACAGAAAATAACGGTTGTCAGAGGAGGGAGATGCAATAGTTAGGGCAGGGGTAAGAATCACAGTTTTGCTTGCCTGTGTTGTATATTTCCATTTTTAACGGATGGAGGGATTCAATTTCTGTGTTCAGTCCATTACTTTCCAGATGTTTATCACTGCCTCATTCTTGAATGTTTCCTTGACTTCCATTACACTACTCTCATTTGTATAATTCCAGTCAAAACCAAGGAATAACCTCCCCCTCAAAAAAAAAAAGCTCCATTAGTGACTTAATGTTTCTGTTTGTCCCTTAGCTATTAGTGTTCCTAAGTTTCTGAATCATCTTTTTTTTCTTTTCCCCCTCTAAGAACAAAATTCCACTGCTGTGGCTTCACTTGACAGGTGACTAACAAATGTCCATTCATAGTTGAGCTCTGTCCAATTTGCTAGTGGACAGCTCCACCTTGAGGCTACACCGGAACTTCACGCTCTTTGTGTCCAAAATGTTAATTCTGGTATCTCCGCCTCCTATGGTTTGCCTCCATCCATTCCCCTTTGCATTACCTGTTTCATCAATTAGTAACACTGTGCAGCCAGATTTTAAGCCTCTTATATCTGAGTCAGGGAAGAGCTTCTGAGTAATTTTGACTTTTGTCATTCATTCTCCATTACATATTGGAGGCCTAGATTTCTTTTTTTTTTTCCCCCTTAATGTTTATTTATTTTGAGGGGGGTAAGTAGAGAGGCAGAGGTAGAGGGAGAGAGAATCCCAAGCAGGCTCCATGCTGTCAGCACAGAGCCCAATGTGGGGCTCCATCTCACAAACCATGAGATTATGACCCGAGGTGAGATCAAGAGTCTAACACTTAACTGACTTAGCCACCCAGGCACCCTGACAAAAATGTTTTTATTGGGGAAAATGATATTCAAAACTGTGACTCTTTAATCAGGAGCAAGGCCACAAGTGACACTTGCACAGGTTGTGATTCTGTAGAACTTTAACAACTCAGTCTTGTAATTTCTCTGTATAACCTAAATTCTGAAAAATAAATAACCTAAATTCTGTTTCCCATTCCTGAAATGTGTGGAGGCTTTAAATGGCATAATGGGTTTGGCTGAGGATGCAAAGTGTAAATGCTCTTTTTCAATGTGCTTATGTGTATGTGTGTGCTCCAGCTTCTAAGCCAAAAGGTCATCATTACTTTGTTCTTTTTCATAGACCAGCTTCCTTGTGCATCCCCAGGAACTGCACTTCCTTTACCCATCAAATCCTTTAAGGATCCTTTGGTCTCAGCCTGAATTATGGGATTCTGCTTTGACCCTCAAGAGTAATGTCCAAGTCCTGTGTCACTGTTTAGAAGTTTAAAGACACCAGTTTAAACAAGAAGAGCAATGAATAACTGAGGAAGAAATGTAAAGGAGGTGCTTTCCAGGTGAGTAAGAAGGAACCCAGAAGGATGAATGGGATAAAGGTTCATTAAGTTATTTTTTTATGATATATCTTTTTTTTTTTTTTAATGTTTATTTGTTTTTGAAAGAGAGAGTGTGCACATGGGGAGGGCAGAGAGAGGGAGACAGAGGATCCAGAGCAGTTCCACACGGACAGCAGAGAGCCTGATGTGAGGCTTGAACTCAAACCAGAGATCATGACCTAAGCCAAGGTCAGATGCTTAACCACCCAGGCGCCCCTTTTATAGTTACTCAACCTGCGACCTCTGAAAAAATTTTTGAGGCAAGTTTTTTTATAAGCCCATTGGAGTAACAGTTGCTGGGAATTCTTTAGATACCTAAATAACATTTCCAGATTCTCTTGGTTGATCATGCTCTTTTTTTTTTCTCAGATTCTGGGGGACTGCTTGCCCCTGTAACCTCTATTCTGGATGCTAGCCTCTTTACTTCATTTGTAGTCTCAATTTTATAAATTGTCTAGCCTAAATATTGTGTTTTCCCTTTCACTAACATTTTATTTCTCCCCACTTCCATCTTAGAGTTGAATATTACCCCTTATCATTATTTCTTATTCCCTTCCTACCTACTATCATAGCACATTTCTCACTCTCTTGCTTTTTAACAATATAGCAGGCTAGGAAATTAGTGCTGACTTCCTACTAGTTCACATCTCTGTTACTCTTTAAAAATAATACTATCATCTTTAAAATCCAATACATATACTTAATAGAAAATTAAGGGGCACCAGGGTGGCTCATTCAGTTAAGCATCCGACTCTTGGTTTCAGCTCAGGTCATGATCTCGCAGTTTGTGAGTTCGAGCCCTACATCAAGCTCTGCACTGACAGCTTGACGCCTGCTTAGGATTCTTTCTCTCTCTCTCTCTCTCTCTCTCTCTCTCTCTCTCTCAATCAGTCTCTCAAAAATAAACAACAACAAAAAAGTTTTTTAAGAAAATTAAAGAATGGTTCCTCAATCCTGGCCCTCGGTTCTCCATTTCTGTTCCCCAGAAGCAGCCACTATTAAATGTGCTTTCTTCTAAATGTTTTTATGAGTATACAAGGAGGCTTTAACAATGACATGATTTGACTATGACAAGAATACTGTTGTTGCTGTGTTGAGAGAAGTTATATAAAGAGGCAAAGGCAAAAGTAGGAAGAATAGTGAGGAGTCTATTAAATAATACAGGGAAGACATAATGTGGCTTAGACTTTGGTGGTCCTAGTGAGAATTATGAGAAATGGCCAGATGCTGACTGTATTTTGAAGATAAAGCCAAGAGGATGTGGAAACATAATGGGTGTGTTACCTAGGAGAGAGTTGTTCAAGGCTTGAGCTCAAGCCTTGAACAACTGAGAAAATAAGGTTGTTATTTAACGAGATGAGAAGAATTTGGGAGTTGGTTTGGGAGAACAAGGGTTTGATTTGGGGCAGGGTAAATTAGATCCGTATTAGACATCTAAGTGCAGATTTTGAGTAGCAAGTGGTTATGTGAATCAGTTGAGGAAAGAGGTCCAGTCTAGTGATTAAATATTTTCAAAATATATATCAGAATGCTCAAATGTCAACCAAACTCTTAAATGTATTCTGTGAAAATGGTGACCTGTTAGAGCAGGAGTTGGCAAACTACATCCTACTATGTATTTTTGTAAGGAGTTTTACTGAAACATGGCCATGTTCAGTGCATCTCATCCATTCATTTTCTTATGGTCTGTTACTACTTTCATGCTATGGTGTCCAAGTTGAGTAGGTATCTACAGATACATGATATTGTAAAGCATTAGACAGGACTAAAAAGTATATCAATCATGGTAAAGCTAAGTGACTATAATAAACCCCAAAATGTACTGGTTTAAGGAATATAAGAATTGATTTCCTGGTCACATAACAGTTATGTGGTGAGTAATGAAGATTTGCATGGTAGCTTTGGTCTTTGTGATCCTTTAAATGATCCAGATTTCCTCCAGGTTCTGTTGATCATTAGTTGTGGTTGAAACGGGTCAACAGTGCATCCTAGTTCCACCCAAGTAGAGAAGGGAGAAATGACCACTGTAGGGCAAGAGGCCAGTAAACTTTCTGTAAATGTCCAGATAGTAAATACTTCAGGTTTTGTAGGTCCTAGGATCTCTGCTGCAGCTACTCAAGTCGGGCATTATAGCACAAAAATAGTTTCCTTAGGATTAGAGTATTTTGACTTCTGTTTTGAAAATATTTGGGGGGGGGGGGGCATCTGGGTGGCTGAGTCTGTTAAGCAAGCAGCTGACTCTTAGTTTCGAGTCAGGTCTTGATCTCGCGGTTTGTGAATTTGAACCCTGCATCAGGCTCTGTGCTGACCGTGCGGAACCTGCTTGGGATTCTCTCTCTCTACTGTCTCTCTGACCCTCCCCCACTTGCACTATCTCTGTCTCCCTCAAAATAAATAAATAAACTTTAAAAAAATATATAAGATGTGTTAATTACCAAGATGTCATTTCTGTGTTTTCTTTAGTTAGGAATATAGTGGGCTAAGTCCTAATCTGTTCTACATCGTACTTTTGCAAATATAATGAATTTAAGAATTGGAAAATTTTAAATAAATGTTATTACTGTCCTTTGTAAAAGTTTAGTAAATTCCACATCTTGAACCATCTATTGGGGTGATAAAATAACAATGGTCTCTTTTTTTCTATATCTACTTTACTGTTTAGGTTTCTTGTCTTTTCTGGTCTCAGTTTTCATAGGTAATATTTGGTTTTCAAATTTGTTTGTATGGAGGTGAGCAAATAATCTCTACAGTCCTTTTCTGTCTATGGTTATTTCCAAGTAATCATTTTTTTATTTTTATAATTTTGCTGTTATTCCTCTTTAGTTTTTCCCTAAGAATCAACTTGTGGATTTATTATTTCTAATTTTGTTTGTAATAATTAATTTTTCTTATCTGTACTTTTTTTTTCTTACATTTACTTTTCCTTATTGTAATTCCTTGGTTTGAATGCTTATTTTATTATGTTATTTCTTTTTATTTTTTTTTAAAGCTTATTTATTTATTTTGAGAGAGCAAGCTCACGCACACAAGCAGGGGAGAAGCAGAGAGAGAGAGGGAGAGAGAGAATCCCAAGCAGGCTCTGTGCTGTCACTGCAGAGCCTGATGCAGGGCTAGATCTCACAAACCATGGGATCATGACCTGAGTTGAAATCACCCAGGTGCCCTATGTTATTTCTTTTTAGAATAATGTAAACATATATGTTAAAACTTATCCAAGCATTTTTTTCAAATGTGTTCTATAGGCTCTGATATACATTGTTTTTGAATTTTTCTGAATATTTCTGAATGCTTTGCAATTTATTTTAATTTTATCTTTGACCAAAGTGTTTGTTCAAGCCAGTATATTTTGAAATTTACAAGTGAGGGGTGCTTGGGTGGCTCAGTCAGTTAAGCATCCGATTTCAGCTCAGGTCATGATCTCACGGTTCGTGGGTTTGAGCCCAGCATCAGGCTCTATGCTGACAGCTTGGAACCTGGAGCCTGCTTTGGATTCTGTCTCTCTCTCTCTGTCTCTCTCTCTCTGCCCCTGCCCTGCTTGTGCTCTGTCTCTTTCTCAAAAATAAACACTAATTTTTTTTTTTTTTAATTTGAAATTTACAAGTGAAAATTTCCTTTTTTCTAATGTATTTTTTTAATGTTTATTTATTTTGAGAGACAGAAGTGAGAGAGAGTGCACGTGCACATGCATACAAGCAGGGAAGGGGCAGGGAGAGAGAGCTGAGAGAGAATCCCTAGCAGGCTCTGTGCTGTCAGTGCCAGAGCTTGATGTAGGGCTCAGTCTCATGAACCAGTGAGATCATGACCTGAACTGAAATCAAGAGTCAGTCACTTAACCAACTGAGCTACCCAGGCACCCTGTTTTAGATGTGTACCTTACAGAGAGTTTAGGTAGGTTTTATTATGTCAGTTGTTAAACCTTCACGTGTGTCAAAATCATCTAGAGGGCTTGTTAAATACAGATTGCTGGGCCTTACCTGCAGGTTTTCTTGATTCAGGAGGTATGTGTTGGAGCCTGGGAATTATCTGTATGAGCCTGTCATAGTCTTTTTCTTTTAATAGTTCTTTTTTTCCTAGTTGTATTTATTGACAGGAACAGTATGGTTAGTATTGGTTCTTTTATTTAATATTATGTATTCTGTTTTAAATTTGACCTCATCTTTTTTATCCTTTACTATAGGATCTTTGATTTCCTTGAGTACATATGCCTTTCCTTCTGAAAATAATGGAAAGTTTGTTATATTTTATTATAATAATTATTTTGTTATATTCTCTTGGTTGCCTTTATATTCATAACTTTCTTAGTCTTTGTCTTCCTTTTCTTCAGGTACTATACTTTACTCCTCACTAAGGAATGACGTATATTTTATACTTTAGTGTATTTTTAGTCTCCCTCCTCTCTTTCCCACACTGTTGGTAATTGTGATTATTATTTCAGTTTTTTTTTTTTTTTTTTTTTTTTTAATTTTTTTTTCAACGTTTATTTTATTTTTGGGACAGAGAGAGACAGAGCATGAACGGGGGAGGGGCAGAGAGAGAGGGAGACACAGAATAGGAAACAGGCTCCAGGCTCTGAGCCATCAGCCCAGAGCCCGACGCGGGGCTCGAACTCACGGACCGCGAGATCGTGACCTGGCTGAAGTCGGACGCTTAACCGACTGCGCCACCCAGGCGCCCCATTATTTCAGTTTTAAATAGTATCAGTTGTACCCTTCTTCCCTCCCCATTCATATATATGAAATTATTTGCATCTTCGCCTTTGATTGTGCAGTGAGCCATCTATCAAAGTCCTATCCATCATTTACCCTTGGGCTTCATTTTTATTAAAATGTCCCTTCATTATCACTTTTAGCCCAGTATCTCTAATCTTCTATTCCCATAGCATATTATAGTTTCCAGAGCAACTTGAATTCTAAGTATATGCTCTCTTACATTTGTATTTTTCCTTTTCATGTTTAAGACCTACATTGAAGCTCATTGAGACAAAAGCTGGTATTTTACCCTTGTTATCTGCAGTCTTGAGCACAAAGAAGATGATTAATAAATAACTGGTGATTGTTGTAGAGCTTCAGGTGTGGAAAGATTTACTTTTTCAGCTTTATTGAGGTATAATTTCCATAAAAGTCAACCCCTTTAGTATATTATTTGATAAATTTGGTAATTGTATACAGTCATAAAACCAACACCAAAACCAACATATAGAACAGATCCATCAACAGTTCCTTGTGCCCTTTTGCTGTAGAGCCATACCCCTCCCCCATCCCTGGTGATCACTAATTGGCTTTATGTTACTAGGACTTGCCATTTCTAGAATTCATATAAATGTAGTCATTCACTGCATAATCTTTAGCATTTAATTTCTTTGATTTAGTTTTACATTTTTGAGATTAATTCATGTTATGTATATGAATTTTCATTTTTTATTCCTGATTATTATTATAAGTATGGACATAATTTGTCATTGATAGACATTTAGATTACTTCCTAGGTCTTTGTGTCAACATATATGTTCATTTTTCTTGAATAAATGCCTAGAAATGGGATTGCTGCACAGAATAAGTATATATTGAACTTTATAAAATACTCAGATTATGTTCCAAAGTAGCTGTATCATTTTTCATTCCCACCTACAGTTTTTTGAGAGATAGTTGCTTCGCATTCTTACACTTGGAATGGCAGTTTTTTTAATTTTAGCCATTTTAATGGGTGTGTAATGTATCTCACTGGGATTTTAATATGTATTTCTGATCACTAGTTTGGATGAACGTCTAATGTACTTATTGGCCATTCATATATCTGATTTTGTGAATATCTTTTCTAGTCTCTTACCCATTTTATAAATTAGATTACCTTTTTTTACTGAGATTTAGGAGTTCTATATATTTTGGATATGAGCCCTTCATCAGTTTCTACCAGTCTGGCTTTTCTTTTTTTTAACTGTGTTTTTGAAGGGCATTAGTTTTTTATTTTGATTAAGTCTACCATTTTTTCTTTATAAAAGAAATAGTTTTAACACTTATGTTGAGGTCTTTAATTCATTTTGAGTAAATTTTTGCCTATGGCATGCAGTAAAGGTTGAGGGTTTTTGTTTTCTAATTTTAGAAATTATAGCATTGATGTGAGTGACAGTATATTACTAGAGTCAGCTCTTGCAGTGATTTATAAGAAAATGAGGAGGCATGCCTGGCTGGCTCAGTTGGTACAGCATGCAAGTCTTGATCTCAGGTTTGTAAGTTTGAGCCCCATGCTGGTTGTAGAGATTACTTAAAAATAAAATCTTAAAAAAAAAAAAGAAAAAGAAAATGAGGATAAAAGTTTGAGAGGGACAGGACAGATCAGGATAACATTGAAGATTTGCAGCCAGTAGAAAACATTTATAAAAGAAAGGATTGAGAGTGAGGACAAGACAAGAGCTCTTCACAAAAGAAGAGCTTTGGTGCCAGTCATTTCAGGCACAATGATAGAAAGAAAACAAATGAAAACTGAAATTGATGGCAACGACAGTTTCTGTATCTAGAAATGATAGTATCAATAATCAAAACACTGCAGTAAATCAGATTTCAAGGCAAAAATGGCTGTTTTCTGGCCTATTTTACTTTTTTTCATTAATATGTACTTTGCTGTTTAGCCATGTGAAACTTAATTGCGACTAGATAAAAAGAGTACTATCTATAGTTACTATACGATTATAGATCAGTTCAGGTTAAAAGGCTCAAGTCTTCAAGGACATCTCTGCAGGTATAACACGTAGGGGCTTTTAAAAGTGAAATAGGGGGGCGCCTGGGTGGCGCAGTCAGTTAAGCGTCCGACTTCGGCCAGGTCACGATCTCGCGGTCCGTGAGTTCCAGCCCCGCGTCGGGCTCTGGGCTGATGGCTCAGAGCCTGGAGCCTGTTTCCGATTCTGTGTCTCCCTCTCTCTCTGCCCCTCCCCTGTTCATGCTCTGTCTCTCTCTGTCCCAAAAATAAATAAACGTTGAAAAAAAAAAAAAAATTTAAAAGTGAAATAGGATTATAGTTATGCTTGCACCATCCTTCGTCACCCACAGTTCCTCCTCCACATAGGCAACCACTTTCAACTCAATAAACTGGTGTTTATTCTCACATTTTATACATCTATTTTACCTACTTTTGATTTAACCATTTTACAATATTATCAGCTTGGGGAT
Source organism: Puma concolor (assembly GCF_028749965.1). NCBI lineage: Eukaryota > Metazoa > Chordata > Mammalia > Carnivora > Felidae > Puma > Puma concolor. The sequence continues at coordinate 45,684,184 of NC_141681.1, forward strand.
GCCTGGCTGGCTTAGTTGGTAGAGCACGCGACTCTTGATCTCGGGTTTGTAAGTTCAAGCCCCACTCTGGGTGTAGAGATTACTTAAAAATAAAATCTTTTGGGGTGCCTGGGTGGTTCAGTCAATTGTGGGTCCGACTTCGGCTCAGGTCATGATCTCCTGGTTCATGGGTTTGAGCCCTGCATCAGGCTCTGTGCTGATAGCTCAGAGCCTGGAGCCTGCTTTGAATTCTGTGTCTCCCTCTCTCTCTGCCCCTCCCCTGCTTGTGCTTTCTCTCTCTCTCAAAAATAAATAAACATTAAACTACATTTTTGTTCTTTTTTAATTTCTTTTTTTTTTTTTTAACATTTATTCATTTTTTGAGAGACAGAGAGAGACAGAGCATGTGTGGGGGAGGGGCAGAGAGAGAGAGAAACACGGACTCCAAAGCAAGCTCCAGGCTCTGAACTGATAGCACAGAGCCCAATGTGGGGCTTGAACCCATGGACCGTGAGATCATGACCTGAGCCAAAGTTGGACCCGCAACCGACTGAGCCACCCAGGTGCCCCTAAACTACATTTAAAAAAATAAAAATAAAGGGGCGCCTGGGTGGCGCAGTCGGTTAAGCGTCCGACTTCAGCCAGGTCACGATCTCGCGCTCTGTGAGTTCGAGCCCCGCGTCGGGCTCTGGGCTGATGGCTCAGAGCCTGGAGCCTGTTTCCGATTCTGCGTCTCCCTCTCTCTCTGCCCCTCCCCCGTTCATGCTCTGTCTCTCTCTATCCCCAAAATAAATAAACGTTGAAAAAAAAAATTTTAAAAAAAATAAATAAAAATAAAATCTTTTGAAAATAAAATCTTTTATACATACATAATTTTATATATTATACGTATATAAATATATATATGATCAACTTGTTAACATGAAAGGTGGGATGTAGAAATTTTCCTGTATTAATTTTTCTTCATATTTTCTCTGGAACTCCTTTAGGAGATCTTGAACCTCTTAGACGCCTCCACTAACCCGCTAATTTTCTAATCATTATTTCTTTCTCCCTTCTTTCCATTCTTCCTTTTTTTTTTTTTTTTTTTTTTTTAATTATTCTGGGAGATTTCCTGGAATTTTTTCCCCTAAGCTGTTGAATTTTTTAGTTCAACATATTTCTTATTTGCAAAAGCACTTCTTTATAGAACTCTGTTGATAGGGGTGCCTGGGTGGCTTAGTTGGTTAAGCATCCGACTTCAGCTCAGATCATGATCTCTCAGTCCATGAGTTCGAGCCCCATGTCGGGCTCTGTGCTGGCAACTCAGAGCCTGGAGCCTGTTTCAGATGCTGTGTTTCCCTCTCTCTGCACTCCCCCGTTCACACTCTGTCTCTCTTGCTCTCAAAAATAAACATGAAAAAAAATTAAAAAAAGAAAAAGAACTCTGTTGATATTTGTGTTTTCAGTGCTTCTGTGATATTACAGTATTGTTTATGTGTGTGTTTCTTTTGTTCCTTTCCTTGTTTTTTCCTATTTGTTTTGATCTAGCTTTCACATTAGGGCTTTCATCATTTTTTTGTGATCTTTAGCTCTATGTTAAAATTTAACATTGAGGTACCAGAAACACTATTGTAATCTTTGTGCATGGTTGGGGCTTGTAAAATGGTAGGCTTCACTATGCAGCATTTAGTCAGATATCTAGATGATTCTTTTAAATGACTCCAAATGTGAATATCTGTAAGTGTTTTCATGACCTTTTCATTTTTTCAGTAAAGAACCCTCCCTGGGTGCCTGGGCGGCTCAGTTGGTTGAGTGTCTGATTTGATTTCAGCTCAGGTCATGAACTCATGGTTTGTCAGTTTGAGCCCCGCATGGAGCTCCGTGCTGTCCATGTGGAGCCTGCTTGGGATTCTTTCTCTGCCCCTTGTGTGCCCTCTTTCTCCCTCTCTCTCTCAGAATAAATAAAAATAAGGAAGAAAGAAAGAAAAAAGAAACCAACCCATCTATTGTTTGACACCACCAACCACCAGCATTTCTAAAGAGCAGCAGTAGAAAGGGGTTGGAACCCTGTTCTACATAGGAATTTTTACTCCCTCTTTTCAGTATCTACTTTGCCTATCATCACTAAGTTTGGAGGCTTCTGGTTATACTTTGGATAAGCTGCTGCTTTTATAATCATTTTATAAGTTCCACCTTCTACTCTTACCCAGTCACTCCAGTTATAGAGCCTTTGTGTTGACAGCTGTATCACAAATTACCTTGCTTCTAGGTAGCATCCTCTTTTGCTGGCTTTTTACTTAAGCCACTTGATTCTGCTGTTAATTTATAGTTCTTTATTTGCTTTCCTTTCAAAATTTCCTAAATCTTTTCATCCACCGGTGTTTTCTCAACCTCTGCAGTGTTTATGAGTATATTCCCTTCATCCTCGTACTATCATTTGAATGGAGTTTCAGGAAGATACAGAATAAATATCTTATTTAACCATATGTCCTCTTTAATAATTCTATTTATTTTATTTTTTATCCTTTCATCTTAGGCTCTCCCAATCTTATGTGTTTTGTTTTTTCATCCTGTTTGTTACCTGTTCTTTATATTTTATTTTACTGATTTATAAAATGCAAAAGTTACATTTAAAAACAGTTTGAGCAGGGTGCCTGAGTGGCTCAGTTGGTTAAGCCTCCCAACTCTCGACTTCGGCTCATGTCATGTTCTCACAGTTCATGGGTTCGAGCCCCACATTGGGCTCTGTGCTGATGGTGCAGAGCCTGCTTGGGATCCTCTCTCTTTCCCTCTCTCTCTGTCCTTCCCCGGCTTGTGTGCACACTCCCCCTCTCTCTTTCTCAAAATAAATAAACTTAAAAAAATAATAAAAATAAAAACAGTTTAAACTACATGCTCCTGTGAATGTTATTTGTATTTAAGCTTTCTTTTTACTGTGGGACTAGGTTTGAAATAAAGAGTCTATTTTACAATACCACATTTAAAAATTTTTGTTAAAAATACTGGAAAAAATCACAAGTGTTAGTGTTGATGATGATGATAGCCACTTTATTGGATATTTACTACATGCTAGGCACTAAATATTTTACAGTTATTACCTCTTTTCAATGATGATTTTGTTTTTATTCCCTTTTAGAAAAGGTCTGGGAAATTTATAAATAGATGAAGACTCAGCATGGAAGACATGAGAGTTAAGTCTCATCTTTCTCCATGAAAATATAGTTTAGAAAAAACTCAGAAAACCTGGGCATAACAGAAAAGTATTTCCTTTGAGGACAGATGTTGATTCTTTACGACTACATCTCTATGTATGAGACTCAGTTTAAGAGAGTTCAGAACATAATTTATACTCAAATATAAGTGAAGCTAAGAAAGAACCATTAAGAATACAATTGATATTATATGTTTCATCCCAATCTGTAATTGTCTAATCTCAGGATAAGCAATGTAAGTCTTTCATCATAAATTCAGCTTCATTAGATACCTGAGAATTAATACTGGAGAGAAACCTATGAATTTGGTGAATGTGGAAAAGCTTTCATCTATGTCACATTGTCAATAAATACTGAAGAATTCTTGTTGGAAAAAATATCTGCGTGATAAGAATGTTGGAAAGCCTTAAGCCTGAAGCAGATCTCCTTCAGCATGATCAAATTCATACTAGAGAGAAACCTCATGAATGTAATGAATGTGGAAAAACCTTCAGCCTGAAGGAAAACCTCATAGAGCATAAGAAAATGCATACTGGAGAAAAATCACATGAATGTACTGAATGTGGTAAAGTATTCTCTCGAGTCTCATCCCTTACTCTACATTTGAGAAGTCATAGAGGAAAGAAACCATATAAATGTAATAAATGTGGAAAAGCCTTCAGTCAGAAGAGAAACTTCCTTTCTCATCAGAAACATCATACGGGAGAGAAACTCTACGAGTGTGGGAAAGCTTCTATTCAGATGTCAAGCCTCATTAAACACCAGAGAAATCATACTGGAAACAAGCCCTATGCATGTAAGGAATGTGGAAAAACCTTCAATGGCAAATCATATCTCACTGAGCATGAGAAAATCCATACAGGAGAGAAACCATTCGAATGTAATCAATGTGGAAGAGCCTTCAGCCAGAAGCAGTACCTCATTAAACATCAGAATATCCACAGTGGAAAGAAACCCTTTAAATGTAATGAATGTGGAAAAGCCTTTAGCCAGAAAGAAAACCTGATTATCCATCAAAGAATACATACTGGAGAGAAACCTTATGAATGCAAGGGGTGTGGGAAAGCTTTCATTCAGAAGTCCAGCCTCATTAGACACCAGAGAAGTCATACAGGAGAGAAACCCTATATATGTAAAGAATGTGGGAAAGCCTTCAGTGGCAAATCAAATCTCACTGAGCACGAGAAAATTCATATTGGAGAGAAACCCTATAAATGTAATGAATGTGGAACAATCTTCAGGCAGAAGCAATACCTCATTAAACATCACAATATTCATACAGGAGAGAAACCCTATGAATGTAATAAATGTGGAAAAGCCTTCTCTCGAATCACATCACTTATTGTACATGTGAGAATTCATACAGGGGATAAACCTTATGAATGTAAAATATGTGGGAAAGCCTTCTGTCAAAGCTCATCTCTTACTGTTCATATGAGAAGCCATACGGGTGAAAAGCCCTATGGTTGTAATGAATGTGGAAAAGCCTTCTCTCAGTTCTCAACTCTTGCTCTACATATGAGAATCCATACTGGAGAAAAACCTTATCAGTGTAGTGAATGTGGGAAAGCTTTTAGCCAGAAGTCACATCATATTAGACACCAGAGAATTCATACTCACTAAAGCTCGATAAACGCCTTGAATTTAGGAAAAGCTTCAGCAAAACTCAGATTTAATGGTATACCAGAAATTCATTTTATAATAAAGTGGCTTGAATGTGGAAAATACTTCAACAAATCAAAACTTAAATACTAACAATTTTAATAAGTATCATAGTTTAAAAACCTATGCTCCCAGAACTCCCACAGCAAACATTGTTAGTGATGTACTTTTAGGAGCAATCTCATTGAAGTAAGTATGGATCCAGTCATGGACACTAAGCAGCATGGTTCTGGAAGGCCTACCTGATGCATTAAGACAAAGATATGAGAGGTATAAAGATTTTAAATTAAGAGACAAAATTGTCATTTTTAAAGTTTTTTGCTACAGATGTAATCAAAAGTATTTGTTCTTGATGCATTCATAGAAATCAAAGATTGGAACAGAATATTGTATTCAGAAACATGCATGCCTTTATGGGGAATTGGTAATTGATAGAGATGATATCAAAAGTTGGTAGGGGAATTATGGATGATTCAAAAAATGGTCTCAGGGTAACTGATTCTTCATGTGGAAAAACTATTGGATCTCTGCCATAGTAATACATTAAAGAATTTATTATGAAATCCAGAAGTATTGTAAAGACCAGAATGCAAAAAGCAAAACTTGGTAACATAAGAATTTTATAGGAGAATGTTTTTAAAACCTCCAGTAGGAAGGAATTTCTAAAATAGATTCCAGAACACACACTCTTGAGTGTACATGCATATACCCAAGAAACCGATACATGTACTTAAGTTAGGGAGTCATGTATCTTTATGTTCATTGCAGCATGAATTACATTAGCAAAAAATTGGAAACGTGTGTTGCTTGTGAAATGGGTAAATACAATGTGATATAGGCACACAGTAGAATATTCTCTAGTTGTTAAGTATAACAGATTATATATATAAATAGAAAGACCTGAAAAATCATGTGGCGTGAAAAAAATGAAGAGATCAATATGTTATAATTGTTAGCTCTGTGAATTTGAATGAAATCAACACTATTATTAAGCATTAGTTATGGAAGAACATTTTTATGGAAAACTGAACAATGGATTGGAAGGATACACACTCATTTCCCAAAAGTGATTGCCTCTAGAAAGAAAGGTAGCAGAAAATGGGACCAAGCATGGTTGTTAAAGGATATTTCAGTTTTGTATCTAAATACCATCATTAAAAAGAAATAAAGATTCCAACTAAATATAACAAAATGTTAGTTAACTCTGGGTTGTGGTAATATATGTGTTCTATTGTTTGTGCTATTTCCTGAAAATTAAAAAAGATAAAGATAGGAGTAGGAAAGTTGTACATGCAGTACATGTAATAATGGACTCACAATCCCAGGCAGATGCTACTATTTTATAGAAAATATTTCTAAAATCATACCTTTATTAGAAGTTATTTTTTTTAATTGGATGGTAGCTTAAATTATTTAAATGTACTCTTGCATGTCACATCACTAATATGTGTGGTCTCAGAAATTAAAGCATGATTCTGCAACAGGTTAAGTGGGTTACATACATTTAAGAATCATATGATTTAATAATACTTGCACAGACTTGATACTACTAAGAACTAGTTTGTACTGAAACATCAGAAATTTTAAGAGTCCACATAACCAGTGTTAGCATTAATAATTTGATATTTTTTAAATGAAGAAACCAAGTTACTCTTAAATTTTTAAATATGCCACTGAGTAAAACTTCAACTCTTGCATTTTACCTTCAATTTTAACCTCAGACATTTTTATTCTCTATTCTGCCAGATATAATTGATAAATCCCCTGTTTGTTTCTTTGGTGAAAATGGTGCTAAAAGAGATCTGAGACCTAAACAGTATTGTTTTATGTGAAGCAAATCTTTTTGCCAATTTTTGTTTACTTGATCCCTTTCTACAACAACTTGACACATAAAGAGTTGTTAATGCTCTTCTTGAACAGTGATAAAAATGAGTATGCAATATTTAAACCTTAGGCATATGTCAAATATATCAATTTCTTTGAAATACAAAATAATGAAATGCTAATAAAACCATAGTACTACACCACTTATTAGCAGTTTTGAAGATTGGTCTTAAGATTATAAATTCCAGGGGTTGTTTATGTGTTTACATGAATCTAAATTATCCTCTATTTTCTTCCATTCTTCATTAAACATTCCCCTTGTATTTCTTAAGTGTTTTGCCCTTCCATTTGTACAGCTTTGAAGTCACCAGAGCAATTTAGAACTCTTAATTCAGACCAAACTAGGAGGATTACCTTTTGGTGCCTGCAGTGGGTTGGTGCCAAGGTGCAACAATGATTACAATAGTCAGATAGAGTAAGATGAGTAACACCTGTGATACTGTATACTGTAAATTTACTCTGATATTCCCTACTGATTGAACTTGTTGCTAGTTATTTGCCACCACAAACAACCCTACAGTGAACATTTTTTTTTTAACATTCTTAAAATCAGACCTTAAATTTCAGATGTTTTTATTTCTGAGGCAAAAGATTGTTAGATTAAATGACATATACTATTTTTTAATTTTAATAGATAATATCGGTCATTTTCAGAAACACATCTTTCCTCTAAGCCTGCAATAGATGGTAATATACTACTTAAATTTATGTTTGTCTGATGAGCATACACCTCAACTGCTCCAAGATTTGCTGCTTTGTAAATTTTTGCATTGTTGGCTCATTTTCCTATAGGATTATTTATCTGTCAATTTTGAAGACCTCTTTATATGTTAGATGTTAGGAATTTGCCTAATTTTTGTCATAAAAATATTTTTCCATAAAAATATCTTAAATTTCTGTGTAATCGATATGTGTTTTTTCTAAGCTTATGGATTGGTTAAAAAGATACTTTAATCTCTAGATTGTATATGTAATTTTTCTTAGGTTTTCTTGCAAGTTGTTTATTGTTTACTTTTTTCAATATGTAAATATTTAATATATCTAGAATTTATTTTTTAATGCCCTATAAAATGAAGATTCATTGTTATTTTCTTCCAGATGGGTTTCCAGTTATACAAGCACAATTTGTTAAAATAACCCATCTACTCAGCAGTCACATAGTTCTGACACCAATCTGCGGTGTCCACCAACAGCAATCACAGATTTGAACTGGCAATCAAAAAAACAGAATAGGCTTTAACCCAACATTAGGTTTATTATTAGCTTTGTCCTGATCAAAACAACAACAACAACAAAACCACCTTTACAATACTGCAGCTACCCAAGCAAAGATAGCTTCGAGGACCTATGTACTGCTGAAGGGAGAAAAGGTCAGAATGGGTGCAGTTCACCTAAGCCCTGGGAAACAACGTTCTCACCCAGGATATCTTACTATAACCCACCACTGTTATCTGCATGGTGTACCCCCATCACATGGGGCACACCCAGTTGTAAGACTGAAACCCACTTAAGCACAGGGAAGCTGCTACCTTGTTTTCCCAAGACTTATGATACCTTAGTCATATAGGCTAGCCATGTCTTCATGCCAATTCACAGCTCTTCCCTCATCTAGGTACAGGATACAAATGAATCTACAGTAGTATTTTCTTCAAGGAAACTGGTATGAACGCAAATCTAAGGTTCTCTTTCTACACATGGGTCAGTAGGAAAGGCCTGTTGTTTTTACCAGTACCATCCTTTTCCTATTTAACTGACTCAGTTATGTGATCCTTTAACCATATGATCTTTTCCTCATTCAGTGAAACTGCCTGTAGTTTCACTTGTACCAAAACCTATTCTGTATTTTCATTTCACTAATTTATTTTTCTACTTCTATACTAATACCATATTAACTGATAAACTGATTTAACACTAGCCTTACTGCATTTTGATACTGCATATTAGACCAAGTCCTTGCTGTTTTTCATAGTTTTATTGGCTATTCTAATTTTCTTTCTATATAAATGAAGATAGTGTTCTCAAAATACAAAAACTCTTTAATAGTTGGAATTACATTAAATTTATATATTTATTTTGAGAGAAATTACATTTTTTATTTTAAGTCTTCCTGACCCAAATTGTAGTGTGCCTTTGCATTTCTTCAAACTATGATCATGTCCTTCAGCATGAGGGTTCTGAACAAAGTAATCTGAATGCCATCCCTGCTTAATATTATATTATAGAAAAAGTTTGTTAGTTGGGTGAATAAGAAAAGTTCCTATTATGGACTAAATGTTTGTAGCCCCCCAGAATTCATATGTTGAAGCCCTGATTTCTATTGTGATGGTGTTTGGAGATGGGGCTCTAAGGAAGTAATTGGGTTTGGATTAGGTCATGAAGGCGGGACACTCATGATGGGAACAGTACCTTTATAAGAAGTGGGAGAGAGATTATAAGAACATAAAGAGATTTCTTTCCACTTGTATACACAAGTCCTAGGAATTGGACTACATACTAGGAATTGGACCTTCACAGGATTTGCCAGCACTTTGATCTTGGGATTTCCCAGCTTCTATAACTGTAAGAAATAAATGTCTGTTTAAACCACCCAGTCTATGGTATTTTGTTGTAATGCCCAAGATAAAACAATCCCTTTCCTGCTTAATTCTACTGGGCTCCTAATAAATGGTAAAACAAAAAGCACTTTTCATTAGGAGAGTAAAATTCCAACTCCCATTATTAATAAAGTCTATAATTTTAACTTAAAATTGTTTTTAACGTTTATTTATTTTCGAGAGACAGAGACACAGTGGACTACAAATCCACAGAAATCTGGGGCAAGACATGGATAGAGACACACAATAGATAATCCACAGCCTGGAGGAAAAGCTAGGGTAAGACTCTGGGAAATTAGGGTATTCAAAATCAGATGTATATATGGGGGATTTAGAAAGGCATACACCTGCCCATCCAAGAAGCATACTAAAGAAAGACCTGAGAAGACAAGATTTCACATCCAGATAATCCCTAAATTCAGAGAAATCCTAGCTAAATTGTAAAGGAGTATCTCAACACAGAGCCAATCAGCAAAGACTACAAAAGATGATGGTTGTGTGTCTCTTTTCTTTCAGTTCCCAGCATTCAAAAAACTCTGTCAAACTAGGTAAAAATGGGTTCCAGTTCAAGATGGCAAAATAGGGAAGAACCAGTAGAATTCGCCTCCTCCTAGGACACACTGACATACAGCTACATATGGAGTAATCGCCTCAAAAAAAAAAAAAACGTAAAGGCTGGCTAAGTGACGACTACACATTGGGCAAACAAGAAAACCACATCAAAGCATGTAGGCGAGGCTGAAACAATCTCACCATAAACCTCAGCCCTGGAGTGGCAACCCACAACTGGGAGATAACTCAAAACCTGGAGCTTCTACGGGGAACAAGGAATTGAATGCCACATTGGGCAACTCCACTTTTAGGATCTTCACCTGAGAGATGAGCTCCGAAATATCTAACTTTTAAAACCAATGGGGATCACATCCTGAGACCCACAAGATTGTAGCAATCTGGAAGAGAGCTCTCAGGGGCAATCATGTCCAGATATAAAAAATTTTTAAATTCTTTTTAGAAACCTCCATACTGTTTTCCATAAGTGGCTGTACAAATTTATATTCCCACCAACAGTGCACAAGGGTTCCCTTTCTCACATCCCTACCAACATTTTAGTTTTTTGTTTTTTTTAGTAGCCATTCTGACTGGCATGACGTGATATTTCATTGCGGGTTTGATTTGTATTTCCCTGATGATTAATAATGAAATTCAACATAAACTCAAGTAACATATGATCCAGCAATTAGCCTTCTGAATATTTATCCTAAGAAAACAAAAACACTAACTCAAAAAGTTATATGCAGCCCTGAGTTCACTGCAGCATTATTTACAAGAGCCAAGGTATAGAAACAACCTAAGTTTCCACTGATGGATGAAGAGATAAAGAAATTGTGATATATGTGTGTATACACATACATACATACACACAACAGGATCTTATTCAGCTGTAAAAAAGAATGAAATCTTGCCAGTTGCAACATGGATGGATCTTAGGGCATTATGCTATGTGAAATAAGTCAGAGAAAGACAAATACCATATGATCTCTCTTATATGTGGAATCTTAAAAAAACAAAAACAAAAAAGCCAAAAATAAATACCAAGCTCTAAAATAAAGAGAACAGGTTGGTGGTTTCCAGCAGTATGGACAGTGGGGGTTGGAGAAATGGAAAATCTTTTTTGTTTGTTCAAATGAATTGGTTAGGGGTGCCCAGGTGGCTCAGTTAAGCATCCAACTTAGACTCAGGACATGATCTCACAATTCATGAGTTCAAGCCCCACATTGGCCTCTGTGCTGACAGCTCAGAGCTTAGAGCCTGCTTCAGATTCTGCGTCTTTTTCTCTCTCTGCCCCTTCCCCACTTGTGCTCTGTCTCTCTCAAAAATAAACATTTAAAAAATGACTTGGTTAAAGAAAATGAATAAATAGATGCTATTTACATCTGTTAATTTTACATTAATAGAGAAAAAAGCTAAAATTGAACTAAGGAAAAATAGTAAAGTGGTCACATGTGACAAGAAACAGTCTATGCAAAAATAGTTTAGAAAAGTATCAGATTACACAGTCTTCAACAATCAAAAATAATGAACCTGGAGAAAGGGGGACAATCTAATTTCCAGAATTAACATTTTATAACAGTGCCCAATTTTCAACATAGAGACAAGGCATTGAAAAAACTGGACATGACTCATTCAAAGGAACAAAATAAAAGAAATTGTCCCTGAGAAAGCCCAGTCATCAGACTTATGAGGCAAAGACTTTAAAACAACTGTCTTACAGCATACCTGTAAGCATGCAGCTCTTGATCTTGGTGTCATGGGTTCAATCCCCACATTGGGCACAGAGGTTACTTAAAAAAATGAAACAACTATCTTTTTATTTAAAATTTTTTAATGTTTAGTTATTTTTGAGAGAGACACAAAGCACAAGCAGGGGAGGGGCAGAGAGAGGGAGACACAGAATCTCAAGCAGGCTCCAGGCTCCAAGCTGCCAGCACAGAGCCTCATGCAGGGCTCAAACTCAAACCGTGAGATCATGACCTGAGCTTTGGTCAGATGCTCAACCCACTGAGCCACTCAGGTGTCCCAAAACAACTGTCTTAAATATGGTCAAAGACCTAAGGGAAAAACATAGACAAAACTATCAGGAAAACCATATGAACAGAGTTAGAATGTCAACAGAAATTACAAAATAGTACCAAACAAATTCTGAACCTGTAGTATACAATAGCTGATATAAAAAAAACTTACTAAAGGGGTTCAGTATCAGATTTGAGCAGACAGAAGAAAAACAACGAGCAAACTTGAAGACCATTAAAATTGAGTCTAAAGGGCAGAAACAAACCAGAATGAAGAAATGTGCATAAGGGACAGACATCAGGACACTAATAAGCAATCCCTATTAAAATTCCAATGGCATTTTATATAAATAGAAAAACCCATCCTAAAATTCATATAGAATTTCAATGACCCTGGATAGCCAAAGGAATCCTGAAAAACAAGAACAAAACAAGAACAAAAGAGCAAGAGAATTTCTTGCTCCTGATTTCAAAATTTACTACAAAGCTACATTAATTAAAACAGTATAGTACTAGCATGAGGACGAGCATATAGCAAATGGACTATGGTAGAGAGCCTAGAAACAAACCTTTGCATATATTGGCAAATGATTTGCAACAAGAGTGCCAAGAATATTTAATGTGAAAAAGACAGTCTTTTCAATGCATTTGCTGGGAAAACTGGATATCCACATACAAAAGAATGAAGTTGGGTCTTAACCTAACACCATATATAAAAATTAACTCAAAATAGAACAAAGACTTAAACTTAAGACCTAAACTCTTAGAAGGGGACACCTGGGTGGCTCAGTCCATTGAGCATCCGACTCTTGGTTTTGGCTTAGGTCAAGATCCCAGGGTCATTGCATTGAGCCCTGTGTTGGACTCTGAGCTGAGCATAGAACCTGCTTGAGATTCTCTCCTTCTCTCCTTCTGCCCTGCTTTCCAACTCACACACACTTCTCTAAAATAAAAATAAAAAAATTAAAAAACAAAAAACAAAAAACAAAAAACCTCTAAGAAGAAAACATAGGTGAAAACTTCATGACATTGGATTTGGCAACAATTGTTTGGATATGACACCAAAAGCACAGGTAGCTAAAAAATAGATAAACTGGACTTCATCAAAATTAAAAGTGTTCGTATTAAAGGTCACTATCAAGGGTGAAATGAAAAGACAAAAACATTGTGGTACCTGGCTGGCTCAGTCAGCAAAGCATACGATCTTGAGGTTTTAATTCGAGCCCCATGTTGGGTGTAGAGATTACTTAAAAATAAAGCCTTAAAAAAAACTGGAAAAGACATTTGCAATGCATATACTAATATCTAGAATATATTTTAAAAATCCTATAACATCTAGACATTTCTCCAAAGTAGATAGATATACAGACGGCCAATAAGCAAGTGAAAAGATCCTCAATGGCACTAGTTTTTAGGGATATATGAATCAGAACTGCAATGAAATACCATTTACCCATTAGATTGGCTATTATTAAAAAGTGCAAAATAAGTGTTGGCAAGGATGTGGAGAAATTGGAACCCTTGTCCATTGCTGGAGGGAATGTTAAATGGTACATTACTGGAAAAACAAGTCGGTGGCTCCTGTTAAACACGGAATTACTATATGGTCCGGCAATTCCACTCTGGTGTATAAACAAAGTAATAGAAAGCAGGGACTCAAAGAGGTATCTGTACAACTGTTTTCATAACAGCGTTACTCATGATGGCTAAAAGGTGGAAACAACCTAAGCATCCATTGACAGATGAATGGATAAACAAAGTGTAGTAAACACATACAATGGCATATTTTTAGCCTTATAAAAGAATATGGATACAACATGGATGAACCTTGAAAACCTTATGCTATGTGAAATAATTCAGATACAAAAAGCACAAATATGATTCAACTTCTATGAGGTACCTAGTACAGGCAAATTCATAGACATGGAAACTAGAACATAACTTACAAGGAGGAGGGGGGATGCAGAGTTACATAGTTTCAGTTTGGGATGATGAAAAAGCTTTGGAAATGTATAGTGGTGATAGTTACACAACATTGTGAATGTACACCACTGCACTGTACAAAAATAGTTAAAATGGTAAATTTTATGTTATGTGTATTTTACTACAATGTAAATATATTACCTGATAGCATGTGATGAGTTATGTTAATAATAATAATTATCACATAGTACGTGAGGGGAGAAGTCTCATACCAATAAGTTGAAAAGCAATAATCCTACAAAATCAGTCTGAGCTGTGTGATTAAAAGAGTAACATTTGTTTAGACAAGGTAGAGATCAATACTGAGTCTTGTCTTAGGCACAAATAAAAATTAACATTAGAAGATTTTGTTTAAGTTTTTTATTCTGAGAGAGAGAGAGCATATGTGCGTACGTGAGCAGGGGAAGGACAGAGAGAGATGGAGAGAGAGAATCCTAAGCAGGCATGGTGCTAATCAGTGCACAGCCTGACGTGGAGCTCAGTCCCATGAACTGTAAGATAATGACCCGAGCCAAATCCAAGGGTCGGTCACTTAACCAACTAAGCCACCCAGAAGCCCCTAGAATATGTTTTTATACAGATAGAGTGTACAATGAAGGCAAATGTAGGGAAGAACACAATATAAGTAACATTAAGAGAACTTGAAATAGTGTACAGGAAGAGTAAATCTTACCTACTCTAGTACAATTATCTTCCAATAATTCCAGATTCTGTGACCCAAAATGCACTCATTTGGCATTGTCTCCATAAAGACCCTCAGTCATAAATGGAAACTATTTTCAGTGATCCTTCAAATGAGAAAAGGAAGAGTATGCCAGTTGGGCAGCAATTTTCCCATCTGCAAACATAGGGACATTTATTGAACATCTTTTTACAGCCCAGGCCTTTAAGGAGCTGTGTGTTTTTTTTTTGGTTTTTTTTTGTTTTTTAATTTTTTTTTCAACGTTTATTTATTTTTGCGACAGAGAGAGACAGAGCATGAACGGGGGAGGGGCAGAGAGAGAGGGAGACACAGAATCGGAAACAGGCTCCAGGCTCTGAGCCATCAGCCCAGAGCCTGACGCGGGTCTCGAACTCCCGGACCGCGAGATCGTGACCTGGCTGAAGTCGGAAGCTTAACCGACTGCGCCACCCAGGCGCCCCAAGGAGCTGTGTGTTTTTATAAAAGCCTCAGTCATATACTTTGCCAAATGTCCTGAATACAGAGTGCATAAACTCTAATCTGGTTTTTTTTTTTTTTTTTTTCATTAAATCATTGATTCTTGACCCCATCAAGTCAGGTCCTGTTATTGACCAGTGGACATAAAATACGCTGTTCCCTGAGGCTTACACAGTATAGTACAGGAAACAGATTTGGGTCGGATAACCATAAAAGTTGTGGGACAGAAGCATGTGAAAAGATCTGCAGGACCACAGAGGAGCCTATGACAAATTTCAAAGCCGTGTCTGATGAGGCTTCTCAGAGAAGGTGAAATTTAAGCTGAATCTTGACAGGTGAGAGTGACATCACTGGGCAGAGAAGGGAGAAAAGATCATTACCAGGCAAAGGATATCCTACGTGCAATTGGTCAAGGGCTGTATAACAGAAACTGTATATTTGCTATCCCCAAGTTAAGAGCAGTTCCCACCCACTTCACCTAGTTGATGCAGACTCATCAGTTTCTCAGGCAAGTAATCTCTGAGATACCCAAGTAGGGCAAAAATGGTATTTGTACTGCTTATCAAAATATATAAATCATGTAGCAACATGAAACTTCTGAAAATTTTATTTTGTTTTAATTCCAGTGCAATAAAATTTACATGTATTTGTATGACTGATATAAATATGTCTCCCTAAACAGAAAACATGTTTATGTGTATTCACAATTGAATTTCATTGCTCTTTGCCCAGTTTCTGGACTTCAGAAGGTGCTCAAAAAATATGGAAGGGAGGAAAGAAGGAAGGAAGGAAGGAAGGAAGGAAGGAAGGAAGGAAGGAAGGAAGGAAGGAAGGAAGGAAGGAAGAGAGGGAGGGAGGGAGGGATGGAGGGAGGGAGGGAGGTAGATACCCCACCTCCAAACACGACAAATGAGTTGCCAATAATTGATAGAAGTCCAAGATGAATCCCCAGGACTCCTGATTTCTGGTCAGGACTCTTATTGAACAACAAAAAGCTATATATAGGTCAGGGGAAAATTTTGTAGTTATTTTGAAATTCAGCATTTTCTGTCGATATGAAGATCTAGTTATATTCTTTCCAAATCACTGTACCTTTCTTTTTCATGGTCATCTCTCCAAGAGCTCTTAATATACTTGAAAGTCCATAAACTTTGGAAGCAATGATTTTTGCACCTCTCTCTGAGTATTAATATTCACAGTAATCATCTTTCAGGGAACTACAATATCTCAGATCTGACAAATATTTCCATTATCTGCCCAGGATAAGATGGCAATGACTTCTACTGTTCTTTTTTATTCTCTTCTCACAAGTGATTCATGGTGTCTTCATGAATGGAATACTAGGAAAAATGGTATTCATATTTGTAGATTTATGAAATATTTCCAAATTGCATTAAAAATAGTTGTACCAATTTACAATCCCTTGGCAATGTATGAGAATCCCCACCAATCTGTGTTCTCACTAACCCTTTTTAAAAATTTTTTTTAATGTTTATTTATTTTTAAGGGGGCGGGGAGGGGCAGAGAGACAGGGAGACACAGTATCCACAGCAGGCTTCTTGGCTCGGAGCTGTCAGCACAGAGCCCAAAGTGGGCTTGGAACTCAAGAGCTGTGAGATTATGACCTGAGCCAAAGTAGGATGCTTAACTGACTGAGCCACCCAGGAGCCCTGAACCCTTGTTTTAACATGAATTTTCCTGGGTTGCCTGGGTGGCTCAGTAAGTTAAGCGTCTTACTCTTGATTTCAGCTCAGGTCATGATCTCATGGTTCATGGGATCATGCAGGGATCAGCCTTGCATTAGGCTCTGCACTGACTGCACAGGACCTCCTTGGGATTCCCTCTCTCCCTCTCTTGCTACCCTTGCCCTGTTCATGCATGCGAACATGTATGTGTGTATGCATGATCTCTCTCTCTCACTCTCTCTCTCAAAAACAAATAAAAATAAACTTTAGAATGTGCTTTAAAAAAAAAAAAAAGACTAAGTTTCCCAAATATGTTGATTGTAGAATGGTAGCTTACTGTGGTAGTAATTTGCATTTTCTTTATTATATGTGAGGATAAGCTTCTTTTCAAATGCCTATTGTCCATCTAGTTTCCTCTTCTGTGGATTTTCTGTTCATATAACTCTTCACCCATTTTCTGTTTTTTGCATTTAAAAATAAATATGTGTGAATTGTGTATATACTCTGGATACTAATCTTTTGTCACTTATATGTGCTGCAATACTTACTCTCAGACTACAACTTTTTTCACTCTATGATCTCTTTGGATGCCTAATAGTTTTATTTTTTTTATATTTTATTTATTTTGAAAGAGAGAGAGAGAGTACATGCATGCACAAGCAGGGGAGGGGCAGAGAGAGAATCCCAAGCAGTCTTCAGGCTGTCCGCTCAGAACCTAAGGCAGCGTTTGAACTGCCTTACTCACGAACTGAACCATGAGATCATGACCTGAGCCAAAATCAAGAGTCAGATGTTTAACCAACTGAGACACCCAGGCACCCCCTAATAGTTAAAAAAAATTTTTTTAATGTTTATTTATTATTGAGAGACAGAGAGACAGAGCATGAGCAGGGGAGGGGCAGAGAGAGGAGGAGAAACAGGCTCCAGCCTCCGAGCTGTCGGCACAGAGCCCAATGCAGGGCTCAAACTCACAAACCGCAAGATCATGACCTGAGCCAAAGTCGGACACTCAACTGACTGAGCCACCCAGGCGCCCCAATAGTTTTAAATTTTAATGTAATCATCTTTTATGTTTGCTTTTAGGATCTTAAGAAATATTTTCTAATCCATAGTCTCTAAGGCATTGTACTATATTTTCTTTCAAGAGTTTTACAGATTTGTTCTTTATAATTAGTTCTTTATCATTTTCCCCTTTTATTGAGATATAATTGACATATAATGATTTGATATTTGCATATATTATGAAATGATCACCAAGATAAATTTAATTAACATCCAAGACCACACATAGCTACACTTTTTTCTTGTGGTGAGAATTTTTTAAATCTACTCTCTTAGCAACTTTCAAACATACAATATAGTATTATTAACTATAGTCACCACACTGTACATTATAGCACGAGGACTTACTTTATCACCGAAGTTTGTACCTTTAAACTGCCTTCATCCATTTTGCCTAGCCTCCACTCCACACCTCAGGCAGCCACCAATTTGTTTTCTCTGAGTTGAGGGTTTTAATTGGTTTTGTTTGTTGTTTTTCTCATAGGTGAGATCATAACGCTATTTTTCCTTCTCTGACTTAGCTCACTTAGCATAATGCCCTCAAGGTCCACCCATGTTGCCACAAATGGCAGGATTTTGGTTTTTTAATTTTTTTTAATTTTTTAATGTTTATTTATTTTTTAGAGACAGAGAGAGACAGAGCATGACTCCAGGAGGGGCAGAGAGAGAGGGAGACAGAATCCGAAGAAGGCTCAGGCTCTGAGCTGTCAGCACAGAGCCCAATGCAGGGCTCAAACCCACAAACCATGAGATCATCACCTGAGCCAAAGTCAGACACTTAACCAACTGAGCCACCCAGGTGCTCCTCCTTCTTTTTTTATAGCTGAAAAATATCCCATTGTATACAGAAAACCTCTGATAACCAACATGTATATGAAAAGATGCTCAACATCATTAATCATCAGGGAAATGGAAGTCAAAACCACAGATATCACCTCATGCCTCTCTTAGAATGACTATTATCAAAAAGACAAGTAAATGAAGTTGAACATCATTTGAGGTGGAAAAAAATGTAAGACTGATGTCAAAGAAAAAACAAAGCCAAACAGCAGTTAAAGTGGTAAAAATTGATTTTATTTAGCACTAATTTCAATAGGGGAAAAAAAGACCTCAGTATTGAACCAAGCTTAATCCTGAATATAAGCATGGGCAAGTGGAAATGTATAGTCAGGGAGCACGGTGAGGGTCAGAGGATGTTAAAATTATAAGAGAAACACCAGGAGTAAGGGTCTGGCTAAACCAACTAAACAGGATTCTTGCTGAAGACAGGCCAGCATGAACACACAGCACCTGGGCGATGGTGGAGGATGAGGAATCTGATCAGACATCAAGGGTGATCACATATTAACGGTGGAGGATTCAGTTAAACTGACTGAGGGCTCTTACTAAATCTTGATTTTATAAATAATTGCACAGATAGGTCTAGGAGAAGGTTCAGGAGTCTAAAGTTTGGTCAAAGAATCTTTGTCACTGAATTGTTGGCACCTGAATTGCTGGGGGTTGCCTGGCTGGCTCAGTAGGAACTCTTGATCTTGGGGTCATAATTTCAAGCCCCATGTTGGGTGTAGAGATTGCTTAAATAAACGAAACTTAAAAAAAATGAATTGTTGGCACTTGGGCTAAACAAGACCTTGGGGTTAATTTTATTAGTATGCTATTAATGACCCATTTCAAAGACTTCTGTAGACAAATTACACATGTCCATTTACAGTTTAAATTTTTTTTCAACGTTTATTTATTTTTGGGACAGAGAGAGATAGAGCATGAACGGGGGAGGGGCAGAGAGAGAGGGAGACACAGAATCGGAAACAGGCTCCAGGCTCTGAGCCATCAGCCCAGAGCCCGGCGCGGGGCTCGAACTCACAGACCGCGAGATCGTTACCTGGCTGAAGTCGGACGCTTAACCGACTGCGCCACCCAGGCGCCCCATCCATTTACAGTTTAAAAGGATCTCCCAGGTGGCAAGGATTAGTATGGAAGCACTGGTCTCAAGAAGATGCAGGCAAGACTATAGTAATAAACTATTGATTTCAGAGAGTTATGGCCATATTCATTGAATTGACAGAAGGAAAGGCTTGGGAATGTTAGTGGAGAATGCATCTTTCCCATTCATCTATTTTTCAAGAGGAGAGATTATATTCCCTAAATACTGCCCAACTTTTAATTTTTTTCCTGATGAGGCAGAGCAAAATAGTTGGTTAGAGAATTTATTGCCTCTCAGGTCCAAATTAACCTTTTGCTGCTTGATTGGTGAAAACAAATGTTTCCTTTTAAACATTTTTTTACCAGCTGGCATAATGTTAAGCTTTATGATTAGAGGGTGCTGGAGAGACCTGCAGAAGGAAGGAATTGGCCTTGGTTCTGGAGTGGCTCCCTGTCCAGGTTTCTGACAGTAGGCTCTTCTCTACAGCTTTGCCCCACAGTTTACTCCAGTACAAACTGCCTCTGAAGCACAGCTTTCTCTAGCATTTGGCCACGTGCTTTCTCCATTCTTGACCACATCAGAGACATCATAGCAGAGATCTTCAAACAACATGTGTCTATACTCCAGCTAGGTCTCTACTCCCTCTACACTCTTTATATCCCTACACATGCGCACTGGGGGACTCATGGAAGGCAGCACCAACCTCTGTCCCACAAAGCTACCTGGAGCTGTTCTGGCCCAAGCTCTTCACAGACAGGTGTTAGGTTCCTGCAGAGAAAGGTCTCTACAGCTCCAGATCCCAGTAGTGTCCACAGTGGTGCCCCACACTCCCTCTACATGCCTATCTATCAGGCTCTCCTCACCTAACTGCCTGATAAATATGAATTATATCTGGGCCTGGGTAAACTGGTAAACTTCTCTGCCATCTTGTAGCCTTTGATGAAGTGTGAATTCTTTCCCTTCTAAGTTTGTCCTTCCTTGGGTACTCTGCCTCAGCCCTGGATTCCCTTCAGAGTCCCTTCCCATCTTAATAGTTACATTATTATTGTTGCTTAATAATTCCTTATATTAAACTTCCCGTTTTAATTATTATATAGTTTCCTGTCTTCAAATTAGACCCAGACTAATATGGAATTTGGAAGAAGATGGAGGCATGAGCAGCTCTAGCCCTACCTCTTTTCTCTTCAGCTGTGGAATCTGCCTGTCTGCATAGAGCATGCATTCCCCAATGCTCTAGGTCAAGACATGAAACTGGAGATTGAGAGCCTGTTCTTGCCACTGTCGTGATTCACCGGGTAAGTCTGTTTATTTTAATTTTTTTTAATGCTTATCTATTTTTGAGAGAGAGACAGAGTGCAAGCAGGGGAGGGGCAGAGAGAGAGGGAGACACAGAATCCAAAGCAGGCTCCAGGCTCTGAGCTGTCAGAACAGACAGAGCTTGAACCAACGAACCGTGAGATCATGACCTGAGCTGAAGTCAGATGCTTAACCAACTGAGCCACCCAGGTGCCCCATGTTTTTTTTCTTTTTTTAAGTTTATTTTTGAGAAGGAGAGAGCACACGCATGCAAGTGGGGGAGGGGCAGAGAGAAAGGGAGAGAAACTTAAGCAGGCTGACAGCACAGAGCCCAACACAGGGCTCAATCCCTCAAACCATGAGATCATGACCTGAGCTGAAGCCAAGAATTGGATGCTTAACTGACTAAGCCACCCAGGCACCCCAGTCTATTTATTTCTGGAGTCCAGTCAGAAAGCTCTTTGGACCCCCACAGTGACCATACTCCAATTTGCCTTTTATCTATAATAAAAGTAATATCTGGCCTCCATACATCTTAACTCTTTGTCTTAAATCTCAGTTAAATAACAACTCACAGGCATAAAGTGGAGTGATACATATTTGGCCTCTTCAGAAACCCTAGCATATAATGCCACATGACACACAACATGATATATAAATATTCAGACTAACTTTGCTTTTATGCTCTTGCCTTTTAGTAATTTCCATAAGTAACTTTTGACAGGAGGAAAATCCAGACTTGCCACACATGATCTGTTTTTCCAGACCGGGATGAATGACTACTTGGACCCAAGATGGTTCAAACCACTGGGGAATGGTTTTTATTGGGTATTAGTGGGATGGGAAGAGTTGGAATTGTTATGAAAGAAGACTGAGAATGATACATGAGCACTTCCTGCTACACTCAAGCCACCATTCCAGTTGTCACATTCTGCTCAGTCATTCAGCTCCCTCAGAAGGTAGATTCAGATTAAGAAGCCAATCGTAGATGGTTCTGGTTCAAGAGGACAAACAGGAAGACATAAGACCTCCCACAGACACACCAAATCTACAGCTACATATGGAATAATTCCCTCTGAAAAAAATCCAGAAACTAGGTGAGTGACTGCTGTACATCAGGCAAATGAGAGATAGGTTATAAACCTAGTATGAAGATTAAAAGACAGAATTAGTATGAATAATTATAACAAGTTAACAGATACAGGAGAAAAGATGAAAACTGGTATCAAAAACATGAAACATGGTGACAGAGAATAAAAATGTAGAGCTTTAGAATGCAAATTCAGGGATGCCTGGGTGGCTCAGTAGGTTAAGCGTTCGACTTCGGCTCAGGTCATGATCTCACGGTCTGTGAGTTTGAGCCCCGCGTTGGGCTCTGTGCTGACAGCTCAGAGCCTGGAGCCCATTTCAGATTCTGTGTCTCCCTCTCTCTGCCCCTCCCCTGTTCATGCTCTGTCTCAAAAATAAATAAACATTAAAAAAATTTTTTTTAATAAAATAAAATAAAAAAATAAAAATAAAATAAAATAAAATAAAATAAAATAAAATAAAATAAAATAAAATAAAATAAAATAAAATAAAATAAAATAAAATAAAACACACTACTGGGGCGCCCAGGTGGTTCAGTAGGTTAAGCATCCAACTTCAGCTCAGGTCATGATCTCACAGTTCATGAGTTTGAGCCCCATGTTGGGCTCTTTACTCTTAGCACAGAACCCGCTTTGGATCCTCTGTCTCCCTCTCTCTCTTCCTTCCCCAGCTCACACTTTCCCTCTCTCTGTCAAAAATAAATATTTCAAAAGAAAAAAAAAAGTTAAAACACACTATTATAACTCCAAGATAGTTTAGGTAAGCTTTGAGGTAACCACAAAACAAAAACCTACAGCAGAGACACAAAGGATAATGTAATCTATGGCTTGCATACAGAAATCATCAAATCACAAAGGATTAAAGCAAGAGAAAAAGAAAGGAACAAAGGAATTATAAAACAGTAAGAAATTTAACAAATGGCAATAATAAGTCCAAATCTGTCAACAATTATTTTATCTATTTTTTATTTTAAAAAAATTGGGCGGGGGCAGGGGGGCACCTGGGTGGCTCAGTCAGTTAAGTGTCCAAGTCTTGGTTTTGGCTCAGGTCATGATCTCATGGTTCTGTGAGTTCAAGCCCCACATTGGGCTCTAAGCTGACAGTGTGAGTCTGCTTGGAATTCTGTCTCCCTCTCTCTGCCCCTCCCCCCACTTGCCCTGTCTCTGTCTCTCTCAAAATAAATAAATAAACTTAAAAAAAATTTATAAATAAAAGGTTTTTTTAATATTTATTTATTTTTGAGAGACAGTGTGAGTGGGGGAGGGGCAGAGAGAGGGGGAGACACAGAATCCAAAGCAGGCTCCAGGCTCTGAGCTATCAGCACAGAGCCCTACAAGGGGTTTAAACCCACAAACCGCAAGATCATGACCTGAGCTGAAGTCGGATGCTTAACCAACTAAGCCACCCAGGTGCCCCTATCAACAATTACAAAATTCTCCAAGCAAAAGACATAGAATGGCTGAATGAATAAAAAAGCAAGATCCAACTATATGCTAGCTGTAAGACATACACACTGAAAGATATTCCATGCAAATGGAAACCAAAAGAAAGATAGGGAAGCTATACTTACATCAGAAAAATAGACTTTAAGACTTAGACTGTAGTAACAGACAAAGAAGCTTAATATATAATATAAAGGGATCAATCCAGTAAGAGGATAAAACATTTGTAAATAAGGCATCTGGGTGGCTCGGTCAGTTAAGCTACCGACTCTTGATTTCAGCTCATGTCACAGTCTCACGGTTCATGAGTTTGAGTCCCGAGATGGGCTCTGCACCGATAGCATAGAGCCCACCTGGGATCCTCTGTCTCCACCTTTCGCTGCTTGTTCTCTTTCTCCAAAATAAATAAAGAAACATTTTTAAAAATGTGTAAATATTTATGCATCCAACATGGGAGCAGCTAAATATATGAAGCAAGTGTTAACAGATCTAAAGAAAGAAAGACAGCAATGCCAACAACAGTAGGGGAGCAATAACCCACTTTTCACAATGGATGGATCATTCAGATAGAAAAGCAACACGGAAACATTGGAATTGAACCATACTTTAGACCAAACGAACCTAAAACACATACATAGAACAATCCATCCAGGAGTGCCTGGGTGGCACATTCGGTTAAACATCTGACTTTGGCTCAGGTCTTGATCTCATGTTTCATGGGTTTGAGTCCCATGTTGGGCTCTACACTGATTTGCAGAGGCTGCTTGGGAATCTCTTTCTCCCTTTCTCTCTGCCCCTCCCCGACTCACACGTTCTCTCTCTCTCTCAAAACAAACAAACAAACAAACAAACAAACAAACTTTAAAAAAAATGAACAACCCATCTAACTATGGCAGAATATGTGTTCTTCTCAAGTGCACAAAGAACATTCTCCAGGATAGATCATATGACAGGCAACAAAACAAGTCTTAGCAAATTTAAGATTACTGAAATCATACCAAGTATCTTTTCTGACCAAAATAGTATGAAACAAGAAATCAACAAGAAAAATGCTGGGAAATCTACATATATGTGGAAATGAAAAAACACACTTCTGAACAATCAGTGGGTCAAAGAACAAATCAAAAGAGAAATTTTTTAAATCTCAAAACAAATGAATATGGAAATACAACAACCAAAACTCTTATCAGATGTTGCAAAAGCAGTTCTGAGAGGGAAGTTTATAATGATAATAAACATATTAGGAAATTAGAAAGATCTTAAATAAACAACCAAAGTTCATACCTCAAGGAACCAGAAAAAAAGAACATATTAAACCCAAAGTTAGCAGAAAGAAGGAAATAATAAAGGTCAGAATGGAACAAATAGAATAGAAATCAGAAAAAAAAAATAGAAAGATCAGTTAAAATAAGAGCTGGCTTTTTGAAAACAAAATCAACAAACTTTTAACTAGACTAAAAAGAGAAACGACTTGGGGCACCTGGGTGGCTCAGTTGGTTAAGCGTCCGACTTCGGCCAGGTCATAATCTCATGGTTCATGAGTTCAAGCCCCGCATCAGGCCCTGTTCTGACAGCTCAGAGCCTGGAGACTGCTTCAGATTCTGTGTCTCCCTCTCTCTCTGCCCCTCCCCACTGTCTCTCTCAAAAAATGAATAAACATTTAAAAATAAATAAATAAAATAAATAAAAAGAGAGAGGACTCAAATAAATTGAATCAATAATGAAAGAGGAGATGCTACAACTGATATTACAGAAATACATAGGATCATAAGAGGCTGTTATGAACAATTATATGCCAACAAGTTAGATAACCTAGAAGAAACGGATACATTTCTAGAAAACACACAACTTACTATCATCAGTAATCAAAAATCTCCCAACACAGAACCCCTAGGACCAGACAGCTTCACTGGCAAATTCTACCAAACACTAAAGAAGAATTAATGCCAATCCTTCTCAAAATCTCTCAAAAATTTGAAGAAAAGGTAGAATGAGTTGTGAAACTCATTCTACAAGGCTGGCATTAGCCTGATGCCAAAGCCAAATAAGGACATTACAAGAAAATAAAACTACGTATCAATGTCCCCAATGATTATAGATCTAAAAATTCTCAATGAAATATTAGTAAACTGACCTCAATACATTAAAAAGGACTGTAAGCCATGACCAAGGAGAAATTATCACTGGGATGAAAGGATGATTCAACATCCAGATGTCAATAATAAATCTGACACACCACATTAATTGAGTAAAAGAGAGAGGCACTTGGGTGGCTCAGTTGGTTAAGCATCTGACTCTTGATTTTGGCTCAGGTCATGATCTCACTGTTTGTGAGTTGGAGCCCCACATCAGACTCTGCACTGATAGCACGGAACCTGCTTAGGATTCTCTGTCTCCCTCTCTCTCTCTGTTCGTCCCCTGCTCATGTTCTCTCTCTCCCTCAATAAATAAATTAATTAATTAACATTTTAAAAATAAAATAAAAAATAAAAAACAATGAAACATAGAAATCATACAATCATCTCAGTAGATGCAGAAAAAGCATTTGACAAAGTACACTGTCCTTTCGTGAGAAAAATCCTCAATAGACTGGGTACAGAGGAAACATACCTCAACATAATAAAGGCCATATATGGGAAACCCACAGCTAACATTATACTCAATGATGAAAAATTGAAAGCTTTTTCTCTAAGATCAGGAAAAAGAAAGGATGCTCACTTTCACCACTCCTATTCTATATAGTACTGAAACTCCTAGCTAGAGCAATTAGGCGAATCAAAGAAACAAAAGGCATCCAAATCAAAAAGGAACTAGTAAAGCTGTTATTTGCATATTACATTTTATATATTAAAAATCCCAATACTCAACCAAAAAACTTTGATGAGTTAGTATTCATTAAAGAATTCAGTAAAGTTGCAGCATATAAGATCAATGTATGGTGTGCATAGGTGGCTCAGTCGGTTAAGCATCTGACTTTGGCTCAGGTCATGATCTCATGGTTCATGAGTTCAAGCCCTGCATCAGGCTCTGCACTAACAGTGCAGCCAGCTTCAGATTCTCGCTCTCTCCTCCCTCTCTGCCCCTCCCCCGCTCATCCTTTCTCTCTCTCAAAATAAATAAATTAATTAAAACTTTAAAAAAATTAAAAATAGGGGCATCTGGGTGGCTCTGTTGGTTGAGCGTCCGACTTCGGCCCAGGTCATGATCCTACACTTCGTGGGTTCAAGCCCCACATCAGGCTCTGTGCTGACAGCTGGGAGCCTGGAGCCTGCTTCGGATTCTGTGTTTCCCTTTCTCTCTGCCCCTCCCTTGCTTGCACTCTCTCTGTCTCCCCAAAATAAAGAAATATTTTTTTCAAAAAAGATAAAAAAATAAAAAATAAATAGAATCAACATATGGAAATCAGTGGCATTTCTATATACTGAAATATAGAAATATCTGAAATAGAAGCAAGGAAAGCTATTCCATTCAGAATAACATTGAAAACAATAAAATACCTAGGAATAGATTTAACCACGGAAGCAAAAGATCTGTACAATGAAAACTATAAGATTTTGTTGAAAGAAATTGAGAAAGATACAAATAGAAAGATGTCTCATGTTTATGACTGGAAAAATTAATATTGTTAAAATGTCCACACTACCCAGAGCCATGTACATATTCAATGCAATCCCTATCAAAATTCCAGTGACATCTTTCACAGAGACAGAAAAAAATAATCCTAAATTTTGTATGGAACCACAAAAAACCCTGAATAGCCACAGCAAACATGAGAAAGAAAAAAGCCAGAGGCATCACACATCTTGTTTTAAACTATACTACAAAGCTATAAAAAAGTATGGTACTGGCATAAAGAGAGAAACATCAAATTATGGATGCATCCTAAGTGTCCATCTATATATGAATGGAAGAAGATGTGGTATATATATTACTCAGCCATAAAAAAGAATGAAATCTTGGCATTTGCAATGACATACATGGAGCTAGAAAGTATAATGCTAAGTGGAATAAGTCAGTCATAGAAAAACAAATGCCATATGATTTCACTCATATGTGGAATTTAGGAAACAAAACAAATGAGCAAAGGAAAAGAAAGAGAGAAAGAGAGACAAACCAAGCAAGAGACTTAACTATTGAGAAATGATGGTTGCCAGAGAGGAAGTGGGTGGGGGGGTGGGGGATTGAGGAGAGCACTGGGTGATGCATGGAATTGTTGAATCACTATATTGCACACCTGAAACTAATATAACACTGTATGTTAACTATACTGGAATTAAAATAAAATAATAAAAGAGTAAAAAACAAAAAAGAAAACAGAGCAATGGAACAGATTAGAGCCCAGAATTAAATCCCCACATATACAGTGAACTAATATTCAAAAGGAGAACTAAGAACACCAAATGGATAGTCTCTTCAACAAGTGGTAATGGGAAAACTGGATAACCACCTGCAGAAAAATGAATTGGGACTCCTGTTATACTCACAAAAACTAACTAGAAACTGATGGAAGACTTAAACACAAGATACCATACCAGAGGTGCCTAGGTGGCTCAGCTGGTTAAGCATCTGACTTTGGCTCAGATCATTATCTCACAGTTAGTGAGTTCAAGCCCCACACCAGCTCTCCGCTGTCAGCACAAAGCCTTCTTTGGATCCTCTGTCCCCTTTTCTCTCCCCCTCCCCTGCTCATGCTCTCTCTCTCAAAAAATAAATAAACTTAAAAAAAAAAAAAAACCCCAACTCATCCAGGCCTGAAAATAACTTAAAAAAAAAAAAAAGATATCATACCATAAGACTCCTAGAAGAAAACATAGAGAAGTCCCACAACATTGGTCTTAACAATTATTTTTTTGGATATGACACCAAAAGCAAAGGCAATAAGCAAAAATCAGTAAGTAAGTGGGACCACAGAGAACTTAAAAACTTCAGCACAGCAAAAGAAATAATCAACAAAATGAAAAGCAAGCTACAGAATGGGAGAAAATATTTGCAAGTCATATATTTATTGGATGGGGTTTAATATCCAAAATATGTAAAGAATACTACTCAATAGCAAAAAAACTCCAAACAATCCAAATAAAAAGTGGGCAGAGGAACTATACAGACATTTTTCAATAGAAGGCATCCAAATGGCTAACAGGTACATGAAAACATGCTCAACATCACTACTTATCAGGGAAAGGCAAATCAAAACCACAACATATCACTTCACACCTGTTAGAATGGTTATCATCAAGAAGGGATAACAAGAGTGGGTGAGGAGGTGAAGAAAGGGAGCCCTTGTATACTGTTGATGGCAATGTAAATTTGTTCAGCTACTATGGAAAACAAAATGGAGGTTCCTCAAAAAATTAAAAATATAACTATCATGGGGTGCCTGGGTGACTCAGTCAGCTGAGTGTCCAACTCTTGATTTTCGCTCAGATCATGATCTTACAGTCAGGGATCAAGCCCTGTGTCAGGCTCAGAGCAGAGCATGGAGTCTGCTTGAGATTCTCTCTCTCTCCTGCTCTCTCTACTCCTCCTCTATCTCACACACAAAATAAAGAAATAAACTTTAAAAAATTAAAAAAAAATAGGGGCCCCTGGGTGGCTCAGTCATTTAAGCGACTGACTTGGTTCAGGTCATGGTGTCACGGTTCATGAGTTTGAGCCCTGCATCAGGCTCTCTGCTGTCAGCACAGAGCCCACTTTGGATCCTCTCTCTCCCTCTCTGTCTGCCCCTCCCCCACTAGTGCATGCACACACTCTCTCCCTCTCTCAAAAATAAATAAACACTTATAAATAGACTAGTAAGTAAAAATAAAACTATCATATGACCCAAAAATTCCACTTTGGGGTATATACCCAAAGGTAATGAAAATAGTATATGGGAGAGATGTACACTCCCATGTCTATTACAGCATTATTCACAATAGCCAAGGTATGGAAACAACCCAAGTGCCCTTCAACAATGAATCGACAAAGAAGATGTGATACACACACACACATGCACACACATGAATGTTATTCAGCCATGAGAAAGAAGGAAATCCTGCCATTTGCAACAATGTGGATGGACTATGAAGATTTTATACTAAAGAGATAAAACAGAGAAAGATAAATACTATATGATATCACTTCCATGTGAAATCTAAAAAAAACAAAAACCCCCAAAACCAAAAATCATAAGAACAGAGAGTAAAATGGTGGTTACCAAGAGCTAGGAGATGGGGTATAAGAGATATATTGTGTAAGAGTACAAAGTTGCAACTAGTAGATAAATAAGTCTTGGAGATCTGGTGCACAGCATAGTGATTATGAACAACAATGCTGTATTATAAACATCAAACTTGTTAAGAGATGAGATCTTAATTAGTCCCACCACACACACAAAAATTATAATTATGTAATGTGGTAGAGGTGCTAGCAATGCTACAATGGCAACTATACTGCAATATATGAACACACCAAATCAACATGTTATGTACCCTAAGCTTATATAATGTTATATAACAACTATACTTCAATTAACAAAAGAAAAAAATTGAATTCATAGTTTAAAATATTCCAAGAAAGAAAATTCTAGCCTAGATGGTTTTGTGGTTGTAATTTACCAAATACTTAAAGGATATATATAATGTTAATTCTGCACAATCTCTAGCAAAAAAAAAAAAAAAAAAAAAAAAGAAGGGAAAATGTTCCAACTCATTTTATAAAGCTAGCATTACTTGGAAAGTAAAACCAGACAAAGGCAATACCCAAAGAAGTATAGACTAATGTTTCTTATTAATATAGACACAAATCTGCTAAACAAAAAGTTAGAAATCAAAGACAGCAATATAGAGTGCATCAAAGCAAATTGGTTTTAATCTCAGGGATGCAACACTGGTTTAATATATGGAAACTAATTAATGTAATACACCATAGTAACAAACCAAAAAAATATGATCATATCCATTAATGCAGAGAAAAAAAAACATTTGACAAAATTTAATGTCTATTCATGATTGAAACTCTCAGCAAGCTAGAACAGAAATGACCTTTCATAAACTAATAGAGGACCTATCTCATGCATGGTAAGACACTGAATGAATGCCTTCTGTTCCAGATTAGGAACAATACAATGATACGTATTCAATGTCATACCAGAAGTCCTAGCCAGTGATATAAGAAAAAAAAAAAAAAAACAGTTAAATTAAAAAGAAGAAGGAAAGGCATCAAAATGGAAATGATGTCAGACGTTTAACCGACTGAGCCACCCAGGTGCCCCTGTAAATCCATTTTTAAAGGGTAGTGTTGTATTGGGGTAAAAATAAACAAAACAGATTAGAGATTAGAATCCATAAGTGTACTTATATATAGTCAAATGATTTTTGACCAAAGTGCAAAAGCAATTCAAATATAGAAAAAATAGTCTTTTCTCAACAAATGGTGTTGGAACAATTGGACATCAAATGCAAAACCAAAGAGAATGAAAAATCTTATCATAAGCCTTACAGAAGAATTAACTCAAAATGGATCGTATGTCTAGGGGCGTATCGAGCCCCACAAGGGGCTCCATGCTGGGAATGAGGCCTGCTTGGGATTCTCTCTCCAGTTCTCCCTGCCCCTCTCCTGTTTGCTCTCTCTCTCTCTCAAGATTAATAAATAAGCATTAAAAAAATGGGTCATATGTCTAAATTAAAATGTAAAACTTGGGGTGCCTGGGTGGTTCAGTTGGTTAAGCCTCCAATTCTTGATATAGGCTCGTCACAATCTCGTGGTTATGAGATCGAGCCCCTCCTTGGGCAGGCCCTCTCTCTCTGCCCCTCCCTGGTCACTCACTCTTTCTCTCAAAATAAATAAACTTCAAAAAATAAAAATAAAATAAAATGTAAAACTTTAAAACTTTTAGAAGAAAACAGAAAAGAACTTCCTGACCTTATGTTAGGCAAAGAGTTCTCAAATAATCATACACAAAACTCTCTGAACAATTAAAATGGGTACATTTTATTATATTTAAATTATACCTGAATAAAGTTGATTTTTCACAAAGCATACACAGAATGTGGCTGGGGGGGAAAATGCAAAAGAGCAGTGGGTCTCTCAACCTTCCCAGCAAGATGACTGTCACAATATCATTCTGGCAGGATACAGGGTATCTATCATCTAGAGAAACCTAAGTCACAACTGACTTGGGGATAAGAGGCTAAGCAGCTGGCAGATGAAAACAGGGATTAAGTCACCTTCCTATCCCTTTTCAAATGATGGGCTCAGATGTAATAATCAACTTTTTAGGTCATATTAAATTTTTTTAAGTTTATTTATTTTGAGAGAAAGAAAGAGCTTGGGCACAAGCTGGGGAGGGACAGAGGGAGAGGGAGAGAGAGAGAGAATACCAAGCAGGCTCCGCACTGTCAGTGCAGAGCCTGATGAGGGGCTTGAAACCACGAATCCTGAGATCATGACCTGAGCTGAAACCAAGAGCTGGAAGCTTAACTAACTGAGCCACCCAGGTGCCCCAGGTCATATTAAATTTGAAAGGACAGTCAATGATCACAAAATAATTCAGGGACACCTTGAACATGAAAACTAGATCTATAATGCCAGGACCAGAAGAAACTTTACAAATAAACACTACACTGAAAGCCAACAGCAAATACTGCAGCAATGAAGCAATGAAAATAATCATGTCTTATACAGAAATATATTTTTGGAAATCATCAATTTATTTTTAATTTTTTAATGTTTATTTATTTTTGAGAAAGAGACAGAGAGAGACAGAGAGAGACAGAGAGACAGAGTGTGAATGGGGGAGGGGCAGAGACAGATGGAGACATAGAATCCAAAGCAGGCTCCAGGCTCCGAGCTGTCAGCACACAGTCTGATGTAGGGCTCAAACTCACAAATGACCTGAGCCAAAGTCAAACACTTAACCGACTGAGCCACCCAGGCAACCCAAAATCATCAATTTGAAAGAAGGTAATAGGGTGAGGGGATGGGTTAAATGGGTGATAGGTATTAAGCAGGGCACTTGTGATGAGGGCTGGGTGTTGAATCACTGAATTTGACACCTAAAACTAATATTACACTGTATGTTAACTAACTGGAAATGAAATAAAAACTTGAAAAAGAAAAAAAAAAAGAAATAAATAAAAGGTTTAAAAAAAAAAGAAGAAAAAAGTTGAGTAAATTTCCCAAAATGCAGAAAAGTACAGAGTTAAAAAAGTAGGTAAAAGCAATCTATTCAAAGCCCCCACCTCTCCCCAGCCACACTTACAGACAAAACTCACAGGTGCAGCATTTGGCCTTTACTCTGTTTTTCTAGGTCATGGGGGCCCTACGTTCTCAGAGAATGTATTCTTCTCTAGCCTGATCACAACCCACATCCCAGCCCCTTGAAAACCTGCCACCTCCTGTTCTATCTGGCCAGGAGTCGACCCCCTCCCCATACCCACCTTCCATAAGCCCACCTACAACCCTCTCAACATACTTCAGAACCCTTAAAAAGGCCCAGCTTCACAGAAACTTGGGGCTGACATTTGTCTAGATGTCTGGCCCTTCTCCTCTCTTGGACAGTGAATAAACTCTGTCTTGCTTTTTGCTCCACTCTGTGCAATTCTTGCCACCCTTGTCACCAGCCATCCTAACAGTAGGGGGAAGATTAGAAAATAAGAGCATAGGAGTCCCTGGCTGGCCTAGTCAGTAGATCATGAGACTCTTGATCTCAGGGTTATGAGTGCAAGCCCCACAATGGGTGTAGAGATTACTAAAAATAATAAATAAACTTTAAAAAGAAAAAAGAAAAGAAGAGGATAAATACAAAATGCTTCAAAAATTATCTAAAAATAGTTCTCTTTAATTCTGGGTATATTTGGAATTTTTTTATAATAAATAATAAAGACAACCAGAATGAGAATAAAATTACAGAAAATACTGAAGAACTAAAACAAGAAAATTTCCTAAAACTATACATTGTGAGTCTCCATGTTAAAAAACACACAAGTGTCCAAAAACAGTTTTTTTAAAAAGACCCACACTAGGGGCGCCTGGGTGGCGCAGTCGGTTAAGCGTCCGACTTCAGCCAGGTCACGATCTCGCGGTCCGTGAGTTCGAGCCCCGCGTCAGGCTCTGGGCTGATGGCTCAGAGCCTGGAGCCTGTTTCCGATTCTGTGTCTCCCTCTCTCTCTGCCCCTCCCCCGTTCATGCTCTGTCTCTCTCTGTCCCAAAAATAAATAAACGTTGAAAAAAAAAATTAAAAAAAAAAAAAAGACCCACACTAATGCATATCATTATTAAATTTCTTAATTCTGGGGATAAGAAGATCATCCTAAATACAAAGAGGGAAAAACCTGTCCTATACAAAAGTACAAGTATCCAAAGGTCACAAACTTCCCAGGATAGACACCGTGTTATGTTAAGCTATTTAGTACAATGCATTCAAAATTCTGAGGGAAAACAATTTTAACTTAAAAGTGTAAATCTAGCCAAATTATTCATTGACTGAGAAGATAAAACAAAGACTTTTTATACATTCAGAGGCCCAAATACTTTATCCAGGACATTACTGGAGGATGTATTCCACAAAAATGAGGTGCAGTTGACCCTTGAACAATGTGGGGGTTAGGGGTGCTGGCCTCACACAGCCAAAAGTCCTCTGTAACTTTTGACTCCCCCAAAACTTAACTACTAATAGCCAACTGTTGACCATATGCCTTATTGATAACATAAGTAGTTGATTAACATTTATTTGGTATATGTATTATATACTGTATTCTTACAATAAGGTAAACTGAAGAAAATATTAAGAAAATCATAAGGAAAATACATTTACAGTACTCTACTGTATATATATTTTTTAAATCCACATATAAGTGGACTCATGCAGTTCAAATCAGTGTTGTTCAAGGGTCAATTTTAGTAGCTCAAGAGAAAGGAAGAGATGACATGAAGGACAGAAGAAATACCACACAGGAGAGAAATGCAGGAAAATACCCAAGAGGGATGACAAGATAATATCCTAGGATGACAGCTAACTAACAAGTATAAAGAAAAGCAAGTTTAGAATGTAGCAGGAAAAAAACTTGAGAAATGTCTCCAGGAAAAAAAAAACCAAACTGAAATACTAGTTTTCCTGTTGCATTTGACTACATAACTCTTCTCAAGACTAGTGAGAGGATGTGTAGTGAAGAATTAACTTTACCTAAAGCCTTTGTCTGGGCTCCCAGAAGGTAACCTCTAAACCTTTAGAATTTATCAAATGATAGGAGTGTTCTGTTCATGGAAGCCCCCTCAGGCCACATCTGATACATTATGATAATGAGGTGACTTATGGTGGACCCCTCAATAGTGTATGCTAAGGAGGGGCACCTGGGTGGCTCAGTTGGTTAAGCGTCCAACTCTTGGTTTCAGCCCAGGTCATGATCTCGCGGTTCATGGGATTGAGCTCTGCCTGGGGCTCTGTGCTGACAGTGTGAAGCCTGCTTAGGATTGATTCTGTCTCCCTCTCTCTTCCTCCCCCCCTTCCCTCCCCCACTTGCTCTCTCTCTCAAATAAATAAACATTAAAAAAAGAGTTTATGCTAAGGAGATGACTCAGAGTGGGGACTGGCCACATCAGAAAGACCCAACTGTGTGATTAGACATTCAGGGCTTTGAGCCATACTACAGCCTAACCTCTAGGGAGTGGAGGAGGGCTGAAAATTGAGTTCATTCACATTGCCAATGATTCAATAAATCATGCCAATGTGATGAAGCATTGATAAAAACTCTGGACATAGAAGCTTGGGTGAGCTTCCTGGATTGGCAATACTCCATGCACGTATTGCCACTCATTGATACTGGGAGGGTAATACACCCATGGAGACATGGAAACTTTGACATTTGGGACCTTCTAAGTCCCAGATTTTGCTCTTTTGGCTGGTTCTGATTTGTATCCTTTTGCTATAATAAAACTGCAATAACAAGTACAGTGTTTTCCCAAGTTCCCTGAGTTGCTATAGCAAGTTATCAAAATTGAGGGCACCCAAGGGACCTGAAAATTTGTAGCCAGCTGGTCTGAAGTGAGGGTAGCCATGGAACCCCTAAACTTGCAGTTGATGTAGGTCTTGGGCAGACCTGGAAGTCTGGAGGGCTGTGCCTTTAACCTTAAGTTCAGTCCCCCACTTCAGGGCCTTTGTATTAGCTGTCTCTTCTGCCTAGAATGGTCTTCTCCCAAATTTCCATGTTTCTCTCCCTTCTCCCCCTTCAAATCTTTGCCAGATTTGACCTTCACAGTGAGATCATACCTGACAACTCTATTTAAAGTTGCATCTGTCCTCTCATTATTGCTTTCTCTGCTTCATTGTTTTCTATACCATTTATTACCATCTGATTTCATATATATATATGAGTTTATATATTTGATTACTGTCTCTTTCCACCCTCTACTATCTGACAACACTACATAGAAATCCCCTTGAAGATGGGGATTTCTGGTTTTTTTTACTGATGTATCTTGAGTGCCTATTGTACAATTAGCACTTGATATCTATTTGTTGATGCAACTTGAGTGCCTATATAATTAGCACTCGATATCTATTTGTTGAATAAAAGTGCCTATTGTATAATAGCACTCCATATCTATTTGTTGATATCTATTTGCTGAATATTCTACTTTATAGAATATAAAACAGGCAGTTTCGTTTATCTTCGTGTAGGACTATAAATTGGGCTAACATTTTTGAACAGCAATTCACCTCTTTCTATAAAAATTATGAATGGGAGAAGGAAGATGGCGGCGTAGGAGGACGCTGGGCTCACCGCGCGTCCTGCTGATCACTTAGATTCCACCTACACCTGCCTAAATAACCCAGAAAACCGCCAGAGGATTAGCAGAACGGAGTTGCCGGAGCCAAGCGCAGACGAGAGGCCCACGGAAGAGGGTAGGAAGGGCGGCGAGGCGGTGCGCGCTCCACGGACTGGCGGGAGGGAGCCGGGGCGGAGGGGCGGCTCGCCGGCCAAGCAGAGCCCCCGAGTCTGGCTTGCAAAAAGCGGAGGGGCCTGACGGACTGTGTTCCGACAGCAAGCGCTACTTAGCGTCTGGGAGGTCGTAAGTTAACAGCTCTGCTCAGAAAGCAGGAAGGCTGGAGGACAAAGGGAAGGAGAGCTGCTGAGCTCCCGGACGACAGAGCTCAGTTTGGTGGGGAACAAAGGCGCTCGCCAGCGCCATCTCCCCCGCCCATCCCCCAGCCAAAATCCCAAAGAGAACCAGTTCCTGCCAGGGAACTTGCTCCGCGCAAACACCCAACTCTGCCCTTCTGCGGAGCCAAACCCCGGCAGCGGATCTGACTCACTCCTGCTGCCACAGGGCCCCTCCTGAAGTGGATCACCTAAGGAGAAGCAAGCTAAGCCTGCCCCTCCTGCCCCTGTGCACCTTGCCTACCCACCCCAGCTAAGACGCCAGATCCCCAGCATCACAAGCCTGGCAGTGTGCAAGTAGCCCAGACAGGCCACCCCACCCCACAGTGAATCCCGCCCCTAGGAGAGGGGAAGAGAAGGCACGCACCAGTCTGACTGTGGCCCCAGCGGTGGGCTGGGCGCAGACATCAGGTCTGACTGCGGCTCCGCCCACCAACTCCAGTTATACACCACAGCACAGGGGAAGTGCCCTGCAGGTCCTCACCACGCCAGGGACTATCCAAAATGACCAAGCGGAAGAATTCCCCTCAGAAGAATCTCCAGGAAATAACAACAGCTAATGAGCTGATCAAAAAGGATTTAAATAATATAACAGAAAGTGAATTTAGAATAATAGTCATAAAATTAATCGCTGGGCTTGAAAACAGTATAGCTGACAGCAGAGAATCTCTTGCTACAGAGATCAAGGGACTAAGGAACAGTCACGAGGAGCTGAAAAATGCTTTAAACGAAATGCATAACAAAATGGAAACCACCACAGCTCGGATTGAAGAGGCAGAGGAGAGAATAGGTGAACTAGAAGATAAAGTTATGGAAAAAGAGGAAGCTGAGAAAAAGAGAGATAAAAAAATCCAGGAGTCAGAGGGGAAAATTAGAGAACTAAGTGATACACTAAAAAGAAATAATATACGCATAATAGGTATCCCAGAGGACGAAGAGAGAGGGAAAGGTGCTGAAGGGGTACTTGAAGAAATAATAGCTGAGAACTTCCCTGAACTGGGGAAGGAAAAAGGCATTGAAATCCAAGAGGCACAGAGAACTCCCTTCAGACGTAACTTGAATCGATCTTCTGCACGACATATCATAGTGAAACTGGCAAAATACAAGGATAAAGAGAAAATTCTGAAAGCAGCAAGGGGTAAACGTGCCCTCACATATAAAGGGAGACCTATAAGACTCGTGACTGATCTCTCTTTTGAAACTTGGCAGGCCAGAAAGAATTGGCACGAGATTTTCAGTGTGCTAGACAGAAAAAATATGCAGCCGAGAATCCTTTATCCAGCAAGTCTGTCATTTAGAATAGAAGGAGAGATAAAGGTCTTCCCAAACAAACAAAAACTGAAGGAATTTGTCACCACTAAACCAGCCCTCCAAGAGATCCTAAGGGGGACCCTGTGAGACAAAGTACCAGAGACATCACTACAAGCATAAAACATACAGACATCACAATGACTCTAAACCCATATCTTTCTATAATAACACTGAATGTAAATGGACTAAATGCGCCAACCAAAAGACATAGGGTATCAGAATGGATAAAAAAACAAGACCCATCTATTTGCTGTCTACAAGAGACTCATTTTAGACCTGAGGACACCTTTAGATTGAGAGTGAGGGGATGGAGAACTATTTATCATGCTACTGGAAGCCAAAAGAAAGCTGGAGTACCCATACTTATATCAGACAAACTAGACTTTAAATTAAAGGCTGTAACAAGAGATGAAGAAGGACATTATATAATAGTGACAGGGTCTATCCATCAGGAAGAGCTAACAATTATAAATGTCTATGCGCCGAATACCGGAGCCCCCAAATATATAAAACAATTACTCATAAACATAAGCAACCTTATTGAGAAGAATGTGGTAATTGCAGGGGACTTTAACACCCCACTTACAGAAATGGATAGATCATCTAGACACACAGTCAATAAAGAAACAAGGGCCCTGAATGAGACATTGGATCAGATGGACTTGACAGATATATTTAGAACTCTGCATCCCAAAGCAACAGAATATACTTTCTTCTCAAGTGCACATGGAACATTCTCCAAGATAGATCATATACTGGGTCACAAAACAGCCCTTCATAAGTTTACAAGAATTGAAATCATACCATGCATACTTTCAGACCACAATGCTATGAAGCTTGAAATCAACCACAGAAAAAAGTCTGGAAAACCTCCAAAAGCATGGAGGTTAAAGAACACCCTACTAACGAATGAGTGGGTCAACCAGGCAATTAGAGAAGAAATTAAAAAATATATGGAAACAAACGAAAATGAAAATACAACAATCCAAATGCTTTGGGACGCAGTGAAGGCAGTCCTGAGAGGAAAATACATTGCAATCCAGGCCTATCTCAAGAAACAAGAAAAATCCCAAATACAAAATCTAACAGCACACC
This sequence comes from Puma concolor, assembly GCF_028749965.1. Classification (NCBI taxonomy): domain Eukaryota; kingdom Metazoa; phylum Chordata; class Mammalia; order Carnivora; family Felidae; genus Puma; species Puma concolor. The sequence goes on from NC_141681.1 coordinate 45,723,252, forward strand.
TAAAGGAAATAGAAGCAGAACAGCAAAGGCAGCCTAAACCCAGCAGAAGAAGAGAAATAATAAAGGTCAGAGCAGAAATAAACAATATAGAATCTAAAAAAACTGTAGAGCAGATCAACGAAACCAAGAGTTGGTTTTTTGAAAAAATAAACAAAATTGACAAACCTCTAGCCAGGCTTCTCAAAAAGAAAAGGGAGATGACCCAAATAGATAAAATCATGAATGAAAATGGAATTATTACAACCAATCCCTCAGAGATACAAACAATTATCAGGGAATACTATGAAAAATTATATGCCAACAAATTGGACAACCTGGAAGAAATGGACAAATTCCTGAACACCCACACTCTTCCAAAACTCAATCAGGAGGAAATAGAAAGCTTGAACAGACCCATAACCAGCGAAGAAATTGAATCGGTTATCAAAAATCTCCCAACAAATAAGAGTCCAGGACCAGATGGCTTCCCAGGGGAGTTCTACCAGACGTTTAAAGCAGAGATAATACCTATCCTTCTCAAGCTATTCCAAGAAATAGAAAGGGAAGGAAAACTTCCAGACTCATTCTATGAAGCCAGTATTACTTTGATTCCTAAACCAGACAGAGACCCAGTAAAAAAAGAGAACTACAGGCCAATATCCCTGATGAATATGGATGCAAAAATTCTCAATAAGATACTAGCAAATCGAATTCAACGGCATATAAAAGGAATTATTCACCATGATCAAGTGGGATTCATTCCTGGGATGCAGGGCTGGTTCAACATTCGCAAATCAATCAACGTGATACATCACATTAACAAAAAAAAAGAGAAAAACCATATGATCCTGTCAATCGATGCAGAAAAGGCCTTTGACAAAATCCAGCACCCTTTCTTAATAAAAACCCTTGAGAAAGTCGGGATAGAAGGAACATACTTAAAGATCATAAAAGCCATTTATGAAAAGCCCACAGCTAACATCATCCTCAACGGGGAAAAACTGAGAGCTTTTTCCCTGAGATCAGGAACACGACAGGGATGCCCACTCTCACCGCTGTTGTTTAACATAGTGCTGGAAGTTCTAGCATCAGCAATCAGACAACAAAAGGAAATCAAAGGCATCAAAATTGGCAAAGATGAAGTCAAGCTTTCGCTTTTTGCAGATGACATGATATTATACATGGAAAATCCGATAGACTCCACCAAAAGTCTACTAGAACTGATACATGAATTCAGCAAAGTTGCAGGATACAAAATCAATGTACAGAAATCAGTTGCATTCTTATACACTAACAATGAAGCAACAGAAAGACAAGTAAAGAAACTGATCCCATTCACAATTGCACCAAGAAGCATAAAATACCTAGGAATAAATCTAACCAAAGATGTAAAGGATCTGTATGCTGAAAACTATAGAAAGCTTATGAAGGTAATTGAAGAAGATTTAAAGAAATGGAAAGACATTCCCTGCTCATGGATTGGAAGAATAAATATTGTCAAAATGTCAATACTACCCAAAGCTATCTACACATTCAATGCAATCCCAATCAAAATTGCACCAGCATTCTTCTCGAAACTAGAACAAGCAATCCTAAAATTCATATGGAACCACAAAAAGCCCCGAATAGCCAAAGTAATTTTGAAGAAGAAGACCAAAGCAGGAGGCATCACAATCCCAGACTTTAGCCTCTACTACAAAGCTGTCATCATCAAGACAGCATGGTATTGGCACAAAAACAGACACATAGACCAATGGAATAGAATAGAAACCCCAGAACTAGACCCACAAACGTATGGCCAACTCATCTTTGACAAAGCAGGAAAGAACATCCAATGGAAAAAAGACAGTCTCTTTAACAAATGGTGCTGGGAGAACTGGACAGCAACATGCAGAAGGTTGAAACTAGACCACTTTCTCACACCATTCACAAAAATAAACTCAAAATGGATAAAGGACCTGAATGTGAGACAGGAAACCATCAAAACCTTAGAGGAGAAAGCAGGAAAAGACCTCTCTGACCTCAGCCGTAGCAATCTCTTACTCGACACATCCCCAAAGGCAAGGGAATTAAAAGCAAAAGTGAATTACTGGGACCTTATGAAGATAAAAAGCTTCTGCACAGCAAAGGAAACAACCAACAAAACTAAAAGGCAACCAACGGAATGGGAAAATATATTTGCAAATGACATATCGGATAAAGGGCTAGTATCCAAAATCTATAAAGAGCTCACCAAACTCCACACCCGAAAAGCAAATAACCCAGTGAAGAAATGGGCAGAAAACATGAATAGACACTTCTCTAAAGAAGACATCCGGATGGCCAACAGGCACATGAAAAGATGTTCAGCGTCGCTCCTTATCAGGGAAATACAAATCAAAACCACACTCAGGTATCACCTCACGCCAGTCAGAGTGGCCAAAATGAACAAATCAGGAGACTATAGATGCTGGAGAGGATGTGGAGAAACGGGAACCCTCTTGCACTGTTGGTGGGAATGCAAATTGGTGCAGCCGCTCTGGAAAGCAGTGTGGAGGTTCCTCAGAAAATTAAAAATAGACCTACCCTATGACCCAGCAATAGCACTGCTAGGAATTTATCCAAGGGACACAGGAGTACTGATGCATAGGGGCACTTGTACCCCAATGTTCATAGCAGCACTCTCAACAATAGCCAAATTATGGAAAGAGCCTAAATGTCCATCAACTGATGAATGGATAAAGAAATTGTGGTTTATATACACTATGGAATACTACGTGGCAATGAGAAAAAATGAAATATGGCCTTTTGTAGCAACGTGGATGGAACTGGAGAGTGTGATGCTAAGTGAAATAAGCCATACAGAGAAAGACAGATACCATATGGTTTCACTCTTATGTGGATCCTGAGAAACTTGACAGGAACCCATGGGGGAGGGGAAGGAAAAAAAAAAGAGGTTAGAGTGGGAGAGAGCCAAAGCATAAGAGACTGTTGAGAACTGAGAGCAAACTGAGGGTTGAGGGGGGTGGGAGGGAAGAGAGGGTGGGTGATGGGTATTGAGGAGGGCACCTTTTGGGATGAGCACTGGGTGTTGTATGGAAACCAATTTGACAATAAATTTCATATATAAATAAAAAAAAAAAAGATACTTAAAAAAAAAAAGTATGTTCACTAAAAAATAAAAAAAAAAATAAAAAAAAAAAATAAAAATTATGAATACATTTAACCTCTGGCTCAGCACTTCCAATTTTGGGATTTACCATAAATAAACTAGCACATACATGCAAATCTATCTATACAAGTGTGTAGTAAAGAGTGTAGTAAAGCATCAGCATGCTTGGGATGCTCAAACCTTACATGTTTCACAAAGAAAAAGGACTGGTCTGTGACTAGGTCCTGGGAGACAGCCTCTGAGCCCTTGGAATATCCTGCCTAATAAGGGTGTCTTTGAATCTCAGAAACCTAAAGCTACATCAGATATTTTATGTTAACAATGTGATTTATGGTGAATACCTGCTTTTTGCATGCCTGGAGTTTTGAGCTGTGTTGCATCAGTTTGACCTCTGGGAGGGAGGTGGGGGGAGGCTAGAGACTGAAGAGCTAAGGTCATTCATTGTGAGTGCTCATACCTATGTGACCAACCCCCAATAAAAACTCTGGACACCAAGGCTCAAGTACGTTATTCTAGTTGGCAACACGTTATCCTAGTTGGCAACAACATGTGCTGTCTGTTACACACCATTTCTGGGAGAATTAAGTGTTCTCTGTGCAGTTCCACTGGGAGAGAACAACCAGAAGCTTATGCCTATTCTCTCCAGACTCTACCCTATGCTCATTTTTCCTTTGCTGGTTTTAATTTGTATCCTTTCACTGTAATAACAGTGAATTCGTGAATATCCTTTCACGAATATAACAGCTTTTCTGGGTCTTGTAATGCCTTCACTGAATCATCAAACTTTAGGGTAATCTTGGGAACCCTCAAAACAACCAGGATATCTATTACAAATATGTTAGCATAAGCTTGGAAATAATCTAATGGTGCTGGGAAAACTGGATATTCACATGCAAAATAATGAAGTTAGACCATTACTTTACACCACATAAAAAAATTAACTGAAAAGGGATATAAGACCTAAACAAAAGAACTAAAACTATAAAATTATTAAAAGAAAATATGAGGGAAAATCTTCATGACACTGAATTTGGCAATGATTTCCTGAACATGACACTAAAAGCATAGGCAACAAAACAAACAAATTGGACTTCCTCAAAATTAAAAACTTTTGTGCAAAAAAGGATACTATAAACAGGGTGAAAAGGTACTCTACAGAATGGGAGAAAATATTTGTGAATTATGTATCTGATCAAAATGTATAAAGAACTATAATTCAATACAATAAAACAAACAACTCAATTAAAAAATGAGTACACAAAAGGATGCTTAACATTATTAGTCATCAAAGAAATGCAAACCGAAACTACAATGAGACACCCTTCACACCCATTAGGATGGCTGTTATCTAAAGAAAAAAACCCAGAATATAACAAGAGTCGGTGAGGATATGGAGAAATTGGAATCCTTGCGCACTGCCAGAAGGAATATAAAATGATGCAGCCATTGAGGAGAACAGTATGGCAGTTCCTCAAAAAATTAAACACTTAGTTACCATACGATCCAGTATTTCCACTTCTAGGTATACACACAAAAGAACTGAAAGCAGGGTTTCAAAAACTTATCTGTACAGCCATGTTCACTGAAGCATTATTCCCAATAACCAAAAATGAAAACAACTCAAATGTCCTTCAACAGACAAGTGGATAAACAAAATGTGATATGAACGTACAATGAAATATTATTCAGCCTTCAAAATGAATGAAATTCTGATACAGACTACAAGAATGAACCATTAAAATATTATATGCCAAGTTAAATAATCCAGACACAAAAAAATAATGGTTTCATTTACATGAGCAGAACCTATAGTCAAATTCATAGAGACAGAAAGTAGCAGAGTGGTTACAAGGGGATGAAGGGAAGGTAGATGGCTGATTATTGTTTAATGGGTAGAGTTTAAGTTTAGGGTGATGAAAGATTTCTGGGGATGGATAGTGGTGATGCTAATACAATAATGTGAATGTACTAATGCCACTGAACTGTACATTTAAAAATGGTTGATGGGAATGCAAGCTGGCGCAGCCATTCTGGAAAACAGCATGGAGGTTCCTCAAAAAACTAAAAATAGAACTACCCTACGACCCAGCAACTGCACTACTAGGCATTTATCCACAGGATACAGGTGTGCTGTTTCGAAGGGACACATGCACCCCAATGTTTATAGCAGCACTATCAACAATAGCCAAAGTATGGAAAGAGCCCAAATGTCCATCGATGGATGAATGGATAAAGAAGATGTGGTATATACATATATATAATGGAGTATTACTTGGCAATCAAAAAGAATGAAATCTTGCCATTTGCAACTACATGCATGGAACTGGAGGGTATTATGCTAAATGAAATGAGTCAGTCAGAGAAAGACAAAAATCACATGACTTCACTTTAAGAGACAAAACAGATGAACATAAGAGAAGGGAAACAAAAATAATATAAAAACAGGGAAGGGGACAAAACAGAAGAGACTCATAAATATGGAGAACAAAGTGAGGGTTACTGGAGGGGTTGGGGGGAGGGGAGATGGGCTAAATGGGTAAGGAGCATTAAGGAATCTACTCCTGAAATCATTGTTTCACTATATGCTAACTAATTTGGATGTAAATTTTAAAAAATAAAAAATAAAATTTAAAAAAATTAAAAAAATAAAAATGGTTGAAATGGTAAATTTCAAAAAAAAAAAAGATAGTCCTAGAATGGAAACAAATTTGATGCTCATGAGCCAGTAAATATTGCCAAAGCTATGATATGGATATGGTTGCTGAAAAACAAAACAAAACAAAACAAAACAAAGTACACATAAGAGGAGATGGTCAATGACAGAATCCTAACTTTAAAAAGGCAAGTGGAAAGGGGTACCTAGGTGGTTAAGCGTCAGTTAAGCGTCAGACTTTGGCTCAGGTCACAATCTCCCAGTTTGTGAGTTTGAGCTCCACAGGGGGCTCAGTGCTGACAGCTGAGCCTGGAACCTGCTTCAGATTCTGTGTCTCCTCTCTCTGCCCTCTGCTGCTCAAGGTCTGTCTCTTTCTCTCGCAAACGTTAAAAAAATTTTTTTTTCATATAAAAAAATAAAAAAGACAAGTGGAAAAACAATTCATGGATGTTTTTGTTGCTGTTATTTGTTTTAGTGATCAGAGGATTAGAATTAGAAAAATGAAAGAGTGGTCTCAAGGAAGCCAAGGAAATTGTCAAGAATGCAGTTGTGATGTTTTTGGAAAGAATGTGAAGAAGTCAACTCTTCTTTCTCATGTAAAGGTGACAATAAATGAAAGCTTATGTATAGAGTATGTCCCAGGGCACCTGGGTGGCTCAGGTGGTTGAATGTCTGTCTCTTGATTTTGGCTCGGGTCATGATCACATGGTTCATGGAATTGAGCCCTGCATCAGGCTCTGTGCGTACAGTGTGGTGCCTGCTTGGGATTCTCTCTCTCCCTTTTTCTCTCTGCCCCTCCCCTGCTCACGAGCACGCTCTCTCTCAAAATAAATAAACATTTTTTTAAGTAAATAAAAAATAGAGTATGTCCCAGTGAAAAATTACTCCTTTCTTTGTCGCTACCCACCCTCTTGCCACCAATGGCTGCCACAGAAATCACTTTTACTAGTTTCTTTTGCAAATTTCAGTTCTTCATGCAAACACAAATATTTATTCATATGCACTCCTCCCCTTTGTTATACAAAAAGTAGAATATTATAACATAAGGTTCTGCATCTTCTTTTTGTTTTTATTTAATATATTTCGGAGGCTTTTTGTATCAGGCCATAGACGTGTTCTCAGTTTTCTCTCCAATTACATAGTGTTGCACTATGTTCAATGGCTTATTTATGGCTAATTATCAATATTTTGCATTGTGAAGACTGTTATATGTATAATATTGGATATACATCATCATAACTGTAGGATAAAATCCCAGAGGGGATTGCTCAGTGAAAGTTAAGTGCAATTGAAATTTTGAAAGATGTTGCCAAATTGTCTTTCAAAAAGTTTGTAACAATCTGCAGTCCCTCTAACAATAAAGGTTTTCATCTTTGGGGAACTTTTGCCATTCTAGTCCGTAAGAATAAATATCTCCATATATGTCTAATGGAATTTATCTGATTGTGAATGAGATTGGGCATATTTTCACATATTTGAGAACATGGGACTGTGTTCTATGTTTTGTTTGTTAATCTCTTTTCCATTCTTATTGGGTTGTTAGTCTTTCTTTAAATCTTTTTTTTTTTTTTTTTTTTGGTGCTCCTTATACATTAGGGAGCTTAGTCATTTGTTTGTAACACAAAATGCAAATATGTTTCCAGTTTGTCACTTTAACTTTTTTTTTTCATGTAGTAGGGATGATTAATCTTCTACGTTTTGATTTTTAGTTTTTGAAGTTTAGAAAGGCTTTCCCTCCTCCATGGTTATAAAGTAATTCACTCAAGTTTTCAGTCTTTGTAATTTAAGTTTTTTGTTTCAATTTTAAATTTTGACCCATTTGGAATTAATTCTGGATTCAGTACATGGCATAATCCATCCTCTTCTTTCTAGAAAGTCTATCAAATTGTCCCTATTACCTTTATTGAAAAGTCCATCTTTTTCCCAACTGATTTGAGATGCCCCATTCACCATACACTAGAATCCTTCATTTAGTTCTATTTTTGGATTCTCTATTTTGTTCCACTGGTCTGTCCATTCAGATGACAATCCCGTATTATTTAAATTTTGAAGTTTTAGCATATATTTTGTTATAAGACTAGTCCCATATGCCCCACACTGCTTTTTTTCTTCCAATTAGACTGTCTGTTCTTGCCTTTGTTTTTACATTTGAACTTTTTTTTTTAATGTTATTTTTGAGAGAGAGAGAGAGAGAGAGAGTACAAGTGGTATAGGGCAGAGAGAGAGAGAGAGAGAGGAGACACAGAGTCCAAAGCAGGCTCCAGGCTCTGAATTATCTGTCCGCATAGAGACTGATGTGGGGCTGAAACCCACGAACGTTGAAATCATGACCTGAGCTGAAGTCAGACGCTTAACCAATGAGCCACCCAGGCACCCTGACCTTTATTTTTTAAATACTTATTTAAGTAATCTCTACACCCAACACGGGGCTCAAACTAATGACCCTGAGATCAAGAGTTACAGGGGCGCCTGGGTGGCGCAGTCGGTTGAGCCTCCGACTTCAGCCAGGTCACGATCTTGCGGTCCGTGAGTTTGAGCCCCGCGTCAGGCTCTGGGCTGATGGCTCAGAGCCTGGAGCCTGTTTCCGATTCTGTGTCTCCCTCTCTCTCTGCCCCTCCCCGTTCATGCTCTGTCTCTCTCTGTCCCAAAAATAAATAAACGTTGAAAAAAAAAATTAAAAAAAAAAAAAAAGAGTTACATGCTCTTCCAAATGAGCCAGTCAGGTGCCCCTCCATTTGAACTTTAAAATAACCCCTACCTATCTAGAGAAAGATATTATTTTCAATGGGATCATGTTAAATTCATAAATTAATTTAAATGACATTTTTTATAATAAAGGATTTCTATTCAAGAATATGGTATAATTTTTCATTTAAGTCTTTTTTTGTGTATCCTCATAGAGTTTTAAACTTTTTCTTAAATAGGATTTATTTTTTGCTAAGATTATCCTGAAGAATTTTATCCTATTCTAAGTTTTTGTTTGTATATATAAAACTTACAGGAATTTTAGACCCAACTACCTTACATTCTCCTTTTTATTTAAAATTATGTTGGGTGCCTGGCTGGTTTAGTCAGTGGACTATACAACTCTTGATCTCTGGGTTGTGAGTTTGTGCCCATGTTGGGTGTAGATTACTTAAAAATAAAATGTTTACAGGCGCCTGGGTGTCTCAGTTGGTTAAGCACCTGACTCTTGATTTCACCTCAGGTCATGCTCTCATGGTTAGTAAGATCCAGTCCGGCAGGGGGCTCTGCGCTGACAGCACTTAGCCTGTTTGGGATTCTCTCTCTCCCTTCCCCACTGTTTCTCTCAAAACTATAAACAAACAAACAAACAAACAAATATTTAAAAGACAAAACAAAATAATGTTAAAAGTAACTGTAGTAACATACCTGGATAAAGCATCTTTGCAATTAGGAACAATCTATTTTTACACCTAATAAAATCCACCTGGTCTGAGGGTAAGCAGAGGGAGTTACTAAATTAGTTTGTCTGAGTAGGCTCCTTAAGGAACTATAAACTTATATTCCTTGATCTCTCTAAGCCAAGTTTTTCTCTTCATAAAATGGGAATGACACTAATTTACTTCTCTGCTATTGCAATGGTCCACACTACCTTCATGCTTTATTTCTTAGCCCAGGATTTCACAAATCAGCTCCTTTAGACCTACATCCCATCACAAGGACATTAAAAGAACACAGAAGACTGAACTGCTATGTCTCCAAGGTTTGTACTTTAAGTAGAGCAAGCAGTTCATTTAAAAAACAAAAACAACAGGGACGCCTGGGTGGCTAAGTAGCTTAAGGGTCCACTTCAGCTCAGGTCATGAACTCCCCGTCCATGGGTTTGCGCCCCAAGCAGTCTTCTGTGCTGACAGCTCAGAGCCTGGAGCTTGCTTCGGATTCTAGGTTTATGTCTCTCTTTCTGCCCCTCCCCCAATGAATAAACGTTAAAAAAAAAATTAAAAATAAATAAACAAAAAAAAAGTCCTTTTCAAATACTTTCTCTTTTAAGAGAACAAATGCTAATTTTATTTCAATTCCATAACAATGCTACTGGTTTTACCCAAAAGTCAGGCTTTAAGTCACTTATCAGCTCAATTATGTAAACTTTCTCCCACCAAAATACTTAAAAAAACAGGGGTGCCTGAGTGGTTCAGTCGGTTGAGCGTACGAATTCGGCTCAGGTCATGAGTTCGAGCCCCGCGTAGGACCCCGTGCTGACCGTTCGGAGCCTGGAGCCTGTTTCAGATTCTGTCTCCTTCTCTCTCTGCCCCTCCCCCGCTCATGCTCTGTCTCTCTCTCTCTCTCTGTCAAAAATAAATAAACATTAAAAAATATTTTAAAGAAAAACACATTCTAGGAAAATCTATCCTTGTTACTGTTTTATTATTGTGGCTCAGAGATATCTCCAAGATACAATCCCAGTCATACAATGATATTTATTTAAATTACCAATTACACACCCAGACACAAACTCCTGAGTACGGTTTCTCCCTCTCCCCACGACCCCCCAACACCTTAAATCACACACGCCTGGAATCCCATTACTTGCTTCCCGCAAAGGCTGACTCACCACCCCATCACTCTCCTCAGGCCCTGACTTTCACACACAAATCAATAGCACAGAATAATACCAGCCCCCTTTGCAACGTCGCAAACCCCTCCCTTTTGGCGTTTCCAAACCCGTTTCACGTTTAGCAATTCCTCCCCTTGGACCTCTCCAATCCCGTTGCAGGTTTCCAGTCTCCTCCCTTTTGGTCACCCTAGCTTTAAGTCTCAGAAGCTCAGATCCCACAACTCGTTTGCACAGAGGAGCCCCACGCCAAACTCCCGCCTGAACAAAGGCCGAAAAAGCGACCAAAGAAGTCTGCGCACTCCTTGGGCGCAATGACCCTCCCAAGAAGTCTCTGGGGTGTAGCCAGGCGCGAGCAGTGAAGAATCAAGACGAATTTCAAAGGGTCCATCCAACGCTCTCCCTGCTCCGAACTACATTTCCCAGAAGGCTCAATGGTGCGAATTATCTTACCTAAACCAAACTAGCCCTCCTCTTCCTGAGTCCGTACAACTCCTGAGGATAGGAGGGTGGGCCGGAGAAGGAACCCCATTTCAAACACGTCAGAGTAGCTTTTGGAAGCCACTGCCTAAGGCCGTGCCAGCCTTTGTGAGGCCTCCGGTGCGCGGTTCCATGAGGGGGCGCAATCCTTTAAGCAGGGCCTCAGCTAACCCCTGACAGAAATTCTGGCGACCGGGAGCCATCTTGCCTGCCACAGGTAAGTTTCTGACTACATTTCCCAGAGGACTCCTCGGCATCGTTGTGATTCTCGCGTGAATTCAGCCTCCAAGTCACGCGCTGGCGGTACTCTCAGGTCTGCACCCACAACTGTTGCAGCGCTGTGGAGGGTACCGCTGTTTTGGAAGCTTGGAAGGCCTGGGGTGAGGCTCCCTAGGAGAGGGCGGGGCCGGAGGCTCGGCTCTGTACGGCGGAGGAGGTAAGATTGAAGTTGTGTGATTGTGTCTGGCTGGTAGTATGTAGTGAATGACCGTGTGGTTGTGACTAGCTGTTTCTGTGGTGTGTGCTTCCAGTGATTACCCGTGTGCAGCACGGTCTGGGAGCTCGTGACTGTTCTGGTGTGATTGGATGTGACTCGGTGGTGTTTGTGTGTGTGAGAGAGAAAGGGAGAGAGTGAGTGAGTGATTGGGACCACGTGCGGCATTGTGTGTGAAGGTGTGGGGAGCTTGTGACTCGGTAGATGTAATAATAGTGTTTGTTCCCGTTAGGGCGTGTGATTGTGCGACTCTGTGACTGTGTGCTGCAGAGTACAGTTGGGGGTACTTGTGAATTCTATGTGGTTTTATCTGTGGATAGTGTGATTGTGACTGTGCGACCATCTGCGGGCGTGTGGTGCCTGTGTCAGTGCGGTTGTGACTGAATGTCCTCTTGGTAAATGTGTGGTTGTGCTTATGTGACCGTTGAGGCCCAGGGTGTTGGCCCTGTTGCTTTGGTTATGGGTTACCGCTAGCTGTCTGTCCCCGTGGTGGTCGTGTGATTATGTTTTGGGTGACTGGATAAATATATGAGGTTTTTTCACTTAGGTTGTATACCTACATATTATACTATGGTTTTCCCTCGTTTTAAAACTTTTGCAAATGCTATCATATGGTCTTTTGTCTTTTATTTTGCTTATTTGTACAACTATGTTTTAGACAATTGTCATATTAAATATAGTAGTGGTTCGTTTGTTTTCTTTGCATTACATCCTTTGAAATATACCCTTGTTATTCATCCCTTCAATTAATGATGGGTGTTTGAATTGTTTCTAGTTTCCGACTTTATACACAGCGCTGCCACAGCATTCTTTTACAGCGGATACATGTGCATGAGTTTCTCTACCTGACAGTGGAATTGCTGGCTCATATGATATCCTACACTTTACTCAGTAGTACCAAAATAATTACCTAAGTGGGTGTGCACATTTATGCTTGCACAGCAATATTTGAAACTTCTCATTGCTCCATGTTTCTACCAAAACATGATTCTCAAAGTTTTAAAAAACATCTTTAGGAGATAGAGCATAAAGTGCACAAATCCTAAGTATACAGCTGTAACACAATTTCCTAAAGCAACATAAAGAACATGGCCAGCACCCCAGAAGGTTCCCTCATGCCCCTTCCCAGTTATTTCTCCCACAATCACTGTTCAGAAGTCTATCGCCATTAATTTTACCCATTCTTGAACTTCACATATGAATGGAATTGTATAGCATGTGCTCTTTTATGCCTGGCTTCTTCCACATTATGTCTGAGATTCGTCCAAGTTGTCCACTGTAGTTGTACTTAGTTGTCATTACATGGGGATGTATTGCAATGTATTAATTGCTTACACTGTTGATGGACATTTGATAGTTTACATTTTTTGGCTGTTACAGATTGTATTGCTGCTATGAACATTCTCTGTTTTTGGTGAACATGTAAATGCTTTTCTCTTGGCTAAATATTTAGGAGTGGAATTGCTAGATAATATGGTGGGCATTTGTTTAATAGATTCTACCAATTTCTCATGTGGTTGTACCAATCCATCCAGCAACGTATGAGAGTTGCTCCACATTGGCTCTGTTGAGATTGCCAGTCTTTTAATTATTCTGGTGGTTATGTAGTGGAATTTCATCGCAGTTTTTTTTTTTTTTTTTAAGGTTATTTATTTTGAGAGCAAGAAAGCACAAGTAGGGGAGGGGCAGAGAGAGAGGAGAAAGTGAGAATTCCAAGCAGGCTCTTTGCTGAGGGCACAGAGCCCCCACGCGGGGCTCAAACTCACGAGCTGTGAGATCATGACCTGAACCGAAGTTGGTTGCTTAACCACCCAGGCACTCCTCATCACAGTTTTAATTTGTTTCCCTGATGGGTAATGATGTTCAGCATCTTTTCACAGGTTTATTGGCTATTTGGATATTCTGTGTGTGTGTGTGTGTGTGTGTGTGTGTGTGTGTGTGTGTGTGTGTGTGTGTGTGTGTGTGTGTGTTTCCAAAGGTTTTTTTTTTTTTAATTTTTTTAATTTATTTTTTGTTTTTAAATCCTTGTTTATTTTTGAGAGAGAGCATGAGCTGGAAAGAGGCAGAAAGATGAGACAGAATATCCAAAGCAGGCTCTGCACTGACAGCAGTAAGCCAGATTTGGGGCTCTAACTCAGAAACCACACCATCATGACCTGAGCTGAAGTTGGATGCTTACTGACTAAGCCACCCAGGTGCCCCTTGTATATCCTGTTTTTTTGTTTTTTGTTTTTTTAATTTACATCCAAATTAGTTAGCATACAGTGAAACAATGATTTCAGGAGTAGATTCCTTAATGCCCCTTACCCATTTAGCCCATCCCTCCTCCAGTAACCCTCTGTTTGTTCTCCATATTTATGAGTCTCTTCTGTTTTGTCCCCCTCCCTGTTTTTATATTTTGTTTCCCTTCCCTTATGTTCATCTGTTTTGTCTCTTAAAGTCCTCATATGAGTGAAGTCATGTGATTTTTGTCTTTCTCTGACTAATTTCACTTACCATAATACCCTCCAGTTCCATCCATTTAGTTGCAAATGGCAAGATTTCATTCTTTTTGATTGCTGAGTAATACTCCATTGTATATATATACCACATCTTCTTTATCCATTCATCCATCGATGGACATTTGGGCTCTTTCCATGTGCATGTGTCCCTTCAAAACAGCACACCTGTATCCCATGGATAAATACCTACTAGTGCAATTGCTGGGTCGTAGGGTATTTCTTTTTTATTTTATTTTATTTTATTTTATTTTATTTTATTTTATTTTATTTTATTTTATTTTATTTTATTTTTTTCAATATATGAAATTTTTTGTCAAATTGGTTTCCATACAACACCCAGTGCTCATCCCAAAAGGTGCCCTCCTCAATACCCATCACCCACCCTCCCCTCCCTTCCACCCCCCATCAACCCTCAGTTTGTTCTCAGTTTTGTGTTTTTTTTTTTTAATTTTTTTTTTCAACGTTTATTTATTTTGGGGACAGAGAGAGACAGAGCATGAACGGGGGAGGGGCAGAGAGAGAGGGAGACACAGAATCAGAAACAGGCTCCAGACTCTGAGCCATCAGCCCAGAGCCCGACGCGGGGCTTGAACTCACGGACCGCGAGATCGTGACCTGGCTGAAGTCGGACGCTTAACCGACTGCGCCACCCAGGCGCCCTGTTCTCAGTTTTTAAGAGTCTCTTATGCTTTGGCTCTCTCCCACTCTAACCTCTTTTTTTTTTTTTTTTTTTTTGTTTTCTTTCCCCTCCTCCATGGGTTTCTGTTGAGTTTCTCAGGATCCACATAAGAGTGAAAACATATGGTATCTGTCTTTCTCTGTATGGCTTATTTCACTTAGCATCACACTCTCCAGTTCCATCCACGTTGCTACAAAGGGCCATATTTCGTTCTTTCTCATTGCCATGTAGTACTCCATTGTGTATATAAACCACAATTTCTTTATCCATTCATCAGTTGATGGACATTTAGGCTCTTTCCATAATTTGGCCATTGTTGAGAGTGCTGCTATAAACATTGGGGTACAAGTGCCCCTAGGCATCAGTACTCCTGTATCCCTTGGGTAAATTCCTAGCAGTGCTATTGCTGGGTCATAGGGTAGGTCTATTTTTAATTTTCTGAGGAACCTCCACACTGCTTTCCAGAGTGGCTGCACCAAGGGTCGTAGGGTATTTCTATGTTTAACTTTTTGAGGAACTTCCATACTGTTTTCCAGAGTGGCTGCACCAGCTTGCATTCCCACTGGCAGTGCGAAAGAGATAGATCCTCTTTCTCCACATCCTCACCAACATCTGTTTTTGCCTGAGTTGTTAATGTGAGCCATTCTGACAGGTGTAAGATGGTATCTCATTGTGGTTCTGATTTGTATTTCCCTGATGATGAGTGATGTTGAGCATTTTTTCATGTGTCGGTTGGCCATCTGGATGTCTTCTTTGGAGAAGTGTCTATTCATGTCTTTTGCCCATTTCTTCACTGGATTATTTGTGTTTTGGGTGTTGAGTTTGATAAGTTCGTTATAGATTTTGGATACTAACCCTTTATCTGATACGTCATTTGCAAATATCTTCTCCCATTCTGTCGGTTACCTTTTAGTTTTGCTGATTGTTTCCTTCGCTGTGCAGAAGCTTTTTATTTTGATGAGGTCCCAGTAGTTCTTTTTGCTTTTGTTTCCCTTGCCTCTGGAGACGTGTTGAGTAAGAAGTTGCTGCGGGCAAGATCAAAGAGGTTTTGCCTGCTTTCTCCTTGAGGAATTTGATGGCTTCCTGTCTTACATTTAGGTCTTTCATCCATTTTGAGTTTATTTTTGTGTATGGTGTAAGAAAGTGGTCCAGGTTCATTCTTTGGCATGTCGCTGTCCAGTTTTCCCAGCACCACTTGCTGAAGAGACTGTCTTTATTCCATTGGATATTCTTTCCTGCTTTGTCAAAGATTAGTTGGCCATATGTCTGTAGGTCCATTTCTGGGTTCTCTATTCAGTTCCATTGAGCTGAGTGTCTGTTCTTGTGCCAGTACCATACTGTCTTGATGATTACAGCTTTGTAATACAGTTTGAAGTCCGGGATTGTGATGCCTCCTGCTTTGGCTTTCTTTTTCAAGATTGCTTTGGCTATTTGGGACCTTTTCTGTTTCTATACAAATTTTAGGATTGTTTGTTCTAGCTCTGTGAAGAATGCTGGTGTTATTTTGATAGGGATTGCATTGAATATGTAGATTGCTGTGGGTAGTATTGACATTTTAACAATGTTTGTTCTTCCTATCCAGGAGCATGGAATCTTTTTCCATTTTTTTATGTCTTCTTCAATTTCTGTCATAAGCTTTCTATAGTTTTCAGCGTATAGATTTTTCACCTCTTTGGTTAGATTTATTCCTAGGTATTTTATGGTTTTTGGTGCAACTGTAAATGGGATCAATTCCTTGATTTCTGTTTCTTTTGCTTCATTGTTGGTGTATAAGAATGCAACTGATTTCTGTATATTGATTTTTATATCCTGCAACTTTGCTCACTTCATGAATCAGTTCTAGCAGTTTTTTGGTGGAACCTTTAGGGTTTTCCATATACAGTGTCATGCCATCTGCAAAGAGTGAAAGTTTGACCTCCTCCTGGCCGATTTGGATGCCTTTTATTTATTTGTATTGTCCGATTGCAGAGGCTAAGACTTCCAATACTATGTTGAATAACTGGCGAGAGTGGACATCCCTGTCTTGTTACTGACCTTAGGAGGAAAGCTCTCAGTTTTTCCCCAATGAGGGTGGTATCAGTGTTGGGTCTTTCATATATGGCTTTTATGACCTCGAAGTATGATCCTTCTATCCCTACTTTCTTGAGGGTTTTTATCAAGAAAGAATACTGTAGTTTGTCAAATGCTTTCTCTGCACCTATTGAGAGGATCATATGGTTCTTGTCCTTTCTTTTATTGATGTGATGAATCACGTTAATTGTTTTGCGGATATTGAACCAGCCCTGCATCCCAGGTATAAATCCCACTTGGTCACGGTGAATAATTTGTTTAATGTATTGTTGGATTCGGTTGGCTAATATCTTTTGCATCCATGTTCATCAGGGAAATTGGTCTGTAGTTCTCCTTTTTAGTGGGATCTCTGTCTAGTTTGGGAATCAAGGTAATGCTGACTTCATAGAATGAGTTTGGAAGTTTTCCTTCCATTTCTGTTTTTTGGAACAGCTTCAAGAGAATAGGTGTTATCTCTTCCATAAATGTTTGGTAGAATTCCCCTGGAAAGCCATCTGGCCCTGGACTCTTGTTTCTTGGGAGGTTTTTTATTACTAATTTGATTTCTTTACTGGTTATGGGTCTGTTCAAATTTTCTATTTCTTCCTGTTTCAGGTTTTTTTTTTCAGAGTTTATAGCATTTGGGTTTTATTTTATTTATTATTTTTTAATATGAAATTTGTGAAATTGGTTTGCATGGAACACCCAGTGCTCATCCTAACAGGTGCCCTCCTCAATGCCCATCACCCACTTTCCCCTCCCTCCCACCCCCCATCAACCCTCAGTTTATTCTCAGTTTTTAAGAGTCTCTTATGGTTTGCCTCCCTCTCTTCCTGTTTCAGTTTTGGTAGTATATGTGTTTCTAGGAATTTGTCCATTTCTTCCAGTTTGCCCATTTTATTGGCATATAATTGCTCATAGTATTCTCTTATTATTGTTTTTATTTCTGCTATGTTGGTTGTGATCGCTCCTCTTTCGTTCTTGATTTCATTTTTGGGGGTCCTTTCCTTTTTCTTTTTGGTCAAACTGCCTAGTGGTTTATCAATTTTGTTAATTCTTTCAAAGAATCAGCTTCTGGTTTCATTGATCTGTTCTGCTTTTTTGGTTTTGATAGCATTAATTTCTGCCCTAATCTTTATTATTTCGTGTCTTCTGCTGGTTTTGGGTTTTATTTCCTGTTCTTTTTCCAGCTCTTTAAGGCATAAGGTTAGGTTGTATATCTGGGATCTTTCTACCTTCTTTAGGAAGGCCTAGATTGCTATATACTTTCCTCTTATGACTGCCTTTGCTGCGTCCCAGAAGTTATCCTGTTTTTTAAAGTGTCGAATGTTCAGGTCTTTTCACTCACTGCCCTTAAAAATTTTTTGTCTTCATTTAAAGACAACTTTTTATTTTCATATTGTAAATGTAGTTTAAAGAATTCCTATATATTCTTTTTTAAAGTTTATTATTATTTTTTAATTTTTTTAATGCTTATTTATTTTTGAGAGAGAGAGCGAGCACGCGCGAGTCTGGGAGGGACAGAGGGTGAGGAAGATTCAGAATCTGAAGCAGGCTCCAGGCTGTCAGTTGTCAGCACAGAGCCAGATGTAGGGCTTGAACCCACAAATCATGAGATCATGACCTGAGCCAAAGTCCTATGCTTAACTGACTGAGCCACCCAGGCATCCCCTTAAGTGTATTATTTATTTTGAGAGAGAGTGTGCAAGTGGGGGAGGGGCAGAGAGCGATGGAGAGAAAGAAAGAATCCCAAGCAGGCTTCACACAGTCAGCATGGAGCCCAGTGTGGGGCTTAAACCCACGAACTGCAAGATCATGACCTGAGCTGAAGTTGGACGCTTAACTGCCTGAGCCACCCAGGCTCCCCGAATTCCTATGTATTCTTCACTCAGGTGCCCATGGTACAATGATGAAAATCAGGAAATTTACACAGAAATAAGATTTTTGACTAATTTACAAACCTTACTTAAATTTTGCTAATTGTCCTGTCAGTGCCCTTTTCTGTTCCAGGACCCAATATAAAATACTTCACTGATTTAGTTGTCTTGTCTCTTCCCATCAGACATAGTTCTTTAGTTCTTTTCATCTTTCATGACCTTGATACTTCTGAAGGGTACTGGCCAGTTTTCTTGTAGAATGTCTTTCAATTTGGATTTGTCTGCTTTTTCCTCATGGTTAAATTTAGACTATGCATTTTTGGCTAAAAGATCACAGAAATCTTTTATATGATCACATATCTTTTATATGACAATGTGTCATATAATGATACCAGTATATCTCATTACTGGTAATGTTAACTATGATCACTTGGTTGAGATGGTATCTGCCAGGTTTCTTCCTTGTAAAACTATTTTCTCTTTTTAGTTAATAAGTATCTTGTGGGGAGATGCTTTAGAGACTATGCAAAACTACTGTTCTCATGGGGGTGCCTGGCTGGTTCAGTCATAAGACCATGTGACTCTGGATCTCAGGGTCATGTGTTTGAGCCCCATGTTAGGGGTAGAGATTACTTAAATAAATAAACTTAAAAAAAAATACTGTTCTCATCATACTTTCACCCATTGATAATTCTTGTCTGTAACAACTATTACTGTGGTGTGTGCCTAGTGGTGGTTTTCTCTTTCCATCATTCCTTGTATATTTATTAAATTCTGTAAAAAGCTGTCCATTATTCCTCATGTGTTTATTCAATTACTTGTTTATTAACTAGTGGATACTTATTTTGTTCTATGAGTTGTAATCCATTATTATTGTTATATAATTTGTTGCTCAAATTGTCCCAGATTTGGCCATTAGGAACTCCAAATTAGCTCCTGTGTCCTTTCAACATGGCATCATTTTTGAGTACTTTCTTATGCCTATGTATATGTCTTCTCCCATTTTCCTAGCAGGTTTTTAGCCCTTTGTTTTTTTATGATTAGTGCTTTTTTCATATCTGGAAAAGAAATCTTTATATTTCCAAGTTCCTGCAGATATTCTATGTTTTCTTATAGATTTAGCATTCATATTTAAGTCTGTTGTCCATCTTGAATTAGTTTTTGTGTATGGTATTTATTGAAAACACCATCTTTGCACATCTGAAATGCTAGAGGCTTTTATCATAAATCAGGTGATATATACTGTCATCCTCTTTCTGGACTGTAATTCTGTTTTATTTTATTTTATTTTATTTTATTTTATTTTTTTATCAATGCCACTCTTGAAATCTATAGTATTAGTTCTCCAACCTTGTTTCTTTTCTTTTTTTTTTTTTTTTAAATTTTTTTTTCAACGTTTTTATTTATTTTTGGGACAGAGAGAGACAGAGCATGAACGGGGGAGGGGCAGAGAGAGAGGGAGACACAGAATCAGAAACAGGCTCCAGGCTCCGAACCGTCAGCCCAGAGCCTGACGCGGGGCTCGAACTCACGGACCGCGAGATCGTGACCTGGCTGAAGTCGGACGCTTAACCGACTGCGCCACCCAGGCGCCCCTCTTTTCTTTTTTAAGATTGTCTTGGCTGTTGTAAGTCCCTTGGATGTCAGAATCAACTTGTTAATTCTCACCAAAAATAAAAAATCCTTGCTGGGGTTTTGTTTGTGAATCTATATGTTAATTTGGGGAGAATTGACATCCTATCAATATTGAATCTTCCAATTAATAAATATAGTATATGTCTACATTTGTTAAGGTCTTTAATTTCTCTCAATGATTTGTTGTAGTTTTCAATGCACATCTTTTATTGTATTTGTGCCTGGGTATTTGACATTGTCAGTGGTATTTAATTTTTTTTTTCCAGTTGTTTATTGCTAGAAGTACATTTTTTTTTTTTTTTTGTATATTGTCCTTGTATCTAGCATCTACAGAACACCTACTGTAAATGCTATTTATCAAGTCGGAAGTTCTCATTCGTTAAGATTTTTACATTAATGGGGGCTGAATTTAGCAATTGCATTTTCTGTGTCTTTCGAGAGGATATTTTTTTTACTATTATTATCAATGTGGTAAATTATCTTAAGTTTCATACCTTGAACCAACCTATCATTCCTGAAATAAATCTTACTTGCCCATAGAGTATTAAACTTTTTAACAATTTCACTGGGTTAGATCTGCTAATGAACTTCTGCATGTATGTTCATGAGAAATATTGGCCCATAATTTTCATTTTATGTCTTTGTTTTGATATCAGTCTTATATTAGCCTCATAAAATGAATTAAGAAGAATTCCCTGTGTTTTTCTATTCACTATGTGTAAGATTAAAGGTTTTCCTTAAATTTGGAAGAATTCACTGGTGAAGCTATCTGGGCCTGAACTTTTCTTGATAGGAAGATTTTAAACTGTGGGATCAATTTACCTCTTCAGATGTTTCAGGTTTTTTGTCTGTTTTGTCCATTTTGGCATGTTTTTAAAAGAATTTGTTTCATCTAAGCTTTCAAATTTAAGAGCATGAAGTTATTAGTGTTATTATGTTTTTAATGACTGTGGCATCTATAATGATGTTCACGTTTTCATTCTTGATTTTGTTCATTTGTGTTATCCCTCTCATTTTCATCAGTGGTATTGGTAACATTTTTTCTTCTGGGTACTTTCAAAACTTTTTTCTCGGGTTGTGGTTTTGATTTTTGTTTTCTGTGTTTTCCTTTTTATTTATTATTCTTCAGGTTTGCTGAGCTTGAAACTCTTGTTGAGGCTTTTAATCAGTTAATCAGTTCAGACAATTATTACTCTCCAATCTCTTTTATTCCTCAGACACTCCACTTACATATATGATAAATCTTTGGACTGTGTCCCTTTTGTCTTACACTCACTTCTGTTCTTTCTGTTCTTTTTTTCTACTTCATGTGGATTTTTTGGTTTGTTTTTGACTTGTCTTTCAGTTCATTAATTCTTTTTTCTTTTTAATTTTTTTAATGTTTATTTGTTTTGGAGAGCGGGGGAGGGGGCAGAGAGAGGGATACAGAATATGAAGCAGGCTCCCTGCAGTCAGCGCAAAGCCCGATGTGGGACTTCAACCCACTAACCACGAGATCATGACCTGAGCTGAAGTGCTGAAGTTGGACACTTAACTGACTTAGCCACCCAGGTGCCTCTGAGTTCAGTAATTCTCTTAATTTCCTTCCTTCCTTCCTTCCTTCCTTCCTTCCTTCCTTCCTTCCTTCCTTCCTTCCTTCCTTCCTTCTTTCCTTCTTTCTTTCTTTCTTTCTTTCTTTCTTTCTTTCTTTCTTTCTTTCTTTCTTTCTTTCTTTCTTTCTTCTTAGTTTATTTATTTATTTGGTAATCTCTATATCCAATGTGGGGCTCAAAGTCACGGCCCTGAGATCAAGAATCATGTGTTCTTGTGCCTAAGCCAGCCAGGTGCCCTAATTTCTTAATTTCTTCATTTACTGATGTAGGTTGCCTATTTGGTTCTTTTTTACAGATTTCAGTTCTGTTTAATTTCTTTATCTTACCCATTTCCTTATATTTTGGTTGTTTTTAACATTTTAAAACTATTTTAAAGCTATTTTAAATTGTTTGCCAACTCTAATATCTGTATTGTCCATGGTTCTGTTTTCTGGCTTTATCTCTGAGCATATCTAGCATTTTTAATTTTTTTTTAATTTTTTTTAAATGTTTATTTATTTTTGAGACAGAGGGAGACAGAGCATGAATGGGGGAGGGTCAGAGAGAGAGAGAGACACAGAATCTGAAGCAGGCTCCAGGCTCTGAGCTGTCAGCACAGAGCCCGATGCGGGGCTCGAACTCACGGACCGTGAGATCATGACCTGAGCCGAAGTTGGACGCTTAACCGACTGAGCCACCCAGGCGCCCCTATCTAGCATTTTTTAATTGGATGATACATATTGTGTCAAAAACAACCATGGAGGCCAAGGGCAACCACTACCTACATCTAGCCTTCTCGTTATATCAGAAAAATTAAAGTGCTTTTCAGGTCTCTTTTACTAGCAAATACAATTCTTAGTATACAAGAAATTTTCAGGATAATGTTGGAAATAATTTAAAACATTATGTTTTTATTAAAAGACTGCTTGTTTAGAAGAGTGCAAAATTCTCAAAAATTTTATTTAGTAGATTTCAGAGGGCTGTCTTGTCTGTAGTGGTATCTTTTGGCGGTGCTCCATACCCAACATGTGGTCATTTTGTAAACATACTACAGTCTTGGCCACAGAGATTACTGGTTTTAAAAGGAAGGGTCAGGGGCGCCTAGGTGGCACAGTTGGTTGAGTGTCCAACTCTTGGTTTCAGCTCAGGTCATGATCTCACAGTTGGTGAGTTCGAGCCCCACACTGGGATCTGCGCTGATAGCGTGGAGCCTGCTTGGGATTCTGTCTCTCCTCTCTGTCTCTCCTGCGCTTGTGCGCACGTTCTCTCTCTCTCTCTCTCTCTCTCTCTCTCTCTCTCTCTCAAAAATAAATAAATAGGGGCGCCTGGGTGGCGCAGTCGGTTAAGCGTCCGACTTCAGCCAGGTCACGATCTCGCGGTCCGTGAGTTCGAGCCCCGCGTCGGGCTCTGGGCCGATGGCTCGGAGCCTGGAGCCTGTTTCCGATTCTGTGTCTCCCTCTCTCTCTGCCCCTCCCCCGTTCATGCTCTGTCTCTCTCTGTCCCAAAAATAAATAAAAAACGTTGAAAAAAAATTTTTTTTAAATAAATAAATAAATAAATAAACTTAAAAAAAATAAAAGAAGAAGGAAAGGGCAGATTCCCCAGATGCAAGGATTCAGCTGGAGATGATATACTCTAGGAGCAAAGATGAAGAGGGTTGGGAATGTAACAGACATAATATGGAGCTATTGAAATAAGAATGTTTCCTGACCACGTCACCTGGGTGGCTCAGTCAGTTGAAGGTCCAACTCTTGATTGTGGCTCAGGTCATAATCCCAGGGTTATGGAATTGAGCCCAGTGTTGGACTCCGCTCATGCTGAGTGTGGACCCCACTTAAGATTCTTTCTCCCTCTGCCCCTCTCCCCTGCTTTGTGTGTGTACTCTGTCTCTAAAATTAAAAAAAGGGGGGGGGTTTCCTTGCTCATTTGACTTGGAAGGTGCAGCACTTGAGATTGTCCCTTTAACCAAGGAAAGACCAGTAGGAGAGACCAGAAAAGGGGACTTTAAAGTGAGAAGTATGGGAGAAGGAGTTGTTTCCAAGTCTTTCTGGATTACTGTTGATTCTTTAGTATATAGCACAGTGCCTGGCACATAATAGATTATGTTGGTTGATTTATAAAACAAACTAAGAGCTTAATAAATAGTAA
This sequence comes from Puma concolor, assembly GCF_028749965.1. NCBI lineage: Eukaryota > Metazoa > Chordata > Mammalia > Carnivora > Felidae > Puma > Puma concolor. Next base: position 45,747,044 of record NC_141681.1, read on the forward strand.
TAATAATAAAAATGTTAAAGGAGTGCTTTCAGGTTTTAAAGAAGAGACATTTGTGGATTACCTTGGATTTCATTTCCTGAAATAAATAAATAAATAAATAAATAAATAAATAAATAAATAAATACATACACACACACACACACACACACACACACACACACACACACACACACACCCTTAGTGGAATGCAGTAAGTGCTAGGGGTAGATGTATCCATTAAATAATTGATAACAAGGTTCTTTGTCCTGGGTGGTCACTTTTACATAGTTATTGATAAATTGTTTAATCATCAAGGAGTTTTGTACATAGGGATGTTCACTGCCCTTTATAATGCTCAGTTTATTATATTCCTATATCTAATAAACCAAAAGAACATATTTTATGAAACATTTCAACATCGATCTCAAATTAAGTTACTCCTCTTAAACAATTTAGACATCTATTAGTATTTTAGTATAATGTTTTTTGGGTCATTTTAAACATCTTAAGCACATATCATGTATACAATTATTACAAATTTTATTACTACACTTACAGTTAAAAGCTATTCTAAAGCATCAGTGATATGGATTTAGTCCACTTCTACATTATTTCTATACTTTTTAATTTCTTCCCATTGTTACGCGAATTAATCATCTTCCTAAAGTTTTTGTAATATTGCTGTGTTCGCTTTCCTGGGTTTCAGTTTTCTTAAGATTCATTAATCCCAAAAATCGTCTCAAACTGTGCAAGATTAGAGGATCTGGTTCATCAACCAGTTATTTCTTGGTCAGGACACAGGACTTGATTGTACAAAACAAGATCATTAAAAACTGTTTAGACAAATGTATATCCAAACTAAAATGTATATGATCAACTTTTAGGAGTTATTTGGAATTCGTATAAAGGTAAAATGATATATATGCAAGGATTTTTTTTTAAGTTTATTTTGAGAGAGAGAGAGTGAGTGTGTGTGCACAAGCAGGGGAAGGGCAGAGAGAGAAGGAGGGAGAGAGAGAATCCCAAGCAGGCTCCGCACTATCAGTGCAGAGCCAGACTTGGAGCTGGAACTCACGAGCCATCAAATCATGACCTGAGCCAAAATCAAGAGTCAGACATTAAACTGACTGAGCCACCTAGGCACCTCTATACAAGGATATTTATTACAGCATTGTTTGTAATAGAAGACAAGAAACAGCCCCAAATGGTCATGGGCCGCAGATTGGTTAAATAAAAGTGTATCCATTTAATGAAATACAATGTAGCTAAGGGAATTTCAGCTCTGTGGGTACAAGTTACGTTCCAGTTCAAGATACATTATGTAAAGGGGCGCCTGGGTGGCTCAGTTGGTTAAGCGTTTAGCATCTGCAGGTCATGATCTCATGGTCCGTGAGTTCGTGCCCTGCGTCGGGCTCTGTGCTGACAGCTCAGAGCCTGAATGGAGCCTGCTTCAGATTCTGTGTCTCCTTCTCTTTCTGACCCTACCCCGTTCATGCTCTGTCTCAAAAATAAATAAACGTTAAAAAAAATTTTTAAGATACATTAAGTAAAAATAGAAATGTGTATAACAGTGTATATAATATGCAATCAGTTGTGTAAAAAAATTATATCTTTGTGTGTAGATGTGTATATATGTATACTATATTCTCCAAGCCCATATTAGATTGCTGAAATCTATCCTACTTCAAAGCCTGAGGTCTCTGGAGTAGGGAATAATGAAAGATTTGCCCATTTTTCTCACTATACCCCTTTTTTATTTGTATTTGTGTGGGGTGAACAGAGGGGAATGATCATCTGGGAGCTATGCAGCAAGTGGGATCTTATGTAGCTTCTTTTGCCTTCCCCAGTTCTGCCCTTTTCCAAAAGGATCCCAGAGGAAGACTGATCTTTTTCTGCAAATACCAAAGCCATGGCTCAGGTGAGATGCTGTTTCCTTTTGCTCAAAGAGAGTTATTTTTACCCCTAGTACATGTAAACATTTGCCTTCTTCATCATGATATTTTTGATGTTTAAAAAAAAAAAACAAAAACTTTTTCAGACAGTTTAGTTAAAAGTTGTGCTAAAGTTCTCTTAACCTTGCTCTAAAGAGAAAGATCTTCAATAAGTCATTTCAAAAATTTCTCTCTTGGTGGAGATATTTATAGAAAAAAGAATTGGTTCTATAACCATTGTTGGAAAAAAGAAACAAGGTCTGGTTAAAGATTTTTACACTCTCAAATTACGGGTAACAGTTAAGGGCCAGCCAAGTTGTTGGTTAACAAGTTTCTGTGAAGAGGTCTTAATCAGATTATAAATCCTTCAGAAAATTCTTCTGGATTCCATCAAGAATCCTTGTTTGTTCTCACAAAGAGATTGTTAATTACATAATGTAAAAATGGTCTCATTGAGGCCAGGCTCCAAAAAAAAAGCTTTTACATGGTCCATTCAGGAACCTGACCCTCATTTCTTCATAAAAACCCAGTGTCCTTCCCAGTTCCCTCTTCTTTTAAGCAACGTTTACAAATTCATTTAGTAAGTCCTTCAGATCTTCTGTCTTAGACTTCTGCCAAAAAGAATAGAAATGTATTCCCCATTTGTTAATGAATCTAATTTGCTTGGACAGTGATTTGATGAGATAGAGATAAATAATTAGGGGCACCTCATAGGGAAAAGGCCTGGTCATCACAGACCTAGGGTTTCCAAGAAGAAAATATGTGGAATGGTTTTGATTGATATCATTCTTAGTACATGGAAGATCTCCTGATGTATGAGCCTTTCAGGTTTGGGGGTATGACTCATAGTTAGTACAAAGCTCTGACACCTATATTTTAAAGGGTCATCCATAATAAATAGACTTCAGTAATGCCATTGTGTGAATTTGGATCATTTTCCGTCACCTTCCTATATCTCAGGAACAAAGGGAATTTACTGTTGAGCAATGGGTAGTTATAAGTAAAATTGGGCCAGTATTAGGGATTTAAAAATTACTTTAACATCAATATCTGAAAACAAAAGAAAACTTGTTTTATATCCATGTGATAGAATATTATTCAGTGAAAAAAATATGCTAATGAAAAGAATTTATTAAGGTGCACCTGGCTGGCTTAGAGGAGCTCTTGATCTTGGGGTTGTGAGTTCAAGCCCCATGTTGAGTATGGAGATTGCCTAAATAAATTAAAAAAATTTTTTTTATTCTTAAAAAATAAATTGTTATAACAAGGAATTAACTCTTACTATATAATAGTGTGACATGAGAAAGGATCAGTCTTTAATTTTACGCAAATTTAATTTTCTAAGAAAAAATATTTTTTAAAGTCATTTTACACATTTTGCAAGTAAAGTAGTGCTATTCTAATCTTGCCCCATCACCCACTCCCAAAAGGTGATTGCCCTCAACTGTCTTGAATATGGTTTAATTGCTATCTTTTGGTGAATCAATTTTACTCTCTTGACTTACTACAAAGTGGAAGGGACATTGTATATTCTTGTATTGCACCCTTCATTTTCTCTGATAGTTATTAGTCATATTACAATTTTTTTTGTCAAATCAGTAGTGTACACAATATTATGACTGCAAATATTGCTTACTGATGAGCCAGCTCATAGCTCCATTCTATTACAGCCTTTCATTTTTCCTGCGGTTAATTGCTTTTTCTCCCCCCATTTCCTTCATTGTCCATTTTTTCCATCTGATCAAACACATTAATTCGTTTTGAGTATGGAGACTGCCATCTCCATTCCCTTTTTCACCCTGCTCCCACCTGGTCCTGTTACTTTCTAGACTACTGCATAGTTTTCCCAAGGCTTCCATTTTTGTGGTTTTCCTGAGATTTTCCTTCACTGTTCTCCTGTGTTAATTCACCTATTTCTTGAATACTACGTCTTGTTCTTTTCTGGTTTACTTCCTTCTTTTTGGTGGAGCACATCTTCTGGTACTTTCCTAAGAAATTATGAGGTCCTTTTATGTCTAGAAATGTCTTTTTTCAACCCTCACAACAGAATGATAGTTTAGTTATGGAATGTAGGTGAGAATTTCTTTTCTCTATCAGCATATTGAAGAATTATTCTTACCATTTCTTGTTTTTAGTAGTGTTCTTGAGAACCTCATTGCCTCTCTGATTCTTGATGTCTTTTATATGATCTGCTCTCCTCTGGATGGTTTTAATGTCTTCTCTTTATCCCTTATTCTGAAATTTTACTCTTAGCTACTTGGGAAAAGAAGAGAAAGAAAGAGGCTTACATGTGTTGGTGACTTACTGTATGGCAAGTAGAGAAAAAAAGCTTATATGTACTGAATGGCAAGGATTATGCTAGCCATTTGTATATACTATTTCACTTAATTGGGATGCCCCTCTTAGCTGGATTTTGTACCTTCCTAATTTTGTCTGGGGGAAACAGAATAAACATGGAAACACAAGATTCAGTCCTGCTTATTTGTTTACGGTCCTCCACTTGCGTCCGAAACATCCGGCCCCACTCTATATGCTTGCTATTTTTCACTTCTCCCTTTATTCTTTTCTTCTCTCTTTCCTTCACCAAAAACAAAACAAAAACAAAAATATAAAACATTTCTTTTTATTAATCAAGTCATATACATGGTTGTTGTTCCAGGAGTCAGTGATGTTCAGTGATGTGTCCATAGACTTCTCTCAGGAGGAGTGGGAATGCCTGAATGATGATCAGAAAGATTTATACAGAGATGTGATGTTGGAGAATTACAGCCACCTGGTTTCAATGGGTAAGGACGTCTGTCCATAATCAGATTCTGCAGTCAGAAGCTCTATTTTCTCCCATGTGAAATACCTGCCTTTCAAGTAGGTATTTCTACATCCTGTTCTTAGAAGAATGTTTTTAATATTGTAGTGTTAGAACAAAGAAGCTACACTGAGTTATGGGGGAGTTTCAAGTCCTATGTTGTTTCATAAATCTGATATACCTTTCTTTGACCTTTTCTTAATGAAGGGACTGAATTTGAATACTGGTATATTCTCATCATAAACTTATCTCCTTACTTCTTTTATAAGCAGGACATTCTGTTTCTAAACCAGATGTGATCTCCTTTTTGGAGCAGGGGAAGGAGCCCTGGTTGGTTGACAGAGAACTAACAAGAGACCAGTGGCCAGGTAAGTGAAGCTCGTCAGGTAATTACTCAGTTGGTCATTGGAGAGACTGCACCTTTGAGGTGCTCTCTGGGAATCTCCCCTTAGGCCTATTGTACAAAAGTAAGCCTTTCAGCATGAACTTTCAAATGACCTTACCTTTTCCTCTTACTTAACACACTCTACCTGCTTTTCTTCGCTTATACTTCTTTCCATTTTCTCTTGTAATTGCCCAATTCTAACCAGCCAGTGCCCTCCTCTACGCTTTCTAATGATATTCCTTTCTATCCATATTTTGGATCTAATTTCTTATCACTTTCTCATCCTCTTTTTGTATTTAGTCTTAAAGAAGCATCACTGTCTCCTGACATTTTTTTTTTTTTTTTTTTTTTACATTGCCAAAGGCTTATTTTCTTTAGGGTGTTTTAGATGAAGTAGCTCATACAGTCATTGATTCATTCATACTTAGAACAAACATTTACTGATTTTTGAATGTGTGAGGTACTCTCAGAGGTACTGCAGAGATTAAAAAAGGGAATAAGCAATTTCAGAATTTATAGCTTAATAGGAGTACTAGAATACACCTATATATATAGCTTCTATAAAGTAGAACCATCATAAAAGAGGTTAAAATAGGGAGCTCAGAAAAAATGAGGGCTAAGGATATAGAAGAGAAGTTGATCCACACAGATACTATATCCACATAGATACATGAGTGTGCATGTCGTTAACTTTAGATAGAATGTTGGAAATAAAGGCTCTGTACCTCCATTGAGAACTTAAAGCTAGCAAAGATAAACAAAACTTGATATGAACGAGTTAAAACAGGACAGCACATTGATTCATTCAGTATATGTTTATTGAGTACCTGTTGTATGCCCAGCACTATTCTTAACACTGATATTACAGCAGTGAACAGAACATGCAAAATCTCTATTCCTGGAGCTTACCTTCTAGTGCTGAGAGAGATATAAAAATAAATGAATATATGGGTCATGTAACAGTGCTAATAAGAAAAACAAAGTAGAGGAAGAGCGTAGAGGATACTATCTTCTATGATGGGGTAAGACTAACTTTTCCAGTTAAGTGACATTTGGACAGAAACGTGAAGAAGTACAACAGTAAATCATTGTATGTGGTTAGTGGAAGGAAGAACATTACAGAGGGTGGAAGCCAAACATTCCAGGGCCCTGAAGCAAGTGTGCATTGGCTGTGTTCAGGGAGCAGGAGCCAGGAGGCCAGTGCTTTATCTTATCCTGGTTGGTCAAGTATTTTCAAATAAACCGGAGATTTGATGTCATTTCACCTTTGCATAATCTCAATTTGTAGTTGTAAAAAATATGGACATTTTTTTCCCTTACACAGTTTTAATGCCATTATCATCTCTAATAAATTTTACAATTTCTTGGTATACTGGATTGTTTTCATGTCATTATAGTGAGTACTAGTGAGAGTGGACATTTTCATCTTAATGGTGCTCTTTAACTTGTTCACTACTAAATTTTGCCCTTTTTACCTATTACTATCCTTATTTTTTCAAATTTTATGGACTTTATGTAATAAGAATATCTATGTACCCATTTCCAGAAGGTGCTTTTACTTTTTAATTTTAATTTGCATTGGTGTCTTTAATGTGTATGTTGTAATGTGTTTGTAGTCAGCTCCTTAAATGATTATTGTGATGAATTTTATAAATTTTTGTTGTTTTTTAGTTTTCTGCGATTTGTTTTATACCATTTAAATCCATTTTTAGTTTCTTTTTCAATAAAGTATAAATTAAGAGTCCAAATCCATTAACCTCCCTCCCCCCTACACGCACGCACACACACACAATTTAGCACCCTTTCATCATTTAGCTTACTTCATCTTTGTTTTATCTGCCTGTTCAATAACAAGTTCTGATTTATGTTAGTTTGTATGTCAGCTTCTTTTTCTTGTATCTGTCTGTCTACTTATGCCTACGGAGATAGATATGCCTAGCAGAAGTTAATATATTGTCATTCTTTTTATTGGAAATTATTAAAATTATGTAACAAACTGCAGGTGGACATTTAAACAGTTATGAAATGAACTTTCATGTAACCATTACCCAGGTAAAAAACTACAACACTACCAGCACAGATCTCTGTGTCCCCAAGATCTTTGTGTCCTTTCATAGTTTTACTAAGAGTGCCATCCACAATATATAGTTTAGTTTTAGTTGGGTGTGAATTTTATAGACATGTAATCATACTATAATATGTATTATTTTATGCCTTGCCTTTTTTTTTTAATGTTTATTTATTTTTGAGAGACAGAGAGAAACACTGTAAGCAGGGGAGGGCCAGAGAGAGAGGGAGACACAGAATCTGAAGCAGGCTCCAGGCTCTGAGCTGTCAGCACAGACCCCGACGCAGGGCTCGAACTCACAAACCACAAGATCATGACCTCAGCCGAAGTCGGGTGCTTAACCTACTGAGCCACCCAGGTGCCCCTAATTGCTCTTACTTTTATAAAAAGTCCTGATCTCTGGTGAGAGAACTCTCCACCCTTTCCTTCAGAAGTGCTTGGTTTTACTTTATCTTCCATATGAATTTAAAAATTTACATTAAGTAAAGTTTCATTAAAAATGTCTTTTTCGGGGCGCCTGGGTGGCTCAGTCGGTTGAGCGTCCGACTTCGCTCAGGTCACGATCTCACAGTCCGTGAGTTCGAGCCCCACGTCGGGCTCTGGGCTGACAGCTCAGAGCCTGGAGCCTGTTTCAGATTCTGTGTCTCCCTCTCTCTCTGGCCCTCCCCCCGTTCATGCTCTGTCTCTCTCTGTCTCAAAAATAAATAAATGTTAAAAAAAAAATTTTTTTTTTAAATGTCATTTTCAACATCCATCCATGAATAAAACTCTCAACAAAGTGGGTATATAGGGGAATGTACCTCAGCGTAATAAAGTCCATATATGTAAGCCTACAGCTAACATACTCAACTGAAAGCTTTTCTTCTAAGATCAGGAATAAGACAAGGATGCCTACTCTCACCACTTATTAAACAGTACTAGAAGCCTTAGAATAATTAGACAAGAAAAAGAAAGAAAAGGCATCTAAATTAGAAAGGAAGAAATAAAACCATCTATGTTTGCAGATGACATGATATTATATATACAAAACTTTAAAGACTCCACTAAAAACTATTAAAATTAATAAATGAATTCAGTGAAGGTCCAGGATACAAAATCAATATATAAAAATCAGTTGCAGGGACACCTGAGTGTTTCAGTCTGTTAAGCATCTGATTCTGGATTTTGGCTCAGGTCATGATCTCACAATTCGTGGAATCGAGCCACACGTTGGACTCTGGGCTGACAGCACGGAGCCCGGTTGGAATTATCTTACTCTCTCTCTGCCCCTGTCCCACTTGTGAGCTCTAGCTCTAAATAAATAAATAAATAAATAAACAAACAAACAAACAAACAGCTGCATTTCTATACACTAACAATGAACATTCAGAAGAGAAATTGAGAAAATCCCTTTTACAATTGCATCAAAAAGAATAAAATAGGAATAAATTTAGCCAATGAGGTGAAAGACCTGTACACTGAAAACTATAAGACGTTGATGAAAGAAATGGAAAAAAACACAAATAAATAGACACTACCCAAAGCAAGTTACAGATTCAATGCAATCCCTATCAAAATTCCAGTGGTGCCTTTTATAGAAATAGAACAATCAAAATTGTCTAGAACCATGAAAGACGCAAATAGCCAAAACAGTCTTGGAGGCATCACACTTCCTGATTTCAAACTATATTAAAAGGTATCAAAATCAAAACAGTATGGTATTGGCACAAAAACGGATGCATCAATCAATGGAACAAAATAGAGAGCCCAGAATTAAACCCACACATATATGGTTAATTAATTTTTAACAACGAATCCAAGAATATACAGTGGGAAAGGACAGTCTCTTCAATAAATGATTTTGGGAAAACTGGACAGCCACATATGAAAGAATGAAACTGGACCACTATCTTACATCATGTACAAAAATCAGCCCAAAATGGATTGAGGACCTGAACGTAAATAAGACTTGAAACCACAAAATTCCTAGAAGAAAATGTAGGCAGTAAGCTCTTAGATCCTTGGCAATTTTTTGGATTTGACAACAAAATAAAGACAGCAAAAGCAAAAATAAATGAGTGGGACTACATCAAACTCAAAATCTGCACAGCAAAGGAAATGGTCAACAAAATGAAAAGACAACCTACAGAATGGGAGAAAATGTATGCAAACCATATATCTGATAAGGAGGTAATATATAAAATATATATACAGAATCCATAAACTACATAGCAAAAATTCCAATGAAAATATAGAAGATGTAAAAGAAACGGAAATTTTAGAACTAGAAAATATAGTGGCCAAAATTTTTAAAACTACTGCATAAGCTCAATAGAATGGAAATAACAGAGAAAAATTGGTGAACTTAAAGATGAGCCAAACTAGTTCACATAAATACCAGAATAAAGATCAAAAACTTAAAAAGAACCTATAGCTTCAGGGACATGTGAGACAACAGAGTTTTAACATTCATGTCCTTGAAGTCCCAGAAGGAGAAAGTTCAGGACTGGAAAAAGTATTTGAAGAAATAATGGCTTACCAAATTTGGTGAAAGATATATCAGTTCAAAAGGCTCAGCCACCCCAAACAAGATAAACACAAAGAGATCCATACCCAGACACATCATAATCAAATTGCTGCAAATGGATGACCAAAAACGTAATGAAAGAACCACAGAAAAATAATGCATTACTTATAGGGAAACAATTATTTGAATGACTGGATTTCTCTCTTTGTAAACCATGGAGGCCAGAATAAAGTGGAATAAAATTTTATTGTGCTAAAAAACTGTTAACCCAGATTTACAAATCCAGCAAAAACCTACCAGGAATGAAGGTGAAATTAAGAAAGGCAATACTGTAAATGTAGATGGCAACTGAGACTCGCTTGAAGGTCCCTATGAGATATGACAGTGGTGGGAAGACTGGCTAATGAGACAATTTATATACCATGTTAGAGGGGTAAACACTAGTTAAGTCTAGGAGACAGCTGTCTGTGCCAATTCTGGCCCAGTGCTTCCACATAATGTCTTTCAAGGAAAGTCAGAAATCCAGATTTTCATATTAAATCTGATAGCTCAATGTTGATAACTAATTCAAAACTTTAGAAAATTTGTTGGGGGCAACATCAAACAAATATGTAAGATACAACCTGATTCATCAGATTTTTACTTCTGTGGAGTTTTCTTTTTCTTTCTTTTTTCTTTTCTTTTTTTTTTTTTTTTTTTAACCTCAGAAATTCTACCAAGGTACATCTGGTTAAAACTCCTCATAAATTGTGCTCAACACAGAAGGGAACTTCTTTTTACTCAGAGGTTTCTTCAACCCTGGAAATTAGTTTTGTTGTTAGCTCTGCATCATCCCCAAGTTCTCCTTCCAGAACTCATATCTTACATTTATTTTATTGCCCATATAATTTTCCTTTCCTATGACTCCCACCACTTTTTTGTCACCTTTTCTATCTTTTCCCCTCTGAGAATTTTTTTTCATGAATTCTAGTTTTCATGATGATTGACTTTTCACTGTGGAATTTGAAGATTTAGTTTATACCTTTTTTCACGCTCCAAATATAATTATATCACAATTTTTAAAGTATTATTCAGCTTGCTTCATGACAGTGAAATGGCTTTCATTTCTGAGCTCTGTAGTCACATTTCACTTCTTTTAGGACTTGTTCTTTTCTATGCAATTAATCCTTGTCTTAATTGAGAATTGCTGAGTTTTCTGAGTATCTCTCATTAATCTAACTCTCTTCAGACACATCAGGTAACTGGTTTATTTTTTAAGAGACATTTCTCCTCTAACCCTCTGTTCTGCCCCAGTTGAGACATACATAGCTATCATTTTAGAATTTCTCTTCATTATCATCCCATTGATTCCCTTTACCATGTTCCTTTGAATTTCTTTTGATTCTCTATGTGGATATCTTGGATACCTTTGTCTTGATTGTTGGATCTCTTTCCTTCCTCTTTCTTGGTTTATCCCTTTATTATTCTGACACACACCTTCCAAAAGCAACCAAGGAAAGTATGCAAGAAAAATAAATAGTGTATTTTGTGGGGCTGCCTGGCTGGCTCAGTCGGTGGAGCATGAAACTCTTGATCTCAGAGTTGTAAGTTGGAGCCCCACATTGGGCGTAGAGATAATTTTAAAAAATAAAATCTTTAAAAACAGAAGTGTATTTTCTGAGTCCTTATATGTCTGAAAATGTTTCCCATTCACCCTTCAATTTCACTGATAGTTTGACTGGAGATGTAATTTTAGGTTGAAAAACTGAAATTCAAAGTTTTGAAGGCATTGCTCCACAGATTTTTATTTTTTTTTTATTTTTTTTTTATTTATATATGAAATTTATTGTCAAATTGGTTTCCATACAACACCCAGTGCTCATCCCAAAAGGTGCCCTCCTCAATACCCATCACCCACCCTCTCCTCCCTCCCACCCCCCATCAACCCTTAGTTTGTTCTCAGTTCTCAACAGTCTCTTATGCTTTGGCTCTCTCCCACTCTAACCTCTTTTTTTTTTTTTTTTTCCCTTCCCCTCCCCCATGGGTTCCTGTTAAGTTTCTCAGGATCCACATAAGAGTGAAACCATATGGTATCTGTCTTTCTCTGTATGGCTTATTTCACTTAGCATCACACTCTCCAGTTCCATCCATGTTGCTACAAAAGGCCATATTTCATTTTTTCTCATTGCCACGTAGTACTCCATTGTGTATATAAACCACAATTTCTTTATCCATTCATCAGTTGATGGACATTTAGGCTCTTTCCATAATTTGGCTATTGTTGAGAGTGCTGCTATGAACATTGGGGTACAAGTGCCCCTATGCATCAGTACTCCTGTGTCCCTTGGATAAATTCCTAGCAGTGCTATTGCTGGGTCATAGGGTAGGTCTATTTTTAATTTTCTGAGGAACCTCCACACTGCTTTCCAGAGCGGCTGCACCAATTTGCATTCCCACCAACAGTGCAAGAGGGTTCCCGTTTCTCCACATCCTCTCCAGCATCTATAGTCTCCTGATTTGTTCATTTTGGCCACTCTGACTGGCGTGAGGTGATACCTGAGTGTGGTTTTGATTTGTATTTCCCTGATAAGGAGCGACGCTGAACATCTTTTCATGTGCCTGTTGGCCATCCAGATGTCTTCTTTAGAGAAGTGTCTATTCATGTTTTCTGCCCATTTCTTCACTGGGTTATTTGCTTTTCGGGTGGCTCCACAGATTTTTAAAATCTAGCATCTAGTGTTGTTCAGAAATCCAAAACTCATTCAGGTTCTTAATTATTTCATGTGATCTATTTAATCTCTTTGGAAGCTTTTAGAATTTATCTTTATAATATGCTAATATTTCAAGTAGAGATAGCATGATGTTGATTTTATTCTTTCATTTGGGCACTCACTGAGACATTTCATTCTGGAAACAAAAATCTCTGAAATTTTCTTGTATTATTTTCTTGATTATTCTATGTTGTCTTCTCTATTCTCTGTGTTTCAAACTTTGAATGTTTGCTTTTTTTTTTTTTTAATGTTTATTTTGAGAGAGAGAGAGAGAGATCTCCCACATGTTTGCTCAAGCCAGGAAGGGGAAGAGAAAGAGAAAGAGAATCCCAAGCAGGCTCTGCACTGCCAGGGCAGAGCCCAATGCAGGGCTTGAACCCACGAACAGTGAGATCATGACCTGAGCCTAAACCAAGAGTCAGACACTTAACCAACTGAGCCACCCTGATGCCCCTGTTCACTTTTTATTTCTAGTGTCTGGCACCATGTCTGACACATTTAATGGGCTCATTAACTTTTTTGAATGATTGAACACTCATAATTCAGATCTTAAATTTCTTGTCTTAGCTCTAGAATTATTTTTTTCTTTTTTTTATTATACTTTCTGTGAGAATTTATTAAGTTCTAATTCTCATTAATTTTTATAAAAGATTTTTCTTTCAATATTTTTTCTGACATTATTCTCTTATGAGATATGTATTATATATTTTTGGAAGCATTCTTCTTTTGAATTTTTCTCCATTGGTTGTCTTTCCTGAGTTTTTTTTTTTTTCCTTTGTCCATTTTAATCTCTCATGTTTAAGATTTTCCTGAAACTACTAGTGATTTAAGGCTGTCTGCCCATATAAAACTGTGGTATTAAAAAGCTGATATGAGGGTGCCTGGGTGGTTCAGTCAGTTAAGCATCGGACTCTTGATTTCCTCTCAGGTCATGATCACACAGTTCATAGGCTTGAGCTGTGCATCAGGCTCCACTCTGACAGCACAGAGCCTGATTGGGATTCTGTCTCCCTCTCTCTGCCCTGCTTGCACACACTCTCTAAAAATAAAAACTTTTTTTTAAATTAAAATATATATTTTTAAAAAGCTGGCTTGACCTCTCATTTGTGTCTGAAGAAGTGTATATTTATTGGTGGTAGTTACTGTAGAGTGATCTTCCTAGAACAGTTCGTTGGCTGATACCACCTATCAGATATTTTCTCTTGGACTGGTTTTCTCCAGAATTGAATCCTCTACTTTCTTTCTGGGAGTCAGTAAAATGAGCTTGACTGCCAGATTCTGAAAGTTTACTGAGTCGTATGTATCAGGTGTATGGGGTAGGTTTGAGATTCTGGGGTCTGTTTCGTACAGATTTCAATTAATCTTAACTTTTTGCAGCCCCTCCTGCACCCTGCTTTCAAAGGTACCTGTTGATTGCAGTTCTTAGAAATAATGATTCTACAATAAGACTAATCTATAACCTGAGTTTCAGTGTGTTTATGGTTAACAAATTATTTGTTACCATTACATCTACGGTGGCTTCAAAAATTTTGTTGCTGCTCTTTCCTCTCCTATTCTTTGTCTTTGTGGAGTTTCTTCTTTCATTTAATCTCATCACTATCACTTTGGTGGGACTTCATGAAGGAACAGTAATAAATGCATATATTCACTGTGCTGTGTTTGAAAAGAGTGTGTCCTTCTAGAGGAATTTTTTAAGGAGTATACATTTAAATACTTGCTTATTGAGTCAGTTAATAAATATTTGTTGATCTTCCAGTATATACCAGATACTGTGCTTAGAGTTAGGTACACACTGATGAAGACTATGGACATTTCCTTCACAGAACTTAACACCTATTCAGTGAAAAAGATAGTAGTGAAGCTAAGTCAATATATAATTACAAATTATGAAAATCCTGTTAAGGAGGACAACAGAGTGCTTAAAGTGTGACTACAAGGAGAGTATAATTTGGTCATGCAGCCAGGAAAGGCCTCAAAAAGTATGACCTTTAAGTGCAGATTTGGAAAATGGGCAATAGTTACCAAGGCCAAGAGTAAACAACAACAATAAAACCACCTACTAGACATAAGGAAAAGTACCTGGAAAGACTATTAAGAGGGACTAAAAACTGAGAGCATTTGAAGAACTGCAAAATAGGGCCAGCGTGGATGGAGCTTAGCAACCAAAAGGGAGCATAGCCTGAGATTTGTCTGAAGAGGCAGGCAGCAATTAGATCATTCAGAGCTTTGTATACCTTGTTCGAGTTTGGCTTTTGTTGTAAGAGAACTGCCATTAAGGATGGATTCAAGATTGCCTACCTCAGGTGGGGAAACTAGGTAAGAAAGACACTATCCTGATAGTTCAAAGAGATACATGTATTAGATATTGAAGATAGGAGGAAGAGTGTTAAGATATATTTAGGAGCAAGATTAGGCAGTATTTGCTGAATAATTATATGAGAGAAAGAGAAAAGATGGTACTAGAATACTTTTCACTTTTTTGGCTTGAGATTTTCCCATAGTGTGGTCTTCAAAACACTGCACTTGCCTAATATCCCCATTTTAATATAGAAATTCTTTTGTATTATCTCTCAAATATTAAACATTTATGCCAAATACTTCTCATATATTATTTACAGTTCCCCCAATGATTATAAGAGTAGACAGAGAATTGAGGGCTAAGAAAAATGAACTACTTTGCCCAAGAAAACAAAGCTTGTAATTAGCTGTGTGTTCAAAAATTCACAACTGATTCTGGTAACTGATTGTTCAATAGCAGAACACTGCTTTTATATCCTCTACCTTCTCTTTAAACCTACAAATGCTCTTCCTGTCAGTTGGTCATCACTACTATAGTGTTTATGTTCTTTTTAAGTCCTTTCCTCTTTTCTCCTAAGATCAGCATCACAGAGTTCCAAGCCAAAAAGTGTTTTTATCAAACTCCAAACATATTCCATATTTAGCCACAAAAGAATCCTCACTGTCTGCCATTCATGCTATATTTATTCATTCCTGCCATCTGGATTGCCACTCTCAATTTCCTTATTTGTTAAATTTTTTTTTTTCAACATTTATTTATTTTTGGGACAGAGAGAGACAGAGCATGAACGGGGGAGGGGCAGAGAGAGGGAGACACAGAATCCGAAACAGGCTCCAGGCTCTGAGCTGTCAGCCCAGAGCCCGACGCGGGGCTCGAACTCACGGACCACGAGATCGTGACCTGGCTGAAGTCAGACGCTTAACCGACTGCGCCACCCAGGCGCCCCCCAATTTCCTTATTTGTTAAAGAGACCCTGGGTTTCCAGTTACAGAATTGAGGACAGTGCTGTCTAATAAAACTTTCAGTGATGATGTGGAAATGTTCTATGTTATTTCCAACACTAACCACAATTGGCTATTGAACACTGGAAATTACAGTGCTATTGAATTAAATTTGAATTTTTATATAATTTTAATTATGTTAAATTTAAATAGATACATATGCTCATGGATACTGTAATGGACAACATAGATCTAACTGGGAACTGGCAAACCATTTTCCTAAAAGGCCAGATAATAAATATCTTAAATTTATAGTCGATGTGGTCTCTGTTGCAACTACTCACTTCTGCCATTGTAGCTCAAAAGCAGTCATAGACAATATGTAAACAAATAAGTGTAGCTATGTTCCAATAAAACTTTACTTAGAAAAATTGTTACAGTGCTGCAGGCCATAGTTTGCCAACCTCTGGGAATGTTATCTTATACTCATTTAATCCTGATAATAACTCTATTAAGTAGGTAATCATTTCCCTTATTTTATAGTTCATGTTGTGGGGTGCTCTCACAGGTATGTGTGCATATGCTCTGAATTTTTGTATGTGTATTTATGATTAGAGTCATTTTGTAACAAGGGAGATAAGACTAAGTTTTCTGTATGTTCAGCAAGCTCCCCTAAATAATTCTGATCAATAGCAATGTTTGGAAATCATTGGCTTACTTACTGCCCTCATCTTACTATATGATCTGTCCTTATTCTCATCTATTTTTTTTTCAAGTTTGGTTTAATTCTCCCATTTTAACTGAAGTTTTATTTCTCCCAAACAAAAAATATGAGTGATTACTTTCATATTTTCTTTCAGTCCTAGAATCAAGATGTGAGACCAAGAAATTATTTCTGAAGAAGGAGATTTATGAAATAGAGTCAGCGCAGTGGGAGTTAATGGAAAGACTTACAAGACATGACCTTCAGTGCTCTAGTTTCAGAGATGATTGGGAATGTAATGGCCAGTTTGAGAAACAACATGGCTCTCAGGAGCGACACTTTGGTCAACTGATATTCACCCATGAAGGCATGCCTACATTCAGTCAGCATCCATCCTTTACATTACAGCAAATCATCAATAATAAAGAGAAATACTGTGGAACTAAGGAATATAGGAAAGCCTTTAGACATGACTCACAGCTTACTACACATCAAATAATTCATACCATTGAGAAGCCCTATGAATGTAAGGAATGTGGAAAAGCCTTTAGACATCCCTCAAGACTCAGTCATCATCAAAAAATTCATACTGGCAAGAAACCCTTTGAATGTAAAGAATGTGGGAAAACATTTATTTGTGGTTCAGACCTTACTCGACATCACAGAATTCACACTGGTGAGAAACCCTACGAATGTAAGGAATGTGGAAAGGCCTTTAGTAGTGGCTCAAACTTCACTCGACATCAGAGGATTCACACTGGTGAAAAGCCCTATGAATGTAAAGAATGTGGGAAGGCCTTTAGTAGTGGCTCAAACTTTACTCAACATCAAAGAATTCATACAGGGGAGAAACCCTATGAATGTAAGGAATGTGGCAATGCCTTTAGTCAGAGCTCACAACTTATCAAACATCAGAGAATTCATACAGGTGAGAAGCCCTATGAATGTAAGGAATGTGAAAAGGCTTTTCGTTCTGGTTCAGATCTTACTAGACATCAGAGAATTCATACTGGTGAGAAGCCCTATGAGTGTAAGATATGTGGGAAAGCCTATTCTCAGAGTTCACAACTTATTAGTCATCATAGAATTCATACTGGTGAGAAACCCTACGAATATAGAGAATGTGGGAAGACATTTAATTATGGCTCACAACTTATTCAGCATCAAAATTTGTACTGGTGATAAACCATAGAAGGTCTGAAATCTGTAGGAAGGCTTTTAATTACAGTTCAATTATTCAACATTAGAGAATTTGTCTTGATAATAATCCCTTTAAATAGAATAATGTAGAAACATCTTACTTGTTGACTCCAGCTTATTCAGCCTGAGAAAAATCATGTAGGAGAAACACCCTATGAGTAGAATATATTTTGGAAGTCCTTTAATAAAAGCTTATATTTCTTTTGACATCAGATAATTCAAGCTAGCAAATACTGAAAATCACAGCACTTTTGACACCTTTCTAACCTTATTTTAAACCTCAGAATTCATGATAATATATAATCCTGACATTTTTGTTTTTCCCCCTAATTTGTCTATACTTGTTATATTCTTAATATTTTAACCCATCTTAAATTTATATGACTATAAAGTCCACCTGTTTCCATCACAGTTTGTAAAATACCTTTAATACCTGGAATAAGTGACCTCTTTATTCAAAGATGGCTTATTCTTTTTGTTATTTACAAAACTTCGGATTTCTTGTGAAAACATTGACGAACAACTTTCCACACAGTAAACAGAGATCCCTTCATAGCTTCTTGGTGTTTCCATATGTTGCTGTGATATCATTTTATCAAATTCCTACTGATAGACATTTCCCAGAGTTTCTGCCATTACACACAGTACCCTAATGGAAATTCTCCATAGGCATATCTTTATATCATGTATTTTAATTGCAGAAATAGTGCATGAACATATTTTCCTTTTAAAAGATTTAAACATTACAAATAAGGCAGATACACTCTGACTATCATCCTTGTATGCATTTCCCTTTCTGAAGGATAGTCATTATCTGTTTAGTATTTATGCTTCCTGACCATTTTTCTACGTTTTTATACATATTTGTCTCAGTGGAAACTAAAACGGGATAATGATAATACCTACCTCAAAATTTTGTGTGAGGATCAAATAAACTAAGATGCATAAAGTGCTTAGAATTCTGCCTGTCATATAATAAATATTCGCTGAATGTTGGTCATTATTTTATTCATCATTGCCATTGGTATTATTTGCTGAAAAATAGTTTCTGCAGACCTTGCTGAACGTCAGGCAGGATATATAGTCGAAGAAAGACACAGGGTAATGAATTCAGAAAATTTTCCATCATCATTTCCTATGGAACATGAAATTATCCTAGGTGTTGATGGGGAAAGTAATGTGTGGAAAGGACTTTATTCAGCCTAGCATCCTTTTTGCTACATCATGCAATACCTAATGTAAAAACAAGAATGTAGACAAACCATTTGCAACATGGATGAAAAATGAAAAAGTGTGAAAAGAAACAGCATTATGTTTGAAAAATTAATACACAAAGAGAAACCTTATAGTTAATGATTTAAAATGTTATTGTAGGAGTGCCTGGCTGGCTCAGTTGGTGTAGCATGTGACTCTTGGTCTCGAGGTTGTAAGTTCAAGCCCCACATTGAGTGTAGAGATTACTTAAAATATTTAATAAAATGTTAAATACAGTGCTTCCTGGTATATTTGAAACCTGAACAAAATTATTTTTTTAGGAAAATAAAAATGAATACAGTATTGACTCAGAATTAGAACTCTCAGAAGCCTCATAATCATAAAAACACAGAAAAGGGGAAATTTAGTGTGATATAGTAGCTATTACTACTAATAAAGCACCAAACCAAAAATTTTTTTCAGGCAAAACATTATCAAGTATCTAAGGAATTGTTATATAGAGGTAAACATCTCATAACCACCCAAATATAACCTTGATGTTAGAATAATATTAGGACACCTAAAAACGGAAGCTCATTTTTAGTATCCATGAAGACATATGTGAACATACTAAAGAAACTAGCAAACAGTGGTACCTATTAAAATAATACAAATGAACCTGGTTGCAGCAGTAGCTAAGGAGGATACCCAGTGCCCAGTTCTAACTAACTGATGTGAGGAAATGCAGGCCTCATTTTGCCAGCTCTTGTGACTTTTCGAGAGTCTGGATCTTTTTTTTTTTTTTTTTTTCAGTGTGTGATAGCTCTTGATTTTTATTTATTTTAATGTTTATTTTTGAGAGAGTGCAAGTGAGGGAGGGGCAGAGAAGGGGGACCGAGGATCCAATGTGGATTCTATGCTGATAGGCTGACAGCAGTGAGCCTGGGGCTTGGGGCTTGAACCCATGAATGGCGAGATCATGACTTGAGCCAAAGTCAGACACCCAACCGACTGAGCTACCCAGGTGCCCTAATAGCTCTTGATTTTTAAATGGTAGCTCAGATTTATCTTTAAAGACACCATGAGTACCAAAGATGTATTGACTGCACAAATAGGCCATAAGTTCCTTTTGTTCTGGACCCTAAAGCTGTGGATGTGCAGAAGGCTTGGAGGAGGAGTTTTTAATAGTGCAAATCCCTTAAATATTTAATATTTAAAATATTTCCAGAGATAACTAGCTAAACTCCAAGTGTAAGGATTTTTTTTAAAGACTTATTCCACCCCAATATTTTCTACATGCAGTTCTTTATTCTAAGCATCATGTCAAATTTAAAAATTGGGTCTATTTTATATGTAACAACAATATCCTATTGTTGATAAATATATACACATACAACTGAAAATTTTTAAATGGCCTATGAAGAGGAAAAATAGCCTGAGCATCACATTTTTGCACTAGCAGCAAACATGTCATTGGAATTCTGTATTGTGTTCTAGATGAAAAGTTAGCAGACTTTCCATAAAGGGCCAGATAGTAAATATTTTAGCCCTGTGAGCCGTACTATTTCTGTAGCAACTACTTAACTCTGCCATTGTGGAAGAGTGTGGAAGGCTACTAAAGTCTTAGATTAAGAATCCTGAAGTTAAGCAAATGTCCCACATTTTAGCTTTGTTTAGGTAGATTAGTGTTTTGAAATAGATCTTTCCTTTGCCTCAATTTTCATGCTCGGCAAGCAGCTTCCTGCATTGGATGGATTCCATGCTTGGAAGGAAATTCCCATATACCCAAAATTACAGGTCTGTTCTTCCATTCCTCACTTCCTTTTTTCTTAGATCCCATGTTAGTAGGTTAAGGGTTTTTTTTAAACATTGAGTTATTTTGTTCCAGGCTTATGCCTGTAAAATATTTTATAATCAACTTAAGAAAAGCGGAATGAGCAACATAGGAGTTTAAGTCATTCATTAAGTTCTTCATCTAAAATTATAGAGGAAATGGGATGCCTGGCTAGCTCGATGGGAAGAGCATTCGACTCTTGATCTCAGGGCTATGAGTTCGAGCCCCACGTTGGGTAGGGAAATTACTAAAAGAAATAAAAACTTTTAAAAAATAAAATGAAATAAAATTACAGAGGTAATGCATTTGCGTTCAAACCAATGAAACAATACTAAAAAAAAAAAAAAAAAAAAAAAAAAAGCTATGCCTTTTGCTATTCCTCACTCCCTCTCTGCTGATTTACTTCTGAGTAATGTTCAAACCTTGTGTATATCCCCCATATATTTCTTTATGTTTAAATGTTAACACAAATCAGTATATTTTTACCAAAAAATATGGATGATAGTTTAAACATGCCTTTTAAATTTTCAATTTCCCTAGTCAGTAAATGATGATTTAACTTATTTTTTTATTTTTTTTAATTTTTTAAAAAAAAAAATTTTTTTTTTCAACGTTTATTTATTTTTGGGACAGAGAGAGACAGAGCATGAACGGGGGAGGGGCAGCGAGAGAGGGAGACACAGAATCGGAAACAGGCTCCAGGCTCCGAGCCATCAGCCCAGAGCCTGACGCGGGGCTCGAACTCACGGACCGCGAGATCGTGACCTGGCTGAAGTCGGACGCTTAACCGACTGCGCCACCCAGGCGCCCCTAACTTATTTTTTTAAATGGTTACAGTATATTTTATACCCAAGTATGTTTGTACCAATACCAACTCAACTATTCATGCAATATTTCAGACTGTTTCCTCTCTGCTGTTTGAAAGTAGTGCTTCATTCAGGGCACCTGGATGGCTCAGTCGGTTAAGCGTCTGACTCTTGTTTTTGGCTCAGGTCATGATCTCATGGTTTGTGAGTTTGAGCCCTGAGTCAGTCTCTACACTGACAGCGTGGATCCTGCTTGGGATTCATTCTCTCTCTCTCTCTCTCTGGCCCTCCCCTGCATGTGCGCTCTCTCTCAAACTTTTTTTTTTTTAAGTTTATTTATTTTGAGAGAGTACAAGCAGGGAGGGCCAGAGAGAGAGGGAGAGAGAGGCTCCCAAGCAGGCTCTGAACTGACAGCATGGAGCCCAATGTGGGGCTCGAACCCATGAACCATGAGATCATGAACTGAGCTGAAACCAAGAGTCAGACACTTAACTGACTGAGCCACCCAGGCGCCCCTCAAAATAAACTTTAAAAAACTTTAAAAAAATAATAAAAGTAATGCTTCAATAAACATTTTATACTTTTGTCTATTTTATTTCTGTAAAATAGGTTTTCCAAACCATTTCCAATGTTTTCTGTTTCTTAGGAAGGTATTGCTTATAGAAACTTTCAGAGGGACGAGGATAAAGGGACAGAGTGTACAGTTTTTCACATACGTGGGTGTGTATACACACACAGACTCTACCATTTTAATCCATCTGGGATTCATTATTGTATATGGTGTAATACAGGATGTTGGTTTTGTTTCCATTCAGAAATAAGACCAATTATGCCAGAACCAATAATTGAAATATTCATTTTTCTCCTACTGTATTAAAATACTCATATATTAAATGCTCATATTCTCAAATCTATTTCTGTGCTCTATTCTCCAGCAATCTTTGACTTATACTTTTTAGTAACTTATTACTTGGAAATAGAGATATGTATATTGTTAATATATAATTTTTACTTAGAAATAAAGACAGGGTGCCTGAGTGGCTCAGTCGGTTAAACGTCCAACTTCAGCTCAGGTCATGATCTCGCGGTTGGTGAGTTCAAGCCCTGCATCAGGCTCTGTGCTGACAACTCAGAGCCTGGAGCCTGCTTTGGATTCTGTGTCTCCCTGTCTCTCTGTCCCTTCCCCCGCTCACCCTCTGTCTCTCTCTCTCTCAAAATTAAATAAACGTTAAACATTTAAGAAAAAAAGGGGGCACCTGGGTGGCTCAGTCGGTTGAGTGTCCGACTTCAAATCAGGTCATGACCTCGCAGTTTGTGTTGGAGTCCCGCATTGGGCTCTGCGCTGACAGTGCAGAGCCTGCTTGGGATTCTCTCTGTCTCTGCCCCTACCATGCTTGCTTCTCTCTCTCTCTCAAAATAAGTAAACTTAAAAAAAAATTTTTTTAATGAAAAAAAACAAAAACAAATGCTTATTAGATTTTAAATTATTTTATCCGGTTCCAATAAAAAAACTAATAAGGGTTATATTTTAAATTTTATTCAATTTAAATAGAGTATTTCAAAATGAATTCACATTGAATTGACTTTGAATGGATATTCATTAATACAGGTATGTCTCAAAATGTCTTTGACAACTTTTTATCTCTTTACACTCTAATATCTTCATGATGTAATGTTTCACAATACTTAAAATATGCTAGTAATAATCTGAAATTTAGTATCTTTTATTAGGTATTGATTATAAAATGATAGATTCTTTTGATCTTTGATAATCTGCATATAAAGGGATATCTCAGTATACCTATTTCACCTTTTTTCATGTTGTAGACATGAGGACAGTGGCTGTTGGGCAAGAATTTTTTTTTTCACTGTATTTTCCCCATTTTAACAGACTGAAGGGTTGGTTTTTTCAGATTAATTTCTGTTTGTTGTTTTCATCTCCACTCTTATTTGTGTGTCATAAGAGAAATGATTTATTGCTTTGGTGAAATGTGTTAAAACACATGAATATCCCCCCCCCCCCCCCATTTGACCCTGAATTTCTCATGTTCCCTGGTCAGACTATGATTCTCTGTAACTACTCTACAGGCCCAGTCCTCTGCTTGTTATGTCTCCCAATACCTAAGTTTAAATGAAGTATTAGGATGTGCAGTTTCAAGCTGCCTCTTTCAGTAAAGCATCCCTAACAAAAAGTCTGTTTCTCAGTTAGTCCAGAAATCAAGTGTAGAAAATTAATTATCACCCACAGAAGTTTCTACTGTAGCCATCTTTGTTTTATTTCTAATTTTAATGGAAACACAATGGTTACAGTCCATATGTTCTACCTTTTTAAAATTGGAGTAGATAAGAAATTCATTCAAAGAATATTGAGTGGCTCATAGAAAATCTTAGAGTGCTAAGGAACAAAGATACAGAACCAAGAACATTGCTGCACATGATGACACAGAACTCGTGAGGTCATTCCTGCTGCTGCTGCTGCTGCTGCTGCTGCTGCTGCTGCTGCTGCTGCTGCTGCTGCTGCTGCTGCTGGACAGAATTGCCAGCTTACACTACTGACAACATGGACTCTGGATGTTCCTGCTAGTGCCACCTGTGTACATGGGGTTACCCATCACCCAGATGGAATCTCCCATCCTTGTTCCTTTATATCATCACCTTGCTGTTCTGAGATAGGTGTTTTTTGTTTTTCGTTTATTTTCGAGAGAGCAACAGAGCACAAGTGGGGGGCGGGGGGGGGGGGGTAGTGAGAGGGAGACACAGAATCTGAAGCAGGCTCCAGGCTCTGAGCTGTCAGCACAGAGCCCGTCACAGGGCTCAAACTCACGAACCATGAGATCATGTCCCTAGCTGAAGTTGGTTGCTTAACTGATGAAGCCACCCAGGCACCCCTGAGATGGGTGTGTTGGAGTGCTGAAGCCTATGTTCCATCCTTGTACATTAGCTGCTGGAGAGACTAAGATGCATTTTCAGTTTAGTGAGAATCAGCCTCGGCTTCTTAAAGATGGGTGTTAACCATCATAGCAAGGGTGCACAAATACTGTACAGCCAAATGAATGACCAGTGTTCACAAGATGGCATCCCATCAATATACCTCATTCTTCCTGTAACTGAACATTAAAACCTCATCTAAAATAACATTACTCATTCCTCATTTATTCATGAGCCATTCCTCATTCAACCAAAATTGTGTTGGGTAATGTTTATACCTTCTATCTGTCAGGATCCTGTGTAGACATTCTGTAACCTTTTTTCTAAGTTGTAACAACCTACATAAAAGGGCTCTGTGCTGACTGCTGGGAGCCTAGAGCCTGCTTCAGATTCTGTGTCTACCTTTCTCTCTGCCCTTCCCCCACTCACACTTTGCCTCTCTCTGTCTCTGAAAAATGAATAAACCTTAAAAAAAAATTTTTAAGAGGAAAGAAGGAATGTAATAATAATATCTAACTATATATAAATTAGGTAGATGTTCCAGCCTTCCTTTCTGTAAATAATAGTTGTGACACATTCCCTTTTAATTAGCAAACTGGGAAGCTTTTATGGTTAAAGTTATCCAAACCTTTCATTAAAGATCAGAATCTTTGTTGGTTATAGTTTTCTTTATAGGTTTTCTGGTTTGGGGGGGGGGGGTGTTTATTTGCTTGTTTTTACAACTGGAAATGATAGGGATAAGAGTTGACCCTAGGAAATCTTTGAGTATTATTCATGTTTCATTTGGAAATTTCACATCCCTTGATAGCCAGGATCAATCAGCCCAGCAGACATTAACCCTTCCTCTCACCCCAGCCTTTGGTCTGCTGCCCATGGTCATGAGGAACTCCAAATAGCCAAGTTATAGTCTCACTTTACATTTTATTAGAATCACTGTTATGTCCACTGGTGAAAACATCCCTTCATTTATTCTCTACATTATTCTTCATCAAAGTGTCAAAATTTGGTGATGTTCTTGATATTTAGGCTTGACTTTATAATTGTTCTTTTCAGAGTATGCTGAAACTTGCTTATAGTTTATGGTATGAATATAAGGGGAGAGGAGCATGAAAAAGTAACACTTGCAAGATAACTACCTCAGACAAGGTAATTATAAGAGCTTCAAGAAAGGCATGTCTAATAATGCATCCTGTCTTAAAATTTCTATTGTGTGCTAATAGTACAGTTACATGAACTTTCTTGTTTATTGTCTACATGATGTAATTTTCCCATGTTTAATTTTAATCTCTTTGTGTCCTTAAACTATAGATGTGCTTTGTAAACACAATATAAAATATTTTAATCTAACCTGACAATCTATTTGTGTTTCAAATAGAGTACTAGGTCCATTTTTATTCGGTGTAATTACTAATCTCTTTGGCTATAAATCTGCCATCCTCATTTGTGCTTTTCAGTTGATCTTGCCAGTTCTATGTTCCTTTCTAACTGGTTTTCTTCAGGATTTAAAAAAATTACCATTTTGTTTCTTACCTCTACTAGTTTGGAAATTCTATATACTATTTCTAAGCCTTTCTAAGTATTACCTCAGAAAATACCATACATACTAAAACCTATTAAGGTCCAAAACAGTTCACATCTTTACTCATTCCTGTACCAATAGAAATTACTTTGGGTTCTTTAGCTACATTTATCCACCCACCTCCCAGTGTAAATTATTGTTCTTTATATTTTTATTATCTTTTTTTTAACCTGATGGACATTACTATTTTAAATAGTCAATGTTTGGGGCACCTGCGTGGCTCAGTCAGTTAAGTATCCAACTTCGTCTCAGGTCATGATCTCATGGTCCTTGAATTCAAACCCCACATCTGGCTCTGTGCTGATAGCTCAGAGCCTAGAGCCTGCTTTGGATTGTGTCTCCCTCTTTCTCTGCCCCTCCCCAACTCTCACTCTTTCTGTCTCTCAAAAATAAATAAACATTAAAAATTTTTTTTCTATAGTCAATGTTTGGTTTTTTTTTTTTTTTTTTTTTTTGCATTTCTCCCCATAATTCCTATATTGTTTTTTATTCCTTTGCCTCTCTGTGATAAGATTCTAGTAATTTATTTTGACCTCTCCTTTAGTCACAGATTCACCATACAGGGTAATGTGTTGTTTTTTATTTTTCCCCCATTTGCTTATGTTTGGGGGTTTATCTGTATGGGTTTGTTAGAATGTCATAACAGACTGGATGGCTTAAGTAATAGAAATTTATTTTCTCCTGGTTCTGGAGGCTGTTAGTCCAACATCAAGATGTCAACCAGTCTTTTCCGGAGGCATCTCTCCTTGGATTATGTGCCACCCAAATCCCATCATTCTAATTTTATTACCTCTTTAAAGGCCCCACCTCCAAATATAGTCACATTCTGGGGTACTGGGGTTCTGCTTAAATGTTGTCAACAGGTTTTTGGTTTTGCTATCTGATTGCTCCATCTTATGATTCAAAACTTGTGTTGCTGCAGTCATTATTTTTCTGGAATCTTTGTTACTCCTTTTGTTTTTTGTTTACCCAGCTTTATTGAGGTAAAATTTACACCCAATAAAATTCACCAATATTTAAGTGTACAATTTTATGAGTTTTGACAAGTGTATACAATCATGTAATTGTTACCACAATCATGATATAAAACATTTCCATCACTTCAAATACAGTAAAACCTTGGTTTGCAAGCATAATTCGTTCTGGAAACATGCTTGTAATCCAAAGTACATATATATACATATACATGGAATCTACTCCTGAAATCGCTGTTGCACTAAAGGCTAACTAATTTGGATGTAAATTTTAAAAAATAATAATAAAATTAAAAATTAGGGGCGCCTGGGTGGCGCAGTCGGTTAAGCATCCGACTTCAGCCAGGTCACGATCTCGCGGTCCGTGAGTTCGAGCCCCGCGTCAGGCTCTGGGCTGATGGCTCAGAGCCTGGAGCCTGTTTCCCATTCTGTGTCTCCCTCTCTCGCTGCCCCTCCCCCGTTCATGCTCTGTCTCTCTCTATCCCAAAAATAAATAAACGTTGAAAAAAAAAATTAAAAAAAAAATTAGAAAAAGAATTATTTGTTTATTCAACATATAACTCCTTTATTAGGTATATGTGTTGCAAATATTTTCTGCCAATCTATGCTTTGCCTTTTCATTTTCTTAACAGTGGTTTTTGAAAAGCAAAAGGTTTTAGTTTTTTTTTTTTTTAAGTTTATTTATTTATTTTGAGAGAAAGAGAGTGCAAGCTTGAGTAGGGGAGGGGCAGAGAGGGGTAGAGAAAGAATCCCAAGCAGGCTCCGCACTCTCAGCACAGAACCCACTGCGGGGCTTGAACCCACCAACTGAGAGATCATGACCTGAGCTGAAATCAAGAGTCGGATGCTTAACTGACTGAGCCACCCAGGTGCTCCAAAATGTTTTAGTTTTGTTTTTTGTGTTTTTTTAAAATTTACATCCAAATTAGTTAGCATATAGTACAACAATGATTTCAGAAGTAGATTCCTTAATGTCCCTTACCCATTTAGCCCATCCCCCCTCCCACACCCCCTCCAGTAACCCTCAGTTTGTTCTCCATATTTATGAGTCTCTTATGTTTTGTCCCCCTCCCTGTTTTTATATTATTTTTGTTTCCCTTCCCTTGTGTTCATCTGTTTTGTCTCTTAAAGTCGTCATAGGAGTGAATTCATATGATTTTTGTCTTTCTCTGACTAATTTCACTTAGCATAATACCCTCCAGTTCCATCCATGTAGTTGCAAATGACAAGATTTCATTCTTTTTGATTGCCGAGTGATACTCCATTGTATATATATACCTCATCTTCTTTATCCGTTCATCCATCGATGGACATTTGGGTTCTTTCCACGCTTTGGCTATTGTTGATAGTGCTGCTATAAACATTGGGGTGCATGTGCCCCTTCGAAACAGCATACCTGTATCCCTTGGATAAATGCCTAGTAGTGCAATTGCTGGGTCGTAGGGTAGTTCTATTTTTAGTTTTTTGAGGAGCCTCCATACTGTTTTCCAGAGTGGCTGCACCAGCTTGCATTCCCACCAACAATGCAAAGGAGATCCTCTTTGTCCACATCCTCGCCAACATCTGTTTTTGCCTGAGTTGTTAATGTTAGCCATTCTGACAGGTGTAAGGTGGTATCTCATTGTGGTTTTGATTTGTTTTTGTTTTTGTTTTTGTTTTTTAGTTTTTTTTTTTTAATGTTTATTTGTTTTTTGAGAGAGAGAGACAGACAGAGTGTGAGCAGGGGAGGGGCAGAGAGAGAGGGAGACACAGAATCCGAAGCAGGCTCCAGGCTCCGAGCTGTCAGCACAGAACCCGATGCGGGGCTTGAACTCACAAGCTGTGAGATCATGACCTGAGCTGAAGTCAGATGCTTAACTGACTGAGCCATCCAGGCACTCCTCATTGTGGTTTTGATTTGTATTTCCCTGATGATGAGTGAAGTTGAACATTTTTTCATGTGTCGGTTGGCCATCTGGATCAAAATGTTTTAGTTTTGATAAAATCCAAATTATTTTCCTTCTTTCACAGTTCATGCTTTTTGCATCCTGCCTGAAAAATATTTCCTAAATCAGGGTCAGAAAATTTTATCTCTTTGGTTTTTAAATGAATGGAAAGAGGGGCACCTGGGTGGCTCAGTAGGCTGAGCATCCAACTTTGGCTCAGGTCATGATCTCGTGGTTTGTGAGTTCGAGCCCCACATCAGGCTCTGGGCTGACAGCTCAGAGCCTGGAGCCTGCTTTGGATTCTGTGTCTCGCTCTCTCTCTGTCCTGCCCCTGTCTCTCTCTGTCTCAAAAATGAATAAAAGATTTTTAAAAAATGAATGGAAAGAATTCAGGGTTGAGCTGTGAATAAAAAAGATGCTCGGGTGCCTGGGTGGCTCAGTCAGTTGAGCATCCAACTCTTGATTTTGGTTCAGGTCATAACCTAACACTTGTGAGATCAAACCCTGCATCAATCTCTGCGCTGACAGTACGAAACTTGCTTGGGATTCTCTCTCTCCCTCTCTCTCTGCTCTTCCCTCATTGGTGTTCTTTCTGTCTCTCTCAAAATAGATAAATAAACTTTAAAAAAAGTGGGGGGCTTCTGAGGGGCCCAGTAGGTTAAGCATCTGACTCTTGATTTCAGCTCAGGTAGTGATCTCAGGGGTTCATGAGTTTGAGCCCTGCATGAGGCCCCTCACACTAACAGTGCAAAGCCTGCTTGGGATTCTCTGTTTCCCTCTCTGCCCTTCCCCCACTTGGATTATCTCTGTCTCTAAAAAATAAATAAATAAGTAGGGGTGCCTGGGTGGCCCAGTTGGTTAAGTGTCCAACTCTTGGTTTTGGCCTCAGGTCACGATCTCAGTTTGTGAGTTTGAGCCTCACATTGGGCTCTGTGCTGACAGCGTGGAGCCTGCTTGGGATTCTCTCTCCCTCTCTCTCTCTCTCTCTCTGCCCTTCCCCTGCTCACTCTCTCTGTCTCTCTCTCAAAAATAAATAAATAAACTTAAAAAATTTTAAATAAACATTTTTTGAAAAGTAGTTTATATATATATAAAACCATCTCAGAGGTAAGAGTAAATTAAATTTTATTTGCTTCTCCCATAGATTGTGATATTTGAGATACACATACTATTTTAATGAATATTCCTTTTGGTCATGGTCAAAATTTATAATCTCATTAAGCATCACTATTCCAGGTTGGCTTCAAACTACCTCACGTCAAAATTTAGGGAGAAAAATTAACATTAAAAGTGAAATAGACTAGGGGCGCCTGGGTGGCGCAGTCGGTTAAGCGTCCGACTTCAGCCAGGTCACGATCTCGCGGTCCGTGAGTTCGAGCCCCACGTCAGGCTCTGGTCTGGGCTGATGGCTCAGAGCCTGGAGCCTGTTTCCGATTCTGTGTCTCCCTCTCTCTCTGCCCCTCCCCCGTTCATGCTCTGTCTCTCTCTGTCCCAAAAATAAATAAACGTTTGGAAAAAAAAATTAAAAAAAAAAAAAAAAAAAGTGAAATAGACTATTTTCATAAACTTCCTAACTTTTAACATGGTCACATAAGTAGAAATTGTAAAGAATCCATAATAAGGAATACAAGGAACTTAATTCTGTTGTTGCATACTATCATGCAGTTTAAATTTCCTTTGGAAAAAGATATCCATTTAGCTCAGGTTCTTCTAGTATAATCAGTTGTATATGGAATCTACAGTGATAAATCATATTCCCTTATAATCCATAAAGTTTAAATTATTAAAATTCCTTATTTTAGAAGAATTTATGATTTGGGAACTTAAGAACTCTAGGATAAGATTACTTTGATCTATTTTTATTTTCTTGTTAAATTTCACTTTATGAAATGGCTTTCATGTCCCATAGAACCTTAAGGAATATAAATTTTTTTCTTTTAACATTAGATTGCCAGGGTTCATCCATATTATTGTTCAATACAGTCCATTCATTTTGACTATTCTGTGATAAAGTAGTCCCCCCCCCCCCCCCCCCACCTTATCCACAGTTTTGCTTTCCATGGTTTCAGTCATCTGTGGTCAACTGTGGTCCGGAAGTAGATGATCCTCCTCCTGATGTATGGTCAGAAGGTCAGTGTTAGCCAGACACTGCATCATAATGCCTATGTCAGTCACCTTACTGCATCTCCTCATGTAGAGATTTTATCATTTCACATCATCACAAGAAGGGTGAGTACAGTATAATAGATATTTTGAGAGAGACCACATTCATATAACTTTTATTAGAGTATATTGTTCTAATTGTTCTATTTTATTATTAGTTGTTATTGTTAATCTCTTACTGAGTCTAATGTATAAATTACATTTTATCATAACTATGTCTGTATAGAAAAAAACATAGTCTACATAGGATTTGGTACTATCTGTAGGTTTAGGTATCCACTGGGAAGGGTCTTGGAAGTATACCCCCCCCCCCAGATAAGGAAGTACTATTATATCCTATGTTTATACCATATTTACTACTGTATTCGGTGTTTACACCTACCTTTTTTTTGAGACTTCAAAGACAGTTCTTTAACTACTTGGGATTGTTTTCCACATACCTTCCAACACTAGGCAACCATTTACCTATTTTCTGTCTTTATGAATTCGCCTGTTCTATACATTTAATATAAATGTAATTATATAATATGTTGTCTTTTGTGTCTGGTTTCTTTCACATAGCATGTTTTCAAGGCTCATCCCTTGCATGTGTCCGTACTTCATCCTTTTTATGGCTGAATAATAAATACCCTGTTGTATGGATATACCATGCTTAATTTATCCACACATTTGTTGCTGGACGTCTAGGTCATTTCCACTTTTTGGCTATGGTTATTAATGTTGCTCTGAACATTCATGAAATGTTTCTGTGGACATATATTTCTCTTTCTCTTGGGCATATATAGCTAAGAGTGAAATTGCTGGGTTATACGTTTTATACCTTTAACAGTGTGGGGGACTTCCAGACTGTTTTTTAAATTGGCTGCAGGGCGCCTGGGTGGCACAGTCGGTTAAGCATCTGACTTCAGCTCAGGTCATGATTTTGTTGTTCATGAGTTCGAGTCCCACGTAGTAGGGCTCTGTGCTGACAGCTCAGAGCCTGGAGCCTGCTTTGGATCTGTGTCTCCCTCTGTCTCTGCCCTGCTCACGCCCTGTCTCTCCCTCTTTCAAAAATAAACAAACATTAAAAATATTTTTTTAATAAAAAAATGAATAAACACAAGCTCAGTGTTTCCAAACTAACAAAAACCACCTTTGCACGTAGGGATAGATCTTTCATAAACATTAAATGTTTGATAATGAATGCAAACCAACGGGAGCTAAATGACAAAGGACTGCTACCAGCCCTCTTCCCTCATGTAGATTATGACATTAAAAAAAAAAAAATCCTTTTCTGTGTTATCTTCTTTCAATGCCCAGTTCAGAATTTCTGAATTTGTATAGATTGTGACAAGGAGAACCCCAAATTATTATCACAGAAGAGTAACAGGAGGAAAGATGGAATTTAGCAATACCACATTTCTGAAATCTGTCTATGTGACATTCCTATAAAGTTTGTTTTGAGTGGCTTTAAGTGTTTTCTATTCCACCAAGTTACAATGCATAAGTACCTCTTCAAAGCTATCATTTTAACAAAGGAGGCACTCCACAAAGAACTAAATACAGAGGATAGAAAGAAAATGTGCAGAAGTGTTCTAAGAGAATAAAAACAAAAAACAATGAATTTGAAGGCTTGCTTTAGGGTTTCCTAAGCCAAGTTGTGTTTTTTTAAATATATGTTTCAACCAAAATCTATTGATAATTTAGTTATAAAGAAGACAGAGATTGTACCCATCACACACACCTCATTATGTTCCTGAATGTGGCTCTTTCAGTCTTGATTGGGTACCTGCACCTCTTGGAGGCACACAGGAATTTTGATCACAAACTTCATCTATAAGATAAGAAATGTGGTTTCTCTTAGTATTAAAATATATGGGAAGCAGAGTGGTAACAATATTTATGATTGAACACAAAGTATGGCCAGTTGTCAGCCCTCTCCAGTGAATCTCCAAAGAAGGATGATTTTTTTTTTTAATTTTTTTTTCAACATTTATTTATTTTTTGGGACAGAGAGAGACAGAGCATGAACGGGGGAGGGGCAGAGAGAGAGGGAGACACAGAATTGGAAACAGGCTCCAGGCTCTGAGCCATCAGCCCAGAGCCTGACGCGGGGCTCGAACTCACGGACCGCGAGATCGTGACCTGGCTGAAGTCGGACGCTTAACCGACTGCGCCACCCAGGCGCCCCCAAAGAAGGATGATTTAAATAGCTCTAAATGGACAGTATGCTATGTTAGCTCAGAAATCAATTGCTGAAATCCACCACCATCAACCTAAAATCCCCAGTCCCAAGCTAAAGAATTTTCTATCTTCCTCAGTGACATCATACCACCCATGCCTGATTACATATATACAGAACTTTACTCTGCACTCATATTCCTGAGTAGATTGAGATTACGTGTTTGTTTATGAATCACTTGGCCAGGAATGGTACTTAGGCTGAGAAATCAGTTTTATCAGAGGAAAAATAGCTGGTCCTTATAAGAGCAGAGGTATCAAATTATTTTTTATTCATATTGGTATACCTCCATCAGAGGAGAAACACAGGTAAGAAAGCAGCTGGTTTCCTAGGGGCACCTGGGTGGCTCAGTCAGTTAAGCATCTTATTTCGGCTCAGGTCATGATCTCACAGTTCGTGGGTTTGAGGCCCTGCGTTGGGCTCTGTGCTGACAGCTCAGAACCTGGAGTCTGCTTTGGATTCTGTGTCTCCCTCTCTCTCTGCCTGTACCTCACTTGTGCTCTCTCTCTCTCTGTGTCTCAAAAAATAAATAAATAAATGTTAAAGAAAAAAAAAGCAGCTGGTTTCCTGAACAGAAAAATAGGAAAATTCTTTCATAAGGTAAGTTGGATTTATCTTCTAGGCTCACAAGAAAACACAAATTTTCTACTTATGTGTTGAAGCACATAAAACAAGGTATGTATTGGTTGGTTGAAGAAAATGTCATCTGATACTTGCAGGAAACCCCGTATTTCCTTTAGGAGAAATGGTTTGCTAATTCAGTGTTTGCAATAACTTTATAGAACTACTGTGAATAATGGGAATTGACTGTATTTTAAGCTCTGCAAGCCATTCAGTCTGCATAACTAGTGAATCCTGCCCTTGTAGCTTAAATGCAGCCATAGACAATGAATAAATGAACATGGCTATGTTCCAGTAAAACTATTTATAGACACTGAAGTTTGAAATGCATGATTTTTTACACGTCACAAAATATTCTTCTTTTTCTGATTTTTTAAAACCATTTTAAAGATAGATATTATTCTTTACTCACTAGCCATATACGTGGCAGGCCAGATTTGTAATTTGTCAACCCCTGCTTTAGAATAACTACAATCTAAAATTTTATTTACTAGTTTTATTTTTAGTAATAATATTGGCATCACAATTTTAAACTATTTTATGGCCATTTTAGACTACTGCAACTATATAAATATGTTAATATTACTAGGAACCAGGATTTCTAGAGAGAGATTATTAGAGGAAAAAAACAAATATAAAAGGTAAGAATAAAACCTTGTAACATTACATTTGAATTAGTAATGTCAGCATGAATGAATGCTTTGAGTCTTAAGTTTCTTGCCTTCCTTTAACAAAGAGAAGAGTGTCTGATCTAGAACCCAAGATATTTGACTCCCTAATCCTGGGTTGTCTGCTCTAGCCATAGTGCTTCTCTTTTAGGTAAAGATGTTTTTTTCTTTTAACATTTATTTTTGAGAGAGATCAAGCATGAGCAGGGGAGGGGCAGAGAGAGAGAGAGGAAGAGACAGAGAATCCCAAGCAGGCTCAGCACTGTCAGCACAGAGCCCAATGTGGGGCTCCATCTCACAAACCGAGAGATCATGACCTGCGTCAAGAGTCAGATGCTTAACTGAGCCACTCAGGGGCCCCAAGATGTTTTTTCTTAGTCTGGGCCTTCTTAAATCCTCCCAACAAAGTCCCCTTAACATTAAGAGGAACAGCCTATTCTGGAAATCTGGGGAAGGAGCAAATAAACTATTCCAGGACAGGATTTTCCTTTGAAATCTTATGTTTAAATCTATGTTTATTTACATTCTCCATAATAAACCTGTGATTAAATGTAAATACACAATTTTCCAGAAAAATCAGGTTTTTTTCCACCAAATGCTTCAGTAAAGATGATGCTTCTTGAAAATGCAACATTCCTTTCTCATTTCAAAATTGAGGAGAGTGAGGCTTTTGGTCTCATCCAATCATTCCACATCGTCACAGTCCCGCAGGAACACACCAGAAGCGCGCGCGCGCGCGCACGCACACACACACACACACACACACACACACACACACACACACACGCCACAATCAGGCACACACTGAGGGACTCCCATCCAAGGTCTGCAGGGAAGGCCTGGGGAAAACGTATCTATCAGAACCGTGCCACCTAAATGTTCAGAGTCAATTACAGACACGTTCACAGACCCATTACCTCGCAGGCCAACACAACATTCTTAGTCCTGTACAGTCTGACACACAATCCAGTCAAAATCTCCCTCACAAACCACATTCCGGTCCTCGCAGTAGCACTTCACAAACACAAACCAGCCACACCCAATGAGAAAGTCGTACCCAGAACCACTCCAAAGATAGACACACGGTGCCATCGAGTAGGCGGTAGGGAGAGTCACATTTATGCATATCCCCCCCTTCAATACGCCGGTTGTTGGTGCCCGCCGCGCTCCAAGACCTGCCGGGACTTTCTTGGGACAAAGAGCCGGGAACGCCGCCCGCTCAGGAGCCCGCCTAGATCTCCGCCTCACGCGGCGAGCGGGCGGGGTGGAAGCTCCGCTCCCCTAGGCTGGCGGCGCCGGCGCACTCAGTGCCTACAGAGCGAGCTCCCAGCAGCCTCCGCGCGCGGCCCGTTAAGCCCCGGGGGCTGTGTACTTGCAGGTTCCGTCCCATCCTCGCTTACACTGAGCATCACCGTGAGGCAGGTGCGACACCCAAGGTGAGCAGTCCCGGTTCAGAGGGTCGGAAAGACGTTGCCTCCTGGCCTGGAGATTAGGAGACAGAAGGGAGGCGCTGCAGTACCGCAGAGTGTGGCGAGCCTCTCACCTCAGGCCCGAGTGTGCGTGAGAACGGCAGTGGTGTGTGTGGTTGTGTATCTGGGTGACCGTGGGCGTGACGGGGCCCGAGTGTGGCATCAGGACTGTGTGTGGCTGTGAGGTCGGAACTAGTGGGTGATGGCATTTGTGTGGCTGAATTGGATGCAGATCCTCTTGTGTGACGGAAGGTTGCGTGACCGTGGACTATGTGACTCCGACCCTGGTGTCGCAGCTGATCTTCTGCCCTCTAGCCGCACGCGCCCAGCGGCAGAGAAAAAGCTCCCAGACAGATAGCTGAGCGCCAGCGAAAAGGCTCATACCCGATCTTGGGATAAGAATGTTAGAAAAGAACGTGCTTCGCAGGCAGGTTCCTGGGGGTACCCCCACCCACTACATCTTCGGATGCGCGCGCGGACACACACACACACACACACACACACACACACACACACACAGCTCTGAGGGGTCCAGCTGCAGGTTTCAGAACCACCGAGTTTCTTCCGGGAAACTGCCCAGAAGTCCGATTCCCGCCGCCCGCCTCCCACAACCGTGACCCTGGCCTTTTTCTAATACTAGGAAGGGTCAACAATATTCTCCCTCTTTACTCGGTTTATGTGTGGGTGGTTGGTGGGGACAGATGGGGTTGTGGTGTGCCCTAATTTAGCTGGGCTGGGCTCCAAGAAAGGCCTGTTGTCCTAAGATTCCCTTCTTCCTCAATCTTGTCAAACCCTAAGGAAAGGGCTCTGAGGAGGAGGAGGAGAAGGAATGCTCTTGTCCATTTTAAAAAGTTAAGGTCAAGGTGAGTGAGTATTTCCTCATATAATATGAAATGCATTTTTATTTTTTAGGGCATGGGAACATTTGCTTCCTTTTTAAATTTCCTGTCGATTGAGTTAATACTTAGGCTACCTACCTAGTGCCTATATGCACTTGTCCATTTGACAGATACTTCCCATTACTTCTATGAGCTTTCTTTTTAAGTGTAAAGCTCTTAGAACAGCTCCTGACACTTGATAAGTATTTAATAAACATTAGATATTTGTTAATGTGATTTTGGGCAATTCCCCACCCACCTCCAATAGATCAGGAAAAATGAAAATACCAAGCTAACTGTGATGGGGATTTCCTAGTTTAAAAAAAAAAAATGAGATGCTCAAATGGTCTAGAACAGAAATTCTTTTTTTTTTTTTAACGTTTATTTATTTTTGAGATAGAGAGAGACAGAGCATGAACGGAGGAGGGGCAGAGAGAGAGGGAGACACAGAATCTGAAACAGGCTCCAGGCTCTGAGCTGTCAGCACAGAGCCCGATGCGGGGCTCGAACTCACGGACTGCGAGATCATGACCTGAGCCGAAGTCGGACGCTTAACCGACTGAGCCACCCAGGTGCCCCTAGAACAGAAATTCTTAACCAGAGGTAATTTAAATCCATTTGGAGCTTTCAGGGAACCAGAAACTCCTTGAAGTTGTATTTAAGTTGTTGTAGATATTTGTTAATATTTCATTTCTATGGGGAGGAAGTCCATAATTTAATGAGATTTTCAAACATGATCCTAAAAAGATTTAGATCTACTGGCCTAGAGTCAAAGACTAATATCTGAGAATGTACTTTGAGATAACAAATAAAATTAGTGTCTAACAATAGGAAATTCTTAAGTCACACTCCATCCCTGTGATGCAATTTTATGTCATTAAACATGTGAATCATGAGAAGGAAAAAATTGAAAAAAAATTTTAAAGTCTATTTATTTATTTTTGAAAGAGAGAGATAATGGAGAGAGAGAATCCCAAGCAGTGGAGCCTGACATGGTGCTTCCGAACCATGAGATCATGACCTGAGCTGAAGTCAAGTGTTGGATGCTCAACTTACTGAGCCACCCAGGTGCCCTGTAAATGATAAATTTTAAGCAATAGTCATAGTTTTGAACAAGATGACTCAGGAAAATTTTAATTACAGATGAATCCCTTTTAGTAAACTAGGGATTTGTAGAAATTTTGCAAGGATTATATCTAATGTGAAACTATAATTAGTTATGCAGTGGAGAAAGGCAGAGAGAAAGCCTCTATTGTGTACCAAATACTCCTGTCTGCTTTGGTGTATTTTTACTGAATTTAAGAATG
This sequence comes from Puma concolor, assembly GCF_028749965.1. Taxonomy (NCBI): domain Eukaryota; kingdom Metazoa; phylum Chordata; class Mammalia; order Carnivora; family Felidae; genus Puma; species Puma concolor. The sequence continues at coordinate 45,785,176 of NC_141681.1, forward strand.
CTGCTTACCGTGGGGTGCCTGGGTGGCTCAGTTGGTTAAGCTTCTGACTTCTGCTCAGGTCATGATCTTGAGGTTTGTGAGTTTGAGCCCCGTGTCCGGCTCTGTGCTGACAGCTTGGAGCCTGCAGCCTGCTTCGAATTCTGTGTCTCCCTCTCTCTCTGTCCCTCCCCTGCTCATACTCTGTCTCTCTCTGTCTCTCAAAAATAAATAAATGTTAAAAAAAATAAAAAAGAATGCTGCTTACCTTGATTGTGTTCAGTCACAGAATAAGGTGAAGGCAGCACCTTGTTTTGGTGAAGAACAGTAAAAAAACTGATGAGTGTTATTTATTTCTGCCATACTGATTTTTTTTTTTTTTTTTGAGGAACTCACTCATTTCACAGTCCTATAGACTCCTTTCTCTTAACAACTAAAAGGTAGTTCCTCTCCTCAACTCTTTTTTATTTTGTTTGAAAATAGTTTTTGTTTCTGATGATAGAATTAATGCAGGTTTATTATAAACAAGAAAAATATGCAGACCTAAGGAAATTATAAAGAAGAACATTTAATTTGTTCATAGTCCCATCATACAGAGTTAATGAATATTAGTACTTTGATGTTTGTTTTTCCAAATCTTTTTTCTGTGCGCTTGTGTACATATGTTCATTTCGTAAAATAGAATTACAAAAATTGATTATTTAAGGAGATACTCTCCAACATTTTGAAAAGAAATCCAGCGCAGTCATAAGATTTATTATATTGCTGTTTGTACAGAGTAAAGGAGAGTACAGTGGTTTCCCTCTAACCTGAAATTTTTTTCAAGACTTTATACCTTTTAGGATTATGGAAACATTTATCAGGGCAACAAATATCAAATAAGATATCTTTTCAGAATTGAGGTGGTTTTTTTTTGTTTGTTTTTTTTTTGTGGTTCAAGGTTGCTCCTAAGTAGAGATTTGTAATAACAGTGGAACGTGGTAGTAATGATAAATAATTCAGGCATGTTATACAGAAGAACTTGATCAAATGTTTTTAATGTGTTAATGTGTTCAATATGATACCTTATCAAATTTCTTGAGTTTTATGATGCCAAGTGGTGTTTCTTTGGAACTGCTAGGAATAGAGAGCAAAAGGGACTTTGTTCTACTTCTTGATTTTTATGAATCTTTTTTGCTAATATTATTTATTAAGAAGAATTACATTCTCAAACAGTTCTAAAATTTACTAATGTTGTAAGAAAGAGGAGTCCTGAAAATCTCACTATAAGAGAAAGGAGAAAGGGCATCCTAGTATTAAAATTATTAAAGGGACGCTTGGGTGGCTCAGTTGGTTAAGCATCCACCTCTCAATTTCGGCTCAGGTCATGATCTCATGGTTCATGGGTTCAAGCCGTGCATCAGGCTCTGCGCTCACAGTGTGGAGCCTGCTTGGGATTCTCTGTCTCCCTCTCTCTCTGCCCCTCCCTTGTTCATGCTCACTCTCAAAAATAAAATTAAATTAAAAGTAAAATTATTAAAGATAATTTACCAAATAATTAAAATGCTTTTACTAAAGATACTTTTTTAAACACATGGAATAACGGGCATGTAATTTTTTCATTTTATTTATTGCTTGTAATAAGGTATTTTAAGTGCTTTATATGTATTATATTATTTAACCTTCACAATAACCTTATAAGGTATATACTGTTACTATTCTCCAGTTTATCTAAGAGGAAGCAGTGGCACTGAAAACTAACATGCCTGAAGTCTCCCAGTTGATAACATCAAACCTCAGATTCATATTCTGGATCCTGACAACAAAGCCTGTGTTCTTCATATGTGAGAGTCAGTCACCTCCCACCATTGTGGATATTCTTTTTGGTCTGCCTATTGCACTTGAAAGTTTATCATGGATATCTTTCTTCATGAATTAATATGAACCAGTACCATTATTATTAATAATTACATAATATGCCATCATATTGTAGAACCTAATTTATTTAGCTGGTTGCCTTACTGTTAGGTTTTCTGACTTTTGGTTAGAAAGTATTCCTTGATGAACTTCCTTGTATATATCTCCTTGTATACTTCTATGAAAATTTTCCAGGGATAAATTCCTAGAAATGGAATTTCTAGGTTGAATTATTAGACATTTTATAAAGTACTCACAATATGCCTGATCCTATGCTAGTACTCTGAGGGTGAAAGAGTGACTAAAATGACAAGTTGATTTTTTTTTAATATGAAATTTATTGTCAAATTGGTTTCCATACAACACCCAGTGCTCATCCCAACAGGTGTCCTCCTCAGTACCCATCACCCACCCTCCTCTCCCTCCCACCCCCCATCAACCTTCAGTTTGTTCTCAGTTTTTAATTGTCTCTTATGTTTTGGCTCCCTCCCTCTCTAACCTTTTTTTTTTTTTCCCCTTCCCCTCCCTCATGGTCTTCTGTTAAGTTTCTCAGGATCCACATAACAGGGTTGATTCTTAAATTATTATCTATCAACATAGATAAAACTGTATAGGAATTAGACTAAGTGTGATAAAGGTCACTGAAGAAGTTAGCTTGGGAATTCCTGGGAAGAAGATACATTATCTGATTATAGCAAGCTTTATCAGGTTGTAACCAAAAAATGCCAAATCCAGAGGATTTCTGTATAGGTAAATGGACTGTATGTAAGAGGTGTTATGCCTTATGGTTTTTATTCTCATGATGTTGATGCAAAGTGAGACCAACAGGGCAAAAGATTCAGCACCTCTTTGGAGGGCATCATGGCTAAAATGACTGGTTCAGAAGCAAGATCAATGCATTAGTACAGAAGTTAAGAAAGGCAGCAGCAGAGAAACAAGGCATTAGATGGGGGGTGTTTAACCATTTTTTTCTAGGCAAAACTTCAACATACATGAACAAACTTATAAATCATAGAGTTGGGTCAGCTATTGGGAGCTAGAAGAAAAATATATAGTAGCTTTTTTCCTCCAAGTTCAAGAGGTGACTGCTTCAGAAGTGAGTCTTTTTCACCTATTTGAAGAAAAGCTTCCCACTTACAAAATTTCAAAAATATCTTTCCAGAGTATATATTGCCATATAAAATTATGAAGTAAATATAAGCAAAAAGAAGAAAATTAAGATCAAAATGGGGAAATTAGCAATCTTTGCAGATCTTTTTTTTTTTTTTTTTAATTTTAGAGAGAGAGTGTGTGAACACAAGCAGGGGAGAGGGAGGCAAAGGGAAAGAAAGAGAATCTTAAGCAGGCTCCATGCTCAGCACGGAGTCCAACAGGATTGATCTCACGACCCTTGGATCATGACCTGACCCGAAATCAAGAGTCAGATGCTTAATTATACTTTACTAATGTATTCATAATGTCCATTTTATTTTATTTTATTGAAGAATATTTTATCTTGAATATTTTGTATATCCTTATATATTTTTAAAAGCTTAGATTTTGTGATTATCATGCACATGCACAAATATATATATCTTTTTTGCCCTGCTATAACAGGATCACAGTACTCACAACTGTTGTCACCTGCATTCTTCACTCAGCAGCATGTAGTAAACATATTTCCATCTTTCCAATTAAAAGTCTGTATTATCATTTTTTAAGTGACAAGCTTTTTCATTCTGTGGGTGCTTTATAATTTATTTAATCTATTTTCTACTGAAGGATTTTTAGATTCTTTCCCGCTTTTTTCCATTATAAATAATGTCTGTCACTACATTCTTACATCTTGTACATATATACAATTATTTTCTTTAATCCCCAGAGTAGAATTTCTGAGTCAGAAGATTTGCATGGTTTAAATGCTGCTTGGACATAATTTTTTTTAATGAATGTTTATTTTTAAGAGAGATAGAGCATGAGTTGGGGAGGGACAGAGAGAGAGGGAGACACAGAATCTGAAGCAGGCTCCAGGCTCTGAGCTGCCAGCACAGAGCCAGACGCGGGGCTCGAACTCACAAACCACAAGATCATGACCTGAGCTGAAGTCAGATGCTTAACCTACTGAGCCACCCAGGTGCTCCCTGCTTGGACATAATTTTAAATTTACACAATCTGCAGGTTAGAGTATTCATTTCCTTACAAACTTGCTAATATGGGCATAAGTACTCCCAAAGTGAGATTTAATGTCTTTTGGTGGTTTCACATGTTATTTCTATTTTTTTAGGTTTATTTATTTATTTTGAGAGAGAAGGAAAGAGAGAGAAAAAGCATGAGCGGGGGAGAGGCAGAGAGAGAGGGAAAGAAAAGGAATCTCAAGCAGGCTCGGCACTGTCAGCGCAGAGCCCAACTTGGGGCTGGAACTCACAAACCGTGAGATCATGGCCTGAACCAAACAAAATCAAGAGCTGGATGCTTAACCCACTGAGCCACCCAGGAGCCCCGTTATTTCTATTTTTTAATGAGTCCTGCATGCTCATGTTTCTCCCATTGGAACAAGAAATTCTGGGTTTCAGAGACCAGAACTAGAGTTGATTAAGAGCTGACTTTGGTTAGAAAAATGAGGAATCCAAATTCAGCTTTGCTACTTAACTCAATTTCTGCAAGTGGTTTTACTTTTATTGTAAATATTCTGGTCCATTGCATAGATAATTATTATACTACATAGCAATCCTAAGGATCCACTTAATGTATATAAAATGCCTATCCTATGGAAGTCTTTGAAATAGTTATGTGTTGTCTACCTGTTGAGAGCATGTATCCACACCTTTTCAGCCTAGGTTGTAAGAAAGAGAATGGTAAATAAAGACATGTAGGAAAGCAGTGTGGTTGATTCTGATGGAAAAAAGTAATGAGCCCAGAAGATTCTGGAAGTTATTGTACAGGCTGGCAGGCTGGTAGGGTTGCCAGTGCAGCAGTTTAACAGTGGTTAATGACTGCCAGGGTTGGGACTTAGGAATTTCTCTCTTTGTATCTGATGAATCCAAGCAAGCCTGCAAAGCTTTGAAAGATATTCTTGTTTAGATGATGTGGCCCTTTATCAGCCCTGGAATTTTCGAGGAGGGATTAGACTTTCCAGATGCCCTCAAATCTCCCTCAGTGTGTGTGTGTGTGTCTGTGTGTCTGTGTGTGTCTGTGTGTGTGTGTGTGTGAGAGAGAGAGAGAGAGAGAGAGAGAGAGAGAGAGAGAGAGAAGTTCAAGGGAGGGGAAAAGGACATTAACTCCAGCCATTTAGTGAGTTCTGAGGACTATCTCATCTCATGGCTTTCTTTTCTTCCCCCTAGCTCTGGCCTCTGTGAACCCTCCAGGCAAGTAAACTCCAAGGAAGACTGACCAGTTCTTGAGTTTCTAAACCATGGCCCATGTAAGTTACTGTTTCTTTCTCCTGAAAATACAGTCATGTTAATGTCCTATGAACATTTCTTTATCCTGAAACTTCCTACCTATCAGAGTCCCATCTAGGAATCTTCTCCCAGTCCTCCAAATCCAGTGAGGGATGAGGCTATTTAGCACAACACCTGTCCTATGAGTCCTCTTTTCGCCAGTCATTATTTGTGTATTCATTGAAAAAAAAAATCATTTAGCATCTCCTATGTGTGCTCAATCTTTTGCTAAGAGCTGCAGTGGGGCAGAAATGAAATCGCTTGAGGGGGATGTTTGACCATCTTTGTGAGTTGATGAAAGAGGATGAGCCCATTTGACTACTCATGGGGAAACTGAATGTTTCTGGATTTGAGTTTTCCAGTATGTAAGATAAGATTTGCTGTTGGTTGGCCTCAGCCTCAACATATGGTGAGCTCACTTGCTTTGTGAGGCTTTTAGGATGGGGTACAGATATAATTGGGTCTTGCATGCAAAGAGATCAAGGACCTTCCCTAGGAATCCCTAAGAGTTGTATACTAGGATCAGGGTTCCATTTGTAGTTGAACAGGATATGCTGGTCTAGAATGACATCTCTGTGATTCTGGATCACCAGTTTCCAGAATCTACATCCATATCCTCTAAGTCAGGAACAAGGAATGTATACAGTGAGTGATGGAAAATGATAAGTAGGAAAATCATGCAGATACATAGTTTATAGACCTTAACAACTGAGGAGAACCTTAAATATTTTGTATAGACCAAAATGGAAGAATGATTAAGTCTCATATAGCCCTCACATAGACTATTATACAATTTTTTAGACTTCATTAAAGAATCTGTCATAAATGGAAAAATGCTTATGATATGATCTGATTCAATGATGAACTTGGAATAAATTATTCATATCCTTTTCTAACATAGAAATATTATAAGGAAACTTTTAAAAAATCTGTTCTTTAAAGGGAAAGGGTGGAAGAACTACATTTCTTGAGACTTTATGAGGGAGACATGTAACAGGCACAGGCTTATATACAATATTTCATTTAATTGGAAAACTGATTTTTTTCTTTCCCAGACATGTTTGGATGATCAAGATACGCCAGAGTATTCAAGAGGCTGCACCTATAGCAACAGGATTCTTCAAGAGCACATAGGCATGCTGCTTCAGGCACACTCATTTCCTAACTCACTATATTAAAGGCTTCCAGCCCAAGCCTTTTTGTTTGCCATATGGTCCATTTCCTGCAGTATCTCTTCCATCTTAAAACAAATTTTCTTTAATTTCAATTGTATTATATGGTTTGTCATTGCAGAGATCACTGATGTTCAGTGATGTGTCCATAGTCTTCTCTCAGGAGGAGTGGGAATACCTGGACCTGGAACAGAGGGACTTGTACAGAGATGTAATGTTGGAGAATTACAGCAACTTGGTCTCCCTGGGTAAGGTCATCCGCCTGTAGACATGTTTTCTGTAATTTCTGCTTTTTTCTCTGGAAATTTCAGTAATATCTTTCAAGAAGCTATCTAAATTTCTGCTCCCTGTTCTCAGGTAAATGGTTTGAACTTTATTTGTTTGAAAGTGAACACCTCTGTTAGGCATATTCATCTTCCTTATTCTTTTTTTTTTTTTTAAATGTGCCATCTTCCTCATTCTTAAGTGGCCTTTAGGCCTTCCTTATTGATGAAAAAAGGGTGGATTTGAATACAGTCTTACTAGTGTCAAAGAAATCAGGTTTCCAGGGTACCTGGGTGGCTGAGTCATTCAAGTGTCTTACTCTTGATTTCTGCTCAGGTCATGATATCACGGTTCGTGAGTTCAAGCCCCATGCTGTTATTGCGGAGCCTGCTTGGGATTCTCTCTCTCCCTTTCTCTCTCTGCCCCCCACCCCCACCCCGCTTGTGTATGCATGCTGTCTCTCTTCCAAAATAAATAAATAAACTTAAAAAAAAAAATCAGGCTTCACTTTGTATGTGAACTCAGAATTGCTATAGGTGTTTTGTTATTTGTTGGTATACCTCTTAGGAAAATAGCTAGACCATGTATCTTGGTTTTAATCTACCAAAAGAACAGATAATATTTGTAGTGTTAAGTTGGATCAACAGGATTTATTTACAATTCAAGACAACTCATTCCTTTTGTTAATAAACATATTCACTTTTACCTACTTTCATGATTAAAAATTAAAAATCCAAGAACTTTGCATTTAACATTATATTAATATCATAAGAAATAACAATAAATGCTTCTGGAAACTTCTTATTTTCCCCTCAGCAAAATAACAATGACAATAAATAATAATAGCTAATAAAATACATTCGACCCTTGAACAACATAGGAGTTAGGGATGCCAATCCCCTATGCAGTCAAAAATCTGCATGTAACTTTTGACTCCCCAAAGCTTAACTAATAGCCTACTATTGATCACAAGTTTTACTGATAACATAAAGTTGATTAACACATATTTTGTATGTTATATGTATTGTATACTGTATTCTTAAAATAAAGTAAGCTAGAGGAAAAAAATGTTAAGAAAAGCATAAAGAAGAGAAAATACATTTACAGTACTTATTTATCAAAAAAAATCCACATATATGTGGACTGTTGCAGTTCAAACCTGCATTGTTCAAGGGACAACTGTGTATATAGTGCTTAGTACATAGCCTAGGCAGTGTTTAGATATAGGTATATGTTAATATAACTGTCACAACAATTGTGTATGAAGGGTACAATTACTATTCTTAAAACTAGGATGTGGCAGAGACAGGATTTGAACTCGGGCAGTCTGTGCTCTCAACCACTTGCCTCAAGAAGGATTACTTGTATGAATATAAATTAATCTATTTATTATGTAACCTTAATATGAATGTTTTCTAGCTATCTTGCCCTTCTTTGTTCTAAAGGCTTTATCAATTACCATCTGACCTGTAGTTTATTAAGAAGGTAGCCAAGATTGAATCAAAGTAACTTTGAATTTATTTTTTATTTCCATATCACCTTACATTTCATTTCTTCTAATCAGGATGCTTCATTTCTAAGCCAGATGTGATTTCCTTGTTGGAGCAAGGAAAAGAGCCCTGGAAAGTTGTGAGGAAAGGAAGGAGACGATATGCAGGTGAGTGAGCCCCAATTAAGCAGGGGGAAGCCATCACCAGAGGAAACCACACAACTAGTTAGGGAAGAGGCACACTCTACTGCTGTTGTTTAGAAAGTCCTCTTTAAAGATCCAAGGCCTGGGGTGCCTGGCTGACTTAGTCAGTAGAGCATATGACTCTTGATCTTGCAGTTGTAAGTTTGAGCCCCACGTTGGGTGTAGAGATTACTTAAAAATAAAGTCTTTAAAAAAATTAAAAAATTAAGGTCTAGGGCCTGAAAGAAAAAGGTCTAAGACCTGAGGAGCAAGTTAAGGTCTTAGCAGGGGATACGTATAGAACTATTTATTTATCCATTTACCACTCTTTTGTTGTTGTTGCTGTTGTTCTTTCAAATTTTCCTCCTCTTTGAAGGGGGCATGGGTGGAGAGGTGCTCTCTTTGTTCCCTGTTGACAACCATTCTATCTATATTTTGATTCAGCTGCTTTCTTCTTTTGTATTTATAAATAGTAGATAGTTAGACTAACTGACTGATTGACTTATCTACCTACCTCTGAGCTGGGCACTGTGCTAGACACTATCAATATAGTAGTAAATAAAGCCAATAGAGTCTCTGTCCCCCATGGAATTTACCTTGTAATAAGAGACACATAGTAACTATAAATAAATAGGAAATACAATTTTAGGGGGCACCAGGGCAGCTCAGTTAAGTGTCCGACTCTTGATTTCAGCCTCATGATTTCAGACTCTTGATTTCAGTCATGATCTCACGGTTCATGGGTTTGAGCCCCGTATCTGCCAACACAGAGCCTGCTTGGGATTCTTTCTGCCCCTCCCCCACTTGCATACACATGTCCAGTCTCTCTCAAAATAAATAAATAAACTTTAAAAAAATAATAAAGATAGATAACTTCAGGTAATAAGAGAGTACTATGAAGTAAAGTAAGCAAAGTAAGAGAATATAAAATGGTGTAGGATGGAAAGCTACTTTAGGAATGGTCTGAGAAAACTTTTTTGGGGAAATAAAAGACTATAAAAAGAATATACTTGACATTCTAAGAATACATATATGTTTTATCAGCAATCACAGTTTTATATGAATTACTCGAAGATAGATCCTTAGATCGTAGAATTTCATTCTCTGCTTTTTTCCCTGTGTATATATATATATCTACCTTCATATCAGGAAGAAACATGAATGTGATAGACTATAGGAAGAATGATCCCTTGGTTTAGCTTCCACCTCTGTGCTATTTTAATCTCTCTTTGAATGTCTTTAAAAAAGATCCTCAACATTCTTTATATAGAGAGGTATATGTTGCCATTCTGTATTTTGCTGTCTGTACATTCAGGTCTGGCTGAGGAGACTCATTTTAGGCTAAAAGTTCTTGTTGTAACAGGGCCATTTCAGTGCCTACACTATCTATAATGTTATATCTTCTGACTCACTCTCCACCACAGGAAGGAAAAACATGCTTTTTGTCCCAATCCTAACTTATTTTCTTTTTCATACTTAGGTAATTAAATGACATTTACAGTTATTAATGCTGAAAAAAAAAAAACAATGAAATGCAGAGTTTCCAAATGAGTAAGATAATGTAAGTTTAATCAGGAAGTATTCAGCCAAAATGACAACTCTTGACTCAAAATTAGACATCTTAAACAAGATCATTTTTTTCTTTCATTTTCTTTTCTTGCTTTGTTTCTTTCTTCCTTCAAGTAACTTTTATTGAAGTATAACTTGCATACAGAAGAGCAGATAAATGAGAGAAGGCTTTTTTGAGGAGGTGATATTTGAGGAGAGATGTGAGGCTCAAGCCATGTGATTCTCTAGGGCAAGAGCATTCTGAGCCAACAGAAAGGGCCTAAGGAGGAAGATAGCTTTGCATGTTTGAGGAGTAAAAAGAAGGCCATTATGGCTAGAGGAGGAGGAAGGGAAAAGAAAGTAACAAAAGATGAGATCAGAGTTAGGCAAAGGTCAAGTAATATAATCATTAAGAGAAATTGGAAGCTATAGCCTGCTATATAATCTAAAATGATCCCTCTGGAATGCAAACTGGTGCAGCCGCTCTGGAAAACAGTGTGGAGGTTCCTCAAAAAATTAAAAATAGACCTACCCTATGACCCAGCAGTAGCACTGCTAGGAATTTACCCAAGGGATACAGGAGTACTGATGCATAGGGGCACTTGTACCCCAATGTTTATAGAAGCACTCTCAACAATAGCCAAATTATGGAAAGAGCCTAAATGTCCATCAACTAATGAATGGATAAAGAAATTGTGGTTTATATACACAATGAAGTACTACATGGCAATGAGAAAGAATGAAATATGGCCCTTTGTAGCAACATGGATAGAACTGGAGAGTGTTATGCTAAGTGAAATAAGCCATACAGAGAAAGACAGATACCATATGTTTTCATTCTTATGTGGATCCTGAGAAACTTAACAGGAACCCATGGGGGAGGGGAAGGAAAAAAAAAAAAGAGAGAGAGAGAGAGAGAGAGAGGTTAGAGTGGGAGAGAGCCAAAGCATAAGAGACTCTTAAAAACTGAGAACAAACTGAGGGCTGATGGGGGGAGGGAGGGAGGGGGGGGTGGGTGATGGGTATTGAAGAGGGCATCTTTTGGGATGAGCACTGGGTGTTGTATGGAAACCAATTTGACAATAAATTTAATATATTTAAATTAAAAATAAAATAAAATAAAATAATCCCTCTGGTTGAGTATGTAAGCAGGAAGGACCAGTATGGAGGCAATTTCAGCTGTTTGGACTAGAAGTAATGGTGGTTTGGATAAGAATGGCAACAGTAAGAAAAAACAAAAAAAGAATGGCAACAGTAGGAGGTAATAAGAAGCTCTTAGACTTGTGATATGTTTGAAGGTAATGCCAAAAAGAACATGCTGATAGGATCATAAGTGGATTAAGTGGGAAAGATCTATCAAAGGAAGAGATAAGTGTGTTAGCTGGGTAAATAGAAGCACAATTTACTGAAGTGGGGAAGATAAGAAGAGCCGGTTGGAAGGTGGACATTGAATTCTGTTTTGGATATTTTTAACTCTGAGATATGTTTCTCTTTGAGATGTTGATTAGACAGCTGAATAACCTGGAGCTCAGGGAGAGATTATGGTCTATTGTACATCTGGGAGTCTGTGGTTCAAATTTAAATCCATGGGTCTGAACTGGATCATTTAAGGAAGACATGCTTGAAGGAAGAAAGCAGACAAGGGAAACTGGCCTGAGGATTGATTCATGGGGCACTTCACCATTTAGACCTTTGAAAGAGGGATAGCAAAGGAGATAGAGAAGGAACAGCCACTGACATAAAAACAAAATGTTTCAAAATGATAGTAGACAGTGGAGATGGAGAATTCATCCCAGGTTCTGGCAAGTGATTTCAGTGAAGTCTGGGTGAAAACATGATTGAAATGACATAACGAGAGAAGGGCAGGTGAGGCAGTGATGAGAATCAGTATAAGAATTCTTGGGAGGAATTGTGTATGAAAGGAAGTTGGGAAATGACATTCATAATTACACTGGGGATATGAGTTATAAGCAGTGTATTTTGTGATATATTAGAACATGTTTGTGTGTTCATGAGAATGATTCTGTAGGTGGGGGAAACTGATGCAATAGAGAAAGAAGATAATTGTGGAAGCTGTGTCTTGAGGTGGGAGTGGAGGAAAGGGCATAAGATCCAGAGAATAAGGTATAAAAAAGAAAACAATGTAGTTATGAAGGCAGGTTGGTCAGAGATGGTGGAGAGAAGATAGCATATTCTGTTGTTGCTATTTTCTCAGTGAAGTAAGAAGATAGTCATGAATAGAATGTGAAGATTATTCAATATTAGCATTCAGTGTGGACTTATTCAGAATGTGTTTAAAATTGATTCTCAGAAGTACAGTTTCTTGGATGTCAGGCTTTTATTAAACTTAAATGTAATTATTATATATATAGAGAGAAAGTTCTTATAGTTTTCTGTATTCCCATTAGCAGTCTTTAATATATTGAATAGAAATCCTTTGGTTGAATAGAATTGGGACTGGTATTTGGTTTGTTAATTCATAAAAATGGGTTAGATATTTTATTTTTTTAATGTTTATTTATTTTTGAGAGAGAAAGAGAGAAAGTGCAGGGTAAGGAGGGACAGAGAGAGATAGGGACAGAGGATCTGAAGCAGGCTCTGTGCTGACAGCAGAGAGCACGATGTGGTGCTTAAACCCGTGAACTGTGAGATCTTGACCTAAGCTGGTCAGATAGATCCTCAACCAAATGATCTGCTCAGACGCCCCTAGAGATTTTATATATATATATCATAAAAGTATTTTAACTCTCAACATGAAAATGTATCTTTATTTATTAATTCAGTTGAGATATGTCTAAGCCTGCCTTTCTAATGTGTCTCATCATATTTAATTTTTCATCTAAACCACATACATAATGCATAGTTTATTATTTCTAGTTAAAAAGAATTTTTTTAAACAAATCTAATATATTGTAATTGAAATTAAATCAGTGGTCACTTCAAGAGTGTGGGGTGGGATCAACTAGGGAAGAGTACAAAAGAGCTTTCTGGAGGATAGACTTTTTTTTTTAACTTTATTTATTTATTTTGAGAGAGAAAGCATGAGTAGGGGAGGAGCACAGAGACAGTAAGAGACTCTCAAGGCAGAGCCCGATGTAAGGCTCAAACTCACAAACCCTGAGATCATGACCTGAGCTGAAGTTGGACGCTTAACTGACTGAGCCTCCAGGTGTCCTAGTTTTAATTTTTTTTAAATAGAACAAGAGCCAGACTTGAAGTGTGAGTGCAGACTATTTCTTGATTGTCATGTTTTCCCCCATCTTTTACTCTAACTCCTCCAACAATTTTTGAAAGCTGTGATTTTTTAACAATATGTATTTACGATCAGTTTTTCCAAAGTGTTCAATTTCATTTTCATAGAGTCAGTCTCTTCTCATAGTTGTTCATGAGTTTATTATTTAATTAAATTAGATACCTTAAGGGAAAAAGTGAAACTGGCCTAAACTTGTTTGGAATAAACACTCCCTTGTAAAGCAGAAGTACTTTGTCACCTAGACCTAGGGATGTGACTGTATCCCCAGGACATGACTAGCCACTATTTTCTCTTTCATGCCCTAGCCCCCATGTCCATTGCCTGCTGTGGAGGCAGACAGGAGTAGTTGCTATCTGGCCTGAGAAAATCTGCAGGATTCAATATACATGGCCACTTTGAAGATAGTATTTATCCTGTTGTCACCCATTGTCATCCATACCTGCTCAGCTTCTCAGCATGAACATACACTTGGTAGGCCATTCTCACCTTGTACAGAGTAATCTCCATCTTGTGATTTTGCATGTCATTTCTTTAGAAAATCTAATGCCAAATGCTTCGTATTTCAGAGTTTTCCTTCATAAAGGTTATGTATATATTTTCAGTTTACTACCTGACTAGAATCTTCTTTTCTGCATTATATTTTATTGTTAAACATATATATTAAAGCTATTAGTTTTTGTATTTTGATTTTATATCCCACTACCCTACCTAAATTCTGTTACCATTTATATTATTTAAACCTTTTAAGTGTTCCAATTATGTAATCATATCATCTGGAAATACAATTTTACTTCCTCTTAAATTTTTCTACTTCTAGCTTTTTTCTGATATTTAAGTGTATTGGCTAATAACTCAAAAGCTGCCTTTAATATATATTTTATCATTTTAGGGAAGTAATCATTTCTATTTTATTGTGCTGTTCCTTTAAATCAGGAATGGTTCCTATTTTAGTTGCCTTTCAGAATCTCTGAAGTTGATCTTGTGGTTCCCCCCAAACCCCGCAGCCCTATTTATTTATTTATTTTTTAAGTTTATTTTGAGAGAGAGAGAGAAAGAGAGAGCATGCACGCAGGAAGGGGAGAGAGGGAGAGATAATCCCAAGCCAACTCTGCGCTGTCACCGCAGAGGCTGACCCCACAAGCCTGACCCCAGGGCCTGAGATCAGGACCTGAGCCAAAATCAAGAGTTGGATGCTTAACCTACTGAGCCATTCAGGCACCCCTGTGTGTTGATTTGTCTTAATAGATTTCTTCATATTGGACCACTCTAACATTCTTTGAGTAAATAACACTAGGTTTTCAATATGCTGTTTTATTAGATGTTTTAGAATTTTTATATCAGTTTTCAAAAAATTGGTATGTAGTTTTCTTTTTATGAGTGATCTTTATTTAGTACAGTATTACTCTATGAAAATAGTTTGGAAGTCCTCCTTTTTCTTAGTTCTCAGTCTTAATAGAATTTAGATAGTCTACTCTTAATAGAATTTAGATGGTCTATTCTTTAAAGCTTCTTTCCTAGGAGAAGGAGATGGTAAGTCTCACCCCATTCTCTATTTGCTCTATGAAAATTAATGTTTAAATTTTTTTTTTTTTACCATTTATTTATTTTTGAGACAGAGAGAGAGCATGAATGGGGGAGGGTCATAGAGAGAGGGAGACACAGAATCTGAAACAGGCTCCAGGCTCTGAGCTGTCAGCACAGAGCCTGAGGCGGGGCTCGAACTCTCGGACCGCGAGATCATGACCTGAGCCGAAGTCGGATGCTTAACTGACTGAGCCCCCAGGCCCCCTGGAAATTCATGTTTAAACATTGTATTTCTTCTGTGGTCAGTTTTGGTAAATTATATTTTCCTAGAAAATTATTCATTTTAGGTATGTTTTAAAATTTATTAGCAAAATAATCTTTTTTCAGCTGGCCTCTGTATTCGTGGTTATTTTCACTTTGCCATTTATTTCTATGTGCTTTATTGCTGTTTTCTTTTTTTTTAATTTGTTTAATGTTTATTTATTTATTTTTTATTTTTAATTTTTTTTTCAATGTTTATTTATTTTTGGGACAGAGAGAGACAGAGCATGAACGGGGGAGGGGCAGAGAGAGAGGGAGACACAGAATCGGAAACAGGCTCCGGACTCCGAGCCATCAGCCCAGAGCCCGACGCGGGGCTCGAACTCACGGACCGCGAGATCGTGACCTGGCTGAAGTCGGACGCTTAACCGACTGCGCCACCCAGGCGCCCCTTTAATGTTTATTTTTGAGAGAGAGAGAGAGAGAGAAAGCGAGCATGAGCAGGGGAGGAGCAGAGAGAGAGACACACACAGACTCTGAAGCAGGCTCCAGACTTTGAGCTGTCAGCACAGAGCCCAACTTGGGGCTCTAATCCACGAGCCTTGAGATCTTGACCTGAGCTGAAGTCTGACACTTAACTGACTTGAGCCACACAGGCATCCCCTTGCTGTTTTCTTTATATTAACTAACGCTTTAGCTGTTTTACTGATTTTTTTTAAAGTTTATTTATTTATTTTGAGAGAGAGAGAAACAGAGCATGCAAGTGGAGAAGGGACAGAGAGAGAGAATCCCAAGCAGGCTCCATACTGTCAGCACAGAGTCTGACACAGAGCTCAAACCCACAAACCATGAGATCATGACCTAAGCCTAAATCAAGAGTCAGTCGCTTAACTAACTGAGCCAAGCTGACACCCCTGATTTGTTTTTTTAAAGAATGCTTTTGCTTTATGTATTAGTTCTTTTTTTCTGTTTTCTGACTAGTTATGCATTTATACTGATTAATTTATTCCTTCTGCTTTGCTTCAGTTTACTTTATTCTTCTTCCAATTTCTTTGATTTTTAATTAATTTTTTCTCTCATGTTTATATTTATGTAAATATTTAAAGTTTTCAAATTTTTTTCTAAGTGCTGTGCTTATATTTTATAGATACTAATTTAATGTTGATTTTTAAATTATTACCATTTTCTAAAATACAAAAATACTGTTTTGGAACTTATTTCCCTATTGATCTAAAAGTTATTTAATATAGACTTCTAAAATTTCAAGTGGGTTTATTTTTGGCTTTTTAAAATTTTATTATTTCTAGCTTCAATAGAAAATGTTGATATGATTTCAGCTTTTTTACACAGACCAATTATAATAACTGAAACATCCTCCTTTTTCTCTCTCATACATAACTCATTCAGCATTTAAATATTTCTCTGCTATTTCTCCCACTGGATTACCATCTTCTCTCTATATCCAACATGAACTTTGTTAGCAAATTTTTCATACTCAAGTGACTACAAGACCCATTGTCCCTTTTAGTGAGTTTCTTACATATCACATCTTTTTCTTTGCTAAGTATTTCATAAGAACTTCAGTAAGGTATAAACATGTTTTCCTGTGTGGAAAATCACTGGTACACATTTCTAGGAAATAAAGGAATAGCTTTGCCTCTGAAGGAACGGAAAGGAGACTTGAGTAAGGGGATGAAGGAACAAAACTAGTTGAGCATTTATAAAATGGATGAATAACAGAATAAGCTTAAAGAGAAATCAAGTGAATAGAACTCTTCAGCACTTTTATTGTGTTGTGGAGACAGAAAATAACTCACAGCTACATGAAGTAAGGAATGGACATAGATTAGGGGTTTAAGCAATAAAAGGATATATAGGAATATATAACCATCATTTTCCATTTATATGTTTAACTAGACTAGCTTGGATTAATAAAGGGAATATTTAATCATTGTTATAATATGTGAGAGATTAGAGACAGAAATATGTTCCAAATGAGTATATAACCATGGGAATTGAAAGAGTAAAACTCATTATGTGCTATGCATGTATTATTTAACAGAGAGTAGAAATTGTTTCTGCCGTTGAAGAAGTTTAGGGGTAAGAAAAGCAGAGAAACAATTGGAAAAATTTATAAATATATAATTTCAACCCAGATATATGTTGATATGTAATACACATATATTATATGTCAGTGCATAGCCCGATGCGGGGCTCGAACTCATGAACTGGGAGATCATGACCCGAGCCAAAATCAAGAGTCAGATGCTTAACTGACTGAGCAACCTGGGTGCCCCAACAACATAGGTTTAGAGTCAGCCTTAAAGGAATAACTTTTAAACTAAGACCTCAGGATGAGAAGTAACCAGCTATTCAAAGAGCCCAAGCAGATTTGTGGAAAATAGAGCAGACTAAGATGATGTGTTATAGGTTAGTGGAGGTCTTTTAACCACAGCAAGTTTGATTTTATTCTAAGAATAAAGAGAAGTTGTTGAAAAAAGTTAAGGATGAATTCTTAACCTTTCATTTCCATCAGAACTGTGTGGAGAATATTAAATATTGGACTGACCAGGACTGTAGAATCTGATCCAGGTGGTTTAGGTAGTGTCTAAACCTCAATATTTATAACAAGTTCCTGTGACTTCTACTCCACATCTCAGCTTGATACCCACTGACTTACTAATCACCAGCCTCACTTTGTTTCTTCTTTTTTAGTTTATTTATTTGTTTATTTTGAGAGAGAGAGAGAGAGAGAGAGAGAGAATCCCAAGCAGGCTCCACTGTCAGCACAGAGCCCCATGCAGGGCTCAATCTCACAAACCATGAGATCATGACCTGAGCCGAAACCAAGAGTCGAACGCTTAATCGACAGAGCCACCCATGCACCCCACCAGTCTTACTTTCTTAACATGAACTTTCATTTTCCCTGGTGTTACTGTATGCTTTTTTTTCAACTTGCATATTTTCAGAATTTCATTGAGTATTACTTTAGTTGTCTATTATTTCTACTGTAGAAATTTTACTTCTTTTAAAAAAGGAAACTATATGTTTGCTCTCTTATTTTCTTTCAGATTTAGAGACCAGGTATGAGACCAAGAAGTTATCCTCAGAAAATGACATTTATGAAATAAACCTACCTCAGTGGAAGATAATGGAAAGAATTAAAAATCATGGCCTTAAGGGCCTAATTTTAAAAAGTGACTGGGAGTCTAAAAGAAAATTTGAAGGACAGGAGGAATATTTCAGTCAAGTGAAAATTACATCTCAAAAAGTGTCCTCTTATCAAAAACGTACATCTCTAACTCCACATCAGAGAATTCATTTTGTGGAGAAACCCTATGAATGCAAAGAATGTGGAAAGGCCTTTAGAGTACGCCAACAGCTTACTTTTCATCACAGAATTCATACTGGTGAAAAACCCTATGAATGTAAGGAGTGTGGAATGGCCTTTAGACAGACTGCACACCTTACTCGACATCAGAGACTTCATTCTGGTGAAAAACTCTATGAATGTAAAGAATGTGGAGAATCTTTTATATGTGGCCCAGACCTTAGAGTACATCAGAAAATTCATATTGGCGAAAAGCCCTATGAATGTAAAGAATGCGGGAAAGCCTTCAGAGTGCGAGGACAACTTACTCTCCATCAGAGGATTCATACTGGTGAGAAACCCTATGTATGTACAGAATGTGGAAAGGCCTTTAGACAGTATGCACATCTCACTCGACATCAGAAGCTTAATATTGCTGACAAACTCTATGAATGTAAAGAATGTGGGAAGGCCTTTTTGTGTGGCTCTGGCCTTAGAGTACATCACAAACTTCATACTGGTGAGAAACCCTATGAATGTAAGGAATGTGGGAAAGCTTTCAGAGTGAGACAGCAACTAACACTGCACCAGAGAATTCATACTGGTGAGAAACCCTATGAATGTAAGGAATGTGGAAAGACCTTCAGTCGTGGTTATCATCTTATTCTTCATCACAGAATTCATACTGGTGAGAAACCTTATGAATGTAAGGAATGTTGGAAGGCCTTTAGTCGTTACTCACAACTTATTTCACACCAAAGTATCCATATTGGTGTTAAACCTTATGACTGCAAGGAATGTGGGAAGGCTTTTAGATTGCTCTCACAACTTACACAACATCAGAGTATTCATATTGGTGAGAAACCCTATAAATGTAAGGAATGTGGGAAGGCCTTTAGATTGCGCCAAAAACTTACTTTACATCAGAGCATTCATACTGGTGAAAAACCCTTTGAGTGTAAGGAATGTAGGAAGGCCTTTAGACTTAATTCATCCCTTATTCAGCATCTGAGAATTCATTCTGGTGAGAAACCTTATGAATGTAAGGAATGTAAGAAGGCCTTTAGACAACATTCACACCTTACCCATCATCTAAAAATTCATAATGTAAAAATATAAGATAGTTTTTCAATCCTGTCTTGTAGAATACTCTATGAATATAGTAATTAATCCTTTTTGCTTCCTTCATACAGGCAATTGACTTAAGAGGTTTTATATCATTACAAGAATATGTTAATTTAATGTATTCCACCATCACTTAAACCTGATAAACTTTACACTTACTCTAAAAACTAATCCTAATCAGTGTGACAAATGTGGGAGACACTTATCTCTGTCCCATCACTTTCCTACTTGTATTATATTGACAAGATGCTTAACTGCTCTGTGCTATAATTTTTTCATTTGTAAAATGGTAATACAATACTGTGGCAGAACAAAAATTGTTGCAAATTGTTTGACATTCCCCCTTTCCCCCCATCAAAATCTGGAATCCACATCCGTTCTCCTTGAGGATGGGCAGACCAAGACTACTTTGACTAGTAATAGTACTGCTGTGCCAGTTTCCAGGCTTTACTGGTAGATTTTACTTCATCTCTTGGAGTGCTCCTTTAAGCTTAGGCTCTGAATTCTGTTAAAAAGTCTGTCTGCTCTGCTGAAGAGACCACATGGAGAAGCCCTAAGACCACAAAGAAAGGAAGAGGCACCCTTCTGAGCCCAGTCTTCCACACATGCCTACCAAGACACCAGACATTTAAGTGAAATAGTGTTGGATCTTCCAGACCACCCAGCAGCTGAGTACCCACTGAGTGACTTCAGTTGATACCATATAAAACAGATGAATCAACTGAGTCCCTGCCCAAATTCCTGACCCACAAGATCATGAGATATAATAAAATGATTGTTGTTTTAAGCCACTAAATTTTGTTTTATTATTATCATTAGTATTACTCCTTTGAAAATTCATATGAAAGACTATGGGCACAAAGAATATAGAAATGCCTTCCACCAACACTCACCCTTATTTAACTTCAGATAACTTACTCTTTTTAAAATAGTGGAAGTGAGAAATTGTTTTTCAATTTGTTCATAAAAAAGCAGATATTCTACAGTCTACATTCTCTGGCCCAAGTCTCAATTTAACTTAAAATTAACAAAGAATAATGTAAAAAGAAACTTTGGAAATTAAAAATTACTTGTATTATAACTTCTGTATTGATTTTTAAAAATACATTGTAGCCTTTTTTTGTGCTCTGGTTGTCCTGTCTTTCATTAGTGAGAATCCCCTCAAATTGGTTCCTATGTCCTTTTGTCATGACAAAAGCTTTTAAATTTTTTTTTTTTTAACGTTTATTTTATTTTTGGGACAGAGAGAGACAGAGCATGAACGGGGGAGGGGCAGAGAGAGAGGGAGACACAGAATCAGAAACAGGCTCCAGGCTCTGAGCCATCAGCCCAGAGCCTGACGCGGGGCTCGAACTCACGGACCGCGAGATCGTGACCTGGCTGAAGTCGGACGCTTAACCGACTGCGCCACCCAGGCGCCCCGACAAAAGCTTTTAATAGCTTCCTTTTTTCCTGACCAAATGCACTGGTCAGTTATGAAGCATATTAGGGTACTTATTGATAAAGGGGGAAAGTGGAGCATTTATTTTGTCTTTCCTTTATGACCTATATAAGACAACCAAAAGTTGGTGAAGTAAAGTTCTTTATTATTATTAGAGAACTCTAGTCAATAAAGATCAAAGGAATGACAGAATTTGAAAAATCACTCTTTAATTTCTGAAATACTGGATCTTGGTGGTGATTTCAATGGAAGCAAAGATCATTAGTGAAAAAGATTGATAGGAAGTTTTTAATGGATCAGAATGACAGAACCTACATTTACATTACATTACATCAACATCTCAATTAGATCAGCCCCACTATGTGCCTCTTGCTTGTGCAGTGGCTATATGTAGTATCATTTGTTAAGTGTTCTTACCCCAAATGTTAACTCAGAAGTAAAAGTGGGTCTCTAAATCTAATTACCAGGTTACAGGAAACTTGGGGAATAAAGGAACAAATTAATGACACAAAGAAGCAAACAACCAAACCCAGAATGTACAAAATTCCACAGAATAAATGGTCTTGGTTCTTAACCAATATAGGTTAAGACAAAAGAATGTTGCAAATTAAAAGAGACTTAAGAGACATATCAATTAAATACAGTGTATGGAATGTATTGGAATCCTTGTTTTAAAATGTACCCAGGATTTGTTTTAATCAATTATGGTACAACATGCAGATACAGAAATGATTGTCATGAAGGAAGAAGTTTAGACTCAAAGATCTCTAAAAACAGGAGGCAACAGCATGCCCACAGGGCCACATGGGGAAATACCCAGTTATGTTGGAAGGCAGAAGTGGGGAAAGGGCAGAGCATGGCACAGAGCCTTTGCTGAGGTTTTCTCCAAAGAATGGGTGACACTGGGTAAGTACACTGAGGAAGTTTGGGAATGGAATGGATAGTGGTTTTTTTTTTAAATATTTCTTTTTTTTTAAAGTTTATTTATTTTGAGAGAGTGTGTGTGTGCAGGAGGGAGAGAGGGAGAATCCTAAGCTGGCTGCACAATATTAGTGTGAGGAGCCTGATGGCAGGGCTCGAACTCATGAACCTGTGAGATCATGACCTGAGCCAAAATCAAGAGTCCGATGCTTCACAGACTGAACCATCCAGGTGCTCCTGGATAGTCTTAATAATTTCGGAGGTTCTGAGGTATATGAGTGGTCCCTAGTTGTCTGGTACCTGGCCCTGGGGTGATTTGTGCAGGAGGAATATTGGCTTGGTGTGTGAGAGTTTGATGAAACAGTTGGGGCTTTGGCTTGGTGGGTTTGATCAAAAGAGTTGTTTGCTATCTCTAGGAATTTGCTACCCCTGGGAAGGGCAGTCTCTCCAGGACCAAGTCTCCAAATGCCAGAGCATAATTACAGAAAATAAAATACATTAAATACAATCCTGATTTGGACAAATGAAAACATTGTTTACATTGTTTTGAAAATGTAAATCTAAGTGGATATTAAGTTATATTAAGCAATTATTCATTTTTTAGGCATGATGATGGCATCATCACCAATTATTATGTGTAAGTCCTTATACATTAGAGATTCATACTGAAGTATTCAAGGGTGAAATCACATAATGTCTATGCCTTGCTTTAAAATACTTCAGAAAAAGGGTGCCTTGATGGCTTAGTCAGATGTCTCTTGAGTTTGACTTGAGCCTGCTTAGGATTCTGTCCCTCCACCCCTGCTCACTCACTCTCATAAATAAATAACTAAATAAGTAAATGGAGGGAGGGAGGGTGGCAGGAACAGATGAAATAAGATGGGCAACTGCTAAATGTTGAAGCTGGATAATGGGTACATTGAGTCATTGTGCTATTCTTACTACCTTTGCATATATTTGAAAATATCCATAATAAAGCTTTCCCTAAGTAGAAAATCAAATCTGAAATTTTAGACCACTTAGTGATAAATGATAATGATGCCTACAAATAAAAGTTTGTGGGATATCACCAAAAGTCTACTTGTTAAGAAATAACCTTAATGCATTTAGAAAACTTGGACTGAGGGAACCCTCTTGCACTGTTGGTGGGAATGCAGACTGGTGCAGCCACTCTGGAAAACAGTGTGGAGGTTCCTCAAAAAATTAAAAATAGACCTACCCTATGACCCAGCAGTAGCACTGCTAGGAATTTACCCAAGGGATACAGGAGTACTGATGCCTAGGGGCACTTGTACCCCAATGTTTATAGCAGCACTCTCAACAATAGCCAAATTATGGAAAGAGCCTAAATGTCCATCAACTGATGAATGGATAAAGAAATTGTGGTTTATATACACAATGGAGTACTAGATGGCAATGAGAAAGAATGAAATATGGCCCTTTGTAGCAACGTGGATGGAACTGGAGAGTGTGATGCTAAGTGAAATAAGCCATACAGAGAAAGACAGATACCATATGTTTTCACTCTTATGTGGATCCTGAGAAACTTAACAGAATCCCATGGGGGAGGGGAAGGGGAAAAAAAAAAAAAGAGGTTAGAGTGGGAGAGAGCCAAAGCCTAAGAGACTCTTAAAAACAGAACAGGGGTGCCTGGGTGGCTCAGTCGGTTAAGCGTCCGACTTCGGCTCAGGTCATGATCTCACGGTCCATGAGTTCGAGCCCCGCGTCGGGCTCTGTGCTGACAGCTCGGAGTCTGGAGCCCACTTCAGATTCTGTGTGTCTCCCTCTCTCTCTGCTCCTCCCCTGTCCATGCTCTGTCTCTCTCTGTCTCAAAAATAAATAAACATTAAAAAAAAAAACAAAAAAAAAACTGAGGGTTAATGGGGGTGGGAGGGAGGGGAGGGTAGGTGATGGGTATTGAAGAGGGCATCTTTTGGGATGAGCACTGGGTGTTGTATGGAAACCAATTTGACAATAAATTTCATATATTAAAAAAAAAAAAGAAAAAGAAAACTTGGACTGAGGAACTAGTGTTTGTCTTCTTTACCATTCTGTCCCCACACTTATAGTACCTGTTGTATAACAGGCAGTTGATTTTTGTTTATTTATTTTTGAGAGAGGGGGGAGAGGGGCAGTGGGAGAGAGAGAGAATCCCAAGCAGGCTGCACAGTGTCAGTGCAGAGCCCCATGTGGGGCTTGAACTCACAACCCGTGAGATCATGAGACGGATGCTTATTAACCAACTGAGCCACCTAACAGATAGTTGATTTTTAAAATTGGGGGGAAAAACACATTAGCTTGAACCATAAAATAGTTTTTTAATAATTTTTTTTAAAACTAAGTACCACAAAGTAATTCATACACTAAAGTAGAAATTAATGAAATAGCTAATAAAATCCTTATCCAAGGATGTTCTCTTTGAAAAGGCCATTAATAAAGAATTGGCAGTTATTGAGGAAAAAAAGACTCCGTTTCAACTTTATATATGAGAAAGGTTAAACAGCTATATATATCAAGGAGAATTAAAAATTTTAAAGTTATATGTGTTACCATATACATATATTTCAATATCTATAAAAATACAGAGAATGAATTATCTGGAGAAAACTAAATCATCAAAGTTGACTCAAGATACTATAGAAAACCTGAACAGATATATAAGCAAAGAAAAATATTGTAGTTATGATTGTTTTAAAAAACTAGAATCAACAGTTTTGCAGGCAATAAAAAGTTTTAAAGAGTAGAGAGCCTCTAACAAAATTTTGCTAGATCATTCTATAAGGCTAACATCCCAATAATAAAATGCGAATAGCCCCTAGAAAGCAAAATCTGGACCAGTATCACTTAAGATACATACAAACATCCCAAATAAAGTTCAGCGAACTTAATGGTCTGTTAAAACAATTATAGGAGCACCTGGGTGGCTTAGTCAGTTAGGCATCCGACTTCAGCTCAGGTCATGATCTCACAGTTTGTGAGTTCAAGCCCCTCGTCGGGCTTTGCTGACAGCTCAGAGCCTGGAGCCTGCTTCAGATTCTCTGTTTCCCTCTCTCTCTTCCCCTCCCCTGCTCGCACTCTGTCTCTCTCTCTCTCTCAAAAAAAAAATAAACTTTTTTTTAATTAAAAAAATTATAAAACATAAAACAATTTACCAGGAATATCCAGGGACCTGACCTGTTGTGATTTAATTAAGTATCCAGATTTTAGGTTTCTAACTTGAGCAATGTAACAATGTTGGAAAAAATGGCATTATTTACCTCAATATCTTTTAGGTTGTTTCTCATATTCTAATTCATCTTAGCTTCATCAGCTTTAAAAAAGGAATGAACAACAGATATGAAAAATGAGGATTCAACACAAAAAGTATTACCTTCCACAAAACAAAAATGAATATTATTACACTTTATTTTCTACCAAACCTCTGTAATGTCACTATAGTTATACATTAAGACTTGTACTTCCCGGTCCATTTTATTCAGATTGGGCAGATATCATTGGATAATCACTCACCTAGAATAGACCCACTCATGATTTCAAACAATACACACAATATTTTAACACAAAAAGTATTTTAAGTGCTATAACAAAATTAGTTTTTGCTAATGGGTCAGTATGTTTCTCCTGCCTGGTATCGTTTTCATGCTAACAGAGGTCTTCTGGAGACTGTACTTAACTCAAAATTTCTGAAAGTATGTTCCACGAAACACTAGTACTTTAGTGATAATGGGAAAATTACTGTATAGCCAAACAAGGCTGGGAACTCTGTATACTATATTTCTTGAGGGGGAAAAAAAATTCACATTAAGTGCCTAACAAAAGACTATCCAAAAAAGTTTCATTTTATCTGACCAGTGTATCTCAGACTTTACTATACAGAACTCCCATTCCGAATACCTACTGCGGATGTAATTCCACTTTGGCAGATGCTGCTATAACCGGAAGGAGTGGCTCAAGGATGGAAATGTCAGCATTATGACAGGTGTACAGTTATCTGTTTGGCAAGGAAAGCAATTCAAATTATGTTATCCAGTCAGCTGCTCGCTCTTTTTTTTTTTAATTTGAAATGATACTTTTCAATAGAATAGAAAATCCTTCCCCCTATTCTTTCTATAAATATATGTATAGACTATAATTTCTTGCTGAAAAATCCTACTGACTTACCTGTGTGTTTCTTGTTATCCATAAACAAGAATTTCTCTGAGGTATTTATCAAAAAGTGGGACTGCTCAAAGGTTATATTCATTTTCAACTTCACTAGATAGTGCCATAGAAGTGGAGAACATGGGAAGGGGCACCTGGGTGGCTCAGTTGGTTGAGTGTCTGACTTCAGCTCAGGTCATGATCTTGCGGTGCATGAGTTCCAGCCCCATGTCGGGCTCTGTGCTACAGCTCAGAGCCTGGAGCCTGCTTCAGATTCTGTGTCTCCCTGTCTCTCTGCCCCTCCCCTACTCATGCTCTCTCTCTCTCAAAAACATTAAAAAACATTGTTTTAAAGAAGTGGAGAACATGGGACACCTGAGTGGCTCAGTGGGTTGAGCATCTGACTCGATTTCGGCTCAGGTTATGATTCCAAGGTTGTGGGATTGAGCCCCATGTCAGGCTCCATCTGCTTAAGATTCTCTCCCTCTGCCCCTCTCCCCTGTTCACGCATGCTCTCTCTCTCTCTCTTTCTAAAAAAAAGAAGTGAGAACATCATTGTCTTGCCAATTTACAACCCCTTCACCCAATAAAGTATTATTTCCTTGTAATCCTACTTCTGGTATGTGCTTTATAGTGAGTTGAGCATCTTTTCACATCTGTTTATTGTTAAACATTATAACTTACCAATTCATGCCATGTTCCTTTGTTAAAAAAATATAAAAGAATTGTAGGATTCTTAAAAATAATATTCTAGATAATAATCCTTTACCTAGTATTATAAATAACGAACCTTAGCCTCCCCAGATTGTGGCTGTATGTGTATTTATGGTGATACTATCATATTAAAATTTAAAAAATTTAAATGTGGATGCAATCATAGCTTTCATTATTACCCAATAATCTTAATTTTTTACAAGACCCTTGGTTTTCTAGGCTATCAGTTATGTCAACTGCAAATAGATATAATTTTGGATTTTTTCTGAATATTTATAGCGATTATTTTATTAATCTAATAGAAAGATCTCCAAAATAGGATTTAGGAATAGTGGTGATAGGGATATAGTTGTTTTCACCTATTTAATGGAAATCTCTTAGTATAATGTTTGTTTTAGTTTGGAGGTAAACAGACTTTGTTGTGGCTCAATTGTTTCCTTCAGTTCCTTATTAACTTCTTTATTAGAAATGCCTGCTGAGAGGGGTGCCTTGGTGGCTCAGTCAGTTGAGCGTCCAACTTTGGCTCAGGTCATGATCTCACAGTTCGTGGGTTCGAGCCCCGCATTGGGCTCTGTGCTGACAGCTCAGATCCTGCAGCCTGCCTTGGATTCTATGTCTCCCTCTCTCTCTGCCCCTCCTCCACTCATGCTTTCTCTCTCTCTCTCTCAAAAAATAAAGATTAAAAAAAAATTTTTTTTTAAATAAGTAGAGAACATGGAACACCTGAGTGGCTCAGTAGGTTGAGCGTCTCGTTCTTGATTTCGGCTCAAGTCATGATCTCACGGTTCGTGAGTTCAAGCCCCACAAAGAGTTCTGCGCTGCTTGGAATTCTCTCCTCTCTCTCTCCCCCTCCCCTACTCGCTGTTTCTCAAAATAAATAAAAAAACATTTTTAAAAAGTTTAGAAATGCCTTCTGAATATTATCAGATGCTATTTTGACACATTGATATAATATTTTTGTCCTTGAATTTGTTAATGTGAAAGTAGTACTTTGGTCATTAAGGCAGTATGGTTTTGGCACAAGAATGAACAAACAGACCAATGGAACAAAATAAATGGCCTTGAAATACACCTACATATATGTGGTCATCTGATTTACGACAAAGGTTCCTCTGCATTATGGTTGGGACATAGTGGTCTTTTCAATAAGTAGCACTGGGTCAACTGCATAGCTATATTCATAAAAAAAATGAATCTTGGCCCTTACATCACACTACAAACATAAATTCCAGATACATTAGTGACCTAATTGTAAAAGGTAAAGCAAAAGAAATATAAAATATCTTTCTGGGCTTGAGGTAGCAAAGATTTCTTTCTTTTTTTTTTTTTAATTTAAATTCTAGTCAGTTAACATACAGTGCAATATTGGCTTCAGGAGTAGAATTGAGTAGAACTGAGTAATTAGTGAATTACTCAGTTCACCAGGGCTCATCACAACTAGTGTCCTCCTTATTACCCATCACCCATCTAGCCCATCCCCTACCCACCTTCCTCCATCAAACCCTCAGTTTGTTCTCTGTCATTAAGAGTCTCCTGTGGTTTGTTCCCCTATATTTCTCTTTTTTCTTCTTTTCCCCTTTCCATACGTTCATCTGTTTTGTTTCTTAAATTCCACATATGAATGAAATCATATGGTATTTGTCTTTTTCTGACTGACTTATTTCTCTTGGCATAATATACTCTAGCTCCATCCACATTGTTGCAATGGCAAGATTTCATTCTTGTTGATGACTGAGTAATATTCCATCGCATATAAATACCACATCTTCTTGGGGCGCCTGGGTGGCGCAGTCGGTTAAGCGTCCGACTTCAGCCAGGTCACGATCTCGCGGTCCGTGAGTTCGAGCCCCGCGTTGGGCTCTGGGCTGATGGCTCAGAGCCTGGAGCCTGTTTCCGATTCTGTCTCCCTCTCTCTCTGCCCCTCCCCCGTTCATGCTCTGTCTCTCTCTGTCCCAAAAATAAATAAACGTTGAAAAAAAAATTAAAAAAAAATAAAATAAAATAAATACCACATCTTCCTCGTCCATTCATCAGTCAATGGGCATTTAGGCTCTCTCCATAATTTGGCTATTGTTGATAATGCTGAGATAGCAAAGAGTTCTTAAACAGAATACAAAAAGCATTAACCATATGGGGAAAAATGATAAATTTTACTGTATTAAATTTAAGAATCTATTTCATCAAAAAACACAATTAAGAAAGTGAAAAAAGTCACAGAGAATATATTATATATATATATAATATACAATGTAGTATATGTTAATATATGTTAATATGAATATATACATTTATGTAATAAATGTAAAATATTTAATCATATATAGACAAAATGTTAATAAAATATTAAATAAATATATATATAATATATTTGACTCATCCACAATATATAAAGAATCCCTATAGATCAATAAACGACAGAAAATAAAATAGTAAATGGGAAAAAAACTCATATAAGCACTTCAAAAAAAGTGTGTATCCAAATGGCCAATAAAGATATCAAAAGTTGCTCAAGTTCATTATTAAGAAAGTGGAAAAACTAAAACCACAATGTGATAAGTATACACCCTCCAGAATAGCTAAATGGAAAAAATATGTACAAAGTGCTTGTGCATAATGCCATGGAGTGCTCAAGCCTTTGACAATATGCTAGTGGATACTGAAGACAAGATCCCCAATCTTCAGGAAAATCTGGGAAGCAGACAACCAGTAAGTACCTAACTAAGAAAACTTCAGATTCTGATAAGGGCCATGAAGAGAAAAGATATTGGGAAGGAGAATTACTAGAGGGAGACAATTCAGTTGGTCATTTCATCTGACGTATATACAGTATCCCTAGTGGTAGCAGTACAGATTTTATGCAAGAATAGCCGGGTTAAGACTGAGAAAGAAAAGCTACCAAGGTGTCCTAGTCCTACCAGATATTTAAAAGTACTAAAAAGTCCCTAAATAATCAAAATGATGTGGTACTCATGCAGGAACAGACCAGTGGAATAGAACAGAAAGTCTATAAGGGACCCAAAAAATATAGGAAATTTTAATACATGAAGGTATGAGGAAGTAACACTTCTCTAAGTATACCTTTCTGTATATTTTTCACTTTGGGAACCATGTTAATGTTATATATGTTTACACAAAGAGAAGAAAGACCCTACATTGGAATATAAGCAGAAACAAATATTTCCCCACACTACAGGGGAAAAAGCTAACCCAAGAAACTTTTTTTAAAGCTTTATTTTTTAATGTTTATTTTTGAGAGAGAGAACATGAGCGGGGGGAGGAATAGAAAAGGGGGGAGGACAGAGGATCCAAAGTGGGCTTTGCCCTGACAGCGGCGAACCTCATGCAGGGCTCAAACTCATGAATTGAGATCATGACGTGAGCCAAAGTCTGACACTCAACCGAGCCACCCAGGTGCCCAAAGTAGCTTTTTTAAAAAGTAAGCTCTTTTTTTTAAAAGTAAGCCCCAACATGGGGCTTGACTAATGACCCGAAGATCAAGAGCCACACGCTCTACCAAATGAGCCAGTCAGGTGCTCCTAACCCAAGCAATTTTTGAACGACAACTTGACCCTATTCGCTCAGCCCAAAACAGAAACAAAACAAAACAAAAAACAACCATAAACAAATAACTAGCTAGTAGGACTGATTTGCACAATGATATAGATTACCAATTGTGAAACTACTACTTCATATATTCTAGAATCAAGCAAAAAAGTAAATATATTATGGGATTAAGCTAATATAATGGGAGAAAAGCTTATCACTGCTGGAGAAGGTAATTGCAATATGGAGAGAAGGAGGCTAGATGAACCCTGTGGTGTTGGGTTGAAATTGGAGGTATCACTATAAAGTCATATTTTTGTGCATTTTTTAAGTAATCCCTACACCCAAGATGGGACTCCAACTTACCACCCCAAGATCAATGTAGAGTCAGATGCTCTACCAACTGAGCCAGCCAGGTTGCCCCCATGATATTTTTAAATAGATAAATATAGAAATACATATAGAGGTGTGTGTGTGTGTGTGTGTGTGTGTGTGTGTGTTTTCTAGCAGAGAGGACAAAAAAGAAACGACATCCCAGTACCAGTGAGAATATCCAGCACCCAGATCCAAGGAACTTGGAGAAATAGCATATACAAGCACTGAGCAGAGAAAACACAAGATGGTTTTGGAACATTGTGTGGAGGCAGAAAGTAGGGAAGTGCTCGAAAAGTGATTGCAATGTCAAAAGATCACAGTGGCAGTCTGAAGGAGTTCCCACTGGCCAAATATGGGATAATCTGAGTATAACAATATGTCATAATAGTAACAGATTAAGTAAAACCATTTAATAACCCAGTGGCTAAAATAGGAACCCATGAAACATGCTTTATAGAACACCAAATTACTAATGTGGAAGGAATGGCGGAATTAGATTATCACCAATAATCAACCATCACAATAATAATTGATCTGGTAAGAATCATCAATGGATGCTAAAAGTAGCAGGTGAAAGTCTGATGAAAAACAGATGTTTATAGCATCTTAAAAACATCTCTCCACAGGTGTTCCTGGGTGGCTCAGTCTGTTCAGTATCCAACTGTGACTCAGGTCATGATCTCATGTTTATGGGTTCAAGCCCCATGTTGGGCTCCATGCTGATAGCTTGCTCAGAGCCTGGAGCCTGCCTTGGATTCTGTATCTCCTTCTTTCCCTGCCCCTCCCCCGTCTCTGTCTCTCAAAAATAAATAAATGTTAAAAAACTCTCTTTCTTAGAGATTCTAAAAGATTTGTTCATTTTGAGTCAACAACTGGAACCTCAGCAGAAAATCAGTATGTATAAAATAGAACTGAAAATGCAAGTTTTATAACTGAAAAAAACTGAAATGAAAATTTCACTGAATAAGCATAAGTACAGATGGGAGGCATCAGAAGAAAGAGTCAGTGATCACCATGATAGGTCAATAATAATCCAATCTGAAATACAAAAAAGTAAAAACATTGAAAAAATACAGAGGTACCTATGGAACAATACTCATAACTAGAGTTCTAGAATGAGAGTACTGACAGAGTGTGGTAGAACAAAACTATGACCAAACCACCAAAATTCAATAAATAGAAAATCTTATAATCAGACAGAGAAAAATAATACATAAAGTATTGGGGACCAAAAACATGAATAATGCTGACTTAATTAGAAACAATAGTAGCCAGCAATCCCTATCAAAATAACACCAGCATTCTTCACTGAGCTAGAAGAAACAATCCTAAAATATGTATGGAACCACAAAAGACCATGAGTAGCCAAAGCAATCCTGAAAAAGAAAACCAAAGCTGGAGGCATCACAATTCTGGACTTCAAGCTGTATTACAAAGCTGTAATCATCAAGACATTGTGGTACTGGCACAAGAACAGACATATAGATCAATGAAACAAAATAGAGAACCCAGAAATGGACTCAGAAATGTATGGTCAACTAATCTTTGACAAAGCAGGAAAGAATATCCAATGGAAAAAGATAGTCTCTTTCACAAATGGTGTTTGGAAAACTGGACAGTGAGATGCAGAAGAATGAACCTGGGCCACTTTCTTACACCATACGCAAAAATAAACTCAAAATGGATAAAAGACCTAAACATACGACGGGAAGCCATTAAAATCCTAGAGGAGAGGGGCACGTGCGTGGCTCAGTCAGTTAAGTATCTGACTTTGCCTCAGGTCATGATCTCATATTTTGTGGGTTGTAGCTGACAGCTCAGAGCCTGGAGCCTGCTTTGGATTCTGTGTCTCCCTCTCTCTCTGCCCCTCCCCTGCTTGCGCTTTGTCTCTCTCTCTCTCTCAAAAATAAATAAACATTAAAAAAAATTTTTTTTAATCCTAGAGGAGAAAATAGGCAACAACCTCCTTGATCTTGGCTGCAGCAACTTCTTACTTGACATGTCTCCAGAGGCAAGGGAAACAGAAGCAAAAATGAACTACTGAGACTTCATCAAAATAAAAATCTTCTGCACAGTGAAGGAAACAATCAGCAAAACTAAAAGGAAAACAACAGAATGGGAGAAGATATTTGCAAAGGACATATCAGATACAGGGTTAGTATCCAAAATCTATAAAGAACGTATCAAACTCAACACCCAAAAAACAAATAATCCAGTGAAGAAATGGGCAAAAGACATGAATAGACACTTTTCCAAAGAAGACATCCAGATGGCTAACAGACACAAGAAAAAATGCTCAGCATCACTCATCATCAGAGAAATACTAATGAAAACCACAATGAGAGACCACTGCACACTTGTCAGAATGGCTAACATTAACAACTCAGGCAACAACAGATGTTGGCAAGGATGTGGAGAAAAAAGGAATCCTTTTGCATTGCTGGTAGGAATGCAAACTGGTGCATCCACTTTGGAAAAAAGTATGCAGGTTCCTCAAAAAATTAAAAATAGAACTACCCTATGACCCAGCAATTGCACTACTAAGTATTTTAGGTATTTATCCAAAGGATACACAAATGCTGATTTGAAGGGGCACATGGCACCCCAATGTTTATAGAAGCACTATTGACAATAGCCAAAGTATGGAAAGAGCCCAAATATCCATTGACTGATGAATGGATAAAGAAGATGTGGTGTGTGCGCGTGTGTGCGTGCATGTGTGTGTGTGTGTGTGTGTGTAATGGAATATCACTCTGCTATCAAAAAGAATGAAATCTTGCCATTTGCAACAATGTGGCTGGAACTAGAGTGTATTATGTTGAGCAAAATAAGTCAATCAGAGAAAGACAAATACCATATGATTTCACTCATATGTGGAATTTAAGACAAAACAAATGAAGATAAGGGAAAGGAAACAAAAATAATATAAAAACAGGGGGAGACAAACCATAAGATACTCTTAAATACAGAGAACAAACAGGGTTGCTGACAGGATGTTGGGTTGGGTAAAGGCTAAAGAGGTGAGGGACATTAAGGAGGACACTTGTTGGGATGTACACTGGGTGTTATATGTAAGTCATGAATCATTACACTCTATGCCTGAAATTAAAAAATAAAATAAAATTCTGATAATGTAAAAAAAAGACGAAACAATAGTAGCCAAAAGACAATAGAATAACATCTGGAAAAACTAAAAAAAAAAATAGGTCAACTCAGAATTCTATTTCCAGAGAAAATATGCTTTTATAATGAAGATGAAATAAAGACATTTTCAGATAAATGAATATTTAGATTTTTACTAGCAGAACTGCAGTTCTGGTAAAGGAAACTCTTCAGGTTAAAGAGAACTGACTTCAGATGAAAATACAGTCTCAACAGGAAGGAAGAACATCAGATATAGTCAATATGTGGATAAATATAACATATGCTTCCTTCTTTATAAGTTATTAAAATATATAACTGTTTAAACCAAAATAATGGAATGTATGTGGCTGAAATATGTATGCCAACAGTAGGACAAAGAATAAGAAGTATAAATGAAATGATATTGTTTACAAGGTTCTCGTATTTTACATGGAGTGGTACAAAATTAATTCTAGGTAAACTATGTTTAAACAAGAATGCATATTTTAATCCCTAGAGCAACCTCTAACAAGATGCATAAAGGTATAGCTGAGTGCCAACAGAAGAATTCAAATCTATCAGAAAAAATGATCAATTCTCCAAAAAAGACAGGAAAGTAGTTAATAAAAAATGTGGTAAATAGGTATCAACCAAATAGTAAACATAAATCCAACCAAGTTAATAATAACATAAATATAAATGGACTAAGTATTTCAATGAAAATCCAAGAGACTGTCATACTGGGTAACAAATGTAAAACCCAAATTACATGATATCTATCAGAAGTGTATATTAAATATAAAATCACAGGTAGGTTCAAGAAAAAAAATGGAAAAAGATATATTAGCCAAACAGTAAGCATAAGAAAACTATAGTGACTGTACTGATACTAGACAAAATAGACGTTAAGACAAGAGATACACAGAGACACCTGGGTGGCTCAGTCAGTACAATGTCTGACTGAGGCTCAGGTCATGATCTCACAGTTTCTGGGTTTAAGACCTGCGCCGGGCTCTGTGCTGACAGCTCAGGGCCTGGAGCCTGCTTCAGATTCTGTGTCTCCCTCTGTCTGATCCTC
Organism: Puma concolor; assembly: GCF_028749965.1. NCBI lineage: Eukaryota > Metazoa > Chordata > Mammalia > Carnivora > Felidae > Puma > Puma concolor. Next base: position 45,819,931 of record NC_141681.1, read on the forward strand.
CCGCCGCTCATGCTATGTCTCTGTCTCTCAAAAAGGAATAAACGTTAAAAAAAATTTTTTTAAAGACAAGAGACATAGAGAAATATTTCATAATAGAAGGGTAAATTCATTGGGAACACACACAATCATAAATGTGTATACACTATTTAACAGGCTTAAAAATACATGATAAAAACTGAATGAACTAAAGGGAGAAATAGAATTTGTATTTTCATGTATCTTCTACTTCACATATATTTTCCTATTTGCAAAATGGGACTTAATAAGATTGGCCTTGACATTGTCAAATAATTTGTAAAGTCTTATATTCTTTTTTTTTTTAACATTTATTTATTTTTGAGAGAGACAGAGATAGACCACGAGCGGGAGAGACAGAGAAGAGAGGGAGACACAGAATCAGAAGCAGGCTCCAGGCTCTGAGCTATCAGCACAAAGCCCAAAGAGGAGCTTGAACCCACGGACCATGAGATCATGACCTGAGTTGAAGTTGGACACTTAACCAACTGAGCCACCCAGGCACCCCAAGTCTTATATTCTTGAGAGAACTACTGTATCAAAACATTTGAAATGGGAGGATGCTACAATGATGGATAAATCCTGGTGGGCTTATTCTATTTATTTCCTGAACCAAACCCAGGACATAACAAATTCAATTATTAGTCACCTGAGAAACTTCTGAAGATACTTTTCCTAATGTTCACTTTTCAATCTTCTTCATCAGGAAGACTATATATATATATGTATATATGTATATGTATATATATGTATATATATGTATATTATATATATATACGTATACATATACGTATATATGTATATATATATACACACACACACACATATACATAGCTCAAAAATACTTGAAGCAAAACTTGATAGAACTAAAGGGAAAACAGTAATAGACACACCTTATAGTCCCCCCACCCTTATCCTCAGAGGACACATTTCAAGACCCTCAGGTGATGACCAAAAGGGTGGATAGTAAGCCCCATATAGACTGCTTTTTTTCTATACATACATACCTATAATAAAGCTTAATTTATAATTTAGGCACAGCAAGAGATTAACAACAATAATGAAATAGAACAATTATAACAATATGGTGTAATAAAAGTTACGTGAATGTGTCATTTTCTCTTAAACTATCTTATTGTACTGTACTCACCCATCTTCTTATGATCTGATTTGATAAAATGCCTAGTAATGAAACGAAGTGAGGTGAATGATTTACACATTCTGACACAGCATTAGACTACTACTGACCTCACCAAAGGATTGTCTGCTTCGGGAAGGCAACTGATGGCTGGCAACTGAAGCTGGAGAAAAAGAAACGGCCGATAAGGTGGGGAACAATTTTATCAACCATCTTAACCTAACAATTTATAGAACAACATCGTCACAACTGCAAGAAGGCGAAAAACCGAGAGGAGGAAGGAATGGAAGGCGGGAGAGCGAGCTAGCACGGGGGACCATTCCGTGTCGTCCTGCTCCCAGTTCTGTTATATCCTGGTTCTGTTTTAGTTCTGGGATATTTTTATTGAGTACTTGATGCATATATATTTGAGCATATATACTAAGCATCTGCTGCGCCCCTAGTACATACATTATGTGCTTGTTGGTGCCAAGTGCATTCTAAGCCATACTAGGGCTTCCTCAGCTACAAACACAAAACGGGCTCGCAGAACTCGCTTCGTCCATTTCTGGGCAGCCTTGAAGCCCCTCCCCTAGTAGCCCACCGTCAAACCCTAAATGCCGCCCGGCGATCTAGCTCTCTCCCGCAGGCATTCGCGCTTGCGCACTCCGAGCAACAAGTTGGGGCGGGGGCGGGCCCTCCCTACCGAAGACTACATTTCCCACAGGCCTGTGCTCGTAGTTTCCTTCCGGCTTTCTTGCTGGTGTCGGCTCCGAGAGGTGAGTTGGTCGCGTGCATTGAGGAAATGGGCGCGGGGGCGGCGCGGGGGTGGCGCGGGCTTCTGTGTGAACTGGGTTGCAGTGACTGTGGAATTTGTGACGCTACTGGGCATTGGGTGCCCTTAGGCGTCCTTTCCCTTTCCGCTTAAGGGCCGCACAGATTTCCCGGCCCAGAATGGCTTCGAGTTAGATGCATGAACCCCAGAGTGAAGGCCCCCAACAAAAAGACGGTTTCGAGAACTGCTGCTCTCAGAACCACGGTTTAATCAGAGCTCCCTCGTAAAGGAAATTCGGAGACGGATTCCAGACGTGGCCTTTGTACTCGGCCTTTCTCTGAAGGCTGAGCTTTACCTCCCGGCTCCCTCTTTAATTTCCATCGGGTTTGTGCGTGGTGATGGTGGGAGCAAGTGTGATAGCGGGGGTGTGTTCTGAGTTAGCCAGGTCGGGCTGAGTTCCAAGAAAGGCTCAGTGTCTCAAGATTCCCGTCTTTTTTTCCCCAATCCTGCTGATCTTTAGGAAGGAGAGAAAGAGGAAATAACCATTTTTATGTCTATATCTATTTGTCTATCTAAAGTATATGAGGACGAATTTGTATTTCTTTGTTCCGTGAAATGTAACTTTTATTTTTCTGTGCATGGTTTAAAACCTTTGAGTCTCCTGAGAAAGAATAAAAATCAGTGCGGACTGAAAAGAGAAAAAGCATTTGCATTAATCAGGCTGGGAGACAGGAGAGAGATAAAGCCAGCTGCAAAATAGAAATTATTATTTCATGCAGCAACTGTAAAATGCGATCACAACTCCCTCTTTGAGAGATTACAGCTGTTTTACCAGTGAAGCTCCACACTTGCTTTGCTATTTTTTATTTTTATTACTGGAGATACCCAGTTGCTAAACTACCCTCCCTTCAAGATAGCACTTAGTCTCCAATTAATCCTAGCCTTTCCTAGTCTTACCTCAGAAACCAACCATTCTAGAATTGTTCCCCGCTTCCCATACATTCTCTTCAAAGTCCTTCAGTTGGAACTCAACCCTTTACAAAAGAGCTTTTCTTCTCCTCCTCCATTGCATTCCAACCCATCCTGTGGAATTTCCTCCCTCTCTTAAATCAATAAATCTGATTTTGTTGGACTCTACAGGCTTGTTCCAGGTAGTCTTTAACTGGTTAGGCTTTAACACGGGAAATATCCTATCCATAGACCTGGAGCTTTGCTCTTCTTTCCCAGTGAATGATAGGGGTGATGAGGTTACTTCCTGCCTCCTCTCCTGTGGGTATTCACATGAACATTTGGCAGTCATTTAATTCCTCCTGTGAGCTGTTGCTTTCTAATCATTTAAATGGCTTGCAAGTAAACCTCCTGAAGGGAGGCCAACTGCAGAGCTTTATTTTAGGCTTTGATTTGTTGAGAGGATTACAGTTCACTTGGAATCATATGCTAGGTGTCTTTGATCTTCACCTCTGCCCTGAATTCACAAGCAGGGAAAGTTTGGAGATGGTTTAATTGTGACAGGGTTTTCTGCTTTTGAGGCTTGTAAGGAGTTGCAGTGTGACAGGGTTTTTAAGGGAGAGTACTGTGTTAACAAGGGAAGGGAACAGAAGATGCTGGTAGAAATTTGAGAAATGGTTTGAAGTTTTTGACAACATGAGTTGTTTCAGGCCATATATTTATGTGGTTTTATGAGAGGCAGTTTAGTTATGGTACTAAATTACCAGTGTTCTAGTCCTAAAACTGTCAGTTAGAGCTGGGTGAATCAGAGTAATTTATTTCATTTCTTTGTGCTACAGTTCTTTCATCTTTAGGAGGATAATGACAGAACCTACTGTATAGGATTGCTTTGAATAGGTGAATTAATATGTATAAAGTCCTAAGGGGGCACCTGGGTGGCTCAGTCTTTGGGCGTCCAACTTGGGCTCAGGTCATCATCAGTTCGTGAGTTCCAGCCCCTCATCAGGGTCTGTGCTGACAGCTCGGATGAGATGTTTAAAAAAAATTCTGTGTCTCCGTCTCTCTCTCTGCCCCTCCCCCGCTCGCACTCTGTCTCTCTCTCTCAAAAATAAATAAAAATTACAAAAATAAAAAATAAAGTCCTCAGATAATGCTTGACACATAAAAAGTGTTCAGTAGATTTAATAGTTACTATTATGTTGTAATTCCATTTTTTTCACATTTGCTTCATCCATCCACATACTCCCTTTTGTAAATTGTTGTTAATCAAGAGGAATTGCTTATCAATATGAAGTTTGAAATTTATTAGCTAGCATTGTAAGAAAGAGCAAGGCTGAGCTCAAATTTTTTATGGAAGAAGAAAAGAGCAGAAGATAATTTTCTTTAATAATTAGGGAAAGGAGTATATAGTATTCTTCATCTTCAGTGCTATAGCTGACTTTTATTTAATGTTTATTTGCTACTTTAAGTGCTTTCTTATATGTATTGTCTTATTCTTATAATAACCCTTTGAGATAGAATTTATAATTATCAACTTTTTTTTTTATAGGAGGCGACTAAGGCTGAAAAGTTAAGTAACATGTCCAAGATCACACAGTTAATAACTATCAGAGCTGAGATTTATATCCTGGAAGTGTCACACCAAAGCCCATTTTAGTAATTATAACAGTATACCAACTCTCATCATTATGCATACTTAAAAAAATTCTTCCTGCCTTACTCAGTAACCTTTCATGATTGAAGGAAGAGATATTAATCTGATGACAGCTAGAATCATCAAGTTTTGTCCAGATTATACTGAAGCTATGAGGTCTGGAGGTAATGGATTTCCTACAGTAAGATTTATGCTGGGGCGCCTGGGTGGCTCATTTGGTTGAGTGTCTGACTTTGGTTCAGGTCATGGTCTCATGGTGTGTGGCTTTCAGCCCCAAGTTGGGCTCAGTGCTAACAGCTCAGAGCCTGGAGTCTGCTTCAAATTCTGTGTCTCTCCTGCTTGTGCTGTCTCTCTCTGTCTCTCTCTCTCTCCCCCCTTCTTCCTCAAAAATAAACAAACTTAAAAAAAAAACTGAAACATGAAAAAAAAGAATTTATAAAAAAAGATTTGTCACATAGGTTTTTTTTTTTTATTTTATTTTAATTCCAGTACAGTTATTGTCTCACAGTTTTTATTTTAATGATGATTTATACAAAGTCAGACTAGTAGGGCAAGGAAATACAATAGTTGTTGGAGGCTTCATAGGCATCTTAGCCTAGTGGATTGGCTCAGAAGCAAAATGAAGTCATTTCTAAGATATGAAAGGAAGCAGTGATGAGACAGCTGTCAGTACTTAAAATACATCAGTCAGGGACTTCTTACCATTGATTTCTAGATAGTACTCCAGCATACATGGGCAAATTCAGTCATAGACTTGGTTCATGAATTAAAAGTTGAAGTAAAAAAGAAGTCACTCAGGAAAAACAGCTATTCTTAGAATATTCTGAGTTTTTTTTTCTCAGGTCAACAGAAGACTGAAAGAAGACCTTGAAATGAGAAAATCTTTTCCTTATTTGGAGTATTTATGTGCTTTAATATGTTTAATGTGGTGGTGTGTGTTGCTGGCTCTTACTGTAAACATTTTAACTGTTTCTCCTAGGTATACATGTGATTTTTTTCTGTCAAAATAGTGTAATACTACAGATGTTGGGATTTTTTTGTAAACACACTGGTTTCACCCATTTCATCAAAATTAGGGCAACATTATCACTTTAAAAAAAATTTTTTTTAAGGTTTATTTTTGACAGAGAGAGAGACAGAGCATGAGCGGGGGAAGGGCAGAGAGAGGGAGACAGAATCTGAAGCAGGCTCCAGGCTGTCAGCACAGAGCCCGACGCAGGGCTCAAACTCACAGACCGCAAGACCATGACCTGAGCCAAAGTCGGACGCTTAACCGACTGAGCCACCCAGGCACCCAACATCATCACTTTTTAATATTTGCCTAGTTTTCAGTGGTGTAGATGCATTACTGTTTAATAATTTTCCCAGTTAGATTCTTTTCAGCTTTTATTCATTGTAAACCTTATCTGTCAGCATATCTCTGCAGACATCTTCATGAACATGTGTGAGTAGTTCCTTTATTTTTTGGGTAATGTTTATTTATATTTGAGAGAGAGAGAGTGCAAGCGGGGGAGGAGCAGAGAGTGAGGGATACACAGAATTCGAAGCAGGCTCCAGGCTCCACGCTGTCAGCACAAAGCCCAACGTGGGGTTCGAATTCACGAAACTGTGAGATAATGTCCTGTGCCGAAGTTGAACGCTTAACTGATTGAGCCACCCAGGTGCCCAATCCTAGGCAGGCTCCACACTGCCAGCGCAGAGCCCGATGTGGGACTCAAACTCATGAACCATGAGATCATGACCTGAGCCGAAGTCAGATGCTCAACCAACTGAGCCACCCAGACACTCTAGGAGTAGTTCCTGTAGTCTCAAATGAAGCTCTGGGAACTGGTTCACAGGATTTGTATAGTTATAACATTTAAATGCTGCCTCACATAATTCTAAATTTGGGCCAAGGTAGTGTCCATTTTCTCATGACCTTGCTAATAAGGGACATCATCAGTCTTTTAGACCTTCCAGTCATGTCACTGTAAAAATAAATTGTTTTTTGTTTTATATACATCTTCGTAATTAGTAGTGAGGTTTAATATCTTTTGAAAGGTTATTTCTATTTTTTATTGAATTGCCCTTGGTCAGGTTCCACTCAATGAAATAGAAATCTAGTCTTGAGAGGCAAAAACCTAAAGTTGAAAGGTAGTGTTTTAGTTAGAGAAATGTGGACTCAAAACAAAGCTTTGCCACTTGATAGCTGTGACTTTGGGCAAATGATTTCCCCCCTGAGCATTAGTTTCCTGATCTCTTGAGAGATGAGAATACATTGCAGAGCAGTGCTGAGGGTCATCAGGTGATGTATATGAAGCACCCAGCACGTAACAGTTCTCAATGAATGGTGGTGGTTGACTGACTGCAGTGGTCAGGGATCCCCTTGTCTCCACCTTGGATACTGAAAGAGAGGGGGAACGTGCACAGGCTGTCATGATATGAGAGGTCCTGATTGGGAAACAGAGTAGTGAGTGGTCTTGGCTGGGGAAAGGCCAGTGCAGTTTTACAGTGGTAGCAGCTGCCAGGCTCAGTCTGTGGTTTTCAGTCTTCGTATTTAGGAAGTTCAGACAGGATCCTGGAGGGCTCAAGAGGCCGTATATGGATGGTGTCGCATTTTCTCAGCCCTGAAAATTTGTACTGGAGGGAGGAGGAGTCCGATGTCAGGACCAGATCCACATTACTAGATAGGAAACTGGTCACAAGTCCTCAGAAGTGTTTGGGCTTTTACATCAAATCCATTATTGTTCAGCTGGGTTCCTTCAAGGCTTGGATTTCTTCAGACTCCTACTCTCCTCCAGGTTTTGTGGGTATGGGATCAGGGTGAGTAGAGTAGTGGGGAGTAGTTAAGAAGTAGGAATGGAAAAGAAAAAAGCTCACATTAACATTAAGTCCTTTTGGAATCTCTGAGGTACATTTGGTTTCATGGCCTCTTTTTCTTCCAGATCTGGCTTATCTGGACTCTGCGGTTCTCCAAAGAGAAATCTTGAAAAGGACTGACCAGTTCTTGCATTTTGAAACCATGGCCCATGTAAGTTATGTTTTTTTTTTCCTTTTTGAAATATTGTTGATCTCTAGGTCATGTGTACATACTTGTTCCTTATCTTGAAGCTCTTATTTAACAGAACTCCATCCAAGAACATGCTGTCATTCCTGTGAGGATTGGGGACCGACAGCCCAGTGTCCTTTCTATATGCCCTTCCATTTTTTTCCACTGATGTGCACTGTCTCCTAGCTACTACAAAATCTGTCAAGAGCCATGAGCAAGCAAAAGTGAAATGCCTTGAGAAAAATGCAGGCATTCTCTGCAGAATGTCCCCTTGTTAACATTTCCCAATAAACAGCTTTTGATTTTAATATTTAAACTTCAGAGTAAGTTTATTTCTCTGAATACAATGATTTTTAGTCTGGTTTTATGTAGGAAAAATTTGTGTCCCCAATACACAATTTGACATCTTTTCAAAGTTTTTTGAACTTTTTATTGGCATATAACATACAGAGAGGAAAGCGCATGAATCATAAGTGTGTAGCTGAATGAATTATCATAAATTGAGCACATCTATGCTGTCAGCACTCAGGTTGAGAAAGAGAATATTACAGGTACCTCAGATGCCCCCTCTTTCAGTCACTCCCTACCCACCCAGCCCAGATACAACCACTGTCCTGACTCCTAACACCGTAAATGAATTTGCCATTTTTAGAACTTTGTGTAAGTGAAATTATATAGTTCAGTGCCGCCTTTTTTTTAACGAAAAATAATGTGTGGGAGAGTCTTGTTATATTTCAAACATAGTTGCTAGACTGTTAGAACCACCTGCAGATGTTTTGAGATGCATACAGATATCATTAAAGAGGATGTGTGTATCTGGTGCTGCTGGTGATAAAGGAGGTGTCAGAACAGCATACTGAGTGTGAGACATCCCGTTGTTATGTTCTTGTTAGAAATGCATTTTCATAGTGCACTTAACATGTAGCCCCTGTGTAGTATAAAATGAGTTTCTAAAAAGTTGGGAAAGTATTGAAGAAATTGTGGGGAAAGAAACAAAGCAAATGAGAAAAGTGAATTCAGTAAAAGAGACAAAATACAAAAGATGTGTGCTCAGTAACCCATGTGTACTATAATTCTATACTGGAGGGAAATGGAGGCTAGTTGGAGACTTGGAATTGATTTATAATGCAGCGTAATTCTTTGCTTCTAAGTGATGGGAAAATAGGCACCTGTTTGATGATGTAGTATTAGAATGTCTGATATTCAGGGATGGGTTATTGATATTAAGTGAGAGATCCTTGTTTTGAATTTTCTCTGAAGATCTGTGGTTTGATGAAAGAGAATTTGGTCCTATTTGTTTACAGGGAAAACTCCAGATTTCTCCACAGAGTTGTTTTCCAAGTACATATGATGAGGCTTAGTATTGATTGGTCTCAGTCTCTGTATGTGTTGAGATCTTATGGTATGAAAGGCTTTTCGAATTGGGTGGATTAGGTAAGGGCTGTAATTGGGGCCTTGTATTGTAAGGCATAAAATTTCATGTGCCGACCTGATACCTTTATCGGGGCTCCAGAGGCCTAAATGTGAGTTCCCTGCTCTTGTCAGAGCAGAAAAGACTCCCCACAGCTAGTTTTCCTATCAGGCAGATGACCTAAACCCTTCCTGGTTCTCACTGTAAAGGGTTTCACCTTCCTGCCAGCACACAGAATTATTCAGACAAGCCAATCACATTCTGTGGGAATCAGGGACACCTTACCCTCTTTTTTACTACAAAGCCTGCCTCCCACAGACCCTGCTTGTTCACTCCATTCCTGAGTGCAACCCCTGTGTGGCCCTGCATGATGTGTGGTGCCCTCCTATCCCGGGCTGTGAGTATACATGTCTAATAAATGCTGTCAATCTCATCTGTCCAGCATCCGGTATTGAGCCGCCTCATACTGATTAGGGCAAGGGATCTCTCCCTCGCCAGTGCCTGTGATTCAGAAATAATCAGCAGAACTGCGAATAGAGAGATCAAGAATCATCTCCTGTAAACCCTGAGAGAAGAATACCAGGAGCAAAGTTCCTTGTGTAGTTTTATAGGATGTACTGGTTTAGAGCAAGGTTTCTCAACCTTGGGACTATTAATATTTTGAGCCAGAGAATCTTTTATTGTGGGGGCTGTCTTTTACATTGTGGGATGTCTCAGAGTATCCCTGGCCTTTACCAACTAGATGCTTGTAACACTCACACCCTTTCCCCCCAGTTGTGACGACCAAAACTGTCTCCATACGTGGTCAGTTGTCTTCTGGGGAGTAAAATCATGCCTTAGTGAAAACACTGGTCCAGGGTGATATCATCATGGTTCAGTGTCCTCTAACTAGGAATGAGGAAGGGTGTTCGGTGAGGGGTGGTAGATGATAAAGAGTAAGGTCATCTAGGTGCATAAGTAATAGACAATGTAGGCTGTGAGAGCTGAGGAAGATTTTTGAAATTGTATTGAAATAAAATATCTGAATAGGAAAAGAGAATGGTTGAATCTGATATATTAAAAATGTGGACTGGCATGTAGCAATTATTTTAAAGTTTACTAAAGAATTGGTCCTTAGGGCGCCTGGGTGGCTCAGTCGGTTGAGCGTCCAGCTTTAGCTCAGGTCATGATCTCACACTCCATGAGTTCGAGCCCCGCGTTGGGCTCTGTGCTGACAGCTCAGAGCCTGGAGCCTGCTTCAGATTCTGTGTCTCCCTCTCTCTCTGCCCCTCCGCTGCTCATGCTCTGTCTCTCTCTGTCTCAAAAATAAATAAAAACATTTAAAAAAAAAAAAAGAATTGGTCCTTATAGGGAAAATCTGACTTTATGATTAACTTGAGTCTGTTTTCTTAGAAGAGGTATTGTTGTACGTTTGGGACCAGTTTTTATCAATATTTTTTTCATGATCATTAAAGGGCAAAGAAGGTGGAAGACATATTTTCCATGAATTTGTGGTGGAGACACATAGCTTGCTGAAGGCTTGTGTATATTGTTTCATTTAATTGGGACTTTTTTGGGTCATTTTATTCATTTCCAGATATTTTGGGGTAGAAAATTAATCTTATCTTCAACCACAGGACTATTCAAGACACATAGCACTGTACTTCAGTGATACCAATTTTCTTACTGTTCCCTATACATACATTTTTAGCCCTACCCTCTTTGCTTGTTATGTGGCCCCTTCTCTGCATTGCAGTCCTCGATCTTTTAAGTCCTCTTTTCTTTTAAGAAATATTTCATTTATTTTCACAGGTAATACATGAGGTGTTTTTTGTTTCTGTTTGTTTTTTTTTCAGGGTTCAGTGACATTCAGGGATGTGGCCATAGACTTCTCACAGGAAGAATGGGAATTCCTGGACTCGGCTCAAAGAGACTTATATAGGGATGTGATGTGGGAGAATTATAGTAATTTCATCTCACTTGGTAAGGCTATTTATCCCAAATTACGTTGGCTTTCTCTTCTGCCAATTTCAGGACTATGATTTGAGAAACAAGATATTTTTTTTCTCTGTGTTCCAAAGGAATGGTTTCAGCATTGTTAGTTTGGAAATAGGCCACTTCATCGCTTTCATCCTGCTATATCCTTCATATTTTCTCCAGTCTCTGTAATTTCCTTGTTTCACTGATATCCAAGGGACTGGGTTTGAATTCTGGATTGCTTACAACAGAAGCATTGTCCAAGAAATCAGATTTTATATTATATTTGAGCCCAGATTTGATACAAATGCTCAACACTCTTTCCTAATCCACCTGCAAGAAGAATACCTAAACATAGGGGTTTTGAGTCTGTCTAAAAACCAGGGGAGCCTGTAGAACTTGTACAGCACGAAATGGATTCACAAACTTCAAGTAAATGCATTCTGTTTCTTATAACAGAGATATTCAGTTCTACATGCTTTGAGGTTGAAATTTAAAATCTAAGAACTTTGCACTTAACATTGAATGGATAATCCTATAAAGGATCAGAAGATGTGTCAGGAAGATACTCTCCTTTCAGCAAATTGATAATGATAAAAAAGTTAATACACTCACATATTATATGTATATATACATATAACTGTATATACTTGTGCTTAGATACTATTCTTAGTATTGTGCATTATTAATTAATTATCACAACTCTGTAAGAAATATACTATCATTATCCTCATTTCAGATGAGAAAACTTAGGCATAAGAGGTTAATAATTTGCTGAGGTAACACAGCAACAAAGGCAGGATTTGAATTCAGGCAGTCTGGATCCAGATTCTTACTGCCTCTCAAGAGAGTTTGTATGAGTTTAAATTATATTAAGGCCTGTTCGTAACCATCTATTCCTAAGGTTACCCTAATATGAGTGTTCTTCAACTCCCTTGCATTTCTTCACTCTTAGGCTCCATAAAGTACCATTTTGATCTGTAATTAATGACAAATTTAACCAAATTTGAACCTGACTTTTGGACTTACAGTTTCATGTCACATTACCTTTTAAGCAGAACCTTCCATTTCTAAACCAGATGTGATTACCTTATTGGATGAAGGGAAGGAGCCCTGGATGGTTATAAGGGAAGGGACCAGAAGACACTACCCTGGTGAGTGAGGGCTGAGCAGGATGGGGAATTAATTACTACAGGTAATAGCTAAACCTGTTAGCCTTGAGAGGTTGTTGGAAATCTCTCTTTGAGAGCCCATGGCCTATGGAGAAAAGGCCTGAGACCTGGGAAACAAATTAAAATCTTTTTTTTTTTTTTATGTTTATTTATTTTTGAGAGAGAAAGAGAGAGACAGAGTGCAAGCAGGGGAGGGCAGAGAGAGAGGGAGATACAAAATCCAAAGCAAGCTCCAGGCTCTGAGCTGTCAGCACAGAGCCCAATATGGAGCTCAAACTCATGAACCATGAGATCATGACCTGAGCTGAAGTCGGACGCTTAGCGAACTGAGCCATCCAGGCGCTCCCAAATGAAAATCTTTTAAGACTAGAGTCCAAAGGAGCTGCCTGTTGACCTGTATTACAACTCTTCTCATCTCTCATATTTTTCTCCTACTACAAAGAGAGCAGCTATTCTCAATGGAAGATAAAAAGATGATAATAAATATGAGGTGAAATCAACAAGATAGAAAAAGTAGAAGAAAATTAATAAAGCCAAAAGTTGATTTCTTGAAAAGATCAACAAAATTGGTAAATACCTAGCTTGACTCATTTAGAAAAAAAGTGCTCACTTTGGCAATACATGTTCTAAAAAAAAGAAAAAAAGAAACACAGTATCAGTTTTTAACACTAGGAATGAAAGAGTAACAGAGTTATTGCTTCACATCCTATAGCCATTAAAAGAATAATAAAAGAATACCATGAATAATTTTATGCCAATAAAATGGACATCTTAAGTGAAATGGAAAAATTCCTTGAAAAACGTAATTACCAGAACTGACATAAGAAAAAAAATACAAGTAACTGTATATCTATTAAAATAATTTAATTCATAATCAGAAATCTTTCCACAAAGAAAACACCAGGCTCACATGGCTTCACTGGTGAATCCTATTAAATATTTAAGGAAGAAATACCAGCAATGTTAACAAATTCCTTCATAAGAGGAAAGAGCTCTCAACTCATTTTCTGAGAATAGCATAAATGTTACAGTGTGTCCTGACAAGGAAATCACTGAAGGGGGGAAAAATTACAGACTTATTATCCTTCATGAACATAGATGTAAAATCATAAGAAAATGTTAGTAAATCATATTCAGTAATATATAAAAATGATCAAGTACGGTTTATTCCAGGAATGCAAGCTTGGTTTAACATTCTAGAATTAATGTAAAAAAAATTATGTGTAATTCGCTGTATTAACAGAAATGAGGGAAACCATGTGATCGTGTCCATAGATGTAAAAATAGTATATAACAAAATTCAACATCCATTCATGATAAAAATTTTCAGGAAACCAAAAACTGAAGGGAGCTTCCTCAAAAAATGCTGCTAAAAAAAATTACTACATTATAAACTTCATCATACTTGATTAAAGAATCCCAGGGGCGCCTGGGTGGCGCAGTCGGTTAAGCGTCTGACTTCAGCCAGGTCACGATCTCGCGGTCCGTGAGTTCGAGCCCCGCATCAGGCTCTGGGCTGATGGCTCAGAGCCTGGAGCCTGTTTCCGATTCTGTGTCTCCCTCTCTCTCTGCCCCTCCCCCGTTCATGCTCTGTCTCTCTCTGTCCCAAAAAAAAATAAATAAACGTTGAAAAAAAAAAAAAAGAATTCCCCCCTAAGATTGGGAGCAAGGCAAGAGTGCCTACGTTTCCCGTATCTGCTTAACACTGTATTGAAGGTCCTAGCATTGCAATACAACAAGAAAAATAAGAGACATAAAATAAAAAAGAAGTTAAACTCTCTTTGGAGATTGCATGATTATGTACATAGAAAATCCTAACGAATCAAAACAAGTACGCAATAAATGATCACAGTAAGATCACAGAATGCAAGGTTAATATACAAAAATCAATTATATTTTTATATACTGGTAGTGAAAAAATTAGGAAAGTAAGGTAAATTAAGTCAATTAAAAAATTGCAAGCAAATTAAGTCAGTTTACAATAGAGTCAACAAAAAATACTAAGGAATAAATTTGATAAAACATGTAAGACCTCTATGCTAAAAGTCATGGGACATTCCTAAGAGAAAGACCTGAAATGAAGAGAGACCTTTTTGGGGATGAGAAAACTCAGTATTGTTAAAATGTCAATTTTATAGATTTTAAGAATCTGATTCCAAAATCTATATGGCAAAACAATGGACTTAGCATTTCTAAAGTAATCTTGGAAAAGGAAGAATATGTTATAGGACTTAGACTACATGACTTCAAGATACTTCAAAATTTATTATATAACTATGGTAATCAAGACATTGAGTATTAGATAAGGTATAAGTAGAAGATAAGTATTAGATCAACAAACAGGACAGAACAGAGATCCTAAAGGTGGAACTTACACATACTTAAAAGACCATTTATTTTTTTCCTTTTGAGGAAAGGAAATTTTTTTTCAACAAATGGTGCTGGAATAACCGGGAAAACAAGTCTTGACCCCTACTTCATTCGAAAATTAATTTAAGATGGGGGTGCCTGGGTGGCTCAGTCTATTAAGCATCTGACTCTTGATTTCAGTTCAGGTCATGATCTCGCAGTTTTGAGTTTGAGCCCTGCATCAGGCTGTGTGCTGACAGCACAGGGCCTGCTTGTGTTTCTCTGTCTCCATCTCTCTCTGTCCCTTCCCAGCTCATGCACTCTCTCTCTCTCAAAATAAAGAAATAAACTTAAAAAAATTAATTTAGGATGCATTTTAGACTTAAATATAAAAACTAAACATAAAAAATATAAAAAGCCAGATATAGGGGTGCCTGGGTGGCTCCGTCGGTTAAGCGTCCAACTTCAGCTCAGGACTTCAGCTCAGGTCATGATCTCATGGTTTGTGGGTTTGAGCCCCATGTCGGGCTCTGTGCTGACAGCTTGGAGCCTGGAACCTGCTTTGGATTCTGTGTCTCCCTCTCTCTCTGCCCCTCCTCTGCTCATGCTCTGTCTCTCTCTGTCTCTCAAAAATAAATAAATGTTAAAAAAAATTTTTTAAAAGAAAAGCCAGATATAGAAGTTAACTAAATGGGTGCCAGGTGGCTCAGTCGGTTGAGCATCTGACCATTGATTTCAGCTCAGGTCATGATCCCAGGGTCGTGGGATTGAACCCTGCATCATTGTTTGTGCTGAGCGTGGAGCCTGCTTGAAATTCTCTTTCTCTCTCCCTCTGCTCCTCTCCCCAAATTTCACATGCTCGCTCACTGTCTCTCTCAAAAAAAGTTAAATATAAAAAATAAAAAGTTTTAAAACTAAATATAAATTTTATATAAAAAATATGAAAGCTAGGGGTGCCTGGCTAGTTCAGTTGGAGAAGCATGTGACTCTTGATCTTGGGGTTTGAGCCCCATGTTGGTGTAGGAATTAGTAGAAAAAATTAAAAATCACCTTTAAAAAATATATGAAAGCTAAATATAAAGCTTTTAGAGGAAAACTTTTAGAGGAAAACTAGGAGAATGACTTAGTAGTAAGCAAAGTCTTCTTAGGTAAAGGCAATAACCATAAAAATAAAAAATTGACAAATCAGACCTTATCCAAATTTAAAACTTTAATATACCAGTAAAAAAATTATACCAGGGGCGCCTGGGTGGCGCAGTCGGTTAAGCGTCCGACTTCAGCCAGGTCACGATCTCGCGGTCCGGGAGTTCGAGCCCCGCGTCGGGCTCTGGGCTGATGGCTCAGAGCCTGGAGCCTGTTTCCGATTCTGTGTCTCCCTCTCTCTCTGCCCCTCCCCCGTTCATGCTCTGTCTCTCTCTGTCGCAAAAATAAATAAATGTTGAAAAAAAAAAATTTAAAAAAAAAAATTATACCAATAAAAATAGATAAGTCACAGACTGAGAGAAAATAGCAAGAAAATATATCCAACAAAGGAACAACATATACTACAATTCAACACCATAATGATAACCCAAGTAAGAATGGGTAAAAGTTACATCTATACCATGGAATAATGCTAAGCAATAAAAAGAAAGAAACTATTGATAGATGCGATAGCTTAAGTGAACCTCAAGGTAATTGTGAATCTCAAGGTGATTATGCTGAGTGAGAAAAACCAATCACAAAAAGTTATATACCACATGACCTTAATTATGTAACATTTATGAAATATCAAAATTGTAGAGGGGCGCCTGGGTGGCTCAGTCGGTTGAGCGTGCAACTTCGGCTCAGGTCATGATCTAGTGTTCTGTGAGTTCAAGCCCCATGTCAGGCTTTGTGCTGACAGCTCAGAGTCTGGAGCCTGCTTCTGATTCTGTGTCTTCCTCTCTCTCTGCCCCTCCCCCACTCATGCTTTGTCTCTCTCTCTCTCTCTCTCTCTCTGTGTCAAAAATAAATATGAATAAACATTTAAAAAAAAATTTTTTTTAATTGTAGAGATGAAAATGAATTAATCATTGCCAAGGGTTAGGATATAGAAAAGTGAAGGGGTGTTTAGGGCCATAAAGGAGTAACACAAGGGAGTCTTGTGGTTATGGTACAGTGAGTACTTGTTTGTGATGGTGATTATTCAAGTTTATGATAAATTTTTTAAGTTTTTTTTTTATTTTTTTTTATTGGTGGGTGGTGGGGAAGGGGCAAAAAGAGAGGGGGACAAAGGATCTGAAGCAGACTCTCCGAGGACAGCAGAGAACCCGACACGGGGCTCCAACTCACAAACTGTGAGGTCATGACCTGAGTTGAAGGCAGACATTTAACTGACTGTGCCACCCAGGCACCCACCCTACATGATAAAATTTTTAAATTGCATAGGACCATATACAGTTGAGCCTTGAACAATATGCATTTGAACTGTGTGGGTCCACTTATACATGGATTTTTTCCAATAAATATAGTACAATACTACAAATGGATTTTCTCTTCCATGTTTTTCTTCCTTATGTTTCTCTTAACATTTTCTAGCTCACTTTATCATAAGAATACAGTATATACTATCACATATAAAATATGTGTTAATCAAATGTTTACTGTGTCGGGGCGCCTGGGTGGCGCAGTCGGTTAAGCGTCCGACTTCAGCCAGGTCACGATCTCGCGGTCCGGGAGTTCGAGCCCTGTGTCAGGCTCTGGGCTGATGGCTCAGAGCCTGGAGCCTGTTTCCGATTCTGTGTCTCCCTCTCTCTCTGCCCCTCCCCCGTTCATGCTCTGTCTCTCTCTGTCCCAAAAATAAATAAACGTTGGAAAAAAAAAAATGTTTACTGTGTCAGTAAGGCTTCTGGTCAACACTAGGCTATTAGTTTGTTTCTGGGGAGTCAAAAGTTTACTCAGATTTTCAATTGCATGGGGAGTTGGCATCCCTAACCCTGCATTATTCAGGGGTCAACTCTACATACACACAAGGGTGTGTATAACTGGTGAAATCTAAATGAGCTGTATGGATTATACCAGTGTTAATTCTTGGTTTGACTATTATTCTATAGTTATGTAAGATGTTAACATTGAGAGAGGCTGGGTGAAGGTTGCGTGAGACTTTGCTGTTATTTCTTCGTAGCCTCCTAAGAATCTACAGTTATTTTAAACTAAGAAGTAAACAAAAATGTCCCATTAGGGATGATGAGTAAAAGATTTAAACAAAGAGAGGGGCTACTCTTTTTTATGATCAGTGACTATAATTCATTTATATCTGAATCTGTTGTATTAACTTGAGCTGCCATAACAAAATACAATAGATGGGGTGATTTAAACAACAGAAACTTGCTTTCCTATAGTTGTGGAGGCTGGAAATCTGAGATTAGCATTTGGGTGCTCCAGTAAGGGCTGTCTTCCCGGCTTGCAGATCATCCCTTCTCATATTGTCCTCATATGCCTGAGAGAGAGAGAGAGAGAGAGAGAGAGACAGATCTCTTAACAAGGCCACCAGTCCTATTGGATTAGGAGCCTGATGACTTCATTTAACCTTAATTACCTCTAAAAGCACCATTGCCGAATACAGTCACATTGGCTGGTTAGGGCTTTAGTGTATAACTTTTTTTTTTTTCAACGTTTATTTATTTTTTTTTGGGACAGAGAGAGACAGAGCATGAACGGGGGAGGGGCAGAGAGAGGGAGACACAGAATCGGAAACAGGCTCCAGGCTCTGAGCCATCAGCCCAGAGCCCGACGCGGGGCTCGAACTCACGGACCGTGAGATCGTGACCTGGCTGAAGTTGGACGCTTAACCGACTGCGCCACCCAGGCGCCCCTTTAGTGTATAACTTTGGAAGGACACAATTCAGTCCATAGCAGTATCTATCTATATAGGATCCAGTTTCTTTCCAGGTTCTGTTTTGATTAGTTTAAATGTCTTTGGTTGCCTAAAAATGTATTCGTTGATTGAGTACCCAATTTAGCACTGTGCTGGACACCAGTGGAACAATTGTGAACAAGAATGATAGGTTCCATCAGTCAGTTTATGTTTTAACAGGAGTAGGACATTAAGTAAACAAGTAAATGAATAAATAATATTAGGTGGTGACAAGTATTTTTAAGAAAAGTGAGGGGCTCTTGGGAGACTCAGTTGGTTAAGTGTCTCACTCTGGAGATGGAACCTTGCATCAGGCTCTGCACTGACAGCACAGAGCCTGCTTAGGATTCTCTCTCTCCCCTCCCCTCCACCGCCTGTGTGCATGTGCTCTCTCTCTCTCAAGCTTAAAAAAGTGAGAAGAGTAAGGGAATAGAAATTAGCAGGTGTAGACAGGTTTATTTTAGGCTGGTTAGGGTTTTTGAGGAGGCAATAGTTGAGTGGAGACATGAAAAAGAACTCAGGTTATAGGAATATCTAAAGCAAAAGCAGATCTAGGGGCATCTGGGTGGCTCAGTCAGTTTGGCATCTGACTTTGGTTCAGGTCATGATCTCACAGTTGTGAGTTCGAGCCCCACGTCATGTCAGGCTCTGTGCTAACAACTCAGAGCCTAGAGCCTGCTTCGGATTCTGACTCCTCCTCTCTCTCTTTGCCCCTCCACCACTTACGCTCTGTCTCTCTTTCACCCTCTCTCAAAAATAAACAAACATTAAAAAAAAAAAAGTTCTGATAGAACAGCAAATGTAACAGCCTTGGGTTGGGAGTTGGAAGTTTTGTGTTTGAGGAAAAGCAAGAAGGCCAGGATGATTAGGATGATTATCCAAAGTTAAGGCACATGACTTTTTTTTTAATTTTTAATTTTTAATTTTATTTATTTATTTATCTATTTATCTATTTATTTATTTATTTTAAATATGAAATTTATTGTTAAATTGGTTTCCATACAACACCCAGGGCTCATCCCAACAGGTGCCCTCCTCAATACCCATCACCCACCCACCCCCCCCCACCCCCCATCAACCCTCAGTTCTCAGTTTTAAGAGTCTCTTATGTTTTGGCTCCCTCCCTAACCATTTTTTTTTTTTTTCCTTCCCCTCCCCCATGGTCTTCTGTTAAGTTTCTCAGGATCCACATTAAGAGTGAAAACATATGGTATCTGTCTTTCTCCGTATGACTTATTTTACTTAGCCTAACACTCTCCAGTTCCATCCACGTTGCTACAAAAGGCCATATTTCATTCTTTCTCATTGCCACGTAGTATTCCATTGTGTATATAAACCACAATTTCTTTATCCATTCAATAATAGCCAAATTATGGAAACCTACTTTAAAAAAAAAAAAAAAAAAGAATAGTTTCAAAGTCTCTTCATGTCCCCAGTGTTTCCTCACTAAGCTAAATCTAGCTTTCTGGTGAAGAAATATATTTTATCATGTTAAGGAAGTAACTATACATTCCTGTTATTTTGAGTGCTTTAAAAATAAGGAATGAGTGTTGAATTATGTGAGATACCTTTCCAGTGTCTGTAGAAACAATTACATGATTTTTTATCCTTAGAATAATTAATATGATAAATTATTTTAGATTTCCTAGTATTGAACTGCCCTTGCATTCCTAAAATAAGCCACAGTTAGTTCTATATTTTCTTTCATGTGCTGTAGGTGTTTTTGAATGAATTTTTGTAAGTGATATTGACATATAGTTTACTAGGTTTTTGTTTCATTTTTAAACTCACTTTAAAATAACTTGGAATTTATTCTTTTTTGTAATGTTCTGGGCCATTTTATAATTGGGCTCTGTGCTTTCTAAAGTTTTTATAATCTTCAGAGTAGTTTTTAGGTCTTTGATTGCTTTATATTTCCTTAGAAAATTATCCTTTAGGGGCACCTGAGTGACTCAGTTGGTTGAGTGTTGAGCTCTTGATTTTGGTTCAGGTCATGATCTCGCAGTTTGTGGGTTCGAGCCCCGTGTCAAGCTCTGCACTGACAGGGCAGAGCCTGCTTGATATTCTTTCTCTCCCTCTCTCTGCTCCTCCCCTGTTCATGCTGTCTCTCTCTCTCTCTCAAATAAATAAATAAAAACTTAAAAAAATTTTAAAAGAAAATTACCCTTTATTGGCATGGTAGTTCCTTATGATTTTCAAAATATTCTGTTTTGTTAATTATTTGTTAGTGTCAAGAACTGTGAAGCATGTGCAATTTTACCCTACATGCAAGCTAACAAGTTAGCCTGCTGCAGTGTCATGGATGCTGGCAAAAGATACAAGAGTCCTAAACCAAAGATGAGGATTTTATTGCTCAACAATAAAACAGCACAACAAATGGCATGAACATCAACATATTTGCATCATTCCTATTTTGCCCACAAACCCCATGGGAGTGATGTGCATGGGTCTAGAAGGATACTTGAACATGCAGTGAGCTGCATAATAAGAGAAGAACCCTGAAGGTAGAGAACCCAAATCTTTAATAATGGGCAATAAGCACGAGTGACCTTTGCTCTGAGGGAGACACTACCTTTATTATATTGAACAGTTAGCAAATCTGCCTACTGATCCAGAGAGAAATACTATCCCTACCTTCCAAGGTTGTTGGTTATACAAACATTCTTTAAAAGATAGTCCAGAACAAAGGCAGTTAATACTTCTTGCACGATGTGCAAAAATGAGAGACACCCATGGTGAGTTGTTCCTGAATACCTAGTTGCTATTTTTTACTTTGTTTGAGTGGCTTCATTATTTTTATTTTTTTAGCAAATGGTTAATAGGTTTCACTGACTTTTTTCAAACAATCTAGGTTTTTAATTTGTGTTAATTTCATTTTTTTTTCTGTTATCTAATCAATGAAATTTTGCTTTTATTGTATTTCCTCCTCTGAGTTCCTTCGTATACTTTTTTGTTCTTTTTCTAACTTTTGACTGGGATACTCATATTTCTTTTCTTTATTCTAAGAATTTAAATGCATTGATGAATTCTTCTAAGATCTATAGTATATTTTGTAGATTCTTGGTCATCTAGTAGTTTCAATATTATTTTCTAGATAGTCTACAATTTTCTTTACTTGGTAAAGGGTTTTGTTTTTTTTTTTTTAACTTGAAGTGTGAAGATGACTTTTGGTTTTATGATTGTATTATTTCTTATTTTGGTTCACAGTGATCAGACTTTTGTTTGAGCCATTCCAGCAGTTTTATAGATTTGTACTGTAGTCACAGAAAAAAAGTTTCTTATCTCTCCTATCCCACATCTCCCCATATCTTTGCTTACTTCATTCAACATTTAGATTTTCTCATGCAAGTCCCCCATCTGGATCACTATCTTTGGACCTTTATCCAACATAGCCTTTATTTTTTACTCTTTTGCACTCAGGTGATCCCAGGTACCATTCCATATTTGACAGTCATTCTGCTATACTCAATATCTGCCCATGCCTTTTTGTTCAGGAATTCATAAGCCTTTCACTGTTAGTGTGATTAAAAAATATTTGAGGGGCGCCTGGGTGGCTCAGTCGGTTGAGCCCTGACCCCGACTTCAGCTCAGGTCTCACGGTTTGTGAGTTTGAGCCCCTCATCGTGCTCTGTGCTGACAACTCAGAGCCTGGAGCCTGCTTCAGATTCTGTGTCTCCCTCTCTCTCTGCCCCTCCCCCACTTGTGCTCTGTCTCTCTCTGTCTCAGAAATAAATAAACATTAAAAAAAAAATTTTTTTTTTAATATTTGAGATAGTTTTCTAGGAAGTACAAAAATTGCTTTGGGTATGTAGGAATGGGAAGGAGCACCTAGAAGAGGTATGAAGAAACAAAAATTTGAGCAAATGTAGCATTGATAATAGTATAAACTCTAGCAGAGATAAGTAAATCATTGTACTTTTTTTTTTTAAGTAAACTCTATTCCCGACATGGGTCTCAAATTCACAACTCTGAGATCAAGAGTCACATGCTCCACCAACTGAGCCAGCCAGGCACCCCTATTGTAGTACATTTTAAAAGATTAGAGGGGCGCCTGTGTGGCTTAGTAGGTTAAGTGTCCGACTCTTGATTTCTGCTCAGGTCATCATCTTATAGTTCGTGGGTTCAAGCCCTGCATCTGTCAGTGCAGAGCCTGCTTGGGATTCTCTCTGTTTCCCTCTCTCTCTGCCCCTCCCTTGCTCACACCCTTTCCCTCTACCAAAATAAATAAACATCAAAAAGATAATACATAAATAAAAGATTAGAAACAGATACACATATCTGTTAGTGATTATGTAGTTATGGGAATTAAATGAGTAACATTTATTGTGTATTTGGGGTTATTTATTTATATATCTTTTACTTTTTATTTAAATTTTAGTTAACATACAGTGCAATATTGGTTTTGGAAGTAGAATTCAGTGTGATTCATCACTTGCATACTACACCCAGTTCTCATCATAACAAGTACCCTCTTTAATACCTATCACCCATCCAGTCCTTCCCCCACCCAGCTCCCTCCATCACCCCTCAGTTTGTTCTCTGTCGTTAAGAGTCTCTCGTGGTTTGTTTCCCTCTCCTCTTTTTTTCTCCCTTCCCATATGTTCATCTGTTTTGTTTCTTGAATGGGGTTTGTTATTTAATGGTAAATGAACTTAGAGATTACTTCTGCCGCTAAGGAAGCTTAGGGGTAAGAAACTAATGGAATAACAAATGAGAAAATTAATAAATATTCCAAAATTGGGAAAAAGAAGAGCAACGCTTTGCTGGGATAGAGTGTAAAGTGCATAGTTTTAGACAGGATCGGCAGGAATAGCTTTTCTGAAGTGATTGTTGATTGAGACCTGATGATGAAGGGAAGGCAACCATGCAGTTGGGAACAACCTGTGAATGGTCCTATTTAATGGGGACAGTGGTAGTACCTTTTGTGAGCTGAAAAGAGGCTTGTGGCATGAACAGCCAAATGAGAGAGGAGTTTTGATAGCAGAAGTCTTATTATCTCTGCTCAGGTATTTATATTTGATTCTAAATCTAAAGAGAAGTCATTAAAAACATTTAAGTAGAGAGACTCAAATATTGATGAGCATTTGAATCATTTGCTGGAGAATATAAATAAGTACAAAGCAAAACATGCCCAGGACTCAATCCTGCAGATTAGGTTTCATTCCTTTAAAAATACCTGTGAGGGGTGCCTGGGTGGCTCAATCGGTTAGGCATCTGACATCAGCTCAGGTCATGATCTCACAGTTTGTGAATTTGAGCCCCGTGGCAGGCTCTGTGCTGCCAGCTCAGAGCCTGGAGCCTGCTTCAGATTCTGTGTCTCCCTCTTTCTGCCCCTCCCCTACTCAGGCTCTGTCTCTGTCTCTCAAAAATAAATAAATGTTAAAAATATATATATTAAAAAAATACCTCTGTATGTATAGTTTTAAGAAATCTTCAGGTGATTCTTACTCTGATTTAACTTGCGTCCCTAATCACCAGGCTTACCTCCAATCCTGGACTCCGTTCTCTGTGTTTCCTTTACCATTTTTTTTTTAAATGTAGGAGAATACGGTCTGTTCCATAATATAATTAATAACGCACAATACAAATTAGCTTAATAGTGATAGGAAATAGGGAATAACAGTATAATATGAAAGTTAGTTGGTTCACAGGCAATTTTCCTACTTGAATGAAGCCAGAATAAAGTAGACTTACAGCATTCAGCAGGAAAGGCAAAAGCCTTCAACTTGATGCTTTATTGTTGGATGCCCTTTCACCTCTACATGAAGAATATTAGTAAGTGTCTGCACCAAGGGCTGTCTCCCCAGAGATACATACCATCAATCTTGCATGGCTTCTAGCTGAAGACAGGTTACATTGTACTTTATTCCCACCTTAATGGTAGCCTCATTGGCTCAGGGCTCCCCCCCCCCCCCCCCCCCCCCGCCCACTGCAATGTCTCAGCACTTGAAATCCAGCATTTCCACTTTATTTGGGGGCATTTTAGTATCCATGAAGTGGCCTTCAGCCATGTTGAGCTGCCTTTTGAGTTATCTCTTAAGATATCAATTATTATATTTGTTAGTGCTCTGCCAATAAAGTTGCATAGGTTTGAGTGGTCTTCTCCAGCCCTGTTTTCTTCATAAGCTCTTTTTTGGTGTGTAATTTTGCAGAAGATAAGGGGTTTTTTCAGTACACATATGTGGTATTGTAGCAGAAATGCCTGTTTTAGAGATATCTAATCCATTCACTTGTAATAGGCATTATTTTAGGTGCCTTTTATTTCTCTATAGAAGCTTGCTTTCTTCTGTCACAAGAAAACAGTGTATGTTTGCCTTCTTGTTTTCTTTCAGATTTGGAGTCCAGATACAGGACCAATACTTTATCTCCAGAAAAGGACATTTATGAAATATATTCATTCCAGTGGGAGATAATGGAAAGAATTAAAAGTTACAGTCTTCAGGACTCCCTTTTTAGAAATGATTGGGAATGCAAAGGCAAGATTGAGGGGCAAAAGGAACCACAGGAGGGATATTTTGGGCAAGTGAAAATTACTTCTGAAAAAATGACCACTTACAAAAAGCATAATTTTCTTGCTGAATATCAGAGAATTCAAAATGGAGAAAAGTTGTATGAATGTAAGGAATGTAGGAAGACCTTTATTCGCCGCTCAACACTTAGTCAACACCTGAGAATTCATACTGGTGAGAAACCTTATAAATGTAAGGAATGCGGGCAGGCATTTAGACAGCGTGCACACCTTATCCGACATCACAAACTTCATACTGGTGAGAAGCCCTATGAATGTAAGGAATGTGGGAAGGCCTTTACAGTGCTCCAAGAACTTACTCAACATCAGAGGCTTCACACTGGTGAAAAGCCCTACGAATGTAAGGAGTGTGGAAAAGCCTTCAGAGTGCATCAGCAACTTGCTCGACATCAGAGAATTCACACTGGTGAGAAACCCTATGAATGTAAGGCATGTGGGAAGACCTTTAGGCAGTGTACACATCTTACTCGACATCAGAGACTTCATACTGCTGAGAAGCTCTATGAGTGTAAGGAATGTGGGAAAGCCTTTGTATGTGGTCCAGACCTTAGAGTACATCAGAAAATTCATTTTGGTGAGAAACCTTATGAATGTAAGGAATGTGGAAAGGCTTTTAGAATATGCCAACAACTTACTGTCCATCAGAGTATTCATACTGGTGAGAAACCCTATGAATGTAAGGAATGTGGAAAGACTTTTAGACTAAGGCAGCAACTTGTTCGCCATCAGAGAATCCATACTCGTGAGAAACCCTATGAGTGTATGGAATGCTGGAAGACCTTTAGTAGTTACTCACAACTTATTTCACATCAGAGCATTCATATTGGTGAGAGACCGTATGAATGTGAAGAGTGTGGGAAGGCCTTTAGATTGCTCTCACAACTTACCCAACATCAGAGTATTCATACCGGTGAGAAACCCTATGAATGTAAGGAATGTAGAAAACCTTTTAGACTGCTCTCACAACTTACTCAGCATCAGAGTATTCATACGGGTGAGAAACCTTATGAATGTAAGGAATGTGGTAAGGCTTTTAGACTTTATTCATTCCTTACTCAACACCAGAGAATTCATACTGGGGAGAAACCCTACAAATGTAAGGAATGTAAGAAGGCCTTTAGACAACATTCACACCTTACTCAACATCAGAAAATTCATAATGGAGTTTAAAACAAGAAGGCCTTCAATTGTACATTATGTAACAATATCAGAAAATTCATTTTTGAGAAATTTGTTTCATGCTTCAACTAAGTGTAAGAAATTTTATATTATTGGGAAAAAAATGTTGCTTTAAAAGCCTTCCATCACCTTTCAGATGTTTATCTTTGGCAAATTCATTTGAGGGAATAATACAATGAATGTAGGAAAAACTTTAGCCTTATCTGTCATTATCCCATTTCACCACTTTATTACCAGTGTGTTATTGGACAAGGTACTTAAACTTCTGTGCCTCATTTTGCTCACTTGTAAAATGGTGATAATAGTACCTATGTATATTAGTTATTTATTGCTGTATAATAAATTACCACAAACCTAGTAGCTTAAAATAATACTTATTATCTCACAATTTCTATAGGTCAGGTGTCTGGACATAACTTAGTTGGGGCTTCTCCTTTAGGGTCTCACAAAGCTAAACTAAAGGTTTCAGCCAGGGTTGGGTCTCATCTGAAGGTCTAACAGGGGAAGGGATCCACTTTCAGCCTCACATGGTTGTCAGCTATTGCACTGAGGTCCACAATTTCTAGTTGGCTGTTGGTTGAAGGCTGACCTTAGTTCCATGCTACATGGGCTTCTTCAAATGGCTGCTATTTAAGTGTGCAAGTCAAGAATGTGGTAGAGCCTGCTAGCATCACAGAAGCTATAATCGTGTGTGATCTAATCACCAGAATGACACCTTTGCTGTCCTCTACTGATTAGAACCAAGTTACTGGGCTACCCCACACTCAAGGGTAGAGATCGTAGAGGATTACACAAGAGTATGAATACCACAATGTGGGAACCATTTCAGAGTCAGCCTGCCAACACTGTGTGACAGGATTGTCTTGAGGATTCATTAGTTAATGCTTGGAAAAATAGCAGCCACATAGCATGTTTTCTGTAAATATTATCTATAGTCGTTATCATTAGTATTAGTGAATTCATATAAAAAAATATACTATAGAAGTAGTAAATGTAGAAATGCCTCATGTCACTGCTCAGCACTTAATTAAACTTAAGATAATTTATTCCAGATAAAATCTGAGACGTTATATGGAAAGTGAGAAGTTCTTCATCATTTGAGCATTTGAGCTGCATCAGTAATTTCATGCTTAAAAGAAACCTTATGAATTTCATGAAGGTGAGGTTAAGATTACAACTGTTGAAGGATCAGAAAAAATACGGAATTAGTTTCCCATAATAATTCCAAAAAGTAAATGTTTTGCAATCCCTGTTGTTTGACCACTGTTAAAGATGAATTTGAAATTATTAAAAAGATGGCAGGAAACTCACCAGTTGGAAGTTTAATATTGTGTGTGCATGTGTGTGTGTAAAACTCTTGTATAAAAGAAAAAACATTTCCTTTGTAGTCAGTTTTCTGTTTGATCAAATTGCCCCATCTTCAACCAGTGGGAGTTGGGTCTTTTGATATGATCCCCCTAGTAGTTTGATAGTTTACTTGGTTACAGCTACACAGTTTGGTCAGCAATGGAAGATGCTTGGGTACCAACTCATCCTGAAAATTGATAAGGAGAAAAATGAGCACTTCTTTTGCTTTTTCCATGTGGACCAAGTTTCAGGGCCACCAAAAGCTCATCAAATTAAAAGGGTTTGTTTGTTTTTTTAAATAATCATTACAAATAAACAGAATGATAGGATTAGAAAAATCACTATTTTCTAGTTCCCTAGTAGAATAATGGGTCCAGAAAATGATCTTCAGTGGATATTAACACTATTGAGTGAAATATTTTATAGTGAGAACTTTACAATGGATTTATCAAGCTGACCACCTCTGAGCCCTTTGATCAATTTTAACCTCTATAAAAGTGGGACTATCAGACAATATCCACCTCCTGATAAAATGCAATAGGAAGTACACACCACCACCTACAAAGCCTTACTGCCAAAACAATGAACTGAAGAAAGCAAACCTTTAAATCAAATTCTTTAAAACAAGAATTTGGGGAATAGCTGAACAAAGTAAATGGCACCAGAAGGAAGCAGCCAAGCAGACCCAGAACTGTAAAATTCTACAAAATAAATGATCTGATTTCTTCAACTTAATGAGTGATATGAAAAAGAAAAGGTAAGGGCAACTGTTAATTGATTAAAAGAGACCTAAGAGACCTATCAACTAAATTCAGTACATGGGCATTACTTGGACCTAGTTTACACAAAATGTAAAAAGACATTTTGGAGACACTGGGGAAAATGTGGACACGCACTGAGTATTAGATGATATTTAGAAATACTCATTTTGTTAGGGATAATGTTATTGTGGTTATTAAAAAATAAAAGGTTCTAAGTGTTAGAGATACATACTTCTATATTTATGAAATGGTAAGATACTGCATTTGCATTAGAAGACTCCAGCAAAAGAAAAAGAAATGGCACAGAGAGTTGGGAAGTAGAGTAGTAAAATGTTAATTACTGAAGGGTAGTGGTTTGTTTTTTTTTTGGGGGGGGGGTCATTGTTCTAATATATTCTATTTTCTACTTCTTTAATGTGTTTGAAAGCTTCCATAATAAAATTTCTAAAATCAAAACCGAAATTTATAGACTTAGAAATGATTGTTGATGAGATGTGTGTATCTAAACTTGTCAGATGTCACCAGCATTCTGTTCGGTGAGAAATTCATCCCCTTTAATGCATTAAGGAAATTTCGTTTGTGGGGCCAGTCTTCATCATCTTCACCTTATCTACGCCTGTCAGATAAATACATGTGTTAAGGGAATGAGTATTTATGTCAAGAAACCAGAAACAGAAAAAAATAAAACCTACACAAGAGAAGTAGAGCACAACTAAAAATAGAAATTAAGGATTAGACAGTAGTAGATTTTAACCAATGTTAATAATGACTAGGTTCTGGAGGATCTAATTAAGAAAAAGAAAATGAAAGATAATACATTTAGAATATTGACAAAGGTGGCATAGCTACAGATTATCAAGAAAAATTTGTTTTAATTATAAGGTAATACTGTATATATGTGCTATATGTATTCTAGTACATAAATACAAAAGGGTTACTTATTTTTTGCTGTAGGATTCTGTTATGACAGTTGACTCAAATAGACCAACAAGCAAATGTGTGTATATGAACACCCTGTTTAAGAAAATCTCTGGTAGTTGTATAGGTAAAAGCTTTAAAGAATAGATAATCTTTCACAAAATTCTACCAATTAATTCCGCACAGTTAATCCTGATACAAACCTAGATGAAGATCGCTCCTAAAAAGCAAAATCTAGACCAACTTCGTTTATGAAGATTCTACCCATCTTAATTCTAAATAAGGTATATTTAGAATTTATTACAAAATCTGTCTTGACTAATCCATATGTTGCCTTTCCCAAGTATCTGATATCTGCAGGGGACCAATGTTTAACAGAGTGTAGGGTCTTAATCCAACATTCTCCATAAGCTTGTTTTGGGGAGTAGTAGTCCTTGGTATTTGGGGAAAAAAACGATTTCTCGGGAAAATGTGTAAATTCAGCAAGGCATTAAAAAATCTACCTTTGGGGAAATCCAAATACACATTATCAGTTTGTCAAAAGATATAGTAAAGAGATGATTACTTAACACAGGGTATCTCAAACTTAATTCATTGTAGAATTCTCATTCCCAGTATCTCTTACCATCTTTAGAATGTGAACCACTTTGGTAGATGCTTCCATTACCACAATGAATGTCTTCAAGGACATCATTTCAGACATTATGGTGAGTGATTGTGTCGGGAGGAGGTAAGGAAGGACACTTTTCTTTGCAGCTCACATCATATTCTGAAAAGCTTCCTGCTTGAATTGAGGGTTAGTGCTTTTCTGTAGAATGTAGAAGATTATAGCTTGGTCCTTGATATGTATATATTAAACATGATTAAATAGTCTGTTAAATAGTGATTAGGACATAAACCATTTTCAGTTGTAATAAAAATGCTATATTGAATATCATTTTGTGTATTTTCTGATTTCTTTAATGGGTGTAGGAATCTAAGGTGCGTATCTAGAAGTGAAATTGTTCACGGTCAGCCATACATACATATTATTCTCCAACACTGCACTAATTTTGAATCCCTCTGATCATTGAAATGGGCATCCATATTTTCTTCTGTTATTGGTTTCAACATTTAATTCTCTGATTACAAATGAGTTGGGCACCTGGGTGGCTCAGATGGTTAAGCGTCCGACTTTGGCTCAGGTCATGATCTCATGGTCCATGAGTTCAAACCCTGTGCTGGGCTCTGCTGACAGGTCAGAGCCTGGAGCTTGCTTTGGATTTTGTGTCTCCCTCTCTCTGTCCTTCCCGGCTTGTGCTCTGTCTCTCTCGCTCTCAAAAGTAAACACAAAAAAAGTTTTTAAGTGAGTTGAGCATCTTTTTCATATATGTTTATTGGCCAATCGTTTTTCTTACAGTGCTTTTTTTATTCATGCATTTTTTCTATTTCTTTGGGATTATCTCATTGATTTTTCATGATTTGTAAGATATTCCAGGTACTACACATTTACAAATATTGGAATTGTTTTCTATCAAGGTGTCTTGTGTTATAACTATGTTATGGCATTCATTATTTTGCTAACATTTTAAATTTAGATATAGTTTTATTTTCAACCTTACCAGATAATCTTACTCTTTTTATTTATATTTAGTCTTATGTTTTCTGCCATGTGGTCATGGTATTTGCAAATAGAAATAAGTCCCCTCAATATTTATATTTATTTTATTTACATTTCTCATAGCAGTAGCTGGTATTTTCAGAATAAAGTTGAGTATTAGTGGGGGATACATTCTCTCGTTTTTTCAATTTAATGGAAATCATGTATCTATTTAAACATTTACTTTTTTTTTTTAATTTTTTTTTAACGTTTATTTATTTTTGAGACAGAGAGAGACAGAGCATGAACAGGGGAGGGGCAGAGAGAGAGAGGGAGACACAGAATCAGAAGCAGGCTCCAGGCTCTGAGCCATCAGCCCAGAGCCCGACGCGGGGCTCAAACTCACGGACCGTGAGATCGTGACCTGAGCTGAAGTCGGACGCTTAACCGACTGAGCCACACAGGCGCCCCTATTTAAACATTTAATGTAATGCTTCTTGATATAAATAGTCTTTGTTATACATAACTAATTTCACTCAGTCCCTCTTTTACTTAATCCCTGCCATTGCCAGAAGCCATTAAATATCTATTGGTGTGAACATGTGTTTCTTCTTTAATTTTCTGATGTGATGAATTATACAAATTTCCTGACAAATTCAGGGCTTCCTATGACCACTCTTGGGTTCAGTAATTCAGTAGAACAACTCACAGAACTCAGGAAAACAGTGAACTTATGATTTTTGTTACAGTGAAAAGGTACAAATTAGAATCAGCTAATGTGATGTGCAGGAAGAGACGTGCAGGGAAAACTGTGGGAGGGATCCAAATGTGGAGCTTCCAGTCATCCTCTCCCTGTGGAGTCAGAGATGGCATTACCTCTTCCTGGTTATGACATGATAATTCCCACAGGAAAGCTTGCCTGAGGCTTTGGTTGCCAGAGTTTTTCCTGGGGCTCAATCACATTCTTCCCATGAGGCTGATCTTTAGTCTCCAGCTCCTTCTGAAGGTTTGAGCTCATACCTTTAGTCTCCAGTTCCTTCAGAGGTCACAACTGATGTGATGTGTCCCAAAGCCCCATCGTAATTCACACTGCTAGACTATCTGGTGGCCAAAGCTCCCAAGCAAACAAAGAAACCCCTCTCAGGCAGGACATTCCAGGGTCCCAGAGATCATCTACAAGTCTGAAAATGTGCTGTTGCTTGCAAGTAAAGTCCTATACAGTCCATGCTCAAAAGCTTTTTTGTTGAGTGGGTATTTGATGTCATCACATTGGCCTGGCACCAAGAATATGGGCTTGATAAGAGCAGAGCTATAAGTCAAAATGAATTTTATGTTTTGCCTGTATTCTGTTTTACCAATATATAAGAAAGATAATGTCTAAAGCAGTTCAAAAGTATTATTGGAAAAGGAAACAAATGAAAATATCCTATTACACCAAAGGATAGAAACAAACATGTCATTATTATACTGTTATGGGAAGTTTTTTGTTTGTTTCATATGGCTGTGCCCAGCTTGTCTCTCTCAACAGTTGAGCATTTTATTATCCAGTGCCCACTTCAGATTTAAGCCATCGTCCTGGGTTTTGGTGCACACACAATACACAAAATTTAAGCCAGACTTATTTGCTAAGCTACAAACTATATATCCCAGAGTATTTTGGTGGTTATCTTCTTACTCTATGTTTCATCTAAAGTAGGAGGAGCAGGAGATTTTGATAAAGACATTTGAAAAGAAATGAAAACCAACTATCTGGAAGCACTTATTAAATATTCAATATTCAGATTTCTTTTTTTTTTTTTTTTGAAGAAGGAAGCTCTTGGCACAGGCAGTGTTTTTTTTTGTTTTTTTGTTTTTTTTTTTTTTTTTTAGTGTTTATTTTTGAGAGAGTACAGCAGGGGAGGGGCAGAGAGAGGTAAACAGAGGATCCAAAGTGGGCTCTGCTCTGACAGCAGGGAGCCTGATGCAGGGCTTGAACTCATGAACTATGAGTCGAACTCATGAGCTGAACTCATGACCTGAGCCAAAGTTGGATGTTCAATCTACTTGAGCCACCCTGGTGCCTCCCATATTCAGGGTTTTGTTTTGTTTTGTTTTGTTTTGTTTTGTTTTTTTATTTTTTTTTAAATTTTTTTTTTTTCAACGTTTATTTATTTTTGGGACAGAGAGAGACAGAGCATGAACGGGGGAGGGGCAGAGAGAGAGGGAGACACAGAATAGGAAACAGGCTCCAGGCTCTGAGCCATCAGCCCAGAGCCCGACGCGGGGCTCGAACTCACGGACCGCGAGATCGTGACCTGGCTGAAGTCGGACGCTTAACCGACTGCGCCACCCAGGCGCCCCCCCTGTTTTGTTTTGTTTTTAATTGATTCTCCTCAGTTCCCTAAGTTTTTGTGTCTCTATTGAAGCAAGTCTTAAGGTCAAATCTCAACTACAGGAAAGATGTCCCTCCTCTCTAAAAATCGTGTCTTTTAGATCATATTTTTAAAGACAATAGGTTCTTCTACCTTTCCATTATTCAGGTGTATAGTCTTAAGACTTCTACCTCTTCAGTATCCCAAATGTTACTATTTCTCTGCAGTAACCAATACATTCAGAACCAATACATTCTCTGGTCCCTATTTGGTTTTTTGAGGTAAATACTGACCTACAACAAAAACCTTCAGTCTTAATGGTATTTCAAAAAGAAGATACAAGAGTGGCCAATATGCACACAAAAGGATGCTCAACATATTAGTTATCACGGAAATGCCAGTTAAAACCACAATGAGGGGTACCTGGCTCAGGCAGTAGAGCATCCAACTCTTGATTTCAGTGTCATGAGTTGGGCATGTTGGGCATGGAGCTTACTTAAAAAACAAAACCAAAAACCCACAATGAGAGACTGCAACTCAAGCAATAGAATAGGTAAAATTAAAAAGATTGACAGTACAGGCTGAGGGTGGGGGAGGGGGAAAAGATTGACAATACAAAGTGTTGGTGAGAATATGGAGCAATAGAACTCTCCAATACTGTTTATGGGAATGTAAAATGAAATTACCTCTGTTGAGGACAGGTTAGCAATTTCTTTTTTTTTTTTTTTTAATGTTTATTTTTGAGAGAGAGAGAGAGAGAGAGACAGAGCATGAGTGGGGCAGGGGCAGAGAGAGAGGGAGACACAGAATCAGAAGCAGGCTCCAGGCTCAGAGCTGTCAGCACAGAGCCTGATGTGGGGCTTGAACTCCCAAACCATGAGAGCATGACTTGAGCTGAAGTCTGATGCTTAACCAACTGAGCCACCCAGGTGCCTCAGCAATTTCTAATAGAGTAAAATACAAACTTAACAACTAACTGAGGAATTAGTTAATATACCCAAAAAGAAATATACCCACAAGAAATAAAACCATATGCCAAAAGCACTCTAAGTGAAAAAGCAATACACAAATGGAGAAATACTGTATGATTCCTTTTTTTTTTTTTGAAATTCCAGAAAATGCAAGCTAATCTACAGTGACAGAAAGCAGATCAGTGGTTGTCTGGAACAAGGTATGGTGGGAGAGGTTAACTACAGGGCCACGAAGAACTTTCTCAAGCAATGGTAATGTTCTGCATCTTAATTGTCATGGTAGTTACATGGGTATCACCTTTCAAAACTTTGCTGTATACTTAAAATGAGTGTAATTCATTGTATATAACTTAATAAAGTTGATAAAATGACATCAAGCTGTACACTTAAGATTTATGCTCTTTATGCACTTAAGAAAGAGAAAAGCTGCTGCTGATATGTGGGAGGTAGCCTGGTACTATTAACTACATCTTGGTGTTTTCCTGTTGATCATAAGTGATTTCACATAACATCGACATTAGATATGCAGTTCTGTGACCTTGATGGACCAAGACAAAAACAAAATTACTCTGTAATCGTATCTAAACACAGACAAAACATGAACATTTTTCAAACTACAGAACGCTAAATATATTCCTGGATAGCACGAATGACTGCCACTTCTTTTTTAAATTATTTTTTTAAATTTATTTAAATTTAAGTTAGTTAACATACAGTGTAGTATTGGTTTCAGAAGTAGAACCAGTGATTCATCACTTCCATATAATACCCAGTGCTCATCCCAAAGGTGCCTTCCTTAATGTCCATCACCCATTTAGCCCATCCCTCCCATCCACCTCCCCTCCAGCAACCTTCAGTTTGTTCCATGTATTTAAGAGTCTTTTATGGTTTGCCTCCCTGTTTTTATTTTTCCTTCCCATCCCCTATGTTTATCTGTTGTGTTTCTTAAATTCCACATATGAGTGAAATCATATAATATTTGTCTTTCTCTGATTTATTTTGCTTAGCATAATATAATACACTCTAGTTCCATCCACATTGTTGCAAATGGCAAGATTTCATTCTTTTTGATTGCTGAGTAATATTCCATTGTATACATATACCACATCTTCTTTATCCATTCATCAGTCAATGGCTCCTTCCATAATCTGGCTATTGTTGATAGCACTGCTGTTAACATTGGGGGGGCATGTGCCCCTTCAAATCAGCATTTGTGTATCCTTTGGATAAATACCTAGTGCAATTGCTGGGTCATAGGGTAGTTCTATTTTTAACTTTTTGAGGAACCTGGATACTATTTTCCAGAGTGGCTGCACCAGTTTGCTTTCCCAGCAAGAGTATAAGAGGGTTCCCCTTTCTCCACATCCGCACCTGCATCTATTGTTGCCTGAGTTGTTAATTTTAGCCATTCTGACAGGTATGTGAGGTGGTATCTCATTGTGGTTTTGATTTGTATTTCTCTAATGATGAGTGCTGTTGAGCATCTTTTCATGTGTCTATTAGCCATCTGGATGGTTTTGAAAAAGTGTCTATGTCTTCTGCCCATTTCTTCACTGGATTTTTTGCTTTTTGGGTGTTGAGTTTGAAAACTTTATAGAGTTTGGATACTAACCCTTTATCTGATATGAAATGACTGCCATTTCTTTACCAATTACCATTTTAACCTTCCTTTAGTCTTCTCTCCTTATAGAAAAGATTTATTAAGATATGCAGTTATGGAATTAACCTGATTCCTGACAACATCCAATCCAGAACAAAGCCCATTTCCTTAAACCTTCTCTAAATTAATAAACACAAACTCAATATTGTCTGTTCCCGTTTGCTTCAATGAGCAGTAAACCCAGCTTGTTTGAATATAAGGAATGTTCCTGGTGGTAATTGGCTGGAGGACACTGACACATTTTAACTATATAAAACCTCAATAAAAATGTTAGCATGAAGATATGCAGGGTATTTTTAGAGTTCAAGTTTTTAACTGAGTGACCACAAGCTAACTTGGATTCAACACTAATGAAGTTGTACATTTATTCACTTAAAGCCTTAAGATCACCCATGACAATGTTTTTTTAGTTCAATCAAAAACAGAGAACTACGGGTCACCTGGGTGGCTCAGTCAGTTGGGCGTCGACTTCAGCTCAGGTCACGTCTCACCGTCCGTGAGTTCAAGCCCCGCGTCGGGCTCTGGGCTGATGGCTCAGAGCCTGGAGCCTGCTTCCGATTCTGTGTCTCCCTCTCTCTCTGACCCTCCCCCATTCATGCTCTGTCTCTCTCTGTCTCAAAAATAAATAAACGTTAAAAAAAAAAAACCAGAGAACTAATTACTTTCCATTTTTGCTGTAAGCCATTAACAGATTGTTTCAGGCTTAATAATCAGTCCTTTATTCTCTTGAAAAAAATCACCATTTCCCTTAATAACATTTCTGCATGCCTGAATTCTGGAAGAACTCTAAAGATACCGCTGGCCCTCAAAAGCCACCAGGCTCTATAATAGTGAAATTGTGGTTTACAAATGAAAGCAAGACCTATTGTACTAAATAGGGAGGTAAATTATCACAAGTGATTTTTTTTTCTTTTGCATTCACAGAAGGGATGAATATTGAAAGAGTTATCTCAGGGAATCTCCCCAGTTCAATGAAGCATGTATTACACAGATGTCAACTGTACTTCAATTAAGAAAGAATATATTACACATTTACAATAGCCAAAAACTGGAAACAAAACAGGCAAATGGATAAATAACTGGGAGGTGAAAATCATTGTAATTATAGTATACACTTAGTTTTTTATGTTGTCACTTAAAATTTTAAGGTTGCCTGTGATGTCAATTATTTCTCTTATAGTTTCACATTAAAGATTTTTTAAAAAGTTTTCAAGTAATCTTTATACCCAATGTGGGGCTTGAACTCATGACCCCAGGATCAAGAGTTGCATGCTTTTCTGACTGAGCCAGTCAGTCACCCCTTAAGATTGTATTTTCAAATAATCTCTACACATAAAGTGGGATTCAAATTTACAACCTTGAGGTCAAGAATCACATGCTCTACTAACTGAGCCAGGGAAGTGCCCCTGTTAGGATTTCACTTTGGTTTGATTTATCCATTAGCTTACCACTTCTATTGGAGTAGGGCATTATCTTGAATTTTTCCTGGATCTTTCCCATATAACTGAATGAAAGATGAAGAGTGGGAGTTGGCAGTAGAGTAGGGAATAAACTGCAATGTAATCAGATTAGTACATCTCTTTGGCAAGGGCTGAACTGCCCTGTGATTAAAACAGTAAGAAGTTCTGGGCCATTGCATTTGTATGAGAGTAGTAGATGGGCAGAGAAAGCCCTTTCACCCTAGTACATGTGTATTAATAATCTGTTAAGAACCAATATAAAATGACCCAATTTACCTTTATACTAAGAAACATTAATTTTTTTCTCTTACCTAACAGTTCTTTTTCTATCCCTCCATTCCCAGCCATAGAATAATGTCTTTTATTTTTTTTAAATGTTTATTTATTTATTTTTGAGAGAGCACAAGCAGGAGAGGGATAGATAGGGGGGACAGAGGATCTGAAGTGGGCTCTGTACTGACAGCAGTGAGCCCAACGTGGGGCTCGAACTGTAAGATCATGACCTGAGCCGAAGTCTAAGTCTCAACCAACTGAGCCATCTAGGTGCCCCGGAATAATATCCTTTAAAAGAATGTAAAGCTTATAAATACTAAAAAGGAGAAATCAATCAAATTGCAACTAAAGAACCTTCTGTTACTTTCTAATTTGGGGCCATCTTCATAAATGTCAGCCATTCACTGCAATAAAATTTTAGTTTTTCTTATCTGGTGCTATTAAAAATAATTGCCACAATATGACACAATTTTGATTTTCCATAATTTTATAAATGAAAATTTTAGGTTTTAAATGTCTTACTATTTAAGTAAAGTGAACATCTTCAGGCAACATGATTTGCATTGGTTTTCTTTAGATAAAGGGAAAAAAAAAACCTCCCCATAGGCATATAGTTACATATATCTTTACAGCAAAACAAAACTACTTTTGAAAATGAGTGTTTTTCCTAGAAAAGGTAAAAAATACATCTATACATCTACATATGGTAAAACTTTGAAATAAGTTTTCCGTAAGATATAAGGTCTGTGTTTATTTTTAAAGATGTACATCCAATTGTTTCAGCACCATTTGTTAAAAAGACTATCCTTTATTTTTCTTTAAGATTTTAAGTAATCTCTACACCCAACATGGGGCTCAAACCACAACCCCAAGATCAAGAGTCACATGCTCCACCAACTGAGTCAGCCAGATGCCCCCAAAGACTATCCTTTTGCTATTAAGTTGACTTTGCTCCTTTGTCAAAGCACTGTTGACTGTATTTGTGTGGGTCCATTTCTGGACCTATTCTGTTCAATGGATGCATTCTTTCTATTCTTTCTCAAATACCTTGTGGTCTTGATTACTGTAGCTTTATATTAAGTCTTGAAAATGTGTAATGTGAGCCTTACAAATTTGTTCTGGCTACTCTGGGGATTTTGCTTGTCCATATAAATTTTAGAATAACTTTGCTGATATCTACAAAGTAGCCTTCTGGAATTTTGATTGGGATTGTGTTAAATCTGTAGATCAGGGGCGCCTGGGTGGCGCAGTCGGTTAAGCGTCCGACTTCAGCCAGGTCACGATCTCGCGGTCCGGGAGTTCGAGCCCCGCGTCAGGCTCTGGGCTGATGGCTCAGAGCCTGGAGCCTGTTTCCGATTCTGTGTCTCCCTCTCTCTCTGCCCCTCCCCCGTTCATGCTCTGTCTCTCTCTGTCCCAAAAATAAATAAACGTTGAAAAAAAAAATTAAAAAAAAAAATCTGTAGATCAAGTGTGGAATAGTTGACTTCTTCACAATACTGAGTATTCTAATTCATGAACCTGGATCATCTCTTCATTTATTTAGATCTTTGATTTCTTTTTTTTTATTATTATTTTTAATGTTTATTTATTTTTGACAGAGAGACAGAGACAGAGTGTGAGGGGGGAGGGGCAGAGAGAGAGGGAGACACAGAATCTGAAGCAGGCTTCAGGCTCTGAGCCATCAGCACAGAACCCCACGCAGGGCGTGAATCCACAAGCTGTAAGATCATGAGCTGAAGTCGGATGCTTAACTGACTGAGCCACCCAGGTGCCCCCAGATCTTTGATTTCTTTTATCAGTTTTATAGTTTTCTTCATATAGATCCTGTACATATTTTCTTAGATTTTGTTATGAATCTGTCAAATTCACATTTGTTAAATGGAGCACAAGGGTGCTGGAGAGTGAGCCATGGGTTCAAGAAACAACTATAAGAGAAACTGAAATAAATTATTACTCACAGGTCCTGGAGAAAGTACAAAGCACACGTTGAGGGCCTGTGTTGGAAGTCAAGCCACAGCACAGAGAGAGAGATAGGCTCTGGGACACATGCCTGTATTAGGGTCTGTGGCAGAGTGCTTCATGTTTCCTGGGCTAAGGCTGGATTGGTCAATTCAAGACAAAAGAATAAAGTTTTGTTGATCCTTTGGGATTGTACAGGCAATTGTGTCCTCTGTGAACAAAGAAAATTGTATTTTTTCTTTCCAATCTGTGTACCTTTTTTTTTATTTTCTTGTCTTTTTGAACTACTTAGGATTTCCAGTATGATGTTGAAAAGGATTGGTAAAAGAGGATATCCTTGCTTCATTCCTGATTTGAGGGAAAAAGCGTTCAGTTTCTCCCCATTAAATATGATGTTAGCTGTGGGGTTTTTGTAGATGCCTTTATCAAGTTGAAGAAATTCTCTTCTCCTAATTTTCTGGGAATGTTTTGTCATGAATGAATGTCAGATTTTGTCAAATACTCTTTCTGTATCATTGATAAAATCCCACAATCTTTCTTCTTTAGTCTGTTGATGTGATGGATTACATCAATTGATTTTTTCTTAAATTTATTCATTTATTTTGAGACAGAGAGAGAGAGAGAGAGAGAGAGACAGAGAGCAAGCACATGCACACAGGGGAGGGGCAGAGAAAGAGGGAGAGAATCTCAAGGAGGCTCCACACTGACAGCATAGAGCCTGACATGGGGTTCAAACTCATGAACCATGAGATCATGACCTGAGCTGAAATCAAGAATTGGACACTTAACTAACAGAGCCACCCAGGCACCCCTACATCAATTAATTTCTGAATGTTGATCAGTTAGGATAAATCCCATTTGGTCATGGTATAATTTTTTTAATACATTTTTGGATTTGATTTGCTAAAATATTATTTGTGAGAATTTTTGCATCTATTATTCATGAGAGACATTAATCTGTAGTCTTCCTTATAATATTTTTATCTGGGATTGGTATTAAAATAATGTTGGCTTATAGAATGGGTTATTAGAGTTTTCTGATGCTTTCAGTTTCTGGAGGAGATTGTGGAAATTGTTATAATTTCTTCCTGATAATTTCTTTCAACTGTTTTTTCTGTTATACAGATTAGAATATTTCCATTAATCAATTTTCAAGTTCACTTAATCTTTCCTCTATCATTTTCATTCTGATATTGAGCCCATATGGTGAACTTTTGTTACTGTAATTTTCAGTTCTAAAATTTCCATTTAGATATTTTTTGTATCTTTGATTTCTTTTCAGAGAGTTTCTATTTTTCCATTTGTTTCAAGTGTATTTGCCCCTTGTTCTTGGAGTTTGGCTATGATAGTTGCTTTAGAGGCTTTGTCTCTTAATTCCAACACCTGTTATCTCAGAATTGGTGTCATTTATTATCTCTTCCTTTGTGAGATGACATGATTTTCCTCATTCTATCTATAGTAATTTTGGATTGTATCTTGGTCATTTTAACTATTATATTTCTCTGGGTCTCGTTTAAAGCATTTTTTGTTTGTGTAGCAGGCAATCAACCCAGTAAGTTTCAGGCCACAAGCTCCTGCTTACCTTCTGTAAGCTGTGGCTTCAACCTCAGTTTAATTTTTAATCTTTGTAGTTCTCTTCAGAGCTGTTCCATGTCTGTGCCACCTAGTGGCCAGTCTGAGACCTGGGTGGTGGTCTACCCTATATTTTAGTTCTCAAAGTCTTAATATGCTATTTAGGGTCAGATTGATGAATGCACAGCTTGGGGGGTGCTTCCAGTTCATACAAAATTTTATGGGATTGTTTTCTTATGCTCCATTTTCTCTGATCTTCCCAACAAATTTGATTCAGAGACCATTTCTTCCTTTCTTCTGGGTAGAAAGGTGAAGCATTGGCTTTTTTGTCTGCTGTTCATTTCCTGCCAACGTGTAGAGCCAAGCAGTAAAAGGATAGAAAAAAAAGCAATGGGACTCCCTATATGTTCTTGGAAACACAAATCCTGTGGTCAAAGAGGATTTTCCTCCCTTGGAATTTTAGGAACTGGCCCAGCTGTCTCTGTTGTCACTATTATTGCTGCAATGGGATTGCTGGGGGCCTTTCTGGTATTTTGTGGTACAAAATATCTCACTTTCCTATGAGATTTTCTTCTTCAAGACTTCCGTAGCTTCTTAGGTGACAACCTTCCATATGCTTTCCATCTTCCATCTTGACATTTGTTTCTACTGTTATGGCCCCTTCCATCCTCTGTTCTTTTGATTTTGTATTTTCTGTTACTGTCATTTTAACAAGACTTTAGGGAGACAGCAGAAATAAGCACATATACAGTAACTAATCTTTGTCTCTTCACTTCTCTAGTCATTCTGCTTGTTTAGTTATCCTATGTGGATCCTCCCAGTTTTATGTTGTCACACTTCCATAATAATTGTTGCAATATGTTGATTTCTGAGATGTGCCAAGTAATCTTTAAAAGCAGTCAAGATTATGGATAACTGTTATTGCCAGTTTCTACCCATACTCAGAGGAGTTTCCCTCTTGAATATTAGCAGACAAAAAATATTTCCTCTTTGGATTTCCTTCCTTATAGGAGTCTATGCCTGAAAGCAAAGAGTCAATTCCACAATAGAATGTTGTTGCAATTGTATTAATATACAATAATAGGGGGTGACTGTGTGGCTTGGTTGGTTGAATGTCTGACATCAATTCAGGTCATGTTCTCACAGTTTGAGTGTGAGTCCCCCCACCCCCTACCCCAGGCTTGCTGCTGTCAGTGCAAAGCCCACTTTAGATCTTCTGTTCCCCCCTCTTTCTCTGTTTCTCCCTAGCTCCCACCCACGCTCTCACTCTCAAAAATAAAGAGTAAAAATTTTTTTTGAAGAAAAAAAATTACAAGAATGGAAAATTCATGACTCTAGATGATAGTAATAAAAACAGCAGCTTTTTTTTTTTTTTTTTTTTACATAAGAGTATGTGTATTACCATCCTCATCAACAGTTTACAGGTCATTCAGGATCTATTCTGAACATTTTATACATATTAATTTATCAAATTGATGATTATTTGCACAACATTTTGAAGTAGTCCTATGAGGGGGGCACCTGGATGGTTCAGTCAGTTAAGTATCCGACTTTTGAGTTTTGGCTCAGGTCTTGATCTTATGGTTTGTGAATTTGAGCCCTGAGTCAGGCTCTGTACTGACAGCATGGAGCCTACTTGGGATTCTCTCTCTATTCTTCCCCTGCTCACTCACTCTCTCTCAAAAATAAACTTTAAAGAAAAAGCAGCCTCACGAGTAGTTTGTTGATGGGTAGGCATTAAAAACATTTTTTTTCATTTTATTTATTTTAGAGAGAGAGCATGAACAGGGAGGAGGGGCAGAGGAAGAGAGAGAGAATCAGTAAGCTCCATGCTGAGCAAGATCCCATGACCCTGGGATCATGACCTGAGCTGAAATCAAGTCGGATGCTCAATGGACTGAGCCAGATGGGTGGGCATTTTTCAAGCACACATAAGTTTTATATAAATTGAGAATATGCTGAGCCATGAAACACATTCCAAAAGGATTAGAATCATATAGGGTATGACCATCACAGTAACAATTGATTCAATGAAGAATCATCAGTGAATTTAAAAAAAATTATTTATTTATTTTGAAAGAGCATGCAAGCACATGAGGACAGGAGGGGCAGAGAGGGAATCCCCAGCAGGCTCTGTGCTGACAATATGGGGCTGGATCCCATAAACCACGAGATCATGGCCTGAGCTGAAATCAAGAGTTGGATGCTCAACCGAGCCACCCAGGTGCCCCTCATCAATGGATTTTAAACATATGATGGAGAATGGGAT
This sequence comes from Puma concolor, assembly GCF_028749965.1. Lineage (NCBI taxonomy): Eukaryota > Metazoa > Chordata > Mammalia > Carnivora > Felidae > Puma > Puma concolor. The sequence continues at coordinate 45,863,061 of NC_141681.1, forward strand.
ATCTATCTTAATCTAAAAGCACCTTCCTGCATACTACTTACTACAAAGAAAAAAATATTCTTTCCAGTGGAGAAACCTGGAAAGCACAATCTTAGGTAGTTGAAGTTACCATCACTAATAAGACAGTCACATCATATACTCCCTGACATAATGCCTGGAAGAGATACAGTATTTGTCAAAAATTCATAAATGCAGATATACATATTCTGAACCTAATCATGAGGAAACATTTAACTCAAATTGATGTAATTCATCACAATAAGAAAATCTTATTTTTTAAAGATAAATTTAAAGAATACTAAAGTAGAACAAATCAGAAAAGGAGTGTGAGATTGTTGAACAGATCATCTCTTTTATATATCAAGGGGTTCCAAAGAAATTTACAAAAGTACTCCAGCAGAGAACAGCCAAGGGTGGAGAGCAGTGTGACAGGATCATTATTACTTATGCAAGGAGGATCTAGACCTCTTTCTAATACTCAAGTTCCATCCAAGCAATCAGAAACTAGGGACAGCAAGTTGGGAGATGAGAAAGAGGACCAGAAAGGCAGAAGCCATGTCTTCTTTCCTCATCTGGCATCTCACCCACCCTGCAACATGCCTGAGCTAAAGGAGGGAAGTCCCCCATCCATAATGCTTACAGTTTTGATTTATATAGTGGACTCAGGGTATGGTCCGTCCATGATTTCATCCAGGGTCATCAAATGTACTTGTTCCACCAGATTCAGTGGGATGATGGCAGACAAGAATGAATCTGTCGTATCATCCCAAATTGTGATTTCTCATTACAATCCACATACTTCACCTGGACTCCACTGCAGGTGGGAGTTAGAATGCAATCTAGGTTCCACCAGGCACTACCTGAACCTTGGAGGTGGAGGAAGTGAGCATAATGGGGTGGTGGTGGCATAGGGATAGGATTCGCAGTGGCAGGAGTGACTGGTTCCCCTTAAGCAGCTGTTGAAGTTTCTAGCTTCCAGTCCTTAGAACATTAGGTGATGAGCATAAAGTGGCAGTAGCAGATTTTCTTGAACAGTACTACATTCAAGTACTGTTCAAGAAACTATGTATCTGAGCTTTTGTATTTGTGGTATATCTGGGCCTTTATCCTGTTACTTTCCGGATTGTACAGCCCTGAAGTCTAATTCCTTGGCCTTCTGAAAATTCTTCAAATTACAAAATATCCTTTATTCATTCCTTGCTAAAACATATAGAAATGAGCTTATCTGCAATTGTTTTGTAGTTCATGAATGGACTTCAATGAATAAACTGTATAAAAACACAACAATATAAAAATTAGGTATTTTTCAAGTTTTAGATCTCACATATTGTCAATAAGAAAAATTACAGAAATACGTATCATTTGTTTCCTAGAAACCCATATTATGTGCCATTTGTGTGTACACCTAAGTATTGGTTTTACAGATAGTACGTGCACCAAGTTATTGCCTCTCCAGACACAGGGGGAAGAGCAGGACTGAAGGGAAAAGAGAAGACTTATTTATGAAATGATTTACTTCTTTTATAAAATTTTAATAAAAAACAATTAGATGTCTAGTTAGTAGGCACCACACAGGTGCTACTGTTTTTCTGAATTATTTTAGTCAAGAAAATTTAACATAAACAAGAAAGTTTGGAAAAATTAGAATTCTGGAACAATACCAGAAAAGTAGATATCATACATCAAAAAGGATACCTAAATGTGGCCTGTTGCTTGTTGTGTAAAGTTTTATTGGAACACAGCCATGCCCATTTTCTTACATTCAGGATTCCTCAACTTCAGCACTGATATTTTGGACTAGATAATTCTAAAAATTTTTTTCCCAATGTTTATTTATTTATGAGAGAGAGCACAAGTGGGGAAGGAGCACAGAGAGAGGGAGACACAGAATCTGAAGCAGGTTCCAGGCTCTGAGCTGTCAGCACAGTGCCCGACACGGGGCTTGAACCCACCAACCATGAGATCATGACCTGAGCTGAAGTCAGACGCTTAACCTACTGAGCCACCCAGGCACCCCCAGATCTGTTGTAAGGGACTGTACTATGCATTACAGGATATTCAGAGCATCCCTAGCCTTTACCCACTAGATGCCAGCAGCCCTCCCCCTCAAACTGACAAACAAACATCTTTCTGGACACTGCCCAGTATCTCCTGGGATTAAGAGTAGGACAGGTAAAAACTACCCCTGGTTAAGAACCACTGGTTTATGTATGTTTTCACACTACAAAGGCAGAGTAGATTCTGTATGACCACAAAGCCTGAAATATTTACTATCTGGTGCTTCACAGAAAAAGTCTGTTGATTTCTTTTGCCATTAAAAAAGGTAAAAAATACATGCTAGACTAAGAAAACCAACTGCAAAGTATGTAACAAAACAAGGTTTCTACAAACTCCTTCAAAAACTACTCCAATTTAAAAAATGGAATACATAAAAACAAGGAATTCACAGCAACATTAGGCATGATGTTTTAGACATGATAAACGCTCAACCTCAACGACAGTTAAGAAAATGCAAATTAAACGCACTTTTTTTTCTTCACTCAATTTAACAAAAGATTCACTCTTCATTGAAGTTGTTGGGAATGGGCATTTATTTCTAGATTAATGGCGAATTTCAGAAAATAAGGCATTAACTACTACATTTAAAATACACTATGTTGTAAAGCAAGGAATCCAACTGGTGGGAATCCATCCACTCAACAGAAGCACCAACAGGAAATAATACATGTGTAATAAAATTGTACAATTAATTATTTGTAAAATAACAAATCTGAACTGGTGGAAGATTGGGCTGCATATTATTATGCTTTGTCTTTATGATGTAGAAGTCTAAAAGCTAAAAAGTTACACTTGTAGGCACTGACTGGAAGGAAGCCCAGTCATGGTAAGTTACGAAGTGAGAAAAGGGGATTGCACCTTAATGTGTAAGCATGATCCCGTTTAAACTATGCTACACTACACACACACACACACCACCATCACCACCACCACCAAAGCAAACTTCTTAGATGTGGGCATGCTTCTTGAGTATGGCAAAAAGCATGGAAGGCTTTTGTAATGGCAATTAAGAGAACGTGGGGTTTTTGTTTTTAAGATTTATCCATTTTTGAGAGGGCAAGCAGGGGAAAGGCAGAGAGGGAGACCGAGAATCCCAAGCAGGTACCATGCTGAAAGTCACCTGACACGTGGCTTGCTCGAAACTACAAACCGTGAGATCATGACCCAAGCCGAAATCAAAAGATGCTCAGATGCTCAACTGACTGAGCCACCCAGGCGCTCCTAGTTTTTGTTTTGTTTTGTTTTGTTTTGTTTTTTTAGGTTGATTTATTTATAATCTCTACATCCAATGTGGGGCTCGAACTCATGACTGCAAGATCAAGAGTCGCATATCCTTCAGACTGAGCCAGCCAGGCGCCCTGATAGTTTGTTATATAAAATTAGAACACAATTTTCAAGTGTTGAAAAAAGGAAAATGTATACATGGGCAAAAAATGAAAGAGAATCATCTCAATGTCAAAAAATATTAGAAATTATAATGAAACCAGTACCATGATCGTGCCTGGTTTTGCCTATCTTTATTAATTCAATTCCTCCTAAGGGCAGAGCTTGTCCTCTTAGAACAGTACGTACAACTTTCAAGAAGAGACTTACGGAATAATTATGCCAGTACAGATAAAATTTAGCAATCATTTCCCCTTTAAAAAAATGCTTGGGCGCACCTGGCTGGCTCAGTGGAGCATGTGACTCTTGATCTTAGGGTCTGGAATTCAAGCCTACATTGGGCATAGAGCATACTCAAAAAAATAAAAAATGCTTGGATTTTTATTATAAATTCTCCTCCAATGGGCTGACATTTAGCTATAATTGATTTACCATATAATGCATGTTTACATTAAACTTATTTGAAGTATTATTTTCTAAAGTGCAAGACGTAAGTGGAATCGACTAGGGATTATTCCAAATGTGTCCACAGCCCATGAGGTCTGATTAAGTGGATAACTGCAGTGACTTCACAGCAGCTGAATATGCATATGCTCTAATAGTTTCTCAGTTACTACTTTGGGAAAAGGTTATTTTAGGGTCTAGTTTTCAACGTGTAACACTACATTTATACATTACTTAAAAATTAACTGGACAGATCAAGTCATGAATCATATTCTGGACAAAAAAACTCCCCAACAACCCTATTTTCTTCAATAGGCTGCACATACAATGTGAATATTATTTTTGGGGGTGATTTAATTTGAATGTTATACTTTTCCAAAAAAAATTTTTTTTAATGTTTATTTATTTTTGAGAGACAGAGTGTGATCAGGGGAGGGACAGAGAGAGACACAGAATCTGAAGCAGGTCCCAGGCTCTGAGCTGTCAGCACAGAGCCCAACTTGGGGCTTGAACTCCAAACCATGAGATCATGACCTGACCTGAAGCTGGATGCCTAACCAACTGAGCAACCCAGGCACCCCTCCAAATTTCTTAAAAGCGTTATGCTAGCCTCACAGCTGTGACTCTTTGTACCTTGAACAGTTAGAAGATTTTATCTGTTAGATATTCTGATATGAGAGGAATCAGTTTATTGATTCTTTATTTAGGAAAATATCTTTCAGGATTTCAGACATGCTTTAAAAAGATGAATATAAACACACACTATAAAATGCTGAATGTAAAAAAAAATTTTCCCATGTCTTACTAATTCAAAGTAGAATATATGTATATACATGTCTAAAAAATATTTAAGAAAATAATGTTTTACTACAATTTCAGATATACCATAAAAAGAAGCCGAATATAAACATTTCCCCAATTTACTAAATTAAAGGTGAATAAATATGTGTATATACATACGAAAATATTTTTTTCTAGGACTCTGATATATCATAAAAAAGTGAGTATAAACTTAAAACTGATATGCATGAAGTTTCTCATTTTACTCAAAGTCTAGGAACAGGGCAGTTCCACATTGTTTCATCAGCTCAACAATGTCAAGGATGCAGGTAATTCCAATCTATCCCCTGTGCCAATCTCGGCCTCTTACTCATGTGGTAGCAAAATGGCCACAGTTCCAGGTATTACACATATAGACATGCATCCTGGGTATAAGAGGACCATTTCCCCCTACTTTGTTAGGAAAGAAAATTTAACATAAAGCCTGCGTATAACTTTTGCTCAGATCTTCTATGTCCAATTATTAAGCAAACTAGGACAGCAAGAGCTAGACTTCAGATGGGCAGTCCTGGCAAAGGGAAAATGGCTAACACCAATGGGTAGGTAACCAACAGTGTCTGCCACAACTGTCCTGCCTTATTTCTTTAAAATTCCATTTTTGTAGTTACATATCCTCTCATTCATGATGCTTGAGGGTTTTTTTACTTTCCCGTTTCAAAAGTTTTCAAGGTTTTTGGTTTGTTTTGCTTTGCACTTATTTTGTTAGAGCTTTTCTACACACCAGAGATGAATATTTATTCACTCCCTCATTCCTCTGATTTCAACGTGTGTTTACAGGGGACCTATTAGAACAGGCAGTGCACCAAGTACTGACAATGAATCCTGGCCATTAATCATCTCCCATTTTCTACCCATATTGAAAGAAATTATTTTCCTGGGTATAGCTTTGTTTCATCCTACAAATGTTAATGCGTAGTTGTCCCTCTGTCATTCATTTCTAATTGTAATTTGCCTTGATTTCCTTTCCCCTAGTGAAGCAAGAAGGCAAGGAGAATGAAAACTTCAGTTTTTAATTTTTCTCCAGAAGGAATTACCTGACATTCAATAAAAAGATGACGTTCGATGTTCCTATATTCACTGCACACATAAGGCCTTCCTCTCATACGATCTCCATCCACAAGTATAAAAATAAAGTAATAAAAGCAGCTCTTATTTAACACACTTTCGATATGAGCCACACAGTATTCTAAGGGATGTTATGTAATTATTTAATCTTCACAATGCTAACAAGATGGTGCTAATATTGCTAATTTTTAAGTGAGAAAATTTAGACCTAATTAAGTCATTTGCCCATGAGTTAAAATGGTGAAGGCAAGGAAAGACTGAGCATTGGTTAAGTCCTGTCCCACTATAATTCAGTTCAGGTTATTTTTAGAGGTTAAGCTTGCAAATATTTACCAAGATTTGAGTGGGATAGAATAACCTGCTGCATTTTTAACATTACTATAGCCTTTCCCAAGCATGAATTACCAGATGAGTAACTTAAGCTAAAGCAAATTTGTCTCCTATATATATGACATTTATATTAAGAATCCTCTGATTTCCCACAGGGTAAAAATGATCCTGATGCTGAGAAATGTCTGTAGGACTGTCACTGACACATTAACTGCCTTCCAAAGCCTTCCCACTTTCCTCACATTCATGAAGTTTTATCACTTTTACATTAATTGAACACTGATGGTCCAATAAATTTTGAAACATAAATAGAACCCTCCCAACCACTAACATTTATCAAATAGCAGTAACAAGTCAAATAAATTCTGGCCCTCAAAAAAGGCCTTGTATCCACAGTATGAACTCTGATATTAAGTTATCCTCAAATGCTTTCCCACATCCCTTAAAATCAGGCGGTAGGTTTGTGTTTAACTAGTAGGACTTTGCAGATTATCAATAAAATTTTGAGCCTTCCCACATGTCTTCATTCACTCCTCTGTCCTATATGAATTCTTTGATGTTTACTAAGGTGTGAGCCACGAATAAAGGCCTTCCCACATTGCTTACATTTGTAAGGTTTCTCACCAGTATGAATTTTCTGGTGTCGATTAAGTTCTGAGCCACGACCAAAGGCCTTCCCGCATTCCTTACACTTATAGGGCTTTTCACCACTATGACTTCTCTCGTGATGAGTAAGTTCTGACTTTCGAATAAAAGCCTTTCCACATTCCTTACATTTATGGGGTCTCTCACCCGTGTGAACTTTCTGATGTCGAATAAGTTCTGTGCTACAAGTAAAGGCCATTTTACATTCCTTACATTTATAAGGTTTCTCACCAGTGTGAGCTCTCTGATGTCGAGTAAGTTCTGAGCCACGACGAAAGGCTTTCCCACACTGCTTACATTTATACGGTTTCTCACCAGTATGAACACTCTGATGTCGAAGAAGATGTGAATCAGAGATAAAAGCTTTCCCACATTCCTTACATTTATGAGGTTTCTCACCAGTATGAATTCTTTGATGTAGACTCAGTTGTGAGGCACAACTATATACCTTCCCACATTCCTTACATTCATAGCGTCTTTCACCAGTATGAGTTATCTGATGAAGACTAAGTTGCGTGTCATAACGAAAAGCTTTCCCACATTCCTTACATTTGTGGGGTTTCTCACCAGTATGGATTCTCTGATGTCGAAGGAGGTGTGAGGGTCGGGTAAAGGCTTTCCCACATTCTTTACATTCATAGTATTTCTCATCTGTATGAATTCTCTGATGTAAATTAAGTTGTGAAGTAGATGGAAAGGCCTTCCTACACTCCTTACATTTATAGGGTTTCTCACCTATGTGGATCTTTTGATGTTTACTAAGTTGTGAGCCAGAATGAAAGGCTTTCCCACATTCTTTACATTTATGAGATTTCTCACCAGTATTAATTCTCTGAGGTTTAGTAACTTCAGAGCCATGGATGTAGGCACATTTCTTACTTTCTTTACTTTTTTTGCTTTCATGAATTCTCTGATGCTTTATTAAGTCTGACCTACTATTAAAGGCTTTTCCACTTTCTCCACATTTACAGTCTTTTTCCTTATTAGGACTTCTTTCATGTTGACTATGGTGTGACTGGCACCTGACAGCTTCCTTACATCCCTTGCATTCATTGGTTTTTGCTCTAGTATAAATTGTCTGTAGTACTCCATGAAGTGTGCACTGAACAGAAGCAGACTCTTCTCCAGAGGTTATTATGGCTTGTCTGAAATGTCCCTCCTGTTGTTTCTCCAAGTGGCATTTCATTTCTCTGTCATCTCTGACCCTAGTGCACTCAAGGTGAGAGCTTTCAAGTCTTTTTATCTTCAGTTGCAATGATTTAATTTCATAACTGTCTGTCTTTGGAAATAAATTATTGGTTTCTCCTCTGGACTCCCAATCTGTAAGATAACAAGAAAGAAAATAGGATGTATTTTCATGTGGCAGGAGACATGAAAGTTCTAAGGTAGAAATGACAAACTAAAAATAGTGAATAATTTAAATAGTGAAACACAGCAGTGAAACTAAAAAAACAAAACAAAACAAAACAAAACAAAACAAAACACCCCAGATTGCAGGGAGGGGATGAGAATAGAGAAAATGAGGGGAATTTGTGAAGAAGTAGTTCTTCACCTCTGGCGAAAATCAGAATTAGCAAAGGAACATTACAAATATGACATTCAGGAATTGCCTAAGACCAACTAAATGAGAAATCTAAAGGCGTAGGACATTATATCTAACAGCAAGTCCTCTCATCTCTAGCTTCAAAATATATCCAGGTTTTGACTCCTTCTATCAGCATCTCTACCACCTTGTCCAAAGCCATCTTCTCACCAAAGCTAATACACTTCTCTAAGTGTAGGTCTCCCTACTTCCACTGTTGCTGTCCTATATCCCATACCTAACACAGTAGCCAAAGTGTTCTTGTTAAGTAAGTTAGATCAGGCCTTTCTTCTGCCTAAAATTCTCCACTGGATTTCCCTGTTGAGCAGAGCAAAAGTCAAAGTTCTTATGAGGTCTACAAAACCTTCCCTGAACCTGTCTTGCACTACCTCTGTCTGACCTCATTGCTGATCTCCTCTCTTTAGCACACTTTGCTCCACTCCCTGACCAACGGGATGGTCTTCAAACCTGTGAAGCACACCCCTCCTTCAGAATCTCTGTCGGCAAATATTTTCCCTAAGATATTAATATGGCTTGTTCAATTACTCCATTTTGACCTCTACTCAAACTTGAGATCACTCTTTACAAATCAGGTCCCTCATGACTCTACTTATTTTTTGCAATGTACTTATCATCACATGCCATTTTATCTATTTCTCCAACATTATCATGAGAACTTTCAAATATAAAGAAAAATTAAAAGAATTGGGACAGTGAACTCCCATATCCCCAAAACAGATTCTACAATAAATATCTGGCTCTACTTGCCTTATCACATATCCTTCTATCTCTCCATCCATCCACCTTGCAGACATCAGTATATATACCTCTAAACTCCAGAGATATTATACTTTGTTTACTTCTGTACTGTCTGTCTGCCCTTCACTGTATCTGCAGAGTAAATACTCTTTGATGAATGAAAGACCACTGGCATTTTTATTAATCTCTCTCAGTGATTCAGAGGCAACTCAAAGTGTGTTTGTATACAGTACAGTTTAAATACAGTACATCCCATCTGTGCTTACAATAAAATACAAAATTCCTTACCAGACCTGCAAAACTCTGCATTATCTGGACCCTACTTCCCTATTCACTGTCATTTTAAGATGCTCTCCCGTTCACTCACCAGTACCTACTCTACTGGCCTCCACTGGACCCCTATATCATACCAATTACATTCTCATCTTAGATTTTTAGGAAATGCTCATCTCCAATGAATGCTCTGCTCCAGATTTCCTTCATGGCCAGTTTCTTTCATTGTAAATATCTTTATTTTCTGTCAAGTACCCTGTTCTTTGCCTTCATAATCTTTTCCTCAATTCTGGAATTACACATTTGTTCATCGGTTTATCTACCGGGATAATTTCTCCCAAGGTGGCCTAGAACCAGCATAATACATATTTCACTCACCATTATATAATCAATCCCTAGCACATAGTTCAATTAATGTTAACTAAATACTAAAGGGTATTCCAGTGGAAATAAAGGGAAACATGCTGCAGATAATGACATTAGAAGAGTGAGAATGAGAGTAATCACTTCATGTTTTATTTAACAGATGTGGGGAATGTCTTCTGGCCTCTGCTCCTTCCCAGCTTCACTGCCTTCTCTACAGCACTTCCCAAGTACATGGCGGTAAGGCACAAACAAGCCAGCATCATTAGTGTATCTGTACATGTCTTATACCAATCCCCTACAAGACTGGTATCTTTACACAACAATGAAAATCTTTCATGTAATTCTGAAAAAATTCTAATGGAAACTGAGGATACTATGGCAACCATTTATATGAAGTCGTAATGTGTTGAGACAAAGAACACAGAGTCAGACTGCCTGGTTGTGAATTCTAGTCCCACAATTTGCTAGTTGTATGACACTGGACCGTTACTTAGCTACTCGGAAACCAAGGAGGCTGAGACAAAGGGAGATGCTCGGGTAAGTTGTCAGAGCTGTGTACAGGCACCCTGTTGCTTGGGATAGTCCCTTTGTTCTTGCCAAGGTCCAGGGTAGTTGGACCAGCCAAAAGCAAGTTGCAGAAAAGACAAACAGTTGGGAAATCTAGAGAGATAAACCTAGAACAACTGGTAAGAAAAAATTGTTCTGTGATTAATGTATGGTCTATATCTGCAATCGAATGAAAATACCACTTACACTGGGGAATGCTATAAGGCTGTCCTTCAGAGAAGGGCACTAAAACTAAGGTCTATATAGACTGGTAAAATAATGTTGGCATTTTATGCTGTATGGAAAGTTCCAGACATCAGGTGTCAGAAGATGCTGTTATTTTAAATATTTTATAAAAACAATCTGGTAGAAAGGGAAAACTGTAAAAAGCATGGGTTGGAATAAAAAATCTGGACCTTAAAGGAACGTTCAAATCAAAAAGTAATATCCATCAAGGATGCTCCCATTGTTCCTACTCTGCACAATCACTCCTCATGCTACAGAATCATTCCTCTACATTGATCTTTAATCTCTCCATTTTCCCTACTCCATGGTCTCATCCTAGCACAATGCAAAATCATCTTGACTTCCCCAACAGCCTCCTAGCAAGTTTTACCATTTTTACTCATGAACCCTCTGATTCAATCCCTAAAGGACATCCAATCCAATCATGTCCCTATCTTGTTTACAACCTCCAATGGCTGCCAAGTGTCCTCAAGGAAAAAACTCTAAACTCCTAGACTTGGTGAGAAAGCCCTGCATGATGTAGACCTCCATTCAGGTCTTCCAGGACACCCACCCAAGGCTTTCTCTCCTTGGTGCCTTCAATGAAGAGATTCCTCTACCTGGTATAGCATTCCCACCACACCTCCTGGATCCTACTACTCATCCTTCCAGCTTCATATCATGTGTCACAATCTGAAAAGTCTTACCAGTCTGATAATATTGCCCCAAATCTTCTCTCACAGCAGTGCCTTACCTATAACCATTTCCCCTAAAAAGACATTCATTTCTCTGGCCATTGCATAGCCAGGTTTCTAAAAAAGAAAACTTATAGCATTGTCAGTGATTAAGAATTTAAATCAGCCCTTAAGTCCTCTGCAGGCTCCTGGTAAGACTGGTTCTTCCTTGTCTGAACACTGCCCATTAATTCAAGGTTTATGATTCAAGGAAATGCCCAGAAAGAGCCCCAAGTGTTAAACTATAATCACACTTGGCCCCTCTCTACCAAACACACTATTTCCAGAAAGGGCCTATTAATAAGACAATCTCTTATTTTGCCCTACAAGGTCATTCTCATGCCCTGTGAGAATAATTCCAGCAGGCCTAGCATCCTTCCTAACCCTAGCTACTTCCTAGGTTATTCATTGTTATCTTTTAGTTCCTTCCATTGTTTTCTAGAATCCTTTTTATACAACCGAAATAGCACTGACTCTAAAAGTTAGGTACCATGCTTTTTTCACCTAACATTATAGCATTGCTTCAAAAATGTTTTATAAAAAATATTTAGGGGTGCCTGGGTGGCTCAGTTGGTTGAGCATCTGACTTCAGCCTAGGTCATGATCTCTTCGTTCCTGAGTTCGAGCCCCATGTTGGGTTCTGTGCTGACAGCTCAGAGCCTGGAGCCTGTTTCAGATTCTGTGTCTCCCTCTCTCTCTCTGCCACTCCCCCGCTCATGCTCTGTCTCTCTCTCAAAAATAAATAAACATTAAAAAATGTTTTTAAAAATATTTAAAATGCTGAGGTTTCTGTATCCCAATTATGGTAGTGGTTATATAAATATACACATCATAAAATCACAGTAACCTAAAAGAATAATAAAAATTAAAATTAAAAAATGAGTGTATGTGAACATCAGTGAATTCTGAATTAGGTCTATCTATAGTTTTGTTACTACTATTGTGCCAACATCAATTTCCTGGTTTTGACAGTGTACTAAGATTAGGTAAGATGTTATCATTAGGGAAAGCTGGGTGAAGGGTACAAGGGAACTCTCTGTAGTATTTTTGTAATTCCTTCTGAGTCTTAAATTATTTTGAAATAAAAAGCTAAAAAGAAATGGTAACAGTTATAAGTATGTATGTCTAATAACAGAGGCCCAAAATACATGAAGCAAAAACAGAACTGAAGAAAAAAAACAGACAATTCAACAAATTGAGGACTTCAGTGCTCTACTTTCAATAATGGATAGCTCAACTAGCCAGAAGATCAACAAGGAAACAGAAAACACACTTTTAAATAACCAAAGGGCAAAGAAGAAATCACAAGAGAAATTAGAAAATACTTTCAAGTTGGGTGAAAGGAAAACTTAATATACCAAAACTTATGGGATACAGTTAAAACAGATCCTAAAGGGAAATTTGCAGCTTATATGCCTATATTAAAAAACAAAAAACAAGAAATATCTCAAATCAGATTTTGGAACTAGACAGAATCAAGTAAACCCAAAGATACCAGAAGGAAGATAATAATAACGATTTGAGTGGAAATGAACAAAACAAAAGAAGAAAAATAGGGAAATCAATGTAAGTTTAAGCTGGTTCTTTGAAAAAGCTCAACAAAACTGGCAAACTTTTAGCTAGAAAAAAAGAAAGACTAATACTGATATCAGGAATAAAAGAGGGATATCACAACCAACCTTACAGAAATAAAGGGTGAGGGCTGGGTGTGGGGATTGATTGCTTATGGGTATGGGGTTTCATTTTGGGGTGATGAAAGGTTCTAAAATTAGACTGTTGTCACAGGTGCAAACTCTGAATATACTAAAAAACCACTGAACAGTACACTTTAATCAGAGGCAAATATGAGGAAGGGTAGCAACAGTGATAACTGGAGTGAAAATTTGAGGCTTTGTGCTGAAACATCCTTCCTTCTCCAGATCTCAGGCCTTTTCAGTGAGCTTTCCTACTAATAACTCAGATGTGATGCCTTCTCATAGGCTCCCTAGGTGACCACCTGCCACAGTCTTCCCAATAGGAGTCACTATTACTCACCTGGGCACCATTCTTTTGTTTCCTTACTCTTAACCATCCAGGGCTCCTTCCCCTGCTCCAATAAGGAGATCACATTTGGCTTACAATCAGAAAGTCCTGCTCAAAAAAAAAGGCGGGCGGGGTGGGGGTGGGGGTGGGGGGACGACAAAGTTATGTTAGGCGTGTACCGGAATTAAAATCAGTCCATGATTTTCAAGGAAGAGTAAATAGGTTAAGAGTCAACAAAAGGGGTATAAGTCACAGGTACAAAAAAGATAAAAGTTGTCCAACGGAGCAGCCAATTTCTAACTTCATATGGGATAATCCTTTCCTCGTGAAGCAAGAATCATCAATTCAGCCAGGCAATGTGAAAAGCACTCATGAGAAATTCTTAAGAGAACATAAAATTCCATAAGTCCAATTCTGAATTTTAGGGGGCTCAAAAACTTACCCAGTGAGATCAGGTTGTTATAATTCTCCAACATTACATCTCGGTACAAACCCTTCTGAGAAGGGTGCAAGCATTCCCACTCCTTTTGAGAGAAGTAAATGGCCACATCTTTAAACTTGAAGCCCTGAAACCACAGATAAATACACTATTTGTGAAAATAATGGACAAAATCTTTACAATGGAATTAAAAAAATGGAAAAAGAAATTTAGTAAGGTGACAACATTAGTAAGGTAACAGGCTGTGCTGGGCCCTTTAATACAGGTGGTTCAGTGTGGAAACAAGAGTGATCAGAGCATACACCATTCTTGGTGCACACATCATGCTTGACCATGACTGTAACTACATAAGTAACCTCTTGACACTATCTCCTTCCATTATCTCCCCAGGTTTGGGAATAACCAAAGTTCATACGACTGGTGTTTCCCAATTAAACTATATACACATACAAGTACACGGCACACTGTGTTCACCACACGACACTTGTGACTATCTCCTTCCCCAGTATTCTCCTTCTCCCAATAAAGAAAGTCTGAATTTTTAAAAGTCTGAATCATTCAAAAATATTTTATAAAATTTCTATTTCCTGGAGCACCTGGTTAAGCACTCAATTTAGGTCAGTTAAGTGTCCGACTCTTGATTTTGGCTCAGGTCATGATCTCATGATTCGTGAGTTCCAGTCCCACGTGGGGCTCTGCACTGACAGCGTGAAGCCTGCTTGGGATTCTTTCTCTCCCTCTTTCTCTACCCGCCCCCCCCCCCCCCCGCGCTCTCTCAAAATAAATAAAATTTTAAAAATGTATATTTCTGAAAGTAGGATTTGAATATAACTTGGTGATTTAATAATTTCTTAAAAACTCACGTTCATAAAAATGCCAGAATATTAAAACCTATTCACTTTTCCATGTCATGAAAAATTCTAAAATAGACATCATTTTTACTGGCTATATGACAACCCATCTTATACATTCAATGTTCTCACTTTGGGGTACTAGGCTGCATAAGTTCTCTAAAGTTCTTTTGCAGTAGAGTCTTTACTTCTCAACAATTTATACATCTGGTTGTACTGTTCCTATACTTTCCTTGTTCCTGATCTGCCAGAACTAATGGAGGAAGATCCAGACTCAGAATGAAACAACCCAAGATGAGCATACACTACGTAAGTTCAAAATGGACTGACTTATTGGTGTCTACATGGCACAGACTTCTTGGAATATCACGTAACTCCATACACTCAATCTATCATATCTCTATCATAACCCCAGTCTTAAAATTAAATCTCAGAGAGTTACAGATTTGGGAAAATACTGTAACAAATCAACATCAATTACCTTCTTGTCTAATTAGAAAATCAAGTTTGCAACATGGGTTCCTACTTAACCACTTCATGAAAAGCCCACTTTAACAAGGAAGGTATAATATTTTCAGCAAGGATTTCTACTCCATCAGTATTCCTGGTGAAAGGATATGCACTTAAGGAATGCTAAGTGGTTTGCTGAATGAATATTGAAACACCTGTAAAACAGAGGAACACTTATGGGACAGCAGCCTTTGGTAACATCACTCACTGGAATGGATAACAAGTAAGTTCTTTGGAGGCTCAGGAAAGCACTAAGTTTCAGGAAAAAGAAATCCACTGCTCAAATCTTTTAAAATGAAAATGCATTCAATGAAGGAGGGGAGAAACATCAATTCACATAAATAATAGCTTTAGGGTTGCAAAAACAGATCATTTGTTTCTCAGGTTGATCCTACAGAAATGCATAACTTAAGAAGGCAACGGAGGAAGAAGCAAAAGCGGTCTTGAGTCACGGGACTGACTTCAGAGTCCTCAAAGACAGAGAATAAATTTTCCTCCCCTCTCCTGTTCTAATCTTCCTGCTAGTGACAGCTCTTCTCTCTTTCTCTCTCTCTCACACACACACATACAAAGTCTGCCTTTCTTGATTTGAGGAAGAATAACAAAACCTTGCCTTCCAGAACCCCAGAGAATCCAACTGTACATAATGTGTTTAGAGGAAATGGCTTTCCCAGCAGATATGAACTCAGAAGGGCCTGTTCTGACATGCCCCAGGCAGATCTTTGTTCTACAACCTGGAAGACACTGAACTCCTCAATCATGGGTGCATCCCAAAGACAGGATGGAGCCCCCAGGCCCAGGAGCACTGAATACTTGGACAGTCCCAACCCTGGATAACAGTTTCTGCAACAGAAATTTCCAGCCTCTCCCTGGCCTAACAGGCTCAGTGTATTAGGTACCTCTTTAGCTTTGTTCCCACATCCCAGAACTAGGGTTCTTAGAACCCCAACTGAAACTTCTTTTCACAAAGACCTTGCCCAGAATCACCAATACTGAGTCAGACAACCCACCAGGATCAGCAGGTCCTTAGTAGTCTTGGCAGAGCTCAACCACCTGGATGCAAGTTGCAATGGCTTTACAAGAAACCACAATTCTCAGAATCTTTGTGGCCAACACATTCTGGTTCCCAACCAAGGTCACCATGGCTTTCCTGCCTGACATTACCCTTTCTCACTGCTACTCCTAGCCTTATTGCTGATAGTGTTCACGTCATCTCAAGTACAATTACTGCCTATTAAGCACTTTAAGTTTACGGTGCTTGTACGTATGAATCCTTACGAGAGGCCCACAAATCCTAATTCAAAGGAAACTTTAGCTCAGAGAAGTAAAGTCATTTACTCAAATTTGCAGTTAGCGGTAGCATTGCTGGCTTTTGAATCTAGATTTAGATTTCTCCAACTCTGAAATTGATGGTCTTCCACTTCTGACTGTTACAGATGCAACCAGGGATTTCTGAAGATCCTTTAAAAAAAATCCTGAACTGGGCTCTCCACTTTGGGGAGCAGAAAATGCTTAGTCTGCTCTGTTTGTCACTACAAAGCACAACACTCTGTGAAGGGAAATCAGAGGTAGAAGGGAAAGGGAGGAAAGCAGCAGTTCTATAAACAAGACTCCGTTATCCAAAAATGTCAAAATCCCCCATGACTCCGGCTCAGTGGGGGCACTCGGGGACATGATGATTTAGACCCAGCACCTGCCTTTAAAAAGCTCAGAATCAGGGAGGAAAAACAGAAAAAAGGAGACAATCACAGGACATCAAGCTCTGTGGAAGACTGGTTATCATGATCAAATTACCAGGTGAAAAATAATGTTCTGAATATTGAAAACATTTTGGGATGCAGTGATGATCTGGTAAAGAAGGAAAGTAATCTTCAGAAGCTAAAATTAAGTCAAACTGGGAACCAAGAGGAGTGTGCTGAGCCACTGACACTTATTTTACCAGAGAACCTCTGCTGAGCCCAGATGACCATGAGCTTTGACACTCAAAGAATGGGGGGAGAGGAGACCAAGCCTATCGCTGGTCAAGATGGAAGTCTAAAAGGTTCTGCACTGCAAAGTCCTGGGAACTCTAGGACCATGCCCTCAAAATAAGAAAAAGTAGAAGCAACACTCCCATTCTTGAGTACTGCAAAGAAAATGGGCTGACTTGGATCCTGACATAGAAAGGAAAGGAAAGGAAAGGAAAGGAAAGGAAAGGAAAGGAAAGGAAAGGAAAGGAAAGGAAAGGAAAGGAAAGGGAGAAAAGAAAAGAAAAAACATTTTCCCGAGGAACTATAACCACAAGTCAGCCTTCCCACAGCTGTGTGGCTCACATGCACATTACTAAGGTGACTCTATAAAACATGCCATCTATAAACCTACTTTAAGGTGGCTTTGGTTTGGCAGTGCTCTTGGCAGAAACAAACACAGACCTGGCCTAGAGAACAATCTTCAACCAGGCCTTCAGAATCCCTAAGTAGAATTCCAAGGAAAATGACCCAAATGTCAAAAATAATAAAACAGCATAACACTGTGAATACACTAAGTACCACTAAACTGTATACTATAAAATGGATAATTGTATGTTATGTGAATTTCACCTAAATACAAAACTAAATAAAAAGAAAACATGCAAAGAGGGCTATTTCCAGGATCAGAGAGTCAGGAAAATCAGTCATGCAATTGTTGTAAATTTCCATTACAAACTTTCTGTAATAAAAATGTTAGGGGGAAAATATCACACCTGCAAAGATTCATATATTACATAGATAATGACAGGTATATTACAGAAAGGAGGTAAGATAGTGAGAAACAAAACCACAAAATGACAGGTAGATTTAAAAGGAAAAAGTACTTCTGGAACAAAAAAAACCCTAATATTTAAAATTAAGTCATATTATGGCTAGAGTAAATATCTCTGAAAAGAAAATTACTGGACTAAAAGAGATGAAAAGAGATTGTGCAGAATGCTATCAAGAAAGACAACGTGGGAAAGTATAAGATATGCCAAGAAGATAAGTGAGAGGTTTAATAGGTACCTAACCAGAGTTGTAGAAGGAAAAAGTAGAAAGTACTGAGAAAAGGCAGTAATTGAAGACCTAAAGGGGCACCTGGGTGGCTTAGTTGGTAGAGAATGCAACCCTTGATCTCGGGGTTGTAAATTCAAGCCTCACGTTGGGCATAGAGCTTACTTAAAACAACAACAACAACAAATTTCTTAAGGCTAAGAAATTTTCAAAACTGGCAAATGCAAGCATTATTCAGAAGCCCAAAGAGTCTCAAGGAGAATAAAAAGAAACCCCAGACAATTATATCAAAACTGCAGAGCATTAAAAACAAAGAGAATAATATGAGAAACAATTTGAGATAAAAGATTATCTACCAAGAACAGCAGTCTTATTACCAAATGATTATTCAATAGCAACAATATAAACCAGAAGACAGCAGACTATCGCACCTGAAAGAAAATTATCTTTCACAATGGGAGCAAATAAAAACATTTTCAAAAAACCAAAAACGAAACCCTCCAGAAACTCATTAAAATATGTACTTCCATCTGAAGGAAAGTGATTCCAAGGTAGAAGTTTTAAGACATAAAAACAGTGAACAAAGTGGCAAACATGTGGACAACCTAAACTAACATTCAAATATAGAAAATAAAAAAAACATTGTAGGGGTTAAACAAAGGGTAGGGGCGCCTGGGTGGTTCAGTTGGTTGAGCATTTGACTCTTGATTTCGGCTCAGGTCATGATCCCAGCATCATGGGATCAAGCCCTATGTCTGGCTCCACACTGAGCTGCTTAGGATTCTTTCTTTCTCCCTCTCCCTCCCTCTACCCTTCTCCCTTGCATGCTTGCTCACTCAAAAAAATAAAAAATTTAAAAAAGGGGGGATAGAATTAAAACATTTGACAATATAAATAATTTAATCAGTTGGAAGAGCCTAGTTCCTTATACTACTCAGCATCTTTATGTCAGATGCTTAACCAACTAAGCCACCCAAGCACCCCAATGTGTTAAAATTTCTATGGTAATCACTAAAGAAAACTAGGGGCGCCTGGGTGACTCAGTAGGTTAAGATCCCGACTTCAGCTCAGGTCATGATCTCACAGCTTGTGGGTTGCAGCCCTGTGTCGGGCTCTGTGCTGACAGCTCAGAGCCTGGAGCCTGCTTTGGATTCTGTGTCTCCCTCTCTCTCTGCCCCTCCCCTGCTTGTTCTCTGTCTCTCTCAAATAAATGAACATTAAAAAAAATTTTTTTAATAAAAAAATAAAAAAGAAATTAAAAAATAATAAATTTTAACATATCTTAACTTACCAGTGTCTAAAGAACATCTTGTGGCACCTGACTGGCTTAGTTGGTAGAGCTTGTTGACTCTTGATCTCAGGGCCCTGAGTTCAAGACCCATGTTGGGTGTGGGCCTACTTAAAATTAAAAAAATAAGGGGCGTCTGGGTGGCTCAGCTGCATAAGTGTCCAATTCTTAATCTGCAGCTCAGGCCATGATCTCACAGTTTGTGAGATTGAGCCCTGCTTAGGATTCTCTCTCTGCCTCTTTCTCTGCCCCTCGCCCACATACTCATGCTCGTTCTCTCTCTCTCTAAATAAAAAACTTTAGGGAAAAAGTTAAAAAAAAAAAACAACCAAAGAACATCTTTATGTCAGATGATTTCCTAAGTCACCCAGGCACCCCAATATGTGCCCAAAATTTCTAAGTTAACCACTAAACAAAACTAGGGGCATTTGGGTGGCTCAGTCAGTCAGTTAAGCTTCCAACTTCAGCTCAGGTCATGATCTCATAGCTCGTGGGTTCCAGCCCTGTGTCGGGCTCTGTGCTGTCAGCTCAAAGCCTGGAGCCTGCTTTGGATTCTGTATCTCCCTCTCTCTCTCTGGCCCTCCCCCACTCACACTGTTTCTTTCTCTCTCCCTCAAAACAAAAACATTAAAAAAAGTTAAACATCAATCTTCCCCAAACTGATCAGAGTCAATGCAGTACAAATTGATATCCCAACTGGAATTTTTTTTTAAGTTTATTTATTTATTTTGAGTGAGAGGAGTGGGGCAGAGAGAGAAGGAGAGAGAGAATCCCAAACAGGCTCTGTACTGGCAGTACGGAGCCCAATGCAGGGCTCGAACTCATGAACTGTGAGATCATGACCTGAGCCGAAACCAAGAGTCGGACACTTAACCAACTGAGTGAGTTATCAAGATACCCCTATCACAACTGGATTTCTATGAAACTTAATCAGCCAATTCTAAAATTTACATGAAGAAGCCAAAGGCCAAAAAATCGCTTAGCTCCCAGCAAACAAAACTATTGTAGAGGAACATGACTTAACAAATATCAAACATTACTATAAAGCTGTCTTAATTAAGACAATGTTGGCGCGCCTGGGTGGCGCAGTCGGTTGAGCGTCCGACTTCAGCCAGGTCACGATCTCGCGGTCCGTGAGTTCGAGCCCCGCGTCAGGCTCTGGGCTGATGGCTCGGAGCCTGGAGCCTGTTTCCGATTCTGTGTCTCCCTCTCTCTCTGCCCCTCCCCCGTTTATGCTCTGTCTCTCTCTGTCCCAAAAATAAATAAACGTTGAAAAAAAAAAAAAAAAAAAAAAAAGACAATGTGGTTTTGGTGCAGAGAAAGAAAACACTAGGGAAAGACAAACAGAGCAGTGGGCCAGAAAGTACAGAACAGCCAATTCATATACATGGAAACTCAATTTTGACAGAACTGCCAATGAAGTACAGAGGGGAAAGGATGACTATAGTAAATTTGGCCTCCAGGGGCACCCGAGTGGTTCAGTCAGTTAAGCAGCATGTGACCCTTGATTTTGGCTCAGGTCATGATCTCCTCATGATCAGTGGTTAGGTGGAGTCCCCTATCAGCTCTACACTCCCTTTCTCTCTGCCTTTCCCCCACTTGTGCATGAGTTCTCTCTCAAATAAATAAATAAATAAATAAATAAATAAATAAATAAAATTAAAAAAGAAAGAAAGAAATTTGGCCTCCAAAGAGAGGTGTTGCCTTTGGCTCATGGGATGTAACTTCTAAACACTTGGAATTTCCCAAGTGACAAGGGTGTCTTTGTTATTTATGGTGGGCCCCTTAGACCACAGTGTAAGATTATGCTGATGAGATGGCTCAGGGTGGGGCTGGCCATGCCTTAAAGACCAACCATGTATTCAGAGCCTGGGCCATGTGGTATCAGCTCAATCTCTAGGCAAATAAAAACTCTGGATACTGAAGCTTGGGTGAACTTTCCTGGTTGGCCATACTCTGCATATTGCCACATACTGATACTGGGAAGGTAAACTTCAAGTCTGGAACCCTCCCAGATTCTACCGTATTCATCTTATCCCTTGGGCTGATTTTAATGTATTCTTTCCCTGTAATAAATGTGCCTATGAATATGGTAACTTTCAGGGAGTTCTAGGAATCTTTCTAGTGAATTATTGAACCTGAGGATGGTTGTGAGAAACCCTGAATTTACAGCCAGCTGGTCTGAAATGAGGGTGGTCCTAGGGGCTCTCAACCTTAGAGCTAAGGTCTGAAGTGAGGGCAACCTTGTAGGGCCTGTTCCCTGAGACTGTGCAGTTTGCCTAATCCTCTGTGATGGCCTTTCAAATAAATGATGTTGGGATGTTAGTTATCCAAATGGAAAAAGTGAAACTGGACCCCTACCATATACCATATCCTAAAATCAATCCCAATTGAATTAAAGACTGAAACACAGGGGCGCCTGGGTGGCGCAGTCGGTTAAGCATCCGACTTCAGCCAGGTCACGATCTCGCGGTCCGTGAGTTCGAGCCTCGCGTCGGGCTCTGGGCTGATGGCTCGGAGCCTGGAGCCTGTTTCCGATTCTGTGTCTCCCTCTCTCTCTGCCCCTCCCCCATTCATGCTCTGTCTCTCTCTGTCCCAAAAATAAATTAAAAAAAGTTGGGAAAAAAAAAAAAAAAAGACTGAAACACAAAAGGCAAATCAATATCATTCATAGAAAACATGGGAGAGTACCTTTACTCACAGAGGAAAAGAGATTTTTTTTTTTAATTTTTTAATGTTTATTTTTGAAAGAGAGACAAGAGAACAAGTGGCAGAGGGACAGAGAGAGAGGGAGACACAGAATCTGAAACTGTCTCCAGGCTCTGAGATGTCAACACAGAGCCCTATGTGGGGCTCAAACTCATGAACCGTGAGATCATGACCTTAGCTGAAGTCGGACGCTTAACCAACTGAGCCACCCAGGCGCCCCAAGGAAAAGAGATTTCGTAAACAAGACATAAATAAGTTAGTAAACGAAAGGAAAACAGTGTTAAATATGATGGCATTACAATTGAGAATTTCTACTGCCACTTAATGTTAGAAGCCACATATTGAAAGTATGTATAGCACACATAACTGACAAAGGATGACAATGTCAATCTACAATATTTAAGAAATAACCTACAATGCACCAAAAGGAACAAAAAACTGGAAACACAAAACTCAATGTAAGCATTAGAAAACGACGCGAAATAGAACTTCAGAAAAGAGAAACCATAAAAGAGTCGGGGGCGGGGGGGAGGGGGTTCAACCTTATTTAGTGCCCAAATATGCAAGTTTAAAATCAGAATAATGTATCAATTCATACCCACCAAATAGGTAAAAACTTAAAAGTCTAACAATATCAAGTAGTGGTGAGAACATGAGGTAACAGGGTTTAAAAACAGGTATAAACACTGAAAAACAATTGAGAAGGGTCTACTAAGGTGGACCCAAGAAAGAATTCTACTCTTAGTTATATGCCCAGAGAAATTCTTGCACATGACACAAGAGACAAGTTCAAAAACGTTCACAGGAGTAGTGTTTGTAATATAAAAGAAAAAAATGTATTTATACAATGGATGGCTACACAGTAAATTCACAACATAAATGAATCTCCTGAATATACACTAAGAGACAGGTAATGAAATCACAGAAGATTCCAAAGTGTATGATTTTATTTATATCAAATTTAAAATAAAAACAAACACATATGTTTAACTGTAAAGAAAAGTAAGGGAATGAAAAACAAAATTCAGAAGTTACCTATAGAGACTGGACTGGGATGACTCATGGGGGTTTTTAATAATTAACATTCTACTTTTTATTTAAAAAAAAAATTTTTTTTAATGTTTTTATTTATTTTTGTGACAGAGAGAGACAGAGCATGAACAGGGGAGGAGCACAGAGAGAGGGAGACACAGAATCTGAAACAGGCTCCAGGCTCTGAGCTGTCAGCACAGAGCCTGATGCGGGGCTCGAACCCACAGAAGACTGTGAGATCATGACCTGAGCCGAAGTCAGATGCTTAACCGACTGAGCCACCCAGGCGCCCCAACATTCTACTTTTTAAATATGGGTGTTCAGATATTTGTCATACATTATACATTTTCCACACTCAATATTTAATAAAATCAGTTTTAAAATGTCAATTACAATACAGTATGGAAAGAACTACAACAGACGCAGCATAGGGGAATGTCAGCACAGTCACTCAGTTACCAAGCATAATCAAGAGACTGAAGCAGGCTTCACAGAATCCAGAGAAAGTGGTGGTATGGGATATGCCCCCTCTTGTGTTTCTTGTGCCATAGAGGCAAGAGATAGCACTGTGCATTATGGGAATAGCTAGAGTCGAGTGACAAAGGGAACAGAATAACGAAGTTAAGAAGGATCAGATCATGAGACATTTTGACTTGTTCTCATAGCTGAGGGGGTTCTAAGCAGGATAAATTACATCTAATTACAAGTAGATGAATCTTGCTATGAAAAATGAAATAGTGACTTACTTAGGTTAAAGGGTATGTGAAAGTTTCATGTAACATATAGAAGATTAATTGGGGCCCGGGGCGGGGGTGGTGGTGGAAACAGAGGATTCCAACAAGCAAAAACAAACTGAACAGCATTCCTTTTCTTTTCTTTTTTTCTCGAGGAGAGAGCAAGAGAAAGAGTGAACAAGTGAGCAGGGGAGGTGGGGGTAGGGAGAATCTTAAGCATCTTAAGCAGGCTCCACTCCCAGCTGCAGAGCCCAAAGTGCAGCTTGAGCTCATGACTATGAGATATGACTGGAGCCAAAATCAAGAGTTGGACACTTAACAACTGAGTCACCCAGGCACCCCTGAACAGCATTCCAAGTAGAGTGAACAGGGTAAGCTGTAGAGAAAGGAATATAGCCTGTATGTCTGAAGAGAAGACAGTTCACTGGGATAACTGGTGAGGTATTCTGGGAAAGGGGTAGACAGAAGTGATACTGGAGAAATCCAAAGGGGCCACGACAGAAAGGTCTTAGATGACAGATCATCCCTGCCAAGATTAAACCGCCTTCTCCAATACCAGGATTGGTACTCCAATAAACATAGAATGTGCTTTACAGTAAATGTATAATGAAATGTATAAAAGTATAGCTTTGTCCTGAAAGTAACAGGGATTTACTGAATAAAGGAAATGACATGCCTGGACTATTTTATTGGCAAGGAGTAAAAGTAGAGCCAGGTAGTCCAATTAGGAGGACAATGCACTATTCTCCCTACACAAAAGTCTGATCTGGGATGCAGACAGTGGTGTGAGGTTATAAGGCATGACAACAAGGAACAGGAAACAGACAGAAGCAATGGGATTTGGGACCAGGAGGTAGGAGTTGGGAGAACTCCAGGTTGCCAGTTTCAGTGCAAATTCAGTTGAATTTCCATTACTATCACATTCTCCAAACCTTATATAATGACTACTTTATATACAGGATGTTATGAGGAAGCCCATGGTCACAAAGGTAGTAAAGTGCAAAAACAGGATAAGACTCTACTCTTTTTAACAGTGCATAGCTTCTCATTGATACAGAGAAAGGACAATCCACCACTCTGAGGAGGAAATGAAGGGAGAAATGGACAGATGTCCAGGGTTGTAACGCAAGGGGAGCTGGAGTTCCTTCCTTACCAAAATGTGCTAAGAATGGATAGGGAGGATGTAGTTTCTCCTCTGAGAATCTGAGGAGGGTTCTGGCCAGGATGAAAAGGGGAAGACAAACTCACCAAATTCTCACAGAATTCAGAAGAAAAGTCAGACAAAGGAAGAAACAGATTAATCCAGAAGAGAAAGAGTATTTAGGGGCACCTGGATGGCTCAGTGAGTTAAGTGTCGGACTCTTAATATCAGCTCAGGTCATGATCTCAGGGTTCGTGGGATTAAGCCCCATGTCGGGCTCTCGCTGGCAGTGCAGAGCCTGCTTGGGATTCTTTCTCTCCCTCTCTCTGCCACTCCCCCACTTACCCGGTCTCTCTCTAAATAATATTTAAAAACATTAAAAAAAATAAAGCGTATTTTATTAGTCTCTCAAGAGAAAGGAATCCTTGAGAACTGATTGGCCAGAATGAAAAGCCACACTCAGACACATCCAAAGAAAAAACCTGAATATACTACAAATACTGCCATTCCTTAAAACTGACTACTCCAAAGCCACAGGAAGAGAGGAATTAGGTTATTAGGTTATTTCTAGACAAAATTTAAATAAACACTCCATATTAGAAATTTTACAACCAACATTTGCTGGTCATACCTCACACCAGATGCTTATACATTAAATAGTTTGGGGGGTGGTGGTGCCTGGATGGTCAGTCAGTTAGGTGTCCAACTCCTGATTTTGGCTCAGGTCATGATCTCACAATTTGTGAGTTTGAGCCCTCCATTGGGCTCTGTGCTAACAGCATAGAGCCTACTTGGGATTCCCTCTCCCTCTCTCTCTCTCTGCCCCTCCCCTGCTCAAGCTCTCAAAATAAATAAATAAACTTAAAAAAAAAAGATTAAATTGGACAAAAGACAAAGTACTTTAGAAAAATATGAATGACTTTTCTATATTTGTATTAGGGAAGGCCATAACATAAAAGAAGAAAACATTTTTTGAAAACTCTGAATCTAAAACACATATAGAATAGATTAACTGTGAAAAAACTTCTAAAACAACTTATAAATGACAGAGAATATACTTAACATATATTCAACATAAACCAAAGACGATAATGACCTTTGACAAGTGGGTAAAAGTAGAGGGATCCCAGTTGTATAATTTGTTAAATGTGTAATTTGAAGTGACTTAATAGAATCTATTTCCTCATCTGTCAACTTAGAGTAATTCCATATTTCATCAATTCTGAGATGCCACTGGTTGTAAAGCCACCATTACTTTATATACCAGGAAAGAAAAAAAATTCCACCAGTGAAACTATGACTGGCCAGGAATTGTGAAACCAGTCCAAATTCAGAGAATTTAAAATGTGAAGGGGAAAAAAAAAAATGGATTACAGAATATCTCATGGAGTTGTTAATGTGGATTCAACAAGACAATACATGTAAAAAACTTCAAACTATAAGTGGCTTAACAATCAGTTAAGTTAGTTGCTTTTGTCACTAGCATGATCCCATTCTGAAAACAAAATTACAAACCTACACTTTTGTACAGACAAAATTTGAAAATATTAATTCTATCTCTACATGGTGGGACCATGGTTGACAAACTTTCTGAAATGTTCTCAAGTTTTGAAATGTTTTTAAGAACCCTATTTTACTTTAATCATTAGAAAGAGAGCAATTAGGTTATTTCTATCTTGGAGAAAAAAGTACATAGAGCTGATGCAGGCAGGCAGGACTTCAGGCTGTTAGAAATTTGGAAGCATGTGACCCTGAAGCAGACAACAAAGAAATTAGTGAGACTGAAGTGAGTAACCTCATTCTGTTCTTTAACTTCTCTGCCAAAGCAGAGAGGCACATCTGTCACAACTATTCTGGGAATGGATAAAATTCAGGGAAATGGAAATTCTAGATGGATGAGACAATGTATGCAAAACAGACAGTCCTGGGTTAGACTCTTACCTGGTTTAGGAAAACTGCTCCATAAATTTGGTTTCCTTCCCTTTTTTTTTTTTCCAAATCACTACTGTAAATTTTTTGGATAGAATCCTGAAATAGGATATTGTTCTGTAAACCAAGAAGCCCTTTCCAAGAAGAGAGTGCCAAATACAACTTACCTCTGCCATGCCTTGTGATGTACAGCGGCTTTTCTCTCCTCTTCTGGACTCCTAGAAAATGAAAAAGATGGACAGTGGTTAATAAACTATGAGACAACAGACCCTTTCTGGAGCCCAGACGAGGCCAAATCAGAGCAAACCCTGGCCCCACTCCAGGCACGGAGAGTGAGCCCAAAGCCAAAGAAGGCTGTAACCCCATCCCCACTCTTATCACAGAAAGCAGGCGACCTTAGGGGCCCAGACGGGAGTCCTGGGAGAGAACCCCAGACTGTGGCCTCCTTCCTCCACAGGCGACTGAGCTCTTCCAGGCTCCGTAGACAGAGTCCGAGAGGCAGCCGGCCACGTGGGGCTCTCCCACTGGGCCTTAGAAAGCCTCGCTTAATGTACTAACCACTGCTCCACGGGCACTGGTCGCCGAGCAAAGGAGGTCGGGCTCACAAACCACTTCGGGAGAGTATCGCACAGACTTTCCGTCCAGGCAGAAGGTCACACAGCAGCGACACCTCTGACCTCGAGAAACCGCCAGCCAGCTTCAGAGCCAGCATGATACCACTCCCACACCCTGTGCCGATGCGCTGCTGATACCTCCCTCCCCCGAGTGAAGACTAGAGGCCTCGACATTCCCCAACCTCCGCTACGTCTTTACTTTTCAAGCGGGAGGACACAGCCTAGAAATGCCCAACGGCCACCCGTTTGTTAGACTCCAGACACACCATGGCCCCGCCCCGGAGCCCCTCAGCATCCACTTTTCCGGGGTCCTCACATTCCAGTCTGCTAGAATCCGCCCCAAACTGGTGACACAGCCGACCCTCAACGCCCCGACCCCTTACACCCGAACTCCCGCCAACTCACCACCGGCCAAGCCAACTTCGGCCGGAAGTGGAATATGCCGCGGAGCCCCCAGGAAAATGTAGTCCAGGGGAGGAAAAATTCAGCTGGAGCCTGGCCGGCACAACAGTCTTCGCCCAGTGTCGCGTCGTGTTCCTAGCCTTCAGTGAAGGCCAGTACTGACAGCCCAGCCTCGCCTAGCATCTTCTAAGGACCTCGGCGCACCGACAGGTCCAAGCAGCAATAAGGTGGCTGTTGGGTGGGGGAAGGGCTGTGGACCGAGGAGGCTTCTGGGAAATGTAGCCCCCCAGCCAGGAGAAGGGTCAGTCCCCAAAGTTAACCCGTCTGCAGCAGTCCTCGCTCCAAACTGGGAAATGCCCAGAGGTCTCTTAAGAACTGTAGTTAAAAGCCGGGAAGCAGACAGTCCAGAGTACTCTCCACAAGGAGCCGTGCTCTGAGAGCGGGATCCTGAGTGGACGACTCCCCGACACGCCACTAACTAGGAATCCTCCCGGATGTGGGTTCAGCCCGTCCCATGATCCCTCCTGGTAAGAGTGCTCAGGTGCGTTTAAGTGCTCAAGTTTCGGCTGAGAATTCATTCCCCCGTCCCGGGCACCACCAGAAAGCGCACTCCTCCCTCCGTCAGTACTGCCGTTACCCAGAAGCCAGGTGTCCGGGCTCTTCAACTCAATTCCGGCGGGGCCTCAGGGGCACCGGGAGCGGCGGATCCTCGGGACGTCTGGGAAATGTAGTCCCGGCCTAACGGGTTTGGGAATGTGGCGGAGGAGACCTTGAATGAAAGGTGGCAGTCTTGAACTCAGGACGGGGGAGTGGGGGCAGAGAAGGGCCACCAGGAGGTTGAAGGAGGATAAGCGTAAGTCCGGAGTAGAAATCATGGAATACTAGTACTGGACTCTATATGCCATATATTAGTGTTTTCAAACTTGTTATAAGTACATAAATACAGGTAGAAATGCACTTGAGTCCTAAGTCTTTGGAAAGTTACACTAACATTTGTTAACAGTAGTTAATTGTTAGGATGTGTAATTGTAATTTTTTTCTTTTAAAAGTATTCCCTTATGGGGTGCCTGGGTGGCTCAAATGGTGAGGCGTCTGACTTCCGCTCAGGTCATAAGCTCGCTGTTCATGGGTTCCGCCCTGCATCGGGATCTCTGCTGACAGCTGTCAGCACAGAGCCTGGAGCCTGCTTCGGATTCTGTGTCTCCCTCTCTCTCTGCCCCTCCCCCCCCCTCAAAAATAAACAAACATTAGAAGTATTCCCTTATATTTTCGCCATTATCTTGTCCTTATGAAACATTACTTATTCAATTTTGTTAAATATAAAATGAGTAAGTATAGATTCTGAAATTGATGAACTAGAAAACAAAAAAAGTTGGTCAGATTTTTAAAATGTAGAGTTTGGTTCTAAAAGATACACGAGACACAATATTGATAAATGATAACAAAATGAAACAAATTAGAAGAAGAACATTAGAAAGGAGAAAGGTTAAACCACAGACCGTGAGATCATGACCTGAGCCGATGTCGGACGCTCAACCGACTGAGCCACCCAGGTGCCCCTGGAGAGGTCTTTTTATAGAAAAGATACTGAGGAGCGCCTGGGTGGCTCAGTTGGTTAAACGTCCAACTTCAGCTCAGGTCATGATCTCACAGTTCATGGGTTCAAACCCTGAATCGGGCTCTGTGCTAACAGCTCAGAGCCTGGAGCCTGCTTCAGATTCTATGTCTCCCTCTCTCTCTGCTGCTTCCCCACTCATGCTCTGTCTCTCTCTCTCAAAATTAAATAAACATTAAAAAAAAGAAAAGAAAAGAGAGAAAACACTGAAACACAGCAAGGAAATGATCTGGTTAGATATAGCATAAGCAGTTGCCTTGTTTGGTAAAACTAACTTGGCTGTTTGTTATAGGTTGTTCTTAAATTTTATTTTCTCTGATAGGGGTGCACTGATTTTGGGTTAGGTTTTGATTTGCTTTGGTAAGCTACCAAGGCATTAGAACTATCTCAGTCTAATGGCATCCTTGTTTAATTATATTAACATTTGTGATCATAGATGCAAAAATTCCAAATAAAAGGCTGATATCTTGGAGCTTGTGTTTTGTATATCTTTTTTCCTTTTTTCAAGCAATTTATATTTATTATATTTTCCAAAAGTCTGGGTTCATAACAGATTGCAGATTTTATTTTATTTTTTGGATTGAAGTAAATTTATTAATCTCCTTATTAGGATTAACACAGTAATTGATGACAATTTTCTAAGTGACAGTTTTTAAGAAATGGAGGGAGGGCAGGGAGACAAGATAGAAGAGGATTTGTTCCTATTAACCGTCCACCCAGTGTGGGTGGGTGAAAGCAGTAACCACACATCAAAGCCTGAGTTAACCCAAGTGTTCCTTCATGCAGGCGGTTCATATAAAGGAGTAAAAATCACAGTGAGCTTCTCCAGCTCTCAGACTGGCATCCTTTTCCCAGCTGGGTGCTCTTTCCAGAACACAGCAGCCCAAATCCATCGTGACTTGTTCAGACTTTTGAGTTTTCCCGAGGAGATCCAAAATATTTATTGCTTCGTGTTTTCAAGTAATTGGAAAAGGGTCAGAAAAAGGAATGAAGTTCATTGAATAACAAAATTTCTTTTCAAAAACGTTCTGTTCCCAGTTAAAATGAAGCATAGCTGCATTGGGAGCATTTGCTGTGCAATTCTGAAACCAAACGAGACTCTACAAATCACTAACAATGAGCACATGGCTTCTACATAAAACCGCGTGAGAGAGGGACACCGTGGCTAGGAAGGTCAGCCAGGAAGGGGCTGCGCAGAGCCCACAGGGAGCCAGGGGCTGCTCGTGCTCTGGACCTACAGGTCAGCAGATGAGAGTGAACAGTCTCCTCCTTTCTTCCCCTGCTCCTGCAGTTTCTGGCTCTGCAGTTGTGGTGGCCACCGAGGCAGTGCTGTCCCTGGCCAGAAGGGGACCTCCGCCACGTGTCCCATCAGAGCTTCACAGAGCAGCCCAGAGATTTAACAGCCTTCTAGTTGGAGATTTCTTTTACATATCTGGCAATACATGGCGAATTTTATTCCTGTGATTTATCTCCGTGGACCTCTCAAGTGCATCTAGAGTAAGACCTTCTGTTTCCAGATATTGTTTTGGAATACTGAGGGTACTGAGAAAAAAGTGCCTTACAACTTGCTAGTTCTACCTGGAAGGAAGAAAAATCATCTTAACCACAGACTACTGATGCCTTGTGGTGATCAGCATAAGGGGCTCCCTGCTCCCACCAGGGCCTCCAAGAAGTCCTCTCAGTGGAGGACAGAGCACCTTACCCCTTACATGAAGGCACCCAGCACCCTGCTCTGAGTGGAGTCACCTGGGGAGCCAGGCTGCCACAGGTGCCAGAGGCCTCTTGTCTGGGCCTCAGCTGGGCCCCTTGTGTCTCCTTTCTCTGCCCCCAAGTTCTCCACTGCACAGCACCCACAGTGAGAGCCTGGGCATTTCCCTGGGGCTGTGACGACCCTGCAGGTGCCCCTGGCCTCATTGACCCAGTGGAGTGAGAGGGACAACGGAGACAGCCCTGCCTTTATCAGGGGAGGGGGCAACATCACCTTTGGCCTTGAAATGATGGTTAGAATGGGTAGTACAAGGAGCGGTGACACGTTTCAGTCCACAGAGGCCATCAGAAATGGCTTGTAATCCTGATCTTGTGCACACTTAGCTGTACACAGCCAAAAGAGAAGACTCCAAAATCAGAGAAATGGTCACCTGTAATGACCCAGAGTTGCAGATTCTCGACCCGGTGTGCAGCCCGTTATTAGCTTGGTATTAGGCAGCTTACATATTTATCAGGAAAACACTCCTAGAGCAAATCTTGAAAAAGATGAAGTAGCAGGAAAATGACAGAAGAGTAATTCATTTATGTAGTCCCTAGAGACACATCACTAAAATGCTTCAAGTCAAAGACCATCCCGCTGACAATAAACTTACAATAAAAACGGGATTATAATTTTCCTGAATTTTGGATAATCTTCAAATTTCTCAAGGAACCACTGGTGATACTGCTGTGCTCGGGAGAGTAAAAAGGTAAAGAGAGTGCCTCCCCTTGGTATTTTATATTGTCTCCCCTGGTTTCCGGCGATTCCTCAGGATA
This sequence comes from Puma concolor, assembly GCF_028749965.1. Taxonomy (NCBI): domain Eukaryota; kingdom Metazoa; phylum Chordata; class Mammalia; order Carnivora; family Felidae; genus Puma; species Puma concolor. The sequence goes on from NC_141681.1 coordinate 45,895,125, forward strand.
TGGTCTGAATGGATGTTTATCAGCATGCCTATTAACCACAAGCAGAAACCTACTAGAAATCGGGGATCAGTGACCCAGTCATCAGCATACACCGCATACTGACTCAAGTATCTGCTTTGCAAATAGCCGTTACAGATACACAACACGAACGCCAACGTACATGCGTATAGGAGCATCGGCTTTTCTCCTCGGATCAGAAACGGGAAAAAACAAGCACCGTTGCGCGTAGTGGATAAGTAACGTGGCCAGGAGGATGCGGTTGGGCGCGTGGCGCAGGCGCTGCGGCAGCTGGTACGTGGGGCGCGGGGACGCACAGCGCCCGTACGCCCAGCGCCCGTACGCCCAGCGCATCAGCTGCGCCGAGCCCAGCAAGCCCAGCGCGCCCTCCAGGTAGGCGAACGCGTCCAGGTGGCACCCATCGTCCGGTTCCATCGCGGGGGACAGCGGGCGCGCCCCATGGCCCAGTGTCCGGTGCGGGCCACTTATAGAGGGGGCGAGGGGCCGGGGGTGGGGGCTGCGGTTACCTGAGGCCAATGCAGGCAGCAGACGCCAGGCATCGAGCCCCACCTCCGGCCCTTGCGGTCCGGAGGGCAGTCCAGATTGCAGATTTTAAAAAGAAAGAGAGAAAGAGAGAAAGGGAGAAAGGGAGGAAGGGAGGAAGGGAGGAAGGGAGGAAGGAAGAAAACCTTTGTATTTAACCACAATTTGAGAAATACTACTCTAAAAAACAAATGATGTGATGGGATATTTACCTGGTCTTTGAAGAAATAGCTATGCGGCTTTCTGTATTGTAATTAATATGACCAAAGACTCCCAAGAAAATAATATCGTATTTACATCCTTAATGAAAATTTCAAGGCTGGGGCACCTGGGTGGCTCAGTGGGTTGAACATCCGACTTGGGCTCAGGTCATGTCTCACAGTTTGTGAGTTCAAGCCCCACATCAGGCTCACTGGTGTCAGCATGGACCCTGCTTTGGATCCTCTGCACCCCCCCACCCCACCCCCCCACCCCGCTCAGGCTCTCAAAATAAATCATTTTTAAAAATTTCGAGGCTGGCTGTAATCTCCCTCCTGTAGCACTTGTTTGCTTGGCCATATAGTAAAAATCAGACCAGTGTCTAAGAAACTGCAAAAGATAATATCTTTTATTCAGAGGTGCCCCTCTTCCACCTCTAACATGAGGGCATTAGTCATCCTGTGGGACATGCCTTACTGGCTGCAAACTCATCTATCATTTGTAACTACCTTCACTTTATCATTTTGATTTAACGATCAGATCAGTTCCAGGGTGCCTGTGTGGCTCAGTGGGTTAAGCACTGGAGTTCAGCTCAGGTCATGATCTTGCAGTTTGTGAATTCAAGTCCCATGTAAGGCTCAGTGCTGACAGCTCAGAGGCTGGAGCCTGCCTCAGATTCTGTGACTCCCTCTCTCTCTGCCCCTCCCCTGCTCATGTTCTATCTTTTGAAAAATAAATAAATGTTAAAAAAAATTAAATATAAAGATCAGATCAGTTCCAGTGCCCCACATTTTAGATAACACTTACGGTTTACTTTCTACCCTCTCAATATTTGTCCCTTCAAGCAACTCCCAGACATAGCAGAGATCACACTTGCACATTAGACCACCACATCTTAGAAAGTTATTATCCAACATGCAACAAGAAAGTAAAATTTCACAATGGTTGAGGCTAATACCACAAATTTGTATGTTACTTAAGCCTCTCTAATACATGCAGAGGGATCATCAATGGTAAGAAACAACTTTGGAGTGGGCACCAGTCATAGCATTGCTCTCTACCAAGCTCATTTAACAGAGACTATATTGGGAGCATTACATAAAATGGTTGCTCATGATGCTTTCAGTTGTTAAATTTAGTTAGAGGAGATATAGCAGCTGGTTATTTGGGAACACTAAAACAGTCATTAGTTATGCTCCAGAAACAGCTGCTGAAGCTTTGCCTTGGCTTTGATGATGGCACTCTGACCCAAGCAGCTGCCAGTGCAGCTGATGTGAATCTGTATTTGTTGGTATACAAAGTTATCGGTATACATCAGTGGCTAACTTTCCATGGCTTGCCAAGCTAAGAAAAATGAAACTACTGACACTGAATTAACAGTGTCAAAAATTAAGAGCTTTCGTAAACATATACATTCTATAGGATCCACCCAATCCACTGCTAGGTATGTATCCAAGACAAATGAAAACGTAGATCTATACAAAGACTTGTATACAAATGTTCATGGCAGCTTTATTTGTAATAGTCCCAAACCTGAAACAACCCAATTATTCATCAACAGGTGATTGGATAAACAAATTGTGGTATGCTTACTCAGCAATAAAAAGAAACTGCTGCCACATGGATGGAGTCATGGATGGATTTATCCATGAATTCACAGATTCATGTATGGATTGATCACACAGTTGGTTAAGCAGTTAACTGTTAAGTATCTAAGCAAATGAAGCCAGATACCAAAGACAATGTCTAATTCCACTTATATAAAGTTTTGAAATAAGCAAAACTAATCTATGGAAATGGAAGTCAGAAGAATGATTATCTCAGAAGAGGATGGTTATTGTCTGGGAAGAATCCCTGGGAACTTTCTGAGGGGATGGAAATATTCTATTTCTTGATCTGGATAGTAAATACACAATTATATCCATATGATGTATACTTAAGATTTTTATATTTTACCATATGTAAATTATACTCTAATATTTAAAAAGGGAAAGAGAGGGGCGCCTGGGTGGCTCAGTCAGTTAAGTGTCCAACTTCAGCTCAGGTCATGATCTCACAGTTCGTGGGTTCGAGCCCCGTGTCGGGCTCTGCGTTGACAGCTCAGAGCCTGGAGCCTGCTTCAGGTTCTGTGTCTTCCTCTCTCTCTGCCCCTCCCCCACTCACACTCTGTCTCTCTCAAAAATGAATAAACATTAAAATAAATTAAAAATAAATAAAAATAAAAAAGAGAAAGAAAAACCCCTTCAGTCATTAAATAAATGGGTGGGGAAGTTTTAGAGACATGAGTCAGGGTAGAGAAAAGGGAAAAAGTAATGATGGGCAAACAGCCTGACACCTGTGGACTAATCAAGGGCCTACAAATATTCCAGACCTACGTATAGGCTTTAAGATATGAGAACTACAATAGGAAAATTAACATTTATAATCCAATGTCTCTAAAATTCAATTTGGTCAGTTTAATTCTCAATAGTGTTTTATGTAGATATATAAAAATAATTTTGATGTAGGCTGCGCTTTTTATTGCATTTGATTTTAAGTGTGCTGAAGGCTTCATAAGTCCTGAAAGTTTATTTTGGTCTTAAAATAGCATTGCCCCTTCCTTCATTTCCTCTCTTCCTTCTGTTTTGTCTTCTTCATTCTCACACTTCTGAACTGGAAATAGTCTTCTACACCAAGGATCTTGGCCTCTGCCCTCCACATTTTAACGTGATTCAGCATACTCAGTCCTCATTTAACTCCTCGTGAAAGGACTTTTCACTAGGCCCAGTGGCAATTTTTAGGAAAGACATGGGATTCTTTCTGATTAGAGATCTGGCCCATTTCCCCTGGTCTACAGGCCTCAAAATAATCAAATTTTCTCACAAGCTAACCAAAATCTAGATTGCTTTTAGGCAAACTTTGAGACCCAATACATCCAATGCAAAGGGAAAGTTTGATATAACATGATTAAATAAAGCATGTACCCATTCTTCTTACTTTAGCAAAACCCTGCAAACCCTTCCTAGTAATTCTTGGGGTATAGTCCATATAGAAATGGAGACTTCCAATTTATCCTTTGAAAATCATAGGACAACTAACAGTACTCTTGCATCAGAATTTCATCTGAAACTTCTGACTTTACAGATATTATATCTTAATCATAGGCTTAGGAAGTATGTGATTATGCTTGTTTTTTTTTTTTTTTTTTTTCAGAGCTGCTTCTTTTTGAGATCATTAAGTCAAGTTTTAGGACATCATTTGGACTTGAGAATTTTATGTAATGCAATTCTATTGAAAAGAAATATAGGTACCTGATCCATGCCTCCTAACTTTATCTTTGGTTTTGCTGGGTTTTGTTTGATTCTTTTACCTCAGGTGTACATAGGGTTTTGGCTTTTTTTTTTTTTTAAAGATTTTATTTTAAGTAATCTCTGCATTCAGTGTGGGGCTTGAACTCACAAAGCCAAGATCAGGAATTGGATACTCCACTGACTGAGCCAGCCAGGTGCCCCTCAGGTGCATATAAGTGATATAAATAACAGCACTTCTACATTAGGTTACTTAGCTGGTTAGTGTACTAGATTTTGATATTATAAAATAATATCAAGATTATATTTCCTATCCATTGATATCAGGCATGGCAATGTATAAAAGTGACATAGCCAGTTCAAAGCAGAAGCTTTAAGAGCTGTTGAATGGTTTCACCATCTCTTTTTTCCCTCTGCCACAAGACTTTTATGTTCTGTGTAAGTGCTGCTTCTTCAACCTAGGTTCTGGAATAAAGGTGGTATGGAACAGAACAGCTGCCAACTTACAATGGACATGGATATGAGAAATAATTCCTTGTTGTTGTAAGTCCCTAGGCTTTTGGAGCCATTTGTCATAACATCATAATTTGTCCTAAACTGATCAACAAAGTTATTTATTTTAAATAATGTTATAGTACTCATGAACCCACCACCCAGCATATTATCTTTAACTTTGATAATAACCTATATGTTATTATATATAACCTCACCCTTACCCCTTCCTCTCCAAATGGAGCAAATATCATCCTGAATCCTGTGTTCATTAGTCCCTTGCTTTGCTTCTGTGTAGTTTTACTGCATTTATATGTTTTGCTAAAAAGTATATTTTTATCAAATTATTTTTTACTTTATAAAAAGGTTAATTATATGTAATCTTTGGAATCTTTTCTAACATTATCATAAGATTTTCTGTACTGTTGTGTGACGTTGCCATTCATTTTGACTGCTATATAATTAATTCCATTGTGAGAACAAAGCACTTTCTCCAGTTGATGGACATCTGGGTTGTTTCTGTGTTTTGGCTGTTGAGAGCAGTGCAACAATGTACATTCTTGTATATGTCTCCTGGTGTTCATGTGTAAGAGCTTATCTTGGGTGTATTCCTAGGAATGGAGTTCCTGGGCATGTAAATGTTCAACCACAGAAGATAAAACGAAATATTTTACAAGATGGCCTACTCATTTAAGTTCCTACAAGTAATTAACAACTGAACTTGGGAACACGCATCCTCTCCAACACTTGGTATTTGTATTGAATAGCTTCTATTTGCCCTTCCCCATCAATTCTGTACCCTTTTCACCCTACTCTATGCCCCAGAGGCTGACTTGTATGGATTTCATCAATGTCAGGTATGTATATAACAAATATACTTTCCTAATTTGTACCTTGTTTTTTGTAGTTTCTAGTTGCATCCATCTGCCTACCAGGAGATCAGAGAGAGAGAGAGAGAGAGAGGAGAGTGAATGAGGCATTTATCTCCCCACCTCCTTTTTGTCCTTGTAGAAGTGTGGTATTGACTATGTCCCTCAGCTAAAAGTCTCAGCTCCTGACAAGCATCCCTTCCACATAGCCCTCTCTATTTTGGGGTTCTGGTAGTCTCTTCCCCTGACTCCTCTCACGCTTAGGGTAATAATGGATCTCTGTCTCAGGATATTGTGGTTTCTCTATTACTGTCCACATTTTTATAAATAGTTCCTTTAATAATCGCTACTCAACTTACCCAGTTTGAGTGATATCTATTTCTTGAAAGGCCTTGACTGATACATTATTGTTAGACTCTAAATTTCCTAATTGGGAGGATGTAAAATGATATTTTGTTGTACTTTTGAACTTGCATTTCTCCTATCCTTAATTACATTGAATCTCTCTTCATATATTTATTGATCTCATACTTTCTTTTTTGAAATGCTTGTTTATGTTTCCTGTCAATATTCCTATTGGGTTGTTTTACTTTTCTTACTGATTTTATTTTTATTTATATATTTTTTAAAGTTTATGTATTTATTTTGAAAGAGAGTGCATGTGAATGGGGAAGGGGCAGAAAGAGAGGGAGAGAGAAAACCCCAAGCAGGCTCTGTGCTATCAGTACAGAGTCCGACGAGGGACTTGATCCCATGAACCATGACATCATGACCTCAGCCAAAATCAAGAGTCAGATGCTCAACTGACTGAGCCACTCAGTGTCTCCTTGCTTTTCTTACTGATTTTAGAAATGTTTGAAATATATATATTCTTTTTTTTTATTTTTAATGTTTATTTTTTGAGAGAGAAAGAGAGTGCAAATAGGAAAGGGGCAGAGAGAGAAGGAAATACAGAATCCGAAGCAGGCTCCAGGCTCCACGCCATCAGCACAGAGCCAGATGCAGGGCCTGAAGTCACAAACCATGAGATCATGACCTGAGCCAAAGTCGGACACCCAACTAACTGAGCCACCCAGGATCCCCCAAAGTATATATATTCTTGATATCAATTCTTTATTAGTTATGTGTATGGCATATGTCTTTTCCTAATTTATAACTTTTTTTTGTTTTAAAATTTCATTTGATGGTTACTGAACACTTACAATGGCCAAATATATAAATTGTTTCATTTTTAATCAACAATTTGTGTGTTTTATTTTAAGAAATATTTTCTTACCCCGATGTCTAAAAGGTATTCAACTATATATATATATTTTTTACCAGTGTTTTAAGTTTTAACATTAAAATCCTTCATCTATATGGCTTTATCTTTGAGTATTGTTGAAGGTTAGATCTCATCTTTTTGCCAAATAAAAAAAACAAAATTTCCAGCTCCCGATTAAACTGTTCCTTCTTTCCTCACTGGCCTGTTGTCTCCAAGTGTACTGGAATGAATGGCGGCCTAGATTTACCATATTCATGGATTCTAAGATTTACCATATTCATGGATTCTAAGATTCAGATTCTAAGATTCTAAGATTGTTCAATTTTCATGTAAATTAATAAATAAATTAAATGTAATCCCCCCAAAAATTTCAGCACAATTTTTTGTGGAAAAATGTCAGGCCAATTCCAAAATATATGCAGAAATGCAAAGGATCTGTATCACTAAGGAAATGTGAAGAAGCTGAAGGATTTACATTTCCAGATATCAAGACTTGTGTTAAAGTCACAGTTGGGGAAGTCTGGGTTGCTCAGTCAGTTAAGTGTCCAACTTCGGCTCAGGTCATGATCTCACAGTTTCCTGAAGTTCAAGCCCTGCATCAGGCCCTGTACTGACAGCTTAGAGTCTGGTGCTTGCTTCAGACTCTATGTCTCTCTCTGCCCCTCCCCTACTCACTCTGTCTCTCTCTGTCTTTCTCAAACATTAAAAAAAATTTTTTTAATAAGAAAATAAATAAATAATATAAAGTCACAGTAAACAAATCTGTAGTTTGGTGCAAAGATAAGTAAGTAGATAATAGGACAGAATAGAAAGTCCGAAAACAGACTGAACATTTTTAGACACCAGGTTTATGACAAAGAAGCCACTGAATTTCAATAGTTAAATAATGGTCTTTTCATTGCATAGTGCTAAGTCAACTGGATATCTATGTGAGGAAAAAAATGAACCTTGATCCATAGTTCAAATTATACATAATAATTCAAAACCAATAGCAGACCTATATGTACAAGGTAAAACAAAGTTTCTGGAAGAAAACATAGGGAAATGTCTTTATGGTATTGGTACGGGAAGGATTTTTTTTAAATTTAATGTTTATTTATTTTTGAGAGAGACACAGAGAGTGGGGGGAGAGGGGCAGAGAGACAGGGAGACACAGAATCTGAAGCAGGGCCCAGGCTCTGTGCTGACAGCTCATGTGGGGCTGGAACTCACAGACCACAAGATCATGACCTGAGCCAAAGTTGGATGCTCAACCAACTGAGCCACCCAGGTGCCCCGTGGTATGGCAAGGATTTTTAAAATTGATACAAGAAACACTGACCATAAAAGAAAAAAACACTGATAAATTAGATGTCCCTAAGATTTAAGAAATTCTATTCATTAAGTGATACCTTTAAAAAAGTAAAAAGTCAAGCTAGTGGGAGAAATAATTCATATCTCTGGCAAAGAATATATATCCAGAACATATATCCACAAATTAATAAAGACAAGCCAGTAAATATGTGGACAATATACAATAGGCACTTCACAAATGAAGATACCTAAATGGCCTATAATATACAAAAAGATATTCCACATCATTAGTTATCAGAAAAATGCAATGTTACAACTACACTCCCAGATATCTTTTTTGCCATTGTTTTCATCAGAAAAGAATCCAAAGAGGGTCCATGCATTGACTGTTGTCTCTGAAGTCTCTCTTAATCTAGAATATTCCTTTGTTTTCACGCCATTGCTTTAATTAAAAAGGTTAGTTGTCCTGAAGAAAATGCAACTTGCCTGATTGCTTCTGTTTCACATTACTGATCTTTTTCTCTACATTTTATGGGTATCGTTAGTAAATGAAATTAAACATTTGATTAGATTTTAAAAATTATTGGCTCTGTCTTTATGCTGTATAACATCAATTAGCACATAATATTTAGTTGTCCTACTTTGAGGCTGAGATTGACCAGTGATGAAACTGATCTTTCCACTTAAAATTAAAAAACTTTTTAATGTTTATTTATTTTTGAGAGATACACACACAGTGCGACTGGGGCAGGGGTAGGGAGAGACAGAGACAGAGAATCCAAAGCAGGCTCCAGGCTCTGAGCTGTCAGCACAGAGCCCAGTGTCGGGCTCCAACCCACAACTGGGGGGATCATGACCTAAGCTGAAGTCTGATGCCTAACCAACTGACCCACCCAGGCACCCCTGATCTTTCCACTTTAAAGTTATATTTTAGGGGTGCCTGGGTGGCTCAGTCGGTTTAGTGGCCAGCTCTTGATTTCAGCTCAGTTCATGATCTCATGGTTTGTGGAATCAAGCCCCACGTCAGGCTCTGCACTGACAGCATGGAGCCTGCTTGTAATTCTCTGTCTCCCTCTCTCTCTGCTCCTCCCCTGCTCATGCTCTTTCTCTCAAAATAAATAAAGTTTAAAAAAATCATCAGGGTGATATTCTAATAACTTAAAAAAAATAAAGTTGTATTTTATATAGGGTGACACGTTGGTATCCTAAAACTACCCATTTCTCAATCACCCTTTATTTAGGGTTTTAGTATTCATTGATACTTACCGCTTGAATCAGTTACTTCATTGAGGTTGTAAAATGTTGATTTTTCTAATTCTAGCATTCTTCTTACAATTGTTAACTAGAACTATTCTGTATAGAACTTTTCTTTATAAATTATTTAGCTATTTTATACCTTTACTAGGACTATTTGGTACTATGAAATACAATTCATATGGAGAAAGCAAAATAAAATTTTAATTCTCTTTAATTATGTTTTTATTTTTATTTATTTTATTTTATTTATTTATTTTTTAATATATGAAATTTATTGTCAAATTGGTTTCCATACAACACCCAGTGCTCATCCCAAAAGGTGCTCTCCTCAATACCCATCACCCACCCCCCCCCCAACCCCCCATCAACCCTCAGTTTGTTCTCAGTTTTTAACAGTCTCTTATGCTTTGGCTCTCTCCCACTCTAACCTCTTTTTTTTTTTTTTTTTCCTTCCCCTCCCCCATGGGTTTCTGTTAAGTTTCTCAGGATCCACATAAGAGTGAAACCATATGGTATCTGTCTTTCTCTATATGGCTTATTTCACTTAGCACAACACTCTCCAGTTCCATCCACGTTGCTACAAAAGGCCATATTTCATTTTTTCTCATTGCCACGTAGTATTCCATTGTGTATATAAACCACAATTTCTTTATCCATTCATCAGTTGATGGACATTTAGGCTCTTTCCATAATTTGGCTATTGTTGAGAGTGCTGCTATAAACATTGGGGTACAAGTGCCCCTATGCATCAGTACTCCTGTATCCCTTGGATAAATTCCTAGCAGTGCTATTGCTGGGTCATAGGGTAGGTCTATTTTTAATTTTCTGAGGAACCTCCACACTGCTTTCCAGAGCGGCTGCACCAATTTGCATTCCCACCAACAGTGCAAGAGGGTTCCCGTTTCTCCACATCCTCTCCAGCATCTATAGTCTCCTGATTTGTTCATTTTGGCCACTCTGACTGGCGTGAGGTGATATCTGAGTGTGGTTTTGATTTGTATTTCCCTGATAAGGAGCGACGTTGAACATCTTTTCATGTGCCTGTTGGCCATCCGGATGTCTTCTTTAGAGAAGTGTCTATTCATGTTTTCTGCCCATTTCTTCACTGGGTTATTTGTTTTTCGGGTGTGGAGTTTGGTGAGCTCTTTATAGATTTTGGATACTAGCCCTTTGTCCGATATGTCATTTGCAAATATCTTTTCCCATTCCGTGGGTTGCCTATTAGTTTTGTTGGTTGTTTCCTTTGCTGTGCAGAAGCTTTTTATCTTCATAAGGTCCCAGTAATTCACTTTTGCTTTTAATTCCCTTGCCTTTGGGGATGTGTCGAGTAAGAGATTGCTACGGATGAGGTCAGAGAGGTCTTTTCCTGCTTTCTCCTCTAAGGTTTTGATGGTTTCCTGTCTCACATTCAGGTCCTTTATCCATTTTGAGTTTATTTTTGTGAATGGTGTGAGAAAGTGGTCTAGTTTCAACCTTCTGCATGTTGCTGTCCAGTTCTCCCAGCACCATTTGTTAAAGAGACTGTCTTTTTTCCATTGGATGTTCTTTCCTGCTTTGTCAAAGATGAGTTGGCCATACGTTTGTGGGTCTAGTTCTGGGGTTTCTATTCTATTCCATTGGTCTATATGTCTGTTTTTGTGCCAATACCATGCTGTCTTGATGATGACAGCTTTGTAGTAGAGGCTAAAGTCTGGGATTGTGATGCCTCCTGCTTTGGTCTTCTTCTTCAAAATTAATTTGGCTATGCAGGGCCTTTTGTGGTTCCATATGAATTTTAGGATTGCTTGTTCTAGTTTCGAGAAGAATGCTGGTGCAATTTTGATTGGGATTGCATTGAATGTGTAGATAGCTTTGGGTAGTATTGACATTTTGACAATATTTATTCTTCCAATCCGTGAGCAGGGAATGTCTTTCCATTTCTTTAAATCTTCTTCAATTACCTTCATAAGTTTTCTATAGTTTTTAGCATACAGATCTTTTACATCTTTGGTTAGATTTATTCCTAGGTATTTTATGATTCTTGGTGCAATTGTGAATGGGGTCAGTTTCTTTATTTGTCTTTCTGTTGCTTCATTGTTAGTGTATAAGAATGCAACTGATTTCTGTACATTGATTTTGTATCCTGCAACTTTGCTGAATTCATGTATCAGTTCTAGCAGACTTTTGGTGGAGTCTATCGGATTTTCCATGTATAATATCATGTCATCTGCAAAAAGCGAAAGCTTGACTTCATCTTTGCCAATTTTGATGCCTTTGATTTCCTTTTGTTGTCTGATTGCTGATGCTAGAACTTCCAGGACTATGTTAAACAACAGCGGTGAGAGTGGGCATCCCTGTCGTGTTCCTGATCTCAGGGAAAAAGCTCTCAGTTTTTCCCCGTTGAGGATGATGTTAGCTGTGGGCTTTTCATAAATGGCTTTTATGATCTTTAAGTATGTTCCTTCTATCCCGACTTTCTCAAGGGTTTTTATTAAGAAAGGGTGCTGGATTTTGTCAAAGGCCTTTTCTGCATCGATTGACAGGATCATATGGTTCTTCTCTTTTTTTTTGTTAATGTGATGTATCACGTTGATTGATTTGCGAATGTTGAACCCGCCCTACATCCCAGGAATGAATCCCACTTGGTCATGGTGAATAATTCTTTTTATATGCCGTTGAATTCGATTTGCTAGTATCTTATTGAGAATTTTGGCATCCATATTCATCAGGGATATTGGCCTGTAGTACTCTTTTTTTACTGGGTCTCTGTCTGGTTTAGGAATCAAAGTAATACTGGCTTCATAGAATGAGTCTGGAAGTTTTCCTTCCCTTTCTATTTCTTGGAATAGCTTGAGAAGGATAGGTATTATTTCTGCTTTAAACATCTGGTAGAACTCCCCTGGGAAGCCATATGGTCCTGGACTCTTATTTGTTGGGAAATTTTTGATAACCGATTCAATTTCTTCGCTGGTTATGGGTCTGTTCAAGCTTTCTATTTCCTCCTGATTGAGTTTTGGAAGAGTGTGGGTGTTTAGGAATTTGTCCATTTCTTCCAGGTTGTCCAATTTGTTGGCATATAATTTTTCATAGTATTCCCTGATAATTGTTTGTATCTCTGAGGGATTGGTTGTAATAATTCCATTTTCATTCATGATTTTATCTATTTGGGTCATCTCCCTTTTCTTTTTGAGAAGCCTGGCTAGAGGTTTGTCAATTTTGTTTATTTTTTCAAAAAACCAACTCTTGGTTTCGTTGATTGGCTCTACAGTTTTTTTAGATTCTATATTGTTTATTTCTGCTCTGATCTTTATTATTTCTCTTCTTCTGCTGGGTTTAGGCTGCCTTTGCTGTTCTGCTTCTATTTCCTTTAGGTGTGCTGTTAGATTTTGTATTTGGGATTTTTCTTGATTCTTGAGATAGGCCTGGATTGCAATGTATTTTCCTCTCAGGACTGCCTTCGCTGCGTCCCAAAGCGTTTGGATTGTTGTATTTTCATTTTCGTTTGTTTCCATATATTTTTTAATTTCTTCTCTTATTGCCTGGTTGACCCACTCATTCGTTAGTAGGGTGTTCTTTAACCTCCATGCTTTTGGAGGTTTTCCAGACTTTTTCCTGTGGTTGATTTCAAGCTTCATAGCATTGTGGTCTGAAAGTATGCATGGTATAATTTCAATTCTTGTAAACTTATGAAGGGCTGTTTTGTGACCCAGTATACGATCTATCTTGGAGAATGTTCCATGTGCACTCGAGAAGAAAGTATATTCTGTTGCTTTGGGATGCAGAGTTCTAAATATATCTGTCAAGTCCATCTGATCCAATGTATCATTCAGGGCCCTTGTTTCTTTATTGACCGTGTGTCTAGATGATCTATCCATTTCTGTAAGTGGGGTGTTAAAGTCTCCTGCAATTACCACATTCTTATCAATAAGGTTGCTTATGTTTATGAGTAATTGTTTTATATATTTGGGGGCTCCGGTATTCGGCGCATAGACATTTATAATTGTTAGCTCTTCCTGATGGATAGACCCTGTAATTATGATATAATGCCCTTCTTCATCTCTTGTTACAGCCTTTAATTTAAAGTCTAGTTTGTCTGATATAAGTATGGCTATTCCAGCTTTCTTTTGGCTTCCAGTAGCATGATAAATAGTTCTCCATCCCCTCACTCTCAATCTAAAGGTGTCCTCAGGTCTAAAATCAGTCTCTTGTAGACAGCAAATAGATGGGTCTTGTTTTTTTATCCATTCTGATACCCTATGTCTTTTGGTTGGCGCATTTAATCCATTTACATTCAGTGTTATTATAGAAAGATATGGGTTTAGAGTCATTGTGATGTCTGTATGTTTTATGCTTCTAGTGATGTCTCTGGTACTTTGTCTCATAGGGTCCCCCTTAGGATCTCTTGTAGGGCTGGTTTAGTGGTGACAAATTCCTTCAGTTTTTGTTTGTTTGGGAAGACCTTTATCTCTCCTTCTATTCTAAATGACAGACTTGCTGGATAAAGGATTCTTGGCTGCATATTTTTTCTGTTTAGCACACTGAAGATCTCGTGCCAATTCTTTCTGGCCTGCCAAGTTTCAAAAGAGAGATCAGTCACGAGTCTTATAGGTCTCCCTTTATATGTGAGGGCACGTTTATCCCTTGCTGCTTTCAGAATTTTCTCTTTATCCTTGTATTTTGCCAGTTTCACTATGATATGTCGTTTAGAAGATCGATTCAAGTTACGTCTGAAGGGAGTTCTCTGTGCCTCTTGGATTTCAATGCCTTTTTCCTTCCCCAGTTCAGGGAAGTTCTCAGCTATTATTTCTTCAAGTACCCCTTCAGCACCTTTCCCTCTCTCTTCCTCCTCTGGGATACCAATTATGCGTATATTATTTCTTTTTAGTGTATCACTTAGTTCTCTAATTTTCCCCTCTGACTCCTGGATTTTTTTATCTCTCTTTCTCTCAGCTTCCTCTTTTTCCATAACTTTATCTTCTAGTTCACCTATTCTCTCCTCTGCCTCTTCAATCCGAGCTGTTGTCGTTTCCATTTTGTTTTGCATTTCATTTAAAGCGCTTTTCAGCTCCTCGTGACTGTTCCTTAGTCCCTTGATCTCTGTAGCAAGAGATTCTCTGCTGTCCTCTATACTGTTTTCAAGCCCAGCGATTAATTTTATGACTATTATTCTAAATTCACTTTCTGTTATATTATTTAAATCCTTTTTGATCAGCTCATTAGCTGTTGTTATTTCCTGGAGATTCTTCTGAGGGGAATTCTTCCGCTTGGTCATTTTGGATAGTCCCTGGCGTGGTGAGGACCTGCAGGGCACTTCCCCTGTGCTGTGGTGTATAACTGGAGTTGGTGGGCGGGGCCACAGTCCGCCCTGATGTCTGCCCCCAGCCCACCGCTGGGGCCACAGTCAGACTGGTGTGTGCCTTCTCTTCCCCTCTCCTAGGAGCGGGATTCACTGTGGGGTGGCGTGGCCCGTCTGGGCTACTTGCACACTGCCAGGCTTGTGATGCTGGGGATCTGGCGTATTAGCTGGGGTGGGTAGGCAAGGTGCACGGGGGCAGGAGGGGCAGGCTTAGCTCGCTTCTCCTTAGGTGATCCACTTCAGGAGGGGCCCTGTGGCAGCGGGACGGAGTCAGATCCGCTGCCGGAGGTTTGGCCCCGCAGAAGCACAGAGTTGGGTGTTTGCGCTGAGCGAGCAAGTTCCCTGGCAGGAACTGGTTCCCTTTGGGATTTTGGCTGGGGGATGGGCGGGGGAGATGGCACTGGTGAGCGCCTTTGTTCCCCACCAAACTGAGCTCTGTCGTCTGGGGGCTCAGCAGCTCTCCCTCCCTTTGTCCTCCAGCCTTCCCGCTTTCCGAGCAGAGCTGTTAACTTATGACCTCCCAGACGCTAAGTCGTGCTTGCTGTCAGAACACAGTCCGTCAGGCCCCTCCGCTTTTGCCAGCCAGACTCGGGGGCTCTGCTTGGCCGGCGAGCTGCCCGTCCACCCCGGCTCCCTCCCGCCAGTCCGTGGAGCGCGCACCGCCTCGCCGCCCTTCCTACCCTCTTCCGTGGGCCTCTCGTCTGCGCTTGGCTCCGGAGACTCCTTTCTGCTAATCCTCTGGTGGTTTTCTGGGTTATTTAGGCAGGTGTAGGTGGAATCTAAGTGATCAGCAGGACGCGCGGTGAGCCCAGCGTCCTCCTATGCCGCCATCTTCCCTCTCCTCTATTTTTATTTTTTTAAGAGAGAGTACAAGCAGGGGAAAGGGGCAGAGGGAGAGAAAGAATATGGGGCTAGATCTCATGACCCTGGGATCATGACCTGAGCCAAAATCAAGAGTCAGATGCTCCACCAACTGAGCAACCCAGGCGCCCCTAATTATCATGCTTTTCATATAAGAAGTTGGTACTATATATATATATATATATATATATAGTATAAAGGTTTTTATATATAAAGGTTTTTTTAATGTTTATTCCTTTTTGAGAGAGCACAGAAGCAGGGGAGGGTCAGCGAGAGGCAGACATAGGATCTGAAGTGGGCTCCGCACTGACAAGTGAGCCTGATGTGGGGCTTGAATTAAAAAATGGTGAGATCATGACCCAAGCTGAAGTCAATGCTCAACCAACTGTGCCACCCACGTGCCCCCCCAAAAAATGAGTTTTGATATCTTGCTTTCCTGCAGACAGTTGATCTTATGGATTTTCACAAATTGCTATATTTCAATCATCTGTAGTTGTTAGTCTTTTTCTTGTTGGGGCCCTGGATAGCTCTGTTGGCTAAGGTTGATCTCAGCTCAGGTTATGATCTCATGGTTCATGGGTTCAAGTCCCACATCGGGCTCTGCGCTGACAGTGCCGAGCCTGCATTGGATCCTCTGTCTTCCTCTCTCCCTGTCTCTTTCTCTTCCTCTCTCAAAAACAAGTAAGTATTAAAAAACACTGTCTTATGTTTGGTCAGTAAGAGTCCTTTGAAGATGATTCCTGTGTCTTTTAAAATGACCCCAGTAGTCTTTGATAACTTTCCTGTTTTCTGATCACTGAGAGTACCTATGCATTTTGTAACTGATGTGTGGTTTAACTGCAATGTGATGAGTGCAGTTTAAGATATCATCTACTGATATTTGGTTTATACTTGCTTTTTTTTTCATTGAAGTCTAATTAACAGTGTTACATTAGTTTCAAGTGTGCAATAAGATTCAACAATTCTATACCTTACTCAGTGCTCATCGCCATAACTGTACTCTTAATCCCCTTTATTTCACCCTCCTCCCCCTTTCCTCTGGCAACTACCAGTTTGTTCTCTGTATTTAAGAGTCTGGGGTTTTTTTTTCTTTGTTTTGTTTCTTAAATTCTACATCAGTGAAATTGATACTTTATTATCAACTTCCATAAATGCTCCAGGTTTGCTTGGAAAGAATGTATATTTTGAAAGTTGCCAGCTGCATGTGCTAGATATGTCCCAGTAGGTAAAATTCATTAACTGTGCTATTCAAATTATCTATAAGCTTAATAACTTGTCTGCTTGATCAGTCACTTAGAACAATTGTAAAATCTCCCATCACTATAGTCATTTTACCTCTGTTTCCTCTCTTCATTCTCAGAATTTTACTTACTGCCACTTAAACTACTTTTGTCAAGGTCACCAATGACTTTAACACTGCTAAATAACTGAATGATCAGTTTCTCAGTCTTCTTTTTATTTGACCAATTAGCAAAATTTGATAAAGTTCATTACTTCCCCCTTTTTAAAACACTTTTTATTCACTTTGCCTCCAGTATATGACCCTTTTTTGGTTTTCTCCTAATTCCCTAGGTCTACTTTCTTGTCACCTATGCTGCTTCCTCTTTGCTTCTTTGATCTCTAAATGCTGGAATTCTGCCACACACACCACCCCCCTCCCTGAGGTCAGTCCTTAGATCTCTTCTCATCCAGTCCATTGGCCTTAAGTACAATTAATATCCTAACAACTCATGAAAGTATATCTGTAGTCATCCTTATCTTCTGGATTCCGTATCCATATATCTGTCTAGTAGGATTCTGTGCTTGGAAATCTAGGCATATCCCCTTGTTCATCTAGACCCACAAAACAGCTGGTACAACAGATTTTCCGTCTTAACAGATGGACATTACATCTTTCAAGTTGATCAGGCCAAAGATCTTGGCAATAGCTTTGATTCTTCTCTTTGTCTAATGAACCACATCAAACCTATCAGACAAGTCTTTACAGCTCTACCTTGAAAATGTCTCAAGAAATTTACTACTTCTCAATACATCAACCACTATCACACAGATCTAAGTAACTTTTATCTGAAGCCTCTTGATTTGTATCTCTGGTTCCACACTTGCTCCTTTATTATAATTAGGTCCTATAAGACAATTTTTAAGACAATTCTTTTAAAACTTAAGTCAGATTGTGTTAATCTTTTGCTTAAAGTCTTCCAGTGGTCTTACAGTTATTACAAAACAAAACCTAAACTCCTTCCTAGACTCATCTTTAAGGCACTACTTAATCTGGCTCTCAATCTCTTTCTAAATTTTATCAATTACTACTCTCTTCTTAATTTACTCTAACCAAAGTCCTACTCCTTATCAGTACTTGAATATATCAGGCATGCTCTCACTGAAGGGTCTTTAAAGATTCTGTTCTCTATAGTTAAGTGTTCTTTATCCAAATTTCCCCATGACTTACTCCCTCACCTCCTTCAGTTCTCTACTCAAAGGTCATCTTCTATTTCCACTTTTTGTAGTGACAAATGGCCTTATTTCAGATTAATCCATAAAAGATAATAAACTTTGGTAAAAGATCTGTATGCTACAAACTATAGAAAGCTTATGAAAGAAATGGAAGAAGTCACAAAGAAATGGAAAATGCTCATGGACTAGAAGAACAAATATTGTTAAAATGTCAATGCTACCCAAAGCAATCTACACATTCAATGCAATCCCAATAAAAATGGCACCAGCATTCTTCACAGAGCTAGTACAAACAATCCTAAAATTTGTATGGAACCATGAAAGACCCCAAATAACCCAAGTAATGTTGAAAAAGAAAACCAAAGCTGGAGGCATCACAATTCTGGACTTTAGCCTGTATTAACAAAGCTGTAATCATCAAGACAGTATGGTATTGGCACAAAAACAGACACAAAGATCAATGAAATAGAATAGAGAACCCAGAAATGGACCCACAAATTTATGGCCAACTAATCTTCAACAAAGCAGGGAAGAGTATCCAATGGAAAAAAGACAGTCTCTTTAGCAAATGGTGCTCGGAGAACTGGACAGCAACATGCAGAAGAATGAAACTTGACCACTTTTTTTAACACCGTACAAAAATAAATTCAAAATGGATGAAAGACCTAAATGTGAGACAGGAAACCATCAAAATCCTATAGGAGAAAACAGGTACCAACCTCTTTGACCTCGGCTTCAGCAACTTCTTACTTGACATGGCTCCAATGGCAGGAGAAATAAAAGCAAAAATTAAGTATTGGGATCTCATCGAGGTAAAAAGTTTCAGGGGTGCCTGGGCAGCTCAGTTGGTTAAGCATCCAACTTTAGCTCAGGCCATGAACTCACGGTTCATGAGTTCAAGCCCCACATCAGGGTCTATGCTGACAGTTCGGAGCCTGGAGCCTGCTTCAGATTCTGTGTCTCCCTCTCTCTCTGCCCCTCCCCTGCTCACACTCTGTCTCCCAAAAAATAAGCATCAAAAATTAAAAAAAAAAATCAAAAGCTTCTGCCCAGCAAAGGAAACAATCAACAAAACTAAAAGGCAACTGACAGAATGGGAGAAGATATTTGCAAATGACATATTGGATAAAGGGTTAGTATCAAAAATCTATAAAGAATTTACCAAACTCAACACCGTAAAAACAAATAATCCAGTGAAGAAATGGGCAGAAGACATGAATAGACACTTTTCCAAAGAACACATCCAAATGGCAAACAGACACAGGAAAAGATACTCAACATCACTCATCTTTAGAGAAATACAAATCAAAACCACACTGAGATACCACCTCACGCTGGTCAGAGTTAAAATTAGCAGTTAAAAACTGCTAAAATTAACGACTCAGGAAACAACAGATGTTGGTGAGCATGTGAAGAAAGGGGAACCTTTTTGTACTGTTGGTGGGAATGCAAACTGGTGCAGCCACTCTGGAAAACAATATGGAGGTTCCTCAAAAAATTAAAAATAGAATCACTCTATGACCCAGCAATTGCACTACTAGGAATTTATCCAAAGGATACAGGAGTGCTGATTTGAAGGGGCACATGCACCCCAATGTTTATAGCAGCGCTATCAACAATAGCCAAATTATGGAAAGAGTCCAAATGACCATCAACTGATGAGTGGGGTAAAAAGATGTGGTATATATATATATATATATATATATATATATATATATATATATATATATATATATATATAAGAGAATAGTACTCGGTGATGAAAAAGAATGAAATCTTGCCATTTGCAACAATGTGGATGAACTGGAGGGTATTATGCTAAGCGAAATAAGTCAGAAAAAGATATCATATGATTTCACTCATATGTGGAATTTCAGAAACTTAACAGATGATCATAGGGGAAGGGTAGGAAAACTAAGATAAAAACAGAGAGGGAGGAAAACCATAAATAGGGAGAACAAACTGAGAGTTGATGGGGGTTTGGGGTGGGAGGGTGGGGAAAATGGGTGATGGACATTAAGGAGGGCACTTGTTGGGATGAGCACTGGGTGTTATATGTTAAGTGATGAATCCCTGGAATCAACTCCTGAAGCTAAGAGTACACTGTATGTTAGCCAACTTGAAGATAAAATTAAAAATAAATACATAAATATTAATTCAAAATAAAATGTTTCATGGATTGCAAAAAAAAAAAAAAGATAATCAACTCTGGACTATATATATTTTATACACACACACACACACACACACACACACACACACACACAATGTGAAAGCATTGGGGAACAACCAAAAACAGGCAAAAAAATTGAAGGGAAGTTGACCTTTGAAAAAAAGAAAAGTATACTGTGAGACATTAATTTTTATACAGGTTATCATGTAATGGAACTTTCCAGCCTCTGTGGTATGGGGTAGCTAAACTCAAATAGAGAGCCACAGTATTATTGTCCTGAGAAGTTGGAGGATGAAGTTTCAGGCTGTTTTAAAAAACTCTTTAAAAATAAAGTTAAATTCCAGAAAGGAGGAGCTACAGAGAGGAGATTCAACATCTACTTATAAATTCTGTCCAAATCTTTGGCTGATGCCTGAACTTCACAAATTTATGTAAACTCCAAAGAGCCTATAGAAATCAATAGCTAGAAGATGTAAAGAATGAAGCAGATATTTCAGCTATTGCTGGATTTTAAATCCAGCCAATGTAGCTGTTTTTAGGACAAAGACAACATTCTCCAGAAAATTATAACAAAATTCATAATCTCTACAACATATTCACAAGGTTCAGTATACAATCAAAATTAGTAGATAAGCAAAAATATAGGAAAGGTAAGAAAGAATCAAGAGAAAAAGTTATCAATAGAGAATGACTCAAATAGTTCAGATGTTGGCATTAAAAAATTGGGTATTTCTAAACTTGTGCATGTGCATATGTGTTAAAACATTAATAACATAAAACTTAACATTTTAACAATTTTACCTGTACAATTAAGTGGCATTAAGTATATTCATAGTGTTTTATAATCATCACTATTTCCAGAATTTTCTCATCTGAAACAGAACCAATGTACCCATTAAACAATAATTCTCCATTTCTTCCTCCTTTATTCCAGTAATCTCTATCATACTTCCTGTATGAATTTACCTATTCTAGTTACCTTATGTAGATGGGAATCATACTTTTCCAAGGTTCAGTTACGTCGTAGTATGTATCCAAATTTCTTTTGCATGGCTGCATAATATTCCACTTTTTGTATATCCCACATTTTGTTTATCTGTTCATCTATTGCTGGACACTTAGATTGTTTCCATTTTTTGGCTATTCTGAATATGCCACTATGAACACTAGTGTACAAGGATCAGTTTGAACCCCTGCTTTCAATACTTCTGAATATATACTTAGGTAGAGAAATGCAGAATCATATGGTAATTTTTTGAGGAACTGCTAAACTGTTTTCCTCAGCAGCTCTACCATTTTACATTCCTGTTAAAAATGCACAAGGGTTCTAATTTCTGCACATACTCATCAAACACAGGTTTTGTTATGTAGATAACACATGAACTTTGAAAACTATTTTTTAAAAAACAAGTCTACAAAAATTAGGTATGCTGGCAAAACTGGACTTAGCATAAAACCTACTAAAGAAGAGACTATGGGAGTGCCTGGGTGGCTCAGTCAGTTAAACGTTTAACTTCAGCTCAGGTCATGATCTCATGGTTTGTGTGTTCAAGCCCCGCCTCTGTGCTGACAGCTCAGAGCCTGGAGCTGCTTCGGATTCTGTGTCTCCCTCTCTCTCTGCCCCTCCCCTGCTTGTGCTCCGTCTCTCAAAAATAAACACTTAAAAAAAGAAAAAAAAAAAAGGAATGAAGAAGAGACTCTGAAATGACAATACTCCTTTAGATACTTAAATTTTGGTAAATTGTTGAAAATTGGTCCCTGCAATTTACAAATGTAAGTCAGTGTCAATCTTTAAAAGTAGCTAATAAAAGTCAAAAGTGATACGGTCATGTTTGTTTATCACTACTTTAGTTTGAGGTTTTCTTTTGTGAAATCACCCTCGAACAAATATAGTTAATATTCAAGCATTCAATGCTAAAGTTCACTTTTAATAGCTCCTATTCTAATCTCCCTTTTAAAAAGGCACCAATGATTTTCTGTGCATTAGTTATATTGTGAGATGGCATAACAAAACATTTACCTTAAGGGGTGGTTCATATATTATTATAGATTATAGAGAATGAAATCCTTTTATAGGAACTATGTTTTTACTGTTCAGGGTCTAGACCGCTACCATTTCCAACCAAAATTAAGATAGGTCATATAAATCAAGGGTTATGAAAGGAATAAAATAATCTGTAGGTTAAGAGTGAAGCAATGTTACATAATTGTTTATGGCCATCTCAAGAAAATAAAAGGCTTTCTCATTCCAAAATGTTGTAATGATTACCTATGATATTAATGTTTGTCCTGGTTTTATGGAAACCTACAGGGCAAGAAAACTGGTCAGAGTCAATTCTCAGGAAAATGTTATTTTCTCCATATTGACTCTAAATATATTACTAATTAGTTAGCTATGAATCCAACAAACCTGTTGCCAAATAATGCAAGATATATTGAGAGAAGGAATCATTAGTAGACCATAGTGCCCTAAAATAGTAAATAAAATCATACTTGATTTATCATACTCCCATCTGATTTTCAAAATTTTAATAATTAAATCTAAAACATAATTGGTAAAAAAATGAATCACAACTTTAGAAATGTAAAAAAAAACATAAGATTGATAAAGTATGCTAATTTCATATTGTATAGTAAATAGGACTATCACTTCCAATTACTAATTTTCTGGAAATATTTTTGATAAAATAGCTCAGTGTCTGATAGGGCATATGGATCCATCCTAACATTTTTTTCTATGGGCACAGGCTTCCCCCAAGCCATAAGGTCTGAGAAATAACTACAAAAACACCATTAAGACAAACCATCCATATTGCCACTGCAAATCATTAATTTTTAAGATTTATATGCTCTCGATCTTTATTAAGGCGTAAAAATTACAAATAAAGCTAAAAGTCCCCTTTGATCAATACCCTGCCAGAGAAAATACTAATAATAATTTGGTATGTACCCTTCTAGTCCATTTTACATACATACATATTTCAATAATAATAAAAACATAGTTCTGTTCTTTATGATTTAATTCCAATTTATATGAATGTCATTACACAATGTTTCATTTGAGGATTTTGATTTTTTTTCCACTCAACATTGTTTTACATAACTATCCATGTTACAAAATACAGATCTAGTCTATTGCTTTTAACTGCTGTATACTATTCCATTATTTGACTATATCACATTTTATTTATCCATCACCTCATCCATAATTTAGTGTATATATATATATATATGTATGTATATATATATATATTTACGCATATTTGTTTCTTTATGATGAATATACAGAAATGGAACTGCAGGGTCCTTTTGCCTTTTAAAAAAATGATTCGCTGCCTTAAAACCATAGACAACATTCTGTATTTCCTCCCAAGAATTTCAGTTTAGCTTTTCACATTCCAGTGTTCAAATCCTTTGGAATTCTGTTTTCTTTATATATCGTAAGATTGAATGTAGTTTTATTTTCCCCAATATGGAGAACCAAATACTCCAACAAATTTTATTGGCTGTCATTTCTCTATTGATTCATGATGTCATTGTTATGTATAATATACACCAGGTTTGCATATATTCATTGACTTATTCCTAGGCATTCTATTCTGTAAAATCTGCTTATGTATTCATGCTCTGATACCACACACTATTTAATGACCATAACTTTTGTGTAATATATGGTAGAAGATGGGTCCTTGCTGTTCTTATTCAAAATCATCTCAGCAATCCAGGGACTTCCATTTCACATGAATTTTAGAATCATTTTGTAAAGATCCTAGAAAATTCTTGTTAGATGTTTGGTACTATATTAGGTCAATAGATTCATTTTGGAGAACTGACATTTTTATGATATTGAGTTTTTCCATCTCTATACATGGTAGTTCTATTTATTCAAGTCTTATGCCCTCCAATAAAGTTTTATAGTTTTTCCATAAAGATCTTGGTTGTTTTGAGTTTACACCAATGTATTTCAAAAGTTAAGTAAAGCATGAGTTGAATTTAAGAAAAGGCCTTCCCTCATTTAGTACACTCGGCGTTTCTCACCTGTAT
Source organism: Puma concolor (assembly GCF_028749965.1). Classification (NCBI taxonomy): domain Eukaryota; kingdom Metazoa; phylum Chordata; class Mammalia; order Carnivora; family Felidae; genus Puma; species Puma concolor. The sequence continues at coordinate 45,919,192 of NC_141681.1, forward strand.
GACCTCTCTTATGTATAGAAAGGGATGCTCTTTGAGAGAATGCTTTCCCACATTCATTACATTCAAAGGGTTTCTCACCAGTATGACTTCTCATATGTATAATAAGTAATGAGCATTGAGAGAAGGCTTTTCCACATTTATTACATTCATAAGGTTTCTCTCCTGTATGACTTCTCACATGAAGAGTAAGGGATGAGATTCGAGAGAAGGCTTTACCACATTCATTACATTTAAATGGTTTCTCTCCAGTGTGAATTTTTTCATGTTCGAGGAGATTTTGTCTCTGACTGAAAGCTTTTCCACATTGATTACAATGATAAGGTTTTTCTCCAGTATGAATTTTCTCATGTTCAGTGAGATTTGATTTCTGACTAAAGGCTTTCCCACATACTGCACATGCATAAGGTTTCTCACCAGTATGAATTCTCTGGTGTCTAATGAGGTTTGACATCTGAATAAAAGCTTTCCCACATTCATTACATTCATACGGTTTCTCTCCAGTGTGAATTTTCTGATGTGTAATGAGATTTTCTTTCCTGCTGAAGGCTTTTCCACACTCGTTACATTCATAGGGTTTCTCAGCTGTATGATTTCTCATATGTACAGTAAGGGATGAACTTTGAGAGAATGCTTTCCCACATTCACTACATACATAGGGTTTCTCACCTGTATGACTTCTCATATGTATAATAAACACTGAACATTGAGAGAAGGCTTTTCCACATTTATTACATTTATAGGGTTTTTCCCCTGTGTGACTTCTCATGTGTAGAGTAACGGATGACATTCGAGAAAAGGCTCTACCACATTCATTACATGCATAAGGTTTCTCCCCAGTATGAATTTTCTCGTGTTCAATAAGATTTTGCTTCTGGCTGAAGGATTTTCCGCATTCTTTACATTCATAGGGCTTTTCTCCAGTATGAATTCTCTCGTGTTCAATGAGATTTGATTTCTGACTGAAGGCCTTCCAACAATCCTTACATGCATAAGGTTTCTCCCCTGTATGAATTCTCTGGTGTCTAATAAGGTTTGACATCTGAATGAAAGCTTTTCCACATTCATTACATTTATATGGTTTCTCCCCAGTATGAATTTTTTGATGTGTAATAAGATTTTCCTTCCTGCTGAAGGCTTTTCCACATTCCTTACACTCGTAGGGTTTCTCTCCAGCATGAATTCTCTCATGTCTGATGAGGTCAAATCTATGACTGAAATCTTGTCCACACTGATTACACTTAAAGGGGGTTAGAACATGGGATGAGCAAGGGTAAAATGGCTTCCTGCATTTATTATATTCATAATTTTCCTCTCTTATACAGTCCTTATCATAACTAAGTAAGTCTAAATTATGTTCCAAATCTTTATCAAATGAGTCACATTCATAGAAGTTTGGTCTTGAAGTAATAATATCTGAGTTCAAAGGAAATATTTTTGTAACTTTTTTACATTCAATGACATTTTCCTTAATCAGAGTTTTCTTGGAGATGGATGTGACTTTCCTCACAAGTGCTTCCTGTTGCTTCTTGATCTGTTGTTCATCAACTTCCCAAACTTCTAAAATGGAGGACCAAAAATTATTACTTTTGAATTTTTCTGCTTTATACTATTAATAACATTTCAGAAATTTGCTACTACAGAGTTGGTCTTTGATATTGACTCTAGTCTCCCAATATGAAAGAAATCCAAAGTACAAATGTCCCTAGTTTTTAAGTTTTAAGGGGTTAACTCCGATAGAAAATATTATGGAGAGAAAACTGACACTGATAGGCCTAAGTTGCTTTGATGGATTTTAAAAGTGTGCTTATATAATGCAGAAATCAGTAACATGAACAGAATAATTAAGATGAAAGGGTGAATATATAAATGACTGGATAGGGAGTCAAAATGACCAGAGGATGAAAGTAAAACTTGTGGTTAAACACAGTGGATTGAATATATATGTTTATTTCTCCCTTCTCCCTAAAAATCTATGAAAATGACCGTAAAAGAATTAAAGGTCAAACCCACAAGGAAAAAAAAAAACGAGTATAAAGAAGGTAAACAAGAGATTTCAACAAAAGAATGGAAATGAAAGGCATATAGGGAACTGATAACTAATAGCAGGGCTAAGAAGTTAAAGTACTACTAAGATGTAAAAGTCAGGTAACAAAGTAATTTGGCCACAAAGCACTGGAAAAGAGAACAAATTAAAGGATTCAGGTACTCATAAAGCAGAGATAAGATGCCTGAAGAGGATTAACTTAAAGTCTTAGGGAGCAATTACACTCCCTGAGGCAAGTATTATGGATTTACTTAAGTAACATCTTTCCAACCTTGTACTATGTTTCTCCGTCCTGCAGAGGGTGAGTTAGAACTACATTTCCTAGAAACACTTGCATATAGGGTTCTGAATATGATTTAAATTAATTATACAACATTTAAATTCAGAAATAAATTAAAAGAGTAATGAAAGTGGGCATTTTACCTATGATATTACAACAGAAGTGGTAGGGTTCTGAAGCTCATAGCTGTCAAGGCATTTTCCTTGTTCAATCAGAAGCAATTTCTTTTTCTTTCTTTCTTTCTTCTTCTTTTTTTTTTTTCTTTTAAAGTAAGCTTTACTCCTAATATGGAGCTCAAACTCACAACTCTGAGATCAAGAGTCACATGCTCCACTGACCGAACCAGCCAGGTGCCCCATGAAAAGCAATTTCTTGATCAAAGTGGGGAAAGGAACTCACTTAACAGCTGACTTCTCTGATAGGACTTTGAGACTCATTCCTAAAAGCTTATTTTGGGGCACCTGGGTGTCTCAGTCAATTAAGCTTCTGACTTCTGCTCAAGTCATGACCTCACTGTTCATGAGTTTGAGCCCTGCAAGGGGCTCTGTGCTGACAGCTCAGAGCCTGAGTCTGCTTTGGATTCTGTGTCTCCCTCTCTTTCTGCCCCTCCCCCGCTTATACTCTGTCTCTCAAAAATAATAAAAACATTAAAAAAATTGTTTTTTAAAAAAGCCTAAGGTTCTCTAGGACATTTAATACCTTCATGTAAATTCCTTCCTTCTTAAATTAGCTACTAATGAGCTCTTTTCTCTGTAACTGAACTGTGACCAATATCCTCCCACCTCCTACCCACCCCACACAGGAAGTGGTCATGTATCCACCACTTGATCAGGAAAAGGAAGGCTTACTTTTCCTAGAGAAAATGAATTATACAGGCTCTAGACTCAGGAACAAGTAAAGCAGATGCAAAGGAAGCCTCATACTAAAAAACTACGAATAATGTAAACTTGCATATGTTGAATGGTAAGATCTCCAATCCTTTTTCTTAAAAAAAAAAAAATATATATATATTACATATATATAATATATACTTATATATTATATATACAAATATATATAATAAAAATATATAATACCTATATAATATAAATATATAATATATTACATATATAAGTATGTCATATATATGCATATATATATATATATATATATATATATATATATATATATATATAAATAAAGTTTGTTTATTTTTGAGAGAGCACAAGCAGGGCAGGGGCAGAGAAAGAGGGAGACACAGAATCTGAAGCAAGCTTCAGCCTCTGAGCTGTCAGCACAAAGCCTGACATGGGGCTCAAACCCACGAACCATGAGATCATGACCTGAGCTGAAGTCAGACACTTTAATGACTGAGACACCTAGGCGCCCCTCCAATCCTTTTCTGTTGCTTGTCCCTCATGAATGCTGGCATCTACCTCCAGGTAGCAGATAAGATTAAAAATAAAAGACCCACACAACTGGAATTCTACAATTGCCATTTGGAACTCCACAAAAAACTCCTAGGTTCTAATCCAACAGTCTCCTACTCAAAAAGCATCAAAAATTTGTTAGCTACAAGAATTTTTGGAATTTCCTTTTTATCCTTTGATGCATCAAAATAAGAAAAACTAATGACACTGATTGATTCCCTACTTAAACAAGGATTTGAGAGTCTCATTAAAACATATATATAATATATAGAAAAAATATATATAGAAAATATATAGAAAACAAAGCAAACAGAAAAATTGGGCAAATAGTAACCCTAGGAATGACAGCAATTTATATAAGGATATGTAATTAATAGTCATTTCTTGGCTCAGTAGTAACAATATATCACCTAAAAGAACAAAGTAAGCAGTGAAAATCAAGTTAGCCAAAAATTGTGATATATCTATATCCAGAGAAAAAGGAAAGGGGAAGTGGTAGTGGTGGTGCAAGAGTACTAAACCTCATCTTTCATTAATATCAAGTTGATAATAATTGGAAATTACCAAATAGCAGCATATTCAGAAAAGACTAGATTCCACCCTATCCCTGAAACACTGATTCCTCCCTTGCCTGACAGGTAAGCATTTTTATTAGTTTTGAGGTTATTCCTATATTCTTTTAATTTATACATATACTAAACATATATGTATATACACATACATACATGTAACACATATCTAACACACGTGCCTCTGCCACTCTTTTTTATAAAAAGAGTAGCATATTCTAAATGCTGTTCTGCACATTGATTTCTTTTCACTTATATATCCTGAATAGAAAGAAGCATGACATCTCTGATTTGTTTTATAGCTTTGACACTGGAATCATGTAAATTTTTACATAATTAAAAAAAATTAAATCTAAAAAAAGAGGAAAAAAATAACTCTTAAAAATTGAAAACAAATGGAAACAAGTAAACCTACATATCAAGTTAGGGCCACTTAGTCCCTTTAAAGTGACTTTTTAAACACAGTAGTTTGACTATATCATAAACGAGAAAAAAATACAACCAAAGAAGTCTTAAACTACATTTAGTAGTCTTTTAATCATTAGTAATAATGGTATTATTGTTAATATATATTGTATATATATTATATACAATATATATAATATGTAATATATGTAATATGCAATATGCAATATATATTGTTATATATATATATATTAGATCAGTTTGGGGCCTCAAGAGACATTTGGCAGTATCTGGAAGGTCTGGAGACATTTTTGGCTGTCATGACTGGGGGAGTGGTGAGAAAGGGGATTGGTGCTCCTAGCACCTAATAAGTAGAGGGCCACAGAGGGTGCTAAACATTCTACACCCTACATAAACATCCTACAATGTATAGGATAGTCCCCCACAGCAAAGAATTATCTAGCCAAAATGTCAGCAGTGCCAAGGTTGAGAAATATATATGGATTAAGCAAATAAATATTTTAATGCAATAAGGAGCCAATATTTTCAGTATAAAAGATACAAAAACAAAACAAAAAAGCTAAGTAACAACCCTATACTCCTTAATTTGAATTGGATGTATCAGTATGAACACATACATTTTTTTCTATCTAAAAAGTGTATTTTTCCTGGCTTTGTCCAGCTCTAGAAGCAATGAGCAAGCACTGTGCCCGGATTTTGGTCTCCAAATCATTTCCCACTAAAGGAAGCAGGCATTTCTAGAGAAATTGCTATTTCAACATCTGGAGCAGGAAATGTATAAAATTAGCCAAAGGGGGGCACCTGGGTGGCTCAGTTGGTTAAATGTCTGACTTCAGCTAAGTCATGATCTCATGATTCATGAGTTAGAGCCCTGCATCAAGCTATGCACTGTCAGTGTGGAGCCTGCTTGGGATTCTCTCACCCTCTCTCTCTCCCCCTCAGAATAAATACACTTAAAGAAAAAAAAATCTTGGAAAATGTGAAATGGTGTCAACCCCATGAACAATTGTTGTGTGGCTTTCTCATTCAGAGCTGCTTTTTTGCTTACTCACCTGGACAGTGCCTCCCAAGCATTTCTTCCTCTATCACCCATGGCTCCTCTTCCTGTTCCAACTTGAAGATCACATCTGGTTTGGTGACTTGATAACCTATTACAGGAAATAGCAAAGGACTTGCGTGTTAATGTTGGAGACAACTATCCACACCTTGGGCTGAGTCTTAGGGGCTTGAGGGTCTGTGAAGGATAAGGAGAAAGGAATTTCCACAGTAAGACAAAGTAATTAGGCTTCACCCTGCAGATGAATACATACAATCATGTGAAGAAAAGGCAAGTTAAAATCTTCATACATTGCAAAAATGGGAAGGAATTCTATGTAAAATTGCAAAGCTACCCTTACCTACTGTGACTAGGTTGCTGTAGTTCTCTAGCATCACATCCCGGTACAAGTTCCTCTGAGCAGGTTTCAGCTGCTGCCATTCCTCCTGGGTGAGGTCCACAGCCACATCCTTAAACGTCACTGTTTCCTGTAAACGCACAATCCTAATTAATATGAAGTCATCAAAATTAGATGCAGTGGTCAAAATATGTAAGAACTCATGTAGCTAGTATCCAGGGATCAGAGTTCATTACAAACTGTATCTTAAGGCTTCATATTTACCTAATTTTGTATTACACTGTGAGGGGAAAAAAAACCCACAGTAGAAATATCCTGTAAGGTGTTAATTATTGAGTCAGCAAACTTAAGCATTCATTATCTATTATGCATGAAACTGAAGATGGTGGTCACAGATTTGTACTGAATCTGTGACAGAATTGAAAGAATTACACATGACTTACAGGTAACTATCTTAGAACCTGTCCAATTGTGTGATCTAGTGAGAAAAGGAACATGGAGAAAGTGGGGACAGAAAAGAAATAAGGCAGGAGGAATGAGCAGAGGTATGAAAATTTGAAGGTGCAAAATTTGAAATGTCTATAGAACTTCCAGATGGAAAGGTCTACTATGCAGTTAGAGGTATGACAAAATATGAGAATTAGCCATCAACCTAAAATTGAGAGCTGAATCCATGGCTGAAGGATAGGAACAGTTGTAGAGAACGTAGAGAACATACATAGTGGGTAAAGGGCCAAGGACAGAATCAACAGTTAAGCATCAAAGGGACTCAGGTTTGTGTTTCTTGTTTTATTGTTTTTAAAAAAAGTTTATTTATGTTTAGAGGAAGAGAGAGCGAGCATGTGCATGAGTGGGGAGGGGCAGAGACAGAGGGAGAGTGAGGATCCAAAGTGGGTTCTGTGCTGACAGCAGGGAACCCAATGTGGGGCCTGAACTCATGAACTGTGAGATCATGACCTGAGCCGAAGTCGGATGCTTAACTAACTGACCCACCAAGGCGACCCTGTTTCTTGTTTGTTTTATTTACAATCAGCGGATGAGAATTAAAACCATGACTGTGATGTAAAAGAAGCCAAGAAACAAATGACAAATTTCTGGAAAAGAATGTTACTTGATTACATATATCTAACTCTTCTTCCTTATTTAAAAACTTCAAAATTCAAATAAGGAAATAAGGAAAAATAATTTATCTGCAAAGACTCTGAGAACAAAAAGCACATATATCCCACATTTGGGAAAATTTATTCAAGAAATAGTACAAATGAGATAGACAAAATGGGAAATAGAAAAGAAAATCACCAAAGGCTAGATTGTGATGTTTCTAAGAAACTGTCTCTATGATCTATGATCATTACTACCATCAACATTATCATCGCTGTCAACTATTGAGTAGTTATTATTTGCCAGGTACTATAATAACTTCTTTAGCTATATTAACTTTTAAATTCCCCTTATAAGGCTACTATGTAGTGGCTACTATTATTATCCATTTAAAAAATAAGGAGGGGCGCCTGGCTGGCTCAGTCAGTAGAGCATGCAACTCTTGATCTAAGGGTTGTAAATTCAAGCCCCATGTATGGGAGAGAAACAGATTATACCCCCCTGCAGTGGGGAGGGCACTACAGTAATGGAGAAGGGAGAGAGACAAGACTAGCACACAGGGGAGCACATGGGGAAAATGAATCACCCACAGCAATTGGCTTGGGAAGTTAAAGGGCCCAAATTTCATGAGTTCTTGCAACCACAGGGCTTGAAGCCTATACTTTTATTTTTTAATGTTTATTTATTTTTGAGAGAGAAAGAGAATGAGAGAGAGAGAGAGAGAGAGAGAGAGAGAGAGAGAGAGAGAGAGAGAGAGAATGAGTGGGGGAGGGGCAGAGAGAGAGGGACACACAGAATCCGAAGCAAGCTCCAGGCTCCCAGCTGTCAGCACAGAGCCCGATGCGGTACCCAAACACATGAGCCATGAGATTATGACCTGAGCTGAAATCGGACACACAACCAACTGAGCCACCCAGGAGCCCCAAAGCCTAGACTTTTAAAGGTTCGTGAGCTTGGCCCTGCGAGAGCTTGGAGGACATTGGAGCTATTCTTGGAGAAAAGGCAGGGCAAACATCCCACTGACATACGGTGTGGAAATAGCGATTTGAAGAGTGCCTGGGGCACACAGTGGGGAGGTGAGTTGCTCATCTTGGAGTGTGTCACAGAAAGGCAGTGTTCATGGAGAGACCCACCTGGGAACAAAGGAACTAGCTGACACCATCTCCCTCTAGCACCCATCAGCATAAGCACAGGGCCACCTGCAGAAACTGTTAGAGTGCCCACACTCAATACCTAACTTGTGTACACCAAGTTTTCCCTTTGTTGTTCCAGAAGAAATGCCCCTCCCAGTTATGCTTGCCTCAGTCCCAGTTTGGGAGGTCTTTCCCCCACAGAAGACCAGCTCAAATCCCTGCCAACACTGTATTTCCTGACCTGGAAGTACTATGAGGCCTTGGTTCCCATGGCAGTGGCAACAGGTCTCATTTCACAAACAGACCAGAGCACACCCAGTTAAAATGCACCACATTCAGGCCAGGGCCCAAACGCTGCCCATAACAGGCAAAAAGAGCCTCTGCAGACAACTTGCCTGAAAGATAAAGCAGCTTGGACACAACAGCAGAGCTAAGCAGCACACATTGGAGATACTCCCAGAAGCAACAGGCATCAGGAAACAGGGGACTCTATATAGCAGGGCACTACAGGACCTCTTCTTCATATAGCCATTACCCTCAAGAACAAGAGATGTAGTTGACCCTTCTACCACACAGCAACAGGCACAGAGACTTGAGAGAAGAGAAGAGAAGAGAAGAGAAGTGAAGTGAAGAGAAGAGAAGAGAAGAGAAGAGAAGAGAAGAGAAGAGAAGAGGAGAGAGAGAGAATTTGTCCCAAATGAAAGAATAGGACAAGGCCATGGCTGGAGATCTAAGCAAACAGATATAAGTAACATGCCTGACGGAGAATTTAAAGCAATGATCATAACAATACTCACTGGATCTGACCAGGAGTGAAGACCATCAGTGAGACTATTAATACAGAGATAAGGAATAATAGAGCAGACATAAAGGGCTCAGTAAACAAAATGAGAAACACACTTGGTGGGATGAACAGCAGGCTGGATAATGCAGAGGAACAAATTGATGACCTAGAAGATAGAATAATGGAAAGTAATTAAGTTGAACAAAAGAGGAAAAAAAGAATTAAGCAAACTGAGAACACATTTAGGGAATGCAGTGACCCCATCAAACTTAGTAACACTTGTATCATACAAGTCCCAGAAGAAGAAGAGAGAGGAAAGGAGGCAGAGAATTTATTTAAAGAAACAATAGGTGAAAACTTTTCTAATATGGGGAAGGAAACAGAGATCCAGATTCAGGAGGTACAGGGAACCTCCAACAAAATCAACAAAAGCAGATCCACACCAACACACATTGTAATCATATTGGCAAAATATAGTAAGAAAGAAAAAATATTAAAAGCAGCAAGACAAAAGAAGATAGTTAAATAGAAAGGAAACCCCATAAAGCTATCAGTGGATTTTTCAGTAGAAACTTTCCAAGCCAGAAAGGAGTGGCATGACATATTCAAAGTGTTGAATGGATGCAGCCAAGAATACTCTATCCAGAAAAGCTATCATTCAGAATAGGAGAGATAGAGTTTCCCAGACAAACAAAAACTAAAGGAATTCATGACTCCTAAACAAGCCCTGGAAGAAATAAATATTAAAGGGGACTCTGAGTAGAAAGGAAAGACCAAAAATGACAATATGAAGATAGGAAACACAAAAGCAGTAAAAGTGAATGTTTCTATAAAAAATTAGTCAAGGAACTCACAAAATAAAAGTTTGTAAAATATGATTACCATATATCTAAAACATGGGAAGGAGAGGAATAAAGAATGAATTCAAACTTAAATGACCTTCAATGTAATATAGACTGCTACATGCAGAAGACATTATATACAAATCTAATGGTAACCACAAATCAAAAACCACTAATAAATATGTAAAGAATATGTAAAGAAAAAAGAAAACCTAATATATCAGTAAAAAACCCCAGCAAACCATGAAAGACAAGAAAGCACCAGAGAAAATCTTCAGAAACAACCACAAAACAAGGGATAAAATGTCAATACATACATATCTTTCAATAATTACTTTGAATGTAAATGGACTAAATGCTCCAATCAAAAGACACAAGGTGACAGAATGGATTTAAAAAAAAAAACAACAAAAAAACAAGACCCATCTACATGCTACCTATAAGAGATTCATTTATTTCTTAATATTTATTTTTGAGAGAGAGAGAGAGAGCACAAGCGGGGAAGGAGCAGAGAGAGAGGGAGACACAGAATTTGAAGCAGGCTCCAGGTTCTGAGCTGTCAGCATAGAGCCTGATGGAGGGCTTGAACCCATGAACTGTGAGATCATGACCTGAGTTGAAATCAGACACTTAATTGACTGAGCCAACCAGATGCCCAGAGACTCATTTTAGACCTAAAGACACTTGCAGATTGGAAATAAGGGGATGGAAAAATATGTATCATGCAAATGGATGTCAAAAGAAAACCAGAGTAGTGATACTTATAATGCAAAAACTAGACTTTAAAACAAAGACTGTAATAAAAGACAAAAAAGGATACTATATAACAATAAAGGGGACAATCCAACAAGAAGATATAACAATTGTAAATATTTATGCAGCCAACATGGGAGCACCCAGACATAATAACAAATATAAAGGTACTAATTGATAATAATACAATAATAATAGGGGACTCTAACACCCCCACTTACATGAATGGACAGATCATCTACACAGAAAATCAACAAGGAAGCAATGGTTCTGCATGACACATTGGACCAGATGGATTTAACAGATATATTCAGAACATTCCTTTCTAAAAACACCAGAATACACATTCTTTTCTTTTTTAAAAAAGGTTTATTTATTTATTTTGAGAGAAAGAGATGTGGGAGGGGCAGAGAGAGGGAGAGAAAGAGAATCCCACGTAGGTTCTGCACTGTCAGTGTAAAGCCTGATATAGGGCTCAAACTCATGAACCATGAGATCATGACCTAGGCCAAAACCAAGAGTCAAACGCTTAACCAGCTGAGCCACCCAGGCACCCCTACACATTCTTTCCAACTGCATATGAAATACTCTCCAAATAGATCACATATTAGGACACAAAACAATCCTCAAAAAGATTCAAAAAGATCAAAGTCATACCATCCATCTTTTCTGACCACAATGCTATGAAACTAGAAGTCTACCACAAGAAAAAAATCTGGAAAGACCACAAATACATGGAAGTCAAATAACATGCTACTAAACAATGAATGGGTCAACCAGGAAATAAAAGAAAAATTAAAAAGCACATGAAAACAAATGAAAATACAAACACAATGGTTCAAAACTTTTGGGATGCAGCAAAAGTGTCTTCTAAGAAAGAAGTTTATAGCAGTAAACTGAAGCAAGAAAAATCTGAAACAGTCTAAACTTACACTTAAAGGGTCTACCAAAAGAACAACAAATAAAACCTAAACCAGCAGAAGGAAGGAAATTATAAAGATTAGAGCAGAAATAAATGATATAGATACTAAAAAAAAACAGAACATATCAGTGAACCCAAGAGCTAGTTCTTTGCAAAAAATCAGTAAAATTAATAAACCGCTAGCCAGATTTAACAGAAAAAAAAAAGAGAAAGGATCCAAATAAGTAAAATCACAAACAAGAGAGGATAAATAACAACAAACACCATAGAAATACAATTATAAGAGAATATTATGAAAAACTATATGCCGACAAATTGAATAACCTAGAAGAGATGGATAAATCCCTAGAAATGTATAACCTACCAAAGCTGAAACAGGAAGAAATAGAAAATTTGAACAGACCAATTACCATCAATGAAGTTGAATCAGTAATCAAAAAACTCCCAACAAACAAAAGTGCAGGACCACATGACTTCAAAGGTGAATTCTAGCAAACATTTAAAGGAGAATTAATACCTATTCTTCTCAAACTATTCTAAAAACTAGAAGAAAGGAAAATTTCCAAATTCATTCTATGGGGCCAGCATGACCCTGATATCAAAACGAGATAAAGACACCAGAAAAACTGAGAACTACAAGCCAATATCTTTGATGAACATAGATACAAAAATCGTCATTAAAAAAATAATTTATCATGATCAAGTGGGATTTATTCCTGGGATGCAACTGTGGTTCAAAATTCTCAAATCAATCAATGTCATACATCACATCAATAAGAGGAAGGATAAGAAACATATGATCATTTCACTAGAGCAGAAAAAACACTTGACAAAGTACAACACCCATTTATGATACAAACCTTCAACAAAGTAGGTTTAGAGGGAACATACCTTAACATAGTAAAGTCCATATACAAAAAATCCACAGCTAATATCATCTTCAATAGGGAAAAATTGAGAACATTTCCCCTAAGGTTAGGAACAAGACAAGGTTATCCACTCTCACCACTTTTATTCAACATGGTACTGGAAGTCCAAGCCACAACAATCAGACAACAAAAGGAAATAAAAGGCATCCAAATCGGTATGGAAAAAGTAAAATTTGCACTATTTGCAGATGATGTGATACTATATACAAAACCTGAAAGACTGTACAAAAAAATTGCTAGAGCTGATCAATGAATTCAGTAAAGTCACAGGATACAAAATCAATCTATAGAAATCTTGCATTTCTATACGTCAATAATGAAGTAGCAAAAAGATAAATTAAGAAAACAATCCCATTTACAATTGCACAAAAAATAATAAAATACTAGGAATAAATCTAACCAAAAGATAAAAGATCTGCACTCTGAAAACTATAAAATACAAATGAAAGAAAATGAAAATGACAAAAGAAATGCAAAGACATTCCATGCTAATGGACAGGAAGAACAAATACTGTTCAAATGTCTATGCTACCCAGGCACCTGGCTGGCACAGTCCAAACAGCTTATGACTCTTGATCTTGGGGTCATGAATTCAAGCCCCACGCTGGGTGTAGAGATTGTTAAAAAACAATAAATATAAAACATAAATGTCTATTCTACCCAAAGCATCATACACGTTTAATCCAATCCCTATCAAACTACCCCTCAGCATTTTTCACATAACTAGACCAAACAATCCTAAAATTTGTATGGAACCACAAGAGACCCTGAATAGTCAAAAGCAATCTTGAGAAAAAGCAGGGATGCTTACTTGGCTCAGTCATAAGAGCATGCAACTCTTGATCTTGGGGGCATCATGGGTTCAAGCCCCATGCTGGGTGTAGAGATTACTTAAATAAAAACTTACAAACGGGCACCTGGGTGGCTCAGTTGAGTATCTGACTTTGGCTCAGGTCATGATCTCACGGTCTGTGGGTTCGAGCCCCACGTCAGGCTTTGAGCTGAGGGTGTGGAGCCTGCTTGGGATTCTCTCTACCCTTCTCTCTCTGCCCCTCCCCCACTTGCACACACACGCTCTAACTGAATACACTTTAAAAACTTTAAAAAAAAATTAAAAACAAAGAAAAAAGAAAAGAAGAAAAGCTGGAGGTATTACAATTCCAGCCTTCAAGTTATATTACAAAGCTATAGAAGTCAAAACAATATGGTATGGCACAAAAACAGGCATAGATCAATAGAACAGAATAGAAAATCTAGAAATAAACCTACATTTATATGGTCAATTAATCTTGGTGACAAAGCAGGAAGGAATATCCAATGGGAAAAAGATAGTCTCCTCAATGAATGGTGCTGGGAACACTGGACAGCAACATCAAAAGAACAAAAGTGGAACAGTTTTTTACATTATGTAGAAAAATAAATTCAGAATGGATTAAAGATTGGGCACCTGGGTGGCTCAGTCAGTTAAGTGTCTGGCTTCGGCTCAGGTCACGATCTCACAGTTCGTGAGTTCGAGTCCCACGTCAGGCTCTGTGCTGACAGCTCAGATCCTGAAGCCTGCTTCAGATTCTGTGTCTTCCTCTCTCTGTGCCCCTCCTTAGCTTTCTCTCTCTCTCTCTCTCCCTCTCTCTCTCTCTCTCTCTCTCTCAAAAATAAATAAAACATTAAAAAAAAAAAGAATGGATTAAAGATCTAAATGGGAGACCTGAAAACATAAAATCTTAAAAGACAGCACAGGCACTAATTTCTCTGATCTCAGCTGTAGCAATTTTTTTCTCTACAGGTCCCTGAGGCAAAGGAAACAAAAACAAAAATAGACTTGTGCCCCAGCGGTGGAGATATGAAGGCCCTCCCCATACCTCCTGTTGATCTCGTTGGTACTTGCCCTCACTCTCCTCTCCTGGCCCCCACGGAGAAGTTGTAAATCATCCAGAAGGTGAAGCTGGGCTGGGCAGGCCAAACACTACAGTGACATAGCCATCTGCATGAAGGCCATGACTGAGCAGGGTGCTTAGCTGTGCAACAAGGAACACAACCTGCTCTCAGTGTCCTATGAGAACATGGTCAGGGCTGCAGGTCCATGTGGAGGGTCATCTGGAGTAGTGACCAGAAAACTGACACCTGAGACAAGAAGTTGCAGTTGATTAAGGACTACCGGGGGAAAGTGGAGTCTAAACTGAGGTCCATCTGCACCATGGTGCTAGAATTGTTGGATACCCATTTAACAGCCTATGCAACTAATTATAAAAAGTAAGGTCTCCTATCAGAAAATGAAGGGAGATTACTTCAGGTATCTTGCTGAAGTTGCATATGGTGTTTATTGAAAAAAAAGATCGATAATTCCCAAGGAGCTTACCAAGAGGCTTTTGATATAAGCAAGAAAGAGATGCAGCCTATACCCAATCCACCTCGGGCTGGCTCTTAACTTTTCTGTATTTTACTATGAGATATTTACTAACCCAGACCTTTCCTGCACACTGGCTAAAACTGCTTGAGGACACTGCAGAACTTGATACACTGAATGAAGATTCATACAGAGACAACACCCTCATCATGCAGTTGAGGCATGTTAATAGAGACAACCTAACCTTATGGACATCAGACAGTGTAGTAGAAGAATGTGATATGGCAGAAGGGGCAGAAAACTAAAAGCATATAAGGTGTCATCCTTCTTCCCTACAAGAAACCTTTTTACTCATCTCCATTCCTTATTCTATTTGGATTTCCTACAGCAAAGAAACCCATTCATGTGTATGGAATCAACTGTTTATAGTCTTTTCACACTGCAGCTTTGGGAAAACTCCATTCCTTGATTGTGTTTGTCTTGGTGTTCTTGCTGTGCAGTTACTGCTATAGAAAAGTATTAATAGGTTCATTTCATATAAACATTGATAACATTCAAACACTTATGTAGAGGACTAAAAATGTATTTGGTATTTAAGTAATCTGAACCAGTTCTGCAAGTGACTGTGTTTTATATTACTATGAAGATATGAAGATGCTGGGCGCCTGGGTGGCTCAGTCAGTTAAGCATCCGATTCTTGGTTTCCACTCAGGTAATGATTTCATGGATCGTGAATTTGAGCCCTACGTCAGGCTCTGAACTGACAGTGCAGAGCCTGCCTGAGGTTCTTTCTTTCTCCCTTTCTCTGCTCCTCTCCCACTCTTACTGTCTCTGTCTCTCTCGAAAGAAATATACTTAAAAAAAAAAAAAAAGAAAATGTAGTTCATTACACTTTATAAGTGTTCTACATAACTTAATTTCTACTTTCCCTCCCTTACTCTCCTTCAGGGGTTTCCTTTCAGTAAGCAACTTTTCCATGCTCTTAATGTACTTGTTTTCGGTAGGAATCCAGAAGTATTAGATTAGACAATCCAGAAGTATTAGTATTAGATTAGTATTTGGCATTTCTGTGCTCGGGGTCACAAATTGAAATGCCTCCCTTATCATATATGATGGAGGACTTGTCTAGCTGTGACAACAAGAAGTTTCCTTCAATTTTCATCTGTTGCTGTTTAAGTTGACAACTGCCCAAGAAAAATTCACCTACCCCTCCAAAAAAAAAAAAAAAAAAGGCAAAAATAAAAGTATTGGGACTACAGCCACATAAAAAGATTCTGTACAGCAAAGGAAACTATCAACAGAACTAAAAGGCAACTCATGGAATGTGAAAATATATTTGCAAATGACATATCTGATAAAGGGTTAGTATCTAAAATATATAAAAAACATAAAACTCAATACCCCAAAACCAAATAATCCAATTAAAAAATGAGCAGGAGACTACAATGAAAAGACTACAAAGAAAGATCACCACACACTTGTCAAAATGGCTAAAATCAACAACACAAGAAACCACTGGTGTTGGTGAGGATGTAGAGATAGGAGAACCCTCTTACACTATTAGTGGGAATGCAAACTGGTGTGGCCACTCTGGAAAACAGTATGGAAGTTCCTCAAAAAGTTAAAAATCAAACTGTCCTACAACCCAGCGATTAAACAATTGGGTATTTACCCAAAGAACACAAAAATGCTAATTCAAAGGGATACATGCACCTCTGGGGCACCTGAGTGGCTTAGTCAGTTAAGCATTTGAGTCTTGATCTCAGCTCAGGTCTTGATCGCAGGGTCATGAGTTTCAGCCCTGCACTGGTCTCTGCACTGGGTGTGAAGCCTACTTAAAAATAAACAAAAAAACAAAACAAAAAGCAAAGGGATACATGCACCCCCATGTTTATTGCAGCATTGTTTATGATAGCCAAGACATGGCAGCATGTATACACACACACATACGCATGCATATATATGTGTATGTGTGTGTGTATACACACACACACACACACACACACACACACATATGCTGGAATGTAATTTAGTTATAAAAAAGAATGAAATCTTGCCATAACATGGATGGTCTAGAAAGTATAATGCTAAGTGAGATAATTCAGTCAGAGAAAGAAAAATACCGTATGATTTCAATCATATGTGGAATTTAAGGAATAAAATGAGCAAAGAGAAAAAACAAAGAGAGAGAGTGCAAACCAAGAAATAGACTCTTAACTATAGAGAACAAACTGATGGTTACCAGAGGGAAGGTAGGTAGAGGATGGGTAAAATGGGTGATGGGAATTAAGGAGTGCACTTGTCATGATGAGTACCAGGTGATTAAAACAAAAACTTAAAAAAAAAAAAAAAAAGGATAGTACAGTGAGAATGTCTCATCAGAAACAGATGAATAAAGAGACAGAGTTATAAAAGGAGCCAAATTCTGAAATTAAAAAGTACAATAACCGAAGTGAGAAATTCACTAGACAAGCTTAGAAGATCTGAATTGGCAAAATGAAGAATCAGCAAACTTGTAGACTAAAACAAGATTACACAATCTGAGGACCAAACAGGAGAAAGTATGAAGAAAAATAAACGGAACCTCAGAGAAATGTGGGACATCAAGTACACTATCAAATATATACATCAAGTATACCAATATACACATGGTAAAAGTACTAAAAGGACAAGAAAAAGATAAAGGTATTAAAAAAACATGCCAAGAAATAGCTGAACACTATCCAAATTTGATGAAAAATACTCTATGAATCCAAGAAACTAAATGAGCTCCAAGTAAAAACATACACATACACACACACATCCAGATAAATCATAGCAAAAATGCTGAAGGCCAGAGACAAAGAAAATCTTGAAAGCAAAGTTATACTGGAGTAAGGCAAATGACACCCGTTGGGAACTCCAACCCATATGAACAAATGATGAAAACTAGAATGGGACACCTGGGTAGGATCCAACTCTTGATTTCAGCTCAGGTCATGATCTCACAGTTCATGGGATTGAGTTCTGTGTCAGGCTCTGTGCTGACAGCATGACAGAGTGGACTTGGGATTCTCTCTCTCTCTCTGCCCCTGACCTGCTCACTCTCTTTCTCTTAAAATAAATAAACATTAAAAAAAAGATATAATATGAAATGCATTGGGTTTGTAACATGGATGTAATACACGTAACAATAATAATACAAAAAACAGAAGAGAGAATAGAGCTAGAGTAATGTCTCTATATCTTACTGGAATTTAGCATAAACTTGAAGATTCTTGTAAGTTAAAATGTATATGATAGGCCCTAGAACAAGCACAGAGAAAAATATAGTCAAAAATAATTTAAAAAGTTAAAATTTTATAGTAGAAAACATTTACTTAAGGGAAAAAATAAGCAGTAAAGGAGAAACAAAAAAGACACGAACATAGAAAACATAAATCCAACAATTTTAATGTTAACATTAGTAGTAAATGGATTAAACAATAATAAAAAAAAAGGGTAGACACTGTCAGACCTGAGCTAAGATCAAGAGTTGGATGCTTAACCAACTGAGCCACCTAGGCGCCCCGGGAACACAGATGTTTATAGCAGCTTTATTCAGAATTACCAAACTTAAAAGAAACCAAAATGTCCTTTAGTAGGTGAATGGATAAATAAACAGTGGTATATTCAGATAATGGAATATCATTCAGCACTAAAAAGAAATGAGCTATCAAGCCATGAAAAGACAGGGAGGAACCTTATAATGCATATTACTAAGTGAAGGAAGCTGATCTGAAAAGGCTATATACTGTATGATTCTAACTATGTGATGTTCTGAAACAGGCAAAACTACTATGGAGACAGTAAAAAGATCATTGATTGCCAGCAGTTGGTGGAGGAGAGAGGAGCAATGAATAGAAAACAGGATTTTTAAGTCAGTGAAAATACTCTGTATGATACTATAATGATGAGTACATGCCATTATAAACTTGTCTAATTCCATCAACTGCACAAAATCAAGAGTGAACCCCAATGTAAACTATAGGTTTGGGGAATATAGGTCCACAAATTGTAATAAATGTACCAACCATTCTGGTGGAGAATATTGATAATATTCTGTCATGCAGGCTGTGCATGCATGGGGACAAGGAGTATATGGGAAATCTCTATACTTACAACTTTGCTATGAACCAAAAACTGATCTTTAAAAACAAATAGAGGTGACTGGGTGGCTCAGTCAGTTAAGTGTCTGACTTTGGCTCAGGTCATGATCTCACAGTTCGTGGGTTTGAGCCCTACATCGGGCTCTGTGCTGACAGCTCAAAGCCTGGAGCCTGCTTCGGACTCTCTGTCTCCCTCTCTCTCTGTCCCTTCCTGCTCATGCTCTCTCTCTCTCTCAAAAATAAATAAACATAATTTTTTTTTAAAAACAGACAAAAATATATAAAAATGATTATGAAGGATTTATCCCAGGAATGCAATATTGGTTTAACACCTGAAAGTCAATTAATGAAATACATGGTATCAACGGAATAAAGAACAAAAACCACATGATCATCTCAACAGATGCAGAAAAAGCACTTAACAAAACCCAAAATTTGGGGGCACTTGGGTGGCTCAGTCCATTGAGCGTCAGACTTCATCTCAGGTCACTATCTCATAGTTCGTGGGTTTGAGCCCTGCATTGGGCTCTGTGCTGATAGTTCAGAGCCAGGAGTCTGCTTCAGATTCTGTCTCTCTCTCTCTCTCTCTCTCTCTCTCTCTCTCTCTCTATCTCTCTCTCTCTCTGCTCCTCCCCTGCTTGTGCTCTCTCTCTCAAAAATAAATAAACATGAAAAAAAAAAAAACTTCCAACATCTTTTCATGATAAAAACACTCAACAAACTAGCAAAAAAGGGAAACTTCCTCAATGCTATATAAAGCATCTACAGAAAATCTACAACTAACAATAAATGGTAATAGACTAAATGCTTTCCTGTTAAGGTCAGGAGCAAGACAAGGATGTACACTTTTATTCAACATTGTGATGAATGTTTTAGACAGAGTAATCAGGCAAGAAAACGAAATAAAAGGCATCCAGATTAGACAGGAAAAAATAAAACTATTTTCATATGGCATAATTTTGTATATAGAAAATCTAAGGAATCCACTACAATTCTATTAGAACTAATAAACAACTCAGCGAGTTTGCAGGATATAAGATCAACACAAAAACCTCACCTGTATTTCTAGACACTTGTAGGGAACAACCAAAAATGAAATAAAGGGGCATCTGAGTGGTCCAGTCAATTAAGCGTCTGACTCTTGATCTCGGCTCAGGTTGTGATTTCATGCTTTGTCATTTCGAGTCCCGTATTGGAATTCATGCTGACAGTGGGGAGCCTGCTTGGGATTCTCCCTCTCTCCCTCTCTTTCCCTCTCTCTCTCTCTTTGCCCCTCCACTGCTCATGTGCTTGCACTCTCTCCCTTTGTCTCAAAATAATAAACAAAAAATAAAATTAAGAAAACAATCCCATTTACAATAGCATCAAAAAGAATAAAATACTTAAGGACAAATTTAACAAATACTTGTCAAACTTACATTCTGAAAATTATAAAATATTATTGAAAGACATTTTAAAGACCTAAAAAAAAGAAAAACACCCCATGTGCACGGATTGTAAAACAATATTAGATGACAATACACCTCAAACTGATCTACAAATTCAATGGAGTCCCTATCAAAATACCAGTTGCCCTTTTTTTTTTTTTTTTTTTTTTTTTTTTACAGAAATGGCAAAGGTGATCCTAATAAAATTCTTATAAAATGCAAGGGACACAGAACAGTCAAAACAATCATGAAAAAGAAAAAAAAACAAACCTGGAGGACTCAACACTTCCCAATTTCAAACATAATACAAAGCTACAATAATCAAGACAGTTATGGTACTAGCATAAGTATAGACATATGAGATCAATGTGAATAAAGCAGAGATTTCAGAAATGAACCCTCACATTTTAGTGATTTTAGGCAAAGGTGCCAAGACAATTCACTGGGGAAAAGAATAGTCTTTTCAACACGTGTGCTGGAGCAACCAGATTATCTAAATGCAAAACAGTGAAGTTGAATCCCTACCTCATACCAGGTACAAAAATTAACTCCAAGTGAATCAAAGACCTAAAGCTAAGAATTAAAACTATACAATTTTTAGAAGAAAACATAGGTGTAGGAGCTTCCAGGTTGGTGAATACAAGGAGGTGTGTTTGGAGAGAGGAGGGAAGCTCTATGCTGAAGGAGAGATCTGGCTGAAACGTAAAACAGGGATGAGATGAAAAAGGAAATGGGCAAGATCAAGGAATGCCAACATAACAGATATTCAACTACAGAATTAAAATACCCAGGAGATGAAAAATATTTTTTAATAGATATTGGAGGGTATAAAGGACAGAGCTGTCAATGTGACCATGGACATGAGAACTAAGAAGCTCTCCTAGGATGCAAAGTAAAATAACAAAGAGATGAAAATGTTGAAAGAGGATGACAAATATGGAGGATGGAGAATGGATCTAATCTAAAAACTATACTCAATTTTGTAAGATGATGACAAATATGGAGATGGAGAATGAAGATTTAATCTAAACACTATACTCAATGTATTGTATACACGATACAAAGTAAAACCAAAGGCACAAATGAAAAAGAATTAAAGGAGCTGAAATAAAAATAGAGATACTATGACAATGTTAATGGGTGTTAATTGTAATCTTGAATTAGGCAATGGATTTTTAGATATGACACCAAAAGCATAAGCAACAAAAGAGGGAAAAAATGGACATTAGGTAAATATAAAAATTTTGTGCTTTCAAGGCCATCATCAAGAAAGTGAAAAGACAATTCACAGCCTCGACTTGAGCTGTTGGGTAGCCTCAAGTCTGCTCCTCATGTATTCATTCAGGTGAAAGGGCAGCAGTTTCCTGGGGCAAGCTCTTCACTTGACTTCGTTCATGTACTTTAGTGATCTGGCAAGACCAGTTGACCTGCATCCCAAAGCAGAGCCCCAAACCCACATAGTCAACCTACAGATGCCAAGCATGATAACAGAAGCAGAGAAGCAGAATAGATATCTAATTAACACATACCTAACTGGAAAAAATTTTCAAAGTACTAGGCTCTCAAAGTAGAGCTCAATTTAGACATTTTTCCTGGTTAACAGTGAGGCTGTAGAGTCTGACATCAAAATTTACTGGCTTCAAAATTTACTAATTGTGTGACCTCAACAATAGCCAAATTTGAGTCTCAGTTTCCTCATCTGTAAAGTGTCATTTTCCTCAACAGGTTGACGTAAGAACTAAAGGAGACAAAAAATGAGAAGCACTCAGAACTAAGCATGGGACCCAGTAATCATTCAATAAATGTTTTAGGAATATATAATCCCTAAGGAATATAAAGTATAACAAAGATAAGGAAAAACAACAAAAGAGAAAATGCATTTTTCATGAGTTCTAATAAATTAGCATCAAAACATCTTTTCCACTAAATCTAGTAAATGAGCATAAATCTCACAGAGGAAAAAAAAAACAAATGAAGATTACACTCCTGAAAAAACATAAAACAAGTAACAAAAGACCTTGAAATAAATATGGGTTAATTTCTGACTGTATAAAAAGATGAGTCAGTGCTTTAAAATAGTCTACTTTCCTAAGATGTCAACTCTCTTTACATATATATGTTAAAAATGCCATATTAGTAGTAAGGAACAAAGAGATTGAACCTTAAAAAACATAAATTCAAAGTTTGTGTCATGGGACACCTGGGTGGTTTAGTCTGGTTAAGCGTCCGACTCTTGATTTCGGCTCAGGTCATGATCTCACAGCAGTGAGATAGAGCCCAGTGTGGAGCCTGCTTAAGATTCTCTGTTCCTGTCCCTCTGCCCCTCCCTGACTCTCTCTCAGACTCTCTCTCCCTCAAAAAACAAAACAAAAACAAAAAAATCCCACAAATTTTGTGTCATTAAGTTTTATTCCTTTTCCTGTCAAAAAAAAAAAAAAAAAAAAAAAAAAAAAAAAAAAAAAAAAAGATGGGTATCCCCATAGCCCTGGCAACAAGATTGTAACATCTCCAAAGTTCTTGCTGGTACCACAGCACTTTCCTCTCCATTTTTAAGATACTTAATAGGACAAATCTTTTTAAAAAATGACAAAGTTTACAATAAAGGCATAAAGGCAATTGCATGTCACTTCTGTAGTATATATGATGCTGGCAACTTTTTCTAAAAAATTATTTTTTCCTAAAGTTGCACAAATATTAGAGATACCTGGGTGGCTCAGTCAGTCAAACGTGCGACTCTTGATTTTGGCTCAGGTCATGATCTCGTGGTTTGTGAGTTCAAGTCCCAAGTTGGGCTATGCACTGACAGCATGGATACTTCTTGGGATTCTCTTTCTCTCCCTCTCTCTCTGCTCTCCCCACCTCGTGCTCACTCTCTCTCTCTCTCAAAGTAAATAAACTTTAATTAATTGATTAGTTATATTTTTTTAATGCTTATTGTTTTAACGCCCAACCGAGCCATCCAGGTGCCCCAATAAATAAACTTTAAAAAGATTACAGAACAGGGCGCCTGGGTGGCTCAGTTGGTTAAGCATCTGACTTCAACTCAGGTCATGATCTCGCAGTTTGTGGGTTCAAGCCCCGCATCGGGCTCTGTGCTGACAGCTCAGAGCCTGGAGCCTGCTTCGGATTCTGTGTCTCCCTGTCTCTCTCTGCCCCTCCCCTGCTCATGCTCTGTCTCTTTCTGTCTCTCAAAAATAAATGTTAAAAAAAAATTTTTTTGGGGCGCCTGGGTGGCGCAGTCGGTTAAGCGTCCGGCTTCAGCCAGGTCACGATCTTGCGGTCCGTGAGTTCGAGCCCCGCGTCAGGCTCTGGGCTGATGGCTCGGAGCCTGGAGCCTATTTCCGATTCTGTGTCTCCCTCTCTCTCTGTCCCTCCCCCGTTCATGCTCTGTCTCTCTCTGTCCCAAAAATAAATAAAAAAAACGTTGAAAAAAAAATTTAAAAAAAAAATTTTTTTTTAAAGATTACACAATTTCTTTATCCATTCATCAGTTGATGGACATTTAGGCTCTTTCCACAATTTGGCTATTGTTGAGAGTGCTGCTATAAACATTGGGGTACAAGTGCCCCTATGCATCAGTACTCCTGTATCCCTTGGGTAAATTCCTAGCAGTGCTATTGCTGGGTCATAGGGTAGGTCTATTTTTAATTTTCTGAGGAACCTCCACACTGCTTTCCAGAGCGGCTGCACCAATTTGCATTCCCACCAACAATGGAATACTATGTGGCAATGAAAAGAATGAAATATGGCCTTTTGTAGCAACGTGGATGGAACTGGAGAGTGTGATGCTAAGTGAAATAAGCCATACAGAGAAAGACAGATACCATATGGTTTCACTCTTATGTGGATCTTGAGAAACTTAACAGAAACCCATGGGGGAGGGGAAGGAAAAAAAAAAAAAAGAGGTTAGAGTGGGAGAGAGCCAAAGCATAAGAGACTCTTAAAAACTGAGAACAAACTGAGGGTTGATGGGGGGTGGGAGGGTGGAGAGGGTGGGTGATGGGTATTGAGGAGGGCACCTTTTGGGATGAGCACTGGGTGTTGTATGGAAACCAATTTGACAATAAATTTTATACATTGAAAAAAAAATAAAGTGTAAATAGTTTAAAACTCAAAAAAAAAAGATTACACAAATATTAAATATTCCTTTAAGAACTTAGAGCATGACACACAACATTTTTTCATATTTCTTCTTGGCTATTTTGTATCCTTACTTTTCAAATATATTCTAGACTCAGTTTGAATAGACTTGCCTTATTCTAAGAAAAATATTTAGAATCTTTACTAAGTCTAAAGATTAATTTAAAATTAAATTGGTTTAATAGTGATGGATCTTATCCAAAACATATGCTTTAAAAATGTATTGAAATCCTCTTTTAGGCCACATTAATATTTTAAGTTTTTTTCTCCCATATTTTTTTTCCTTATGGTTTTTTTTCTACTTTTACTATCTTCCATTTTATTTATTTTATTTATTGAGAGAGAGAGACAGAGAGAGAGAGAGAGAGAGAGAGAGAGAGAGAGAGAGAGAGAGGAGAGAGAGAGATCCCAAGCAGGATCCACACTGTCAGCATAGAGCCTGATGCAGAGCTCAGACTCACAAACTGTGAGATCACGACCTGAGCTGAAACCAAGTCAGATGCTTAACTGATTGAGCCACCTACGTGCCCCTCTTCCATTTTATTTTTGAGCTGGTTGTGATTTATATATAGAATGCTATTGGTTTTATATAAATTAATTTTGTGTCCATATGAGATTGAGTTCTATTATTTCTCTTCAGCTGCCCACGTCCATAACTGTATCATCTAGATATCATAATTTTGCACACACCTTCCCAATTTGTATCTCACATTTTCTTCTTTTTACATGACTAGGCATATAGAATTATAGTAAATAAATGTGGTAGCATGGGGGTTTATGGGTTTGAGCCACGGATTGGGCTCTGTGCTGTCAGCAGGGAGCCTACTTCTGGTCCTCTGTCCCGTCTCTGTTCGTCCCCGACTTGCTCTCTCTCTCTTTCAAAAATAAATAAAACATTAAAAAAAAACTTAAAAAAAATAAAAAATAAATAAAATTGAAGTGGAACCACAGGGGTTCCAAAGTAGCTAAGAAATTTCTAAAAGACTATGAACAACATATGTGTGGTGTGTGGTGGGAGATAGGGGAATCCTTGCCTATGTAACAGGGTTATTTTAAAATTATGGTAATTAAAACAATGTAAACACACCCACACACAGAAGTATAGTACTGGTATAGATGTAGACAAATAGAATAAAGATGGGGCGCCTGGGTGGCGCAGTCGGTTAAGCTTCCGACTTCAGCCAGGTCACGATCTCACGGTCCGTGAGTTCGAGCCCCGCGTCGGGCTCTGGGCGGATGGCTCAGAGCCTGGAGCCTGTTTCCGATTCTGTGTCTCCCTCTCTCTCTGCCCCTCCCCCGTTCATGCTCTGTCTCTCTCTGTCCCAAAAATAAATAAACGTTGGAAAAAAAAATTAAAAAAAAAAAAAAAAGAATAAAGAAAGAGAATAAAGAGCCTAGAAACAATTAAGCATGTACACGATAAAGGTGGCATCACAAAGGAAATATCTATTTAACAACGGTGTTGGAACAACTGGTCTACATGCAAAAATGGTCTGTTTTCTTTTGAAAACAGACTATCTCTATAACCTAACATTATGAAAGCTATCTTAGAATGGGGTGCTTAGGTGGCTCAGTTGGTTGAGCATCCAACTCTTGATTTCATTTCAGGTCATGATCTTACAGTTCATGGGATTGAGCCCCATGTCGGGCTCTGTGCTGACAGCACAGAGCCTGCTTGGAATTCTCTCTCTCCCTCTTTCTCTCTCTGCCCCTCCCCTGCTTGCATGCACTGTCTCTCAAAATAAATAAACTTAAAAAAAAAAAAAGCTATCTTAGAAAAGACCAACATTGGCAATTCATGAAAGAAAGGACTATTAAATACTGATGCTGTATATTGACTGAATTCTTATTGTATATGGCCCATATTTATAATATGCTAAATGTAACTATCCAAATTTAAAGTGTCTATACAACAAAAGATACAAAACAACATAAAAGTGATAGATTAGGCAAAGGTATCTATATAAATCTTAATGCTAAAACAGGCATTCTTAAAATTCCCTAAAATCAAGTAGAAAAAAGACTAATATAAAATGAACAAATAATATGAACAGTCAATTGCATTCCTTCATTCATGAGTGGGCTTCAGTCTGTACAGTATCATGGTGTGGTCCTAGAGTCAGGTTGTATGGTTTGAATTCTGGCTTTAATATACACGTCATACATGAAGTTATGCCAACTTCTTAACCTTTGTGCTTTACTTCCTTCCTTGGTAAAAACTAAAATAATAATATCTACTTTACAAGCTTCTGATAATGATTACATGAAATAAGCTATGTAAAGTTTATAACATAATACACCTGGCACATAATAAAGCCATTATTGTCGTAGAAAAATTTTTCTAGCTGCTTTTCTAGCTGTAGTCTATTCACACATAAATAAAAATTGCCATGGACTAGATTTATATCCGTATTGTAGAATGAATTTGGGACTGCAAGCCCAGGAACAGAGGCAGTCTATTTCTATTTGATAGTCCAAAACATTTGGCTTGCATATCTGACAAGAGCTATTATGAATTTTTTGATAGCTACGAGTATTCCACTTGCAGACCACAACTGCTTGATCTCCAGATTTCTACTACATAGACAAAATGCATGTGTGAACTAATTATTTGGAATCTTCTTATAAAAGATGGTCATTACCCACCAATTCAAAATACGCCTAAAAAATGTAACTGCAAATCTGAACAGTCTTTTTCTTTTTGACATTAATATTTTAAAATATTTACTGGCCACCTTCATTTCTTCCAACTGCCTCTTCATGTTCTTCATGATATTTTCTGTTTTCTTAATTATTGGTTTTTAAGAATTGTTAGTATATTTATGTGGCATTACAAAAGCTGTTCCCTTTTATAAAGGCAAAATAAGCTGTTTGCCTTATTACAGTGTTTAAGGGTTTTACCAAAGAGAAGGATTAATTGTATGAACCCAAACCAGGCATATTCTCTTTTATCTCATTGGTTTCATATGTCAAACTAAAAAGGCAATCAATGAATACAGCCAACATATCCCAAGGCCTTTTCAGGTGGGAAGGACTTCTACAGCTAACAATTATTAACAATACTTATCATTTATGGAGCACTTACTATATGCATTGAACCCTCCCAATATTCCTATGGGATAAGTATTATTATAATTCCCATTTATAAACAATTAAAGCCAAAGAGATTAAGAAACCTGCCCATAACATGCACTTAGTAAGTTGCTGGGCCAAGATTTGAACCTAAGTCTCCACAGGCCTAGGGAAGCACTCTACCAACAGGAGAAATAACTGCATGAACCACATGATCACACATCCAAAAGAAGTGTGTTTGTGTGTCTCAGGATGGAAAGTATAAGCTGAGAAAAAGAGGTAGGGCGAAGTGGATAATATTTAAACCACAGAGGTGTAAGGGATTCTAGAATTGGAAACAAAAAGAATTAAGAGCAAAGGAGAACAAGTCATTTTGCAAGAAGACAAAGAATACTGCATCCTCTGAGTCAATAATAAAAAAAAAAAAAATGTGGAAAGCTATAGATAAGAGAACTAGATTTTTCCATAGAATGTTAGTATGTTTTAGCTCAATTTGTAATAATCTCAACTGAAGAAAATATATATGTAGGATCATTTTAAAGATGTGTTCTATTTACTCTTCCAGATAATTTTAGTTTTTAATCTTTGGCCAGGACAGACTTTGAAAAATCTAAGCTTAAAAGTATAAGAATGATGGTGCCAATGAAAAGCTTTCTCTTTCCTTCCTTCTTTAATAGCTTTTTCCTCATAAACAGTGCAAATTATGGAATAAACTTTGTGTCACAGTTTGCTTTTGTTTCTCCCACTCATATTCAAACTGAACTCAACTTTAATAACTTTGTATTGGCCTGTTTCTGTATAGCCGTATCCCAAATTTTACCTGGTTCTGATCTTCCATCTGTATTTTTCCTCACCTTAATTTTCATCAATTTAGTTTTTTTCCAATATACTGGTATGTTAAGGTAACCCACTACTACTGCATTGTAAAATAATACAGGAAACAAATAAATGCTTAAAACGTACAAGAGACCTGGTCATATCGTCTTCTTCCTCCAAAAGGTCAGAGTCCTGAGAATGCCAAGCTGAGGGAAGAGAAATAAAGCAAATTTACTTCAGAGCTCCAGACAAAGGACTATAGAAATCTTCAGTACCAGGTGGCTATAATATCATCTATAATGATCCTCAAAGCACTGAGAAATGTTAGTGACCACTAGGCTATAGAGATGCTGAAATGTACATGAAAGACTAATGTAATCATACAGGGTCCAATGGGAATTTATGAAAGGCTAAGTACAGGGTGCCCAATGAATTTATTGACAATATAGCTTTTCCCTAGGAACCTGTTATTTTATTCTTACTAGGAAATTTATTTCAAGTACATACTAATAAATACTACAAAGATTAAAAAATTATATAATTTATGAAGCACTGCAAAAAACGTGGGAAAACTTTCATCAGAGACAAGTTATAGGCATTGTGAAACATTCTTATGATGGAAAAAATAAAATGCGATCATGATTCTAATGATATTTTCAAACAATTTAATTTAAATTTTAATCTAAAAAACTCATAGAAGAGTGCATATTTGCATTTACTTCTGCCCTCTTCCAAACCCAACCATGATGAAAGTAAAGGAACAAAGGAAGCTGAATTTCACAAGGATAAAGGATATAGAGACTTCAGCAGATAAGAGATATCAACAAAATTTTGGAAGCTAGAGACAGATGACTGTTATCTAATTAACTAGAGAAAGCTGCAGCTTAAGTGAGGGTGGGGGAAGGGTGGGGAAACCATGGCAGAACCCTTGAAAGGCTTAGGAATGGGGCACTAGGTACCAGGAGTATGGGATGGGAACCAAATGCAGGGATGGGAACAGGAGCAATGTAGAGAAAATACGGGAATTAAAGTGAAAGTTGTAATGTTGAAAGATGAGGTATCCTCCCTCTCCCCTCTCATCACTTCCTACCCTTATTTGCCTTCCCAAAGCATTTCTGGCTTATACTCTCAAGCAAAATCTAGGACTTCTTGCTGGGAAAACTGACCAGCCCGCCCCCCCACCCCAAAATAGATGCATATCCTGGCATCTGGTCAACCTTCAACCTCTAATAACACCATATTAGAAAGAAGGACTAGGAGAAGGTGAGTGGGGGAAGGGTAGGATGAGGAAGACAAGAAAGAGGTTAGGTAGAAAACAGAGATAAATCCCTATCTCCATTGTCAAAAGTCACCAGGAACTATCTAAAACTGAGAAATCAAGCATGAGCTGTATGAGGATGTTATTCAGGAAAGTGGAACTGAACACCAAAATGTTCAAAATGGTTGCTTCTAGGGAGTGGGATCAAGGGATGAGAAAGGATAGAGTAGGAAATTTTGCTTATGGTTATATATTTGACAGCCCTTTACAAAAAAATCTAAATGTAAGAGAGATAGAAATTACATTTAAAATACTTATTTAAAAAAATCAAGTGAATAAATAAAAAACAAATGTCTACCCTGCACAGTCAATTATCACCAATATGAACTTTCTTGTTAGGAGTACTGAATTTCCTAACTCTTTTTACTCTTTCTGCCCCTCAACGTACAGCCTTTCTCTCCTAAACTCTGCTCATCTCTGAACCACCTCACCTCTCCTTTCCATCATCTGGGTAAAACGCTCCACTGTCACACAGCTACTGCTGATGTCTCAAGGTTGAGAAGTCATCAGGCTTTGCCCACTTAGGGCAGAAGGGTTAAAATAAGCTGCAGATCCAGCAATTCCAGGGTCCACTCTATCTCAGGACTCTCCAGCCTCCAGGAGAGGTCTCAGGTCAGAAGGTCTCCTTCCATGATGGATACCTGTCCTCCAGGCTTCCTTTTAGTTATATCACAGATCTGTCTTATCTTTGTGGAGGGAGGACCTGTGGACTTATGATACAAATCCAATTTACTTGTTTTTTCTCACTAGATCCCTACGGTAACCAGCCTCTAAGATGGCTCCTAATGATCACTGCCTTATGGTATTCATGTTTTTTGTACACCCTTCCCATGCTGAATAGAGTCGATCTGTTTAACCAATAGGATGTTGCAGAAATGAGTGTGTGACTTCCGAAATTAAGCAATATATGACATTGTGGTTTTTATATTGTACATTTTTGAACCATGCACTTTGAGAGAAGCCAGCCACCATTCCATGAAGACACTCAACCACCGATAGGGAGAGGCTCCTGCCCTCAGCTAACACTAGCTTGCCAGCCACCATTCCATGAAGACACTCAACCACCGATAGGGAGAGGCTCCTGCCCTCAGCTAACACTAGCTTGCCAGCCACCTAGGAGGCAAATCCTCCACCTCTAATCTAGTCTTCCAAAGACTGCAGCTTTGTCAACATCTTGACTGCGGCTTCATGAAATATCTGAGCCACAGTATCCAGATAAATTGTTCCTCATTCCCCACAGAAAGTGAGACAATATTTCCTGTTGTTTAAGCCACTAAATTTTAAGGTAATTTGTTACACAATAGTAGATAACTAATACAGCCCCAAACAATTAACTTCCTTGCTTATAATTCACATTCATTGGAATCACTGACCAGAGAGGCTGGATCCAGAGACAGCAGAAATCTGGAGGAAAACCCAAAGACTTAGCAACCTAGGTTGAACCAAGTGCTCAGGAGAAACACCAAGACTATAGATAAACAAGGTAAACACCACAGTGATGTTCACATAGTGTCTGCTCTTCAAATATCTTCTGTGAACATAAAGGTGCAGACCCTGTGCAGAGACAAATACAAAGGTGAGTAAAAAAAGAGCTTTGCAGCAACTCTAGATTCGGAGTAAAAGAGAGCTGCAGCTATTCCATTTCCCATTTTTCTTCGCAACTGAGGTAAAAGAGTTGCAATTTAGAATTCCAATACTCTTCATCTGAAATGAGAATTATACTCACATCACAATGATATTGGATGAATAAAATGGCCAAGTTAAGAAATATTATCATCTGCTTTGAGCCTTTAGTAGGTAAAAAGTAAAATAATAATATGCAAGAGAATAATCCTTGCACTGTATAACAGAACAAAATAAAACAGTAACGTTCAATTACAATAATTTTGAGATATCCTAATATCCGTCACACAGTTTCTATTTTTTCCCCTATAGCAATTATCACTAACAAACTATATAATTTATTTATCATACATATTGTCTGTGTACCCCCTCATATAAACTCCATGAAAACAGGGATTTATTTTATCTGTTTTTGCCATTGATGATAGGTGCTCAAAAAAATATGTTCATTAAAATGGTGTCAGGGCGGGGCGCCTGGGTGGCTCAGTCGGTTAAGCGTCCGACTTCAGCCCAGGTCATGATCTCGAGGTCCGTGAGTTCGAGCCCCGCGTCAGGCTCTGGGCTGATGGCTCAGAGCCTGGAGCCTGCTTCTGATTCTGTGTCTCCCTCTCTCTCTGCCCCTCCCCCATTCATGCTCTGTCTCTCTCTGTCTCAAAAATAAATAAACGTTAAAAAAAAAATTTTAAAAAAAATGGTGTCAGGGCACCTGGGTGGCCCAATCAGTTAAGCGTCCGACTTCAGCTCAGGTCATGATCTCACGGTTCATGGGTTTGAGCCCCGCATCAGGCTTTGTGCTGACAGCTCAGAGCCTGGAGCCTGCTTTGGTTTCTGTGTCTCTCTCTCTTCTCTTCTCCTCCCCTGCTTGCTCTCTCTCTAAAATAAATTGAAAAACCATTTAAAAAATTTTTAAATGGTGTAGCCACAGTGTGCCTGGGTGGCTCAGTTAGTTGAGTGGCTGACTTCAGCTCGTCATGATCTCACGGTTCATGGGTCCAAGTCCCGTATCAGGCTCTGTGCTGACAGCTCAGAGCCTGGAGCCTGCTTCAGATTCTATGTCTCCCTCTCTCTGCCACAATCTGTCTCTTCCCCCCTCCCAAAATAAACATTAAAAAAAAATTTTTTTTAATGGTGTAGCTACTATGGAAAACAGTATGGCAGTCAAAAAATGAAAAACAGAATTACCATATGATCCTAAAATTCCACTTCTGGGGATGTACCCAAAAAACCTGAAAGCAGGGACTTGTACACCCATGTTTACGGCAGCATTATCTGCAATAGTCAAAAGGTGGAAGCAACCAAAGAATGTGCTGACAGATGAATGGATAAACAAAATGTGGTGCATACAGTGGAATCTTAGCCTTAAGAAGGAAGGAAATTCTGATACATGCTTTAACATGGATGAATCTTGAGGACATTATGCTAAGTTAAACCAGTCACAAAAAGACAAATACTGTATGATCCAAACTATATAAGGTACTAAGTCAAATTCATATAGACAGAAAGTAGAATAGTAGCTCAGACTGGGGAATCCAAGGAATGGGGAATTATTGTTTAATGGGTATAAAGTCTTGCAAAATGAAGAGTTCTATGGATGGATGGATGGACGGATGGTGATAGTGTTATAGCAATATGACTGTAATGCCACTGGACTCAACATTTAAAAATGATTAAAATGTTAAATGTTTTTAGCTTTATTGAAGTATAATTAATACACAAAAAATTGCACACATTTAACATATACATCCTGGTGAGTTTGGACAAATGCATATATCCAGTACCAATTCCATAACCAAAGTACTAAACATATCTATTACCTCTAAAAATTTCATGTTCTTTTGTGTTTTGTTTCTATAAGAATAATTAACATGAAATCTATACTTTTAACAAAGTTCATAATACTGCTTTGTTAATATAGGTTCTATGTTGTACTGATCTCTAGAACTTATTCACCTTGCACAACAGAAACTTTATACCCACAGAACAACAATTCTCCATTTCCCTCTACTCCCAAGCTCTGGCAACCATTTTTCTCTTCTCATGCTTCTTGAATCTGTTTTATATATGTCATACAAACGGAATTATGTAGTACTTGTCCTGCTACTGGCTTATTTCACATAGCGTAATTGTTCTCCAGGTTCATCCATGTGGTCACAAATGGCAGGTTTTCCTTCTTTGGATAATATTCCATTGTATATATATGCCACATTTTCTGTACCTGTTTATCTGTCGATGAATGTTTCCCTATCTTGGCTATTGTAAATAATGCTGCAATTAAAATGGGGGTGCGGATATTAAGATGGTAAATTTTATGTTATGTGCTATGTTATCTCTATTTTACCAAAATTTAAAAATATATATACACATATATATAAAAACACATATGTACATTTTATATATACATACACACACACACACACACACATATATATATATACACATAAATATGTATTTAACAAATGAACTCTACTAACTTGGGGCATTTAAAGTCAGAAGAAAGTAATACATTAGACAAGAATAACATAGAAATGAGTGGGTAGTTTGGAGTTCAAGTGTTTGAAAATCTTAAGTTGGGATTTTGCTATGTGTGCGTATTAAAAATTCAAGGAAAAGAACAGAAACCAAAGCACTGAAGAGGGAAAGGGGAATAAGGTAAATGTGCACAATAAAAAAGTCGCAATAAGTAAAAAACAAATTTATATCAGCAATGCCAATAAATGCAAATGAATTAAACTCACCTATTAAAACAACATTCACACAGGATAAAAGAGTAAAAAGCCCAGCAATATACTCTTTACAAGAGATCTGAAGCATAAAAACATAAAAAGGGGTTGGAAAATGAAATTCCTGGGTAATACAATAACAAAACCTGAAAAGGAATATTATCAGACAAAAGAGAACTTGGACTAAAAGGCATTCACCAGGATAAAGAGACATGTTTTGTAATGTGGTAGATTAGAATCTTGGTCTCAATTCTTCACACACTCCCTCCCCCCCCCCCCCCCCCCCCACTAATATTCACTCTTCACCATGTAACTTTGCCTTGTGCTCCCATTTTGGGTGTAACTGACATTAAGCTTAGCCATGTGGCTTGCTTTGACTAACGTATTATTAGCATATTTAGGAGCAGAGGTTTTTAAGGGTGTTTGTATGATCTGTCTTGGGCTCTGGTGATTCATAATGAGGAGAACATGTCATGGTTAACCACTGTCCTTTTAGCCTGAGCAGCAGAAAGAACACATGTGGAGCAGATCTAAATCCATACTGCAGTCCAGCCAACCCCAGCCTAAGTAAACTCAACACAGAAAACCTGTGAACAGGTGACCATGAGAATAAATGCTTGTTGTAGTTCGTCACTGAGTTTAGGGGTAGTTTGTTAGGCAGCATTATTATCATAACAATAGCTAAATTATACATATGATAAGAAGCAAGCCATATGATGTTGAGATAATGAACCTGGAAAAGGTCGACAGGAAAACTGGAAAGCAGCAGAAAAGCGCCAAGAACTTCCAGGGAAAAAAAGACAGCAAAGGAGACTAAGGAGTGGCCAAGGAGGGCAGGGAGGACTGCTTAAAACCAAATACAAAAAAAATTTATACAGATTTTTTTTCCAAGCAGTTACCAACCATGACAAACGCTACACCGAAGTCAACTCAAATAAGACAAGAACCACTACACATCACAAACACCTCACCATCGACCTTCTCCGAGAACCACACAAACACCCTACCGCCACACACAACCACAACACCACAATCATATGTCCCATCACAATTACTCCATTACACTCACACGCAACCACGCCCCCTTACTCTCACACACATCACCACAGTCACACACACACACGCACACACACTCTGACTCCCACCACAGTTTCTTGTTCCAATAACTCCAACCACCCGACAGGCGCGTACTTCCCAACCCCGGGCACTTTGCACCGCTGCCACTCCAGACGCGCAGGGCCTCCTCAGAGGTCCCGTCCCGTGAGCAAGGCAACAGAGCAGCCCAGACACCTCAAACCCCTCCCCCATGCCCCGCCGCGGGGACGCGGTAGCGTCACCTGCTGGAAACGCCCGAATGCGCATCCACAGCGCGGTATGTGGGAGGCTGGGTGAAAGCGACCCACTAGAAAGGTCCAGGCCAGGCGCCGGCAAGGCTGAACCATCCCTTCGCGCCCGCCTCCCAACGGACGTTTCTGAGCACAACAACACCTCCCAGAAGGCTTCGCGGCCCGATTCAACTTCCGGCCAGAACGCAGTCTGAGTTTCCTGTGTGAGGGAGGGGGCGCGGGCCAGGTTCGCGCTTGAGGGCCGGCTGGAGCCTGCCAAGCTACAGTGCCTCTCAACCCTGAGACTCGGCTAGACGCCGAGAATTGCAGTTACAGTCGTTTCGGGAGGGGCCGGGCAGGGCGCCGAGAGGAATTGGCTGTGGGTCCAGCTTTGGACCACATTTCCCAGAGGGCCGGGTGGCCGGTCGCTCTTCTCGCAGGAACTCGAACGTTTCGTCACGTCTGGCGGGACCATTAGATCCATGAGGTGAGGGTCCGTGGGTCCCGGGGGAACAGGCTCGGCTATGCAGGTTGCAACCCCGGGAGACCCGAAAGGCCTAAGTTGAGGAGACCGGAGGCAGGTACGGAATTGGGTCCTTCTGTCTGTGCGAGCGGAGCTGCATGAAAAGGGGAGGTTGTGGGATCGTCTGTGAGATTGTGACACTGAGACCTGTGTGCAGATATCAGTTGTCTATCATTGTGGGGTTGCTGCTGCGTGTGTCCCTGTGGTGATGTATGACTGTGACCCTGCGACTGTACGAGAGTAACTGTTACGTGTTCAGTGATGGGAATATGATTATAACTGTGTTACCCTGTGTGGCTCTGTGTGTGCGGCTGTGGGCTGCGTATCCCATTGATTTAAGTATGACCATGCCCAGTGTGTGGCGGCAGTGTGTCTGGTTATGGGGCTCCTTCCATGTGTAAGATTGTAACTCCAGAACTCTGTCCCCGGGGAACCTCTGTGAAGTTTAGTCAGATTATAGTCTCTTGACAGCAGTGACCTCAGCTTTTTCCTGACACACCGGGGTTGGGCAGGATGCCTTATTCTCCTCTGATCTCCATTCCCTGTGTGTTGGGTGCTGGGGCTGGGGCTTGGGCTGACCTCTGACCAGACTAGTTTGGGAAACAAGGAAAACCTGGTGTTTTACAATTTTTCCTCTCTCAGTTCTACCCTTATCCAGGTGCAGAAGAGAAGGAAAGAATGCAAAATGAACTTCTGCAAGCAATGTCCAAGGTGTGTTGAGGTTTCCTCTTTGCTTTCTTTCTTTTGAAAGTTAAATGTTTAATAAAGTTATGCCATTTGATTATAAATCGCTGTAATTTCCCTATTAGAGGAAAAGGTAGTCCAGCCTGGTATTAAAGCCCAACAGCACCAAATACTTAATGTTCACTTATTTGGAAAATGGCTCTACTTGTGTTTGTTGTTTTCTTCTTTATAAATTCAATATTATGATTTTAAAATAAAAGCATGATTACTGTAGAGATTTTGAAAACAACAGAATTACCAAGAAAAAATAAAATGTAATCACTCAAATAACTAGTTAATATTTTGATGAATTTTTATTATTTTTACAAAATCAAATTATACTTCATTTACCATATTATGTCCTACATTTTCACTAAAAAGTGTCATTCTCCTGTGTTGTCAGATTGTCTTTGTGAATACTATTTTTCAAAGATATTTATTTCTTTGTATGAATGAGTTCTGGTCCTTTTTTTTCAGATCAGTTATGTCAGACTTTGAAATCTTTAAATATTTACACATACACACACAGATTTGAAATTGGACTCCCATGATTAATAATGAGATGAAACACTGTTTCATATGTTTATTGGTTATTAGGGTTTCTTCTTTTGTGACCTGCCTGATTAGAATCTTTTACCTATTTTTGCTCTTGGATTGTCTCTTGTTGATTCATAGGAGTTCTTCATATAATGTGGATATGGGTCCTTCATTGATTATATTTTACTACTATTTAGATTGTTTTAACACTTCCTTTAAGGTGGTTTTATGAAAAGAAGTCCTAACTTTAACATAGTCAAATTTAACAATTTTTTTCTTTATGGTTGGTGCTTTTTGTATTTTAAGAAATCCTTTCTTGTCCCAAGGTTATGCAAATATTCTTTTATATTTATGCTTAAAGCTATAAGCTTTGCCTTTCTGGGGTGCCTGGCTGGCTTAGTCAGTGGGATGTGTGGCTCTCGATCTTGGGGCTGTGAGTTGGGTGTAAAATCTTTAAAAAAAGGTTTGCCTCTCCTATTTATACATTTAATGCACCTCTGGCTTTTGTATATGGCATAAAGTGGAGCCTGTGGTTCTTTTCCCCCTTATGAATTCTTCTCTAGCTCTCTCAGTACCATATATTAGTCCATTATGTTCTCGTTTCAGATATATCCAAATATATATAAATATCCAGTGTTCTTATGTACATGGGACATACACTGTTTGTCCTCCTTGTTCTTTTGCTCTATCACAATATCACAGTCTTAATTATTCTAGCTTTTCTCTCCTTTGAAGGTATTTTGGCTTTTCTTCCTCTGGCTGTTTTTAAGACTTTCTCCCAGTTTTTGGTTTTCTGTAATTTTAGTATAATGTGTCTAAATGTGCCTTTTAAAACTTGTATCTGCTTGGAATTTGTAGCATTTTTTGAATTTGTGAATAGGTGATTTTTATTAGTTTATTAAGAAAATTCTCAGCCACCTTCAAAGATTGTCCCTGCCTTATTATCTCTTTCTTCTCCCTTCTCAGGCTCTAATTAAACTTAGGTTGAAATTTCTTATCATTACCTTTTTTTTGTCTCTTAATCTCTTTCTGGTTTTGAGAGTTGTTACATATAGTTCAAATCAAAGCACTGTTAAGCAAAAAAACCTTGCCTGGTCTCAGGAGGGGTGGAGGGCATGTCAGATAGCTAGAGTTTTAGGATCCTTTCCCCAGCTGGTAGTAAAAATATGTTTATTCTGTTGTATTTTAACACTTCTAATCTTGGGGAACTCTATAAATCATAAGGCTATCCATTCACCTTATGATTCTCTTATGTGAAAATTAGGATGTACTGAAGTAGAGAACTCAGTATGTAGAGTTTTCTTGAAGTATAAATTTGGAACTAGGTGGGTCTACTCTCAATTTTTTAAATATGTGTGTTTGGTACAGAGGCAAAGGAAATCAGGTTAAGTATCCATTGCCCAAAATCTATTCAGTTTAAGACCTTTCTATCTGAGTTTCTTTAGAAGATGGCTGAGTATTTTCAATCCATTCTTCTGTGCCAAAACCCAGAATATCAGGTTACCCTCTCCCATCAGCCTCTAATTATGCTTGCTATAGTGAAGATTGTTGCCCATTATTAATGGGAATTGTTGCCCATTATTAATGGGAATAACTCTAGGGTGGTAGAATAATATAGAAAGATAATTTTTTTTTAAGATTTTATTTTTAAGTAATTTCTACACCCAATGTGGGGCTTGAACCTACAACCCCCAGATCAATAGTTGCATGCTGTACTGACTAAGCCAGACAGGCACCCTTATTTTTTTAACCTAATGTTTAATCAGGAAATATTTGAACTATTCCTAGTAAAATCAGAAAAAAGACAAGGATATACACCATCACCAGTGTTATTTAACGTTGTTCTCTTGTTATTAACCAAAGCACTTTAAC
This sequence comes from Puma concolor, assembly GCF_028749965.1. Lineage (NCBI taxonomy): Eukaryota > Metazoa > Chordata > Mammalia > Carnivora > Felidae > Puma > Puma concolor. Next base: position 45,958,345 of record NC_141681.1, read on the forward strand.
AAGAGAAAAAAGTAGGTTAAAAATTAGAAAAGAGGATATAAGATTATCACTATGCAGATGATATGAATGTGTACCTGGAAAACCAAATCAGTTTATAACCATAACTTTGAAATAAGCAGGACTCCGTAGGAAGTAAGCAAAATAATTCTTTTTTCATAATTTCTATTCTCAACTGTCTCTGTGTGCTAATTTTTGTTGTTGTTGTTGCCCTGGTCAAAAACTTGTGCAGTCCCTGTAATTGATTTGATCACTCCTTGGTATCCTTTACCAAGTTGTTTTTAGTGACAAGGTCAGTCTCACTTTGCTAATTACAATCTCCAGTTGAATGTAATAATATGTAAGTTTCATTTAAAGCCTTTTCTTTGAGTTCAGCCTTGCTGTAAGCTAGAAGCTTACAGTGTGAAAAAGGGCATACGCTAAACTTCTTCGTTTCTTTAACCTAAATTTCTTTTCTCCCACCCAGTAGGCAGTTTCTGGCTCCTATGAGGTTGCAATGGGTAGGGAAGAGGAGGTAAGGAGAAAAGTCTTACTTGAGTGTTGCTATTGTTTTGATCTTGGTGTCTCTTCCTTTTATGGATGTTTAGCACTGACTCATTTTCTATGGGGTACTTTTGTGGGATTTTGGGAGAAATTCCTGCTGGAAATCTCTAATTGTACTTCCCTGTGATGTGGGCAACACATCTCCTTGAAATGGCTGCTAAATAATACCTGTCTTATACTTGGGCAGTCTGTGATCTACTGCTTTGTTGGGAGACACATTGTCCCTCCATTGGGTCTACATCTGGTCCAAAACAGTCTTTGCCCTCTAAACTCTAGAAAACACAACAAAAATTCTTCTAAACAGTCTCATCATTCCATTTTGGATCCTGGAGTCTAAAGGACCCCCCTTGGTTGGTCTAAGATGAAGGAGAAATAACCTAAATTCTCCTATGGGATGGAAATGTGTATCATTTTCCAATAACCGCCAGTTTTTGGACACCAACTGAGTGTCCTACAATTTAATTGAATTCTGACACTAATTACCCAGAGTTAACAAAGAACCCCACAGGTTTAGAGGCTCAGTCTTACAAGACTGCCCTATTTCAGATAGCAGCTCCAAGTCTTGGGTATCCCCAAGGCACTGCACTTCTGCCCAGCAGACCACAAATTGAGACATTCCCATGATCCTCACTCAGGTACAGTAATTGATTAGAATGATTCATAGAAGTCAGCAAAGTATTATATTTATGACCAAAGTTTTATTATAAAGAATATAGTCTAGTAGGAGGCATCACAATCCCAGACTTCAAGCTGTATTACAAAGCTGTAATCCTCAAGACAGTATGGTACTGGCACAAAACAGACACTCAGATCAATGGAACAGAATAGAGAACCCAGAAATGGACCCACAAACGTATGGCCAACTAATCTTTGACAAAGCAGGAAAGAATATCCAAGGGAATAAAGACCGTCTCTTCAGCAAATGGTGCTGGGAAAACTGGACAGCAACATGCAGAAGAATGAACCTGGACCATTTTCTTACACCATACACAAAAGTAAACTCAAAATAGGTGAAAGACCTAAACGTAAGACAGGAAGCCATCAACATCCTCGAGGAGAAAGCAGGCAAAAACCTCTTTGACCTCGGCCACAGCAACTTTTTACTCAACATGTCTCCGGAGGCAAGGGAAACAAAAGCAAAAATGAACTATTGGGACCTCATCAAAATAAAAACCTTCTTCACAGCGAAGGAAACAATCAGCAAAACTAAAAGGCAACTGACAGAATGGGAGAAGATATTTGCAAACGACATATCAGATAAAAGGTTAACATCCAATATCTGTAGAGAGCTTATCAAACTTAACACCCAAAAAAACAAATAATCCAGTGAAGAAATGGGCACAAGACATGAATAGACACTTCTCCAAAGAAGACATCCAGATGGCCAACTGACACATGAAAAAATGCTCAACATCACTCATCACCCAGGAAATACAAATCAAAACCACAATGAGATACCACCTCACACCTGTCAGAATGGCTCACATTAACAATTCAGGCAAAAACAGATGTTGGCGAGGATGCAGAGAAAGAGGATCTCTTTTGCACTGCTGGTGGGAATGCAAGCTGGTGCAGCCACTCTGGAAAACAGTATGGAGGTTCCTCAAAAAATTAAAAATAGAACTACCCTATGACCCAGTGATTGCACTGCTAGGTATTTATCCAAGGGATACAGGTATGCTGTTTCGAAGGGGCACCCAATGTTTATAGCAGCACTATCAGCAATAGCCAAAGTATGGAAAGAGCCCAAACATCCATCGATGGATGAATGGATAAAGATGTGGTGTATGTATATATATGTGTGTGGGTGTGTGTGTGTGTGTGTGTATAGCGTGTATATATATATATATATATATATATAGTGTGTATATGTATCTAGTGTGTATGTATATATATATAGTGTGTATATATACATACACACACACACACACACACACACAATGGAGTATTACTCGGCAATCAAAAAGAATGAAATCCAGGGGCGCCTGGGTGGCTCATTTGGTTGAGCATCTGGCATCGGCTCGGGTCACGATCTCACGGTTTGTGGGTTTGAGCCCCACATTGAACTCTGCTGAACGCTTGCTCAGAGCCTGGAGCCTGCTTCAGATTCTGTGTCTCATTCTCTCTTTTCCCCTCCCCCACTCATGCTCTGTCTCTCTCTGTCTCTACAAATAAATAAATGTAAAAAAAAATGAAATCTTGCCTCTTGCAACTACATGGATGGAACTAGAGGGTATTATGCTAAGCGAAACTAGTCAGAGAAGGACAAATATCATGACTTCACTCATATGAGGACTTTAAGATACAAAACAGATGAACATAAGGGAAGGGAAGCAAAAATAATATAAAAACAGGAAAGGGAACAAAATATAAAAGGCTCTTAAATATAGAGAACAAACAGGGTTGCTGGAGGGGTTGTGGGTGGGGGGATGAGCTAAATGGGTAAGGGGCATTAAAGAATCTACCCTGAAATCATTGTTGCAATATATGCTAACTAACTTGGATGTAAATTATAAAAAATAAATTATAGAAAAAGATTTAAAAAATAAAGAAAAACTGTGATACAACTCTTTTGCAGGACCAGGAAACAAGGAATGTGATATGGGAAAGTCAATCCACAATTACCTCAAGAAAGTCCCCAGAAAACATCTATTAAAATAGGAATGCAGGAATATTAATTACAAATATAGAAAAAAACAAGAGAAACAAAAAAAATTGAGGGTCCCACCTGAGGGGAGTGACAAAGCCCTGCCATTTTTCACTAAGTCTTAAAATTTCTTGAATTTTGGGGTGCCTGGCTGGGTCAGGTTGTGTCCAACTTCAGCTCAGGTCATGATCTCACAGTTCGTGGGTTTGAGCCCCACATCGTGTTCTCTGCTGTCAGCACAGAGCCTGTTTGAACCCTCTGTCCTCCCTCTCTCTCTGCCCCTCCCCTGCTCACACTCTCTCAAAAATTGTAATAAACATTTAAAAAATTCTTGAATTTTTAAAACGCAAAATTGGTTAAATGTTAATTTAAAATATCACTATCTTAGGGCACCTGGGTGGCTCAGTCAGTTAAATGTCCAACTTCAGCTCAGGTCAGGATCTCACGGTTTATGAGTTTGAGCCCCAAGTTGGGCTCTTTGCTGTCAGCATGAAGCCTGCTTCAGATCCTCTGTCTCCCTCTCTTTCTGCCCCTCCCCTGCTTGCTCTCTCTCAAAAATACATAAACATAGGGGTGCCTGGGTGGTGCAGTCAGTTAAGCGTCCGACTTCAGCCAGGTCACGATCTCGCGGTCCGGGAGTTCGAGCCCCCCGTCAGGCTCTAGGCTGATGGCTCGGAGCCTGGAGCCTGTTTCCGATTCTGTGTCTCCCTCTCTCTCTGCCCCTCCCCCGTTCATGCTGTGTCTCTCTCTGTCCCAAAAATAAATAAAAAACGTTGAAAAAATTTAAAAAAAATACATAAACATAGTAAAAATTAATAAGGTATCACTATCTTAGAGAAGAATATAACTTAAACTTCTTGAAAATTATAGTTCTCTTATGACTGTTAAATGACTCCCTATTGGGGTGCCTGGATGGCTATGTCAGTTGAGTGTCTGACTCGATTTCAGCTCAGGTCATGATCTTGCGGTTCGTGGTACCTAGCACCAAGTTGGGTTCTGTGCTAGCAGACCAGAGCCTATTTGGGATTCTTTCTCCCCCCACACCACTGCATGCACGTGCTCTCTCTCAAAATAAATATTAAAAAAAAAATTATTCCCTACTAACATATATTCTTTAATTTTTATAATTTTACTGGTGGCAAAATTTATGGCAATATTAATATTACTGAAAAACCTTTCATTTCAGCCATTTGGTTAAGCAAAATCCTTAAGATCCTCTCCAGATATGGCCCTCCCTCCCATACCTTGCCCTATGCCTCTCTACCATTTTGCTGTTTCTGAATTGTATTCTTTTTTAATTTACATCCAAGTTAGTTAGCATATAGTGCAACGGTGATTTCAGGAGTAGATTCTTTAATGCCCCTTACCCATTTAGCCTGTCCCCCCTCCCACAATCCTTCCAGTAACCCTCTGTTTGTTCTCCATATTTAAGAGTCTCTTATGTTTTGTTCCCCTTCCTGTTTTTATGTTATTTTTGCTTCCCTTCCCTTTTGTTCCTCTGTGTCTTTAAGTCCTCATATGAGTGAAGTAATGATATTTGGCTTTCTCTGACTAATTTTGCTTAGCCTAATACCCTCTAGTTCCATCCACGTAGTTGCAAATGGCAAGATTTCATTCTTTTTGATTGCCGAGTAATACTCCATTGTGTGTGTGTGTGTGTGTATATATATACACACTATATATACACACTATACACACACACACACACACACATATATATACATACACCACATCTTTATCCATTCATCCATCGATGGATGTTTGGGCTCTTTCCATACTTTGGCTATTGCTGATAGTGCTGCTATAAACATTGGGTGCCCCTTCGAAACAGCATACCTGTATCCCTTGGATAAATACCTAGCAGTGCAATCACTGGGTCATAGGGTAGTTCTATTTTTTTTTTTTAATTTTTTTTTCAACGTTTATTTATTTTTGGGACAGAGAGAGACAGAGCATGAACGGGGGAGGGGCAGAGAGAGAGGGAGACACAGAATCGGAAACAGGCTCCAGGCTCTGAGCCATCAGCCCAGAGCCCGACGCGGGGCACGAACCCACGGACTGCGAGATCGTGACCTGGCTAAAGTCGGACGCTTAACCGACTGCGCCACCCAGGCGCCCCGAGGGTAGTTCTATTTTTAATTTTTTGAGGAACCTCCATACTGTTTTCCAGAGTGGCTGCACCAGCTTGCATTCCCACCAGCAGTGCAAAAGAGATCCTCTTTCTCTGCATCCTCGCCAACATCTGTTTTTGCCTGAATTGTTAATGTGAGCCATTCTGACAGGTGTGAGGTGGTATCTCATTGTGGTTTTGATTTGTATTTCCTGGGTGATGAGTGATGTTGAGCATTTTTTCATGTGTCAGTTGGCCATCTGGATGTCTTCTTTGGAGAAGTGTCTATTCATGTCTTGTGCCCATTTCTTCACTGGATTATTTGTTTTTTTGGGTGTTAAGTTTGATAAGCTCTCTACAGATATTGGATGTTAACCTTTTATCTGATATGTCGTTTGCAAATATCTTCTCCCATTCTGTCAGTTGCCTTTTAGTTTTGCTGATTGTTTCCTTCGCTGTGAAGAAGGTTTTTATTTTGATGAGGTCCCAATAGTTCATTTTTGCTTTTGTTTCCCTTGCCTCCGGAGACATGTTGAGTAAGAAGTTGCTGTGGCCGAGGTCAAAGAGGTTTTTGCCTGCTTTCTCCTCGAGGATGTTGATGGCTTCCTGTCTTACGTTTAGGTCTTTCACCTATTTTGAGTTTACTTTTGTGTATGGTGTAAGAAAATGGTCTGGGGCGCCTGGGTGGCGCAGTCGGTTAAGCGTCCGACTTCAGCCAGGTCACGATCTCGCGGTCCGGGAGTTCGAGCCCCGCGTCGGGCTCTGGGCTGATGGCTCAGAGCCTGGAGCCTGTTTCCGATTCTGTGTCTCCCTCTCTCTCTGCCCCTCCCCCGTTCATGCTCTGTTTCTCTCTGTCCCACAAATAAATAAACGTTGAAAAAAAAAATTAAAAAAAAAAAAAAAAAAAGAAAATGGTCCAGGTTCATTCTTCTGCATGTTGCTGTCCAGTTTTCCCAGCACCATTTGCTGAAGAGACGGTCTTTATTCCATTGGATATTCTTTCCTGCTTTGTCAAAGATTAGTTGGCCATACGTTTGTGGGTCCATTTCTGGGTTCTCTATTCTGTTCCATTGATCTGAGTGTTTTTGTGCCACACATTTTTTCTTTAAATCATTGATATTCATGTTATTAGCACCTCACAGATATTATTAATCTGAGCCAAGTAGTATACTAGAGGCTAGATTCTTTTTAGTACAACTTTTACAGTTTTCTTAGGGTAAACTGCTTTGTTTCTTTATTTGTCTCATTCCATATGTGTGTTGCTATTTTCCCCCAAATCTACCAACATTGCTTTCAGTTGCCTATCAAAAATATTTTCCATGTGATCAAACATTAGTTCTTTAGTTTTCTTTGGAGACATGTTTCCCATAGTCCTCTCTCCTCCTGTTCTTAGATGTTGCTCTCTAGTTCTGCTGCCAGATATTGTCCTATGACTTGCCTTTCACAGTTATACTTGGGACTTTGTCATGTATTTTCATGTTCTGTAATTTCTGAATATAGTATTTTTCTTTTTCTTAATTTACTCTGCAGTTCTGATGGAGCACATAGGCCAGGAGCTTCTTTTAAAAAGCTGCATAGGAGAGGGGCATCTGGGTAGCTCAGTTGGTTAAGTGTCTGAGTGTTGATTTCAGCTCAGGTCATGATCTCATGGTTTGTGAGATCGAGCTCTGCATCAGGCCCTGTGATGACAGCATGGAGCCTGCTTGGGATTCTTTCTGTCTCCTCTTTCTGTCCCCCCTCCCCCCACCATTCTCTCTCAAAAATAAATAAATAAACATTTTTAAAGTTCTAAAATGAAAAGCTACATAGGAGATAATTCTGTCTTTTCTTGCCAATCTATAATTGTGTTGACTTAATCTTCACACTAGCTTGGTTTTTAATCTTGCTTGGTATATAATCTTCACTTTAGCTTTGACTGGGTATAGAATTCAAGTCCAGAATTCATTTTCCTTTGTAATATTAAAGGAGTCACTTTTTTTCTTACTTCAAGTGGTGCTTTTTAAAAGTCCACTCTGGGGGGGCGCCTGGGTGGCTCAGTCGGTTAAGCGTCTGACTTTGGCTCAGGTCACGATCTCACGGTCTGTGAGTTCGAGCCCCACGTCGGGCTCTGTGCTGACAGCTCAGAGCCTGGAGCCTGTTTCGGATTCTGTGTCTCCCTCTCTCTCTGACCCTCCCCTGTTCATGCTCTGTCTCTCTCTGTCTCAAAAATAAATAAACATTAAAAAAAAATTTAAAAAAAAAAAAAAGTCCACTCTGGGGCACCTGAGTGGCTCAGTCGGTTAAGCGTCTGACTTCGGCTCAGGTCACAATCTAATGGCTCGTGAGTTCGAGCCCCGCGTTGGGCTCTGTGCTGACAGCTTGGAGCCTGGAGCCCACTTTGGATTCTGTGTCTCCCTCTGTCTGCCCTTCTGCTGCTTGTACTCTGCCTCTTGCATTGTCTCAAAAATAAATTAACATTAAAATTTTTTTTTTTAAGTCCACTGTGATTTTGATTCCTGAAAATTTTTTTTATAATCCATATTTTCTTCCTGGAAGTTTTGGAAAATTCTGGTTTTTTTCTTCCTGGAAATTTTAGAAAGTTCTTTTTTTCCCTGATTCTGAAACTTTAAAGTGTTTTAAAGTTCATCACATAGTTCCTTCTTTGAGGTCTTAAGAGGAAAATATGGGAAGAGAAGGGATTCACATTTACGTACATTTCACTATAGCCAGGCATCAAGCATTGAGCTGCATTTTTGCTATTTCATGTCATTGGAAAATTTTACTTGTACGTTCCTAGATATATCCCTCTGTATACAAGACATATGTTTTCTACTGATCTAATAGAGTTCTGGCCCCTTCAATTTGATTAACAATCTCTGTTCCTTTTTGTAGAGCCCTCTACTACCATCCCTACTACCATCTTTTTCTTATCTTCTTCTACTGTGAAAGCGTGTTTGTTGTTTCAGGGATCAATGATGTTCAGGGATGTTTCTATAAACTTCTCTCAGGAGGAATGGGAATGCCTGGACTCTGGTCAGATGAATTTATACAAAGAAGTGATGTTGGAGAATTTCAGCAACCTGGTTTCAGTGGGTAAGGATAACTATCCCCCAAAATTCAGAGTCTGCCCTCAGGAATGTCTCCTTTCTCCATTGTGAATTATTTGTTTCAAGTAGCCAGCTAAATTTCTGCTCCCTGTTCCTTAAGGAATGGTTTGAGTTGGAATGGAATAGAAGAATTGGAAATGAGCAGCTCCAGTGGGCTGAAGCTTCACCTTCATCTTTCTTTGGTCCTTCCTACAGTGGCATCTCTTTCTTCTCACCAAGGGACTGGATCTGATTTCTGGGACACCCACAGCATAACCATGTCCCATGTCTTTTCTTGTGATCAGGACTTTCCAATTCTAAGCCAGCTGTGATTTCCTTATTGGAACAAGGAAAAGAGCCCTGGATGGTTGAAAGAGAGCTGACGAGAGGCCTTTGTTCAGGTGAATGAGATGTAGGGTAATGATTTTATCCATGTTTTAATTGGGTTGTCTGCCTTTTTATTATTGAGTTTTCTGTTAATTATATATTCTAAATACAGGTCTCTTAACAGTATATGATTTGTGACTATTTTCCCCCATTTAGTGAGTGTGTTTTCACCCTCTTGATTTTGTCCTTTGAAGCACAAAAGTTTTTAATTTTCACAAAATGCAGTTTATTTATTTTATTTTATTTTTTTGGTTGCATATGGTCTTGGTGTGAACTCCTTTAAGAGCCTTCACAGTTAAGTTTATTAATACCTTCTGGAAATAGGAAAGTATTTAAAACTTATTTTTTTGTCAGGTAAAAGTTTTTATGTCAATTATATCTCAAAAAATGTTATAGGAAAAAATAACAAAAAAGTTATAGATACAACTTTAGTTTTACAATTTAGCCACAAGATACATTAATGAAGAACTAAAGAACTCACAAATCGAGGTTTTTTTTTAATTTTTTAAAGTTTATTTATTTATTTTGAGAGAAAGGTAGTAAGCAGGGGAGAGGCAGAGAAAGAGGGAGAGAGAGAAAATCCTAAGCAGGCTCTGTACCGTCAGCACAGAGTCTGATGTAGAACTTGATCTTACAAAGTGTAAGATCATGAACTGAAACCAAGAGTCGAACGTTTAACTGACTGAGCCACCCAGCCACCCCCCCCCCCCCCAAGATTTTTTTTCCTTTCTAGGAGGCACAAGATATTACAAACAGACTCAAAGGGAAGATAACAATCCAGATCTTCTGTCATCTCAACAGAGAATGAAGGGATCCCCAGATAACTGAAACAGATGTCCATTATCCATATAGATACCACCATAATATCAGATTCCTAATCACTATAATGTACCAGCTTTACACAAACCAGAACCAAACTGGATTTGGCCCCAAAACAAGCCCAGGACACACTAAGGAGGGTGTAGTGGAGAGAAAGTGAATGAAAGTAGAATTTTATTGCTGCTTGGGATTTACTGAGACAGCCAAGAAAGGAAGACTGCTGGGACTTAAATAGCCTATGAGGAATACTTCTCAAGTCACATGCTTTATTGCATCCTGCGGTTAAGTACATTTGGACATCTCAGTGGGATCTTCAAAATTTTAAGAGAATAACATTTTCTTTTTTATTTTTATGTTTATTTATTTATTTTGAGAGAGAACACACACCTGCATGAGCAGAGAAAGGGCAGAAAGAGAGAGAGAATGAACCCAAGCAGGCTCTACACTGTCAGCATGGAGCCTGACCCAAGGTTCAACTCCACAGACTGTGAGATCATGACCTGAGCCAATACCAAGAGTCAGACTCTCAACTGAGAACCACCCACGTGCCCCCAGAGTGTAACATTTTCAAAACTTTTCAAAAATATAACTTTTCAGGGCACCTAGGTGACTCAGTCGGTTAAGTATCTGACTTGGTATTGGCTCAGGTCATGATCTCACAGTTGTCAGATTGAGTTCCACATTGGGCTCCAGGCTGAGTGTGGAACCTGCTTGGGATTCTCTCTCTCCCTCTGCCTCTGCCCTTACCCTGCTTGCACGTGTGTGTATGCGCTCTCTCCCTCTCCCCGTCTCTCTCTCAAATACATAAACTGAAAAAAAAAATTATAACTTTTCAGAAGTTTAATATGACTTTCATAAATATATGATAAACACATTTGAAGGATTTATTTAGTTCATTATTTGGGAGAAATGGAGTTCATATTGTCATGGAAAGAAAGAATGCAGGAATAACATCACTAACTGGGATATAAAAACTAGTTATTGTCCTACAGGATAATAAATCTGTAACCTTCAGGCTGTCTTTTAACCAGACACATCATTTGCAATCTGTTGTTCCTAGCAATTTTTTGTTTTTTGTTCAGTTACTTTCTAAATTTTTAAAACACGCTGTATTGCTATTGTGAGCGTGTACAATTTTCTAATTAGTATTGTTGGTACAGAGAAATACTATTAGTTTTTCTTTAACATGTAAAATGAATTTAATTTTATTAGTTATCAGGGAAATGCAAATTAAAACCATTAATTTTTAGGTAGGATACCATTATGACACCTGCAACATGGACAAACATTTAAGTCTGAAGATGAATAGATGAGAACGTGGAGCAGTATGCAGCCTCAAGCTGCTTGTAGGATATAAATTTTTCAACTGCTTTTTCCACCCCTTTCTTCTTAAATTTTATTGTGATAAGATCACTTAACATGAGATCTACCCTCTTAACAGATTTTTAAGTGTATAGTATTGTTAACTATAAGCACAGCATTATATAGTAGATCTCTAGAACTTATTTGCCTTGCATTGTTAAAACTTTATACTTGTTGATTAACAACTGCTCATTTCCCTCTCAGCCCAGCCCCTGGCAACCACCATTCTACTCTTTGCTTCTATGAGTTTTGCTCTTTTTAGATACCTCATATAAGTCAAATAATGCAGTATTTGTCCTGTGACTGCCTTATTTCATGTAGCATAGTGTCTTCAGGGTTCATCCATGTTGTCACATATGGCAAGATTTCCTTCTTTTTAAGGCTGAATAATATTCCATTGTACATATATGCCACATTTTCTTTATCCACTCATCTATCTATGGATTTAGGTTGTTTTCATCTTGACTATTATGAGTAGTGCTGCAATGAACACATGAGTGCTAATATCTCTTCAAGATCTTGATTTCAATTCTTTTGGATAAATACCCAGAAGTGGGATTGATGGGTCATATGATAGTTCTATTTTTAATTTTTTGAAGAACCTCCATACTGTTTTCCATAGTGGCTACACCATTTTGCGTTCCCACCAGTAGTGTACAAGAGTTCCAATTTCTTAGCATCCTCACCAACAGTTACTTCCCCCCCCCTTTTTTTAATGACAGCTGTCCTAACCATAATAGGTAATGTTTCATCATGGTTTTGATTTATGTTTCTGTAATAATTAGCGATATTGTGCATCTTTCATTTACTTCTTGGCTATTTGTATGGTTTCTTTGGAGAAACTTCTATTCACGTTCTTATTTATTTACTTACTTAATTTTTAGAGTTTATTTATCTTGAGAGAGAGAAAGTGAGCAAGTCAGGGGTGGGCAGAGAGGGAGATAGGGAATCCCAGGCAGGCTCTGCACTGTCAGAGCATAGCCAAATGTGCGGCTCGAACTCATGAACCATGAGATCATGACCTGAGCTGAAGTTGGATGCTTAGCCAACTGTGCCACCCAGGCACCCTACTAATTTTTTAAATTAGGTTATTAGGTTTTATTCCTACCTATTTTAGATATTAACCCCTTATCATATATATGGTTGGCAAATGTTTTCTCCCATTCCATAGATTGTCTTTTCATTCTGTTGATTCTTTGCTATGTGTAAGATTTTAAATTTGATGTAGTCCTAGTCCTGTATGTCTATTTTTGCTTTTGTTACCTGTGCTTTTGATGCCATATTCGGAAATCATCACTAAGACCGGTGTCATGAAACTTTTCCCCTATGTGTTCTTGTAGAAGTTTTACAACGTCAGGTCTTATATTTAAGTCTTTAATACATTTTGAGTTGATTTTTCTGTATGATATAAGGTAAGAGTCCAATTTCTTTTTTTTGCATGTGGATGTTCCATTTTCCCATCATCATTCTTTTTAAGTTTATTTTGAGAGAGACAGAGTATAAGTGGGAGAGAGGCAGAGAGAGAGGGAGACAGAGAATCCCAAGCAGGCTCCACACTGTCAGCACAGAGCTGGACATGGGGCTCGAACTCATGAAACCTTGAGATCATGACCTGAGCCAAAACCAAGAGTCATATGCTTAACTGACTGAGCCAGCAGATGCTTCTCCCATCATCATTTGTTAAGACTTACCCTTCTCTGTTAGTAGTCTTGCACGTTTGTTATATATTAATTGTGTATACGTGAATTTATTCTGTTCTGTTGTCTTTGTGCCGGTACCGTACTGTTTTAACTGCTGCAGCTTTATAATCTATTTTGGAATCAGGAAATGTGTTGCCTCCAGCTTTGTTGTACTGTCTAAAGATTATTTTGGCTCATTGAATTGTTTTTTCTATTACTATAGAAAATGCCATTGGGATTTTTACAGGGATTGCATTGAATCTGTAGATAATTTGGGGAGTATGGACATTTTTACAGTATTTTCCCAATCCATGAACACAGAATATCTTAACATTTATCTTGTGTATCTTTAATTTCTTCCATCAGTGTTTCACAGTTTTCAGTGTACAAGTCTCTCACCTCCTTAGTTAAGTGCATTCCTAAGTATATTAGTCCTTTTAATCTATTATAAATAGTATTGTTTTTCTAATTTCCTTTTCAGAATATTGTTAGTGTAAAGAATCACAGCTCATTTTTCCTGCAACTCATTTCCTGCAACTGCAAACTGAAAACCTAATTTGTTTATTAATTCTAACAGTTTTTATGTGGAGTCTTCATAGAGTTTTCTATATGCCGGATATAGAAGTGGCAAGAGTGGGCATCTTTGCCTTCATGATCTTAGAGGAAAAGCATTCAGTTTTGCATCACTGAATATAATATTAGGTGTGTACTTTTTATATATGGTCTTCATTATGTTGAGGTAATATCCTTCTAGTAGTTTGCTGAGAGTTTTTTAATGAAAGGGTGTTGAATTTTATCAAATTAGTTTTTTGCATCTGTTGAGATGATCATTTGATTTTTATCCTTCAGTCTCAGATATCACATTAATTGATTTTTGTATGTTGGATCATCTTTACATCCCAGGAATAAATTCCACTTGGTCATGGTGTATGATCCTTTTAATGTGCTGTTGAATTCGGTTTAGTAGTATTTTCTTGAGAATTTTTGCATCAATATTCATTAGGAATTGGCCTGTCAGTTTCTTTTTTTAATGGTTTCTATGTCTGGCTTTGGCATGAGGGTAATGCTGGCTTCATAAAATGAATGTTTTTCTTTTTCCTCTTTATTTAAAAAAAAATATTTTTTAATGTTTATTTTTGAGAGAGACAGAGTGCGAGCAGGGGAGGGGCAGAGAGAGAGAGGGAGACACAATCCAAAGCAGGCTCCAGGCTCTGTCAGCACAGAGCCCATTGTGAGGCTCAAATTTGCAAGCTGTGAGATCATGACCTGAGCCAAAGTTGGAGGCTTAACCAACCGAGCCATCCAGGCACCCCCATAAATAGAGTTTTGAGCCTAGTGGCTCACTTGGTTGAGCATCTGACTCTTGATTTCAGGTCAAGTCATGATCTCAGGGTCATGGGAGCGAGCCCCAGAGTGGAGCTTGCTTGGAATTCTGCCTCTCTCCCTCTGCCCCTCTGCTACGTGTGTGCACACGTGCACTTTCTCTTTCTCTGAAAAACAAAAATAGTTTGGAAGTGTTCCCTGCTTTTCAGTTTTTTGTAGGAGTTTTAGGATTGGTACCTCTCCCCCACTCCCTAGGTTGACATTATTATTATTTAAATGTTTAGTAGACTTCACCAATGAAGCCATCTGGTCCTGGGCTTTTCTTTGTTGAGAGAATTTTTTTTGAGAGAAAGAGGAAAGAGAGAGAGTGTGTGCTGCATGCACGAGCAGGGGAGGGGCAGAGGGAGAGGGAGAAGGAGAATCTCAAGCAGGCTCCAGGCTCAGCATGGATCCCAACTTGGGGCTGGATCTCACCACCGTGAGACATGACCTGAGCTGGAATCAAGAGTTGGATGCTTAACTGACTGAGCCACCCAGGTGCCCTGAAAGTTTTTTTTATTGTGAGCCAATATTCTTACTAGTTATGGGTATATTCAGACTTGCTGTATCTTCATGATTCAGTCATGGTAGGTTATATGTATCTAGGAATTTATCCATTTTTTCCAGGTTATCCAGTTTCATGGTATATAATTATTCATAGTAGCCTCTTATGGTCCTTTTTATTTCTGTAACATTAGTTATAGTGTCTCCTTTTTCATTTCTGATTTTATTTATTTGAGACTCCTCTTTTTTCTTAGTCTAAAAGTTTATCAATTTTATTTATTTATTTCAATAAACCAACTATTTCATTGGTCTTTCTTGTTTTTCTATTCTATTTCATTTATATCCACTGTAATCTTTATCATTTTCTTCCTTCTGCCAACTTTGGGTTTAGTTTGTTCCTTGAGGCATAAATTAAGTCATATATTAGTGATCTTATTTTTTAATGTAGGACTATACTCTTCCCTCTTCATTACTACTTTTTCTTCATCTTGTTTTTGTCTCTCAAGATATTTTCTAATTTCTCTATTTCTTGTTGACCTATCGCTTGTTCAGAAGTGTTGTTTAATTTCTACATATTTGTGAATTTTCCAGTTTTCATTCTGCTGTTGATTTCTAATTTCATTGACCATAGTCAGAAAAGATACTTGGTGTGATTTTAGTCTTCTTAAATTTCATCCAGGTCCCCCTGACTTTGAAGTTTTTATTTATTTTAATCTCTACACATAACATGGGACTCCAACTCATGACCCTGAGATCAAGAGTTGTACGCTCTTCCAACTGAGCCAGCTAGGTGCCCCTTTTGCCTTTGACTATTTAAAAAAAAAAATTTTTTTTAACGTTTATTTATTTTTGAGACAGAGAGAGACAGAGCATGAACGGGGAAGGGGCAGAGAGAGAGGGAGACACAGAATCGGAAGCAGGCTCCAGGCTCTGAGCCATCAGCCCAGAGCGCGACGCGGGGCTTGAACTCACGGACCGCGAGATCGTGACCTGAGCTGAAGTTGGATGCTTAACCAACTGAGCCACCCAGGCGCCCCTGCCTTTGACTATTGACAAAGACATTATAATGATGTCTCAGTGTGACATAATGTATCTCAGTATGGATTTCTTTTGGAATACTTTGACTTCCTGAGTCTGCATGTCTGTTTCCTTCCCCAGATTTGGGAAGTTTTCATCCATTACTAATTTGAGTAAGTTTTCTTGTTCTTACTCACTTCTGCCTCTAGAATTCCCATAATGTGTATATTAGACCATTCCTTGGTGTTTCATAAGAACCTTAAGCTTTCTTTACTCTTTTCTATTCTCTTTTCTTTCTGCTCCTTTGATTGGATAATTTCAAAAAAATGTGTCTTTGAGTTCACTGATTCTTCTGCTTGCTCCAGTCTGTTGTTGACTACATCTATTAAAATTTTCAGTTCAGTTTTTACATTCTTCAGCTCCAGGATTTTCTTATTATTTCTCATACTTTGTCTCATTGGAATTCTCACTTCCCTCATACATTGTTCTCCTGAGCTCATTGATCATTTTTATGATGTTTATTTAAAATTCCCTGTCAGGTAATTCCTCTACTTATATTTCATTAGGGTAATTTTCTGGAGCTTTGTTTCTTTGTTTGGATTGTGTTTCCCTGTTTCTTCATTTTCCTTGATTCTTTGTGTTGATATCTACATGTTTAAAAAAATGCCACTTGTCCCATTTATTATGTATTAGCCTCATACAAGAGAAGACCTTCACCAGTCAGAGCTTCTGTCAGCCTCTCAAACTTTTACGCTAATCCAAACCACTGTCTTTATTAGTGACCCCCAGGTGTCTAGAGTATGCCAGGTCCCATCAGTGCTCTGAAACAAGCACCAATTCCTCATGTAGCATCTAAAGAAATTAGGACATTGGATGTGTGGTCCAGTTTCTTTCCTTCTCCAGAGAAAATGTGGGAGCTGGAGTGTTTTGCCTGCTAGCTTTGCTCTGGAATGGGGGGAAGGGCTATGGCAAATGTTTACATGCAGGTGTTACATGCAAAGATGGTTCAAATCCCCATCTTTGTTCTCAGTGGCTCCCAGGTGTCTAGAATATGCCCGGTTCCATCAGCTCTAAGACAAGCCAGGCCCTAAGTAATCCCCCAAAATTTGGAACATTTGAAAACTGTGAGCTTTGTTTTTTCTCCCACTCACTGTGTACTAAACTAGGAGAAGAGCTGTGGTGCCTCCATGCTAGTTCAAATTGCCCCCTTTGTTTTCTGTAGTCCCAGGGGCCCACTGTATGCCAGGTCCCATCTGCACTCTGAGATAGGTGAGATTGAAGTCAGTACCTTGGGTAGCTCCCAGAGAAGTTAGAAAATTGTTGCATTGTCCAACTCTTCTCATCTTCAAGGAGATGGTGGGAGCTAGTGTTTTCTATCCATTCGTTCTGCACTAGGCCAGGAGGAGGAGCTATGATAAGTTTGTATACTAGTTCAAACTACCTTCTTAATTCTTGGTGGCTCTCAGACATCTTGAATCTGCCGGGTTCCATCAGCACTCCAAGACTGGTGAGATAGAAGCCAGTACCTTAGTCAAACCCCAGAAAAGTTGGAATGTTTGACACACGGTCCACCTCTTACCTTCCCCAGGGAGAAGCTGAGAGCTGAAGTTTCTCTCCCATTCGCTCTGTATCGAGCAGGGAAAGGAGCTGTGGTGAGTGCCTGCATACTAGTTCAAACCAGTACTTTTGTTCTCTGTAGTCCTCAGGAGTCTAGGGTATAACAGGTGTAATCAAGGCTCCAGAATGGTCAGTTAGGCATCACTTAGAAAAGTTGAGTCATTGACTGCATTCCAACTTTTTTTTGTATTCAGGGAGAAGTTGGAAGCTGGAGGTTTCCTCCCAGTTTTATGGCGCTATGCCAGTACAGGGATCATGGTGAGAGAGGGTTTCTCCAGTTTTCCTACTAGTTTTAATATGTCTGGCTTCACACTTGCCTAGTATATAGGATTCTCTTAGTTTCTTGATTTCTCACAAAGGGAACTTATCTATGTATTGGTATTGAGTTGATGTGTTTATTATGGGGGTCAGGAGAATCTAGCACTTATTATTCCATCATCTTGCTGATGTTACTCAAAATACTATTAATTTTTATAAGTTGATCTTTAATGTCTGGCAGTTTTTTATTCTCTTGATTTTTCTAGTTAGATCATCATCATATTAAGGTTTTTCTAGTTAGATCATCATATTATTAGATTTATCACTTCTAATCCTCATACTTATTATTTCTTTGCTTATAATAATAGCTGGGACTGCCTTAATTGGTAACATTGGTAG
The DNA here is from genome assembly GCF_028749965.1 of Puma concolor. NCBI lineage: Eukaryota > Metazoa > Chordata > Mammalia > Carnivora > Felidae > Puma > Puma concolor. The sequence continues at coordinate 45,976,111 of NC_141681.1, forward strand.
TGGTAACATTTCTTTTTCCTGATCTAATGGGACCATATCTGAAGTTTCTTCAGGGGTGCCTGGGTGGCCCAGTTGGTTGAGCGTCCAACTTTGGCTCAGGTCATGATCTCGTGGTTCGTGGGTGTGAGCCCCACATTGGGCTCTGTGCTGACAGCTCAGAGCCTGGAGCCTGCTTCAAGTTCTGTGTCTCCCTCTCTCTTTCATAACTTTTACCAAGTTACAGCTATTACTTTGCAGGGCTGATTTGCTCAGAGTTATCATAAATAGGTCTTGGCCACATCCTATACTTTTTCTGTATCTGTCAAAGATGATCATGGTAGTTTTAGTCTTATTTCAACAACAGTTGTACCCTCTGTTGTATGGCCATTTTGACCTGTGAGTCCATGTTCCCAAGAGATTATCAATCACCTTGTCTGGCAGTGTGCCTGGGGTAGGGCCAAGAGGTTGACCCAGGTCTGTGTCCCTCTAGGTAGATATAAGAAGTGGGTGGAGATAAGCTCAGGATGATGAGCCCTAAGACCTAAGGGTTCACTGGTGATAACTTTTATTTGCTACTGCTCCTCTAGGTAATTCTTCTTATCAGGGTTTGATCTTTCAACATTTACAAAGCAGCAGCATCTACAGAAGAGTATGCTTTCCCTTTTGTAATCCACCAGCTCTTGGGTTTTTTTTTAAGTTTTTTTTTTTTTTGTTAACATTTATTCATTATTGAGAGAGAGAGAGAGAGCGCACAAGCATGGGAGGGGCAGAGAGAGGGGGAGACACAGAATCTGAAGCAGGCTTCAGGCTCTGAGCTGTCAGCGCAGAGCCCGACATGGGGCTTGAACCCACAAGCAGTGAGACCATGACCTGAGCTGAAGTTGGACTCCCAACTGACTGAGCCACCCAGGTGCCCTGCTCTGGGGGTTTTAATAGCTTAGGAGGTAGAGGAGCATATGCCTGAGAGCAGGTGATCAGCCATATTCTTCTATCCACAGGTTTTTTTCTTTGCCATTAGGTTATCCTACTTATTCAGCAACTTGAGCAGAGTTGCCATCAATTCCTGTGGTAAAGACATAGGCTGCTGTGGTCCCAAGGAAGTTCAGGGAAAGGCTAAATCAGAGTTTAAAGACTTTACTACCAGGCTAGCCTCTCCTTGCCTCCTGTTACCATCTATCTAGGCAAGTAGCTCCATCCTCAAACACACACAAGTTTGTATAAGTCTTCAGTCTCCCTAAGATATTTCATAATTTGCCTCAGTTCCACAAAACCAAATTCTCTGTAATTTCTCCAAGGTCAATTGAGAAAGGAAGCCAGAATTTTGTGCACAGAATTTAGAGAGGAATTTTGGGGTTTTTAAAAATACTTTTTCATGATTATATTTTTGATTTCTAAGAACTTTGTGTGTATATATGTTAGTGTTCCTTTGTGTTCCTTTGTTTAGCATCTTATGCCTGTTTAATTCTCTTATCTCTCTGAGGTTATTCATTATATGTTTTGACCTTTTCTTCTATTCCTTGCATTGATTGTTCCCTCACAGATACTTTGTTCTGTTTTAGGCTCCTTTTCATGTTGAAAAACATTTCTCAGATGTCTTATAAACAATGGCTTACTGCTCATTTTTAAGTATGACATACTGAAAAGATGATTGGAACTTCTGTGTAGTAGGGATTGGGTCTTGTTTACTTTAGGATGATCTGGTTGGGTTAATATACTGAGGACTGCCCACTTTTGGTAATTTGGTCTTTTCCCTTGTGCATAATTTTCCCATCAGAAGGGACTTTTACTTTCATTACTAATTGAGGGAGTTATGAGCCTATTATTGGCATTCTGAGAGTGAAATTGGGATGAAATGAACAGGATTATTTCAGTATTGTGGCTTTCACAAATTCTTTGATATCAAATGGCTGTCTTACACTTCAATTAAATTCTGACACTACCTGGAATTAACATCAGATTCCACAGGTTAAAGGGCAAGGTACCCAACAAGATTGCCCTTAGTTCAGACACCAGTTGCAACTGGGATCCCCAGGCTACCCATACTTCTGCCTGGCTGACTGTAAATTTAGAGTTTCATACAACTCCTCAGGTTTGATAATTCACTAGAACAACTCATAAATTCATGAAAAGCACTGTACTTACGATTACCATTTTATATAAAAGAGACAGTGAACAGCCAGCTGAAAAGGTACATAGGGCAAATTCTAGGAGGTACCAAGCATAGGAAATTCTGTGCCCATGTAGTTAAGGTATGCCACCTTCCTTATACATCATACAGTCTAGGAAGCTTCCCTTAATCCTTGCTCTGAGTTTTTATTGGGGTTTGATTATGTGGTCATGAGTGGTCAAGACTAACTAGTTTCAGTGAATCCCCAATATATCAGGCTCTATCACCTGCCTACCATTCTTGCCTATTTCATTCAGCACCTTAGACTTCCTGTAGGCTATACCCTAATGTGAATTTGCAACAGCACACCCTTTGCACAGTCTCTGACTGCACCTCCACCCATTTATACATTTCAACACATTTGTTCCTCAAGTCTTTTTTTTTAATTGTTTATTTTTCAAAGAGAGAGCATGAGTGGGGGAGGGATAGAGAGAGAGGGAGACAGAGGATCCGAAGCAGGCTTGGTGCTGACAGCAGCAAGCCTGATGTGGGGCTTGAACTCATGAACCGTGAGATCATGACTTGAGCCAAAGTCAGATGCTTAACTGACTGAGCCACCGAGGTGCCCTCCTCAGTAATCTTTTTATTCAGGACGGACAACTGTCTACAAATTACAAGACATATAGTATGATGCTGTGTGTAAGGGATATATGCTTATGAGCATGTATATATGCTTAGAATCACTGTATATAATAGAGGGTGGCCCTGAACAGGGTGTATTTACAGAAGTTTCAAATGATTCTGATTCACATCAGTATTTCAAGATAGAGATTATTTATTTCCCTAATCACCCTCTTGAATTTCCTGTTGGCTCTCCTCAATGTCCATGCTTTCGTTATCAGTTTTAAAAATTGCTTAGCTGTATTTGAGAGTTGTTTAAGCATTTACTTTCCTAGATATTATTTTTACCTTAGTCTTTTTTTGAAGTTTTAATCTTTTCCAAGATAGGATAAATGAACATACACATTTTTATTTTCTTTCAGATCTGGAATCCATGTGTGAGACCAAGATATTATCTCTAAAGAAGAGACATTTTAGTCAAGTAATATTTACCCATGAAGACATGCCCACTTTTATTCAGCCCACATTCCTCACTCCACATCAAAAAACTGTTAATGAAGAGAAACCCTGTGAATGTAAGATATGTGGAAAGGCCTTTAATCAGAACTCACAATTTATTCAACATCAGAGAACTCATTCTGCTGAAAAAAGCTACAAATGTAAAGAGTGTGGGAAGTCCTTTAGTCGTGGCTCACTTGTTACTCGACATCAGAGGATTCATACTGGTGAAAAACCCTATGAATGTAAGGAATGTGGCAAGGCTTTTAGTTGTAGTTCATATTTTTCTCAACATCAGAGGATTCACACTGGTGAGAAACCCTATGAATGTAAGGAATGTGGAAAAGCCTTTAATTATTGCTCAAACCTCAACGATCATCAGAGAATTCACACTGGTGAGAAACCCTATGAATGTAAAGTATGTGGAAAAGCCTTTACTAAGAGTTCACAGCTCTTTCCACATCTGAGAATTCATACTGGTGAGAAACCTTATGAATGTAAAGAATGTGGGAAAGCCTTTACTCAACACTCCAGGCTTATTCAACATCAGAGAATACATACTGGTGAGAAACCTTATGAATGTAAGGAATGTGGGAAGGCCTTTAGTAGTGCCTCAACACTTACTAACCATCACAGAATTCATGCAGGCAAGAAACTCTATGAATGTAAGGAATGTGGAAAGGCCTTTATTCAGAGCTCAGAACTTATTCAACATCAGAGAATCCATACAGATGAAAAACCTTATGAATGTAATGAATGTGGGAAGGCCTTTAATAAAGGTTCAAACCTTACTAGACATCAAAGAATTCACACTGGTGAGAAACCCTTTGACTGTAAGGAATGCGGAAAGGCCTTTGGTAGTCGTTCTGACCTTATTCGCCATGAAGGAATTCATACTGGGTGAAAGATAAGCTCTGTTCATAATCTTTATAATAAGATCTTAAAAATAGGTAATGGAAAAAAAATAAAGCAGTGTAGTAGTTTTTTGAGCTACTATAACAATATCAAGTACCTCAAAATTGGGTGACTTAAAACAACATAAATGTATTCTCTCACAGTTTTGGAGCTTTGAAATCCAAAATTAAAGTTGTTGGTAAGGTTGGTTCCTTCTGAGGACTTTGAGGAAGAATCTGTTCCATGTCCCTCTCCTGCCTTCTGATAACAACAATCTTTGACATTCCTTGTCGTGTAATGCATCAACTCCAGTCTCTGCCTCCATCTTCACATTGCATTCTCCCTATGTATATCGGTCTCTGTCTTGTTTAAGAGGAGACTCATACAGGACATGAGTCCTATTGGATTAGGGCACACCCCGATGACCTTATTTTAACTGATTACATCTGCAAAGACCTTATTTCCATGTAGGATCACATTCACAAGTGCCAGGCGTTAGGGCTTCAACATAGTTTAACCCATAACACTGTTAACATTGTTTTTCTAACATATTTGTAATTTTCTTTTATACATAACTTGTTAAATGTATTCTAAAATGTAAATTCAAGGTTTAAATTATACCTGCCTTCCCTCCAAAAAAGATTCTGTCCCAAACTACTTCTTAAATAATTCTTTCCTCCCCATTGTTTTATTCTGCTTCTTGGTTATACATTTGTGTTTATATGGGCTTCATTTTAGAGCCATCTTTTCTATTGCTCTGACCTATAGATCTGGTACTACCAATACTACACTGTAAGTCCTGTTACATAGGCTGTCTTTTAATTCCTGGCAAAATTATAACTTTGTTTTTGAAGGCAGCTCTGTTCTTTTTCCCTTTGGTAACACTCATATTTTCATGTTGTAAAAAACACACAAAGGAAATAAATAGATTATCTGTAAGCCTTCCAAACAGAAATTACTACTTTCATATTATTACAACATATCCTTTCAGGCTTTCTTAGTGTAATCTGATGTGCATGCCGTACCATAACCTGCTTCTATCATGCTACTGTTTCAGTAAGTATAAATATTTATTTATCATTATTTTTAATGGTATCATAATCTTTTCTATGGTAGATTATCATTTTGCTAAATACTACTGACATACTTAATGGTGCTCACTGAAATTTTACAGTTATAAAAATTGCCTTTTAAATACAAATTTAGTGCTATCTTATTTTGTTTTGTTTTCTTTAAAAACATTACGTTTCAGTATCAAAATAACTGATCAGTATTTCTCCTTGTAAACCATATCCCTCATTGTAACCACTGATACCAATTTGTCTTTTAATCTTCCAGACCTTTTTTTAAAAACTATATTTGTTTATAAATATGTGCATACACAACCAAATACCTAAATATTTCAATACTTGTAGAATAGTTAGTGCTGCTTTGTAATTTTATATGTGTGTGAATATACATACACATATACACACACACTAATGTGTGTGTTGGATTGCTGCAAGGATTAAATGAGTTAAGAAATGTAAAATGGGTGGGATTGTTACTAACATATAGTAACTATCTAGCAAATGCTATTTTAATACTAGTATCAATATCTTCACCATTATTATTATCATTTGTAGAAAGAATGTTAACCATGTAATACACCTTAATTGACATCAAAGAATTCATAATGAGAAAGACCAGTGGGTGTAATGTTTGGTGAAAAGCTTCGCACCAACATTTATTCTTTATTCAGCATGAAGTTTAAAAAGGAAAAGGGGTGCCTGGGTGGCTCAGTCAGTTGGGCGTCTGACTCTTCATTTCATCTCAGGTCATGATCCCAGGGTTTTGGAGTCAGGCCCCACATCAAGTCTGAGCTGAGTATGGAGCCTGCTTAGGATTCTTTCTTTCTCTCTCTGCCCCCCTCCCCTGCTTGTGCTTGCTCTCTCTCTCTCTCAAACAACAACAACAAAAAATAGTGGGGTGCCTGGGTGGCTCAGTCAGTTAAGCATCTGACTCTTGGTTTAGGCTCAGATCATGATTTCACAGTTCATGGGATCTATTCTGCATCTGTGCACTTTCAGCACAGGGCCTGCTTGGGATTCTCTTCCTCTCTGCCCCTCCCCTGCAGACTCTCTCTCAAAACAAACAAACAAACAAACAAACAAACAAACAACTATTAAAAAAGGAAAAAAAAAAACCTAGGATATAAAAGTCAAGAAAGAAAGATTAAGACTACATTCACACCTATATTTCATGCTGCACAATAATTTTATGCCCATCAAAAACTATTTACATGTTGAGAATAACAATTCATTTATCAAAAAAGCAGAGAAAACATGAAATATTTACTCACTTTCCCTCCAAAGTAGAACATATGTAGGTCACATTCTTTTTCAAAATGGGAAAAACTAAAATATGATAGCCAACCATATCTGAATATTGATAATACCCTTCCAAGTAACATGAATCAGAAGTAAATCAATCCCTGAATATATTTAAATGAATGAGAATGAACACATTACATAGAAAAACCTGAAAGCAGCTAAATCTATATTCAAATAATGTATAGCCCATAGGCATGCTGATTTTTTTTTTCAAGTTTTTATTTAAATTCCAGTTAACATACAGTGTAATATTAGTTTCAGGTGTAAAATTTAGTAATTCATTACTCCTAACACCCAGTACTCATCACAAGTGCCCTCCTTAATACCTATCATCCATTTATTTAATCCATCTCTCTGCCCACCTTCCCTCCAGTAACCCTTAGTTTGGTCTCTATAGTTAAGAGTCTGTTTTCTGGTTTTAGGCATGCTGATGTTTAAATAGCAAGAGATTATTAATAAATGAACTAAATGTACAAGACTAAAAGCAAGAATAACAGCAAGCTACATTCAAATATAGAAAAGATACTAGTAAAAATAAAAATAATTCAAGGAAAATAAAATTATTTCTTTGACAGAAAAAATACATATAGACAAAAACATTGGTAATTCTGATGGGGAAAAGAAGGACAGATGAATACATTAAATATGGATATGATTAGGAGATTATCACATTTACTAATGTCTGGAAATCTGGACAAAGTATGTGGTATTTGTAGGAAAATGTAATTTGTCAGAATTAAGAAGAGATGTAAACCCTTAATAGACTAAAATGATAAATGCAGGGGGAAAAATGTTTTAATGTAGGCAAATAGCTCCACTTAAAGAGATCACCAGGCCAGATAATTTTATTGGCAAAATCTATCAAATATTCAAGGAATTTCTAAATCAAATGAAGTAAGAAGCTTGCCATTTGTTGCTGTGAATCTTCCATATTCCTGATGTCAAAATAATTAGATCACAAAAATATAATTTAGTGTCATATAGTACTAAGAGTGTACAAATTTATTCTAGCAGTCTATTAATACAAATATTCACCACAATCTGAACCCATTACCTGAACTCAAACCTTAGATAAAACCTTAACTATCACACTGTAAATCGGGATAGCAAATTAATCTAGACCACTGACTGTTTTTGTATGGCCTGTAAGCTAAGAATGGGTTTTACATTTTAAAGTGGTTAAAATAAAATAAAAAAATACATAACATGAAATTATATGAAATTGAATTTCAGTGTTCATAAATAAAGTCATTAAAACAGAACTACGTACGTTCACATATTGTCTGGCTGCTTTCACACTACAAAACAATTGAGTACCTCTGATAAGACCAAGTGGTTTGCAAAGCCTATAATATTTACTATCTGGCCCATTACAGAAAAAGTTTGTCAACTCTTGCTCTAGTCATTTCCTAAAAAAAGCATTGATTTGGTTAGCATAGTATTCTATGTTATCCAAACCCAGAAAACAAGTAGGTTTTGGGTAGGGAGGGATTCTTGAAATGCAACAAAAGATAATTCTGTGGAAATTCTGGATTTTGTATATCTAAACTCCGTAACAGGAGTGCCTGGGTGTGACTCAGTCAGTTAAGCATCTGACTTCAGCTCAGGTCATGATCTCACAGTTTGTGAGTTCAAGCCCCACATAGGTCTCACTGCTGTCAGTGCAGAACCCACCTTGGATCCTCTGTCCCCCTCTCTTTGTCTCTCCCCCCTCATGCTTGTGCTCTTTCTCTCTCTCTCAAAAATAAATAAACATTAAGAAAACATAACAGTTGAGAATTTGACCAAGTCCCAGCATCATCTTTTATAAAATATTTTTATTAAAACAATGTTATATGCTATAATAAAATGTGGATATAATGAGTGACTTTATGAGTTAAAATACCATGTCTGCATTTTAATTATTATAGCCTTATAATCCTACATCTCATAATGCACAGCAGCATATCAAAACAATACACTTAGGGGAAAAAAAGACAAAACTCTCATTTAACTGGCTTATATGAGCATGATCCAAACTAATTTGAACATGAAATCCTATTTGCTCCTAATTGCTGTTATTAGCATCTTTGGGAAGTGTATACACTTGGAAAATGTTTTGGGTTTCTGTTTTTGGCAAAAATCATGAAAGGTGAAAGGGAATTTATTACAGATAAGCTAGGAATTTGGGGATGGAGTATTTTCCATCTCCCGAATATCAGGCACTACAAGATAGCACCTGGAAGCCATTAAAAATACTAAGATACCCGATAAATGTAAATACATGGATAAATATAAAAACAGTATTGTAACTTTTGTTTGCAACTCGTTTTTAAACAAAGTTTAAAGGAAAAATGCATGAAATATAAATCTGTGTTAATGGCTACATGATATATAAAGGTGTAATTTGTGTTATCAGTAATAAAGCTACCACCTGTAAAAGGATAGAGTTTTTTGTCTGCAATTGAAGTTGGTATCAATTTAAAATAGGTTGTTATAACTTTAGGATATGATGTGTAATCCCCATGGTATCTACAAAGACAATACCTATAAAATACATTAAATGAAAAGGGAATCAAAACATCACTACAAAAAAATTACCAGAGCAGAAACACATTAGCAGAAACTGAAAAAATACAGTAGAAAAACATAAACTATAATGGACAAATTGCAAGAGGCTCAGTGTGAACATACCTGAGAATTAAAGATTCCAAGGGGTCCCAGTCATAGGGTAGCCCCACACTTTTATGAGTTTTAACACCAGGAGGCCAACCAAGTTCTTATAGTGAAGATTGGCAAAATCCCCATTGTGCTTTTGGCAGGAGGAAGGGAAAGTCACTATTTTGAAATACACCTAGAGCATTCATAACAAGGCATGCCCCCAATAACCTCATGGGGTTTTATTAGCATCTAACCATGTTGAAGAGAAATGACCAACTCCAGCCCACTCTAACCATCCTGTCCCACCTACATTGGGGAAGAGGGTCTGAAAACTGGTGATGTTCACAGTCCAGTGGCATAGTTTCACCAAAGACCAAAATTATAAATTTATGTGGAGAGGCAAAATATCCAGAATAGCCAACACAGTATTGAAGGAGAATAGAAGTGTAGGATTGACAATACCGAACTTCAAGACTTACAATAAAACTACAGAAACAAAAATAGTGTATTTATGAAAGAATAGACAAATAGATCAATGGAATGGATTAGAGAGCCCAGAAATAGACCCATTCAAATATACTAATCTTTGATCAAGCAGCAAAGGCAATACAATGGGGAATAGTTTTTTCAACAAATGATACTGTACCAGCTGGACATCTGCAGTCCAAAAAAAAAAAAAAAAAAAAAAAAAAAAGCTAGACCCACCTTACAGCCTTCACAAAAAATTAATTCAAAATGGATCATAGTCCTAACTGTAAAATGCAAAACTATAAAACTCATAGAAGATAACACAAGAGAAAATACAGATGACTTTAGGTTTGGTGATGACTTTTTAATACAACACCAAAAGCATGATCCATGAAAGAAAGGATTGGTAAGCTGTACTTCATTAAAATTTTTAAAACTTCCACTCTGCAAAAGACACTTAAGAGAATGAGAAGACAAGCCATACACTAGAAGAAAATATTTGTGAAAAACCTATCTGATAATGGATTAGTATCCAAAATATACAAACAATTCTTAAAATTCAACAATAAGAAAACCCAATTTTTAAAAATGGACAAAATTCCAGACATCACCAAAGAAAATGTACAGATGAAAAACATACAAAAAGATGCTCAATATCGTCTCCAAAGAGTTGTAAATTAGAACGAGATACCACTACACACTCGTGAGAATGGCTAAAATCCAAAACACTGGTAACACCAAATGCTGGCTAGGATGTAGGATAACAAGAAGTCTCATTCATTGCTAATGGGAATGCAGAATGCTTACAGCCACTTTGGAAGACAGTTTGGCACTTTCTTGTAAACTAAACATACTTTTAGCACACAATCCAGAAATCATGCCCCTTGGTGCTTACAAGTTAATTGAAACTTGCATTCACACAAAAACTTGCACCCGAGGGGCGCCTGGGTGGCTCAGTCAGTTAAGCGTCTGACTTCGGCTCAGGTCATGATCTCATGGTTCTTGGGTTCAAGCCCCACGTTGGGTTCTGTGCTGACAGCTCAGAGCCTGGAACCTCAGATTCTGTGTCTCCCTCTCTTTCTCTGCCCCTCCCCCACTCGTGCTCTGTGTCAAAAATAAACATTAAAAAAAAAAATTTAAAAACTTGCACCTGAGATAACATTCGCAAGATGGTGGAATAGGACACCCTAGATCCTCCTTCCCTTATGGAGAACCAAATCAAATCAACAAAATAACTGTGAGAAATCCAGAAGCCAGTCAAGAGGTTCTTTCACTCCAGGCAATCACAAAACCAATGGCATAGAAGCCTGGTAGGAAGTTTGGGATACTCTGCATTCTCTCTCAACAGAGAGAGGTATATTTGATTGGAAAACCCTAACTCCCCATCTTCTCTCTGGGGATAGAAAGGAGAAGAATGTTTCTCTAAGCGACTTTGGAGGGGGGAGGGGCTACCCAAGGGACTGTCTGTCTTGCTTGTGTCCAAGTACTGACAGGGATGTAGCAACAGGTTGAGGGTATTTCTGAGAATAAAGACATCAATGTGTGCCAGTCTACAGTACCACTAATAAATAGAAGGAGGAGCACCAGACCATGATTTACTAGCCGCCCCAGATAGGCTGCAATATCGTGGACAGACACAAGGGCAAGTTCCTAGTAGAAACCAGTAAACCTATTCAAATAGATTGTACACACCAGCCCTGGAAGGATACATGCTCAGAAAAGGCTTGAGAGGTCTCCAGAATCTTTAGCCAGGCCATGTGGAAAATGTCTTGCCTGTAGGAAAGGAGACCAGAAAATCTGAGACAGTTGACTGATTATTCAGATGCTGAATCCCGACAACAAAAATAACAAAACATACCATGATAGATTTAAAGGAACCAATTAAGTCTTTAAAAAGCCCAATCTAAATAGAGATACGAACTGCCAAAGAATTCAAAATTACCATCATAAGGATGCTCGATGAATTAAAAGAGTTCAGGTATCCATTGATCGATGAATAGATAAGGAAAATGTGGCATACACATACAATAGAATATTATGCAACCTTAAGAAAGAGGGAAATCCTGACAGATGCTACAACATAGATGACCCTGAAGGACATTATGCTAAGTGAAATAAGCCAGTTGCAAAAGAAAAAATATTATATTTCACCCCATCAACTATCCAAGCTATTCAAAATTATAGAAATAGAAAATATATATACCTAGTCAAATATATATGTACATATATTTTTGATAGTGATATCTCAGTTTATTTCTTGGTTCAAGGTTTCAGGCCCAGCAGTTATATTGTTGGAGGATATGAACTGATAATTTAGTGAAGTATATGTAGTGATTTGTATTTGTATGTAACCAAGTAGTTATGGTTGGAAATGCAGGGCAGAAGGTCAGGGTGGAAAGCTTAAAGTGGGATAGCAGGAGAAGGCACTGGGGAGTGAATTGTTCTCTCCCATGGGGATCAGGGAGTTGACTACTATGAGGTGAGTGCCTCCTGGGGAAAGCAATAATTTCCATTAATTTTTAGAATGACACAAGTAGTGACCTCTACCAGATTTCCCTTTACAAATGGGACTCTAGGGGTATAAATTTTGGCAGGGAGCAAAGAGTGTATTAGGATAATGAGTTAAACATAGAGTGAGCTCAGGACAGATAATTGGATTCCTAATATTAAGGAAGAAAAGCAATAAATGTACTTAGGACATTGCCTTAGGAGAGGCAGTCCACAGGTGTCACTGGAATGAAGGTTTTCATGTCCTGGGCAAAGCTGTTTGCAGTGCAGGGGTAAAATCATCTTGGTCTTGGATTGGGGTGATGTGATTTAAGGTAATGTCATCTTTATGAGAAAGCTCCTGGACCAAAGTGTTGTCACCTGGGATGTGGGACTGAGGTGACCTAAGTGGGTACCCACTTGAATTGATATGAGTCTTAGCATTTGTTTTATTGAAAGTGTGGCTTTTTTGGAGGGTTTGGGCCTCTGAACTATAAACCAGTGAAAGCACCCAGACCAATAGTAATAAGACAACAGAATGTTGTGCAGCTGCACTTGACAGGTTTTTGTTTTATGGTGAGAATTTAGCTCAAATGGGTCCCACATCAGATTAGCAGCTACTTGGCCCATGAAACAATCTATGGTTAATTGATCTCCGGAGGGTTTGTGCCCTCAATCTGGCCTCCAGCACTTATTTTATATGTATGTGTGTGTGTGTGTGTGTGTATATATATATATATATATATATATATATAATATATTATATATGTATATGTGTGTGTATATATATATATATATAAAATTTATTGTCAAATTGGTTTCCATACAACACCCAGTGCTCATCCCAACCCTCAGTTTGTTCTCAGTATTTAAGAGTCTCTTATGGTTTGCCTCCTTCCCTCTGTGTAACTTTTTTCCCCCATTCCTTTCCCCCATGGTCTTCTGTTAAGTTTCTCAGGACCCACATATGAGTGAAAGCATATGGTATCTGTCTTTCTCTGCCTGACTTATTTCAGTTCCATCCATGTTGCTACAAATGGCCAGATTTCATTCCTTTTCATTGCCAAATAGTATTCCAATGTATATATAAACCACATCTTCTTTATCCATTCATCAGTTGATGGACATTTAGGCTCTTTCCATAATTTGGCTATTGTTGAAAGTGCTGCTATAAACATTGGGGTACAAGTGCCCCTATGCATTAGCACTCCTGTATCCCTTGGATAAATTCCTAGCAGTGCTATTTCTGGGTCATAGAGTAGATGTATTTTTAATTTTTTGAGGAACCTCCAGAGGAACTGTTTTCCAGAGGAACTGTTTTCCAGAACGGCTGCACCAGTTTACATTCCCACCAACAGTGCAAGAGGGTTCCTGTTTCTTCACATCCTCTCCAGCATCTATAGTCTCCTGATTTGTTCATTTTAGCCACTCTGACCAGCATGAGGTGGTATCTCAGTGTGGTTTTGATTTGTATTTCCCTGATGAGGAGTGACGTTGAGCATCTTTTCATGTGCCTGTTGGACACCTGGATGTCTTCTTTAGAAAAGTGTCTATTCATGTCTTCTGCCCATTTCTTCACTGGATTATTTGTTTTTTGGGTGTGGAGTTTGGTGAGTTCTTTATAGATTTTGGATACTAGCCCTTTATCTGATATGTCGTTTGCAAATATCTTTTCCTATTCCGTCAGTTGCCTTTTAGTTTTGTTTTCTTTGCAGTGCAGAAGCTTTTTATCTTGATGAGGTTCCAGTAGTTCATTTTTGCTTTTAATTCCCTTGCCTTTGGAGATGTGTCGAGTAAGAAATTGCTACAGCTGAGGTCAGAGAGGTTTTTTTCCTGCTTTCTCCTCTAGGGTTTTGATGGTTTCCTGTTTCACATTCAGGTTCTTCATCCATTTTGAGTTTATTTTTGTGAATGGTGTGAGAAAGTGGTCTAGTTTCATTCTTCTGCATGTTACTGTCCAGTTCTCCCAGCACCATTTGTTAAAGAGACTGTCTTTTTTCCACTGGATATTCTTTCCTGCTTTGTCAAAGATTAGTTGGCCATACATTTGTGGGTCTAGTTCTGGGGTTTCTATTCTATTCCATTGGTCTATGTGTCTATTTTTGTGCCAATACCATGCTGTCTTGATGATTACAGCTTTTGTAGTAGAGGCTAAAGTCTGGGATTGTGATGCCTCCCACTTTGGTTTTCTTCTTCAATATTACTTTAGCTATTTGGGGTCTTTTGTGGTTCCATACAAATTTTAGGATTACTTGTTCTAGGTTCGAGAAGAATACTGGTGCAATTTTGATTGGGATTGCATTGAATGTGTAGATTGCTTTGGGCAATATTGACATTTTAACAATATTTATTCTTCCAATCCATGAGCATGGAATGTTTTTCCACTTCTTTGTATCTTTTCAATTTCCTTCATAAGCTTTCTACAGTTTTAGGCATACAGATCTTTTACATCTTTGGTTAGGTTTATTCCTAGGTATTTTATGATTCTTGGTGCAATTGTGAGTGGGATCAGTTTCTTTATTCGTCTTTCTGTTGCTTCATTATTGGTTATAAAAATGCAACTGATTTCTGTACATTAATTTTGTATCCTGTGACTTTGCTGAATTCATGTATCAATTCTAGCAGACTTTTAGTGAAGTCTGTCGGGTTTTCCATGTAGAGTATCATGTCATCTGCAAAAAGTGAAAGCTTGACTTCATCTTTGCCAATTTTGATGATTTTGATTACCTTTTGTTGTCTGGTTGCTGATGCTAGAACTTTCAACACTATGTTAAACAACAGCGGTGAGAGTGGACATCCCTGTTGTGTTCCTGATCTCAGGGGGAAAGCTCTCAGTTTTCCCCATTGAGGATGATATTAGCTATGGGCTTTTCATAAATGGCTTTTATGATGTTTAAGTATGTTCCTTCTATCCCGACTTTCTCGAGGGTTTTTATTAAGAAACGATGTTGTATTTTGTCAGATGCTTTTTCTGCATCTATTGACAGCATCGTATGGTTCTTATCTTTTCTTTTATTAATGTGATGTATCACATTGATTGACTTGCGAATATTGAACCAGCCCTGCAGCCCGGGAATGAATCCCACTTGATCATGGTGAATAATTCTTTTTATCTGCTGTTGAATTTGATTTGCTAGTATCTTGTGGAAAATTTTTGCATCCATGTTCATCAGGGATATTGGCCTATAGTTCTCTTTTTTTGCTGGGTCTCTGTCTGGTTTGGGAATCAAAGTAATACTGGCTTCATAGAATGAGTCTGGAAGTTTTCCTTCCCTTTCTATTTTTTGGAACAGCTTGAGAAGGATAGGTATTATCTCTGCTTTAAATGTCTGGTAGAATTCCCCAGGGAAGCCATCTGGTCCTGGACTCTTATTTGTTGGGAGATTTTTGATAACTGATTCAATTTCTTCACTAGTTATGGGTCTGTTCAAATTTTCTGTTTCTTCCCATGTGGGTTTTGGAAATGTGTGGGTATTTAGGAATTTGTCCATTTCTTCCAGGTTGTCCAATTTGTTGGCATATAATTTTTCATAGTATTCCCTGATAATTGCTTGTATTTCTGAGGGATTGGCTGTAATAATTCCATTTTCACTTGTGATTTTATCTATTTGGGTCCTTTCTCTTTTCTTTTTGAGAAGCCTGGCTAGAGATTTATCAATTTTGTTTATTTTCAAAAAACCAACTCTTGGTTTCATTGATCTGCCCTACTGTTTTTTTAGATTCTATATTATTTATTTCTGCTCTGGTCTTTATTATTTCTCTTCTTCTGCTGGGTTTGGGGTGTCTTTGTTGTTCTGCTTCTAGTTCCTTTAGGTGTGCTATTAGATTTTGTATTTGGGATTTTTCTTGTTTCTTGAGATTGGCCTCCAGTACTTATGACAAGATAAAAAAAATTATAAAGATAAGGAGAGACGAAGTGCCTGGGTGAATCAGTTGGTTAAGTGTCTGACTCTTGATTTCAGCTCAGGTCATGATCTTGTGGTTCATGTTCGAGCCCCATGTCATTGCAGAGACAGTGCAGAGCCTTCTTGGGATTCTCTCTCAGTCCCTCTCTCTCTGCCCCTCCCTCCCACTCTCTCTCTCTCTCAAAATAAATTAATAAACTAAAAAAAAAACTATTCAAAAAAGATGAGATATTAAAGGACTTCATATATAATGAGTCTTTATATACATGGAGATGAGACACATTTCCCTTTTAAATATAAGAAACAGTGATGAGAAGGTTTTTTAGAGTTGGTATAAGGTATGAATTGGCCAAGGAGCATTGAATTAAGAGATTAAGGCCCAGGGCAAGAGAGGCTCATTTAGGGGTCTATTTGTCAGACTGGTATGGAAAAGGAGTTGAGGACACCATTATGTTTCAGTTAACCTGGCTATCTGGGACCTATTAAGGACATGAAAGTTCTATTGAATGCCTCTTTCAAGAGTGCAGCGTGTGTATTCTGAGAAGTAAATTATGTGCCTTGGTTACTATCAGTAATGTCTATAACTCTGAAAGAAATAAGGTGTGTCCTGGCAAGGCCTTGTATTGTGGTCTTAGTATATGTAGAGCCGTGTGTAATATTGATTTGTATCTGGGGTATCTGTGAAGCAACAGACTTTTTTACCCTGAAGGGAACAATTTTTAATCAATGGGCCAACAGTCTGTAATGAATATGAAGACGGAGCCATTTGTTGGCTGGGACATCCAGTGCTAAGGTGACTGCCTGAAGTTTGCCCAAGTATATTGTCCCATGTGTCCTATCATATGAGGGAAATCCTGGCTAAGGGAAGGGAAACAGAAATATTACACTGAGCTCCATCACATAAGATGGTTAGCAGTGCTCTTTGTATGTAGTCTACAAACACTCTTCACTGTACATTCAGTTGATCCCAAGGGGCTCCCAGATAGCAAAGGGGGAGGGTGAAGGGAGACCTCCTCCAGCACTATGGCATCTGGCAAGGGACTAAGGACAGGGGAGACCAGCTCTTGCAGATTTGGCTCCACCCTGTCTTAAGGAGATCTCAGTAGCTTTGCCAAGCCTGTCAGGCACTGTTTCCATGACCCAGAGCATAATGAGAAGCTGGGTACAGAGGGTCACAGCCTCAGGGTCTGTGAGAGCCTCTCTTTCTAGGAGATCCTAATATGTGGCCAGCCATCAGTTGTCTTAATGGTGTGTACATGAGGCCAAGATAACCAGTCTCTTTCATCAGTTCTTGGATAACTTATGGCCATCAAGTGGTCCACAGACTCTAGGAGGCATGACAGGCTACTAAAGCCTCTATGGTGAAGGAATTTCTGAGGACACTAATGAGAGTAACTGTTGATTTTAACTTGGACAGATTTTAACCCTTTTGTTGGGGTGGGTTCCATTAAGGAGGGCTGATTTATCCATGGAAACATCAATTAGATAAAGTAAAATTTAGAAATGAGGACTATGTTGCCACAAGAACCCAAAAAAGACTAAAACATGTTGGACTTGTATGTCTGTAATGAGTGCGTGAAATGAATCCCCTTGCAGGAGTATGTGATTAATGTAGTGCCATACTCGTGCTCCTAGAGAAAGGCAGATACAGCTAAGATTTTGTCTGCAATTTGTAACAACAAAGTTATTGAGGAAATCCATGGGTAGCCTGGAAAAATTTTATTATGTCCCTTTGGAGGCAAGGACAAACTACAGCTGAGAGGTTGTTGAAATAGGCATTAAACAGAACATATTAGCCAAATCTATAAGAGCAAAATATTTACCAGTTGTTGAAAATTGAATAGAATTAGTAATTTTAATAATATTGGGTATTGGGTATGGGACCTCTAATAGATGGGACCATAGCATTAAGGTTGTAGTAATTCACCATGTGGCACCATGCATTCATTTATGCACTTATATTTGTTTGTTTGTTTGTTTGTTTGTTTGTTTATTTATCTTCCAAGTTTAAGGCAGGCAAAATTAGGCTATCAAATGTAGAAGTGTTAGGGATAATCACCCTCTATACATTAGACTTATATAATAAATTTTAATCCTCAAAGCCCTTGTTTTAATTTATATTGGATCATATTAATATTTTAACTGGAATCTGTATTCCATATTATCAGGCCAATTTCTCCACCCCCCAACTCCACTGTCTTGCTTTTAATTAGTTTCAAACTAAGTTTTTAGTTTAAAATTTTTTTAAGTTCAATTTATTTATTTATTTATTTAGAAAGTGCGCACACAGGAGAGGGAGGTGCAGAGAGAGAGGGGGAGAGAATCCCAAGCTGACAGAGTGGAGCCCCATGTAGGGCTCAAACTCCTGAACTCTGAGATCATCCTGAGCTGAAATCAAGAGTCAGACTCAACTGACTGGACCATCCAGGTGCCCTTCATAAGCTTTTAAAGTGGAATCAACCAGAAGGTGAGAGTGTAAGGGAAATGATTTTCCAACACCTCTCATGTACACTAAAATTCCTTTTTCTTTTTGGGAATGCAACAGGTTCTTTGCTGTTTACAAGGAGTGTGGGAAAAATATCTTTTCTCATGTTTCTCCTTTAGTCTAACACTACTACCACACTCACAACACTTCTGACACTCAAGGAATTCTGTGACAGCAGCTGGAGGCCTACAATTTAACTCAATTCTGACCCTATCTACCTGGAGATAGCACCAGAACTCATAAATTAAGGCTTAGTCCCACACGACTGCCCTGTTACCATTCCCACCCCCACAGATATTTCAGATACCAATCACAAGTCTAGGTTGTTACGTGTGCTCCTGACACATCAGCTATAATGTGGAGGTCCCAAGACCCCCTCCTAAGGTTTGATTAATTTGCTAGAGCAGCTTACAGAACCCAGGAAAACAGTTTACTTGCTGTTTACCAGCTTATTATAAAAAGATATGATAAAGTATATAGATGAACATCCAGATAGAAAGATACATAGGGCTAGGTCTGGGACGGTTCTGAGTGCAGGAACTTCTGTTACGTGGAGTTGGGGTGTGCCACCCTCCTGGTAAATGGCTGTGCTCATCAACTTGGAAATTCCCCAGACCCCATTCTATTGGGATTTTTATGGATGCTTCCTCACATAGACACGATCAATTAACAACTCCATTTCTAGCACCTCTATTCTCTCTAGAAAGCTGGACTTCAGAGAGGCCCATATGGCAAGGAACTAAGGGTAGCCTCTGGCCCACAGCCAGCAAGGAACTGAGGCCCTTAGTCTAATAGCTCACAAAGAACTGAATTCTGCCAACAACCATGTGATCTTGCAAGCAGGTCCTTCCCTAGTTGAGGATCAGATGAGACCACTGTTCTGGGAAATACTGAACTATAGCCTTGTAAGACCCTGAATCAGAGGACCTAGCTAAGCTATACCTGGACTTCTGACTCAGAGAAACTGCAAGATGATGTGTGTTGCTTTAAGCTACTAAGTTTGTGCTTATTTTTAGGTAGTACTAGATAACTAACACACCTAGGTTACCAAAGCTAAAGACCAGTGTTTATAAATGTCATAATTCAGTTTCTCATTACTATTTGTTCTGTAAGGATGATGCTTTGTTTCAGGGCTAATGATTAGGTGTGTTGTCCATATCCAAAGTCCACTCTTATCTGCCCATTAGAATTACTAGGGATGCTTGAATCCTTGGAGCTAATTAAACAGAATCTCTGGGGCCAAGCCCTGCTGAGATGTATTTTTAAAAAATTCTGCAAAATTATCTTGCCCAAGATATTTATTAACTACAAGGGAAGTTAGTACCTTCATAATGTAGAAATCTAACAGTAAGCATCTTAACCATGTGATCAATGGTGACTGTTAGATTTCATCAACATCATGTATCCTCTGATATTATGCTCTGAGGATACATCACTTTTGTAGTATTGATGCATAACCTCAGTGAAATTAGAGAAAATACTGAATCAAACACAAACTGAGGAATATTCTACAAAATAACTGGTGAGTATTCCTTAAAAAAAAAGCGTCTAAGTCATGAAAGACCAAACACTGAGGAACTGTCACAAATTGGAGGAGACTGAAGATAAATAACAAGTAAATGCACTGTGGGGTCTTGACTTGACCTTGGACTAGATAGACATCAGTGGGAAGGACTATACTTACTAGTTTGTATCATGTTAATTTCCTGGTTTTGATAATTGTACTAAGGTTATATAAGATGTTAACATTAGGAGACACTGGATGAAGACTACATAAGAACTGTTTTGCAACTTTTTTTTTATAAATCAAAATTTATTTCAAAATAAAAACAAAAAAACCTCTCTCTGCTTGGGAGTTTCTCAAAATATTTCCTTTTGCTTTTCAGAAGCACAAGTAACAATCTAGACATTTACTTTTACTTTGGTGATATCTGAAGGACAGTGCTGGAGGAAAGGCAGTAAACCAGACCAAGGTGCCATCTTGTCAGAAAACAGAAACACTTGCAATGCTTTATGCACTTTGAAACATTTTCCCCCTTTATTTTGTTTTTCAAATTACAAAAGATATATATGTTAAAACAAGTAAAACAATACAAAGACATATAAATTAAACAACTGCCATTTTTCCCTTCCCTACCAATGTTAACACCCTGCTGTATATCCATCCATACTTTGTTCATATAAACATACATGCATATATACACATACAGGGTTTTTAATAAAAAAAATAGATTTGTATACATTATTCTGCAATTTGTCCTTTTCACTTAACAATATAGCACAAACATATCAACAAATTAGCAGAATTCTAGCTCCCCACTCAAATAACTTTAATCACACATTTGAGATATCATACCTGGTTCATTTATGTATTTTTTTTTCTTTTTGGCTTTCATTTTCCCTCTCTGACTCCCTCAAACCAACCTATATCCCCCACCTCCCCCCAACCCAATATATACTCTTCAATACTTTTCTCCATGCATAGAAAATCATACACAAACATATATGGATACATATTTATCACTCATAAACACCTAGAGGCATTTTGTCACTGATTTACAAAAACAGGATCATATTTTACACACTTAAAATATGCTTTTTTTACTCCCTTGCTTTTTTCACTCAAGAAAACATTATGGAATTCAAGTCCACTAGCATGGTTTAATTTGTTCACCTTAGTGGCTATATAAACATGTTATGGAATGGATATAATTCCTTCCCTTTTCCAATTTCCCTATTGATGGGCATTTATTTGGATTCTAGTGTCTTCTTGCCACTAGGAATAATTTTATAATAAATATCCATATTCATCTGTCTTCATGTATTGGGGTTTTACTTCTAAGAGATTCCTCAAAGTGGCATAAGTACTTTAAATTATAATAGATGTTACCACATTGATTTTTTGAAAGAGCTGTAATGATTATGTTTCCACCAGTGGTGTATAAGAACCTTTGTTGGGACAGCAAAAAAGCAGTCCTGCTATTTTTTGTCAGTTTGATTGCACACAGTTATCTCATTAGGACTTTAAATCTTTTTTAATGTTTATTTATTTTTGAAAGAGAGAGAGTGCTAGTGGGGAAGGGGCAGAGAGAGAGCTCCAGGTTCCGAGCTGTCAACAGAGAGCCCAACGCAGGGCTCAAACTCATGAACCTCAAGATCATGACCTGAGCCGAAGCTGGATGCTCAACCCCACTCATTATGACACCCCATCTCATTATGAGTTTAATCTGTATTCCCCAACAACCACTGAAGCTAAACATTTTTTGATAGCCAGCCAGTTGGGTTTGCTGTTTTTACAACTGTCTATTCACAATACTTTCCCATGTTTTGCCACTGAGTTATCTTTTTCCTGTCAATTTGAAAAGCACCTCTTCTCTGATTGGCTTTGCAAATATTTCCCTCAAAAATATCGTGTACTGACTTTGTTGATGGCACCTTTTGCCATACAAAAGATTATACTTTTATGTAGTCAAATATTTTTCAATAGCCTTCAAGTATCTTTTGTTGGTAAAGTTAATCTTCCCAACTCCTAGATTGTACCTGTAGTCTCCTTTCATCTTTCCTTCAAGAATTTTATTATTAAACAATTTAAATCTTAAATTCACCTGGATTTTTTTTCATATGCTTTGGGGTATTAGTCAAATTTCACTTTCTTCCTGAGTAAAACCCAATTGTACCAGAATTCTTTTTAAATAAACTATTCCTTTCCCCTATAGCCTGAAATTCCACCTTTGCCATATATGAGAAAGCTCATATACACTTAGGTCTATTTCAAGATTTTCTATTCTGATCCATTGATGTATTTATCCTTTGCCAATACTTCATTAATTTGATTAAAGTGACTTCATGTTATATTCTGACATCTGGTATGAAATTCTTTTTCATACTTTTCTTGTCTAGATTGTTAGACATTTGTTCTTCCATATGGATTTTAAGATCATTTCACATAAGTTAAAAGAAAAAATCACTGACATTTAGTGTAATTCCAAAAGAAGTACATGTAAGTTATTAGATGTTTACAGAGAAAACTTAATTTCTATACTGTCTTTTTAGAAAATTACCTTTCAACCCAAAACAATTACTAGTCTCTTCATTTATTGATATATAATATCATCAAAAAGTTTCCCTCTTTTTAAATTGTTTATACCAATTATTTAATTTAATTTTTTTACTGCCTTCATTGGAAACTCCAACACAATGTTTAGTAAAAATAGACAGCAGTGAACACCCTTATCTCTAATACTATTAAATTCTTAATTTTCAAAAAATGGTTTTAGTATAAAATATGCTATAGGATTTTGGTAAAGTAACTCCTAAGTGGTTACTAAGTATTACAATTTAATTTATATTTTATTAGATTGGAAATGTTTGCAAATTCTATTAAATATCTTGTCAGCATTGATGGATGGCATCTTCTCTTTTAAACTGTTAATTTTATTGATTTATTTCCTATTACTGCATTGGCTCTGCATTCTTGGAATAATTCTTCCTTGGTCATTATGTCATTCTTTAGGTATATTGCTGAATTCTACTTGTTATTATTTTAATTATAATTTTTGTTTCTAAATTCATGAGTAAGACTGGCCTGGAGTTTTCTTTTTTCCAATTACCTTTATTTGGTTTTGGTGTTAAAACTTATTCTGACTTCATAAAATAAACTGGAGAACATAATCTATGGGCTGAAATACTTCAAATAACACTGGTATCAAGAAGAAACAATGAAATCATCTGGGCCCTGGAGCATTTTTCAATCCTAGATCTTTAATCACTTTTCCAAACTCTTCAATGGTAATTGTTCTATCAAGTTTCTACTTCTTGCAATTTTCCTAACTTATATTTTGCAAGAAAAGCATTTAATTCCTCTTTTAAAAACAGGTTGATCTAGATTTGTATGAAATATCTTTTATCACTCTTTTAATCATATCTTTATCTGTGATTTTTTTTCCCCCAGATTTTTATTTAAATTCCAGTTAATTAACATACAGTGTAATATTAGTTTCAGGTGTAGAATTTAGTGATTCATCACTTACGTACAACATCCGGTGCTCATGTGATTGTTTCCTTTCTCATTCTGGACCAGGCATTCTTACAGGAGGCATATCTTGAACAGTGTGGGCATTTGTTTTATTTGGAAGATGTGGCAGCTCAAGGAAGTAGATTTTTTTTTCAAGATTGGAATGATGAAACAATTTGGGTTTTCATGCCCAGGATATTCACAGGGAAATTGATAGGGAAGAAAAGTGGACATTGTTGAATTAATTTGCAAAAAGAAAAAAAAAAAACAGAAAAATTCTATCTTTGGTCGCTGCAAGAAACATTTCTGAATTATAAGACTCATATAAACACTGTCTTTCCTAATTTGCTGCAAAGGCATGTTAAGCTAAGACTAATAAAATAGAAGTAGTGCACAATATGCCAGGGCCACACTACTATTTGTCAAATAATGGCTGTGCTATCAAGTTTATAGTATTTTGTTCATCCAATATTAGGTTGTGAAACTATTCCTTAGCCTTGCCTTTTCAACATTAACAAATGTTCTTATTTTTTATATCGTTAAGACATTAAAAGACAATGGTGATATTTAGAGTGAAAAAGTTTGGTGAATGGCATTCTACATACTATGTGACAAATGTGCTTGATATTCACAAATCACATTAAATCCACATTTACATTCCCAAAATATAAATAATGCTTATTATGTGGCTCACTGTGGAATATGCCATAATATACCAATTCTTTTCACATATATTTTGTATTGTTATTCCATTAACATATTTTTAAACTTTCATAAGCCAGAGTGACCATGTTTATGTTTTATAAAGTGTTTTCTACAATCTTTGTATAAAGTTTTCTATCACAATTAGAACATGACTCCCCTTATGGTAAAAACATTTTGTCCAAATTCATTAAATCAATGAGATTTCTCCTGAAAATGAATGCTTCCACATACAATGAAATAGGATACCTTGCTTAAGGCTTCCCACAATTATCATGTTTTAATTCCTATAGGCATTCTTTCTGGCATGAATTTTCTGGTGTCTACTGAGGTTTGGCTTCTGATAGAAAGCTTTGCCACATTCACTGCATCCATAGGGTTTTTCTCCTGTGTGAGTTCTCCAATGTTTATTGAGGCATGATTTTTGGCTGAAGGATTTTCCACATTCTCTACAACGATATGGTCTTTCTCCTGTGTGTATTTTTCGATGTACATTGAGGTATGACTTCTCACCAAATGACTTCCCACATTCACTGCACACAAAGGGTCTTTCTCCAGTATGTGTTCTTTGATGTTCTCTGCGGTGTGACTTCTGAGTGAAGGCTTTCCCACAAAAAAAACATTCAAAGGGTCTTACCCCAGTGTGAATTCGCTGGTGTTTAATAAGGGTTGACTTATGTGAAAAGGCTTTCCCACAGTCAGTGCATCCATATGGCTTCTCCCCAGTGTGACTTCTCTGATGCCTAATGAATTCAGACTTGTAGCAGAAGGCTTTCCCACACTCACTACAGACATGGGGTTTCTCTGTAGGTGGAACCCTCTTACGTTTGTACACAAGAGAATTGGTTACTGTTGGTTTATACATAAGTGCTGGGTTGTGGCTAAAAGCTCTCTCACAGTGACTGCATTCCCAGAGTTTTTCTCCATTAGGTTTTCTATCATGGTTTGTATGCTGTAACAATTTCCCACATCCACAGCACTCATCTTTTTTTGAATAGTTTCTCGTAAAACCAATCAAGTCTAAATTATGGTTCACACTTTTTCCATAGGGGTCCCAGTTATTGGGGTCTTGAACTGAAGGAAAAAGATTAATGCTCAGAGGTGATATTTTCCCAAACTTATTGTCTTCATGGCTTCTTTCCTTGGGCAATGTTTTTTTGCTGATGAATGCCCCTTGTTTCAAAATCATGTCTTGCTGTCTTTTCCTCTGGACATTAACTTGACAAATGTTTTCTGGAGAAAATACAGCAAACCTTTCTTTATTCTATTATTATGATCTGGAATAAAATTACTTGAAAAATACCCTAAACATTTAAACAACACACAGCATATAAACAGACACAGCATGAACCATAACTAAATGCGGAGAAGGGTGCTGTATGAGAAGATTCACAACAGGCACAAATGAAATGGAACATGTCACAGAGTATACAAAGTTATAATTTTGAAGAAGATGGAATATTATAGACCAGTGGTTGGCAAACATGTTCTTAAAGGGTCAGAGAGTAAATATTTTAGGCTTTGTGGGCCATATGGTCTCAATCAAAATTATTCAACTCTCCCACTGTATTTGGGGAACACAGATAGTATGTAAATGTTAAAGCATGGCTGTGTTCCAATAAACTTTCTTCACAAAATCAGGTGGCCAAACTATAGGCTGTAGTCTGTCAATCTTGTTACTGAGGAAACGGGTTTAAGTGTCATATAGCACCTTGCTATTCAATGTGTGGCTCTTAAAAGAGGGAAAAGAAAGGCAGCTGATAGCCAGGTTACAATGTTTCAGGAAGGCTGATGAGCACAGTTTAATGAAGCAAAATACACCCCAAAGGGTACCAGTGTGTTGCTGTGACAGTTATGAGTATTGGTTCTGAAATGTGACCACATGAATTCAAATCTCTGTTTGGTCCCTTACTATGCTATATGTTCTTAGATAAGTTTCCTAACTTTCCTGTGATCGTTTCATTTGTAAATGGAGTAATAAAGGTTGGATACCTCACAGGTCTTGTAAGGGTTGAACGAGATGATATATGTAAAAGGCTGAGAACAGATCTGGCATATAGCGAGCACACACTGAGTGTTGGCCAGTAATTCTAATGCTGTTACTGCTACTACTACAACCAAGGTGGATGAAAGGTGACTGGTGGTAATTTCAGAGACATTTTGGAGAGAAGCACGAAAATAACTTGAATGGTATTTTCATAATGTAATATTAATTCAGTTATGTGATTACAAAACCAAGAGTGAGTGGCATAAAGAGATGTGGGAACAGACAACACTGACTCTTCTTACTAAGTTCATGACTCTTGTGGAGAAGTAGTTCAGAGGCATCCTTAAGAGTAGGTTACCAACACTTGGGGTACCATGGGTATTGTTGCAATATTTTACAGAGCTGCTAGGAAAGGGGCAGTTATTCTGAATGTTATAAGGAAGTGGTTAAGATGGGCCAAGCTCAGTCATCTCCTTTACCACCCAGTTGTCTTTGGTTACCTGAAATTCAATACTTCCTCTTCTGTGACTTAAGGAAACTAAAGGACTAAGGGATAACTTAAAGGATTAGGGAAAGGATGGGAAGTGAGAGTATGGGTATGGCAGGCAGGTCTGAGGCATTTTACCTGGAAACTGTGGGAAAAGGGAATAGGAAGGGACCAGCAGGAGCGGGGGAATGACAGCAGCTTATTTGTGAGAAAGCCTCAATATGATGGAGAAGGTAACCTTAAGAGAAATGAAGGATTCTGGAGATAGGGGATGGAGCAAGAGCACAGGGAGAGGTGAGATTTAAAGAGGAAAAGGAACACCTGGATAAGGGAGGTGGGGTGCATGGAGGTTGAAGGACATCAAGAAGGCTAAAGCTCTCAGAGAAATGTCTCCAGTGGCTTGCAAAGCTCTAAGGCTTTTGAAAGGTGGACTCAACAAAATCCCAAAGGTGCCAGCCTCCCATAGCACCTCTTGCTGGATTTATCATACTTACCCTGACAGTGGCAGCCCGAGCATGCTGCCTCACAAATCCATGGTGCTTCTTCCTGCTCCAGCTTGAGGATCACATATGGTTTAGTGCCTTCATAACCTGTTCCAGGGAAATGATCCAGGCCTTGGGCTGAGCTCCTTGGTCTTCAGGGCCACTCAGGCAGCATTAAAGGCTGCACAACAGACATTGGACTTGGGAGAAGACTGTACACACACCTTGTCCAGAACCCAAAAGGAATTAGTAACTCAGGACCACTGAAACTCAAGCCAAACTCACTGAGGCAGCACAGTATAAGGGTTAGGGATGCAGACTGTGCAGCCAGACTACTGGGGTTCAAATCCTAGCCTGGCTCTATTATGTACTTGGTGAATAACACTGGGCAAGTGACTTCACCTATTTGCCTCTGTTTCCAAATGTGTAAAATAGTGGTATAAATAGTACCTACCTCATGGGGCTCTTATGAGGATTAAATAAGTTAATATGTTAAAAGTGGCTGAAATAGTGTCTGGCACATAAAAAGTATTTGGTACTTCAGAGGCTCTAGGTATCTCAGTTACTTTTAGCAACTGAAAAATGAAAGGCGGTCAATCAACCACAATCTAAATTGTGTGGAGGAGTTCTTCTTACCCACTGAAACAAGGTTGCTATAGGTCTCCAGCATCACATCCCGGTACAGTGCCCTCTGAGCAGGATTCAGCCTGTACCACTCCTCTTGAGTGAAGCCCACTACCACGTCTTTGAATGACACAGGTCTCTGCTGAGGATGAAATGACACTGAGTCATGTGGGAAAAATGTAGCCGGGGTAGATGGTATGGAATTTTTATGTTCCTAGGTCAGAGCTTATCATGATCATTTATCTACCTAGAATACCTTTTACATTCCTGGCTTTAGGCCATCTATGGTAGGAAAAATAACAATCTCACTGGAACCTACTGCCACATACACTTTGAGTCAACAGATACTGACTGAAGACCTGCTGTGTATAACCCAGTGCTGGTTGCTGGAAACACAATCATGGATGGTTCCTGACCTCAAGGAGCTGACAGCCCAGCAAAGAGCAATACGTAAAGCCATCAGGGTGAAAGTATAAAAGCTATGGTGGCAAGACATCTAGGTTATAGCATATAGAAAAGTGTGAATGTTTCAAAGGCTAGTAAGGCTTCAGAGCTACGGGATATGTGGAGCTGAGTCTCCTCTACAGAAAGATGGAGAAACTACAATCCTTGCAGAGGGAGCAGCATGAACACTGGCATGGGAGCAGCACAGTGATTTTAAGGGCTACAAGGGCTACAAGTAGCAGGAAGAGAATACAGGGGCCTGTGGGTGATGAGATGATGGACTTTAAATCAATGGAAATATCAAGGAATAGGTGTGTATAGAAAGCACATTCTAGAAGGCATGTGGTGAGTTTCCTGCATTCCACATCAAGTGGTATACCAGTAACTCTAAGCAGACTGAAAAGTTAAGGGTATATATTGAATTCCTAAAGTAACCACTAAAATTATAGTGCAAACAGGTATACTGAAGTAAACGAATTTCAAAAATATTTAATACACACACACACACACACACACACACACACACGAGAAAAGAAATAAAGGAACAAAAGGCGATAGGACAAACAGAAAACTAAATACTAAAAGGATAGATACAAATCCAACCACACCAATAATTATATTAAATGATATTAAATTATAATATAAATTAATATAAGATTGAACACTCCAAAAGGCAGAGATTGGTAGGCTGGATAAAAAACCTGCCTAAAGAAGTACAGAACTCACATAATTTGAAAGTGTAAGGATAGAAAGAGAAATGTGATGGGGGACCTGGAGAGAAGTGAAAAGAAAGACCGTAATAATGCAGGTGGAAGATGATGTTCACAAGTAGCACAGTAAGACACAGCGAGACAGAGAAAAGAAAGAGTAAAGACGAGCAGAACCCGAACCTTAACTGGTTGTGGGGAGTGAGTGAAAAGGGGTAAGGGTAACACCCAGGTGTCTCAAAGCCAACTGGGTGATGGTGGTGGTAAATCAGAAGTGAGAAAAACAGCAGAAGCAAAGAGGATGTGTTGTTAGTCATGTCTGGGGACAAATGGGTGGAGACACTTAGCAGGCAGTGGGATGGACGCAGGAGTCTTGTAGCAGAAGCAAGATCAGGAAGGGAGCTAAAAGCTCTGTGAGCCATCAGCAGAGAAATGGTAGCTAAGATTGTTAGTGTGGGATCTCTCTGCAGGGAGACAGGATGAGCAAAGTGCCTAGGCCAGAGCCCCAAGGGACACTAAAGAGTTCAGCTGGACCCAAAGAAGGACCCATGGGTATTAACCTACAGAGGGCACCTGTGATGTTAAGATATATTAAGAAATATATATTTGGTCTTCCTTCATGGTTCCTAGAACAGAGCTTCTTAAACCCTTGTAACTTCCTGAGTAATAGGGATAATAGGAGTATCTTTTGTTATTCATAACAAGCCCCAGTCAAGGATACACGAGTTTATGCTAATGACACAGATGGGGGCTGGTTGCCACAGGAACTAGCCATGTGATTAGAGGGTTGGAACTTTCAGTCCCCTTTTCCACCCCCTCTAGATGGGGGTGGGTGTGGGTGGGCGGTACTGGAGATTGAGCTGATCCCCAACTCATGATTTAATCAGTGATGCCTACAAAATGGAAATCCCATGAAAACCCTGGAGGGCTTCCAGGTTGGTGAACACATCTGGGAGGATGCACACCCCAAACTCCACAGACAGAAGCTCATATGCTAAGGACCATTCTGTACCTTCTCATCTGGCTTTTCATTTGTAACCTTTATAATAAACCTATAATAGTAAATAAAGTGTTTCCCAGAGTTCTGTGAATCACTATAGCAAATTATCAAAACTAAGCAAGGGGTCACAGGAACCCCTGAATTACAGCTAGTTGGTCAGAAGTTCAGGTGACAACCTGGGATGCAACTAGCATGGGGGGGGGGCAGTCTTGTGAGACTGAGACCCTAACTTGTAGGGTCTGTGCTAACTCTGAGTTGAATTAAATTGTAGGACACCTAGTTGGCATCCACATAGAATCAGAGAACTGTTTGGTGTAAGGAAAAGTAATCCTCTATTCCCGTGAGTAGAGGAAACTAACTATGATACATCTTCAACTGACGGTAAAGAATGAACCTGGCCCAAAGAGAGGTTTGATCTTTGCACTCAGCTCCTGGGAGTTAATCTCTAAGCCCCTGGAATGTTCTGTGTGATAAGACTGCCTTTGTTTACCTGGGGGCTTTGGGCCACATGGGATGGTCTAACAATGTGATTTCTGGTGGGGGCTTTGGGTCACAGGCATCAGCTCAACCTCAGGAGGTGGCTGTACATCTCTTTGAAAAATGTGGGATCCTACAGTGGCACCTGAGCAGTGGCCCAAGCAGATGGGCTGGAAGGCAGGACCAAAACCAGGGTGAAGCCATGGATGCTGGTACATGAGACCCTAAGACCCATACCAAGGCCATGTACATAGTGGGTAACAACCAGATATCCTCTCTGATGCCAGAATGACATACCATGGTAGAGGGAGAGTAGCAATCAGGCTTTTATCACAGAGCACGGAGCCTGGGTCAGTTGACAACTCTGGGTTGATATTTCCCAAACAGAGCTAATTGGAATGGGAATGAGATGGGATGGGATGGAACAGAACAGAACAAAATAGATGTAATCTGGCACCCAAAAGGCCATGTCATTTTCACCAAACATAGGACGTAACATTAAGGTTGTAAAATTAGCATGGCTTAGTGATTGAGTGTGAGAGGGAGAAGGTGGGGAGAAGTCAAGGGTAAATCTCAGGGTCCTGGTTTGCCCCGTGTGATGGTACCATTTCCCGAGGTGGAAAACTGGGGCACAAAAAGGTTCAGAGACTTGTGCAAGGTCATACAGATAGTAAGAACTGGGATTAAAATTCAGCAGTCTGGTTCCAAAGTCTGTGCTCTTATCCAGTATATGGTGCTGCCTTCCACACAGAAGGGGGCAAAAGGTGCGATCTAATTTAGCAGAACAATAAAAAAGCATCTTCTGATTTCAACCTCAGTGAAGTCACCTGGGATCTTGGCCAGAAAAGTTTTAGTAAGGTGGGAAGAAAGGATGTTGGACTCAAGAAAGAATAAGAAACATGGGATGCCTGGGTGGCTCAGTCAGTTGACTCTTGATTTTGGCTCAGGTCATGATCCCAGGGTCGTCGGAGTCGGGCTCCATGCTCAGTGTGGAGCCTGCTTAGGATTTTCTCTCTCCCTGCCCCTCTCCCCCACTCACACACACACTCTCTTTAAAAAATAAAAATAAATTAAAAAAAAAAGAAAGAATAAGAAGCAGGACATGGAAACACCAAGAGAAGGAAATCACCACAGGAGGTGAAGGAGGCCAGGGGAGAAAGGCAAGGATTTTTTGGTTTGGAAGTGGTGATGGGTTCTAGGGTTGGAGGCACTGATGGTGGTTGTAGGGACAAGGGAAAAGATCTGGGAAAGGGGAGAGGATGAGTCTTCAGAAAGAGATATCCTTGCTGGAGGGAGGCCTCCAAAGAGGTTGAAATGCAGGAACTCCAGGGCTGAGGGGTTCTTGTCAGGACACAGGGCCCTTCACAGTCCAGAGATGGTGAGGAAGGTAGGGGGAGCTGGGAACACTTCACACTGAGACTTGCTAGGGAATAAGATGTTTAACTGTTTGCTGCCAAACTCATAAAAACAGTTAAGGGAATGACAGTAATTTAAATACTGGAGAGCTCATCTGTTTCCCAGTCTAGATCAAAGCTACAGATACCCTGGATCAAAATCAGGACTTCCATAAACGTAGAGGAAGCTTCCTGCCTGTCCCCTCTGAAAAGAAATAATATTTGTATTTTCAATTACTCTAACTGAAATTTAGCATTTTATTCCATTACATATGTGGGCCACAAAGCACAGAGGAGTTAAAACTTCCTGCAACCCTGGGGCACCTGGATGGCTCAGTTGGTTGAGCTTCTGATTCTTGATTTTGGCTCAGGTCATTATCTAATAGTTCATGGGTTCAAGCCCCAGGTCCAGGTTTGTGCTGACGATGCAGAGCCTCCTTGGGGTTCTCTCTCTGCCCCTCCCCCACTCGTGCATGAGCATGTGCTCACTCTCTCAAAAAACACATTTTAAAAACTTAAAAAGAGGGGTGGCTCAGTCGGTTGAGCGTCCGACTTCAGCTCAGGTCATGATCTCACAGTCTGTGGGTTCGAGCCCCGCGTCAGGCTCTGTGCTGACAGCTCAGAGCCTGGAGCCTGTTTCCAATCCTGTGTCTCCCTCTCTCTCTGTCCCTCCCCCAGTCTCACTTTGTCTCTCAAAAATAAATAAATATTTTTAAAAAATTTAAAAAAAAAACTTAAAAACACTTCCTGCAACCTCAACACAGATTGTGGTCCCAAATACTAATATGTACAACCTCTAGCATATTTTAACTGGAAAAAAAGGGGGTAGACAGTATGTGTAAGTATCTTGCCATTGTATCTACATGTAGAGAGAAAAACTGTGGTTTTCCACCCGAATCCCCCTGAAGGACCACGGTATTTCTCCCAGCTGCTAGAAGACTGGCTACTGCAGGCTTCAGACCTTTTGCAAACCGCACTTGGTCAAAGGGAGGTACCCCACCCAACCTTAAGTCCCCCACCACGGGGCAGAAAACCAATGACTGGTTGATTTCCGAATATAAAGGCCTCCTTGGCTCCATTCAGGACAAAGTTGGAGTTGGAGGGCCATCCTAATTTCAAAGCATCATGTAAGATCAGCTGGTGCCGTTTAACTCCCTCTGCCTAATCCTGCTTCCTTCACTCTTTATAGATGTTCCAAGAGTCTCCCTACTAAACTTCTTGTGTGCAAACCTCCATCTCCAAGTCTGTTTTCTAAGAACCCAATCTGTGACAAAGTATATATGCTTGAAATGCACATATTTTTTCTAGAACAGTTTCCCAAGGGAAACTAGGTTACTTAAATGTCACACTTACCTGGTACTCAATCATTTTCTGTTCTTGGAAAAAGATTTGAATCCTGTGAAGACAGAGATTGGGGGGAGAAGGAGGAGAAAGAGAACAGAGCTGTGAGGAACCAGGCCCATCCTGGAACATGCAAAGTCCCTATGTAAATCTTGTATAAAAACCTATGCTTTAAATCACTGTGGTAGAAGAAAAAATATAGGGCCATTCAATTCAGAATGTGAATGCATAAAACAGACCCCCCAGGAAGTAAAAGCTGCTACCAAGTAAGAAGTGAAAATTTATTTAAAAACAAAATCCTTAAAACTTAAATAACTGGCTCCATGGAGCCACGTTCATGCTCTGAATAAGATCACATTTGCACAAGGACAATACGTTTTCTCTTAAAGGCAAAATGCTTCGGTTTTACCTCTTATTTACTTTTAAAGTTTGCACTTAGTTCACCTACTAGTTTTTATGAAATCCTATATTTAGGATGCTTTTTCTATAATAATGTTATTATTTTTTTAAAGTATAAACTGAAAAGAGGCTTTTGTAACTTATTACAAAGAACTTAAAGCAAAATAAAATAACTGCATAACATTAGTAAAACTAATAGTTACTTAAACTATGGCACAAATGATTACTAAAAGCTAAACCTTGTTATTCATCCGGAATATTATTAAGTGTTGTCGTTAAAAAATAATTTTCAGCGAATGAGAACAAACAACTGTTACTTTTTCTTTTTACTTTTTTTTTTAATGTTTATTTATTTTTGAGACAGAGAGACAGAGCGTGAACGGGGGAGGGTCAGAGAAAGAGGGAGACACAGAATCCGAAGCAGGCTCCAGGCTCTGAGCTGTCAGCACAGAGCCTGCCACGGGGCTCGCCCTCACGGACCGTGAGATGATGACCTGAGCCGAAGTCGGACGCTCAACCGACTGAGCCACCCAGGCGCCCCAAACAACTGTTACTTTTTAAAAAATTTTATTTATTTCTTTTGAGAGACAGAGAAAGAGTGCAAGCGGGGAAGAGGCAGAGAGAAGGAGAGACAGAATCCCAAGCAGGCTCCGTGATGTCAGTGCAGAGCCCAACGCGGGGCTCAAACTCACAAACTGTGAGATCAGGACCTGAACCAAGATCAAGAGTCAGATGCTTAACCAACTAAGGCACCCAGGCGCCCCAACAATTGTTATTTTCAATTAAGGTGTTTAATTAAAGAGATAACTACGTGGCTTAAATTATAAAAGAAAAAGGGTAAATCATAGTTTAAGAGTATAAATATTTTACGATGTACTTGAATGTTTAATGTTAAAATCATCAATGGGATAACTCCTGATTTTAAAAATTATATCTTTTGTGGCTGTTCTCACTGAAGTAACTTGAGGTGGTGTCATCCCAACTAGAAAAACCTGCTAGTACCCAGATTCTGATCTCTTCCACTAATTTCACCAAAAAGGAACTAAACCTCTTAGGGAAATGGCTGAGTCCACATCTGGAGCAAAGAACACAAAATGCATCTCTGTAATATTAAGTGCCAGAAAGCAAAGACACTTCTTCAGTGATGGGTCCTGGCAAAGGGACAGAGGAGCCAGCCTCACAGGCTCTAACCATGAGAGAAGGAGTGCTAGTTTCAAGGGGAAAAAATTCTTTCAAAAAGAATACGTTCTCCTGTCTTTGTTTTACAGAAGTCTTTTCTCACTAATCTGACAAATCAATCATCTTTTGAAAAAGGAAAATAATTTTAAAGTGCTGGAAATATTCTCTGTCATAATCTAGGCAGTGGGTACATGAGGGTACACATGGAAAACTTCTTAACATATAATGCTAAATGAGTTAATGATTTACTTTTAGCAGACAATAAATATCCACTCTCTCTTAATTGTATCAAAATGCTTTGAAATATTGTACAGGTCAGACAACATAAGTCATATAGCACAGTTAGTGTGAAAGAGGCATTTAGCTGTCCTATCAGTAATAGAAGGACTGAGCAGTGAGCTTATTATGCTTTTTGAAATATTTTTTTCTGTCCTGAGGTATAATTTACATAAAATAAATGAATCCAGTTTAATTGTATAGTTCAATGAGTTTTGACAAATGTATTCACCCACATAACCACCACATTATCAGGATATGGAACATTTCCAGGAACATCCTGTTCACAAGATAGAATAATGAATTTGTCTTAATGATGCTAAGATTAACTACTTAGATTCCTGTCTCTAGAATAAAAAAAGTGATTTCCTTGAATGCCAAATAAAATATAGATACTTCTTTGCTTAAAAAATAATCAAGTTATACCAGTAAGTCAAAAAAATAGTTAAAAAAAAAGGAAGATCTACTGTTTGAATTTCATTTATATGAAGGTCAGAAACAGGCAACCCTAACCTATGTCACCGCTTTGACTAGGCACTGCTTGGGAGGGGTGGGGGAAACCTTTGGGGTGCTGGAAATGTTCCCTATTATGATCTGGGTGGTAGGTACATGAGTGTGCACATGTGGAACGATTCATTAAGCTACACGCTGTTCTCTATGCACATCTCAAGTTAAAAAAAAAAATCCCATTATTTAAAAAATATATGTGTAGAAAAACTTTTGGTATGAAATACAATAAAATGTTAGTGTTTCGATTTGGGTGGCAGGATGTTTCTTATTCTAATCTGTAACTGAAACACACACACAGGTACATACTTCATTATTTACAGATCATTATTCCACTGCTTTTTTTCATCATGAGGGAAGCCACAGGAGGGCTGTGAAAGGAAGAGAAGGTTCTCTGAGAGAACTGAACCGTCCACTAGGGACAGAGCTGGCAGGAAAGGCCTAAGGCCCAGCAAGCTGGGGCAGTTAATCCAGCTTTGGAGAACTACTCAATCCTCTAAAAGAGTTTACTCCCTCCCTCACCCTCCTGGACTGAGCTACTCAGCTTTGGCCTGGTCTCCAAGGCTGCAAGGTTCCAGCTGAGTGGTGGTGAGGCAAACATGTCAGCGAATGGGTATCTGGAGGCCTGTGTTCTGTGGCCTGGGAAAGTCACTTCCTTCACTTTTAAATTTTTTTTTTTTTCAACGTTTTTTTTTTTATTTATTTTTGGGACAGAGAGAGACAGAGCATGAACGGGGGAGGGGCAGAGAGAGAGGGAGACACAGAATCGGAAACAGGCTCCAGGTTCCGAGCCATCAGCCCAGAGCCTGACGCGGGGCTTGAACTCACGGACCGCGAGATCGTGACCTGGCTGAAGTCGGACGCTTAACCGACTGCGCCACCCAGGCGCCCCACCTTCACTTTTAAATAAGATGGCAGCATCAATGGATGCAAAAACCATTGGCAAAAGCTGGGTGAAAAAATAGGGTATTTCTATAGTATCTAAATATCCTCCCCAAGATATTTATTAATTATAAAATGAGGAGGCGCCTGGGTAGCTCAGTCGGTTAAGTATCTGACTCTTGATTTTGGCTCAGGTCATGATCTCACGGTTTGTGAGTTTGGTGTTCCATGCTTTTAGCACGGAGCCTGCTTGGATTCTCTCTCTTCCCCGCACTCTCTCTCTCTGCCTCTCCCTGGCTTGTGCTCGCTCTCTCTCTCTCAAAAAAAGAATAAAGTGAACTTAAAAAAAATAGCAACTTTGCCTTGGAGAAACCTGGCAGATATCACCTTAGCCTTAACCTTGTGATATTAACAAGTGATGAGACATATCATCATGTGCCCCCTGATATGATACACTGTGACGGGCACAACATCCCTTCCGTGATATTCTGCCCAAAATGAATACTTGAATCTAATCACAAAGAAACAGACAAAATCATACTGAGTGACATTAATACAAAATAGCTGACCAATGCTCTTCAAAAATATTGAAACTTTATGAAAGACAAAGACTGAGGAACTGATCCCAATTAAAGCAGACTAAAGGGATGTGTCAACTAAAGGTAGCAGGTGATCCCAAACTGGATTCTAGAATGAAAAAAGAAATGTTGCCATGAAATGGCACTATTGGTTCACATCTGAATATGGACTGTGGATTGGATAATGGTATCAAATGAGTGTTAACTGCCTGATTTTGAAAACTGCTAGTTATATAAGGAAAATGTTCTCATTCTTAGGAAATGTACACTGAAGTATTTTGGGGTAAAGGAGCACCATGTTTGTAACTTACTCTGAAAAACTTGAGAAAAAAAGTATAAAAATAAATTTATAACATTATATTTAGAGAAAGAGAGGATGTGATTGTAAACATTTATCTAGGTGAACTTATATGAAGAACACATAAAAGCTGACAGTAATATTCCTGCAAATCTTCCAAATAGAGTTTAATTAAAAAAAAATCTATAGCTATAGTAGGTCTGCTGCCACCAGAACTCTGAGAATCCAGGAACTTTTCTGCCCCTTGTCAGGATGGAGTGAATTCCCCATATTCCCAGAGGCCAGGTAAGGTGGCAAAAATGATAAGGGAGCAACCTAGAGTCCAGAAAGTGCTAGTAAGAGTAAGGGAATGGGTTGACCACATCCCATACTACAAGATGGCAGAATGCACTATGTTGGACCGAGGTCTCCTTCCCTTAAGAGAACACGCCTATCACACTTGACCTTCCCTGCTTTCCCCTTCACTTCGGTCTCTCTGAATCTTGGAACCAACCCTTTCCCTACCCTGAGCCATGGAGGGTCTCTGGAAGGAATGATGCCAAGTTGAGTCTTGCTCAGCTTCTGGCTAAGGGATGATGCTATTTCCTGCTACTTAGGAGTCTTTGCTCTGGCAAGAGGTCTCGGACCCTACGTTCCTCCTTCAGAAGAGATTCTTTTCTCAAGATCCCCTCTCTGGATCCAGAAGATCTTCTACCTGGCCTGCTAGTCCCTCACAGCTCCATCTCTCAACAGTAACTCACCCTCAGCTGTAGCCCCAGGCAGGGCCTTCTGTAGACTTGAC
Organism: Puma concolor; assembly: GCF_028749965.1. NCBI lineage: Eukaryota > Metazoa > Chordata > Mammalia > Carnivora > Felidae > Puma > Puma concolor. The sequence continues at coordinate 46,014,126 of NC_141681.1, forward strand.
CAAGGTCCTGTGGAGCCCTGCTGTCAGCGAAGTGGTGGGACCCACAGGTGTACAGGGGACTCAGGTAACCTGAAGATAAACAGACCTCAAGGTAAGAGTCATCCACCAGTCCCTCCTCAATACTCTCTGAGGCTCAAGAGGAAGAAGTCTGCGGAGGACTATGCAGGAGACATAGCTGAGTGATGGCTCTGCTGTGGGTGCGGGGTAGGGGGAACTTCTGGAAAGACTGTGAGCCTTGGAATCATCACATAGAAGACTGAACCAAGCAATTCCTCTAACTGACTGGGGGGAATCTAGGCCAAATAATTTACCTGCCTGGGGCTCAGTTTATTTATCTGTGAAAACAGGAATGATAAATGATAAAAATAATTTTTATTTTAATGTTTATTTATTTTTGAAAGGGAGAGACAGAACGTGAGTGGAGGAGGGGCAGAGAGAGAGAGAAAGACACAGAATCTGAAGCAGGCTCCAGGCTCTGAGCTGTCAGCACAGAGCCCGACGCAGGGCTTGAACTCGTGAACTGCGAGACGTTGGACACTTAGCCAACTGATCCACCCATGTGCCCCAATAAAAATAATTTTTAAAAGCCCATCTGTAGAGGCTTTCCATAAGTTACCTCATTTAATACAAAATTCAGGTATGGTTGAAAGGGGCTGAATTATGACTAACACTTTTATCCTTATCACTTAGGAAATTCCAAGGGTTTCAGAAGATCTGTGCCAGAAATGCACTGAAAGACCAAAAATATATTTCTTCTTACAAATCATAGTATCACACAGACTAAAATAAGAAGGGCAGGAAACAGTAATTGGGTGCACATGGTGAAATTAAAGAGACGTTGTTTTCTAACTTCTTTCAACAATAAGGTAAAATTATTTAGAAATTTTGTTTTTCACTAAAAAGCAGATTATTTTTCGGGGCGCCTGGGTGGCTCAGTCAGTTAAGTGTCTGACTTTGGCTCAAGTCATGATCTTGTGGTTCACGGGTTCAAGCCCTGCATCGGGCTCTGTGCTGACAGCTCAGAGCCTGGAGCCTGCTTTGAATTCTGTTTCTTCTCTCTGCCTCTCCCGACTTGTGCTCTCTCTCTGTCTCTCAAAAATAAATAAATGTTTTTTTAAAAAAAGGCAGATCATTTTTCTACTAAAGGGACTGTCTGCATACCCCTAGTACAGCAAAGCCACAGTGCCACATGCTCCAAGGAAGGAAATGTGAAAAACAAGGTTCCCCTCCTCCCTCAGCCTCAAGTTCTCCCCCAAACTGAGCAACACTGGGGGAAGGCAAAGTCAATCACTGTCTTTCTTGATAAAGAGTCAATCTTGGTAAGTGGTACCAACATGCAGTCAGTCTCCCCACTGCATCATCAATGAAGGGGGGCAGGTGGCTCCCCCTAGAGTCCCCCAACAGAAGCACAGTAGTCATCTTTAGGGCTACCATCTCTTCCTTACCTACATGAATCTCACACATCTGTTATCACCAGTCCCTAACATTTCAACTCAAAAGGCATGTTTTACTATATATTTACCATCATTTGGATGCTCTCAGGCATCAATTTTAAATCAGATAGATCAGAGATCTCTCCTTCCCATCTACAAAAGTGAACTCAGTATCTTTTCCCTCAACTAGCTCTTCTCAGGTCACAGCTTTATACTCTTCAAGTTCTATAATATGTTTTAAAACTTTGGCAGGCTGCCTCACATTACTTATTTTTCAGAAATATCCTTGGGGCACCTGGGTGGCTCAGTTGAGTGTCAGACTCTTGACTTTGACTCAGGTCATGATCCCAGGGTCCTGTGATCCAGTGCTGCATCAGGCTCCACTCTCAGCATGGAGCCTGCCTGGGATTCTTCCTCTCTCTCCCTCTGCCCCTCCCCCCAGCTCGGGCTCTCTCTCTCTCTCCCTCTCAAAATAAATAAAATGGAAAAAAAAAAAAAACACAAACAAAAAAAAAGAAATATCCTGGCTAAGGGTGCCTGACTGGCTTAGTCAGGAGAGCTTGAGACTCTTGATCTCAAAGTTGTGAGTTCAAACCCTACACTGGGCATGGAGCCTACTTAAAAAAAATATCCCGGCTATTCTCAAATGTATCATGTTCAGTATATAATGTGGAATTATTCTACTACACTAAAAAAAAAAAAATCTCTCCTTGGATTTTGGTTGATGTCGTACAATTTAAATTTGCCCATTCATATAAGAAAATGTACACAATTTTGAAAAATATGAGCCTTTTTTTTTTTAACGTTTATTTATTTTTGAGACAGAGACAGAGCATGAACGGGGGAGGGGCAGAGAGAGAGGGAGACACAGAATCAGAAGCAGGCTCCAGGCTCTGAGCCATCAGCCCAGAGCCCGACGCGGTGCTCGAACTCACGGACCGTGAGATCGTGACCTGAGCTGAAGTCGGACGCTTAACCGACTGAGCCAGCCAGGCGCCCCGTTGAGCCTTTCAATCCAAGGTCAAGATTTCTCCATTTAATCAAGACTTCCCTGACATTTCAAAACATTTTTATACTTTGCTTCATGTAGGTACTCCAATTCTCTTTTTATATTTATTGCTAGGTAGCCAATTGTTTCAGGTTCCTATTCTAAATGGCATGTTTTCATCCTCATAATTACTAACTGAAATTGAAAAGCCATCAATTTATTTTCCTATACTCATTTTAAAACAGCCACCTTACTGAACTTTCTTTTTAATATTTTTTTTTAAGTTTATTTTTGCAGACAGAGAGAGAGAGGGAGAGAGCAAGCATGAGTGGGGGAGGGACAGAGAGAGAGGGAGACACAGAATCCGAAGCAGGCTCCAGGCTCTAAGCTGCCAGCATAGAGCCCGACACGGGGCTCGAACTCACGGACTGCGAGATCATGACCTGAGCTGAAGTCGGATGCTCAACCGACTGAGCCACCCAGGCGCCCCACTGAACTTTCTTAATATCTGTAATAGTTTGGAATGAATCGTCTTGAGCTTTGTATGTGTGTTGGGGGGGGGGGGGGGGAGGTATGTAATTATTTCATCCACAAATACTTAACAGTTTTTTTTTTCTCTTTTCTAAATGTGTTATACCTCTTCCCTCACTCTTTGATTACTGCACTCACTATACTCTAAAAGGTAAAATTACATTAGGGACAGGCTGCTCACTTGAATGCCAGGAAATTGGATACTGACTTTCAATTTGACATAAAGAAGGTCTTATTGTGTTTAAAACATATCAAAACAGTCTTACTTTACTATTTAAAAAAAAAATCCAGGGGTACCTGGATGGCTCAGTCAGTTGGGTGTCCGACTTCAGCTCAGGTCACGATCTCATGGTTTGTGGGTTCAAGCCCTGCATCAAACTCTGTGCTGACAGCTCAGAGACTGGAGCCTGCTTCAGATCGGATTCTGTGTCTCCCTCTCTCTCTGCCCCTCCCCACTCGTGCTCTGGCGCTTTCTCTCTCTCTCAAAAATAAACATGAAAAGAAAAAAAATTTAAAGAAATCCAGAACAAATGTTGAACTTTATCAAATTCTTTATTATCTATCATCTATGTATCATCATCTATCATTTTTTAGCATCTATCAGGACTGTATGGTATTTTTCCTTTGACTTACTAATATGGTAAAATTCATTAACAAATCCTTTAAACATCGAATTTACCTTGCATCTTTAGGATGAATTTCTTTGTTCTCAGAATGCATTATTATTTGAATGTATTGTTAATTTATTCTATTTTTGTTTTTTAGGAGTTTGCATATATAGTCACAAAGTTGGTCTATGATTTTCTTTTGCAATGCCACCTTTTCCAGTTTTTGTAATCAATGCAACAACGATGTCTTTATAAAAAGAGGTGGTAATGCTTCCCTCCTTTATAAATTCTCTTGGAGAGTTTATTTGAAAAATTATATGCTACTTGAAGTGACTTCAAGGCTCTATAAGAAATCTCCAACTGGACCACCCAAGTCTGATAGTTGACTTGTTTTTTGTTTATTTTTTGAGAAATAGGGGATGATGGGGCCCCTGGGTGGCTCAGTCAATCGTCCGACTGTTGGTTTCAGTTCAGGTCATGATCTCATGGTTCATGGGTTTGAGCTCTGCATCGGGCTCTGTGCTTACAGCTTGGAGCCTACTTGGGATTCTGTCTCCCTCTCTCTCTGCCCCTCCTCTGCTCACTCTCTCTCTCTCTCTCAAAAATAAATAAACACTAAAAAAAGAAATAGGGGATGGCAGGAAGTAGTGTGCAGGAATCTTTCTGAATATTTGAAACTTTAGCTATTGATCTTTTAGTTTTCTTTCTCTTTGTATTGAAGTTTTATACAGCCATATAGTCCTAGAAAATAATGTTCTGCATCCTAGCTTTGAAATATATTAGTTAAGTTTTACAAAAATACTTTTTAATAATATGATTATTCTATTTTTTGCATTCCTATTTCTTTACCTGTTCATTCCTCCTGACTTGATAAGGTTTGCTAATGGTTTATCTATATTATCAATTTTTTAAAAATTAGATTTATTAGTTTCCCCTTTTTTCTTTAACTCATTAATTTCCCCTTTTACAGTTATTGATTCCTTCTACTTCTCATATATACCTTCTAACTCTCTCAATTAAATGTTTAATTAAGACAGAAAATAAAGGGGCACCTGGGTGGCTCAGTCGGTTAAGCGTCCGACTTCAGCTCAGATCATGATCTTACAGTTCATGGGTTCAAGCCCTCCATCAGGCTCTATACTGACACCTCGGAGCCTGGTGCCTGCTTCTGATTCTGTACCTCCCTCTCTCTCTCTCTCTCTCTCTCTCTCTCTGCTCCTCCCCCAGTTGTGCTCTTTCTCTCTCTCAAAAAAAAAAAAAAAAAAAAAAAATTAAAAAAAAAAGAAAAGAAAACTATCCACAGTTTGGTATAAATCAATTGAAGACACTATCCCCCATTATCTTATCTGACCTTTTCAATCTTGATTTTTCAAAAATACAGTAAGATTTACTGTCACAGAATAAATGAAACCATGACTTAGATTTTATAATATATATGGATCATTTCATCAGGTTTTGACAATTCTATCATATTTCTGACAGGACGTTTCTTTTCCTTCTCCAGCTCCCAATCCCTCATTGTGGGAGCATGATGGAAATCTACCTGGCCCAGAGTAGGACCCTAGCAGTTTCCTGTCTGTGTGGGTCATTTTGTCACATGTGCTGACAACTCTTTCTCTATAAGAAGTCAATCTCCCAAGATGTTTTCTTTGCAATTAAGAAGATCGGAGCTCTGGCTCATGGTATAACTCAACATTTCAACTAGCTTTGCAAGTTTCTGATGTACAGTTCATATTTTATTATATGTAACTAGGCCACACTCTTATATTTTTACTGATAAATACATAGGGGAATAAGGAAAGCTTCAACTAATATATGTAGAAGTAACAGTACAATTAGAAAATTATCATATGACAACCATAATAATAGTAGTTGATTCAGGCAAAAATCACTAATGGAGGGGCACCTGGGTGGCTCAGTCAGTTAAGTGTCGGTCTCTTGATTTCTGCTCAGGTCATGATCTCACCGTTGTGGCACTGGGCTCCGTGTTGGGCTCCGAGCTGGCTGTGGAGACTGCTTAAGATTCTCTCTCCTTCTCCCTCTGCCCCTCCCCTACTCTCTTTCTCTCTTTCAAAAAAAAAAAAAAAAATCATTAACGGATACTAATACTAAGTGAATGAAAATTTGAGATTATTTAACATGGTCTCAAAATACTTCCCCCTAAGATACTAAGTGGAGGACCATGGTGGTCATACCTTAACCAAGTGATCAAAGTTAACATTACCAGCAATGCGACACACCAACATCATGCCTCTCATGACACATGGCACATTGAGGACACAGTATCATTTCTGTCGTATTCCTGTCAGAAATATACATGATTCGGGGTGCCTGGGTGGCTCAGTTGGTTAAGTGGCCAACTTCATTTCAAGTCATGATCTTGTGGTTTGTGAGTTCCAGCCCCATGCTGGGCTCTGTGCAGACAGCTCAGAGCCTGGATGGAGCCTGCTTCGGATTCTGTGTCTCCTCTCTCTGCCCCTTCCCTACTTATGCTCTGTCTCTCTCTCTCTCTCTCTCAAAAATAAATATTAAGAAAATCTTTAAAAAATACACATGATTTTTTTAAAGTTTATTTTGAGAGAGAGAGAGAGAGAGAGAGAGTGTGTGAGAGAGCAGGTGAGGGGCAAAGAGAGGGAGAGAGAGAGACAGAATCCCAGGCAGGCTCCACACTGTCAGTGCAGAGCCCAGTGCAGTGTTCAAACCCATGAACCATGAGATCATGACCAGAGCTGAAGTCAAGAGTTGGACACTTAACCAACTGAGCCACCCAGATGCCCCTACATGATTTTAATCATGAAGAAGAATCAGAAAAACTTAAATTGAAGAACACCTTATAAAAATAATTGGCCTGTACTCCTCAAAATGTCAAGGTCAAAAGAAGCAAAAAGCAACTGAGAAAATATTCCAATTTTAACATAGTCTAAAGAGACATGACAACTAAATGCAACATGTAATCGTGAATTTGAATCCTGAACCAGAAAAAAGAATTGCTATAAAGGACATTATTGGGACAACTTAAAAAAATCTAAATAAGGTCTGTAGATTATAATACTAACACCATAATAATAATAATAATAACAATAATAATAATACTATTTCAATGTTAACTTCACTGTTTTCAATAATTATATTATGGTCATATAAGGAAATACACATAGGGGTAAGGACCATCATGTATGCAACTACCAAATGGTTCAGAAAAAAAAAATTAAAATCTACATATATATACATATATAGCAAGAAAATGAAATTATTTACACATATAGGAAAATATTAACTACTGCAGAATCTGGGTGAAGGGTGTAATAAGACTTCTGTACTATTCTTGCAACTTTCTTAACTCTAAAATTATTTAAAAACAAAACAAAAATCCCTTATGTTTGTGGAAAGGTAAGCAAGATGGGGAGACCTGTGAGTCAAAGAAGGAGGTTAGCTGCTTTCCCAGGTTAAGTCAGGTTGGATGGGAGGGACAGAGGCTTCTCCTCTGCCCAGAATGAATCCATCAGATCTTCTAGGTTCCCTGAAAAAGACTCTTTGCAGAGTATCCTATATTTGCTGAGCCTCAGGGCAGGTAGACCCTGAAGAGACTCTTTCAAGCTACCTTATTCAGGTCTCTGCAAGCAAAGGTCAGTCTCCAAAGGCTAATAAGAGATTTTGACCAGGGGGCTCTGGACCCCTCCGAATATCTACAAAGAGCCATCCTCAACTTGTTAACTTCATTAATGGGACCTTTATTTCACATCTACTCCAAACCCGTAGGGTCCATTTCACTGTGCATATTTTTGGCTTCCGGAGAGACTTAACAGAAAACAGGCAATCTCAAATGGCCAAGCCAGGGCTATAGATGAGAAACCAAAGAGTTTTGTTTTTGTTTTTTTTAATTTTTAAAACAATATTTTAGGGGCGCCCGGGTGGCTCAGTTGGTTGAGCATCCAACTTTGGCCCAGGTCATGATCTCACAGTTCGTGAGTTCGAGCCCCGCGTCAGGGTCTGTGCTGACAGCTCAGAGCCTGGAGCCTGCTTCACATTCTGTGTCTCCCTCTCTCTCTGCCCCATCCCCTCATGCTCTGTCTCTCTGTCTTAAAAATAAATAAAAGATTAAAAAAAATTTTTTTACTATTTTATTTATTTTGAGAGAGAGAGAGAGACAGAGCTTGAGCGGGGGAAGGGCTGAGGGAGATGGAGACACAGAATCCAAAGCAGGCTCCAGGCTCTGAGCTATCAGCACACAGCCCAACGCGGGGCTTGAACGCACAAACTGCGAGATCATGACCTGAGCCGAAGTAGGACTGAACCACCCAGGCGTCCCTTGGTTTCAGAGTTTTGGACAAAACTTCCCATGGTATGAATGTTTTGCCTTCAGATTATTTCTATGATTCTATTTAAGTCAAGTTCAAAAATAGGCAAAATTAATCCATGATATTAGACCCAGCAGTGGCAATGGGTACTGATTGATACAAAAGGCTTCAGGGTGCGAGAGATGATGTCTATATTGATCTTGGTTGAATTTACATGATTTTCCTCAATGTAGAAATTCACTGAGCTATACCCTTAGGATAAGCATACTTCACTGTATGTATGTTATACCTCAAGTTTTAAAAAAGCCTATTTAATTATCTGGAAAAATGTCTGCGGTACAAATGAAATGAAATAATTTGTATTCAAACTTAAAAAACCTTCACACATAGCTACATACTGCCTCTTTCTTCCTACCCCCCAGGTATGAGTGTTCCCCCTCCTCTTTTTTTTAAGTAGGCTCCATGCCAATGCGGGGCCTGAACTCACCACCCTGAGATTAGGACCTGAACTGAAACCAAGAGTCGGACGCTTAACGGACTGAGCCACCCAGATGCCCTGAATGTTCTAATTAGGGTTCAAAACAGACAACATTAATCAGTAACGTTGGAAGCTGGGAGAATGGTTTCCCCTTGGCAGAGTGTAACAGGGAAAGGGTATTATGGAAGCTTTCAGGGTGCTACAACATTGTTTTCTGACCTGAGTACATTACCCCAGGGCTTTCCCTTTGTGGTAATTCATTGAGCTGTATATTTATGTATATTTCTGTATGTATCTTATATCTCAGTAAAACGTTTAAAAAAAAAGATGGGGTGCCTGGGTGGCATCTGATTGAGCATCTGATTCCTGACTTTGGCTTAGGTCATGATCCCAGAGTCATGGGATCCAGCCCCAGGTCAGGCTCTGGGCTGAGAGTTGAGCCTGCTTAAGATTCTCTCTCTCCCACACCTCTCTCTCTCTTCCCCTTTGCCCCTCTCCCTTGCTGGAGTGTGTATGCTCTCTCGCTCTCTCAAATAAAATAAGATAAAATAAAATAAAAACATTAAAAAAAAATTATTTGCTCCCCAACCTGGCACTAAATACAGTGTAGGTGTCAAAGGAAAATAGCACAAGAAAAAGAAAACGCCCTAACTCCTTATCTAAGCTCATGACTTCTGCATCAAAACAACTACCTGTCTTTGATTCTGTGCAATTGAAAACAGAGACTATCTGCTCTAAAAACTAAAGCCTGGTGTGCATGGCTTCTGACAGATATTTAACTGCCTTACCTTTCAGCTTCCTTTGCTTCAGAAAATGTTACAGTTATTGTGCTTTGTCTGAGGACTACATGAGAATTGGATATAATATTTTAAAAAACAAAATACTGTTTTGGCATTTTACCCCTTCATTAAGCTAATGGTCAAAATCTTATATCCGTTTTATTTGTAATCTTGTCTTGGCCCATCTTTTTTTTTTTTTTTTTTTTTTTTTTTTTTTTTTTTTTAAATTTTTTTTTTTCAACATTTTTAATTTATTTTTGGGACAGAGAGAGACAGAGCATGAACGGGGGAGGGGCAGAGAGAGAGAGGGAGACACAGAATCGGAAACAGGCTCCAGGCTCTGAGCCATCAGCCCAGAGCCCGACGCGGGGCTCGAACTCGCGGACCGGGAGATCGTGACCTGGCTGAAGTCGGACGCTTAACCGACTGCGCCACCCAGGCGCCCCTCTTGGCCCATCTTAATTAGCATTAGTTTGACTTTAATTTCAATGAAGAGCAGTTTCTAAAAGTAGCTCCAAGTTTTGATTTTGTGGTTTTATCTTTACTGAATTATTCTGCCAGGATATTATAAGGAACAGATTCAAGGAGGTCAAATGTGTCATGCCTAAAAAATACAGAACAAGGCAAGAAGATTCTTAGAACACAGTAACTTCCAGATCCAGTTTCTTTTCCTTATATTATTTATTTATTTATTTTTCTTTTTTCCCCAACCTTACTGAGGTATGGGACATAAAATATTGTAGAAGTTTACATATTTTTTTTCAACGTTTTTATTTATTTTTGGGACAGAGAGAGACAGAGCATGAACAGGGGAGGGGCAGAGAGAGAGGGAGACACAGAATCGGAAACAGGCTCCAGGCTCTGAGCCATCAGCCCAGAGCCTGACGCGGGGCTCGAACTCACGGACCGCGAGATCGTGACCTGGCTGAAGTCGGACGCTTAACCGACTGCGCCACCCAGGCGCCCCAATGTAGAAGTTTAAAGTGTACAATGCCATGACTTGATATATGTATATATTGCAAAATAATTGCCACAATAGTGTTAACACTTCCATAACCTCACATAATTACTTTTTTTTTTTGGTATGTGTGTGTTAACAACATTTTTAAGTTAAGCCTAGATAAAAGTATTTTCCAAACACTCTCAAAGTTTGTTCCTTTGGCAAAATCTTTTACAAGATCAGTTTAGATACTTACTCAGTAAATTCTTTGTTTTTTAACCACAGGCAAAGACACATCCATCCTAGCTGCCATGGAGTCAGAATAGATTTCCAGAAACCAGACTCATTCTTGGGATGCTGTCACAGACGGATACATCATTACTGTTGCCAGAAAGGACCTTAAAGGAAACATTTAAAGAAATATGCACTAAATGCTTGGCAAAAGCAATAGAAGACACATCTTTAATAACATATTACTTTAGATAAGTTTAACACCTGGTCCTTTGAAATCACTTTCTTTAACGCTGGGACAATAAAAAGGGGAAGGAGGTTTCAGAGTTTTTGATGTGGGCTTTTGGGAGAGGCTGAACTGAACTGACTGCTCATCAGCTGGAGAGTGTCACAGGGGTGAAGTGTGCTCCCATTATGCAGGACTGCAGACTCAAATCCTTAACTCTCCCATCCCCAACCTCTAAATTTCCCAATCCTTCTTAACACCCATTAAGCTTCCTAATCACAGACATATATGGCGCCCCAATCTACAACAAAGGATCTTGTAGTCACTGATATTCCCGGATGTCCAAAAATGACCATCAGAGACCGCTAGCCAGTGACTACAAAGCTCACTGATCCATTCTGATTGCCCAACAGAGAATTACACAGATCACCAATCACGAACCCACACTGATCTCCAATGATACCCCAATGACTGAATATCAATCGCTGACTCCGACAGACCCACCTCCCCCCCACAATTACTGACAGTCCCATTCGCTGACCCCCACTGATCCGTATGTTCTCCATTCCTTGATTTACAAAAGTTCAATCACTAATACCCTCAGATTCCTCCCATCGATGATCTAAAGGAAGTGTCAATCACTGATGGCCGAAAGCATTTCTCTAAACCTTGGTCCCCATTAATTAACCCTTCTCATCAGTTAACCTCAAAGTTTCCACAATCATCACTTCCAGGTACCCAAACAGAACTCAGAACCTCCAATCACGGACCCTCTCAGGCTTCCGATCATTGCGCTCTAATGCTGTTCAAATAAATGTTTTTGAAGCACCCACTTGGCTCCAGACCCCTAAAGACCACTGTAAACTGATCCCCACTCACTGTGCCAATCAAGAAATCGAGAACCCTCCTTTATTGATTCCCACATACTTCTAATCCATCTTCACAGACACTGCCACTGACTCCCACAAACCTCCTCCCGCCCCACAGACCCCCACGAGGTTCACAAGTCCAATCACTTAACCTCTTCAGTACGCTCGTCACTGACCCTTACGGGCACCCATGACTGACCCATAAGGGCCACCGTAGTCGTCCGATCACTATCCTACAGAAGTCTTTAATTTTGACTGTTTCTCATACTGACCTTTCCCATTTTTCCTGTATCCGCGCCCATAACCCGACATTGATCTTCGTACCACGCCGCCTCACCGCAGTATAATCTCTTCCCATCCCGAGTGGCCAGTGCGCAGACTCAGTCGCGACTCTGAGGCTGTCGGCCTCCACCTGGCAACCTTCCAAGCGAACAGGATTCTGGGTTTCTGAACTTTAACAGAAGGCCTGATGGCCGCTCCCTCTTGACACCTTGTTGGAGGCAGCCATGTTTAAATCTGTGCCGTACAGTAGTGATTAGGCCCTTTGTTAGACCAGAGGGTTAAGCTGTTTTAGGGCTGGGAGAAACAAGTGCTCCTGGGGCTGCAAACACAGACGTCCCGGCTGCTTTTAGCATCTCAGAAGCCCAAACCGGCTGTGACCAATATGGAGGCGACCTAACCTCCAAGCTGAGCTTTCTTTGTCTCCAGCAGGGCAGGCGCTGAGGTAAGATGGCCTCGTACATTTATACCATTTCTTACAAGTAATGGGCGGGGCCGCCTTATAGGAGGAGCTCCCCCCAAAAAGGTGAAACTTCTCTTCGAACGGCTCTTGGAGTTGGAGAGCAGCTAAGACGCTCTTCCCTTGGGGACACTGAGGCCACCGGAGGAAGGGTCGAGAACTCCGGTGAGGGCGGAGCCATGGGAGAGGGCGAGTAAGAAGCTATTGGCTCTTACCAAAAGAAAATGTTGGAAGCAGGGACTTTTTTTTCTTTCTTTTTTTTTTTTTTTTTTAGGATTTCAACTATTTTAAATAAATGATAATTAAGAATTTTAGCACTCTATGTTTTTGCTGCTGATATGAGAGATCCCATAGGAAATAAAAAAAAAATTTAGAGAGACATAATTCCCTGCCTTGTGTTAATGCTGGGCCAGATATACAGGGACTTTGTCTTAAGTAGTGTTACAAAATAAAAATTCAGGTGAGTAAATTTGAACATCTAGTTGAGTTTATTGAACGATTCATGAATCAGGCCACATCCCATCTAGCAAGTCAAAAGGAGCTCCCCGAAGTTGTACAAAATGGAAAGCTTTTATAGGAAGATGGGGCGGTGTGGGAAAGGGGCAAGAAAGTTATTAGCAAAAGAAAGGATTGTTCCAGGCAAGGTCACCTTCCTTTAGGTGGAAGAGCAGGGAGTCTTTTTAGGTGGATAACTGACCCATATGGATCACCAGGTTTGTCACTGAACACAAAGGGCACCTAGCTTGGGTGCATCAGCCAAACGATTGACCCATGTCTTTTGGTTTGAGCAAATGGATTTTACTATTTGCAGGTAGTACAGAGACAGAGATAGTCCACAAAGTTCTGTCTCTAACACAAACTTCAGGACCAATTTATACTGCTAGCGGGCAACCTTTTGGTAGGCTATTCTTGCAATTAAGAAGTAGTCACAGGAACTGAGAAAACCTTTATAAAAATTGTTCAAGCATAACTTAACAGGGGTTTGCTTAACTCTCAATTTCCCAGGAACATTTATGATTTTTTTTGTTCCCAGACATCTGCTCAATTGAATAACTTTGGTGGGTTTCCAGGAACAGGGAAGTTCTCAAGGACTCATAAAGCTGAAAAACAAACATGCTGAGAAACAGGATAGTTTATTTAATTTCTCACTGTGGTCCCTGATGAGCTAATCCCTAACTAACATAATTTCATTTTAGGGGGATGGAGAGGGCCCAAGTAACAGTTTACCTCATTGGTTCTAATCAGAAAATTCCTGATATACTGGTTAATGATGAAGTTTTGGGGTGATGGTGGGGTCTGGACCCGAGGGCCAAGAAAGAATTCTTGAAGACATCTTTGGTGCAAAAAGGTGATTTTATTAAAGCATGGGACAGGACCCATGGGCACGAAGAGCTGTACAGGGGTTGTGACAAGTAACTCTATATACCCTCAGGTTGGGAGGAGGTCAGGGATAGAGTATGTCTTTAAGGGATTTTGGAAGCAAGGTTTCCAGGACCTTGAGGGGCTAACTGTTGCTAGGGAAACACCATTTATCACTGTTTAATAAAACCTAAGTGATGAGACCCTTCAGATGCATATCGGGGACCATAAACTTGGAGCATGATTGCCAGCATATATCCTGGGTCAGTTGAGATAAAGGAAGTGGACAATGTTAAGCCGGGATCTCTTTTGCCCCCAGAAAAGAGTCGTCCTTGAGGCAGCTGAGCTCGTAGAGGGAGGTCACTCTGCCTGTTTCAAGGACTTGTCAATGGGCTGTAGGCAGAAAGGGAATTTAATTTTTCATTCGCCTTAGTTTCCCCCATTACCATGGCAAGCACTTAAACCCCTTCCTTTGTTCTTGGGTGAACCAGGAGTGTCCAAGGAATATTTCCTTTGTTCTTGGGTAAACCAGGAGTGTCCAAGGAATATCATATCACACAGATCCCACCTGGGGTGGGGGTGGGGGTGCTAGCTTGTACTTTATCCTTCAGCCTGCCTCATGCTCCTTCATCAATTAAGACTTACGTTTCTACGGGAGGTTGAAACTACAGTTAAGTTAGGTAGTATTAAGCCCTGGTTTGGAGGCTTAGATAAATGACACGATTTGGGGCTTGTGGTTTTCTTTCTAACAGTGGCCTGCCCCGGATGCTGACCTGAGACAAGGATGTGAGTGTGGGCAGTTTTTTTGGCAGGTAGGGTCTAGGGAAGTGACCAAGGAGGAGTGGAACCCAATACAGAGTGTATCAAGGAGGGGATTATCCCTGTGAACAATGGGAGCTCAGTGCTGTGGGGAACTCTGGAAGACAGTGTAGATACAAGTTTTCTCGTTCAAGGGCCACTGAAGCTGAGATATTTGTACATCATTTCTCATTCCTCGTTTTTGGGTGCTACTACAAGGGCCTTAAAACTCTAGCACTTCTAGCCTGTCTCATGGGCAAGGTCTCAGGCAGAGTCTGTAGGAACTGTATGCAGAGTGTGTAGGCAGAGTTTCTGTTAGGCCCCATTTACTAATCATCTTCTTCTTCTTCTTATGTTTATTTATTTACTTTGAGAGAGAGAGAGTGCAAGCAAGAGAGAGAGAATCCAAGCAGGCTCTGCACTGCCAGTGCAGAGACTGATGTGGGATTTGAACTCACGAACTGCAGGATCATGACTTGAGCTGAAGTCAGACACTTAACAGACTAAGCCACCCAGGTACCTCTTCTTTTCTTTTTAATGTTTATTTATTTATTTATTTTGAGAGAGAGAGAGAGAGAGAGAGAGAGAGAGAGAGAGAGAACACCAAGCAGAGAGAGAGGAGAGAGAATCCCAACAGACCCTGTGCTGTCAGCATGGAACCCAATCTCAGATTATGACCTGAGCTGAAATCTAGAATCAGACTGGTTAGCCGACTGAGCCACCCAGGCACCCCTGTTTACTCAGGTTCTATATTTTGCCTGTGAATAAGCCAAAGAGGCTATGTTCCCACTTCAAGGGGGAAGCAAGAAAGCTAATCATTTTCTGGGTTTTGTCCTGTGCCCCAAACACCTGATGATATCCAATAAGAGCCAGACGTGTTCCAGGACATAGCTTCAAACAAACCTCTGCTGACCCTGGCATCAACACCCCCTACCGTTGGTGATTTACAGAATAACACCTATTGTTCATCAAACTCTTGCTTTGATTGGACCCTACCCTGGATTCCTGAAAGAAACTGAGTACTCTAAACCCCTTTCCAATGTAAACACTTAACCACAAGTGATGATGAGACTCATTCTCTTTTCCTTCCTGAGTCTCCCAGACGCTCTGTCTGCTATTCTCTGTTTGTCACTCACACTTTTCAGTAAACTCTGTCTTCACTTTCTCCAGCTCTCATTAGATTTCTCTCCTGCATAAAGCCAAGGACCCTCTTGGCTGGTCCTGTGGAACCGTCCTGAGTCCTCAGACCCAGCCTGCCTGCATCATACTGACAGCATTCATTTCATAGCACCCAAAGCAGTGCTCTACATATCATAGACATTGGAATCTTTAGGAATGGTTACCTTGTCTTATGAAAATAGCTTTTTAAAAAAACATAATTCCAATTGGTCATGATACTAACTGGTGTAACAGCTGACCCCCAAAATGGCTACCTGTTGCCATTAACACCTTTGTGTAGTCCCCTTCCACATTGGACCAGAGCTGGTCTAGGAGGCTAATAAAATACAGTAGAAGTGATGGCACACCACTGCTAAGATTAAGTTATAAATGATACCTCTTCTGTCTTCAAGGTGTGGTCACTCGCTCTCTCTCTGTCTCTCTCTCTTGCTCTCTCTCAAATAATTTACTCTGGGAGAAGTTAGTTGTCATGTCATGAGGACGCTGACACAGCCTATGTAGAGGCCCATGTAGCAAGGAACTGAAATCTGCCAACAGCCAGGGAGGAACTGATACCCTCCCCATCCAAGTGGGTCATCTTGGGAGCAGATCCTGCAGCCCTGGTCAAACCTTGACATGCTGCAGGCCTTGCCAATAACAGATTGACTGCAACTGCATGAGAGACTCAGCACTCTAACCAGCAGCTCCCGTATTGTTGACTTTCAGAAACTGTGTGAGATACTAAATGCTTGTTTTAAGCTGTTGAGTTTGGGAGTAATTTGTTATACAGCAATAGATAACTGATGCTGTGGTAAAAATACTATAATTGATGTCTTTGGATTTCTTAAAGACGTCCTTAAACTTGTGAGATTTTTCTTTCAGATCAGAGAGGATTATTAGCATTTTCCTCTTGTCCTGCATGATGGAGCAATCATTGCTCTGCTGGAGCCAAGTTAGTGGAAGAAAGACTCTTGGAATAAGATTGCAAATTTAGATACAAAACTATTTCATGTCCTACAGGGCAATAAAAACCAAACCTTTAAGGTTATCTTTTCTGTAAAAAATCAATTTGCATCTGTAATAGACTAATAGATGAAATGCATCAATTTTTTGCAAGTGAATACCTAGCTATGCATATGCATAGTCTGAGTCCTAATTAGTAAAAAGCCAATTACACCTGTATTCCACTAGAGTAGTAAGATCCCAAACTGGTGCAATTTTATTTTATTTTTTAATTTTTTAAAACATTTTTATTTATTTTTGAGAGAGAGACAGAACATGAGTGGGGGATGGGCAGAGAGAGAGGGAGACACAGAATCCGAAGCAGGCTCCAGGCCCTGAGCTGTCAGCACAAAGCCCAACATGGGGCTCAAACCCACCAACTGTGAGATCATGACGTGAGCCAAAGTCAGACGCTTAACCTACTGAGCCACCCAGGCACCCTCAAACTGTGCAATTTTAATCCCCAGGGTACATTTGGCAATGTCTGGAGACAGTTTTGGTTGTCACCATCTGGGGGGATGGGAGGGGAAGGATGGGCAGAATGCAACTGGCACATTGGTGGGTAAAAGCCAGGGATGGATGCCCCCAACCATTCTACAATGCAGAAGACAACCTTCCACAACAAAGGATTATCTGGCCAAAAATGTGAACAGTGCTGAATTTAGAAAACCTTCACTAGAATGGCTTATTAGACCTTGGGTCAACTTTTATTTAAAAAAACATTTTTTTTTTAATGTTTATTTTTTAGAGAGAGACAGCGTGAGCGAGCACGAGTGGGGGAGGGGCAGAGAGAGATGGGGACACAGAATCCAATGCAGGCTCCAGGCTCTGAGCTGTTAGCACAGAACCTGGCATGGGACTCCAACTCACCAGCAGTGAGATCATGACCTGAGCTGAATTCGGACGCTTAACTGATGGAGCCAGCCAGGTGTCCCAACCTTGGGTGGGTTTTTGGACCATGCTCTGGTATGACTTTGAAGAGTCACACAGGATGACTTAGTAATGTTTCCTTATTTCCTAGTTTTTTAAAATAACTTTTCTTAATGCAAAATTGGCAAAATACTGAGAACTTAAATCTGGATAATGAGTACATAGTGATTAATCTTTTTTCTCTGTTTTTGTAAATATTTTTGTGAAAAAAAGAAAAAACTGTAAATTCTTATCTTTAGCTTATGGTCAGTGCCATGTATGAGGGACCATGACTGAAGATCATGTTTAGATATAATGTTTAAATCTAAAGATGTTCTTCTTTTACAACTTGGCCCCTATACTCTGCCTTTCTCTTAAGTCCAGTGCTTCTGAATTCTAGCTAAATCTTAAAGTCACTCAGAAACTTAAAAAATACCAATGATTGGGATCCATTCCCAGCAATCCTCATTTGCTTTTCCTGAGGCAAAGTTCTATTTTTCTTTCTTTTCAAGTTTACTAGATGTGGGAAATTATGGACTCACAACCTAAATCAATTAAGGAACCTCAAATTTGATTTGAGTTGGGCTGGCTAATACCTGGCAAGATGAAGGAGAGTCCACACTGCAGGTGGGCATACCAACCTTATGCTTCTGCCTCCACAAGTAACTTTTTAGGGATAATGACCAGCAAGCTGTCATAGATAACAAGTCATGCAAGGGAAAAGAACCACATGAACGAGACCTAGCAGAAAGAGTAGAGGGGTGCCTGGGTGGCTCAGTCGGTTAAGCATCTGAATTCAGCTCAGGTCATGATCTCATGGTCCGTGGGTTCAAACCTGTATTGGGCTGTGTGCTGACAGCTCAGAGCCTGGAGTCTGCTTTGGATTCTGTGTATCCCTCTCTCTGCACGTCCCCTGCTCATGCTCTGTCTCTCTCTCTCTCTCAAAAATGAATAAACATTAAAAAAAAAAACAACCCAGTAGACAGTATGGTTGACCCTTGAACAGCGTATGTTTGACTGCATGGTCCACTGATCTGTGGATTTTTTTTCCGATAAACACAGTGAAGTACTGCAAATGTATTTTCTCTTCATTATAATTGTCTTAATAACATTTTCTTTTCTCTAGCTTACTTTATTCTAAAAATATAGTATATAATACATATACAAAATATGTGTTGTTTGACTGTTTATGTTATTGTTAAGGCTTTCAGTCAATGGTATACCATTAGTAATTAAGTTTTGGGGAATTAAGTTATATCCAGATTTTCAACTCTGATTGGGGGGTCAGCACCCCTAACACCCCATATTGTTCAAGGGTCAACTGTGTAAGCAGATCCGTCTAAACAGAGTAGTTTTGGACTGTCGATGTTGCTTTAGTTTAGCATGAGACAGATTGTGAGCAGGGGAGGGGCAGAAAGAGGGAGACACAGAATCCAGAGCAGGCTCCAGGCTCTGAGCTGTCAGCACAGAGATCAACACCAGGCTTGAACTCACAAACCATAAGATCATGACCTGAGCCAAGTTGGATGCTTAACCAACTGAGCCATGTAGATATCACCATAAGAGAAGATTTGATGAAAGTAAAAAACAAAACCATAGAACCTTCCAGAGAAAAAAAAGGGCTTTCAAAGGAGCAACCATTCCACCAAGAAAAAGCAAAGAGATAAGCAATTGGATATCATTTTAAAGTGAAAGAAAAATAGAATGCAGGTAACATCACTAGACAACAGGAATGAAAAGGCCAAGAGCTAAGAATGAATGATCCCATTGTATGTAAGGCATAGTGAAACCAAAAGTTATTTTGTACAAAGAAAATATCAACAGAGAAATTTATAACAATAGCATATATCCCAGAAGAAACATATATGTTGATGAGAAAAAATGATTTCAATGATAACAGAATTCTATGAATTTCATTTTGATTTTGTTTCTTCCTAGGACTTACACAAAATAAACATGCATCAGGATCCTCAAAGACAAGAAAAGATTGAGAAAACGTGGAAGGTGGCAAAGGCTAAGGAGAAATAACAACTGAATGTAAAGCAGATCCTGGATCAGAAAAAAAGACATTAGTGGGAAAATGGCAGAATTTCCATTAAGATCTGCAGCTCAGTTTATAATGTTGTACCACCGTGAAGTTCCTGTTCTCAAAATATCTACAATTAGTTATGTGGTTCCCTTTAGAGCAAGAGGGCTTGTGAGATGTTATGAAGACTGTACATGGCCTATTGTTGTACCTCTTCTATAATATGAAAGTGAGTTGACAGTGAGTATTCTTGTTATGTTTATATTCTTTGTTTTTGTTTTGTTTTGCTTTATTTATTTATTTATTCATTCATTCATTCATTCATTCATTCATTCATTCATATCTCTGGCAGACTCCTTCAGGGACAATCACATTCACACATTCAATGAAGACTTGAGACAAGGATCCTACCGCACATCCTAGGCTCCCCTTGCCACCTCTTCAGACTGGTATGGAGAGAATGTGGCTGGTAGGTTGGGGGCAGGGATATGAAGGTCCAAGTCCCTAAGTGATAGTGTCTATTGTAAATAGACACTCATAGGTATTGTGAGACCAGTACCTCCTTCAGACATTGAAAAAGGACCCCAATCCTGGCCTCAAACTCCAGGGGTTACCGACTCTTTGAGCACAGTCCTAGAAATAGTGAAACCACCCCACCTCTTTTAGCTGTACTTGGGACTGGTCATGGAGAGTGCCATCTCCTGACTTGGGCACCTTGGTGGGCCAGCACCTCCACAGGGCCAATTCTAAAACTTCTACCGAGGGGGGCCATGCCTCTTAGAGCACTTTCCTGGAAATGCTGCACCTGCCCTGTCTTATATCACCAATTCCTTACCCCAATTCCTTTCAGATAACTGGACCTGGCTCTTGAGGGTGCTATCTCCTGAGTTGGATGTAAATATGGGTGGGCTAGCGGGCACCTTACTTCTTCCACAGGAGCAAATCTTCCAAGAGGCCTTCCTGGAGCCAGGGCTCTTTCCAAAGTAGTTGTCCTCCTGGGAGAGTCTTGCCCCTTGTGACAGGGACTGGCTGGACTTTCCTTTAAAAGATAGGTCAGGGGCGCCTGGGTGGCGCAGTCGGTTAGGCGTCCGACTTCAGCCAGGTCACGATCTCGCGGTCTGTGAGTTCGAGCCCCGCGTCGGGCTCTGGGCTGATGGCTCAGAGCCTGGAGCCTGTTTCCGATTCTGTGTCTCCCTCTCTCTCTGCCCCTCCCCCGTTCATGCTCTGTCTCTCTCTGTCCCAAAAATAAAATAAAAAAAAAAAATAAAAAAAAAAATAAATAAAAGATAGGTCAGCTATCTGGTGCCATTCTCCCTTTGCCCTGAATGTACGAACTAATGGAGGGGGCCACAGGAGGCCTTGGTCTGAATTCCTTGAGAACCTCTCCAAACAGGAAGGCATAGTTCTGTGAACTTAAAAGGCAGTTCCAGAAAAATAGAGTGTTTGTCTTCCTGGAAGAAAGAAGATGCTCCAGGTGCTTTCTGGTTTTCCAAGAGTTCTCTGGTTTTTATCACAGACATGCCTTTTCCTTCCCCAGGCACACTCTGCCAGATAAGATTCTCAGGCCTTACCTTTCCCCAGAGTACAAGGTGCTGTCTATCACTAAGGGTTCCTGATGGAAGACCCTACATAGTGTCCCTCTCCCACTTGCCTATTATCAACCTCTTCACTTAAAAAAATCCTCCTCAGCTTTCTGCCTGTACAAGAGTTTTCTTCCTCTTGGAGAGAAGTGGGAAAGCCATGATATTGGACAGTATTTAGTGGAGGAAGAATTGAAGACTATATGGAACCAGTTGAGAATTTATCCTCCATCTTCTCCAGTGACCTGGTTTCAAAAATTAGGCAAGGTAGGACCTGCTTTTCTCAGGTGTGATATGACCAGGATTTTGCTTTGCCAAGTCCCATTGATGGCTTTTGATGGTTAGTTTGGATTAAGAGGCAGGGCTTTATGGAGACAAGATAGTTAAAATTGTAGTGAGGACAAAGTATGAGTTGAAGTTTCCCCACCTGAGTTGGTTTCTGGGCAATGACAGCCTGATGTGCTTCATGGAAAGATACAGTATGGATAGCTTGCCTAACAGCCTGATGTCCACACTTTGATTCTAGCTGAGATGGACTCCTAGCTGAGATCTATACCGCTATTGGACATATGGGCTACTAACTTCAAAAAATTGTGTCAGGGGTTGTGCGCCCTGACAATGGTGGTTGGGGATGAAGTGGTTATAACCACTGTGAAAAGGAACACTATGGGAAAGAAATGTTTTCTTCCTGGCTCTGTGGCTTTTGCAAAGAGTTACCTGAAAGGCTTTCCAGGTTCTGCCCCTTCCCTGTGTTGGAGCTTCCATTATGGCATCACTCCACCTCTATGTTTGTAAAAAATCATCATACACTTAAAGGAGTAGCAGTGTGCTTTGTTTGAGTGAATTATATTTGAATGAAATTCTGAGTGAAAGACAGTTTACTGATACAGGGGAAGTACAAATATAAAGTCAGTCATAAGTGAAAGACACAGAAAAGCAGTGGTCAACTGGACAGGAAATGGAATCTCTTTTATGAGTTTAAAAACAAGAAAATAAACCAAGGAAATGAGAAAAAGATACTCACAACTGAAAACAACGAAAGAAATGGCCTGAGCAGACAGGTTTAAGAACAAGTGGACATAGGAGAAGGAAAAGTGAACTCCCTGGAATATAACATGGACTATAGAGGAGGAGAGAAAGGGCAATAATGCTTCCCATAGGTCTTCCAGAATCCAGGCTCTTTCTTCAGTGGCTATCCTCCTGACATATTCTTGACCTCAGTGTCAGGAACAGCCAGCCTCCCTTTGACAAAGCTGGCAAGTCCTGTGGAGCTCCTGTCCCTCTGCCTTGTATCTGTAGCCTCAGAGGAGGGCTTCGTCTGAATTCCTGTAGTCTGGGGCATCTAGTCTCCTGATACCTTTCTTATTCTCTAGTCCCAAGACCAGTGCCCCTGGAAACAATAGCTTGGCCTACCTGAAGGCTGAGGTCCAGAGAAGGGAGTGGGATTTGCCTACCCAGTGGGTTTCCCAATCCCTATGTGGCCACCTAGTGTGGCCACATTTATTTAGCAAGTCTTTCATGGCCCTTTGTCTTTACAAGGATTTTTCCTCCTCCTGGAGGGAAAGTCTCGAACTGTGATGGGAGACAGTATTTTGTGGAGGAAGAAAAGTAGGCCTGGTTGGTACCTTTGATGTCCTCTCCAGACCCCTGTTGACAGACTGGGCCTGGTTGGAGCCACTTGTTTCAGTCAGGAATACAGTCCAGTGTGGCGGTTGGCTGTGTCTGGGGGTGCAGTGTTTGGGGTGAGAGACAGTGGTTTTTGAAGAGAGAAAGAATCCAACACCATACAAAGAATGACGTATGTTTGGAGATTGGCCTGCCT
The DNA here is from genome assembly GCF_028749965.1 of Puma concolor. Taxonomy (NCBI): domain Eukaryota; kingdom Metazoa; phylum Chordata; class Mammalia; order Carnivora; family Felidae; genus Puma; species Puma concolor. The sequence continues at coordinate 46,036,900 of NC_141681.1, forward strand.
GACTTTGTTTTGGGTCAAGACACTATGTGTGAGTCTTAGAGCTGACTCTGGTTCAGGAGAGCTTGAGGGTAAGGTGCCTAGAGTGTGGACTTGGATCGTGGCTGTCTCTGAGTCTCAGTTCAGGCATACACCACTAGAGGCCACCACTGACTGGAATCCTGCATGTCGGGACATCAGCACCTCCATGGTGCTGATACCCACAAAAGGCTTCTAGCAGTTCTCTAGAGAACCCTGAGGAAAAAGAAGCAGTTTCTTCTAGTCCCCAGTGATTTTTCACTCATAGTTTCCTCAGAGACTTTCTGGGTTCCATCCCCTCCAGTGTTTGAGGTTCTGGTGACAGCAGCAAACCACCTCCAAGGACATCTGCCAAATGTTGTCAGACACCAAATGGAAAGGCAGTGCATTTTGTTTGATGTGAATTATGCTCAAAGACAGTTCCTTGGTAGGGGCAGGGGAGGTAGGGACATAGATTCAGTCACAGAAGAGAAATGCTCAGGCTGGACAGGAAATGAAATCTCTTCTAGGAGTTTAAAAACAACACAAAAACCAGGAGAAAAGAAAAAAAAAGTTTTGCCCATGACATACAAAAAATGTAAGTGATGACCTCAGCAGAATAGTTTCAGAAGGAAAAATGAACCCACTGGAATACTAACACGTCCCCTATAGGAGGAGGAGAGAATAATGGAAATTGCTGAGGAGCAAACACAGGCACAGAGAACAGAAAGATCAAGTTGAATAGGTGTAGAATTGGGATCCAGCAAGGGAAGATGGAGGAAGAAAGTGTATGTCTGAGGCAGTATTTGGATACTGCAAGACTGACAGTGACCCCAAGCCATGCGTGGGCAGCAAGAAGAAGCCCCGGAAGGCTCACAATCAAGAATTTCATATACAGGACCACAAGAAGAAACATGGCTGGTGCCAACCCCAAATCAGACAAGATTGCAGTGGGTGGGGAAAAAAAAGAAAAGAAAAAAAAAAAAGAAAAAAGCACATTCCAAGTAGCAACGCTCCTCTGGAAAACGCCCCTCCCACCTCCACTTCTACTCCCCCAAACTCAAACAGGGACCGGCTTCCCAGTAAGGAGTGGAAGCCAGAAGATGAAATGCTGGAAGTGGATCAGTGGTAAATTTGCCATCAAGTCAGCCACGGAGTGGATCATACCCTCCTAATGTGACTTGCCTCCTGTGGATCATGGCACAATGGTTAGGTGAGATATATGAATTTTGGGAAGGGGGGGTGAGGTGGGGCCTTAAAGAGTGAAAAGCACCTTCTTTGACCTCTTTCCTCAAAGTCTGAAAGGCATTCCTGAGCAGGTCTTTTTGTATTCTTGTGTTTGGAAAGTTGCCTTTTAGGATGGAGAGGGGCTTCCTACAACTGCTGGTCTGAAGCCATCGCCAGGTCAGGCACACCTTAAGAAAACCGAGGACAAACGAGGAGGAAAAAAATCACACTCAGCTACACAGCCAAACACAGCAAAAACAGCTACAAGGTCACTAGGAAGAATGGGGACTGTAAGCATCCCTAGGCCTAGATGACAAGTCCCATCCCTCCACCCATACTGGGCAGCTCATTGGCTTCCGGCTGGCTCTGGCTCCAGTAACTGAAGCCTGCGAGGGAGCAAATTGGCCCGGAAGCACACAGGGGCAGTCCCATCTCAGGGTCAGAGGGCAGACCCCTTCCAGAATCATCCCAGGCACACTCGCAAGGGAAGGGATACCAACGCTACTGTTCTCATCCTGCTTGGTCAGTCTAGCTTGGCCCTCCCTCGCTCCCTCTCTTCTTTCCTCCCTCCCTCCCTTCTTTCCATCCGCTGGACCCACTAGAAGACAGAGGACAGCCACAGCCTGTGCCTCAACCTGTCCAACACTACCGCCAGAGGGCGCCCCCGCCCCCTACAGTTTCCGCCCTTCGTTTAAGAATGGTGGTGGTTCTGGGTGAAGCTGGCAATATCTGTTGCCCGCACTTGTGCAGTTGGAGGGCGGGCCTCAACCCCGAGTTGCTGGGCTCCTGGAGCGTTGTGGGCGGTGGGGAGGGGGTGAAAGAGGAGGGTGTAACCTGGGAGGTGGGGAGGGTGAGCCTGCTTTACTCTCCTCGGTTCCCCTAGATCATGGGCCTCTGGATCACAGCCGTGGCCGCCACTACGGCCATGCCGGCCAGATTTGATGGCCAGATGCAGACACTACAGACTGCATACACTATGGACCGAAATCCAAATGGAGCGGGTAGGAATGGGATCTGATGTAAGGCCAGGTGGGGTGGGGATGATATCTGGTGAGTGAGGTAATAAAGATCCCATAGCCTTGTTACCTGAAAATCCATTTTCCCTGAGACCTAGATGTGGGTAGAGGAGTCCCATGCCCTGGCACCACACATCGGAGCTTCTGCCTCTCCCAGTGGCTTTCAGGAATCCCTTTCTGCAGGTCTGCAACCCCACTGCCCCCCACCCCCCGGAAAAACAGCCTCTTCCCTAGTGTACATAGGCCCAGCTGTGGAGGGGCTCCCTCCCTGGTGGGGCACACCAGTTGCTTAGCACCTGCCTCCTCGGACGGGGGGATGGTGCTTCCCAGAAGCATTCCAGGACCCAGGGCTCTTTCCTCAGTGGCTGGCCGCTGACGGATTCTTGACCCCTCTCTGTCAAGGACAGTCAGCCTCCCCTTGACAAAGCAAATAAGTCCTGTGGTGCATCTGTAGACTCAGGGGAGGGCCTGAGTTACTTCTGGCCCTGGTGTCTAGTCTCCTGATGACTTTCTTGTCCCCTCGTGTATTTCTCCTGAGTGCCATAGAAAGCAGGAAAGCACAGCTTGGGCCTGCATGAATGCTGAGGTCCACAGAAGAGGGCGGGATTTGCCTGCCCAGTGAGTTCCCATGGCCTACCTGGTGTGGCCATATTCATTTGGCAAGTCTTTCATGGCCTTCTGTCTTCACAGAGATTTTTCCTTGCAAGTTATTATACATGCTGTTTATTTTTCACTTGATTTTTGTTTTTCTTACATGTGCTTTCCTTCTCCATGTATGTTTTCCCTGATAGAGATGTTCATGGGCCTTTTATTTTCATTGATTGATGGCAGCCCATGGCAGTGAGAGAGCATTGGTGAATTCAGACCCTTCCCAATACCCCTTTTCCTCCGACCTAGTATATACATAGGCATTTGGCAAGTCTTGGTTTGTCCACATTTTAGTGGAGTTTCTTTCTCTGTAGGAAATAGTAAACCTTTATTTTACATATTATCTGCTGGGGGAAGAATTAAGCTTAGATAGAATTAGATTCCATTTATAGTTGATCTTGAAAGATGTATTTTTAAAACAAAGCAAGGTAGAAGGTATTGGTTCTAGCCATTAGGTGAGCAGAACTTGCACTAAGAGAATATCAGGCATAGGTATTAACTATTTTTTAACATAGAATTTTATTTTATTTCACTTTTTTTTCACATTTATTTATTAATGAGAGACAGACACAGAGCCTGAGCAGGGGAGGGGTAGAGAGAGGGGGAGACATAGAATCTGAAGTAGGCTCCAGGCTCTGAGCTGTCAGCACAGAGCCCGACACAGGGCTCAAGCTCACAAACTGTGAGATCATGACCTGAGCCAAAGTTAATTGCTTAAACAACTAAGCCACCCAGGCACCCCTATTTCACTTTTTAAAGTTTATTTATTTATTTTGAGAGAGACAGAGACAGCACAAGTGGGGAAGGGGCAGAGAGAGAGAGAGAGAGGGAGAGAGAATCCCAAGCAGGCTCTATGCTGCCAGCATAGAGCCCAACATGGGGCTCGAACTCACGAAACTGTGAGATCATGACCTGAGCCAAAACCAAGTCAGAGTCTTGCCCAGTTGAGCCACCCAGGCACTCCTGTAACAGAGGACTTTAGATTAAGAGAATATAGTAACGAGAACTGTGTTGAAGCCTTTGAAATTTAACTGTGTCAGTTTGTGTCAGATGAAACTCTTATGTGCCTTTGGGAGATAGCACAACTTGATGGTTAATAGTCTGACTCTGGAATTTTATTCTGGGTCTTAATTCTAATTTGGTCATTTGCCATCTGTGGTCACTTGGGCCATTCACTGAAATTCTCTGTAGAACTGTTTTGTCATTTCTAGAATGGTGGTTTGGTAGTAAAGTGTTCAAGTTTACCTAGAAAGAGGTATTTTTTTTTCTCCTTAGCTCCTACTTATTTTTACCTCTTTGGAATATTTTGCCTGGTAAATGTCTTTGTTTACGAGCGGCTTTGTGTTAGGCAGGGATTAACAAGGTTATTTGGAGTACAGGCCTTAGGTCAAGCCAAATAATAACAACTAATTTACATAGAGGCTTTGGGTTACACTAACAATGTGATTCAGGGTCTAGGCTTTTGGTCACATAACTGTCAACATCCAGAGGGTCTGTAAACATAGACAATATTTTTATTTAGTAGGCAACATACAGACAATCATCCATGGAGTTTTAAGAAAGACTCTGATACCAATGCTCAAGTGAGCTTCTTTATATTTTTTAATTAATTTAATTTATTTAATTCAAGTTAGTTAACACAGTGTAGTATTGGTTTCAGGAGTAGAACCCAGTGATTCATTACTTCCATATAACACCGAGTGCTCATCCCAACAAGTGCCCTCTTTAATGCCCACTGCCCATTTAGCCCTACCCCCTACCCACCTCCCCTCCAGCAACCCTCAGTTTGTTGCTATAATTAAGAGTGTCTTATGGTTTGCCTCCCTCTCTGTTTTTATCTTATTTTTCCTTCCCTTCCCCTGTGTTCATCTGTTGTGTTTCTTAAATTCCACATGTGAGTGAAATCATATGATATTTGTCTTTCTCTGACTGACTTATTTCGCTTAGCATACATAATACATTATAGTTCCATCCATGTTGTTGCAAATGCCAAGATTTTGTTCTTTTTGATGGCTGAGTAATATTCCATTATATATATCTGCCACATCTTTTTTATCCATTTGTCAGTCAATGGACATTTGGGCTTTTTCCATAATTTGGCTATTGTTGATAATAACACTGCTAAAAACATTAGGGTGCATGTGCCCCTTCAAATCAGCAATTTTTTTAAGTCTTTTGGATAGATACCTAGTAGTGCAATTGCTAGGTTGTAGGGTAGTTCTACCCTACTTTTTGAGGACTCTCCACACTGTTTTCCAGAGTGGCTGCACCAGTTTGCATTCCCACCAAAAGCATAATAGGGTTCCCCTACTCCACATCCTCACCAATAGCTGTTGTTTCCTGAGTTGTTAATTTTAGCCATTCTGACCAGTATGAGGTGGTATCTCATTGTGGTTTTGATTTGTATTCCCTGATGATGAGTGATGTTGACCATCATTTCATGTATCTGTTAGCCCTCTGGATGTCTTCTTTGGAAAAGTGTTCATGTGTTCTGCCCATTTCTTCACTGGATTGTTTGGGTTTTTTTTGAGTGTTGAGATTGATAATTCTAAATTTCTTCTTTAATTTCCTGGTTAACCCATTCATTCTTTAGTAGGATGTTCTTTAACCTCCAAGTATTTGGGGGCTTTCCAAATTTTTTTCTTATAGTTGATTTCAGTTTCATAGCATCTGAAAATGCTACGAAAATAGCATTTTGTTATCTGAAAATATGCATGGTATAATCTTGATCTTTTTGTACCTGTTGAGGGCTGATATGTGACCCAGTATGTGATCTATTCTGGAGAATGTTCCATATGCGTTCAAGGAGAATGTGTATTCCGCTCCCTTAGGATGAAATGTTCTGAATATATCTGTTAAGTCCATCTGGTCCAGTGTGTCATTCAAAGCCATTGTTTCCTTGTTGATTTTCTGCTTAGATGATCTGTCCATTGTTGTAAGTGGGGTATTAAAATCTCCTATTATGGTATTATTATCAATGAGTTTTCTTTATGTTTGTGATTAATTGATTCACATATTTGGGTGTTCCAAGTTGGGGCATAAATATGTACAATTGTTAGGTCTTCTTGATGGAAAGACCCCTTAATTATGATATAATGCCCTTCTTCATCTCTTGTTACAGTCTATGTTTTTAAATCTAGTTTGTCTGATATAGTATGGCTATTCTGGCCTTCTTTTCATCCCCATTAGCATGAAAGATGGTTCTCTATCCCTTCACTTTCAATCTGTAGGTGTCTTTAAGTCTAAAATGAGTCTCTTGTAGGGGCGCCTGGTGGCTCAATCGGTTAAGCGTCCAACTTTGGCTCAGGTCATGATCTCAAGGTTTGTGAGTTCGAATCCTACATCGGGCTCTGTGCTGACCGGTCAGAGCCTGGAGCCTGCTTTGGATTCTGTGTCTCCCTCTCTCTCTGCCCTTCCCCTGCTAATGCTCTTTCAAAAATAAATAAACATTAAATAAATAAATAAATAAATAAATAAATAAATAAATAAAATGAGTCTCTTGTAGGCAACATATAGATGAATCTTGTTTTTTTCTTATCCATTCTGATACCATATGTCTTTTGATTGGAACATTTAGTCTATTTACATTCAGAATGATTACTGAAAGACCTGAATTTAGTGCCAGTGTGTTACCTGTAGAGTTGGTGTGTCTGGTAATGTTCTCTGGTTCTTTGTAGTCTTTGTTGATTTGGTCTTTTTTTTTTTTTCCACCCAGAGAGACAACCCCCCCCCCCCCCCCGCCCTTAAATTTCTTGTGGGGCTGGTTTAGTGGTTTAGTGGTTGAATGGTTTAGTGGTCACAAACTCCTTTAATTTTGTCTGGGAAACTCTCCTATACTGAATGACAGCCTTGCTGGATAAAGAATTCTTGGCTGTATATTTTTACTCTTCAGCACATTGAGTATTTCCTGCCATTCCTTTCTGGCCTGCCAAGTTTCAGTGGACAGGTCTGCTGTTAACCTTATGTTCCATTCTTGTAGGTTAAGCACCTTTTGTCCCTAGCTGTTTTCAGAATTCTCTCTTTATTTTTGTATTTTGCAAGTTTCACTATGATATGTCATGGTGTTGAATTTTGTTGATTGTGAGGGGAGTTCCCTGTGCCTCTTGGATTTGAATGCCTGTTTCCTTCCCCAGATTAGAGAAGTTCTCAGCTATCATTTGTTCAAATAAACCTTCTGCCCCCTTTTCCCCATTCTTCTTCTGGGACTCCCTATGATATGGATATTGTTTTGTTTCATGGAATCACTTAGTTCTCTAAGTCTCCCCTCATGATCTAATAATTTCCTTTCCCTCTTTTTCAACTTCATTATTTTCCATAATTTTATCTCTATATCACCTATTCTCTCCTCTGCTTCTTCAGTCCTCATTGTCACTGTATCCAGTTTGTTTTGTATCTCAGTTACAGCACTTTTATTTCATCCTGACTAGTTCTTAGGTCTTTGATCTCTGCAGCAAGGATATTTCTGGTGTCTTCTATGCTTTTTTCAAGCCCAGTTAGTAATCTAATGACTATTGTTCTAAATTATTGTTCGGATATATTGCTTATGTCTATTTTGAGCAATTCTCTGGCTGTGATTTCCTCTTGATTTTTCTTTTGGGGAGAATTCTTCCATCCTGTCATTTTGGCTAAGTTTCTGTATTTTGTGTGCTTTAAAATGTTTTGTGTTTCCTGAACCTGAGAGTACTGCTGCATAAAAAAGGGGTCATACCCTGTCCAGGGCCTGGCACTTCATGAAGTGTTTCTGGTGTATGTTGTGTATACTCTGTTGTTGCATTTTGGCTGCTCTTTCCTCCTGGTCAGTCCTCTGCAGAGTTCCTCCATGCTTCCTGTGGTGGAGTGTTTGGACCTTTAACTAGATCCAAACCTTTGATTTGTTTGTTCAAGTAACCTTGGTAAAAAGAGGGGAGGGAGAAAAAGCCTGATCTCAAAAAAAAAAAAAAAAAAAAAGAGAGAGAGAGAGAGAGAGAGAGAGAAAAGGAAAGGGTACAAAAAACCAAACAGAGAATCAAAAAACTATAAGGCTGATTCCAAAGAAAAAGAAAGGAAAAGAAAAGGAAAAAAAGAAGGAAGGAAAAAGAAAAGAATTTTAAAAACTCTGATCCAAAAAAAGAGAAAAGGTAATAAAAAAAACAAACGAGAAACTACAAGCCTGATTAAACTCATTAAACAGCAGCTCTCCATTCTGCCCTCCCCCCAATCTCTCGCAAGCTCTATTCTAGTTGCAGTCTCTATAACAGATACCTCATTTAAGTGCAATTGTACAGTATTTGTCTTTTTGTGACTGGCTTATTTCACTTAGCATGATGTCTGTAACTTTTCCCCATGTTGTATGTAGCACGTGTCAGAATTTCCTTCCTTTTTAAGGCTGAATAATTCTATTGTATGTGTATACCACATTTTGTTCTATTTACCTGGCAATAGACACTTGGACTGCTTCCACCTTTGGCTGTTGTAAATAATGCTGCTATGAAAATGGGTGTACAAAAATTTCTTTGAACACTCTCTTCAGTTATTTTGGATATATACCCAGAAGTGGAATGGCTGGACAATATGGTGATTCTATTTTTAATTTTTTGAAGAATCACCATACTGTTTTCCATTGCATCTGTACCATTTTACATTACCAACAGTGCATAAGGATCCCAAAATCTAAATATCCTCACCAATACTTGTTATTTTGTTTTTCTTTTCTTTTTGATAGTAGCCATTCTAATAGATGTAAGGTAGTATATCTCATCGTGATTTTGATTTGCATTTCCCTGGTCAGTGATATTGAACATCTTTTTATATTCTTATCGACCATTTATATATCTTTAGAGAAATGTCTATTCAAGTCCTTTGCTCATTTTAAAAGTGGGTTGTTTGGGGTTATTGTGGTTGAGTGGTAGGAGTTCTTCATATATTCTGGATATTAACCTCTTATCAGGTATATGATTTGCAAATATTTTCTCCCATTCTATGGGTTGCCTTTTCACTCTGTTGATTGTGTCCTTTGATGCACAGTTTAAACTTTTTATGTAATATAATCTATTTTTCCTCTTATTGCTTGTACTTTTGGTATCATATCCAAGAAATGATTGCCAGATTCAATGTCATGAACCCTTCCCCTATGTTGTCTTCTAATAATTTTATAGTTTTACACTCTTACACTTAGGTCTTTAATCCATATTGAATTAATAGTTTTATATTGTGTAAGGTAAGGGTCCAACTTCATTCTTTCACATGTGAATATTCAATTTTCCTAATCCCAAATTAGATTCCCCAAATCCAATTTTCAATTGTTTGTTGAAAAGATTGTTGTTTCCCCCATGGAATGGTCTTGCAGCCTTGTCAAAAATCAACTAACTATACTGCAAGGTAATTTTCTGGGCTTCTTATTCTTTTTTACTGGTCTGTATGTCCATCTTAATGTCAGTACGACACTGTTTTGATTACTGTAGCTTTGTAGTAGGTTTGAAATCAGGGTGAGACCTCTAACTTTGTTCTTTTTTTTCAAGAGTTTTTTTGGGGGGCATTCAGGGTCCCTTAAGATTCCATATGAATTTTAGGATGGATTTTTCTATTTTTACAAAAAATGTTACTGGAATTTTGATAGTGATTGCATTGAAGCCACAAGGGCCAGTTCAACTACAACACTGGTTCCAAAAAGGGAACCTGAGCCCAGGTAAGTACCTCCAGCCATTTATAGCATCACTATTGATAGGTTGAGACTGGCGCAAAATAGTATTCTGTATATGTCTGTTAGGTTCAGCTGGTTTATAGTGTTGATCAAGTCCTCTGTTTCCTTACTGACCTTCTATCTGGCTCTTCTATCATTACTGAAAGTGGGAACTGAAGTCTACTATTGTAGAGCTGTGTATTTCTTCAGTTCTATCAATGTTTGCTTCATAGATTTAGGACCTCTGATATTTGTTGTATATATGCTCATAATTGTATGTCATCTTAATTGACCCTTTTATCATTATATAATGTCTTTTTTTTTTTGTCTCTTGTAAGAATTTTTGAGCTAAAGTCCACATTAGCATAGCTACTCCTGCTGTCTCTTGGCTACTATCTACCTGGAATATCTTTTCCCATACTTTCACTTTCAACTTATATATGTCCTTAGAGATTTTCAATCTTTTATAGATGGCATATAGTTGAATATTGATTTTTATTTTTATTTTTTAATTTCTTAAAAGTTTATTTTGAGAGAGAGAGAGAGAGAGAGAGAGAGAGAGAATGAATCCCATGCAGCCTCCATGCTGTCAGCATGGAGCCTGACCCAGGACTCAGTCTCACAAACCGTGAGATCATGACCTGAGCCAAAACCAAGAGTCAGTCTTTTAAATGACTGAGCCACCCAGGCACCCCTGAATCCTGAGTCTTAAAAACCCATCCTGTCAATCTGTATCTTTTGATTGGCAGTTTAATCAATTTACATTTAAACTAATGTAAGGACTTACTTTTGCCAAATTGTTATTTTGTCACAGACTTTGTTTTTTTTTTTTTATTTTTTATTTTATTTATTTATTTTTTTTCATACAGAAGGATCTCTTTTATTTATTTATTTTTTTTAATTTTTTTTTCAACGTTTATTTATTTTTGGGACAGAGAGAGACAGAGCATGAACGGGGGAGGGGCAGAGAGAGAGGGAGACACAGGATCAGAAACAGGCTCCAGGCTCTGAGCCATCAGCCCAGAGCCCGACGCGGGGCTCGAACTCACGGACCGCGAGATCGTGACCTGGCTGAAGTCGGACGCTTAACCGACTGCGCCACCCAGGCGCCCCTGTCACAGACTTTGAGTCAGAGTTCCCTCTTGTCCAGCAAGAGAGTGGATGCAGAATTGAATACGAGAGAGGCTAATGTCCAGGAGGAGACGAGAGCCCCAAGTAAGGGTCCTTGCTCCATATTTATTAGGATCAGAAGGCTTACAAACATGATGGACATGCAGAAAGAGACAATAAAACACTAACCATTAATTCATGTGTGTGAGAGAAAGGGGATTTCAAAGGTACGTGGTGTTAGGGGTTTGGTCAATACAAATCAAAGTCCCGGCGCTGAGTAGATGGCCGTTTACTGCAGCCACCAGGCACTGTGTCTGTTTATCTTAACTTGTCTAGGGGCTAACCCTGCTGCCTCAGGGTTAACAAGGCATTTTTCTTGCTAATTAGCTCTGGACATTTTTACCCTGCCACAGGGGCTTTCTGCTTCTACCTGTTCACAGACACTTCCATCCTGTGGAAGTGACTTTTCGCTCTATGCTTTCTTCTACACTGGTGGCACTTTCTCCCTGTGCTGGCTTTCCACCCTAAGCCTTGTTAACCCATTGGTGAAAGCTCAGGGAATTCTTAAGCTTATTCCTCACATTATTTGTTTCTGTAGATCTTAAAATTTTTTGTCTTTCATTTCCTCCATTTCTTCCTTTGAGTTTGGCTTTAAATGTAGAACACTGAAAGCAGCTGTTTTTGCACATCCTTGGGATACTCTTGGGAAACATGGTACTAAAGAATGTGAGTACAAGTCAAAAACTATTCAGGATTACCCATGTTTCCTTCAGCTTTAGAGGAGAGCTCAGAGGGGGGAAGAATCGCAGGCTCACTGGGAGGTGTAAACCACCACAAGCCCAGTCAGCAGTTGTGGCTTGAGGGATGAAAGTCATCTGACCAGGCTCCATGTTGCCCCAGAGCAGTTGTCCTCTGTGGTATCCTCAGCACATAGCATAGTACATGGCACACAATATGAATTCAATAAGAATTTGGTAGGTGAATAGAGAAATTCCACCAATAGCTCTGTCTGTAGGCTTCATCTAGTGACTAGCACACAGCAGGAGCTCAATAAATAGCAACTGCTATGGGCAGTTGAGATGGTAGAGTGGTTAAGTCTCTGATATTTGGAATAAAATAAATCACAGCAACTCCACTTATGTGCTATTGGGGCTGAGTAGGTCACATAACCTCTCTGAGATTCAATTTCCTCATATGTAGGATGAGAATTTACATCATGGGGTCCAGTGGGGATTAAAGAAGCTAATCCATGAAGAGCCTAGTATATGCTGAGTGCCCAGCAAGTTATAGCTATTGAAATTAATATTATTACCAAAATGTTAAGTAACTCTGGTAAACACTGCTGTTTTCATTCCAGGATCTGCAAAACGAGGACTGAACAGATCACCTCCATATTTCTTCCACGCTATAATTCTATGAATTGGAAATGGTGAGATTTTGTTTTTCTTTTTCTTTTTCTTTCTTTCTTTCTTTCTTTCTTTCTTTCTTTCTTTCTTTCTTTCTTTCTTTCTTTCTTTCTTCTCTCTCTCTCTCCTTCCCTCTCTTTCTCTTTTGCAATGGGGGTTGGAATATAAATGTCACAGAGAATTTTGGAAGATAAAGTTTTGAAAAGCCATAGAAACGTTCAAAGAGAGGCCAGGAAGATGACCTGTATGTGTGCTAGGTCTTCCCAGAAAGTAAGATCAGATGAAGTTCCCTTAACAGTCACCCAGACTCCTGGGTGCCCACATCCCTATCAGCTTTTGGAGAAGGACCATCTCCTCCCCAGGCCTCCCTGGGTCCTGGGTGATTTCTGGGTCCTGTGGACTTAGGGGCACATCTTTTATGTTCTGCTTCATCTGTCTCTGTATCAAGCTAAAAGCATTGCCTCCTGTTGCCTTCAACACTCGTGCTCAAGATGCTGGGGCAGCAGAGGGCTCTGTGCCAGGGAACACCCAAGGCACTCTCCAAAGCTCTGGGTCATATATCAGTTCTGTATGTCCATGTGACATCAAGTCCGTAAGCTCCTGGGTCTGACCCTCTCTGTTCTAAGGTTAAATTCCAACCATGTAGCTCTGTGGGGACACACAACATGCTTTCCCTTCCCCTCTTCTCCACACCTCTTCTACCTTTCCTCACATCTTTGACCAAAAGCACCCTTTCTGCCAAAATTATTCAGAATAAATGAGTATTCTCCCCTCTCTTTGTCTGCAGAGGAGACTTCAGTAGGATCCATACCATAGAGTTGTGAGGGGTGAATGAGAGAAGCCATGTAAAGCATGAAGCCCAGGAATAGGAACAGTAAGCGTTTGAGAATGGAAACTGCTGTTACCATTATCATCAACAAGAAGTGCAAAAAGTCCATTTTCCTAAAAAAGAAATTGTATATTTATAGAAACCACATTGTTTATCATTTATGATCAGTTTTAAAGACATAAGAAGTTTTAATATTGGTGTCAAATGTGAATTTTCTTTATTAAAATATAAACAAAAATAAACCCATGTGTCAGCTGAGAGAGGGGGATGTTTGTTATTCAGTGGGCCACAGAGGGACCTTGTTTTATTTCATGTTGTCATGGTCTCAGAGAAACCTTGTCTGATATGATGTCTGTGAGATTGTTTATGTCCAACAGGAGAAAAGAATGGCCTGGTAGTGAACATCAGCCCTGTTTCCAAATGTTGGGGGAATTCCTTTCTCACAACTTTTCATTCACATTCATGCAGCAGACATTTAGTGAGCACCTACTAGATGCCAGGCCACGCAGCAGTGATGGTGAATACAGGGGTAAACAATACTCTCTACATGTTAGACTTCCCAGCATGCAGGAAAAGAGCAGGGGTAAAGTTAGAAAAGGGGAAGAACAGGTGCAGCCATCTGAAGGGCCAGAGAAGATTCCCTGAAGAGGAAGTCATACCAAGTAGGAAAAGCACGGATGAGTCTGGAGGTGGGGGCAGCCTCTGGGGAAAACTAGTGCGTTTCTAACAGAAAGGGATAGTTTTAAGAGATGACGCTGCAGAGCTAGGCAAGAGCTAAACCTCTGGTAAACCTTAACAATGTTAAGGATTTTCAAGGTATGTGGCTTAAAAAAAAAAAAAAGGAAAAGGAAAAGAATAAGAACAAAAAGGCAAGTGTTTTATAATTTTTAGTACAAACTTTGCTTTACTATGCAGATCTTTAAAAATATTATGTAGGTGGTAGAGATATAGATCTAGATACTGATATATCAGCATAACAATATATCTAAAATATATTAATTTTTAAAAGTAAGTTTCTTAAGAGTATGTACAAGAGGCTACAATTAAAAAATATAAATATGGACACCATGAATGCCCAAACACAAGGTGACCCTAAATCTAAGGTACTTTTTCCAATGCAGTAATATTTCACAGTGAGCCAAGAAGATTTTGTTGGGATTGTCCTGATTGTATAAATTTTTAGGGAAATGAAATATGTAATTATAATATGTATTAGTTTAGATGAATTATATATTTAAATTGAATGAATAATATATAAATTTTGGTCTTCTCCAATTTCATGTTTTGAAAAAAGATTTTTAACTCTACAAGTAGCAGTGTTTTTCTCATCCCCAAAGCAATTTTTTGATAATTTTTAAATGTTTATTTATATTTGAGAGAGAGTGCACATGCATGCACGAGTGGGGGAGGGGCAGAGAGATGGAGACAGAATCTGAAACAGGCTCCAGGCTTGGAGCTGTCAGCACAGAGCCCGACAGGGGGCTCAAACTCACAAGATCATGACCTGAGCTAAAGGCAGACACTTAACCAATTGAGCCACCCAGGCACCTCCCCCAAAGCTGTTTTTGAGGTTTGTAAGCCAGTTTTCCAGGGTCCATCATTTTCTCTTCTAAGTAGAATAAGAAGTGGAATCTGAACATTATTGACAATGATGCATTCATTGCATGCATTCATGTGACATTAATACATTTTTCTATTTATCCTGTAGATACGTATATATTTTAAGTAATGTCTACACTCAATGTGGGGCTCTAACTCATGACCCCAGGATCAAGAGTTGCATGCTCCCCCAAATGAGCCAGCCAGGCACCCCTGTAGGTGTATATTTCTTATCTTCACAATATCAAAATAGGATTTCCTATTTAAATAATTGTTAAAATACTTGTGTGCAATGCTATCCAGTCTATGCAAATGTACAGTCATCTTCCCAGGAATAACTGCCAAATCTGAACTAAGTTTCTCTGCCACTTGTTTGACTAATTTCTCTTCCTCCTCCTCCTCCTCCTCCTCCTTCTTTTAGAGAGAGTGGGTGGGGGGGCTGGTGGGGAGAGGGGCAGAGGAGAGAGAAGGGGAATCTTAAGCAGGCTGTATGCTCAGTGCAGAGCCAGACCCAGGGCTCAATCCCACGACCCTGGGATCATGACCTGAGCTGAAATCAAGACTCAAACACTCAAACCGACTGAGACGCCCAGGCGCCCCTGTTTGACTGATTTCATAGGGAGACCTCTTTAGGCCTCAAATGAATGGAAATCCTTTAAGGTCAATGAATCTTCTCCAAACTGTCCTATTATCTTTAAAGTCCTTCAGATAACTGCACCCTCTCCCATGAAAGACTTTTTAAGAACTCACATGTAAGACTCCTCACTTTTTGCTATGGGGTAATGGGGTAGGGAGGACTCACCTAGTAATAAGAATGGAAGAACATACACCCAAATATAAATGATCAGGATCCTTTGGTGATGGGATTATATGGATGGTTCTTATTTTCTTCATTCTGTACATCTGTACTTTCTTTTTTTTTTTTTTTAATGTTTATTTATTTTGAGAGAGAGAGAGAGCAAGAGCACAAGCAGAGGAGAGTCAGAGAGAGGGGGAGAGAGAGAATCCCGAGCAGGCTCTGCACTGTCAGCACAGATCCTGATGTGGGGCTCAATCTCACAAACCATGAGATCATGAGCCGAAATCCAGAGTCAGATGCTCAACTGACTGAGCCACCCAGGCACCTCTGCACATCTCCATTTTCTAATTTTTCTACCATGAACATGGATTAGTCATATAATAAGGAACAAAACAAGCAATAAAAATTGTAGGTGCCTTTTGTTTGTTTGTTTTAAGAAATTGTTTTCTGGCCCCAGACCCTCAAGCTTAGCCCAAGCCTCTGCATCCCTTCACTCCAGGCAGGAAGCACCTCCACACCCTAGGAGCAGATGTTATTTACCTCCTGTAGGGATCAAGGTCTCTTCTTCATGCAGTAGGAAATGGGGAAAGGGAAGAGGCCAGCTCCAGGACACTTGAAAATTCCTAGGCTGAGTCTGAGGCCCACAGGAATCCCCCATCTCCCAGTCATTGTTCTTGTCAGCCTCAAACAGAAAGAGAAAATTCCACCTCTACAAGCTGAATTTCAATTTGCAAGTGTCAAGAGAGCAGGGAGAACTGCGGGAGGCTGGCTACTGAGCATAAGGCAGCCCAGGGCATGGGAACAATGTGCTGCAGGGAAGGTGCCCCTTCATCCTAGGGGGAGGAGGATAAATCCCTCTCTACCTTTACATGCTCTCCCTCCCCAGCTCTAGTCTTCTAGTTTTCTGGAGAAAGGCTAGACGGTGCCTTCTTCAAAAGAGTGGGCAGAAGCAGAGAGGATTTATTCAAGGGGTGCCCCGAATAAATTAAATTTATTCAATTTAAATATATTCATGATTCCTGCAGAAATGGAACCTTCCCAGAACATGGGTGAGACCCCTGTAGACATGCTGGATACCCTCCCGGGGTAGAGCCCTCAGCCCCACTGAAGGGTACTGGAAGGAGGAAGTATAGGATACCCGGCGGGGAATCAAGTGGTTCCTGCAGGATCAGTGCCTCCACAATGACCAAGGTTTAGACCAAGACTTCAGGGTGCTAAAGGTGGTGAAGTAAGTATTTGTGGACCCAGCGGGTTTCAAACCCAGCTCTTTCCCTTTGGACATTTGAGGACTTGGGGGGTGGAACTGCTTCATCTCTTTAAGCCTCAGATTCCTTTTTACCACTTGTTATAGGAAATAAGTGTATTGTCATCATCATTGTTTTCATATTGGGGATCCAGTTCTATGAGTTCCAAGGAATTTGGTGGAACAGGTATAGCAGTATAGCAGGTCATTATAATAATTGTGCTTTTTGTGTGTGGTTTAATGCTTCTTTACCTCCAAAGTTATAAAGATATTCTCCTACATTTTCTTCTAAAACAGCTTGTTCTAAAATGGTTTCTTCTGGGAAAATAACTTACAACTCAACTTTCAAGATGTCATGCTAAATGAAAAATGTTTTAACTATAAGTCTAGATTTTTCTTTATTCTGCTAAAATGAAAATAATGTAACACTAACTTAAATTAAGTAAATCAGGCTTTAGCTGGAGGAAATAATGGCTGCCATGTGTGAGGCTGAAAAGGAAGGACACACAGCTTTAAAAGATCTTAAAAAGCAGAAGCCAAAGGGGCGCCTGGGTGGCTCAGTCGGTTAAGCGTCCGACTTTGGCTCAGGTCATGATTTCGCTGTCCGTGAGTTTGAGCCCCGCGTCGGGCTCTGTGCTGACAGCTCAGAGCCTGGAGCCTGTTTCAGATTCTGTGTCTCCCTCTCTCTGACCCTCCCCCGTTCATGCTCTGTCTCTCTCTGTCTCAAAAAAAAAAAAAAAAAAAAAAAAATCCAAAACAGACACAAGTAACCATCCTGGTCTTCAAGGATCACCAATTTCCTTCTAAGACACACATCATAATTGGAACAATGCAGTTATCGACCTGCCAGATACTCAATGCTACAGGGCCAGAAACAGGAAAAGTCAGTCTCAGTTAAATACAGGTCAAGAGCCAGATGCTGGAAAATGACAGCAAGTATTTAAGCAGGAAGCAGTGTGATGACTTTGGCATTTAGGATAAGTCAGGCAGTGGCATATTAGGTGGATTAGAAAGAAGCTAAATCCAGGTGCTGGGCTAGGAAGCCATGACAGTAAAACCAGGCCTCAGAAAGGCCTGGAATTGTTATGTAGGTAAAAGTTGGACAGAGAAAAAGAGAAATTCAGGGCTATTCTGAAGGGGAAAAAATAAAATCAGGGTGGGTTTTCATACTTGAGTTGAACACTCACTATAACCACTTCCCTAGTAAACCAGGGGATTTGGGGAAGAGAAGTGACATAGAGTCTGGGAAACTCTCAAAATTCTAGCCCTCCTTCCACTTCCCTTTATTATATTCCTACTACTGAGTGGCATCCCTGGGCTGGGCCACACCTATGTAACCCCCAGAGCTGCAAAGGAAGGGGCTGGTTTTGACCTAATTCACAGATGAGGGAAACAAGAGAACTCCCTTCCTTTCCGGGCCAAAGTTGCTCACATTTGGTTAAGAAACTGGACTCACTTAGGCCTGAAAGTCAGAGCATCCAGTGTGGAGTCCAGTCCCAAACTGCCAGTGACCTAGCGGCAGTTCTGAGCTGGAATTTCCTAATTTTTGGCATGAGCTTTAGCATGAGGAAC
Organism: Puma concolor; assembly: GCF_028749965.1. Taxonomy (NCBI): domain Eukaryota; kingdom Metazoa; phylum Chordata; class Mammalia; order Carnivora; family Felidae; genus Puma; species Puma concolor. Next base: position 46,055,001 of record NC_141681.1, read on the forward strand.
TTGGTCCAGCTCCAAAATACCAAGATTTAGGGAAGCAGACTTCTCAACAGCAACAACTAGAAGCCAGGAGTTAGCAGAATCATATCTTTATTATTTTTTTTTAATGTTTATTTTTGAGAGGAAGAGAGTGTGCAAACAGGTGAAGGGCAGAGAGAGGGGGGGAAGGAAGATCCAAAGCAGGCTCTGCACTGTCAGCACAGAGCCCGATGAGGAGCTCAAACTCACCAACTGTGAGATCATGACCTGAGCTGAAGTGGGATGCTTAACTGACTAAGTCACCCAGGCTCCCCCCAGAATAATATATTTAAAGGGTTGAGGTTAAAAATCCAGAACTGGGCATCTAGGAAATGAGCCAAGAATGATGATAAAATATTACAAATTAAAACAAGAGTTCACTACCAAGAGACATCATTAAATGAACCTCAAAAGAATATGCCTCAGGAAAAATGAAAATGATCCCAGAAGGACAATTTAATGCGCAACAAAGAATGGTGAGCACACACAATGGTAAACATGTATGTGAATAAAAACTAACTTTTGGAAAATATTAATTAACACAATACTGGAGAGAGGGAAGATGGCGGCGTAGGAGGACGCTGGGCTCACCGCGCGTCCTGCTGATCACTTAGATTCCACCTACACCTGCCTAAATAACCCAGAAAACCACCAGAGGATTAGCAGAACGGAGTCGCCGGAGCCAAGCGCAGACGAGAGGCCCACGGAAGAGGGTAGGAAGGGCGGCGAGGCGGTGCGCGCTCCACGGACTGGCGGGAGGGAGCCGGGGCGGAGGGGCGGCTCGCCGGCCAAGCAGAGCCCCCGAGTCTGGCTTGCAAAAAGCGGAGGGGCCTGACGGACTGTGTTCCGACAGCAAGCGTGACTTAGCGTCTGGGAGGTCATAAGTTAACAGCTCTGCTCAGAAAGCGGGAAGGCTGGAGGACAAAGGGAAGGAGAGCTGCTGAGCCCCCGGACGACAGAGCTCAGTTTGGTGGGGAACAAAGGCGCTCGCCAGCGCCATCTCCCCCGCCCATCCCCCAGCCAAAATCCCAAAGAGAACCAGTTCCTGCCAGGGAACTTGCTCGCTCCGCGCAAACACCCAACTCTGCGCTTCTGCGGAGCCAAACCTCCGGCAGCGGATCTGACTCCCTCCTGCTGCCACAGGGCCCCTCCTGAAGTGGATCACCTAAGGAGAAGCAAGCTAAGCCTGCCCCTCCTGCCCCTGTGCACCTTGCCTACCCACCCCAGCTAAGATGCCAGATCCCCAGCATCACAAGCCTGGCAGTGTGCAAGTAGCCCAGACAGGCCACCCCACCCCACAGTGAATCCCGCCCCTAGGAGAGGGGAAGAGAAGGCACGCACCAGTCTGACTGTGGCCCCAGCGGTGGGCTGGGGGCAGACATCAGGTCGGACTGCGGCTCCGCCCACCAACTCCAGTTATACACCACAGCACAGGGGAAGTGCCCTGCAGGTCCTCACCACGCCAGGGACTATCCAAAATGACCAAGCGGAAGAATTCCCCTCAGAAGAATCTCCAGGAAATAACAACAGCTAATGAGCTGATCAAAAAGGATTTAAATAATATAACAGAAAGTGAATTTAGAATAATAGTCATAAAATTAATCGCTGGGCTTGAAAACAGTATAGCTGACAGCAGAGAATCTCTTGCTACAGAGATCAAGGGACTAAGGAACAGTCACGAGGAGCTGAAAAACGCTTTAAACGAAATGCATAACAAAATGGAAACCACCACGGCTCGGATTGAAGAGGCAGAGGAGAGAATAGGTGAACTAGAAGATAAAGTTATGGAAAAAGAGGAAGCTGAGAAAAAGAGAGATAAAAAAATCCAGGAGTATGAGGGGAAAATTAGAGAACTAAGTGATACACTAAAAAGAAATAATATACACATAATTGGTATCCCAGAGGAGGAAGAGAGAGGGAAAGGTGCTGAAGGGGTACTTGAAGAAATAATAGCTGAGAACTTCCCTGAACTGGGGAAGGAAAAAGGCATTGAAATCCAAGAGGCACAGAGAACTCCCTTCAGATGTAACTTGAATCGATCTGCACGACATATCATAGTGAAACTGGCAAAATACAAGGATAAAGAGAAAATTCTGAAAGCAGCAAGGGGTAAACGTGCCCTCACATATAGAGGGAGACCTATAAGACTCGTGACTGATCTCTCTTTTGAAACTTGGCAGGCCAGAAAGAATTGGCACGAGATTTTCAGTGTGCTAGACAGAAAAAATATGCAGCCGAGAATCCTTTATCCAGCAAGTCTGTCATTTAGAATAGAAGGAGAGATAAAGGTCTTCCCAAACAAACAAAAACTGAAGGAATTTGTCACCACTAAACCAGCCCTACAAGAGATCCTAAGGGGGACCCTGTGAGACAAAGTACCAGAGACATCACTACAAGCATAAAACATACAGACATCACAATGACTCTAAACCCATATCTTTCTATAATAACACTGAATGTAAATGGATTAAATGCACCAACCAAAAGACATAGGGTATCAGAATGGATAAAAAAACAAGACCCATCTATTTGCTGTCTACAAGAGACTCATTTTAGACCTGAGGACACCTTTAGATTGAGAGTGAGGGGATGGAGATCTATTATCATACTACTGGAAGCCAAAAGAAAGCTGGAGTAGCCATCCTTATATCAGACAAACTAGACTTTAAATTAAAGGCTGTAACAAGAGATGAAGAAGGACATTATATAATAGTGACAGGGTCTATCCATCAGGAAGAGCTAACAATTATAAATGTCTATGCGCCGAGTACTGGAGCGCCCAAATATATAAAACAATTACTCATAAACATAAGCAGCCTTATTGAGAAGAATGTGGTAATTGCAGGGGACTTTAACACCCCACTTACAGAAATGGATAGATCATCTAGACACACGGTCAATAAAGAAACAAGGGCCCTGAATGAGACATTGGATCAGATGGACTTGACAGATATATTTAGAACTCTGCATCCCAAAGCAACAGAATATACTTTCTTCTCGAGTGCACATGGAACATTCTCCAAGATAGATCATATACTGGGTCACAAAACAGCCCTTCATAAGTTTACAAGAATTGAAATCATACCATGCATACTTTCAGACCACAATGCTATGAAGCTTGAAATCAACCACAGAAAAAAGTCTGGAAAACCTCCAAAAGCATGGAGGTTAAAGAACACCCTACTAACGAATGAGTGGGTCAACCAGGCAATTAGAGAAGAAATTAAAAAATATATGGAAACAAACGAAAATGAAAATACAACAATCCAAACGCTTTGGGACGCAGCGAAGGCAGTCCTGAGAGGAAAATACATTGCAATCCAGGCCTATCTCAAGAAACAAGAAAAGTCCCAAATACAAAATCTAACAGCACACCTAAAGGAAATAGAAGCAGAACAGCAAAGGCAGCCTAAACCCAGCAGAAGAAGAGAAATAATAAAGATCAGAGCAGAAATAAACAATATAGAATCTAAAAAAACTGTAGAGCAGATAAACGAAACCAAGAGTTGGTTTTTTGAAAAAATAAACAAAATTGACAAACCTCTAGCCAGGCTTCTCAAAAAGAAAAGGGAGATGACCCAAATAGATAAAATCATGAATTAAAATGGAATTATTACAACCAATCCCTCAGAGATACAAACAATTATCAGGGAATACTATGAAAAATTATATGCCAACAAATTGGACAACCTGGAAGAAATGGACAAATTCCTGAACACCCACACTCTTCCAAAACTCAATCAGGAGGAAGTAGAAAGCTTGAACAGACCCATAACCAGCGAAGAAATTGAATCGGTTATCAAAAATCTCCCAACAAATAAGAGTCCAGGACCAGATGGCTTCCCAGGGGAGTTCTACCAGACGTTTAAAGCAGAGATAATACCTATCCTTCTCAAGCTATTCCAAGAAATAGAAAGGGAAGGAAAACTTCCAGACTCATTCTATGAAGCCAGTATTACTTTGATTCCTAAACCAGACAGAGACCCAGTAAAAAAAGAGAACTACAGGCCAATATCCCTGATGAATATGGATGCCAAAATTCTCAATAAGATACTAGCAAATCGAATTCAATGGCATATAAAAAGAATTATTCACCATGATCAAGTGGGATTCATTCCTGGGATGCAGGGCTGGTTCAACATTCGCAAATCAATCAACGTGATACATCACATTAACAAGAAAAAAGAGAAAAACCATATGATCCTGTCAATCGATGCAGAAAAGGCCTTTGACAAAATCCAGCACCCTTTCTTAATAAAAACTCTTGAGAAAGTCGGGATAGAAGGAACATACTTAAAGATCATAAAAGCCATTTATGAAAAGCCCACAGCTAACATCATCCTCAACGGGGAAAAACTGAGAGCTTTTTCCCTGAGATCAGGAACACGACAGGGATGCCCACTCTCACCGCTGTTGTTTAACATAGTGCTGGAAGTTCTAGCATCAGCAATCAGACAACAAAAGGAAATCAAAGGCGTCAAAATTGGCAAAGATGAAGTCAAGCTTTCGCTCTTTGCAGATGACATGATATTATACATGGAAAATCCGATAGACTCCACCAAAAGTCTGCTAGAATTGATACATGAATTCAGCAAAGTTGCAGGATACAAAATCAATGTACAGAAATCAGTTGCATTCTTATACACTAACAATGAAGCAACAGAAAGACAAATAAAGAAACTGATCCCATTCACAATTGCACCAAGAAGCATAAAATACCTAGGAATAAATCTAACCAAAGATGTAAAGGATCTGTATGCTGAAAACTATAGAAAGCTTATGAAGGTAATTGAAGAAGATTTAAAGAAATGGAAAGACATTCCCTGCTCATGGATTGGAAGAATAAATATTGTCAAAATGTCAATACTACCCAAAGCTATCTACACATTCAATGCAATCCCAATCAAAATTGCACCAGCATTCTTCTCGAAACTAGAACAAGCAATCCTAAAATTCATATGGAACCACAAAAGGCCCCGAATAGCCAAAGTAATTTTGAAGAAGACCAAAGCAGGAGGCATCACAATCCCAGACTTTAGCCTCTACTACAAAGCTGTCATCATCAAGACAGCATGGTATTGGCACAAAAACAGACACATAGACCAATGGAATAGAATAGAAACCCCAGAACTAGACCCACAAACGTATGGCCAACTCATCTTTGACAAAGCAGGAAAGAACATCCAATGGAAAAAAGACAGTCTCTTTAACAAATGGTGCTGGGAGAACTGGACAGCAACATGCAGAAGGTTGAAACTAGACCACTTTCTCACACCATTCACAAAAATAAACTCAAAATGGATAAAGGACCTGAATGTGAGACAGGAAACCATCAAAACCTTAGAGGAGAAAGCAGGAAAAGACCTCTCTGACCTCAGCCGTAGCAATCTCTTACTCGACACATCCCCAAAGGCAAGGGAATTAAAAGCAAAAGTGAATTACTGGGACCTTATGAAGATAAAAAGCTTCTGCACAGCAAAGGAAACAACCAACAAAACTAAAAGGCAACCAATGGAATGGGAAAAGATATTTGCAAATGACATATCGGACAAAGGGCTAGTATCCAAAATCTATAAAGAGCTCACCAAACTCCACAAATAACCCAGTGAAGAAATGGGCAGAAAACATGAATAGACACTTCTCTAAAGAAGACATCCGGATGGCCAACAGGCACATGAAAAGATGTTCAGCGTCGCTCCTTATCAAGGAAATACAAATCAAAACCACACTCAGATATCACCTCACGCCAGTCAGAGTGGCCAAAATGAACAAATCAGGAGACTATAGATGCTGGAGAGGATGTGGAGAAACGGGAACCCTCTTGCACTGTTGGTGGGAATGCAAATTGGTGCAGCCGCTCTGGAAAGCAGTGTGGAGGTTCCTCAGAAAATTAAAAATAGACCTACCCTATGACCCAGCAATAGCACTGCTAGGAATTTATCCAAGGGACACAGGAGTACTGATGCATAGGGGCACTTGTACCCCAATGTTCATAGCAGCACTCTCAACAATAGCCAAATTATGGAAAGAGCCTAAATGTCCATCAACTGATGAATGGATAAAGAAATTGTGGTTTATATACACAATGGAGTACTACGTGGCAATGAGAAAAAATGAAATATGGCCTTTTGTAGCAACGTGGATGGAACTGGAGAGTGTGATGCTAAGTGAAATAAGCCATACAGAGAAAGACAGATACCATATGGTTTCACTCTTATGTGGATCCTGAGAAACTTAAGAGAAACCCATGGGGGAGGGGAACAAAAAAAAAAAAAAGAGGTTAGAGTGGGAGAGAGCCAAAGCATAAGAGACTGTTGAGAACTGAGAACAAACCAAGGGTTGATGGGGGGTGGGAGGGAGGAGAGGGTGGGTGATGGGTACTGAGGAGGGCACCTTTTGGGATGAGCACTGGGTGTTGTATGGAAACCAATTTGACAATAAATTTCATATATAAATAAAAATAAATAAATAAATAAATAAATAAATAAATAAATAAATAAATAAATAAAAATTAACACAATACTATCTAATTGGCAGTATCAAAAGGAAAACACAGAAATGGACTTCCACTCCAACCATGATGGAGTCACAAGGACCAGATTTACCTTTGCTGCTTCAACAAATGAAAAAACTGGAAAAAATAAGTAAAACAACATTTGAAAACAGGCAAAGCAGGGGAAAAATCCCTGAGAGAAGGAGAAAAGGAGGGAAGTCCTGTGACTGTCCTAGTGTACTTCCTGTAGAGACTTTTGCAAGCCACAGCAGAGGAAAGGGTAAACTAAACAGTCTTCCTGAACTGAAAAGATAAGAGTTCAGAATTCAGGAAGGCCGAAGTGGCTAGAATTCCAAGAAATTATACAGCCGATAGAATTCATGGAAAAGGTTGTCAAATAGGCTACTCTAAATAAAACGTCACGTATTCAAGAAGACAGAAGGTGCTGTCAAATGTGCAAGGAAGCCTCCTGAAAGGGAGGAGGGGCATGGGAGGGTGCCAGTGAAGCTCTCAGAATGATGAGTGCCACTGGATGCCCCAGCCGCCTGTGAGTGCTATCAGAACTCACAAGAGATTGTGTATCCCACATGTATCCTGCTGGCTATGGTTCATCATCTGAGTAAGAATTGAAAAGTGTTTCAGAACCAGGAAGAAAAGCCCCACTTTCATGCAGTGTCTCTCCACTCCCATCTACTAAAAAGCTTAACACTAGCCCAGCTGTCAGTAGGGAATGTTTAGATGGCTCAGCTCCAATACTGCAAAGCAGGTCAAGGAAGGATAGATTTGCTAGGAAATAAATTGATAAAGCACAAGAGTATCCAAAACATTATACCTTTTGATTTCCACCTCTGACAAAGAAGATTCAACCTGAAGGTTCACCAAAGAGAAACAGAGATCTCTATCAGCATCAATAAAAGGACAATGAAAATACAGCTCGTGAATAGAAGCCCAACTCTCTTCAGATTTTACCAGTAAGATGTCACATTTCCATTCCTCTGTTTTTCCACATTTAATTTCTAGACTTAGAAATATCATAATTTGGAAATTACAGTAAAGTATATATGCTGGTCTTAACTCCCTGGATGTGCTTTCATTATATTCACAGAATTGCTTATTTACAAGTAGTAGTCACCCCCTTGTCCATGGGACATACATTCCAAGACCCTCAGGGGATGCCTCAAAGTGCATACATACCAAACTCTATATGTGCTATGTTTTTCCTATACATATATACCTATGGTAAAGTTTAACTTACAAATTAGGCATAGTTAGAGATTAACAATAATAACTAATAATAAAATAGAACAATTATAACAACACACAGTATAAAATCGTGAATATGGTTTCTCTCAATATATTACTGTACTATGATAGCCGCCTTCTTGTGATGTGACATGATAAATGCCTATGTGATGAGATGAAGTGAAGTGAATGACATAAGTACTATGACAAAGCACTAGGCTACTATTGATTGACTTTTTCATGGTATGTCAGGAGGATCATCTGCTTCCAGGCAGATGTGGTTGACCACAGATAACTGAAACAGTGAAAAGTGAAACTTTAGATGGGAGGAGGAAGCTACTTACGTGAATACATACACATACAAGCACATGCACGCATGCACAAACACACTTAACCTTATTAGTTTTCAAAGAAATACAAATTGAAGCAACAGTTAAGAAAGCATGTTTTACCCATCTAATTGACAAAATGTAATTAGCATCCAATACTGCAGAGGGTGCAGAAAAAGAAGGTGGAATTCAAGACTGGTGGGGAAAGGAAGAATATATGGGATAATATTTATTTCTTTATAATGTTTTCAACAGTAGAATGAGTGTTACTTTTGTAATTTTGGAAGAATTTTGTTAAAGTAAATTTTTAAGTTATACAAACAGAACTCTCAAAGCTCAAAAAATTAAAAAAAAAAAAAACCAATCCCATTAGAAAACATGCATAAGAGACAAGGGTACATTTAACTGAGGATATACACATGCCAAATAAGCACACATGAAAGGATGTTCAACATCATTAGCCATGAGAGATATGCAGATTAAAACCTCAGTGAGCTATCACTACTATCATTTCACTTTAGAATGGCTAAAATGAAAAAGATAACAATACCAAATGCTGGCAAGAATGCAGAGAAACTGAATCACTAATATATTGCTACTGGTAAAGTAAAATAGTACAGCCATTGCTATTACCATAAGTTTGGTGATTTCTTAAAAACTAAACATGGTGGGGCACTTGGGTGGCTCAGTCAGTTAAGCATCCAACTCTTGGTTTTTGGCTCAGGTCATGATCTCATGGTTTGTGGGTTTGAGCCCCATGCTGGAGTCTGCATTGACAGCATGGAGCCTGCTTCAGATTCTCTCTTTTCCTCTCTGTCCCTCCCCCGCTCTCTCTCACACATGTGCACTCTTTCTCTCTCTCTTAAAATCAATCAACTTTATATATTTAAAAAAAAACCACGACTAAACATGTAACTACCATATGACCCAGCAATTAAGGCTCTTTGGGTGTTTCCTCAACAGAAATGTAAACCATGTTTACATAAAAACTTGTAAACAAATATTTGTAACAGCTGTATTTGTAACAGCCAAGGCCCAAAAACAACCCAGATTCCCTCAAAGAGTAAACTAACTGAAGCTGATCCATATCATGGAAAGATACTCAGATATAAAAAAGAAAGAAGGAAAATAATAGAAAAGAAAAAGAACTATTGCTATACACAACAACCTGGATGAGTATCCTGAGAATCATGCTGAATGGAAAAAAAAAAAAATCCAATCCTAAAAGATTACATTCTGTATAATCCCACCTATATAACATTCCTAAAATGACAATATTTTAGAAATAGAGAACAGATTAGTGGTTGCAGGTATGGAAGAGGTAATGGTAACAGAGAAGAGTGGGTGTGGTTCTAAAAATGCAACATTAGTGATCCTTGCATGATGCAAATGTTCAGTATCTTCACTATTATCAGTGTCAATACCTGGGTATTGTGGTATTCTATTATGGGGTTTGCAAGATGTTAGAATTGGGGAAAGTTGGAAAAATGGTACATGTGATCTCTCTGTATGAATTCTATCAAATGTATAATTGCTTGGAATTCTAGCCACTTTGGCCTTCCTGAATTGTCAGCTCTTTTCAGTTCATGGGAGACTATTTAGTTTACCCTTTCCTGTGCTGTGGCTTGCAAAAGTCTCTACTGGAAGTACTCTAGGGCAACCACAAGACTTCCCTTTTCTCCTTCTCTCAGGGATTATTCTCCTGCTTCGCCTGTTTTTAAATGTTGCTTTATTTATTTTTTCTAGTTTTTCATTTGTTAAAGGCAACAAAGGTAAATCTGGTCCTTAATACTCCATCATGGTTAGAGTGGAAGTCCACTTGTTTTTTCCTTTTAATACTGCCAATTAGATGGTATTATGTTAATTAATGCTTCTGTAAAGTTAGTTTTTATTCACATACATGTTTACCATTGTTGTGTTCACCACTCTTTGTTGCACACTAGATTGTCCTCCTGGGATCATTTTCATTCTTCCTGAAGTGTATCCTTTTGAGGTTCATTTAACGATATCTCTTGGTAGTAAACTCTTGTTTTAATTTGTAAATATTTTATCATCATTCATGAAAGACTCACTTCCTAGATGCCCAGTTATGGGCTTTAACCCTCAACTCTTTAAAGATATGATTCTGTGGGAACGCAAGCTGGTGCAGCCACTCTGGAAAAGAGTATGGAGGTTCTTCAAAAAACTAAAAATAGAACTACCCTATGACCCAGCAACTGCACTACTAGGTATTTGTCCAAGGGAAACAGGTGTGCTGTTTTGGAGGGACACATGCACCCCAGTGTTTATAGCAGCACTATCAACAATAGCCAAAGTATGGAAAGAGCCCAGATGTCCAACAATGGATGAATGGATAAAGAAGATGTGGTATATATATACAACGGAGTATTACTTGGCAATCAAAAAGAATGAAATCAGGGCGCCTGGGTGACTCAGTTGGTTGAGCACCTGACTTCAGCTCAGGTCATGATCTCATGGTTTGTGGGTTCGAGCCCCGCATCAGGCTTCGTGCTGCTTCCTCAGAGCCTGGAGCCTGCTTCAGATTCTGTGTCTCCTTCTCTCTCTGTCCCTCCCCTGCTCATGCTCTGTCTCACTCTGTTTCTCAAAAATAAATAAATGTAAAAAAAAAAAAAATGAAATCTTGCTATTTGCAACTACGTGGATGGAACTGGAGGGTATTATGCTAAGTGAAATTAGTCAGAGAAAGACAAAAATCATATGACTTCACTCATAGGAGGACTTTAAGAGACAAAACAGATGAACATAAGGGAAGGGAAACAAAAATAATATAAAAACAGGGAGGGGGACAAAACAGAAGAGAGACTCATAAATATGGAGAAAAAAGTGAGGGTTACTGGAGGGGGTGTGGGAGGGGGGATGGGCTAAATGGGTAAGGGGCACTAAGGAATCTATTTCTGAAGTCATTGTTGCACTGTATGCTAATTTGGATGTAAATTTAAAAAATTAAATTAAATTTAAAAAAATGATAAAGATATGATTCTGTCTCTGGCTTCCGTTGTTGCTGTTGGGAGGTCTGCTGTTTTCTAACTGCAATAATTTTGTAGGTACTCTGTTTTTAATGCTTTTAGCTTAGGTGCTTTTAATTTTGTCTTTTGTATTCTCAAGTTGTTCTTGTTGCTGTTTTTAATAATATATTTAAGTATGCATCTTTTTTGTCTCATTCATCTCACCTAGGATGTACTGTGCTTCCTAGATTTGTGGACTCATAGTTTTCTTCAATTCTGGAAACTTTGCATTCATGATCTCTTTAGATACTGCCTTTTTTCATTTGTTGTTTCCTTTTGACACTCCAATGAGAGCTATATGAGACCTTTTCATTCTGTCCTCCACCCCCATTTTTATTGAGGTGTAACTGAATATTAAAATGACGGCTTGGCATATGCATACACTATGAAATGTCACCACATTCAAGCTAATCTACGTATCCATTCTACATACTAGCCCTTTTTTGGATATGTGGTTTACAAATATTTTCTCCTAGACTATGTCTTGTCTTTTCAACCTTTAAATGTGGACTTTCACAAGCCAAATACTTTACTTTTAATGAAGCCCAAGTTTTCAGTTTTCCTTTTATGGATTATGTTTTTGGTATCAGGTCTAAGTACTCTACTTCAACCTTGAACCTAAAGATTTTGTCCTATGTTTCTTCCTACAAGTTTTATACTTTTAATGTTTAAGTCTGTGATCCTTTTTGAATTGATCTTCGTATAAGGTTCATTTTTAAATTTTTGCTTTTTAATACTTTCTTCCTCCTGCTTGCTTTGTTTATATTGCTTTTTGTCCCCTTCGGTTCTTGAAGTGGAAGCTTAACTAGATTATTGATTTGGGACTCTTCTTTTTTTCTAATGTATTCACTTAGTGCTAAAAAGTTTCCCATAGCACTGCTTTAGCTGTGTCCCACATATTTTGATATGTTGTATTTTCATTCAACTTAATGTAATTTTCTAATTTCCCTTAAGGTTTCCTCTTTGACCCACAGTTTATTTAGAAGAGTGTTGTTTAGTTTCTAAGTGTTTGGAGATTTTCCTGCCTTCTGTTACTGATTTCTAGTTTGATTCCATTGTGGTCAGAGAATGTCCAAAAGAATTGGTTTCAAGTCTTTTTAAACATTTTTTAAAATGCTTATTTTGAGAGAGAGAGCAAGAGCACACATAAGCGAAGGAGGGGGAAAGAAAGAGAGGGAAAGAGAGAATTCTAGGCAGCCTCCAAGCTGTTAGCACAGAGCTCATTGTGGGGCTCAATCTCATGAACCATGAGATCATGACCTGAGGCAAAATCAAGAGTTGGATGCTTAACCAACTGGGCCACCACATGCCCCAATTCTTTTAAGTATTTTGAGGTTTACTTTATGGCCATGCATTTGCCATATCTTATTATATGCTCCATGAATATTTGTAAACAATGTGTTTTCGGCTGCTGTTGGAACAAATGTTCTATAAATGTCAGTTAGACCCTGTTGGCTGCTGAGTCCTATATTCTGGTAAAGATGATAAACCTGGAGAGGTATGTACCTGGAAACAGTTTGGTTGAAAATTTGTGCACAAACTGTTTGCTCTCCTCCTTTACTTTTCCTCTTTTATGTAATCAAATACACTGCACATAGGGTTTGATCTCTGGATAAACTGACCTAGAAAGGATGTACAACTGCACAAAAGAAGACAGGATTGAGGCACAGGCTGCCTGAGTGAAAAATCAGGCCACTAAGGACCTTCCTTATCCTAGCCCCAAACACCAGTAACTCAGGAGACTGGACATGTTTTCTGCTCTAAACAGAGCAGAAAGAACAGAGAACAGAGCTCTCTGGCAGTCTTCCAGTAAAAAGGCTGGCTCTAATATCTGCCAGTTGAGAAACTTTACCTCTTGACTGGAGGCAAGGATTACCACACATTTCAGGAAAGGATCCCATGTAAATTAAACAATTCAAGGTTTTTTTTTGCAAAAAGAATTTGATTTGGACATAAAAGACAAAAATGGAGAAGAAAACTTTGAACAACTATAATTACCCTGATAGAAAATTATACTGCATCCATATATAAGAGAAACCTATGAAAAAGGAAAAATTAGGCACAACTCATGAATAGTCCTTCCAGCAAATACAAATCCCAGGAATTAAAAATCTAAAATAGGGGTGCCTGGGTGGCTCAGTTAGTTGAACGTCTGACTCTTGATTTCAGCTCAGGTCATGATCTCATGGTCATGAGATCAAGCCCCGTGTCTGACTCTGCACTGAGTGTAGAGCCTGCTTGGGAATCTTTCCCTCTCTCCCTCTGCCCCTCTCCACACCCCTGCATCTGTCTGTCTCTCTCTCAAAAATAAATAAACGTTTTTTAAAAACTTAAAAATGTTTGTCCAAAAACAAAAATATAAGAAATATTCTCAGATCGGGAGTCTAAAGACTAAAATTCTCACCTAGCATAAAAAATGTTTGAAAATCCATACCATAAATTAGGACATTTCAGTACACTGGAGATATAAATAACAGTAAGTATCTGAATGGGGAGGGGGACATAAAGTTACATATACAGGAATGGAAAGCAACTAGTATTAGATTTGACAACACAAGCTACCAGAAGACTTGAGGTGATGTTTCCAAATTTTGAATACTGGAGAAGTGTGAGAGTAGAATAAAGACATTTTCAAACATGAAAGAACTAAAAAATTTAACTCTAACACTTGCATCTAAAGGAAGCTATTGAAAAAAGAACCTTAATGAACCTTAATGAAAATGAAAAATTAACTTGATTCCAGGAAACAGTAATCCGATTCAGGAAAACAATGAAAGTGAGCTTCATGACAACTGTAGAGTCCAACTGGAGCCCCAGAATGGTAGACTGAGAGATTCTAATGGGATATTTGTTGTTGGTTTTTTAAAAAAGGTTTATTTAGTTATTTTGAGGGGGAGAGGGGTAGGGGGGGATTTCAAGCAGGCTCTGTGCTCTCAGCGGAGAGCCCGACGTGGGGCTTGATCTCACGAACTGTGAAATCATGATCTGAGCCAAAATCAAGAGTCCGATGCTTAACCAACTGAGCCACCCAGGCACCCCTCTAATTGGATATTTGAACAATTTAAAAAAATCATCTGTGGATATTTAACATAAATGTGGAACATCTATAAAAACTAAGAACAGGTACAAAGAAAACTAATGAAATCCTTAATAAACAAAAAAAGCTAGAAAATCTACCTGATTTTGAATAAAAAATAATTTACATAATTAGTATATAAGTACCACATATTGACTTTGAGATATAATTATATTTGGAGGTGGTCAAGGAGAAAGAAAAAGGTGTAAGTTTTTTGCTTTAAATGAAATATTGATTATTACACTGACATTTTTATTAAAAAAGACATTTTTAACTGCTAAAAATAAGACTGATCTTTTTTTAATGTTTATTTATTTATTTTGAGAGAGCGAGAGAGAGACCAAGTGCATGAGTGAAAGAGGAGCAGAGAGAGAATACCAAGCAGGCTTCATGCTGTCAGTGCAGAGCCCAACGTGGGGCTCAATCTCACAAACTGTGAGATTATGACCTGAGCCAAAATCAAGGTCAGACACTCAACTGACTGAGCCGCCCAGGCACCCCAAGACTGATCTTTTAACTAAAGGTGTTCAAAGAAACTTTTATTATCCAAGAGTGATTGAAAACATTGAATTCATCCAAGATTTCATCTAAGTGCAGTTAAAAACAAAAACAAAAAAAACCTCATATGCAGATGAATATTGCAAGTACATTTATAAGAGAAAATAAAGCGCCCTTCTTTTGTTTTATGAAGTCCTATTAATTTCAACTTCCTGATTATATACTCCTACAATCTTATACTCATAAATAATGATAATTTTACATGCTTATTTCCAGTATTTTTGTGCCTATAATTATTTTACTCACTTAAATGCCATAGCACCACATTCTTGAGAGCACACTTAGTGGCCAAGATGCTGACCATCAAAATCCCAGAACCTAGTAACACAGTGATCCATGCTGGGGAGGAAGGATTATCCTTTGCCCTTCAAGATTCTTCTGGCTGATCTAAGAGTTAAACCGACACACCATAAATTAACAGAAGATAAACAAAAGTTTAATAAAACGTATACTTCCTGTATACAAGGGAGAGAGACCTAGGAAAACTGCGTGGCTCCCTGAAATGGCCAAAGCCATCACCTTAATTACCATCTTCAGTTAAAGACAAAAGATGTTGGGGTGGAGGGTCAGTTATGGGAGGTTACCAGGAAAAGCATATTAAATAAGGATAAGGTTGTTATGCATATTTAAGTCCATGCCTTCTCCAGGGATAACATTCTAGAGATTTAGGTACCGTCTTCTTCTTGTTACAGTGAGGGAGACACCCTTAAAAATAGAGATTTCCCTTACAAATGTAAATGTTTCTTACAAAAAGGTAACTTGTACTCAGTTCCAGAGCTTCTGTGTTTGCAGTTCCTTAAAAAAATAATCAGCCTATAATAATCCTTATGCTAAAGAGACACATTGTGGGTGGCAAATTCTGCTCCCCTACACCCACAAACATGGTATCCATGCAAAGCAAGAACCAGAAGTACAGGCCTATCAAAACCGTGCCAGAAATAACACACAATGGGGCTTCTGGGAGAAAATATTTTACCTCTACTCATCTTAGGTTCTCTGCTAGGGCTCTGCAACAAAAAAGACAGATTAACAGAAGACATAAACAATTTATTAACATGTGTGCACATGTCTTATGGGAGAAAACAAGAGTAACTCAAAAGTGGTGGCTTAGCACTCTAGCTTATACAGCATCTTTAACAAATAATATGACTGTAGAGAAATGACAGGATAAAGAAAAGCAGTTTTAGAATCCCAAGTGTGGAAGTCTGTGAAAGGAAACTAATGGGAGTAAAATCTATTTGCAGATTCCTTTGGTACCATCTATGGGCTAAGAATCTAGAGCTGTCTCAAACAACTCAACAAACTCAACAACAGGGTATAAAACTCAAACAGGGTATAAAATGAGAATTTATACCCTGCATTTAGGCAGAAATGGGGGAGGGCAGAGAGAGCTTTCCTGACTTTCATGCTTCTAAATTGCTTTCAGCTCAAAATAATTTTTTTTGTCCAAGAGGCATATATAAAGGTGACATACTCTGGTTACCTTCACAGCACAGCCATCTTCAAGGATACACACAATGTGAGGCACTTCATTGTTACAATAAAAGAAACCAGCTCCAGATGGAGTCATTTTACCCTTAGAGAGCAAACCAAGATTAACAATTTTAATTAATCAACAGTTGCAGCTCCAACCACTCCCATAAATGTGACCTTTAAACAGTCAACCTGAAATTTCCTGAACAGCACTAGTAATCTGCAAAATAAGACTCCTGACTATTCTCTTCCCTCAAAAAGATGACCTGGCCTGAAACAACCCTTTCTTTTCTTTTGCTAATAATTTCCTTGCCCCATCATCCTGCCTGGAAATCCTTCCATTCTGTAAAATTCCTAGGAATGTCTATTTACTAGAAGGGATGCTGCCAACTCATGAAGAGTTAAATAGAGCCGATTAGATCTAGCCAATTGAATTTGTTTCTTAATGCTACAAACCAGAGACTTCAGAGATCCCTAGTCAAGCACAATCATGCACACAGTGTTCTCCGTGGCGCTTTCTCAGTCTTACATCCAAAGAATGACATATGCGGGGAAATCGCTCCATGTAGGAAAAAACACAACCCAGTCTGCAATTACACTCTCAGGCACTTGGCGGTACCACGCCAGTCCCTCAGGAAGCTCCACATGAACCACACACAGGGCACTGGGTATCAGTCAGGGTCCCCGCTACGAGCCTAGAGATCTGGATACCCAGGCCCAAGCCGGGCTCCTGGCTCCAACCTTTCTTACCTGCACCCCTTTCCCTTCCCCTACCCTCCAGCGATTGTGGCTCCAAGAGGCTCCCTGACCTCAGTAGAGAACAGGGTTCGCCCCCCACCCCACCCCAGCGCCTGCGTACTCGGAACGGAAACTGCAACTCCCCGGAGCTTCCACGCTCCTCTTGAGGGCGGTGCGGTGCTCGCGGTTCAAACCGAGGGCGGAGCCGAGAACCGAAAGAGGAAAGCCAGAATACGTAGCTTTTGTGATTTTGGACTACTGTTCCAAAAAGGGAGCAGGCTCGGATTACCCTTGGTAGCACCGATCACTCACAGAGTCACCATTACGGGCCTGAGGAGTCCTGGCCCTGCAGAATTATGCTTCTCCATTCCGCAGGCCAGCCGCGGTAATCTGGCCCCATTTCCCCCCGCGAGCGCTTCTGAAGAGCCGAGGCCCCGCCCCCGCCCCCTGCGCGCTTGCGCACTCGTGCCGAGATAGGCACTCTAGAAGCCCGACACAGTAGACTTGAGGGCTGGGCGGTCCTCAGAGCCAGTGGCGGCCGGAGTGCGCGGACTGCTTTTCTGAAGGACTAGATTCCGCGGACCCGACCCGGGGTGGGTCCTGGGGCCTCGGGCTACTGTGCGATTCTTACCGAGTGAGGGCTTGCAGTCAGAGACACGGACGGCTTGGGTTTAAATTCGTGCGCCAGTAGCGCCGCTGGGCCGAGTATGTGGGCGCGGCCTGTTCTGCAATGCGAGACCCTGCGGTCCTACTCACCTCGGTCTTCTCTACCACCCAGGCCTGGCTGTAAGAGGGAAGTCGGAGGTGGAGCCCCAGAATAAAGGTCCCCTGCAGAGCGCTGGAACCAGATTCAGGGCTGGCCTGTGGGGACGGAACGACCCCTTGGACCGAAGAAGACGCAGTGGGCCGTCCCAGGCGGTGAGCAGTAGCGACAACCAAGCTATTGGGTACCCAGAGCCGCGAACCCGGACTCGGGTGACCGCAAACCTTTCCTCGTTTGCCTCTGGTTTCTGTTTGTGCATGCCTGTGGCGATTGGCAAGGGGCAGAGCGGGTGGGTTTTGACGGACTAAGAAAAGCCTGGGGTGTAATGAACACTTTGCTTCCCTAGCCCTGCCAGTCTCCAGAGAAGGCCTTCGAAGTGAAACGAATCGCTGCCGCGCCTCTAAAAGCCAGGTTCTGTGTGAGTTTGTGCTGATTCTTTGTTTCCGTGAAATGATTTGATTTTATGGACACTGGGCTTTTTAAATTTTCTTCCCTTGGAATGTGCTGCTTAAGAATGATCTATTCATTGATTTGTGCTTTAAGATTTCCCTACCTAGTTAATGGCAGAGGACCTAATTAATAGATAACACTTCTTAGTGCCCGTCTAATACAGTTCTACGTTTAGTTTAACCATATGCTATATATTCTGATTATGGAAATGCCCCTTTTGGAAGTGAAAGTTCATGCTTTGTTTTCGACTGTGATTTGTTAAGGAGTAGTTCAGGGTTTGTTTAGATATCTTCAATGATTGATTCCAGAGTAGGGGTGGCAATTTTTTTCCAAGAGACTCCGCCATTGGAGATTTTTGGTAACTGCCAGATGTGGTAGAGATTTGGTAGCATGAGTTTATTTTGCTTATTTTTGACAAATACAAAATGGTATATGTTTAACGCATAAATATATACATGTTTCAGTATATGTATACATTGTGGAATGGAATGATTACCACCGTCAGACTAACATCCATCACCTCCCATAGTTACTTTTGTGTAAATAACTATGGTGAGTGGTGAGAGAATACTTAAGATCTACTCTTGTGGCAAATTTCAAGCCTATAATACATTATCATTATTTATAGTAACCATGTTGTACATTAGGTCTTCAGAGTTTACTTATGACTGAGAGTTTGTAGCATAAGTTTATTTAGGGCATGTTATTCGATAGACTGAGGTGTATAAGGTATTTAAGAATTTTGAAGCTAGGGGTGCGCCTGGGTGGCTCAGTCGGTTAAGCATGGGACTTCGGCTCAGGTCATGACCTTGCGGTCAGAGAGTTCCAGCCCAGTGGCGGGCTCTGTACTGACACCTCGGAGTCTAGAGCCTGCTTTGGATTCTTTGTCTCTCTCTCTACCCCTCCCCTGCTGGCTCTCTGCCTCTCTCAAAATAAATAAACATTAAAAATATATAAAAAATAAAAGGATTTTGAACCTAGGTTAAGAGAATTTGAATCCTGCCCGCCACTTAAATCTGAGGGAGTTTGAGCAATATTTCTGTGTCTCAGTTTCTTCATCCATTAAATCAAAATTATAATAGTATTTATGTCGCAGAGTGGTTTTGAAGATTACCTGAATTAGTACCTGTAAAGCTCTTGGAGGAGTACCCTGCACATTAGAAGACTGCTTAACTAATATTAGCTATTGGTATTAAATGATGATTGTTAGTCATTCTCTATCAGTTTTCTGTATTCCCAAGAGTAATGAAAATGTGAGCTTAATTAGGATGGATGCTTGCTAGCAGGAAAATGAATCACATGCTCAAATGGACCAAAAGAGGAGTTCTTAACATGAAGTCTTTGGACTGTGCTTATGGGTTTTCAGGCCAACAAAAATCTAAGATTATGTACAGGATTGTTGTATATACTTGTTGGTAATTTGGTGGGGAGGAAGTCTGTCATTTCATGATACTAATCAAAGTTGTATAAGACCCAATAAGGTTGATTCTTACTAGTGTAGAATCGAAGTTTGGGATAACTGGGAATGACTTTTGTTATAATCTTTTATAAAAGTAGCATCCAGCAATATGGAAATGGTTAAGTAACTCACACTCCATCCATGTGATGGGATGTTATACGATACTAAAAATTCTATTTATTAGTAATTTAGTTAGTCATTAGAAAAATATATATGTATATAATGTAACATTGAAAAGTATTTATTCTGAATAAAAATCTTTAAGAAATTAAGTTATATATGTATCTTGAACACTAAGATAACAATTTATAAGATACATTACAAGGGTTTAATAACTAGTGTATTAACTGGAGCCCAGTAGAGTTAAGCTCAAATATTTGAGCAGATGCTATGAAATAAGCATGTTTTCCCCTGTCTTTAGTTTGGAAAAGCATTGTGATCCTTCACAGAAGGATCTCAGGTGTTGACAAAATACAATATTGAAGAATTGGTAGCGTGGAGGCTCATGGTTCATGGGTTCTAGCCCCTCATTGGGCTCTGGACCGACAGTGTAGAGCCTGCTTGGGATTCTCTCTCTCTCTCATTTCCCTGTTTTTACCACTTACATAGGCCAATTTAATCACAAATTTTTAAAAACATTTTATTTTTCTAAGTAATCTCTATATCTAGTGTAGGGTTGGAACCCACAGCCCCGAGATCAAGAGTCACTCGCTCTGTGGACTGAGCCAGCCAGACACCCCTAATCACAGTTTTCTTAATGACTATAAGGTATCCCATTCTCCCAAATCATTAAAAAATTATTTTTAGTGAGAATAGCTTTTTATAAATTTTTATTTATTTATTTTTAGCTTTGAAAAATACTTTGTGTGTGTGTGTGAGAGAGAGAGAGAGAGAGAGAGAGCGTGCATGAGTAGGGGAGGGGCAGAGAGAGGGAGGAGGAGAAAGGAGGCTTTGTGCTGTCAATGCAGAACCCCAAACAAACCATGAGATCATGACCTGAGCCAAAATCAAGAGTCAGACACTTAACCCACTGAGCCACCCAGGCGCTCCAATGAGAATAGCTTTTTAAAACGATATTTCTGATGGAATTAATGCAGGCTTGTGAAATAAAATTATCCATGGTCCCAACATCCAGAAATAATCACTATTAATATTTAGAGCATATTTTCCCAAAATATATCTACAAGCATGTATTTTTGTGTATGATTTTATTTCTGAATAATGGTATAACCCTAATTAAAAATTTAAAAGAAATCAAGACCTCTAGTTCTTAGTTTAATTTTTTAAAGTTTATTTATTTATTTTGAGAGAGACAGAGACACAGTGCTAGTGAGGGAGGGGCAGAGAGAGAGGGAGAGGGAGAATCCCAAGCAGGCTCCCTGCTGTCAGCACAGAGCCCTGTTGTGGAACTTGGTCTCACAAACCGTGAGATCATGACCTGAACCAAAACTAAGAGTTGGGCTCTTAACCAACTGAGCCACCCAGGAGTCCCCCTCTAGTTCTTAGTTTAGAAGAGACATTCAGTGTCCTCATGGATTTTTGAATCATGGATCTATGGGGAAAGGTAAAATTCCAGTAGTCCCCTTCTTGTTTGAGAAATCTGCCAAGCAATTACAATTCTTAAGATAGAAATGGAAATTAAATTGAGAGACTTAATTAAAATTAATTTTAAAATGTCAGAATTGAAATATAGAGATTTTTTCCCCCATCTATTGATATCTGTTTCATACTGATGATTTAAAATAACTAATCATATTGGGGCACTTGGGTTACTCAGTTGGTTAAGCGTCCGACTTTGGCTCAAGTCATGATCTCATGGTTCGCGAGTTCGAGCCATGTCAGGCCCTGTGCTAACAGCTCAGAGCCTGGAGCCTGCTTTGGATTCTATGTCTCCCTCTCTCTCTGCCCCTCCCTACCTGGTGCTCTGTCTCTCAAAAATAAATAAATGTTAAAAAATAATAACAATTAAATAAATAAATAAAATAACTAATCATATATTGTTTTGTAAACTGATTTTTTTCTTTCAGTGTATCTTGAAAATACTTTCTATTCCTTAACTGTTTTCTAAAACTTAGCATTTAATGATTACTTTAGTATTCCATTTTATGAATGTTTTATAAATTATTTAAGAAATCAGTTATTGGGTGGTAATATTCAAACTGCCCGAGCAATTCTTTCAATAGGTTTTCTATGTGCTATTACTTACCCAGCTTTTCACTTCATGGTCATTTCAGAGACAGGAACACTTTTTACCAAGTGGGATATAGGTGACACTCTGTGAATTGTTTGGCTGAATTTCTGAAGGATTCTTTACAGTATGAAGTAGACCATAAAATTTAATTTTACCTGCCATTTCTTTCTTGGCCTTTGACCCCCACATCACTATGGAGAGGAAGGTGATGTTAGGGCTCCAGGAAACTGAGTCTATAGGTTTCTGGAGATTGGGTTATTGATAAGATTGCCCTCTTTTTTTTTTTTTTTTTTTTTTTGTCATTTACTAAGACATATGTAAAGTGATGGAGAATCATGTCCTGCATGACTGTGATCTCTATCAGTTAACCATTTGTTTTCTTCCCTTTCCTTTGTTCTTGGGCAGCCAGAAGGGTCTGAGGAATATCACACATATCCCACCTTCATGGGGGGGTGGGGGGGGAGGAGGGGAGGGTTTGTGAGGTATTAGCTTGCCTTATGCTCCCTCATCATATACATGTATGTTTATGTAAGTAGTTTTCCTGCCAAATATACAATTATACTATAAAACTATTTCCTAACCTACCTTCTACCAGCAATTTGTAGTTACCATCTTTCCATTATATCAAATAAGAATTTTACCTTCATTTTTAGTATTTTTTTAATTAAAATTTATTTTACTTTTTTAAAGTTTACTTACTTATTTTTTTAGTAATTTCTACACCCAACATGGGGCTTGAACTCATGACCCTGAGATCAAGAGTTGCATACTCTTCACTGAGCTAACCCGGCACCCTCATTTTTCATGGGTTTTTAGTGCCATTGTGTGAATACACAATAATTTATTTAACCTGCTAACAGATATTTAGGTTCTTTCCAGCTTTTTTGGTCCCATTATAAACACTTCCCATACATCATTCTACATCATACCTTAAGTGTCCATTTCCCCACAACTTTAGTAGTAAGTAGTATTATCAATTTTTCAAATCTAGTCCAATTCCTTTAATATGGATTTCCTTAGTTATTAGTTAGTTTTAACAAATGAGTTATTTCTACTTTCTAGAGAATTAGCCATGGTCAGGTTTCACAAGTTCACTTTTCCCCAGCCTGGGTTCCAAGAGAGATGGGTTGATAAATGAGATCATGCAGGTAGTATTGATGATTCTGAACAGATATGTAGTGACTGGTGAGCTCTGAGGGCCTGCGAATGGTAGTTCATCCTCCCCCTGGGAAGGAATCCCAGTGTGCAAGTATAATTTTGTCATGATAAAGACCGCTAGCATGGGCTATGCAAGTTTTTCTCAAATTGTGACATTTGGACGAGCAACATCAAGTATCACTTGGGAACTTGTTAGAACTGCAAATTCTCAAGCCCAACCCCAAATACCTACTAAATTCCAAACTCTAAGAGTGAGGCCCTGCAAACTGTGTTTTAATAATCCCTCTAGGGGAATCTGATGCACACAAAGTTTGATTACCAAACTTTGTTGCTCATTATGATAACCTGGCAGAAATTTTATAAAATCTGAGGGGAATTTAAAAATCCTGATTCCCAGGTCACACTCTGTACTAATTAAATAAAAATGAGAGATGTGAGCCAGGCATCAGTATTTTTTAAAGACCTGCAGGTAATTCCAGTGTCTAGCAAAGTTTAGGAAATTCTTGTCCATAGTATTTTCTATGTTTAGGTTTAGGGAGCCCAGCCACATTCCTGTGTCTTAGAAAGAAGTTCTGGGTTAGATGATGTAACCACTTCTTGGCTGGGAAGGTGGGAATGGAGGGAAATGGATCTGCTCAGGACAGGCCTAGACAATCCATTCTCAGGTCCAGATCAGCCTCCCTGGGGCAGGAGACTAACTGGAAACACTCCTGCTAAAGTATATGAATATGTGCTTCCATGCAAGAGAGTCTCTGCTCTGTGTCTGTCCTTGTGCAACTGATTTTCCTGTGGATTTGAGGACATCTGTTTGTCTAAACTACATCCTACCTCTTATAACTTGTCTGTGTGTTGCTGGGGGGAGAGGGTTGTAGGAAGGGAGTAGTAGTATGACTTTTTAAAATTTGGGAGCTCTGAAGCAATTTTGTTCTTATGGCTTTACCTTCTTCCCCCAGCTCTAGCTTCTATGGACTCAGCTTCTCCAGCAAGTGATCTTTGAGGAAAACTAACCAGTTCTTGCAACTCTAAAATCATGGCTCATGTAAGTTGGTGTTTCTATTTAAAGTACGGTAATTTTTTTCAGGTTATGTGAACATTCTCATTAGATATCCTGAAACTTCTTAATAGAGCCCCACCCAACAGCTTCTTCCTAGTCTTCCATTCTAGCAAGGGATGGAATCAGGCAGCCCAGGCCCCTTCTGTTTGCCTCTCTCTTCTCCATCCATGTCCATGTGTATATTGACCAAATTATTCAGCATCTCCTAAATGTTCAGTCTTTGCCTAGAGCAGAGATAAAATAGAAGTGAAGTCCATAGAGGAAATTGTTTGATCTGCGACTCAGTACTGGAGATCACTTTAGAGCAGCTCCATCTAAAGGAATTATAATATGAGTTACCTATGTAATTTAAAATTGTCTAGTAGTCACATATTAAAAGTATAGAATTAGTGTCGTTTTAAAAATTTTAGAGATATACAAAGAGAGAGCGCACACTAGTTGGGGATAAGGACAGAGGGAGAAAGAGAGAATCTTAAGCAGGTTCTATGCTCAGAGTGGAGCCTGATGTGGGGCTCGATCCCACAACCCTGGGATCATGACTTCAGCTGAAACCAAGAGTTGGACACTCAACTGACTGAGCCACCCAGACACCCCAAAGAATTAGTGCCTTAAGTGCAGTAGGCAGCATATCATCTCATAAAGAGTATAGAATAATATGCAAGGCACTTATGTCATCTTGAACTTTTTAGTAGTCTCATTAAAAAAAAGTAAAAAGTAACATGTACAGTTAATGTTTTATTTAATTCAGTATATATAGTCAAAATGTTATCATTTAAAGTGTAATCAGTATGGAAATTATATTTTACATTTTTTTCTTTCTAAAGTCTTTAATATCAGGTATGTATTTTATAATTATAGCACATCTAAATTTGGACTAGCCACAATTTAAGTGCTCAATAACTACATGTGTCTAAATTAGAATACTGGACATTGCAGCTTCAGAGATTTTGTATAACTTAAATTTTAAATATGACTTAATATATTTAAAAGTATAGAAACATATGAATATAATCATTACTAAGTCTAACACAAATGGACTATTGTTTAGTAAATTAAAAATATTCAGCAAAGTATTTGTTATAACAAAAAATGCTAATGATACAATGATGAAGAGAGGTCTGGAAGAAATTTTTAGTTTTATACAAACTCTACTTTTTAAATTTATTTTTTTATGTTTTTGAGAGAGAGAGAGTGCAAGTGGGGGAGAAGGGCAGAGGGAAGAAAGAGAGAGAGAGAGAGAAAGAATCTTAAGCAGGCTCCATGCTGAGCATGGCTCAAAGCAGGGCTCAACACAGGCTCTATTCTACGACCCTGGCATCTTGACTTGAGTCGAAATCAAGAGTCAGACACTCAAGCGACTGAGCCACTCAGGCACCCCCAAACTCTACATTTTAAAAATAGAAATGTTATGGTTCATTTGAAGGGGAAAAAAATCCATCAATTTTTTTTCTAATCCTTAAAGGAAAAGGAGTTAGAATGAAACACATTTATTGAGAATTTTTTTAGGCCCATTTAAGCCCATTGCAAGCAGTGTTTTTATGATCACTATTCCAGTTATTGTGAAATTCTGATTAATTTATGTGAACATATCTAGAAGTAAACAAAATTAAGTATCCCACAGTGCTTAATTAAGGGAAGTATCCCCCTTCCCACAGGAAGTTTTGTCTCTAGCAGTGGTTGGCAAACTACAGCTCATGAGCCAGATTCGTCCCTTGGCCTATTTTTATTTTTATTTTTTAAAATTTTTAAAAATTTCTTTAATGTTTATTTTTGAGCATGAGTAGGGGAAGGGCAGAGGGGAGGGAGACACAGAATCTGAAGCAGTCTCCAGGCTCTGAACTGTCAGCACAAAGCCTGATGCAGGGCTCAAACACATGAACCACAGGATCATGACCTGAGCCGAAGTCAGACCGACTTAACCGACTGAGCCACCCATGTGCCCCCCTTGGCCTGTTTTCATACAGCCTTTGAGCCAATTATGTTTTGAAGGAATTGTTTAAAAAAAGAAGGGAAAAGGAAAGGATATGGAACAGACCATATGTGGCATGCAAAGCTTAAAATATTGGCCCTTTACAGAAATAAATAATTTTAGAAATAATACATGGGTTTGTCATTTCAGCATTTGGTGATGTTCAGAGATGTGGCTGTAGACTTTTCTCAGGAAGAGTGGGAATGCCTGAACTCATATCAGAGGAATTTGTACAGAGATGTGATATTAGAGAACTATAGCAACTTGGTGTCAGTGGGTAAGCTTATCTGTGTCATATAATTTAGAAATTCATAGGACTGAATTTCACGGCTGTCTTTCTAGAAGCTAGCTGAATATTTTCTTTGTATTTAGGAATAGGTACCTGCAGCCATTAAGCATTTAAATAGCTCCTTCAGCTTCCCCGATAATTTAGTGACCTTTATGTCTTTCTTTGCCTTCTCCGTAATTACTTCTCTTTAATGACAGCTAGATATAAATTCTGAGACACTTATAGAAAAACCAGTTATCAAAGAAATCTGGTTTCTTATTGCTATACATGGTCTATTATCTGTTACTTCACCTGAATGTGAGTAGGAAGACCAGAGGTTATCTGGCTCCACATATCTATTTAAAAAGCTTATACAACATATGTGTTGCTGGGTTGAATCAACAGTTTATTAAAGCTCAAGTGGACCATTGAATTTACCACAACAGACATACTACCTTTTAAGTGATTTATGCGTAAAAGTTTAAAATACATGAATTTTGCATTTGATATTGGATGAATATCCTGGCAAGAAACTAATTATTTTCCTCTTAGCAAAAGAACAAAAAATAGCAAAAATATCTAATAAAAGTCCCTAATAAGTATGCATAGCGTGTACTGTGTACTAAACACTCATCCAAACACTTTACATTTATTAATTCAAACCTCACAACAGTCCTTTGGCTAGATACAGTATTTCCTTTTTACAACAGAAAAATAAGGCCATAGTGACCCAGGTAGCAGAGCCAGGATTTGAAAACCAGTGTTCTCAAATCATTATTTCTTCTTTAAAAAAAAAAAATCATTCCTTCCTCTTAAGAGACAGAGTTTGTATGAGTTTAAATAAGACAATGTTCCTACTTCTGTTCTTGTTATTCCTTGTGATCCTGAAGTAACACTATTATGAATGTTTTTTTTCAATCCCATTACTCTATTTCATTCTGCAGGCTTGATCAAATAAATTCTTTGTTACATACCCTTATGTTTTTTTCAAGCAGGGTGTACCATTTCTAAGCCAGATGTGATTACCCTACTAGAGCAAGGGAAAGAACCCTGGATGGTTGTGAGGGATGAGAGAAGAAGAAGGAGCCTAGGTGAGTAAGTGCTAATCAGGCAGAGATACATGGTTATGGCATGGCATGGCCTACTGGTTGGGAAGGAAACGCACACCATAGATACTGGTAATGAAGAAAAGACCTGAAACCTGGGAAGAAAACTTAGATCTCAGCATGAGCCACCAAGGAAATTTCATCTGTACTATGGCTTGCTACTTGTTTCTTCACTTCTATTTCCCTGTCATTTCAGTAGGGGAAAGCTTTCTTCCATAATGACAACCTTTTTTTTAAATAAGGAAATTTTTTTAAATGTTTATTTATTTATTTTGAGAGAGTGGGAAAGGGAGAGAGCATGGGCAGGAGAGGGGCAGAGAGACAGGGAGAGTGAAAATCCCACGCAGGCTCCATGCTTAGCCCTGAGCATGGTGGGTTCCATCTCATGAATGTGAAATGACGACCTGAGCTGGTATCAAGAGTTGGGTGCTTAATGGAATGAGCCACCCAGGTACCCCTGTAATGACAACCATTTTACCTGTACTTTGGATCCAATTTGTTTCCAATCCATTTTTTGTATATGTATTTCTTCATTGCTCTTTTCATAAAGTTTACATTGTAGTAGGGAAGTCATACAATAAACAAACAAATGGGTTACCAAATATCTTAAGTGATTAAGTATTATGAAGAAAAGTATCTTATGTGGATCCTGAGAAACTTAACAGAAGACCATGGGGGAGGGGAAGGAAAAAAAAAAAGAGAGGGAGCCAAACCATAAGAGACACTTAAAAACTGAGAACGATCTGAGGGTTGATGGGGGGTGGGAGGGAGGGGAGGGTGGGTGATCGGTATTGAGGAGGGCACCTGTTGGGATGAGCACTGGGTGTTGTATGGAAACCAACTGGACAATAAATTTCATATTAAAAAAAAAAAGTAGGTAGGGTAAGAATATGGAGAATTATGATGGGTGAGTTGGGTAACTTTAAATAGGGTGGTCAGAGAACAAGAAGCAGTTTGAAGAGGCTCTAGCTGGTCAAAGATGGAACTATTTGACTATACACATAACTGCAATATGTTATAATACATAAAATATGCTTAATTCCATACATTCTTAGTGTTACTAATAGTAAATTGTTCACCATTGGAAACTACTAGAGATTTAACTTACTAGAAAATATAAATATAAAGGAAAAGAAGTATTCTGCATTCCTTATAAGAACTGTACCAATAGGTATTAGATGGATGTTTTTCTTAAAAGTATTCAGTGAATAAATGAAAGATGACAGAATTAGAGTATTACCATTTTGGAACCCATGATGAACAACTGAATCTAGGCATTGAACATCAATACTGATAATGTCACAGAAATAGTGAAAATCAGACATACTTCTAATGAAAGGACACAATATCACCTATGAAGTAACTTTGCCAATAAAATTGGTCCTAAGTCTGATCAAGTTTCTAAAGCCAACTACCAATTTATGGGAAGAAGATAGAGGAACATGTTCTACTGCCCCTTAGGAATATAGTCCGCAAAATTAAGAAATGGGAAACACTATGGGGTCAAAACAGTTTCAACAAATAAATTACAAGGGAAATTGAAAGATTGCAGGAGAACCAACCTGTAGATTAAAAGACATGTAAAAGACCTGTCAACCAGTTGTATTCTATGGATTTTTTGGGGGGATAAATTTACTATTTTTAAATTACTTAAAATTTTATCTTTGAGACAGTTGGAAGTATGAACACTCATTTTTGATATTCTTAAAGAATTAGTGTCCATTTTTTTAGGTTTGGATAATGGTATTATTAGAAATAAATCCTGTAAGTAGAAAAAATGAATATATGGTATTTGTGTCAAATAATATGAGAAGAGTGGATTGGGGTGTGCATTGGCCTGGGTTGGTCAGGGGTTGATGGTTGTTCAGGCTGGGTCATAGCTGTATAGACATTTATTAAACTATTCTACTTTCGTGTATGTTAAAGGTGCTCTGCGGTAAACTTTTAAAGTTTTTGGGAAATAAAAAGAAAATGAGAGATGAGACCGTGTTAAAAATATATACAACTCTTTGAAGGAATTCTGCCATAAAAGTAGACACATAGGATACAGGAAATGTCTTCTACGATGTGAGGTATTAGAACATATTAAATGTTGAAGGGAATGATTTCAAAGAAATGAAAATTGATGGAGTAGAAAGATAGATAATATTGTACGGAATAGCCTTCAGTAGATGGGAAAGAATAGGAGTCAATTTATGAAGAAAACCCATGCTTATGACAATGATATGGACACAGATTGGTTGAATAATGTGAAGGGGAGAATACGTATTTTTCTTTCAGTTGCTTCTGATTCCTTGTTTAAGTAAGCAGTAAGATTATCAGCAGAATGTGAGGATTATTTAGTATTTTATTAGGATTCAGTATGGATTATTTAGTATTTATTAAGTATTGATTCTCAGAAGTACAATTCTGTGGTCATAGGGTTTTAATATTTACAGACTTCTTGATACATTAACCCTGGTGTTAATATAACCAGTACTGCCTCTGTCATAAATATTCTGTATTCCATATTATCTTGTATCAGTAACAACAAAGAAAGGTAATGAAAGACATCATACCTCAGAAAACAAATTAATTCTGTGACCAGGTAACATGATCCTCGTTTTCTTTTTAATTTAAGCTGATGCTCTGCAAAAGGAAAGAACATTTCTCCTTTCATATTGATCTAAGATGGGCTAACACTGTGTTTTCCTATTAGCATTGTTTACTGAAGTTGTTGATTCAGTAGAATCCAAAGTAGTGTTTGGTTTATTAATTTTAAATAGTTAAATATTTTACATATATCTTAAAAATCAAAACATTAAAATTCCTTACCATAGGCCAGTTTTTGGATGTCTAGTTTGGCCTTTGGTTTCATTCTAGGTCCAGCCAATTTTTTCTTGTTTAGATCATATATATATTACATAGGCTATTATTTCTAGTTTCAGTTTAAAGTAGAACAAGAACCTAAAATATTCAGCTTTGTTTTTATAGAAATGATTGTCTTAGTAGCTTGCAAGGATAAGAACTGGCATAAACAAATATGGCTGACTTTTTGTTTACAGACATCATAAGATTACAGTTCAGTGTTCATACTATAGAGTAGTCTCCTAGGTGAGAATTTTCATCGTGCCGGGGTCTTAATCTGGCATGTATTATAACGGGTGGGGGCATATATGAGAGTCTCAGGTTCACTATATCCACTTTCAGAATTTTTTTTTTTTAATGAAAACCTTTAAATTTATAGGATATGTGTGTGTGTGTGTTTGTGTGTTTTAGATTTTATTAAGTAATCTCTATACCTAATGTGGGGCTTGAACTTACAACCCTGAGATAAGTGTTGCATGCTCCAACAACTGAGCCAGCCAGGCACCTCTATAGGATAAATTTTATAACTTGTTCTACTTTGTGGTGTGTGTGTGTGTGTGTGTGTGAGAGAGAGAATATGGACATTTTGTCTTAAGTTTGTGTATATTTATGTACATTTTGTGTACTGTCTGCTCATCTCCTTTATTCTGTTTTTCCATTCCATTGTTTAATGTTTCTTATGTCAATTGTGTGAGCATTTATGCTGTGAACACTTTCTCATTTTCTTACAAATATTTTGGCTTACTTTTATTTTAACTATGACTTTCCTGTTTTCAAATTTTTTTATGACTTTCCTTTTCCATTGCTGGTTTTTACTTTTTAAATTTATAAGTAAATCCTTTGAAATTACCATTTATAACGTTTGTCATACCTTTATAGCCTCCTACTTATTTACTACTGTTATTTAGCTAATTACTAGTCATTTAATATGTCATTTATATCTTATTTATCTTTTTTTTTTTTAATTTTTTTTTTCAACGTTTATTTATTTTTGGGACAGAGAGAGACAGAGCATGAACGGGCGAGGGGCAGAGAGAGAGGGAGACACAGAATCGGAAACAGGCTCCAGGCTCTGAGCCATCAGCCCAGAGCCCGACGCGGGGCTCAAACTCACGGACCGTGAGATCGTGACCTGGTTGAAGTCGGACGCTTAACCGACTGCGCCACCCAGGCGCCCCTATATCTTATTTATCTTAATGAAGACTTAAATTGACTTTTTCCTAAAGATTCTTACAAAGTTGCCATAATTTTTTATTGCTTTTTTGGGGTAGGGAGATGGAGACAGAGAGAAGGGGAAGAGGGAAAGTGGGAGAATGGAAGGAACTAAGGGGAGAGGGAGGGAGGAAGACACACAGATTTCATAGTGATATATATATATTTTTTTTAATTTTTTTTTCAACGTTTATTTATTTTTGGGACAGAGAGAGACAGAGCATGAACGGGGGAGGGGCAGAGAGAGAGGGAGACACAGAATCGGAAACAGGCTCCAGGCCATCAGCCCAGAGCCCGACGCGGGGCTTGAACTCACGGACCGCGAGATCGTGACCAGGCTGAAGTCGGACGCTTAACTGACTGCGCCACCCAGGCGCCCCTATATATTTTTTAATTTTATGTTTTATTTATCTTTTAGAGAGAGACAGAGTACATGTGGGGGAGGGACAGAGAGAGAGGGAGACACAAAACCCAAAGCAGACTCCAGGCTCTGAGCTGTCAGCACAGAGCCTGACGCGGGGCTCAAACTCATGAACCATGAGATCATTACCTGAACCAAAGTCAGACGCTTAACCTACTAAGCCACCCAGGTGCCCCGATAGTGATATTTTCTATCATCATTTACCTGTCTCTGCTTACATTTTATCTACACTATTTAAATCATTGTTACTTTTTAATGTTTTCGGTAATCCTTTTCTAAGCAAACTTACTGAAACATAAATGTATACCAAAAAAAAAAAAAAAAAAAAAAATCCAGAAATCATAAGGAAACAGCTTACTGAATTTTCACGAAGTGATCACACCCATCTGACCGGCAGCAAAATAGAGATTTGCTGGGATATTAGAAGCTCCCTCCTGGGGTGCCTGGCTGGCTCAGTTGGAAGAGCATGTGACTCTTGATCTCAGGGTCCTGAGTTTGAGCCCCACATTCTGTGTAGAGAGTTCTTAAATAAATAAAAAACTCAAACAAAAAAAAGAGAGAGAGAGAAGTAGCGGCTCCCTCCTAACTCCTTCGAGTCATTCCTCCCCACTGAAATTAACCACTATCCTGACTGTTAGCAACTCCATAGATTAATTTTACTTTTTTTGAAACTTATAAAAATGGAACCATACAGTATATGTTCTTTTATGTCTGGCTTTTTACTCACCATTATGTTTGTGAGATTGATCCATGTTGTTGCATGTACTTGTATATTATTCATTCTCCTTGGTATACAGTATTGTGTTGTTTCAGTATGTTTTAATTTGCATAGCCATTCTGATGGATTCTTTCTAGTTTGGGCATATTAAAACTAATGTTCCTGTATTCTCAGTTTTTAAAAATACCATTTTCATTTTGAAAAGTAGTGAACTCTTAATTGGAATTTTTTTGAGGAAATACACATTTGAGAAAAACATCTCTTTGCTCAGAATTTTATTAGCATGCTAGTATGGTATAAAACTGTTCTTATGCCTGAAAAATCACGAAAATACTCTCTAGGTAGCATCTAAATGGCATTGGCTTTGAGGACTCTGGGGAGAGTATAGGGAAGGGCATGAAGGAACTAAACAGGCTGTTTGTAACATAGATGTGTGTAGATATATAAACTGAAATAAAGATGAGCTTCTTGTTACCTTGTGAAAACAGGCAAAGTTTACTCATGACTATGCAAGGTAGAAAATCAGATGTAGTGGAGATACCTAAGTGAAAGTAGACAATTGGGAAGATGATCAGATGTGAAGACATCACCATTTTTCATTTATATATTTGACTGAGATAGCTTAGATGTGCTTTTGTTTCCTATCTCTATAGGAAGTAATAAAAAATATTTAATCTGTAATAAGGTATAAGATTAGAGGCAAGGGAACATATGCAATAACTGTTAACCAATTATGAGATTTCATAATTAATAGTTACTATATGCTATGAGTTTGTTATTCAATGATAAATGAAAGGTTGCTTCTGCCCTTGGGAAGATTTAAGGTAAGAAAATAAAGAGAATTTAAAAATGGGAAAAGTAATGAATATGTAACAACAAAATCAAAAAAGTGTTAAGAAACATGGAACAAGTTACTGGGATAGAAAATAAAGTATATAGGGGCGCCTGGGTGGCGCAGTTGGTTAAGCGTCCGACTTCAGCCAGGTCACGATCTCGCGGTCCGGGAGTTCGAGCCTCGCGTCAGGCTCTGGGCTGATGGCTTAGAGCCTGGAGCCTGTTTCCGATTCTGTGTCTCCCTCTCTCTCTGCCCCTCCCCCGTTCATGCTCTGTCTCTCTCTGTCCCAAAAATAAATAAACGTTGAAAAAAAAAAATTAAAAAAAAAAAAGAAAATAAAGTATATAAATTAGATGAAGTCAGCATGGGTCTGATTTTTTTTTTTAACATTTATTCATTTTTGAAAGGCAGAGAGAGACAGAGCACAAATGGGGGAGGGGCAGAGAGAGAGGGAGACACAGAAACAGAAGCAGGCTCCAGGCTCTGAGCTGTCAGCACAGAGCCCAACGCGGGGCTCAAACTCACGGACCTCGAGATCATGACCTGAGCTGAAGTCGGCCGCCTAACCGGCTGAGCCACCCAGGTGCCCCAGAATGGGTCTGATTTTTAACATGGTATCTAAAGGATGAAAGGAACCCAACTATGTAGAAAATGCAAGTTGAAATTCCTATGAATTTAAATTGTCAGTGAAAAGCTCTAAGAAATGGAAAGGTTGTGACATATTCTAGGAACTGAAAGGAGGCTAGTGGGATAGGAATATAGGGAGCAAACCAGGCAGTGGCTTGAGATGATATGGTAAACAAAGGCCATGTTATTCATGGTAAGATGTTTGTGCATTATTCTAATTAAAAAGTAATCATTAAAAAATTTAAAGATTCTCAAACTTTGATGAGGTTTTTTAGCTCATTTACTTGAAATTGAGCTTTATTTTCTATTATAAAGTTTTTTTATATGCTTGTTTGCTTTTTCTAGAATAAGAAGATAGCATGTATTTATCTTGTTTTCTTTCAGATTTAGAAGCCAGATATGACACTAAAAAGTTATTTCAAGAAAAGGATATTTGTGAAATGAATTTATCTCAGTGGGAGATAATGGGAAGAATTAGAAGTTGTGGCCTTGAAAACTCCTTTATCAGAAAAGATTATAAATATGAGAAGTTTGAGGGACAAGAACACCTTCAAGAGGGATATTTCCGGCAAGTGAAAAAAACCACCTCTGAAAAAATGCCCACTTACAGAAAACTCACTTCTCTTACTCTGTATCAGAGTATCCATAATAGAGAGAAACCCTATGAATGTGGGGATTGCGGGAAGGCCTTTAGAGTACGCCAACAACTTACTTTCCATCAGAGAATTCACACTGGCGAAAAACCCTATGAATGTAAAGAATGTGGAAAAGCCTTTAGACAGTGTGCCCACCTTAGTCGACATCAGAGAATTCATACTTCTGACAAACTCCTTGAATGTAAAAAATGTGGAAAGATCTTTACATGTGGTGCAGATCTTCGAGTACATCAGAGAACTCATATTGGTGAGAAGCCCTATGAATGTAAGGAATGTGGGAAGGCCTTTAGAGTAAGAGGACAACTTAATCTTCATCAAAGGATTCATACTGGTGAGAAACCCTATGAATGTAAGGAATGTGGGAAGACCTTTAGACAGTATGCACACCTTACACGACATCAGAGACTTAATATTGCTGAGAAGTGTTATGAATGTAAGGACTGTGGGCAGGCTTTTTTGTGTAGTACAGGCCTTAGAGTACATCACAAACTTCATACTGGTGAAAAACCCTATGAATGTAAGGAATGTGGAAAGGCCTTCAGGGTGCGGCAACAACTCACTCTCCATCAGAGAATTCATACTGGTGAGAAACCCTATGATTGTAAAGAATGTGGAAAGACTTTTAGTCGTGGCTATCATCTCACTCTCCATCAGAGAATTCATACTGGTGAGAAACCTTACGAATGTAAGGAATGTCGGAAGTTCTTCCGTCGTTACTCAGAACTTATTTCACATCAGGGTATTCATATTGGAGAGAAACCCTATGATTGTAAGGAATGTGGGAAGACCTTTAGACTGTTCTCACAACTTACCCAACATCAGAGTATTCATTTTGGTGAGAAACCTTATAAATGTAAGGAATGTGAGAAGACTTTTAGACTGCTATCACAACTTACTCAACATCAGAGTATTCATACTGGTGAGAAACCCTATGACTGTAAGGAATGTGGAAAGGCCTTTAGACTTCATTCATCACTTATTCAACATCAGAGAATTCATTCTGGTGAAAAACCATACAAATGTAAGGAATGTAAAAAGGCATTTAGACAACATTCACATCTTACTTACCATCAGCGAATTCATAATGTAACTAAATAATTTAGGAAAGCCTTCCACTGTGAATTTTGTGTTAAGGGGCATTAGAAAATAAATTTTAGGGGAAAAGTTTTTGAATATAGGAATCCCTTTTGCTTCGTGCTTACAGCTAACCTAAATAGTTAGGTTTTCTTTGAAGGAAAGGATAAATTTCATGAATTTTTAGAAGCCTTTACTCATCATTAAAAACTATGTTAAACTTTGGGAAATGTGTTCTAGAAAGAAACTCTTTTAAAGGAGTGAATATAGAAGAGCTTTTAATCTTACCTATCATCGCCTCTATTTTTCCCATCTGTATAATATATCTATGAAGGTTGCTAGGGTACTATCTCATTCCAAAAACTGATAATTGAAAAGAAAATCATTTAGCCTGCATTTCCTGTTGAACTGTATTTTAGAGTAATTAGAAGTTGATGAGCTAAAGTTCTTTATTAGAGAATTTTGCAGCACATAATGAAATAATGGATCTAGGCACAATTCTCAGTGGAGGTTAAGACCAGTAGATACCCATTGATCAATTTTAATCTCAAAATAGGACAAAACATTTTGTGCCCCCTAATAAGTTACAGTAAGACATACACATGTTGCCAAAAAAATATTGAACTGAATCTAAGCATCAAGATCTAACTCCCAGTTTAGGGAAGAATCACAGAACAGAAAGAAGAACATGACACAAGAAGAAGCAATGAAACAAATTTAAAATGTGGGTAATTCCACAAGAGAAATGACCTGCCTTCAAATTCAATAAAATAGCATTGAAAAAAGGGAGGTGGAACTCTTAAATATTAAGAGTCTGAAGAAATGTATATCAATCAAATGCAGTGAACTAGATCACAAGTTGAACAAATATGTAAAAAGGACATTTTTATGACAGTTGGGGAAATGGGAATATTGACAGATAATACTAAGAAATTATGTTTTTGTTAGGTAGCATCGTAGTTATATAAAAATGTTAGAGATAAGTTTATACACATAAGATGGTATGATGTCTGGAACTTTTTAAAAGTGCTCATGCAGGGCACCTGGGTGGCTCAGTCGGTTGAGCAACTGACTTTGGCTCAGGTCATGATCTCACAGTTTGTGAGTTCGAGCCCGATGTCGGGCTCTTTGCTGACAGCTCGGAGCCTGGAGCCTGCTTTGGATTCTGTGTCTCCCTCTCTCTCTGCTCCTCCTCTGCTCGTGCTCTGTCTCTCAATAATAAATAAACGTTAAAAAAAATAAAAAAAAAAAGTGCTCCTGCAAAAGAAAAGGATAAGCTTGTTAAAGTGATGGTAAGATAAGTCTTGAGTACATAGTTTTTATTTTGTTCTTGCTATTTTCTTTACTTTTATGTATTTGAATTTTTCCATAATATTATTTTAAAGATAAAATTAGCTCTGGAATTTTAACCAAATTGAAGTAAATGATTTTTTTAAATGACTGCATATCAAAATTTCTGGGTGTTGTCGAAGTTCTGCACATTGGGATATTCAATATCCTATACTGTATTTGGGAAATACAGATGGAAGATCCAAATTTTATCTAGTTCACCTATTGCTACCTCTGTTACCATGCCTGTCCCACAGTACTTCATATGTTTAAAGAATGAGTTTAAAAAGCAGTTACTACAACTAAATGTGGAAATTAATGGACTAGACCTTCATTGTCAAATAAGATAGTTGCCAGCAACATGTTGAGCACTCAAAATTGAGCACTTGAATTGTGGCTAGTTCAAATTAAAATGGTGTTAGGTGTAAAATACACATGAGGTTTTGAAGATTTCGTTTTTAAAAGAATGTAATGTATATTGTTTCTCACAGTGTTTCTCTGCTGTGATATTCAGTGGGATATTCAGAACCCAATTTAAGTGTCTTTCTGCTTCCAAGTGGCATGTTTGCATACTGAGGTCTTGGTTCTACCCTGAATCATCCTTCGTTTTCCTCCCCTTCATGAAGGTAGCCCGTGTTTATAGCTGAATAGTTTTCTAAGACTGTTTTTAGCCTGTAGATGTCTTGGGATCCCAAGGCCCTTTCACTTTGTACTATTTCTGTCCCATTAGGTTCAAGCTTGCAGCGCTTCAAGTAGTACCATTGTCTTAAAAAATGTATTTTCTTTTTTTTTTTAATTTTAAAAAATTATTATTTTGAGAGCATGCACACAAGCAGGGGACGGGCAGAGAGAGAAGGAGAGAGAATAACAAGCATGCTCTGTGCTATCAGCATGGAGACCATCACCAGGCTCCATCTCAACACTAAGATCATGACCTGAGCTGAAATCAAGATGTGGTGTCAATCTTCAACTGAGCCACCCAGGCACCCCTAAAAACTGTATTTTCTATGAATTTTATTAGGGTTCACTCAAAGAATCAATAGGCTCTTCTCTATTAGGTTCCCTATGAGGCTGCTGTAGAAAAATGAGTTTGAAATTGTTAGAAGCCCTAGTATTTCACAGGAAAGATAAAAGTTGGGTTCATCATTATTTGGAGGCTATATTTTCAGGACAGCACTATATATTTGATTGCCACCCCCACCCCAGGCCCATTATAACTTTGAAAACCCTTTGCTCTCTGGAAACACTGCCATGGAACCCTCTATGTTTCCTTGAGATTTATTTGAAATATGCAGCAATTGATAGGAGTAAAATGTGATTTTTCTCTTTTGCTATGTTATGATGGATTACATTTATGAATTTTCAAATATCGATCAAGACAACATCACTGGAATAAGCTCCATTTGTTTTTAGTGTACATTTTGTATGTAGTACATAAATACATTGCTGGATTTGCTGAGATTGCTATGATGCGCTAATATTTTGAGGATTTTTTTTTTTTTAGGATCTTTGTATCTATATTCATGAGGAATACTAGTTTGTAGTTTTCTTGTATTCTACTGTCTTTGCCTCATTTTGCTATCAAGGTGATTATGGCCTCATAAAATGAGTTTCACAGAATTGCTTCCTTTCCATTTCTGGTAGAGGTAGTGTTGAATTGTTAATTTTTCTTCAAATGTTTGGTAGGATTCTCCAGTGAAGCCATTTGGGCCTTGAAATTCATGTGTCCACATCCTAACCCCCAATATAATGACATTAGGAAGTGGAGCCTTTTGGAGGAAATTAAGTTACAATGGTGGATCCCTCCTGATTGAGATTAGTCCCCTTGTAAAAGGGATCCCAGAGAGCTCTCTTACATTTTTGTGCCATCTGAGGATACAAGAAAATGTCAGTCTTTACTCTGGAAGACAGTTCTTGCCAGAAACTAACCATGCTGGCACACTGATGTCGACTTCAGCCTCAAGGATTGTGAGAAATAAATTGCTGTTGTTTATAAACCACCCCATCTATTGTACTGTGTTATAGCAGACTGAAATGAATGAGACAGATATTGGTACCAGAAGTGGGGTGCTAATGTAACAAATAGCTAAAAATGTAGAAGTGGCTTTGGAATTGAATAATAGGTAAAAGCTGGAAGAGTTTTTAGATGCATGCAAAAAATAAAGACATTAATGGTGATTTTGGTGATATCAGAAAAGAGCTGAAGAGAAAACTTCAACCTTAGAGAATACATTATCGACAGAATGTTCATAGAGATGAATGGTAAAGGCAGTACAGATGAAGTCTCAGGTGGAAGTGAGGAACATATTGGAAACCGGAGGAAGGCAGTTCTTTTTATAAAGTGACAAAGAACTTGGTGAAATTGCATTCCATTCTAGTGTTTTGTGGAAAGTAGAACTTGTGAACAATAATGAAGTTGAAGGTGTGGCTTGGCTCCTGGCTGATTACAAAAAAATGCAAGTAGAGAGAAAATACTTAACAATGGAATTTTTCAAACGAGATTTGGGAAATTCTCAGCTGAATAGTTCAGTAATGTTAAAGTGAGAGTATTGATTGGGAAAGAATGGGATCCTGTAAGATGGTATGGGGACAAGTGGGAAGGCTCTGACGTAGCTGTGACATTGAGCTCCTATATTCTGAGTCTTCTTCCCAGTAGAAGCAG
Source organism: Puma concolor (assembly GCF_028749965.1). NCBI lineage: Eukaryota > Metazoa > Chordata > Mammalia > Carnivora > Felidae > Puma > Puma concolor. The sequence goes on from NC_141681.1 coordinate 46,094,750, forward strand.
CCTCATCAGCAGAGGTGGCCTTTCCATCCCTAGTGGCAGTGGCATCCCCACCCACAGTGACATCAGCCTTTCCATTCCCATCTGATGGAATTAACTATGCATTGCTTGAGGAAACTAATGACCTCCCTTGAGGTAGTGGCCATGCAAGACAATGCTACTTCTCAGAAACCCCCACAACCACCCCCTTTTGTTTCTAGACCCATCATTAGACTCTGTCCCAGCAGGCTCCTAAAAGTGCAGTGCAAAGTGTGACCCATGAGGAGGGGTGCTACAGTCCAAAAGAACTACCTGAGTTTTCTAACTTAGAAATCCAGGGAACAAGTGTGGAAATGGATACTAAGTGTGTGGCATTGTAGTGGAAGGAACATGATTGGAAATTTGGACAATGAAATCTGGGGGAGAGGTAGGTGGGTAGACCTCTCTGAATTAGGGCAAAAAAAATTGAAGATACCTGTGTCCCATATAAATGAGTGACCTCAGTAAAGGAGGATTTTAATAATCAAGTGGACAGGATAGCCCATTCTGTGGTTAATAGTTTCTTTCCCCAGCCACCCTGGTTCAATGGACCCATGAACAAAGTGGCCATGGTGGCAGGGATGGAGGTAATGCATGTGATCAGCAACATGGACTTCCACTCACCAAGGCTGACCTGGCTATGACCATTGCTGAGTGCTCAATCTGCCAGAAGCAGAGACAATACTGAGCCCCCCAACATAACACTATTCCTTGAGGTGTTCAGCTAGCTACTGGAAGCAGGTTGGTTACCTTCGATCACTTCCATCATAGAAGAGGCAGCGTTTTGACCTTACTGGACTAGAAACTTAACTCTGGATATGGATTTACTTTCCCTGCATGCCAAGCTTCTGATAAAACTACCATCCATGGACTTAGAGAATGCCTTATCCACTGTCAAGTATTCCTCCTGGCATTACTTCTCATCAGTTACTACTAATTTGATGATAGACTGGTGCTTGGCATGTAATTTTTATATCATCCTGACTTGTGAAGGGGAATAATTAACTGAGGCTGGAAAATTTTTCAATTTTTACACTCTTATTTATTGAATAATTTCTTCCCTTATCATCGTGTCTTGTTGTCTGCTTCTGAAATACGTGTGTGTGTGTGTGTGTGTGTGTATGTATATGTATAATATATATTTATATATATGTAAATATAGCATTGCAGAGAAAGGAAAATGGCATAGAATATCCATTATAATTTTTTTATTGTTGCTGTTTTAATGTCCTTTAATATATATTAGTATTGTATCCTTCTAAACATTTTTACCTTTGCTCTTTATAAATAACTTTCTATAAAAATTGAGAAAATATACAGAAACATAATGAAAAAAAATCAAGATCACTTCTATTTTCCTTTCTACCAAAGAAAATCTGTTAAGCTGCAAGGTGTTATACTGTATCCTATTCAGACAGGGTACTTAAAAAGGAAAATAAAAATTGAAATCTTTACAATATTAGATCTTCCATGCATTAAAACTAATTTAACTCTGTTAGCATAGAGCTGTCAGCACAGAGCCTGATGTGGGGCTCAAACTCAGGAACTGTGAGATCACGACCTGAGCCAGAGTCGGACACTTAACCAACTGAGCCACCCAGGCGCCTCTAGTCATTACACTTTTAGATAAAGAGCTTACAGATTCCTTGCTTTGTTCAATCATAGATGCATTATACATTTTGTTGATTTCATGACTGGAAATGTTTTGTTACAGTCTCTAATCATTATTGATATATAAGAAAGCTATTGATTTTTGTATGAAGATTGCAACCTTGTCACCTTATTTCTGTTGTTTGGTTATTTTGTCTTTTTGTTGGATTATAGCTTCCAGGAATACATTCAGAGAAGGTTTCTTAAATGCCTAATTTATTTCATTGATGCTTAAATGAGAGTTTGGCACAGTCTGGAAATTGGTACGAATTGTTTTTCTCTCTGAATTTGATGATTTACTCCATTGTCTTCCTACATGAATATAATCTGTGAAAGTATAATGTTAATGTATTTCTTATTCTTATGTATGTAAACTGTTTTTTAAATCTTTCTTGAAACTTTCAGTATTTTTTAAAACTTATTTTTGGTATTTCAGGTATTACTATTAATTTTTTCAAAGCCATCACTTTTAGAACCAGTTATTTTATTTACCATTTTAAAGGAAAGAAAACACTGAATTAAACTATGCTATGTCACTGATATTAAGATGCATTCTGGTCTCACAGATGTTAAAATCAAAATGTGTACCAGAATTAATGATAATTGGAATTTTATTAACTTGCTAGGGCTCTCTAATTGAGTAGCTAACATCCTTCTTGGTTTTGAGGTTACTTTCATTGATTACTAGTTCAAACATTACCTCTCCTCAATTATTTCTATTATCTTCTGGGGCTTCTTTTAAATGGATGGTGGAATTTCTACTTCAATCTTTTATGTCAAGTTTTATTCTAATACTTTGCATCACTTTGTTACATTTGGTTCCTCTGACCTGTATAGCAATGAAATCTGGCTTCCTAATTCACAATTCAGCTGTATGCATTCTGTTTTTCAGTCCATTAAGTTTTTTTTTTTTAACTTTTTTACTTGAAAATAATTATAGGTACACAGGAATCTACAGAAATGGTACATTTCACCAAGTTTCCATCAGTGGTCACATCTTACATAAAGTACAATATCAAAACATAGAATTTGACATTAATATGACATATATATGTGGTTACATGTCATCATGAGTATAAGTATAGATTCGTGTAATCACTACTGCACTAAAGATACAGAACTATTCCAATACAAAGATCTCTCTTATGCTGCCTCTTTATAATCACACCTGCACTTCACCTACCATCACTAATCCCTGGAAACCATTAATCTGTTTTAGATCTCTATAATTTTTGTTGAAGTTACATAAATACAATCATACAGTATGTGACCTTTTGAGACTGGCTTTCAGAACTCAATGTTTTTGAGATCTAAGTTGTCACATCTAGGGGCACCTGGGTGGCGCAGTCGGTTAAGCGTCCGACTTCAGCCAGGTCACGATCTCGCGGTCCGGGAGTTCGAGCCCCGCGTCAGGCTCTGGGCTGATGGCTCAGAGCCTGGAGCCTGTTTCCGATTCTGTGTCTCCCTCTCTCTCTGCCCCTCCCCTGTTCATGCTCTGTCTCTCTCTGTCCCAAAAATAAATAAACGTTGAAAAAAAATTAAAAAAAAAATAAGTTGTCATATCTATCAATAGTTTGTTCCTTTTTAAATGCTGATAGCTCAGAGCCTGGAGTCTGCTTTGGATTCTGTGTCTCTGTCTCTCTCTGCCCCTCTCCAGCTCATGGTGTCCCTCTCACTGCCTCTCAAAAATAAATAAACATTTAAACATTTTTTAAAAAAAGAATGAAATCTTGCCATTTGCAACAACGATGAAACGAGTGTATTATGCTAAGCAAAACAAGTCAGAGAAAGACAAATATGATTTCACTCATATGTGGAATTTAAAAAACAAAACAGATGAACACAGGGAGGGGAAAAAAGGTAAAAAGAGAGAGGGAAGTAAACCATAAGAGACTTTAAAATACAGAGAACAAACAGGTTTGCCGGGGTGGGAGGGTGGGCTAAATAGGTGATGAGCATTAAGGAGAGCACTTGTTGGGATGAGCACTAGGTGTTACAGAGAAGTGATGAATCACTGGGTTCTACTCCTGAAACCAGTACTACACTGTATATTAACTAATTTTAAATAAATTTAAGGGACGGCTAGGTGGCTCAGTCAGTTAAGCGTCTGACTTCAGCTCAGGTCGTGATCTCGTGATTTGTGAGTTCAAGCCCCGTATAGGGCTCTGTGCTGACAACTCAGAGCCTGGAACCTGCTTCAGGTTCTGTGTCTCCCTCTCTCTGTCTCTGCCCCTCCCCACCCACACTCCATCAGCCTCTGTCTCTCTCAAAAATAAACATTAAAAAGTATTTTTAATAAATTTTTAAAATACTACTGTTAATACAAAAACTATAGGCTAATATTCCTGAAGAATATAGATGCAAATATTCTTAGCAAAATATTAACAAACGAAATTCAACAGCACGTTGAAAGGATCGTACACCACTATCAAGTGGGATTTCTCCTTGGGATGCAAGAATGGATGAGCCTAAATGTCCATCAACTGATGAATGGATAAAGAAATTATGGTTTATATATACAATGGAATACTATTTGGCAATGAGAAAGAATGAAATATGGCCTTTTGTAGCAACGTGGATGGAACTGGAGAGTGTTATGCTAAGTGAAATAAGTCATACAGAGAAAGACAGATACCATATGTTTTCACTCTTATGTGGATCCTGAGAAACTTAACAGAAGACCATGGGGAAGGGGGAAAAAAAGAGGGAGGGAGCCAAACCATAAGAGACTCTTAAAAACTGAGAATAAACTGAGGGTTGATGGGGGGTGGGAGGGAGGGGAAAGTGGATGATGGGCACTGAGGAGGGCACGTGTTGGGATGAGCACTGGGTGTTGTATGGAAACCAATTTGACAATAAATTTCATATAAAAATTAAACGTTTTAAAAAATTACAAAAAAAGAATGGATTAACTTGCAAATCAATAAATGTGTTATACCACATTAATTGAATGAAGGTTAAAAATATGATCACCTTATATGAAGAAAAAGTGATAAAGTTTAACATCCTTTCATATTGAGAACTTAAAAAAAACTGGGTATGAAAGAAATATATATCAAAATAATAAAGGCCATATTTGACAGACTCACAGCTAACATCCTATTTAACACTGAAAGGCTGAATGTTTTCCCTCTAAGATCAAGAACAACACAGAGTGCCCATGCTCACCACCTATTCATATAGTACTGGAAGTTCTAGCCAGACCCATCAATACAATAAATAAAATAAAATAAAAAATACAATACAATACAATAAAAAATAAAATACATCCTAATCAGAAAGTAAAACTGTCTCTGTTTGTTAATGACATGACCTTACATATAGAAAATCCTAAAGATGCCACCATAAAACTGTTAGAACTAACACACAAGTTGAGTAAAGTTAACAGGATATAAAATCAACATACAAAAATCAGTTATGTTTCTATATACTAACACTGAACTCTCTGAAAAAGAAATAAAACAATCCCATTGAAAATAGCATAGGGGCGCCTGGGTGGCTCCATTGGTTAAGCATCCATCTCTTGATTTTGGCTCAGGTCATGATTTCATGGTTTGTGACTTCAAGCCCTGCATTGGGCTTCACTTGATAGGGCAGAGCCTGCTTGGGTTTCTCTCTCTCCCTCTCTCTCTCTGCCCCTCTCCTGCTTGCTGTCTCTCAAAATAAATAAATAAATTTAAAAATTACAAAAAAAATAGCCTAAAAAATAATAAAATACTCAGGAATAAATTTCACCAAGGAAGTAAAAGATCTGTACACTGAAAACTATTAAACACTGATGAAAGAAATTGAAGAAGACACAAATTAATGAAAAAGTATTCTGTATTTATGGATCAGAAGAATAATATTGTTAAAATGTTCATACTACCAAAGCCATGTACAGATTCAATGCAATATCTATCAAAATTCCACTGACATTTCTCACAGAAATAGAAAAAACAATCCTAAAATAATTATGAAACCACAAAAGACCCTGGATATCCAAATGCCATCTTGAGAAAGAACAAAGATGGAGATGTCACATTTCCTGGTTTCAAACTATACTACAAAGCTATAGTAAGCAAAACAATATGATACTGGCATAAAAATAGACACCTAGACTGATGGAACAGAACTGAGCTCTGAGATAAAATCACATATATTTATCCAACTGATATTTGATAAAGGAGTCAAGAATACTCAATGAGGAAAGGATAATCAATAAATGATGCTGGGAAAAGTGGATATTCAAATGTGAAAGAGTGAAATTGGACCTGTATCTTACATCATTAACATAAACAAAAATTAACATTAGCATTAAAAAAGTAAATAAAAAACATAATCATTAACAAAAATTAAGTTGAAATGGACTAAATACTGAAATATAAAACCTGAAGCCATAAAACTTCTAGAGGAAAACACTGGAAAACTGGTCTTGGCAATGATATTTTGGATATGACACCACAAGCATAGACAACAATAGCAAAAGTAAACAAGTGGGACTACATCAGACTAAAAAGCTTCTGTGCAGCAAAAGGAATCAACAAAATGAAAAGGCAGCCTTTTGGAATGGGAGAAAATATTTGCAAACTAAATAGCTGCAAACCATATATTTGATATCCCAAATGTGTAAGGAACTCATACAACTCACAAGGAAAAAAAAAGCAATCAATCAGATTTAAAAATGGGCAGAGTATTTGAATAGACATTTTTCTAAAGAATACATACAAATGGTCAACAGTTATATGAAAAGATGCTTGACATCACTAATCATCAGGGAAATGCAAATCAAAAACACAAGGAGATATCACCTCACATCTATTAGAATGGCTATCCTTAAGAAGACGAGATAACAAGTGGTGTCCAGGATGCAGAGAAAAGGGAGCCCTTGCACACTGTTGGTGGGAATATAAATTGGTAGAGCCATTATGGAAAACTGTATAGAGGTTCCTCAAAAATTTAAGAATAGAACTATCATATGATCTAGCAATACCACATCGAGGTATATGTCTAAAGGAAATGAAATTACTATCTCATATCTCTATATCAAAGATATGTCTGTACCTCTATGTTCATTGCAACATTATTCACAATAGCCAAGGGAAGGCAACAAACCTGTTTGCCTACCAACACGTGGATAAAGAAAATGTTATATATACATGTACCTAACATATGTACATGTTATCATATGTATATATATAACACATTTAGTGTATATAAAGATATAGATGCACACACACACACACACAATGGAATGTTACTCAGCTATAAAAAGGAAGGAAATCCTGTCATTTGAGACAACATGAATGAACTTTGAGGGTATTATTCTAACTTATGTGTGGGGCCTTAAAAAACTGAACTCACTGAAACAAAGAGTAGATTAGTGTCCACCAAGGTCTAGGATATTGAGAAAATGGGGAAATGTTGGTTAAAGGGTACAAACTTCCAGTTAGAAGATGAATAAGCCCTAGGGATCTTCTGTCCAGCTTGGTGACTAGAGTCAACCATATACTTGTATACTTGAAAGTTGCTAAGAGAGTAGATCTTAAATGTTCTTTCACACACGAATACACATAAAGAGCTAATTGCGAGATAATTATCTGTTAATGTGTGTTAGGTGATGTGGTAATGTGAGGTAATGATGTGTTAAGGGTAATGACTATCCTTATGTAGTAATAATTTCACAATATTTACATATACCAAATCTTCACATTGTACATCATAAACTTATACAATGTTATATGTCAAACATATCTCAATAAAGGTGAGGGGGAAAATTAATGAATCAATTGTTTCCTGGAAGTCCACAAATGAAGGCAAATGGCATACAGTTAAATGGTATTCTATACGACTTTAGCATTTGCTTCATTTTCTTACCTACAAGTGCCAATAAATTTGAGTTTACATTGTCATTGTTGCTTATCTACAGAAACCTGAGGGGGACTGGCTAAGAATTACCACATCATAATAACAGGTAAAATTTTCTGAGCTTTTAGTATGTACCAGGGGCTGGTCTAAGGAATTGACACTATTAACTTATCCCCCACTCCTAATAATGTTATGAAGTGGGTAATCCTATTTCACAGTTAAGAAATGATGGCAAAGACACCTTGGAAGACAGTTTGGTGGTTTCTTACAAAACTAAATATACTCTTACCATATAGTCCAGCAATGGAATTCCTTTGTACTTACTCATAATAGTTGTAAACTTATGTCTGCATAAAAACCTGCACACTGATGTTTATATTTATAGCAGCTTTATTCTTAATTGCCATAACTCAGAAGAAAGCAAGATGATCTTCAGTAGGTGAATGGATAAACTATGGTACCTCCTGGGGATAGTTACTCAGTGCTAAAAGGAAATGAGCTACCAAGCCACCAAAAGACATGAAGGAGAGGTGTCTGGGTGACTCAGTTGGTTAAGCATCCAACTCTTGATTTTGGTTCAGGTCATGAACTTGCAGTTTGTGAGATGGAGCCCCATGTTGGGCTCTGAGCTACCAGCTTGGAGCCTGCTTGGGATTCTCCCTATGCCCCTCCCCCACTCACTTGGGCATGTGCTCTATCAAAATAAATAAACGTGAAAAAAAAGACATGAAGGAAATTTAAGTTCATATTACTAAGTAAAAGAAATCAATCTTGTAAAAGGTTACAGATGGTCTGATTCTGAGTATGTGATATTCTGGAAAAGGCAAATCTGGAAAAGGGGCACCTGAGCCACCCAGGTTCCCCAGGGATATTGATAATGGAGGAAACTACATATGTGTCAGGCAGGGGGTAAATGGGAAATCTTTGTACCTTCCTCTCAATTTTGTTGTAAACCTAAAGCTGCTCCATAATAAAGTCTTAAAAAAATTTTTTAAAGAAAAAACTATGGCAAGGAGAGTCTCAGTTTAACACATCCATGAAGCTCTAGGCAGTTTGGCTGGGGCTGGTTAGTCAAGGTAGTTTCACCGGTGGTTGGCAACTTGGCTACCAGTGTATCTTGGTTATTTACCAGATGACCATTCTAGCATGCTACAACAGATTCATTCACACCAGGTTCATTCACACCATTCACACACAAAAATGGGCAAATTCCTTTTGTCAAGTCACCGCTTATATCACATTTATTGATGTCCCAATAGCAAAAGCATGTGGTTAAGCCCAGATTCAGGAGATGGAGAAATAAACACTGCTTCATTTTGCTGTGTTTAATGGAGGATGGAAGGAGCAGCAAAGTCACATTACGAAGTGAATATAGAATGGCATAAATTATTGTGACTGTTTTTATAGTTAACCACACCAACTATGTCTGTAAATATCTTAAATAAAAATGATCTAAGTATTTCAATTAAAAGATAAAGACTACCAGGGTGCCTGGGTGGCTCAGCTGGTTGAACATCAGACTCTTAATTTTGGTTCAGGTCATGATCCCAGCCAGGGTCATGGAATTGAGCCCCACATCAGGCTCTGTGCTGAGTGTAGAGCCTGCTGGAGATCCTTTCTCTCTCTCTTCTGTCTGTCTCTCTCTTTCTCACCCCTTCCTTCTCCCCTGCTTTGGCAAGTTGGCTCTCTAAAAAAAATTGAGACTATCAGACTAGATTTTATGTAAAAAGATCTACAAGACATACATTACATATGACAGAGAACGGTTGAAAGTAAAAAGATGGTGGAGGGAACAACATGCAAATGCTAACCAAAAAAATGCTGGGGTAGCTATTTTAATAGCTGATAGACTTTGAGGAAATAGATATTTCTAAAAATAAATAGGAACATAATGATAAAAGGAGCAATTCAACAGAAAAACTAATTCTAAGTTTTATTGTCTCTCTTTTTTTTTTTTTTTTTAAATTTTTTTCAACGTTTATTTATTTTTTTGGGACAGAGAGAGAGACAGAGCATGAACGGGGGAGGGGCAGAGAGAGAGGGAGACACAGAATCGGAAACAGGCTCCAGGCTCTGAGCCATCAGCCCAGAGCCTGACATGGGGCTTGAACTCACGGACCGCGAGATCGTGACCTGGCTGAAGTCGGACGCTTAACCGACTGCGCCACCCAGGCGCCCCATTGTCTCTCTTTTTTTAATTTGAGAGAGAGAGAGAGAGAGAGAGAGAGAGAGAGAGAGAGAGAGAGTGTGTGTGTGTGTGTGTGTGTGTGTGTGTGTGTGTGTGTGCAGGGGAGAGGGGCAGAGGGAGAGAGAGAGAGAGAAAGAGAGAGAGAGAGAATTCCAAACAGGCTCTAAGCTCAGCATGGAGCCCAATGTGGGGCACAATCCCATGACCCTGGGATCATAACCTGAGCCAGAATGAAGAGTCTGATGCTCAACTGACTGAGCCACCCAGGTGCCCTGGAATATATATTCTTTTCAAGTGAATGTGGACTGTGTGGCAAAATAAACCATACACTGGGCCATATAGCAAATCTAATATACTTCATAGGATTGAAATCATGTATAGTCTCGTGTCTGACAATGGAATTAAACTAAAAACCAAAAACCATTACAAAACAAAACATTGAAACTTCCCAAGTTATCCAAACTTAAGCAACATAACTCTACAAAAGCAGTGGATCAAATAATGACAATGGAATTTAAAAGATATTTTGAACTTTTTGATAGTGAAAATCAAAAAGGGATTTTTGCTTTTACTGGGATGCAGTAAAAGCAGTAATTTGAGGGCATGTTTATAGCTCTAAATGCATATATTAGAAAGGAGCAAATACTGAATATGAATAATGTAAGCCTCCATCATAAGAAACTAAAAGAAAGAATATCAAATTAAACCAAAAGAAAGTAAAAGGAAAGAAGAAATAAAGATATGTGTGGACATCACTAAAATAGAAAGCAAACTTGTAATAGAGAAAATAAACTGAGCCCAAAGCTAGTTCTTTGAAAGATCAACAGAATTGATAAGCCATAGCAAGACTGACCAAAAAAGAAAACAATCCCACAAATATCAGGTATGGAAAAAGATTTTATAGATATTAAAGGGTAAACAAGAAGGCATTATGGACAACTTTACACCAATAAATTTGATCTTCAAAGAAATAAAACATTTCTTAAAAAATACAACTTGCAAAAATGACATGAGAAAAAATATAAAATTTGAGTAATTGTTAAAAAAAAATCTTCATTTATAAATCTCCCACAAGGAAAATTCCAGTTCCGGATGTTTTCACTGGTGAATTCTTCCAAATATTTGATGGGACAGAAAATATCAGTCATGTACAAATTCTTACAAAGAAAAGAAAAAGGGGAATGACTTCCCGATTTCCTCTATGAAGCCAAAAACATCTTTATATTAACCCTGGAAATTCCAGGACAAGAAAAACATAAAAGCAAAGCCCTAAACAAAATATAGCTAGGCAAATTCAGTGAATGATAAAGAAGATAATAAATCATGACCAAATGAGTATTCTAGGAATGCTAGATGGTTTCACATACAAAAAATAATCAGTGTAACTTACCACATTAACAGAATAAAGGAGAAAATCTTATGATCATCTAATGTGCAGGCTGTCCATTAAAAAAATTCAACATCCATTAAAACAATTCTCAACAAAAGTGGCAGGAAAGAAAATTGCCTCAATCTGATAAAGAACATTTTTAAATAATCTCAGATAACAAACCTAATGGATTCCTCAAGGGAATAAAACAAGGATATCTACATTTGATACTTGCATTTATTATCATACTGGAGACCCAAACCAGTGCAATAAACAGGAAAAAAGGAAAAAGTATAAAGATTGGAAAAAGAAGAAATATAACAGTATCTGTCAATAACATAATTTGTATGTAGAAAATCCAAAAAAGAATTCTAAAACTTTTTTTTAATGATTATTTTGAGTGAGAGAGAGAGAGAAAATGTGAGCAGGGGAGGGGTAGAGAAAGAGGGTGAGAGAGAATCCCAAGCAGGCTATGCCATGGGACTCAATCCCACAGAACTTTGAGATCATGACCTGAGCTGAAATCAAGAGTCGGCAGTTTAACCAAATGAACCACCCAGGCACCCCTAGAATTCTAAAACTCTTAATAAATAAGCAAATTTAGCATGATCACTGGATTTAAGTATATATAAAAACATAATTTGTGTCTCTATATACCAGCTTAAATTAAACAGTAAAATAAAAAAACAAAAGTATTTCTCATAGCAACAAAACACAAAAATAACAAAAAGGCACAAAAATTCTCAACAAAGTACTAACAAATTGAATCTAGTAACAAATAAAAAAATAATTTATACACCAGGACCAAGTGAGATTTATGCCAGGAATGCAAGGTTGGTGGTGTAGCATGCAAAAAATCAATGTAATATATCAATAGAATAAAGGACAGAAAGCACATGATGTCTGACAAAGAAAAAAAATTTAACAATATCTACTATCCTTTCATGATAAAAACACTCAACAAAGTCAGAATAGAGGAAAACTTCCTCATTCTAGTAAAGGGAATCTATGAAAAATCCACAGCTAACATCATAATTAACTAAGACAATGATTTCCCCCAAGGTATGTGGAAAATCCATACAATAGAAGAGTATTCAGCAATAAAGAGTAATAAAGTAATGTTACATGCTACAACAAAGATAAATCTTGATAAAATTATGTTAAGTGAAAGAAGCCAGTCACAAAAAAACAAATATTGTAGGATTCCATTTATATGCACTATCCTGAATAGGCAATTCTATAGATACAGATAGAAGATAAATGGTTGCCTGTGACTGGGGGACAGGAGACAGGAATTGGGAATTACTGCTAAGGGGTGTGGGATTCCTTTTTCAGGTGATGAAAATGTAAAATCATTGACTGTGGGGTAATTGGGTGCATAACTGTAAATATACTAAAAACCACTGAAGTGAACAATTTGCAGGGCTCAAATTCACGAACCATGAGTTCATGACTTGAGCCAAAATCAAGAGTCAGATGCTCAACCAACTGAGCCACCCATGTGCCCCTGAAGTGAACACTTCAAATGGGAGAATTTTATGGTATGTTAATTATATCTCAATAAAGCTGTTTTTTATAAAGACATAAATGCTTTCCAATGAAAATTATAAAACGTTGCTGAGATAAATTAATGAGGACTCAAAGAAATGGAGAGATATGCCAATATTTGTGAATTGCAAGACTTAGTATTAAGATATCAATTCATCCTACATTTACAGGGTCAAAGAAACCCAGTTAAGTCCCTCCAGGTTTCTTTGTGTAAATTAACCAGCTGATTCTTGAAATATGTATGGAATTGCATAGGACCTAGAATGCCCAATATAATGAAAAAGAATAAAGTTTAAAATGTATACCATGATATTTCAATACTTACTCTAAAGACAGCTTGGTATTAGTGCAAGATAGCTAAATATACCAATGAGAAAATATAGTACAGAAATAGGCTCACAGATATAAAGTCACTTGACTTATTACAAAGGCACCATTGCAATTCAATAAATAGTGATGGAGCAACTGGTTATACGTATGGGGGAAAAATCTCTTGATCCTCACCTCAAAAGAAAGAAACAAAACAATTAATTTGAGATGAATCATAACTATAAATGTGAAAGGTGAAACAATAAGATCTCTAGAAGAAAAATAGAATATCTTCAGGTCCTATGGTAGGCAGAGGCTTTTAAACAGAATGAGACATCAGCTATAAATAAAATATTAATAAATTGAACTTCATTTAAATTAAAAGCAGCTGTTCTTCAAAAGACTTCATTATTAGAGTGAAAAGGCAAGCCATAGCCTGGAAAAGATATAACGCAAATGTCCTACAAAGACCCCATATCCTAGTATATACAAATACCTATGAATAAATAGAAAAAACACAAACTCATTTTAATAAAATGATCAAAAGTTAAACAGGCAACTCAACATAGAAGTTATCCAAGTGACTGGTATATGAAAGGATGCTAAAGTGAGCATTCATCAGGGAAATGCAAATTAAAATCACACTGAGATACCACTACCCACCTTCTAGTATTGTAAAAATTAAAAAGACTGATAATACCAGGTGCCTAAAAGGATATGAAGCAACTGGAACCCTTTGCATTGTTGATAGAAGTGTAAATTGACACAACTTTGGAAAATGATTTGGCAGTATCTCCACAGGTACATACAAATCTACTTTACGATCCAGCTATTCTACTCTTGGATTCCTAATAGAAATGAATGCTATGTCTCCCAAAATATGTAATATTGACCATAGATTTATTAATAAGAAAAACTGGAGGGACACCTGGGTGGCTCAGTCAGTTAAGTGCCCGACTTCAGCTCAGGTCATGATCTCACAGTTTGTGGGTTTGAACCCTGCATCAGGCCCTGCACTAACAGTGTGGAGCCTGCGTGGCATTCTCTCTCTTTCCCTCTCTCTCTGCCCCTCCCCAATTCATGCTTTCTCTCTCTCTCAAAAATAAATAAATAAACTTAAAAAAAAACAACGAAAGAAAAGAAAAAACTGAAACCCACACAAATGTGTATCAATACAGAATGAATATATTGTATCAAGATTTAGACTATGGCAGCCTGCAGGCAAAATATGGCCCATCACCTATTTTGGTATGGCCAATGACCTAAGAAAGGTTTTACATTTTTAAATGGTTGAAAAAATAAGAGTAGTATTTTGCAATATGTAAAAAATTATATGAAATCCAAATTTCAGCGTCCATAAATAAAGTTTTCTTGGAATACAGCCACACTAATTTGTTTACATATTATCTATGGTTGCTTTCATGCTAGAATAGCAGAGTTGAGTAGGTGTGACAGACAACATCTGGCACATAAAACCAAAAATATTTATTTGCTGGCTAAAGGACTCATCTCGGAGTCTTAATGTTGACAAAAACATGCCAGGCACATATCATTACATTGATTGTATTCAAATGAAGTTCAAGAATACACAAAAGTAATCTGTGGTGTTAGAAGTCCAAATAATGGTCCCTTCTAAGTAGAGTCACAGTTGACCAGGATGGGGCACAAGGGAACATTCTGGCATTTTGGAAATCAATGTTCTTTATCTTGATCTGTGTGTGGTGATTGCCTGTGTATGCAAAAATCATGGAGGTGTATATATAATATTTGTAGACTTCATGTAAATTATTCCTCTAAAAAAAAAAGACTAAGGCTGAAATTACACTTTTTCCCATCCCTCTTCATTTCAATATAAAACTCATTTTTCAAATTATTTGCCAGATGAAATTCTTGTTTCTCCAATTTAGGTAGCCACTGGTAACTGTTTAAATTTGTTTATTAAAATTAAACAAAATTAAACATTCATTCCTTGGTCAAACTAACCACAATTAAGGGGCTTGAATAGTCATATGTGGCTAGTGGCTACTATACTGGACAGTGCAGATACACAACACAGAATTGAGTTTTACAGAAAGTTCTATTGGGCAGCTGTACTCCAAAAACTTACATAAAAGTTCATTTTAAAGGTGAGAAAACTGAAGTTTTGAGATACACAGTGCTGCACTTTTTTTTCCCATATTCACTGCTACAGATGAACTCACAATGTATCATTCATTTAACATTTCTATAATTATATAGGAATCTATTCTAAATTCATAACCATGCAAAGAAAAAGCATTTTGTAAGTCATAAAATACTTAGATTGTCTAATTAATCCCAGGCATCACCCTTATAGTCACACCGTTCCCGAGACACTCTCACAATCCCAAATGGATCACACGCGTATCCACTAACATGCCTTTTACAGTCTCAAACACAATCTGATACACAGCACATTCCCCACAGACCTCTCTTCCCCTGCAGAAGACACTTGGATAACAAACTCATGTCCGTGAAGTGTGTCAAACCTCTGATGCCTCTTGAGCAGAAACCCGGGTGGTCACAGCTACTGCGTCTGAGCCACAGCTCTTGTCTGAGAAATCTGGACCCTACCTCCTGGCCTTCTGCAGCTTTTTCAGCCCTGGACTACATTTGTCTGAAGGCTTCACTACAAGACCCAAACTCTGGTAATCTTCTTGGGATTATCTGGAGGAGTCACTTGAGTCAAATGAGATAGGTCGGCACACACGTAGTAGTAGCCTGAGATCCCCCATTCGAGCAAGGGAGACTCAAGGCTCGGGCCGATTCCGGGCCGCAGAATGGGGCCACTGCCTCTGCATTCTGTTGGATCGAGCGGCGGGAGGTGGGGGTGGGGGGAGGGTGGTCACATTTTTGACTACATTTCCCGGAGGCCACCGCGTCCCTGCGCCATTTCGTACACTTATTCCGTTACGTCTTGATGCAGGGATCCAGTCTGCAGCGGTCAGGTGAGTGGACCGTCTCACTGGGACCCGCACGCTGCATTTAATTTGGAGCATCCAGAAAGAAGTTTTCATATGGTGCTGGGAATACCGGTATGCCAGCTGGGGCTCGGTGCTGTGAGGAATCGGGACGATCCCGGCTCTGGACTACGTTTCCTTTGGGTCATAGAGCTCCAGGTTGATTCCTTACGGAAGTCGGCCTTGCCTGGGGAGTAGCTGTGACCTTCTTCTCCGGCAATATCTGCACCGTCACTTCGGTTCAGACCGGCAGGGGCGTGGTGCTATTAGCTTCTTCCCTCAGCCCCTGTGATGTGGGCGTGCACTTAGCGCCCCTCCCGGCTGGCAAACTCCACACCTTATCTTTGGTTCCGGTAGGACGGGATAGGGAATATGTTACCTTTAACTTCCACCGTGCTGGATGTGTGTGTCCCTTTCTGTGGCGGCGCGATGGGCTCGCCTGCCGTCTTCTAATGCTTTTGGCGGCCAGGGATACTTCGCACCTGTGTACTTTACCCCCGTATGACACGGACAGAGTCCGTTGAGAATCGCGCGGTTCCAGGTGCTGCAGTTTCCTCACTTTACTGTGCTGAGAACTTCAAAATAGTCATTTTGAAGCTGTATAATGAGGATTTACACCTGAAGCGCCCTAGGAAGGGAGAAGACCACCATAATAGGATGCCCCATTCTACTTTGAGAGCCCTGTGGGGAAAATCAATCCCTTTCTCTGGCCTGAAGTTGTGGGAGATGATCCTAAATATTTTGTTGGCTGTGAGAAAGGCTTGGTAGCCTATGATTGTTTAGTCCCTTCTACTTTTTCTAACAGAGCCACACAGGAAAGGAAAAGAATGTTGCACATCTAAAAGACTTGCCTAAAATGAGTTACCATTTTCTTCCTCCCCTCAAGTTTCTTACTTTTCAAGATGTTGCAGTACGTTCTGCAACATCTTAAGGAAGAACCAGCCATTCAGTGACTTGTCCTTAGGCATTAGCTATCCCCATAAATGATGGCGCTCCAGGGATGAGCTCACTAGGCTAACTCCACTCCCAGCCACACTACGCCTGTTCTCTCCACCCAATGGCAAATCAGCCATTTCTAAGATTTTTGATGAGAGAGAACTACACCCTCCGGAGGAAATTTGAAGATTTTTATTTTAACTTTATTATGGAAAATTTCAAGCAGGATAGAAAGTAATATAAACCCAATGTGCTCAATACCCACCTATAATTTAAAACGTTTGCAAACATCCTTACATCCTTCCTCCTTTTTTTTGTAGCATTTCAAACATTGTATAATTTTATCCATATGTATACATATATAACCAAAAACATATTTTTAGATAACCACAGTGATGTTACCCCAACTTGAAAAACTAACAGTAATTCCATAATATCATATATGCAATACATACATATTTGTTTCCCCAATTTTTTCAAAGATAGATTTTTACAATTGGTTTGTTCAAATCATGATCCAGATAAGGTCTACACAGTGCATAAGGTTGCCAAACATCTTAAATTTCTTTAATCTGTAAATTTCCCTTCTATTTTTTGCTTTTGTTTTATTTTAGTTGGTATTACTGATTTGTTTTTTAAAAAACTAGGTTTATAGAATATTCTACATTCTGCTTTTGGCTAATTGCTTCCTTAGGGTGTCATATAATTTGTTCTCCTATGCCCCGTATTTCTGTAAATGAGTAGTTAGATCTAGAAACTTGATCAAATCCAGATCATATTTTGCATAAATCCCATTTTCAGACAAAAATAATTCATAGTTGGTGCCTTGCACTTCCTATTACATCACATCCTGAGGCTTTTAAAGTCTGGTGTCCCACTTCTGGTGATGCCATATTGATCAGTGTTCAAGGGCTGTCCACTTAACCTTTTTATAAGGCTCTCCTTTCTTTTTTCACCTATTAATAGAGGAAGGTATTGTCCACCCACCCACCCTCCTCCCCCCCGGGGGATAAAACTTGGTTCTTAGCAGGGCAAACTCTTAAGATATTGCAATGATTTGTGGCCCTTGGAGCCACACAGTACATAAACACATATACAGTATAACCATGGCATTAAAATTTTATAGTTGAATAGTGGTTAGGGGAAAAAAAGGTGTCTAAAAAGGCTCTTTCAGCCTTTTTAGGGGAAACAAGGGGAAAAAAGGTCAAGAAACACCTAAAGTTTATAACATCCATTTATGATTGATGGTGAGATCTGTTATTTCATTAAAGATTACATACAGTGATTTTTAAAAATTTAATTGTTTTATTATTTATTTTAGAGAGAGTATGAGCAGGGGAGGGGCAGAGGGAAGGAGAGAGAGAGAGAGAGAGAGAGAGAGAGAGAGAGAGAGAGAGAGAGATTCCGAAGCAGGCTCCAGGCTCTGAGCTGTCAGCACAGAGCCCCACATGGGGCTCAAACTCATGAACGGCAAGATCAAGACCTGGGCCAAAGTCAGATGCTTAACTGACTGAGCCACCCAGGTACCCCTACATATAGTGATTTTTAAAAATTCTCTCACTTCCTTCTGCATTTCTTAGTTGGAGTTCTATAAATAAGAAATTTGCTTCAAAACTATTTGGTTATCCTCAAATTCAGTTCATATAGAAAGACAGTAATCTATTTGATTCTTTCCCTTTATATATTAGTTTTCAGAGAAATTAGTTGGCATCCTACAACCTCCTAAAGAGTCCCAAAAGTAAGTGAGTCAGTTTATTTTGAGTATTCATGGGTTTTGGAAATACATTTGATAGGTTTCCAACCACTGTAATCTTTTTTTTTTTTTTTTTTTTTTTTAGAGAGAGAGAGAGAGAGGACACATGTGCATATGAGCTGGTGGGGCAGAGAGAGAATATCAGGGCTCAGGGCTCAATGCAGGGCTTGATCTCATGACTGTGAGATGAGGACCTGAGCTGAAATCAAGAGTCAGTCACTTAACCAACTGAGTCACCCAGGTACCCCTCATTATTCCTTTTTATCTCAAACTGCCCTCTATGTATTTATTACTTTTTAAAATTTATTTATTTATTTTGAGAGAGAGAGAGAGAGAGAGAGAGAGACAGAATCCCAAGCCGGTTCTGTGCTGTCAGCATGCAGTCAGACACAGGGTTCAAACTCACCAACTGTGAGATTATGACCTGAGCTGAAATCAAGAGTCAACACTTAACCGACTGAGCCCCCCAGGTACCCTGAACTGCTCTCTCTTTAGCCAGTGGGAGTCCCTTCTGGTCAGTTCCTATGTCTTTTGACATGATCATATAAGAATTGATAGCTTATTTACTTTCTGGCACAAGCTGTCCCAAGTTCACCTTGTACATTTCCTGTGCCAGATCCAAAATGAGCCATCTCTCTAAGGAGTTCTGGTTCCTCTTATGGATCATGGCATATAGAGACTACAGTTTGGATATTAGGAATATTCATTGTCATAGGGCTGTCATTTCTTCTAAGGCTTTTCAGAGGACAAAGCTAATAACTTGTTTTTAATGTATAAACCATAATCATGAATTCATAATCATATTTCCATTTAGACCAATGATAACAAGGTTTTTTTCTATTTGATTTTATAACTTTGTCTCTCCTTTTATACTGACATTCTTGGTTGCTAACAACGTTAATATAATTAGTCTGTTTTACCTGAAAATGTACTTATAATGGTGTCAAAACAACAATAGCAACATTACAACTATCAAAATAGGGAATGTTTGTAAATTTATTTTGGTTATCATATTCCCTATATTTAAGGTTCATGTGTTACATTTGGTTATGTCTCTTAATATCTTAATCAAGTATAAATGTTCTCATAACATTTATTCAAAAAATTTTTGTTTTGATATAATATTACACCCCCAAAATAGTAGAATGAATTCTCATATGCCCTTATAGTTTGATTAAATTGTTAACATTAGCTTTTCATTTGCTCTTTCCTTCTACATATGTTCTTTTTTTCTGAACCAGTCGGTAGTAATTTTCAGATATCATGTTCCTTTATCCATAAAAATACATCAGTGTATTTTTCTAAGTACAAGGACTACCACTATCATTCATTTATTAAAATCAGGAAATGTAGCATAGATATAATAATTATTTAATTCAGAATTCATAGAAAAATTTCACTAGTTGTCCCAGTACTGCCCTTTATAGCCTTTTTTCCCTTGATCTGGGATCCATTCCAGAATCACATCTAGGATCAAATATTTCATTTAGTTATCACATCTCTTTAGTCTTATTTAATCTGAAATAATTCCTTGTGTATGCCCATTGGCTCCCTTGTGGATGTTGTTTGTATTTGATCATGCGTTTTTATTTGACTTGGGATTTGAGGATTAAATAAAAGTAATGTTTTATTCTACAAAAGTTATTCACCATGTCTCATAAAAGACAAATTTGGACTTAGCTAACGAATGACTTTATTTATTTATTTATTTAAAAAAATTTTTTTGACATTTATTCATTTTTTGAGAGACAGAGACCGTGTAAGCGGAGGAGGGTCAGAGAGAAAGACACAGAATCAGAAGCAGGCTCCAGACTCTGAGCTTGTTAGCACAGAGCCGGACGTGGGGCTTGAACCCACGAGCTGTGAGATCATGACCTGAGCTGAAGTCACCCCTGGGAATGACTTTATTTAAAGGATCACTGCAGTGAGGGAAGGAACACTTGTAATTGGGAGAACACTCCAACCATAAGATCTGCAGGCATCTAAAAGGTCAGGCAGAAAAGCTTTTTTTTTATAAGGAAGATAAAGCTAGAAAGAACTGGGACAAGTGGGGAGTCAGAAGTGTAGATTTTGTTCTCTGAAGCTTGTATCATTGTTAAGAGGGTTGTTTGCATCCTTTGCCGGGTCAGAATACAGGGTAGGCCAAAGTTCAAAGGCCTGAGAGAAGGAGAGAAGCCTGACTAAAGTTTGGTCAAGTAAAGTTATCGGGCATTTTTGTCCAGATTAGTGAGTGGGGTCAAACAGCTCAGCTAGTCATTTATGAGACAAAGAATGGCCATTTGGAGGTTCTGCCTGGCCTTCTCATAGGTTAAAAAAGGGGGGAAGGGTCATCCTCCAGTCTTATCTAAGTCATAGAGGGAAGGGAGGTTCATTTCATTCAGCTGTTTCCTAGTGTATAAAGGATGAGGGGCTATCTCTCATTGTGGCTATGGCTATTTTTCAGGATCATAGTTCTTGGATAAAGTTTAACATTGTGAAACCCACCAATTATGTCAAGGGCTGAGAAGTTAAAATGTTGACAATATGTGAATGAAGATCAAGCGACCAGTTAAAAGTTTCTTCTATCTAGTAGAAGTTAAGTTCACTAAAAAGAATTTTTAAGAAATTAATTTTTCAATTGTTTTACCTTTTGTTGGAAAAGAATGGTTTTGAATGATATATTACAATTTTAATTACATTGTTTATATTATATACTTTTTTTTTGATTTTTTAAATGTTTTTTTTATTTTTGGAGAGAGAGTGAGAGACAGAGCACAAGCAGGTAAGGAGCAGAGAGAGCAGAAGACACAGAATCTGAAGCAAGCTCCAGGCTTGGAGCTGTCAGCACAGAACCCAATGTGGAGCTCAAACTGAGCTCAAACTCTCACAAACTGAGATTGTGACCTGAACTGAAGTTGGACACTTAACCAACTGAGCCACCCAGGCTCCTCTATATTATATAAACTTATATATATTTATATAAACTTATATATAACTTATATATACTTACATAAATACATATATTACAGTGTATCTGACCTATTAAAATTTCATGCTGGAGGGGGACAACTAGGAAAAAATGTCTAAAATGGCTCCTCAGAGGGGCAATGATAGAAAACAATGTTGGGAAATACTGTTTTAGCCATTTGCACAAATCTATTTTTATGTCTTTCAGGAAGTATTTCAAGTTTTTCTTCCTACAGGTTTTATGCATTTCTTGTCAACCTTAGGCCTAGATACTTCATCCTTTTTGTGGCTTCCTAAGTTCTGTGAGCCATCCTAGCAAAGTATCAAACCTAGGAGGGGACTGTGGGAGCCCCCAATTTATAGCTGAGTGATCAGAAGTACTGGTGGCCAGGGATTTCAGACTGACTTCTGGAATCAGGAGCAGTCTTGTAGGATTGAGCCCTTAAACTGTGGGAGCAAAGCATCTCACTTTGTGTGTATATGCAGGGGGAGGGGGGGGGAGGGGAGGTATCTGGGGAAGCTGATCTCAGGGCTCCCTAGGTATGCCCCTATCCTAAAGATGTGAGATGCCCTGGAAAACTAGTACCCTGTGAGGTCCTATTCAGCATCAGGGGGATTCAGGAGAAGTTTGGCCTGAATTCTTTCTGCTGTACCTGTATTCCATTGGATTTGCAGGAAAGCTAAGATTTTTCCAAACTCCCTCAAAGAGGTAAAATAGGGGTGGCTGAGTGGCTTAGTTGGTTAAGTATCTGACTTCAGTGCAGGTCGTTATCTTGCAGCTCCTGGGTTTGAGCCCCACGTCGGGCTCTGTGCTGACAGTTCAGAGCCTGGAGCCTGTTTCAGGCAGGCTCACTCTCTCTCTCTCTCTCTCTCTTAAAAATAAATAAACATTAAAAATTTAAAAAAAAAAAAGAGGTGAAATAAAGTTAGTGTCAAGGTGCTTATTTTGTGGGCTCTGAGGCATGGTTTATCTCATGGCTTCTGTTTCTCTCTCCAGCCCGGCGTTCTCTGAACTCTGCACATCTCCAGGAAAAGAACCCAGAAAACCAATCAGTCCTGATAGTTCTAGAAAACATGCCCCATGTGAGTTACTATTTCATTTTTCCTTTTTTTTTTTTTAGATTTTTTTTAAAATTTTTTCGTAATCTCTGCACCAAATGTGAGGCTCAAACTCACAACCCCGAGATTGAATTGCATGCTCTACCGACTGAGCCAGCCAGGGGCCCCTCATTTTTCCTTCTTGAAGTGATGTGTTGTGTGATGTGAACACCAGATTTATTTATCCCCAAATTTTCTGCCTTGCTTAGCTGCCTGAAGGAACCACTCCCAAATTTCTCCCATTCCAGTGGCTAATCCTAGCAAAGAGCTCCATTCTTCTCTAAATGCTTTTCCCCTCACCAGAGAGTGTTTAAGTATTTTTTCAGATCATTCTACATATTTTACATGCAAAGTCTTCTGCCAGGAGTCCTAAGGAAGCAGTATTAAGAGCAGTAATCCTAATACTAATACTCCCCTTAAGAGCAGTATTAGTATAATGGTTTGGTGAGGTAGTTACATGGGACATATGGCAAACTGATCTTCTCTATAGACCTGGGTTTCCCACTTGGAAGTGACAGCATTTCTGCTGGGTGTTCCAAGTCTCAGTGTATGATAAGATTTTCTGCAAGGCTTTTAAGATTGGGTGAGGAACTGAGTCCCGAGAAGGAAGAGATCTTGCCTCTTGCAGTTTCCTGTTGATGCCATGACAAATTACTATAAACTCAGTGACTTAAAACAACATAAGTTTATTATCTTATATTTCTGGAGGTCAGTGTCTGAAGTTAGTTTTACAGGCTAAATTTAAGGTGTTGGTAGGTCTGTGTTCTTCTGGAGGCGAATCTATTTCCTTGCATTTTTCCAGCTGCTAGAGGCTGCCACGTTCCTTGGCTTGTGGCTCCCTTCCATTTTTACAGCCAGCAGTCATCATTCTGACCTCTGCTTTCATTATCACATCTCCTTCTCGGCCTCCCTCTACCATTTAATGTTTATTTATTTCTGAGACAGAGCATGAGTGGAGGAGGGGCAGAGAGAGAGGGAGACACAGAATCAGAAGCAGGCTCCAGGCTCTGAGCTGTCAGCACAGAGCCCGACATGGGGCTCGAACTCACAGACCGTGAGATCATGCCCTGAGCCGAAGTCTGACGCTCAACCTACTGAGCCACCCAGGCGCCCCTCCCTCTACCATTTAAAACACTCTTAAGATTACATTGGTCCCAAGCAGATAATCCAGGATAATCTTCCCTTTTAAAGATCCTTAATCACATCTACAAAGTTCCATTTGCATTATAAGGTTACATACTCACAGGTTCCAGAGATTCAGATGTGGACATCTTGGGGAGGGTGTTATTCTATGTACCACAGTCCTCTTACTCAGGAACCAATGAGAGGATGACCAGCAGTCAGGTTTACCTTGGAGTTGGCCAGAATGTGTAAGTGATACCTGAGGCACCTAGATTGGCATCCATAAGCTAGCTGTAGCCTAGGAACACAGAAAGTAGAAATAAAACCTGCCAAATGCCTACTCTCTTGAGAACTGTAGATTCTTAGAGCTCAAAGACGTTGGAGAATTAAATGAAATACTCCCAAATAAGCAGATCATTTCATACATAAAATGGAAACATCATAATATTGTGACTTGAAGAATTCAAATCTTCAAAACATTCTTTTTAAAAAAATATTTATTTATTTTGAGAGAGAGAGTGTGTATGTATGCACAAGCCAGGGAGGGACAGAGACAGAGGGAGAGAGAGAATTCCAAGCAGGCTCTGCACAGAGCCCGACTCAGGATTAAATCTCACGAACTGTGAGAGCATAACCTGAGCCAAAATCAAGAGTCAGATGCTTAACTGACTGAACCACCCAGGTGCCTTAATCTTCAAAAAATTCTTAAGTTATATCCAAATTCTATGTTTTAGCCTAGAGATTTGTTAAAAATTGTTTGGAAATATTTCATTAAATTTGTTTATATTTTTCTTTAAGGGGAGAAGAAAAGGAAAGAACTCATATTTATTGAGAATTTATTATTTTTTGAGAATCTGTAAAGCTTAATATACTGTGTGATTACATATAATATTTCATTTAATTGGAGAACTGCATTCATCTGGCCTTTTGTATTCCTGGACATTTCTGGATACTAGAATTGTCTTACTATACATTGGAAGTTTTGTCTTTGTTCAGGCACCTAATTTCTTTTAATGTTACAGTGTGTTCAGCCATGGCCTATTTATTGTCATCCCCTTCCTTCACACCCTCCTCTTTCTTTCCTCATTTTACCTCGAAGTCATTGCCATATTTTCACCAACAATAAATGGATTTGTTGTTTCAGTGGTTGGTGACTTTCAGGGATGTGGCCATCGACTTCTCTCAGGAGGAGTGGGAATGCCTTAACTCCACTCAGAGGGATTTGTACAGGGATGTGATGTTGGAGAACTACAGCAACCTGATCTCACTAGGTAAGATCATCTTGTACAGAAAGGTTTGAGTGTTTTGGAGGTAGAAATGTAACCGAACTCAAGGTGCACTAAATTGCACACAAGCCAAGGAAATGTTGAAAGCAAAGAACTTTGTATTACTTGCTACAGAGACAGGGAGATTGGTCTGAATGCACTGTCTCCCTGTGGGATTATTACAGGAAATTTTTATGCAGTGTATCAGGGTGGGGGCAGGGAGTTTGTGTAAGTAAGCACTTTTGGTTCAATTAGCATGTCCAGCATGTCAACATGCCAGTATGTACATCATATGTTCAAAAAATGGTGGAAAACTCTACCCATGATAAGAGATCTTATTTTTTTTAATGTTTATTTATTTATTTTGAGGAGGAGAGAGGGACAGTGAGAGAGGGAGAGAGAGACTCCCAAGCAGGCTGCATGATCAGCATGGAGCCTGACATGGAACTTGATCTCACGACTGCAAGATCATGACCTTAGCTGAAATCAAGACAGATGCTTAACTGACTGAGCCACCCAGGCACCCTAGAGGACATCTTATTATTATAATGAGCTAAGGTAACTTCAGGTCAGCTCAGGGGGGCTTCTGTGCAGGTCCTCAGCTCTATTCTGGCTCAGACTGGCTCACATAAGGAGCTAATGGGCTAGACATATTTAGCAAGGAACTGTCAGGTGAAACACCTATTTAGGTGTCTCCTTGGCTGGAAATATTGATTCTGGAAAACAATTCTGCAAAACAATTTTTGATTCTGCTTTTGTCTTTTCCCCTCCTCCCTTCTGCTGATAGCTTTAGGCCCTCTTATTGGAATAACTTCCCCTTTCATTCTAGCTAACAGAAGTAGACAGCTCCACTGTGTACCTTCTTTTGTTTTATATAATTTTTTTTTTCTATATATGAAATTTATTGTCAAATTGGTTTCCATACAACACCCAGTGCTCATTACATAATTGTTTTTAATGTTTATTTATTTTTGAGAGAGACAGAGTGTGAGCGGGGGAGGGGCAGAGAGAGAGCGAGAGACACAGAATCCAAAGCAAGTACCAGGGTCTGAGCTGTCCGCAGAGAGTCCCACATGGGGCTCAAACTCACAAACTGCGAGATCATGACCTGAGCTGAAGTTGGACGCTTAACCGATTGAGCCACCCAGGAGCCCCTCCACTGTGTACCTTCTTATTTCTCATCCTTCAGACCTTCACATATTCCTCTGTCACTTCCTTCAGTGTCTTTGATGACCAGTGGACTGGATTTGAATCTGGGACTCTTATACCATGACCATATCCCATTTCTTTTCTTTTAAGCTGGATGTGCGATCCCTAAACCAGATGTGTTTTCTTTATTGGAGCAAGGGAAGGACCCCTGGATGGTGACAAGAGCCATGACAAGAAGATGGAGCTCAGGTGAATAAAGAGCAAGTCACATAGGAGCAGCTATTGCTCATAATAATACAGCTGGTCTGTGAGGTGGCAACACTTGGAGATGTTTGCATGAAGCTCTCTTCAAAGGCCTGTGGAAAGAAGCCTAAGGTCTCAGCAGGAAGGTGATATCAATATGAGTTGCCAAAGGAACTTCCTTTCCAACTCCCATTTACCATACTTCTCTCATATTCCCCTTTTGTTTTAATGAGGAAGTTACTTTTCATTTCTTCCAGAGATAATCCTTTTATTTATTTTTAATTGAGTTGGTGTCTCTAGCCAGCAAATGTTTATGGAGAGCTTGCTGTGTTCTTAGATTAGGATAATCAGGGATGATCTCCCAGAGGAAGTAATTTTGAACTGAGGCCTGAATGAAATTAGCCATGCAAAAAAAGGGAAGTGTGTGTTCAGTCACATGGGACAGAAGTGTAGAGGCCCTGAGGAGATGCTGAACTTCACTTATTTGAGGATCAGCCTTCTGGCTGCGTGGCTAGAACAAAGTCAGCATGGCTAGAACAAGGAGAGTGAAAGTGGAAATTAGTGATGAGGTCAGAGAAATAGGCAGAGAACAGATCACATAAGACCATGTAGGCCATTGCAAGGAATGTGATTTTATTCTAAGTATAAGGAGCTGTTGAAGGGTTTTGTGCAGATGAGTAAGGGATCTTTGTTTACACATCACTATGGGTGCTTATGTAGAATGAGGTTAAGAATGAAAGCAAGAAGGCCAGTTAGAGGACACTAGTTCAGGAGTCCACTTTAGAGATGATAATGTCTTGGAATGGGGTCTAATATGTGAAGAAAATGAGAATGGGTTATATCTGATGGTACAATTAATAGGATTTGCTGAAGGATTGGAAATAGAAAGAAGCATCAGAGTTTGGAAGCCTGCAGAAGGAAGTCAAGAGTTATGCATTGGCGATGGCCATTAGATATTCTTGACAGAGAAGTTAGATAAGCATTTGAAAGCCTGCAAGATGGTAGTCAGGACTGAGGGATAAATATAAGGTAAATCTCTGGGTGATGGGGCGAGATGAGAGACTAGGGAAGAAATAAGCCAACAATAAAAACTGTTGTGGGGTAATGACTTAACTCACCAGGCAGTGTTGAGGACCCATTTGAGGAATTCTCAAAAGTACAAATAGAGTTTTAAAATGTATTAGAAGTTTTTTATAATAGTGCCCTAATAATTAGGACAAAGAAGTATGGTTTAAGTTTATATATGTAGAATTATTTCAACAGTATAAAAGTGCAAGAAAAGGGGCGCCTGGGTGGCGCAGTCGGTTGAGCGTCCGACTTCAGCCAGGTCACGATCTCGCGGTCCGTGAGTTCGAGCCCCGCGTCGGGCTCTGGGCTGATGGCTCAGAGCCTGGAGCCTGTTTCCGATTCTGTGTCTCCCTCTCTCTCTGCCCCTCTCCCGTTCATGCTCTGTCTCTCTCTGTCCCAAAAATAAATAAATGTTGAAAAAAAATTTTTTTTAAAAAAAAGTGCAAGAAAAAAAAATCCTGGAAGCAAATATGGGAAAAATGTTAGTTATAAGGGTGGGAGACAAAGGGGGAAAAAGTATTGACAGGAAATACAGACATCTCTTTTGAGAAGTTTTACCAGGAAGGAGTACAGTAAATGGATAGGAGCTACAGGGTGAACCATAGAATCAAAGGAGTTGTTTTGTTTTGATTTTGAAGGAGAGTCTTTAAGGTGGAGATAAATATTGGAGAGATGGTACAAGAGTAAGTGATCTGGAAATATGGGTGGTAGTGGTCAGTAAGGATGGTTACTTGAAATTGAGTTTTGGGAGGTACTGTCCTAATTAGAAATAACAAGGTCTGTTATGTCTACTTCAGGGGACGGTAGGTGGAGTGAGGTGGAGGAAAACAGTGCTTCTGGGAAGCAGGGTGCTCAACGTTGCAATCAGAGCAAGAGGTGAAGAAAATACATAGAGGGAAGGAGGCTGAGGTTGTGGAGTATTTGCAGAAAGTATATAGTGAGTTCCTGGAGCCCTAGTGGTCAGAGAGTAATAGAACACTGAGTCACAATAAAAGATGTCTAGACCTGGAATGGGATGAGAGGCCTAGTGATGAACAAGGATACAGAAAGCCAGGGCTTTTCAGGAGTATTGGGATACCCAGAGATGCCAAGCATTACAGGATAGGTCTTGGAGTAGTTTCTTTGGGGAGGGTGAGTACTTATTCCTGTCATAAACTAAAGGTAGCGGGACTGTCACATTGAGAGTTTATGGAAGTCAAGACCTCCTAGGAGAATCCAGCATTAAGAGCAGGATGTGGCAGTCTTACCAGCATCCAAAGCTATGGGGGGCCTCCCTTGTAGGCTGCAGTGGGTAGAGTAGCTGTCTTTTTTTTTATGTTTATGTTTAGTTTAGTTTGTTTGTTTATTTATTTATTTATTTGTTTGAGAGAGCAAGAGAGTGTGGAGAGGTGGGTGGGGGGGAAGGTAGGAGAAGCAGAGAGAGGGGGAGAGAGATAGAATCCCAAGCAGGTTCCATGCTCAGTGCAGAGCCCAATGTGGGGCTCAGTTTCACTATCATGAGCTCATGAGCTGTGGCTGTCTTACTATAAGAGCGAATTGCAGGTGCGGCATTGCTGGAGTCTGAGATTGGGAAGGACTTTTGAGGAAAAGCAAAGGTATGTGAAAGGATGAGCCCTGAAAGGATGTAAAGCAGTAGGGAGGCCGAGGGTAGAGAGAAAAACATTCTTGGCAGAGGAAACGGTGTCCTGAAGGCCATAGAGCAATGCAGCTTGGTGTAATAGGAGGTATTCAAAGAAGGCCCTTATAGTTGGAGCCTAGTGAGGGAAGGGTGCCAGGTGTGAGTTTGGAGTCTGCCAGGGTCTAGGCCAGGCAGAACCTTAGGGATTATAAAAATGACCTGATAGGTTGTGAACAGCATTTGTTTTTGTTTTTGTTTTGTTTTGTTTCTTTTTCTTTTTTTAAAGAATATTTATTTTTGAGAGAGAGAGAGAGAGAGAGACAGAGTGTGAGTGGGAAAGGGCAGAGAGAGAGGGAGACACAATCTGAAACAGGCTCCAGGCTCTGAGCTGTCAGCACAGAGCCCAAAGCAGGGCTC
Organism: Puma concolor; assembly: GCF_028749965.1. Lineage (NCBI taxonomy): Eukaryota > Metazoa > Chordata > Mammalia > Carnivora > Felidae > Puma > Puma concolor. The sequence goes on from NC_141681.1 coordinate 46,124,269, forward strand.
AAACTCACGAACATCGAGATCATGACCTGAACCAAAGTTGGATGTGCAACTGAATGAGCCACGCAGGCGCCCCAGTTTTGTTTTGATTCTTAAATACAATAACATAGAGCAGAAATTTTTTAAAAATATCAGAATGCATCACATGTAGCAGAGGTAAAGATTATTTCATGACTTGTTTGTTTTATGTTGTGGGTGTGTATTTGACCATAAAATAACATGTATTTCTTATCTCTCATTGAATTTTGTCCCCAAAACATTTGCAAGCTAATGAAGAATCTTAAGTAGGACAGTGACATAATGTGATTTACATATTTAATATATTACTCTTGACTACCAGATGGAGATTAGAAGAAAGGATCTCAGGACACGACTGAGGGGATTATTGTTTTGCTTCAAATGTGTGGTGCTCTCTGGGCTTTCTGAGTGTTGGTAATGGCATTGGGGATAAGGAAACAGATTCAAGAGAGATTTAGAGGATCAATTCAGCCAGAGTTGTTGAGGGGGGCAAGTATGAAAGAGGTCTCCCGAAATGACTTCTGCTTTTCAGACGCCATTTTGTCATTTTCAGCCATCACCCCTTTTGTATTTTCTCATTTTTTTCTTCCATTAATTTAACGACAATAAAAAGAACTGTTTAGAGGCACCCGGGTGGCTCAGTCGGTTAAGCGTCCAACTTTGGCTCAGGTCATGATCTTTCAATTCGTGAGTTCAAGCCCCGCGTCAGGTTCTGTGCTGACAGTTCAGAGCCTGGAGCCTGTTACAGATTCTGTGTCTCCCTCTCTCTCTGCCCCTCCCCTGCTTGTGCTCTGTCTCTCTCTCTCAAAAATAAATAAACATCAAAAAAGAACTATTTAATCATGTTACTATATGTGACATGGAGAGCAGTTTGGGACCTAAACTGGATTCATTTGGTTCCTTACACTGTTCTCTTGATCACCATATTCCAGTTGGGTTCTTACCTAATGTTTTATAAATGATATTGTGCTTCTCTGACAAAGTAAAAAGCCAGGTACTCTCATCCCAGTACATTTTGCTGACATGAGTTGATGTTAAACTGAGCTATGTGGGGTTTTTTGTTTTTGTTGTTGTTTACAATTTCTTTCTGCTTTTCAACAAAAGCATGTTTTCCTTGGATTTCTGACTCATTTCTAAAGACTGTTCAATCTTCAATTTATTGATTTATGTTTATTTCCTTTCTCAACACCATCCTCTATTACACTCTACAGCTTATGTGCATTGTTGTCAGAGATGGTGGCTGCTGTTCCAGTCACATTAGATAGTGTTCTTCTACATATTAAAGTTATATGACAAGTATAGACAATCAGATAAATGAAAGAATAAGATAAAGCATGAACCCAATTCGAGTTTTCAGGGATAGTCTTTCTGAGCAGCTGCCATTTTAGTTAGGACATTTCAGACAAAAAGGAACTGGCCATGCAGAGAGCATTCCTGGCAGATAGAACAGCATGTGAGAGTGTGAAATGGGAAAGGATTTGATACGTTCCAAAAACTTCAATAAAGCCAGTAAGGCTAGAGCATTGTTCCTGAAGATAGTGGTGGTTCAAAATGAGGTGAAAAAAGTAATCAAGAAATGGATCATGCAGGGGCTTTTAGGCTTTGAACAGGAATTTGGATTTTATTTGAAGTACAAAGGGGTAAACCATTGAAAGGTTTTAAGCAGTATTCTCAATTTTTTTTTTATATCAGAAGCATCTGGGGAAATGAAAAATGAAAGAAAATTTGTATTTTTAAAGTTGCTGACAAATACTGAGTGTCCAGTAATGGCTCTAGGTACTAGAAATAAAGCAGAGAATGAAACAAAGTCATTGCTTTGATTAAGCATGGGCAGACAGACAAGGCACAAACTTTAAAACTAGTATATCCATTAGTGATAAATGCAGTATAGGTGCATTTCTATATTGGGTGTTTTGGTAATGTGTCATTTGAATGGAAAACTGAAATGAGAGAGCAAACCATGCAGGTATCTGGGAAAAGAGCATTCCAAAAGGTAAACACGGAGGTATACACTTGGTATTTTTGAACAGCAAGGAAGCCATTGTGGTGAGAACAAAATGAATAATTAGGAGTGGCAAGAGATGACATCAGAAAAGTGGCCAAGGGCAAACTCATGTAGAGTCTGTGGACCATAGTAAGGTCTTGTGAGCCATAATAAGTAAGAACTTAGGATATTATTCTAAGATGGTAAACTCAGAAGATTTTTATAGGGGAATAAGGTGATATGAATTACATTGTAAATGAATTCCTCTGGCTGCTGTGTGAAGAACAGATTGCAGGGACAATTGCAAGTGGCTTGGCCTAGAGTGATAGTAGTGGATGTGGTCGTACTTGATTAACTTAAAAAAATTCTGATGTTTATTTATTTTTGAGAGAGAGAGAGACAGAGTGTGAGCAGGGGAGGGGCACAGAGAGGGGGAGACACAGAATCTGAAGCAGGATCCAGGCCCTGAGCTGTCAGCCCTGAGCCCAATGTGGGGCTCAAAGCCAGGTGAGATCATGACCTGAGCCAACATCAGACACTTAACCAACTGAGCCACCCAGGCGTCCCTTGATAAACTTTTAATAGGACAGGTAGTAGGTCTTGTTGGTAGATTGGATATCTAACTAGACATTTGATTGAATGTTTATAGGGGAGTGTTTTTGTTATTTTATAAGCTTCTTTGGTTGGATTCTAATCTACTCCAAAGTTTGAGAACCGCACACTTAAACTGTTTTCCTAATTACTTTGCTCCCTATAAACTCCCCTCATTCTATGTTTTCTCCTTGTGCCTTTTGTTTTAATTGCACAAAATATTTCAGCACTGTTTAAGCCATTTGTTCTTATCAGAATTTTTATTTTACCTATCATTTTTATTTTAGAAGTTTCATTTCCCCTTGTTAAAAAAAAAAAAAAAAAAAAAAAAAAGAAGGAATTTGCTCTCTTGTTATCTTACAGACTTGGAATCCAGTTGTGAGACCAAAAAGTCATCTCCAGAAAAGGGAGCTTATGAAATGGAATCACTGCAATGGGAAAATAGGAGGAAACCTATCAGCCATAATTTTGATTACAATGGTCTTAGAGATAATATGGAGGGCAAAGGCAAATTTGAGGATCAACAGGGAAGTCAGGAAGGACTTTACATGCACATGAAAATTACCTATGGAGAAAAGGCCACCCAAAGCCATTCTGTGTCACCTACTCTTCATCCGCTAAATCCTACCAGGGAAAAATTGTACAAATGTAAGGAATATGAACAAGCTTTCAGCTACCTGTCATGCCTTACTCAACATGAGAAAAGCCATAATAAAGAAAAACACTCTGAAGTTAAGAAACGTAGGAAGACCTTCAGCAAAAAGCCACCATATATTCAACATCAGAGGATTCAGAATGGTGAAAAGCCTTATGAGTGTATGGAATGTGGGAAGGCCTTTGGTCGTAGTTCTGATCTGATTCAACATCAGAAAATTCATACTAATGAAAAACCTTATCAGTGTAAGGCATGTGGGAAAGCTTTTATTCGTGGTTCACAGCTCACTGAACATCAGAGAGTTCATACAGGAGAGAAACCATATGAATGTAAGAAATGTGGAAAAGCCTTTAGTTATTGTTCACAATATACTCTCCATCAGAGAATTCACAGTGGTGAAAAACCCTATGAATGCAAGGAATGTGGGAAGTCCTTTATTCTTGGCTCTCAACTTACTTACCATCAGAGAATTCATAGTGGTGAGAAACCCTATGAGTGTAAGGAATGTGGAAAGGCCTTTATTCTTGGTTCACACCTTACTTATCATCAAAGAGTTCATACTGGTGAAAAGCCTTACAGATGTAAAGAATGTGGGAAGGCCTTTTTATGTGCCTCCCAACTTAATGAACATCAGCGAATCCATACAGGTGAGAAACCCTATGAATGTAAAGAATGTGGGAAGGCCTTTTTTCGTGGCTCACAACTTACTTACCATTTGAGAGTTCATACAGGTGAGAGACCCTATAAATGTAAAGAATGTGGAAAAGCCTTTATTTCTAATTCTAATCTTACTCAACATCAGAGAATTCATACAGGTGAAAAACCCTACAAATGTAAAGAATGTGAGAAGGCCTTCATTTGTGGCAAACAGCTTAGTGAACATCAGAGAATTCATACAGGTGAGAAACCCTTTGAATGTAAGGAGTGTGGAAAGGCTTTTATTCGTGGTGCATATCTTACTCAACATGAGAAAATTCATGGTGAGAAACATTATGAATGTAAGGAATGTGGGAAGACCTTTTTTCGTGCCACACAACTTACATATCACCAGAGAATTCATACAGGTGAGAAACCCTACAAATGTAAGGAATGTGACAAGGCTTTTATTTATGGCTCACAACTTAGTGAGCACCAGAGAATTCATAGAGGTGAAAAGCCCTATGAATGTAAGCAGTGTGGGAAGGCCTTTATTCGTGGTTCACATCTTACTGAACATCTAAGAACTCATTCTGGTGAGAAACCCTATGAATGTAAGGAATGTGGGAAGGCCTTTAGTCGTGGCTCAGAACTTACTCTACATCAAAGGATCCATACTGGTGAGAAACCTTATGCATGTGTCCAATGTGGTAAAGACTTTAGACGTCATTCACAACTTACTCAACATATGAGGCTTCATAATTGAAAAAGCTTTGAATATGATTTAATATAAGAAAGGCTTCAACTGTATTCAACACCTCTGGAATATTAGAGAACCCATATTATGTTCGTAATGAATGTAGGACATCCTTTGACTTGTGCTCATAATGAACTCATTTTTAGAAAGCCTATATTAATGAATGCAGAAATAACTTCTGAAACACAGTAAACATTTATTTTCATTTATTTTTTATTTTTTATTTTTAAAGTAGGCTTCATGCCCAGCACAGAGTCCAACTTAGGGCTTGAACTCACGACCCTGAGATCAAGATCTTAGCTGAGATCAAGAGTCAGACACTTAACCAACTAAGCCACCCAGGCACCCCCTATTAAACAATTTTAACAATCTCTATAGCCTTGGAATGTAATCTGAAATATATCCTTTATTGAGTACCATCTCTATTTCACCATTTCCTGTGAAATTTGAAAAGTTACTTAACCTCTCTGTGCCTCAGCTTCTTTGTGTAAAATAATGTAATGATATTACATGGATTGAATTATGGATGATTAAACACATGTAACTCCCTTTGGACAGCATCTGATACTCAGTATCTATTATTATCACTGGTATTATCATTATTATATGCTATTAGAGAAGTCAAAGGGTAGGAATATTTTTGAATACAGTAAGACATAAGCATTCTATTACCATCTATCCCTTTCTGTTTCTTGTTTGGGTTTGGTCTGGTTTTACCATCTATCCTTTTTTGAACACCAGATAATTTATTCTGTGACAGAAGCTTTAGGACATCATAAAGGCAGAAAGGCCTCCATTTTAGAGCTCATAAATTTTGCTGCACCAGATAATTCATACTGCAAAAAAACTATGGAAGAAATTCCTTTAGAGTTGTAGAGATTTTTTATAAAATCAAGGGGAGGTCATTTTTCTACAGCAAATTCCAAAAGCAGAAGTCATTTTACTACATTTTCTAATTACTTCTTTAAGGGAAAGATAATTTTTTATCAAGAAAATTATAGCCAAGTGGCTCCATTAAAATAAAACTATATAAATTATTACTGTCTTAAATGAGAAATCAAAACAAAATTTACTAACTACAGCTTTTCTCATTATCTGTATCTGATAATATGTTGAAGAGTAAATTTTCAGATGCCCACATTTCAGAGCCTACTTCCATTATTTTAAGTGGGGAAAATGATGCTTCTGGCCCTTTCAAGTGTCCTGATCAGTTTTCCCAAATGTAATTTAAATTCATCTTTGAAAAAAAATTTTTTTAAATGTTTATTATTTGTTTTTGAGAGAGGGAGAGACAGAGTGCAAGCTGGGGAGGAGCAGACAGAGAGGGAGACACAGAATCCGAAGCAGGCTCCAGGCACTAAGCTGTCAGCACAGAGCCTGATGCAGGGCTCAAACTCACGAACTGTGAGATCATGACCTGAGCTGAAGCTGGACGCTCAACTGACTGAGCCAGCCAGGCGCCCCTAAAATATTATTTGCTACATTGATCATAATTCATTGACATATATTTGGCATATAACATATTTGCCTATTAGAAAATACTCTGAACCAGACTCTCCAAAATATGTTCAAGAGATAATAATCTCCAAAATACCATTGGAGGAGAGGACTCTGTCTCATTGCATATTGTGGTACATAACCAAATTCCCTTATTGCCAATGAATTACACTTTGAGCAAGCCGAATTAAAAGGTTGTAAGAAGACCTGCAATAAAGAAAATATTACCATTATTCAACACACTGTTTCCCAGTCCTGACCATGAATTCTTTCCCCTCCATAATATTTACTATCTTTGGGTTATGAACACACTTTGAGAAATCCATTGTTGACCAAAAAGAATAATTATAAGAGAAAATTTAAGGCATTATGGAAGTTAGTTAAATTTAGTGGGTGGTGCAGTACTTTTGTGTTCTAAAATTAATCAGTACACTATACAAGAAGAGTCCCTCTAGCTCAAGTTTTCACAACCCTTTCCCTACTCTCTCATCATCTAGATTGATTTAATTAGATTTTTATTCTTGATGCTGTTGTTATAAGACTGTTGAGCCTGGGTGGCCCAGGCAGTTAAGCATCAGACTCTTGGTATTGGCTCAGGTGATATCCCAGTTTCAGGAGTTTGAGCCCCACGTCCCACACGGGGAGGCTGCTTGGGATTCTTTGTCTCCCTTTCTCCCTGTCCCTCCCCAACTTGCGCTATCTCTGTCTCTCTCAAAATAAATAAAAAACTTTTTAAAAAAGATGGTTTAATATGAAACTTGAATGAATATTATCTCAGTACTTTATTTCATAAATCATTTTGAAACTCAGAGTTTCCCTATTGAGGTAATGGTGAGGGGATAGGAATGTACACTAATCAAAGAATTCATAAAGACAAACAGGTTGTGGTTGCTATACTGCCTTAGTTGCTACTTTGAGGTATACTGATACCATCATACCTGTTCAAGTTAAGCTTTATTTTCCCTATATGCATACAATTCTTTTCAAAGGTCACTACATTCCTCTTACAAAGTTATGTAACAAAGTTTACCCCATACCAAAGTTACAGTGTAAATTAAAAAGAATCACATTCACTATTGCTCATCCATCTACTGTTAAAACTTTGGTTTTCATCTTGTGATGTTTCCTTCTATTCTCAAATATGGTCCACATTTGAGTCTAACAAAAGTATGTTTTAATGAGATAGCTACCCACTCATCTGTAACTTGTTTTATTTTAACTTTTTATTGTAGAACATACCAAACGTAACAAAAATAGAATAGTAAAATGAACAGACATGTACCCATCACGTTTTTATTTTTATTTTTTAATTCAAGTATAGATAACATACAACATCGCATTTTTAAATATTTATTTTGAGAGAGAGAGAGAGAGAGTGAGCGAGCAGGGAGGGGCAGAGGGAGAGAGAGACAGAGAGAGAGAGAGAGAGAGAGAGAGAATCCCAAGTAGGCTCCACACTTAGCAATAGAGCCCAACACAGGGCTCAATCTCACACTGAGATCATGACCTGAGCTGAAATCAAGAGTCACACGCTTAACCGACTGAGCCATCCAGGCACCGAGCATCACATATTTTTAATAATCACTTCTATTTTACCTTTCTTGTTAATCTTCCAAATATTTTTTGCTGGAATATTTTAAAGCCAAGCAGTATATTTTATTTTATTATTATTATTTTTAATCTTTTAAGATACTTTATTTTATTTTATTTTTCTGAAATTTATTGTCAAATTGGTTTCCATACAACACCCAGTGCTCATCCCAAAAGATGCCCTCTTCAATACCCATCACCCACCCTCCCCTCCCTCCCACCCCCCACCAACCCTCAGTTTGTTCTCAGTTTTTTTTTTTTTTAATTTTTTTTTTCAACGTTTATTTATTTTTGGGACAGAGAGAGACAGAGCGTGAACAGGGGAGGGGCAGAGAGAGAGAGGGAGACACAGAATCGGAAACAGGCTCCAGGCTCTGAGCCATCAGCCCAGAGCCCGACGCGGGGCTCGAACCCACGGACCGCGAGATCGTGACCTGGCTGAAGTCGGACGCTCAACCGACTGCGCCACCCAGGCGCCCCTGTTCTCAGTTTTTAAGAGTCTCTTATGCTTTGGCTCTCTCCCACTCTAACCTCTTTTTTTTTTTTTCTTCCCTCCCCCATGGGTTTCTGTTAAGTTTCTCAGGATCCACATAAGAGTGAAAACATATAGTATCTGTCTTTCTCTGTGTGGCTTATTTCACTTAGCATGACACTCTCCAGTTCCATCCATGGTGCTAAAAGGGCCATATTTCATCCTTTCTCATTGCCACGTAGTACTCCATTGTGTATATAAACCACAATTTCTTTATCCATTCATCAGTTGATGGACATTTAGGCTCTTTCCATAATTTGGCTATTGTTGAGAGTGCTGCTATAAACATTGGGGTACAAGTGCCCCTATGCATTAGTACTCCTGTATCCCTTGGGTAAATTCCTAGCAGTGCTACTGCTGGGTCATAGGGTAGGTCTATTTTTAATGTTTTGAGGAACCTCCACACTGTTTTCCAGAGTGGCTGCACCAGTTTGCATTCCCACCAACAGTGCAAGAGCGTTCCTGTTTCTCCACATCCTCTCCTGCATCTATAGTTTCCTGATTTGCTCATTTTGGCCACTCCGACTGGCGTGAGGTGATACCTGAGTGTGGTTTTGATTTGTATTTCCCTGATGAGGAGCGACATTGAGCATCTTTTCATGTGCCTGTTGGCCATCTGGATGTCTTCTTTAGAGAAGTGTCTATTCATGTTTTCTGCCCATTTCTTCACTGGGTTATTTGTTTTTCGGGTGTGGAGTTTGGTGAGCTCTTTATAGATTTTGGATATTAGCCCTTTGTCCGATATGTCATTTGCAAATATCTTTTCCCATTCCGTTGGTTGCCTTTTAGTTTTGTTGATTGTTTCCTTTGCTGTGCAGAAGCTTTTTATCTTCATGAGGTCCCAATAGTTCATTTTTGCTTTTAATTCCCTTGCCTTGGGGGATGTGTCAAGTAAGAAATTGCTACGGCTGAGGTCAGAGAGGTCTTTTCCTGCTTTCTCCTAGAGGGTTTTGATGGTTTCCTGTCTCACATTCAGGTCCTTTATCCATTTTGAGTTTATTTTTGTGAATGCTGTGAGAAAGTGGTCTAGTTCCAACCTTCTGCATGTTGCTGTCCAGTTCTCCCAGCACCATTTGTTAAAGAGACTGTCTTTTTTCCATTGGATATTCTTTCCTGCTTTGTCAAAGATTGGTTGGCCATACTTTTGTGGGTCTAGTTCTGGGGTTCTATTCTATTCCATTGGTCTATGTGTCTGTTTTTGTGCCAATACCATGCTGTCTTGATGATGACAGCTTTGTAGTAGAGGCTGAAGTCTGGGATTGTGATGCCTCCTGCTTTGGTCTTCTTCTTCAAAATTACTTTGGCTATTCGGGGCCTTTTGTGGTTCCATATGAATTTTAGGATTGCTTGTTCTAGCTTCGAGAAGAATGCTGGTGCAATTTTGATTGGGATTGCATTGAATGTGTAGATAGCTTTGGGTAGTATTGACATTTTGACAATATTTATTCTTCCAACCCATGAGCACGGAATGTTTTTCCATTTCTTTATATCTTCTTCAGTTTCCTTCATAAGCTTTCTATAGTTTTCAGCATACAGATCTTTGACATCTTTGGTTAGATTTATTCCTAGGTATTTTATGCTTCTTGGTGCAATTGTGAATGGGGTCAGTTTCTTTATTTGTCTTTGTGTTGCTTCATTATTAGTGTATAAGAATGCAACTGATTTCTGTACATTGATTTTGTATCCTGCAACTTTGCTGAATTCATGTATCAGTTCTAGCAGACTTTTGGTGGAGTCTATCGGATTTTCCACGTATAATATCATGTCATCTGCAAAAAGTGAAAGCTTGACTTCATCTTTGCCAATTTTGACGCCTTTGATTTCCTTTTGTTGTCTGATTGCTGATGCTAGAACTTCCAACACTATGTTAAACAACAGTGGTGAGAGTGGACATCCCTGTCGTGTTCCTGATCTCAAGGAAAAAGCTCTCAGTTTTTCCCCATTGAGGATGATGTTAGCTGTGGGCTATTCATAAATGGCTTTTATGATGTGTAAGTATGTTCCTTCTGTCCCGACTTTCTCGAGGGTTTTTATTAAGAAAGCTTGCTGAATTTTGTCAAATGCTTTTTCTGCATCAATTGACAGGATCATATGGTTCTTATATTTTCTTTTATTAATGTGATGTATTACATTGATTGATTTGCGAATGTTGAACCAGCCCTGCATCCCAGGAATGAATCCCACTTGATCATGGTGAGTAATTCTTTTTCTATGCTGTTGAATTCGATTTGCTAGTATCTTATTGAGAATGTTTGCATCCATATTCATCAGGGATATTGGCCTATAGTTCTCTTTTTTTACTGGGTCTCTGTCTGGTTTAGGAATCAAAGTAATACTGGCTTCATAGAATGAGTCTGGAAGTTTTCCTTCCCTTTCTATTTCTTGGAATAGCTTGAGAAGGATAGGTATTATCTCTGCTTTAAACATCTGGTAGAACTCCCCTGGGAAGCCATCTGGTCCTGGACTCTTATTTGTTGGGAGATTTTTGATAACTGATTCAATTTCTTCACTGGCTATGGGTCTGTTCAAGCTTTCTATTTCCTCCTGTTTGAGTTTTGGAAGTGTGTGGGTGTTTAGAAATTTGTCCATTTCTTCCAGGTTGTCCAGTTTGTTGGCATATAATTTTTCATAGTATTCCCTGATAATTGCTTGTATTTCTGAGGGATTGGTCATAATAATTCCATTTTCATTCATGATTTTATCTATTTGGGTCATCTCCCTTTTCTTTTTGAGAAGCCTGGCTAGAGGTTTATCAATTTTGTTTATTTTTTCAAAAAAACAACTCTTGGTTTCATTGATCTGCTCTACAGTTTTTTTAGAGTCTATATTGTTTATTTCTGCTCTGATCTTTATTATTTCTCTTCTTCTGCTGGGTTTAGGGTGTCTTTGCTGTTCTGCTTCTATTTGCTTTAGGTGTGCTGTTAGATTTTGTATTTGGGATTTTTCTTGTTTCTTGAGATAGGCCTGGATTGCAATGTATTTTCCTCTCAGGACTGCCTTCGCTGCATCCCAAAGCATTTGGATTGTTGTGTTTTCATTTTTGTTTGTTTCCATATATTTTTTAATTTCTTCTCTAATTGCCTGGTTGACCCATTCGTTCTTTAGTAGGGTATTCTTTAACCTCCATGCTTTTGGAGGTTTTCCAGACTTTTTCCTGTGGTTGATTTCAAGCTTCATAGCACTGTGGTCTGAAAGTATGCATAGTGTGATCTCAATTCTTGTATACTTATGAAGGGCTGTTTTGTGACCCAGTTTGTGATCTATCTTGGAGAATGTTCCATGTGCACTCGAGAAGAAAGTATATTCTGTTGCTTTGGGATGCAGAGTTCTAAATATATCTGTTAAGTCCATCTGATCCAATGTATCATTCAGGGCCCTTGTTTCTTTATTGACCGTGTGTCTAGATGATCTATCCATTGTTGTAAGTGGGCGATTAAAGTCCCCTGCAATTACCACATTCTTATCAATAAGGTTGGTTATGTATGTGAGTAATTGTTTTATATATTTGGGGGCTCCCGTATTCAGCACATAGACATTTATAATTGTTAGTTCTTCTTGATGGATAGACCCTGTAATTATTATATAATGCCCTTCTTCATCTCTTGTTACACCCTTAGTTTAAAGTCTAGTTCGTCTGATATAAGTATGGCTACTCCAGCTTTCTTTTGACTTCCAGTAGCATGGTAAATAGTTCTCCATCCCCTCACTTTCAATCTGAAGGTGTCCTCAGGTCTAAAATGAGTCTCTTGTAGACAGCAAATAGATGGGTCTTGTTTTTTTTAATCCATTCTGATACCCTATGTCTTTTGGTTGGCACATTTAGTCCATTTACATTCAGTGTTATTATAGAAAGATATGGGTTTAGAGTCATTGTGATGTCTGTAGGTTTCATGCTTGTAGCGATGTCTCTGGTACTTTGTCTCACAGGATGCCCCTTAGGATCTCTTGTATGGCTGGTTTAGTGGTGACGAATTCCTTCAGTTTTTGTTTGTTTGGGAAGACCTTTATCTCTCCTTCTAGTCTAAATGACAGACTTGCTGGATAAAGGATTGTCAGCTGCATATTTTTTTCTGTTCATCACATTGAAGATTTCCTGCCATTCCTTTCTGGCCTGCCAAGTTTCAGTAGAGAGATCGGTCACAAGTCTTATCAGTCTCCCTTTATATGTTAGAGCATGTTTATCCCTAGCTGCTTTCAGAATTTTCTCTTTATCCTTGTATTTTGCCAGTTTCACTATGATATGTCATGCAGATGATTGATTCAAGTTACGTCTGAAGGGAGTTCTCTGTGCCTCTTGGATTTCAATGCCTTTTTCCTTCCCCAGATCAGGGATGTTCTCAGCTATTATTTCTCCAAATACACCTTCAGCACCTTTCCTTCTCTCTTCCTCCTCTGGAATACCAATTATGTGTAGATTATTTCTCTTTAGTGCATCACTTAGTTCTCTAATTTTCCCCTCATACTCCTGGATTTTTTTATCTTTTTCTCAGCTTCTTCTTTTTCCATAATTTTATCTTCTAGTTCACCTATTCTCTCCTCTGCCTCTTCAATCCGAGCTGTGGTCGACTCCATTTTATTTGCAGCTCATTGATAGCATTTTTTAGCTCCTCCTGGCTGTTCCTTAGTCCCTTGATCTCTGTAGCAATAGATTCTCTGCTGTTCTCTATACTGTTTTCAAGCCTAGCGATTAATTTTATGACTATTATTCTAAATTCACTTTCTGTTATATTGTTTAAATCGTTTTTGATCAGTTCGTTAGCTGTCGCTATTTCCTGGAGATTCTTTTGAGGGGAATTCTTCTGTTTCGTCATTTTGGATAGTCCCTGGAGTGGTGCAGAACTGCAGGGCACTTCCCCTGTGCTGTCTTGAATAACTTGAGTTGGTGGGCGGGGCCGCAGTCAGACCTGATGTCTGCCCCCAGCCCACTGCTGGGGCCACAGTCAGACTGGTGTGTACCTTCTCTTCCCCTCTCCTAGGGGCGGGACTCACTGTGGGGTGGTGGCCCATCTGGGCTACTTGCACACTGCCAGGCTTGTGGTGCTGGGGATCTGGCATATTAGCTGGGGTGGATCAGCAAGGTGCACAGGGGCGGGAGGAGCAGGCTCAGCTCGCTTATCCTTTGGTGATCCACTTCAGGAGGGGCCCTGCAGCACGGGGAGGGAGTCAGACCCACCGCCAGAGGGATGGATCTGTAGAAACACAGCATTGGGTGTTTGCACGGTGCAGGCAAGTTCCCTGACAGGAACTGGTTCCCTTTGGGATTTTGGCTGGGGGATGGGCGAGGGAGATGGCGCTGGCCAGCGTCTTTGTTCCCCACCAAGCTGAGCTCTGTCATCCGGGGCTCAACAACTCTCCCTCGCGTTGTCCTCCAGCCCTCCCACTCTCTGAGCAGAGCTGTTAACTTATAACCTCCCAGATATTAAGTCCTGCTTGCTGTCAGAATATACTCCGTCCGGCCCCTCTCATTTTGCAAGCCAGACTCGGGGGCTCTGCTTTGCCGGCAGGCTGCCCCTCTGCCCTGGTTCCCTCCCGCCAGTCCATATAGCATGCACCACCTCTCCACCCTTCCTACCCTCTTCCGTGGGCCTCTTGTCTACGTTTGGCTCCAGAGAGCCAAGCTAGTCTTCTGGCAGTTTTCTGGGTTATTTAGGCAGGTGTGGGTGGAATCTAAGTGATCAGCAGGACGGGGTGAGCCCAGCGTCCTCCTACGCCGCCATCTTCCCTGTTGTACCCAAACCAGTATATTTTATCATCTCCCCTCTACATACTTCAGTATGTATCTTGAACAGATAAGGACTTAATTAATATCTAGTAATTTTTGAGATATTAGTGATTATAGTTGGGTTATTTGATTTAAAAGACATCTGCTCATTACATTTGGTTGCTGTGTCTCTTGTACACTTGCTTTTGTCTTTTTAAAAATGCCTACAGAACAAAACAGAAACATAGTAACAGCAATGCCATGATATATCCTCTCTATTTTCTCCAGATTGAATATTCAGGTTATTTCTTTGTTGCTGCAAACCAGGCAATAAATGTCTTTATATGCTTATTCTTGCATATTTGTGTTTTTATTTCTACAGAATATATTCCTACAGAATATATTTGACTGCTAAGTCAAAATATGTATACATTTTACATTTGTTTTAATAGATTATGCTGTTTTGAAAGTCAGTTTACATTCTCATCATTAAAGTATGAGAGTGCTCATTCCCTATACCATCACCAGGAACAAAAAATAAAGCCAAAAGGAGCCATGATGGAATAACAGGTTTAAACAGCGACTGTGATCCTCAACAAGAAAGATACAAATTAAGTGAGCAGTATGATCACACCAACTTCCTACCTGGAGATACATTCTAGATAATGAAAAAGGTTTATCCCAAACTGAGCATGCTGGTCTATGTTGAGAAGATTGAGATCAAAGAGACTGATGTTCCTGGAAGTTGCAGAGCAGTTCCAGAGAGAAGGAAGCTGTGCAGAGAATTTCAGAAATGTGTGAAAGGGTCCTCTTCAGTCTTTCCTAACATTAAGTAGTACATGTGTAGGTTGTGACTCTACAAGTCTGAGCAAAGTGTAATCAGAGAGCTGCAAGTTGTAAAATGCCCAGAGCTGACACAGGGCAGAGATGTTTCTAATTCTGATCCTGATGATCACCCATACCATTTAGTAGATAGCCCAGAAGAGTCACACATAAGGAACAGAGGTCAACCATCTCTAAAGCACTTTAGACTTGTCAAACTGCTTTTTTAAAGTTTTAAAAGAATCAAGCAAGTAACCCAGCTGCCTACAGAGCAAAGCTTCACCCTCTAAAATAAATGTAACAATAGTCACATTCAACAATGTAAATTGCGTAATGTTCATTATCTGTATAAAGAAGCCCCCCACCACGTGACACAAAACCAGAAAAAAATCAATTGGTTGGCCAAATAAAATGGCAGGGGAAATGGTATCAGTACAAAATTACTAAAGAAGCTACTATGCTTAATATGTTTAAGAATTTTTAATTTTTTTAATGTTTATTTTTGAGAGAGAGACAGAGCACAAATGGGGGAGGGGTAGAGAGAGGGAGACACAGAATCTGAAGCAGGCTCCAGGCTCTGAGCTGTCAGCACAGAGCCCAATGCAGGGCTCAAACCCATGAACCACGAGAACATGACCTGAGCCAAAGTCAAATGCTTAACTGACCAAGCCACCCAGGTGCCTCTGCTTAAGAATTTTTTAAAATCCACAACATAATGAGGACAGATATAGAGGATACAAATGGAACTTCTATAAAAGAAAAATATCTGAGAAGAAAATTTTATTGGAGATTAAAAGGAGGAAGGAAAAATTCAGTGAACTTGAAAATATGTTTGGAAAAATGAAGCACAGAGAGAAAAAGACTGAAAGAAAAGAGCCTCAGTGACCTGTGGACAAAATTAAAGCAGGTTCTGTGTAAATGAGATGTCAGCAAGATGGTAGAATTGGATGTCCTAGGCCCTCTCTCCTCTAACAAACACACTGATACAGCAATTCATGGAAAAATTCCCTTTGTGAGAAATCCAAAAACTGAGTGAAAGCCTCTGCACCTAGGGAGAATGCAAAGCCAGACTCATCAAAACCCATAGGGAGATATGGGACACCCTTCCACCAGAGTCCAGGCACATGGTACAACATCATATGATCAGTGAGAGACTCCTGGCTACCAGCTTCACCTGGGGGTGGGGTGGGGAAGGGGATATTTTACACATTCTGTACCTTAAATTTCCTGGGAGCTCCCAGAACACTGACTTAGGTCTTGACAGTTGTGGAGTTCTGACAGGTCCAGTAAAATCTAGCCACTGGGTAGATAACAGAGATGGTGGGTTGGGCTGGTAGATACCATTAATCCTTACCTCTATTCAACACAAAGCAAGCCCTCAGCCCTCAGCTTTCCCATGGGGAAGAAAAGAGTTGATCTGTGTGTCCAACACTCCAGTGTTGCTAGGGCCGTCCAACGACTTGGCATTTGACTTAGTCTTACAGCTCTGAGAGGTCTGGCACAGTCTATCTACCTTTGGGAAAACAGAACAATGGTTTCAACTGATAGATGCCACAACCCCCCATTCCCAGCTCAGCACAGACTGAGTGAGCAAAAATAAGAGGCTGCCTACTTCTTCCTGGAGGTGAGAAGGAGTATATACAGGTCCCCAGGCAAAGGTGGAGATTGGCAGAGAATTTAAAAATATGATTCAACTACTGGATATACGTTTTAGATTCAAATATCAAATTTCAAAACAAAAGGACAGAAAAAGATACACCATGCAAACTGCAATCATAACAGAAATGGAGTGGCTATACTATCAGATCAAACAGGCATTAAGACAAAATTACCAGAGACAAAGAGGTACACTTTATCATCAAAAAGGGCTAATCCATCAAGAAGACATAACAATCATAAGGATATATGCACCTGAGCCAACATCCCAAATGTCCATCACCAGATGAATGAAGAAACAAAATCAACTGTCCTAAATATGCTGAAAAAGCTGAAAGAAGTTGTGGAACTTAAAAGTACAATAACTGAAATGAAAAATACACTAAACACCTACTAGGATGCCTATTTTAAATTTATTTTAAAATGTTTTTATTTATGTTTGAGGGGGTAGGGGGAAAGGGCAGAAAGAATGGGAGACAGAGAATCCAAAGCAGGCTCTGTGCTGACAGCAGAGAGCTCAATGCAGGGCTCGAACTCATGAACTCAAAACTCAATCTCACGACCTGAGCTGAAGTTGGAGGCTTTTAGGGGCCCCCTAGGATCCCTATTTTAAAAATTAAAAAATAACAACTGTTGATGAGGATATGGAACAATTGGGACGCTCAGATATTGCTAGAAATTGTGTGGTTCCTATAAAAATAACTTGGTGGTTCCTCAAAAGCTAAATATAGAATTTCCATATGACCCAACAATTCCACTCAGGTATTAAAGGAATTGAAAGCAATGACTTGAATAGATACTTGTACACAAATGTTTATTGCAGCATTATACATAATAGCCAAAAATGTAGAAACACCTCAAGTATCCATCAACAGAATAAACAAAATGTGGCATATATGCACAATGGAATAATATTCAGGCACAAAAAGAAATGAAATTCTTGCACATGCTACAACATGGATTAGTGTTGAAAACATTACATTAAGTAAAATAAGCCAGACACAAAAGAACAAGTATTGTATGTTTCCACTTATATGAAATATCAAGAATAGGCAAATTAATAGATTTTCATAGAAAGTAGATTAGAAGTTATTAGGAGTTATTGCCTAATGGTTACAGTTTCTGTTTGAGGTGACAAAAAGGTTAGAAATAGATAGCAGTGATAGTTGCACAACAATGTGATATAACTAATGTTGCTGAATTGTACATTTAAAAATGGTGAAAATGGCAATCTTATGTTGTATATATTTTACAACTTGTAAAAAGTTGGTAATGTAACCTACCAAAAATTATTACATAATACATTTTAAAAGGGTAAAGTATGTGGAATGTAAATTATATCTCAATAAAGCTATTTCAAAATTAGAAACAAACTATGAATTTAACTTAAGTAGTTGTACTTTACTATTCATATTATTTATTTAATCTTGGATGCATTAGTTAGTTCATGGTTTATAAGAAATGGTCCATTTCTTCTAAGTTGTTGAGTTTCTGTGAGTAGAATTGCTCATAATGCTCCCTTATTATCCTATCATTGTTTGCTGGATTTTTACTAATATTCTCTTACATTTCTGATGACAATCTTGCTAGAAGTTTATCAGTTTCATTGATCTTTTCTTTTTTTTTCAACGTTTATTTATTTTTGGGACAGAGAGAGACAGAGCATGAACGGGGGAGGGGCAGAGAGAGAGGGAGACACAGAATCGGAAACAGGCTCCAGGCTCTGAGCCATCAGCCCAGAGCCTGACGCGGGGCTCGAACTCGCAGACCGCGAGATCGTGACCTGGCTAAAGTCGGACGCTTAACCGACTGCGCCACCCAGGCACCCCTCATTGATCTTTTCAAAAGATGAGATTTTGGTTTATTTTTCTGTATTGTTTTCTGTTTACAATTTCATTGATTTTAAGCTCTTTATATTTATTTCCTTCCTTCTGTTCACTTTGCATTGTTTTGCTCTTTTTCTAGTTTCTTATGGAAGGAATTTGAGCGGTATTTTTTTTTTTTTGAGAACTTTACCCCATTTTTGATGAGCATTTAGTACTATAAATTTTTCTGTAAATTCAGATTTAATTGTATTCTACAAGTTTTCCTATGTTCTATTTTCATTTTCATTCAGTGTAACCTTTTTAAAAAACATCCCTTGAGATTTCCTCTTTGACCCAAGAGTTAAAGTGTATTGTTTAGTTTTCATGTTATCTTTCTGCTAAACAATTTCTAGTTTAATTCCTTTGCAGTCAAAGAACACAGTATGATTTCAATTCTTTCTTTGTAACATATGTATTTTTAATTTTTAATGTGTATTTATTTTTGAGAGAGCAACAAAGTGTGAGTGGGGGAGCTGCAGAGAGAGAGACACACAAAATCCAAAGCAGGCTCCAGGCTCAGAGCTGAATTCATGTATCAGTTCTAGCAGGTTTTCTGGGGGGAGTCTTTCAGGTTTTCCATGTAGAGTATCAAAGTGAAAGTTTGACTTCTTCTTTGTCTATTTGGATGCCTTTTATTTTGTTTTGTTGTCTGATTGTTGAGGCTAGGACTTCCAACACTATGTTAAACAACAGTGGTGAGAGTGGACATCCCTGTCATGTTCCTGATCTCAGGGGGAAAGTTTTTCCTGATTGAGGGTGATATTAGCTATGGGCCTTTCATATATGGCTTTTATGATGTTAAGGTATGTTCCTTCTATTCCGACTTTATTGAGGGTTTTTATTAAGAAAAGATGTTGTATTTTGTCAAAATCTTTTTCCACATCTATTGACAAGATCATATGGTTCTTATCTTTTCTTCCATTAATGTGATGTATCACATTGATTGATTTGCAGATATTGAACCAGCCCTGCAACCCAGGAATGAATCCCACTTGATCATGGTGAATAATTCTTTTAAAAAAAAATTTTTTTTTAATGTTTATTTATTTTTGAGACAGAGAGAGACAGAGCATGAATGGGGGAGGGGAAGAGAGAGAGGGAGACACAGAATCTGCAGCAGGCTCCAGGCTCTGAGCCATCAGCCCAGAGCCCGACGCAGGGCTCGAACTCACGGACCGCGAGATCGTGACCTGAGCTGAAGTCGGATGCTCAACCGACTGAGCCACCCAGGCTCCCCTGAATAATTCTTTTAATATACTGTTGAATTCAATTTGCTAGTGTCTTGTTGAGATTTCTCACATCCATGTTCATCAGAGATACTGGCCTGTAATTTTCCTTTTTAGTGGGGTCTTTGTCTGGTTTGGGAATCAAGGTGATGCTGGCTTCATAGAATGAGTCCCGAAGCCTTCCTTCTATTCTATTTTTGGAACAGCTTGAGAAGAATAGGAATTAACTCTTTCTGATTTAAATGTCTGATAAAATTCCCTTGGGAAGCCATCTGGTCCAAGACCCTTATTTGTTGGGAGATTTTAAAATAACTGCTTCAGTTTCTTCACTGCTTATGGGTCTGTTCAAGTTTTCTATTTCTTCCCATTTGAGTTTTGGTAGTGGATGGGTATCTAGGAATTTGTCCATTTCTTCCAGATTATCCAGTTTGTTGGCATATAATTTTTCATAGTTTTCTATAATAATTGTTTGTATTTCTGTAGTGTTGTGATCTCTTTCATTTGTGATTGTATCTCTTTGGGTTCTCTCTTTTCTTTTTGAGAAGTCTGGCTAAGGGTTTACCAATTTTGTTTATCCTTTCAAAAAACCAGATCTTAGACTCACTGAACTGTTCTGTTCTTTTTTAAATTATTATTTTATATTATTTCTGCTCTAATCTTTATTTCTTTTCTTCTGCTGGTTTTGAGGCTTCTTTCCTGCTCTGTTTCTAATTGCTTTAGCTGTAAGGTTAGATTCTGTATTTGGGATTTTTCTTGTTTCTTGAGATAAGCCTGGATCACACTGTATTTTCACCTTAGGACTGCCTTTGCTGCATCCCAAAAGGTTTGGACTGTTATGTTTTCATTTTCATTTGCTTCCATATACTTTTAAAGTTCTTCCTTAATTTCCTGATTGACCCATTCATTCCTTAGGATATTCTTTAACCTCCATGTATTTAGAGGCTTTCCAAATTTATTTTTGTGGTTGATTTCAAGTTTCATAGCGTTGTGATTTGAAAATAGGTGCATGGCATGATTTCAATCCTTTTATATTTGTTGAGGTCTGTTTTGTGACCCATTTTGAGAATGTCCCATGTGCACTCGAGAAGAATGTGCATTCTGCTGCTTTTGGATGAAAAGATCTGAATATATCTGTTAAGCCCATCTGGTCCAATGTGTCATTCAAAGCTATTGTTTCTTTACTGATTTTCTGCCTAGATGATCTGTCCATTGGTGTAAGTGGAGTATTAAAGTCCCCTACACTCACAGTATTGTTATCTATACATTTATTTATGTTCATGATTAACTGATACATATATTTGGGTGCTTCCAAGTTGGGGCATAAACATTTATAATTGTTAGCACTTCTTGATGGATAGACCCCTCAATTATAATGACCTTCTTCATCTTTTGTTACAGTCTTTGGTGAAAATCTAGTTTGTCTGATAGAAGTATGGCTACTCTGGCTTTCTTTTTTACATACCATAGCATGATAGATGGTTCTCTATCCCTTCACTTTCAACCTGCTGGTGTCCTCAGGTCTAAAATGAGTCTCTTGTAGGCAGCATATAGATGGATCTTGGCTTTTTATTCATTCTGATACCCCATGTCTTTTGATTGGGGCATTTAGTCCATTTACATTCAGATTATTAAAAGATAAGCATTTAGTGTCATTGTGTTATCTGTAGGTTTCACGCTTGTGGTGATGTCTCCGGTCCTTTGTAGTCTTTTCTGCTTTCCATTCACGTAGACCCCCTTAAGATCTCCTGCAGGGCTGGTTTATGAACTCCTTTAGTTTTTGTCTGGGAAAAACATTTATCTCTCCTTCTACTCTAAATGACAGCCTTGCTGGACATAGAATTCTTGGCTGCATATTTTCCCTATTCAGCACATTGAATATTTCTTGCCACTCCCTTCTGCCCTGACAAATTTCAGTGGACAGATCTGCTACTACCCTTATGTGTCTACTCTTGTATGTTAAGGGCCATTTGTCCCTAGCTGCTTTCAGAATTTTCTCTTTATCTTTGTATTTTGCCAGTTTCACTATGATATGTCATGGTGTTGACCTATTTTTGTTGATCTGGGAGTTCTCTGTGCCTCCTGGACTTGGATGCCTGTTTCCTACCCCAGATTAGGGAACATCTTGCTATAATTTGTTCAAATAAATCTTCTTCCCCTTTCTCTCTTCCCCCTTCTGGAACTCCTATGATATGGATATTATTTCATTGAATCACTTAGGTCTCTAATTGTTCCCTCATGATCTAGTAACTTCCTTTCTCTACTTTTCTCAGCTTCATCATTTTCCATACTTTATCTTCTATTTCACCTATCTTTGCTGTTATTGCATCTAGCTTATTTTGCAGCTCATTTACAGCATTTCTTAGTTCACTGTGACTATTTCTTAGGTCCTTGATCTCTGCAGATTCTCTGCTGTCTTCTATGCTATTTTTCAAGCCCAGCTATTTGTCTTATGACTATTATTCTAAATTCCTGATCAGATATATTGTTTATATCTGTTCTGAGCAATTCTCTGGCTGTCATTTCTTCCTGGGATTCCCTTCGAGGATAATTCTTCTGTTGCATCATTTTGGCTAGTTTTCTGTCCTTTACATCTTCTAATAGCTTGTCATGTGTCCTGCACCTCCAAGTACTACTATATTAAAAAGGAGTGGAGCGCCTGGGTGGCTCAGTCGGTTAAGCGTCCGACTTCGGCTCAGGTCATGATCTCGCGGTCCGTGGGTTTGAGCCCCGTGTTGGGCTCTGTGCTGACAGCTCAGAGCCTGCAGCCTGCTTCTGATTCTGTGTCTCCTTCTTTCTCTGACCCTCCCTTGTTCATGCTCTCTCTCTGTCTCAAAAATAAATAAATGTTAAAAAAAAATTTTTTTTTTAAATCTTTAAAAAAAAAAAGGGGGGGGGGTCATACACTGTTCAGGGCCTGGCACTTTAGGAGGTGTTTTTGGAGTGTGTTACATGCACTCTATTATTGTGTCTTGGCTGCTTTATCTAACTACTCATAGTGGTGGATTGGACTGTCCACCAGGTGTGCTTTGGTTTGTTCACTGAGGTAACCCTGGAAAAGAGGAGGAGCTGGGGGGGGGGCGGGGAAGAAACCTTATCCTAAACAAAGAGAAAAATGATAGGGGAGGGAAAAAAGACCAGGCAGAGAGAATCAAAGAAACTATTGGGCTTAATCCAGAAAGACAGAGAGGAAAATAAAGGAGATACAGAAAAGGTAAAAAAAGGATAGAGTAAAAATGCCGGATTAAACAACCAGAACAGAAATTAAAAAAAAAAAAAAGGAAAAATATATAAGTATTGACCAAAAATCAAATCAGAAACTATAAGGCTGATTCTAAGGTGGGGGTGGGGGGGGAGGAGAGTAGAAAGGTAATGCAGGAAAAAGAGAAGAAGTAATAATAATAATAATTTAAAAAGAAAAAAAAAACAGACTAACATACAAAACTGCAGGACAGTTGTCTGTTGGTGCCTTGGAAACAGTGGTTGTGCTGGTCTGGAGGAGGGACCAACTAGTTCAGTGAGTGTCAATCTCACCCTGGTAAATAAGCAGTTCCTGGCCTCGGAAGGGCAACGTTTGGTGTAAGTGGGTCCCACCTCCACTGGAGGTGGCTGTGCTGCTCCCTGAAGCCCCACTGTGTTAGTGATGGGGAGGAAAATGGCGACACCCCAATCTCTCCTCCTCCTACCAGGTGTCCCAAACCACAGTTTATGCTGCCCTGACAGAGCAGCACAGACTTCAGTGACCGATTTGCCCTGCTCTACAGTCTCCTCTGACTCCCCAGTGCTCGAGTGCGATCCAAAACCCAATGTCTTAAAGGATCCTGCTCCATGTGGACACCCAGTTCTGAAATAGCACTCTGCTCAGTTGACAAAGGGCCTCTGGCTGGCATCTTCAGGGTCTTTTGTCTTTGCAGGGGGCAATAAACCTTCTTCCCACAGTGCTCAAGGGAGGGGGCTTTCTCAAAGTGCACCCCTGAGAATGCTACCAAGCCCGGGGTTGGCTCCCCTCCCCCTCCCGCCCCAGGCATGTGCACCAGGACATATGCAGTCTCTTTACCACATCCAACCAAATTAAAAAAATTAATTAGTATCTAATACCCAATCCATGTTCAATTTTTCATGATTTCCTCAAAATATCTGTTCAGTTATTTGTTCCAAGTCTGGTCTCAAGAATGTTCCACACTCTGAATCTGGTTGATAAGTTACCTTTAAGTCTCTTTTGAACTAAGGCAGTTCATTTTTCTCCCTCCTTACCATGCCACTCATTTACTGAAGAAACTTGGCAATTTGTCCCATAGAATTTTCCACATTCTGATTTGGCCAATTCGTGACCTTCACATACTACTCACAAGTTTTAAAATTCATTTTATTTCCTATAAATTGGTAATTAGATCTGGAGGTTAAATTAGATTAAGATTCAGTGTTGGGAAATATAACTTAGGTAGTACTTCCTACTTCCTATGGCATCACACGAGGCATATTAATACCATGTTGTTCCAATTTAGTGTTAAGATTGGCCAACTGAAGTGTTGTCAACCTTATTGTTATCTTCTGAAATTCCCAATAACCCATTTATTATGAATTGTTGCCAATTCCATTATTTTATTAAATGATGCCAAATGTAACTTTCTAAGTCTGTCATTTCTGAACCTCCTCTTGCCAACTATTTGATTACAGCTTGTACAGAAAAATCATGATAAATACTTGGTTCTGTTCCTTACCAAAGGAAATTTGGTTCCTTACCAAAATCCTGTTCTGTTCCTTACCAAAATTTCAGAATATGCTAGTACTCTGGCAAACTCCATAACCCCCCCCCCTTTTTTTTTTCATTTTGAATTTAGGCAGTTTTACCTACACAGTTTCAACCCATTGCAATAGTTTCTGATGTTTAACTGATCCTATCTTTGGTCAGTTCCTTTAGGTTAATGATCCTGTAGTCTTTGATAGCTTTATTGCTTTTAGGTACAATAAGACATTTTATGATAATTATATATACATTTTCTACTGTTGACCTGTCTTATGCCATTTCTCTAAGGAGAACTTTTTCTTTTTATAGAAAATGGAATTTGAAAACTACAGTCTGGATACATGGGCAACTCATAGCTTCTAGGTCACTAATGTTTTTAAACCCTTTAGTAGGGGTGCCTGGCTGACTAAGTTGGTAGAGCATGCAACTCTCAATCTCAGGATCATGAGTTCAAGCCCCACATAGGGCATGGAGCCTACTTAAAAAAATAAATAAACCCCTTAGGTAGAAAAATAATACCAATATTACCACTAACAAAAGACTAATAAAGGCAGTTTAGATTTCTTCATATTTCTCTTTGTGCTTGAGATACAGAATTATCTTTGAGATATTCTCCTAATGGTAAGTCAAAATATTTTAACACCATTTGAAATTATTATTCTTTATGTTGTTATACCAGAACATGATGTAGAATCAAATCCACTGGTTTTGATACAGGTTTATTTTCCTTTTTGACTTAATTTTTAAAATAAAAGCTGATATGTAAAATATCTACATGGATCCAAAGTCAAAACAAAAAGAAGGTATAACCAAAGATAAACCTTTCACCCTTGCCCTCCCCTGTTGTTTCATCTTGAGATTCCTTTTTTTTTTTTTTTTCTCAATGTTTATTTATTTTTGAGAGACAGAGACAGAGTGTGAACAGGGGAGGGGCAAAGAGAGAGGGACACAGAATCTGAAGCAGGCTCCAGGCTTTGAGCTGTCAGCACAGAGTCTGATGTGGGGCTCAAACTCATGAACCATGAGATCATGACCTGAGCTGAAGTCGGACACTTAATCTACTGAGCCACCCAGGCGCCCCGAGATTTCTTTTTTAAAGTACAGGTATATATAGTATCCCCCTCTTCTTTCACAAATATTAGTATAATAAACATATTCTGCACTTACCTCTTTTTCATTTAAGATACTCTGAAGATCACTCCCTAGAAAAACACAGATGCACAATACTCCACTGTACATTCATATGATAGTTAATTCACCCAGTCTATTGCTGGACATCTAGGTTGTTTCCAATTTGCTGCATTTACAAATCATGTTTTTAAAAAATTCCTTAGTGTATACCATATTTTGTAATTTTATGAGTGTATCTTTGGGATAGAAATAAGGGTGCTGGTCTTATGGTAAATGAATGAGACTACACCTGGACATTGCTTAATTCCCTCCTATATGGACTGTACTATATTTTTTCATTTTCATCAGCAATTTCAGAGTTCTTGTTTTTTCAGTCTTGACAATAGAGTATATTAATACCCTTTAGGATTTCTGTGCATCTGGTAGGGATGAAGTGGTATCTCAATGTAGTGTAACTTGCATTCTCATCTCAAATTTTAGAATCTTTAAGGATATTAGTCTGTGATATACTTGCAAATATCTCCAATTTTTCATTGTCCTTTATCTTTAACATGGAGTCCTATAAAAATTATTTACTTTTTTCTTTATTTCTACTTGGATTTTTGAGTCATACTTCTTAATATCTCCATTCCAGGGTTATAAAGAAATTCACCCATGTAGTATTTGTAAAGTTTCTTTCTGTTTTATTTTTAGTTTTTACATTTAGATATCTGGATTTATTGGGAATTCATCCTACTTTACACTGTCAGAGAGGAAACTGATTTTTTTTCCATAAATTTTATCCAATTGTGCTAATACTAATGATTAAAAAATTCTTTCCCAAAATGAATCTAGCAGAATGGTTCCTGCAAAGAAAGGTGGTTAGGGAATGACTAAAGAATTTCTGTTATCTCTATGGTAGACTAGAGAAGACATTATCAAAATTCACAAACATACCAATGGAAAGGGGTTCAAGAAACACGTACCTCAGGCATTCAAGGAGATCCAGGAATTCACAATGAAGGAGACAAGAGCACCAGATATGCACACTGATACTAAACTCAACACAGAAGTCTAGGCCAAAAGAAAAAGGAATGGCCATAGTTATCTGTATATGGACGTCCAGAAAGCTGTTACATTTCTCAATGTAATCATCACCTTAACAAAAATAGTCAGCATGAATGAAAATGGCTGGTTTATTACAATAAAGTAATATAACAAAAAATTTTCACTTTCCCCACATGAGTTGAGAAATTCCACAGAAGACAATAATTTCAGAGGGAAGTATGTTCCCTAATACTGTTTAACTACTGTTAAAGAACTGAATTATGTGCTACATACATGTACATAAACTCAATATTCTTTAACTTATGTAACACTAAAAGGTATCAAGAAAATACTCTTAGAATAAATTAAGTGCTGAACTGGTAAAGTACATCTTCATCAATGATACACCTTGCTGTTATGCATAAACTACAGAATTATCACCTATCCAGGTCAGAGTTTAAACATTCTGGGTAAACATCATTTGACTATTGTATTAGTTTTTTGTTTTTGTTTTTAGAGAGAAAGAGGGAGTGAGCACAAGTGGGGGAGAGGCAGAAAGACAGGGAGAAGAGAATCCCAAACAGGCATCGCACTTTCTGCACAGAGCTTGATGTGGGGCTTGAACTTCTGAACTGTGAGATCATGACCTGAGCCAAAGACAGATGCTTAACTGACTGAGCCACCCAGGTGCCCCTGTATTAGTTTTTGTCATGTATGTTCATGAGTAAAATTCTTCTGGAATTTGTTGTTCAAGGGCTACTCCACATCTAATTTTGTTATCAGAATTACGTTAGTCTTTTAGCATCTGCTAGCAATTTTTCCATAGGATTTTGTTTCTTCAGGGAGCAGCCTGTACTCCTACATGAGTTATAAAGATTATTTTTTCTAACTTAAATTTTTTGGCCCCTTTTAGTTACTCTTGAAATTTAATAATTTATTTTCCTAGAAAACAAACTATATTCTATTTAAAATTTGTTTCTAGTAAGGTTTATATCTCTTCATATTGTCATTAAAAATACCCTCTAAAACATGTACCACATTTCTCCTTTCTTATGATAATGTTAAGGCATTGCTACCAAGAAACATTTTGACTTAAAATAAAAAACCTTCTGGGGGCGCCTGGGTGGCGCAGTCGGTTAAGCGTCCGACTTCAGCCAGGTCACGATCTCGCGGTCCGTGAGTTTGAGCCCCGCGTCGGGCTCTGGGCTGATGGCTCAGAGCCTGGAGCCTGTTTCCGATTCTGTGTCTCCCTCTCTCTCTGCCCCTCCCCCGTTCATGCTCTGTCTCTCTCTGTCCCACAAATAAATAAACGTTGAAAAAAATTTAAAAAAAAAAATAAAAAACCTTCTGTATTGTTATTTATTCCATGAATTTTTCTTTATTTTCGTTAAATAAAGTTTTCCATCAATTCAGAGGCACCTGGGTGGCTCAGTCGGTTAAACATCTGACTCTTGATCTTGGCTCAGGACATGATCTCATGGTTCGTGAGTTTAAGCCCCACCTTAGGCTCTGCTCTGGCAGTGCAGAGACTGCTCGGGATTCTTTCTCTCTCCTACTCTCTCTGTCCCTCCCCTGCTCACACACACTCTCTCAAAATAAATAAACATTAAAAAAAATTAAGAAAAAAACACATTTCTATCAATTCAAATGCCCATTGGGGCATCAGCTCTTACTTTAGCTTGTTAAGTAATCATTATTTAATTTGACAAATACTTGGACTCTACAATATGACAGGCACTGTTATAAGTGCTGGAAATACAGTGGTGACAAGAAGTAAACTTCCCTCAATTTTCTTTGTTATATACATAAGAGTAATTTCCATCGAGAGCTGCCATGGTCATGTTCATAGGATTTGACATATAGGAGTTTTGTTATCATTCACATCTAAATAAGCCTGTAATTTCACTTTTGATTTGCTCATTACTTTGATAATTTATAAATGTAGTGTTAAATTTCCAAGAGATCAGAATTCATTTGGCTATTTTCTAATTTCTGAATTTCAGGGGCACCTGGGTGGCTTAGTCAGTTAAGCATCTGACTCTTGATTTTCGCTCAGGTCATGATCTCACAGTTCTTGAGATTGAGCCCCACATTGGGCTCTTGCTGACAGTGGGGAGCCTGCTTGAGATTCTCCCTCTCTCTCTTTCTCTCTCTCTCTCTCTCTCTCTCTCTGCCCCTACCTGCTCATGCTTTCTCTCTCAAAATAAATAAACTTAAAAAAAATAAATTGTCATTGTGGTGATAAAATGGATATGACATTTGGCTTTAGAAATCTGTTAGGGACAAATCATTTCTAAATGCCTTTAAAAACAAAACCAAAAAAAAAAAAAAAAAAAAACCACTGGTGAGCATTCAACAACTCCACTTTCATTAAAACCATAAGGCTTTCTTTATAGTATGAATTTTTTTATGCAGCAAATGAATTTAATACTGATTCAAAGCTTTCTTCCCTTCCGTTTGACTGGTTTTTCTTCAGAATTAGCATCCTGCTATTCAATAAGACACACATATAAATGGCATATTTGTCTACATTTATTATATTGTTAAGGTCTTCCTCTCATAGAAGCTAACACTAATATTAATGATGGCTATTAAGTCATTGAAGTCATCAAGCTCATTTAACCCTTGTAATCAAATAAGGAAACACAGATTCAAGTTACTTTCCAAAAAATACAAAGATAAGAGGTGTTGAAACTAAGACATGCCAAATAAACTGCATGACACAGCTCAAGGCTTCCCAAGATTAATTACATAACAGAAATTCACCTTTGGTATAATTTTGTGGAACTGTAACAAAATTTAATAGGAATGGAAGGTTTCCCTATGTGAGTTAGATTTAAATTCTATGCAGAGTAGTATCAATGATGTGGAGAATGTTTTTAAGAATGATTCAAGAGAATCACAGTGTCATCTTTTTCATAGGGTTTTACCCTGATATTCCAAATGGAAAACCAATCAGTAAATGCTTTCCTATATTAATATAGATTGCATTATGAATTCTCTGCTATTTAGTGTGTTGTGTGCTCTGTCAAATGTTCTTCCAATATTACTTATACTTGTGAGTTCCTCAAAAGAAGGAATTAACTGACATCAATTAAGGAGTTATGAATAAAGACTTCCTATATTTTTATATTATAAGACCTCACAAGAGTGAAATAAGATGAGAGCTTGGAGAAAATGTCTCAAAATTTTTACATTCATAGGATTTCTCAAAAGTGTAAATATCCTGATGTTGAGCAAAGTCTGAGTCCTGACTAAAGGTGTTCCTATAGTCTTTCCATTGATAGAGATTCTCACCATTGTGAATTTTCTGCTCAGTAAAATATGGATGGGGACTAAAGATCTGGCTACTTTCTTTACATTCATATGATTCTGTATCAGTATGAATCTTCTTATGTCGTGTAAGCTGTGAACCCCAGATAAAAGATTTCCCACATTCTTTACATACATAAGGTTCCTCACCAGTATGTATTCTCTGATGTCGAGTAAGTTGTGAACCCCAGAGAAAGGCTTTTCCACATTCTTCACATTCATATGGTCTCTTTCCAGTGTGGATTTTCTGATGTCGATTAAGTTCTGAACCACGCAAAAAGGTCTTTCCACATTGCTTACATTCATAGTTTCTTTCACCAGTATGAATTTTTTGATGCCGATTAAACTCTGAGCCATGACGAAAGGTCTTTCTACATTCCTTACATTCATAGAGTTTCCTCTCATTATGAATTTTCTCATGTTGAGCAAGATAGGAGGCCCAAATAAATGTCTTCCCACATTGCTTACATTCATAAGGTTTCCTACCATTATGAATTCGTTGATGTCTAGCAAGGTGTGAACTCCAGATATAGGCTTTTCCACATTTCTCACATTCATAGGGTTTCCTACCAACATGAACATTCTGATGTTGAGCAAGATTTGAACCACGAATAAAGGCTTTTCCACATTCCTTACATTCATGAGATTTCTCACTAGTATGAGTTCTCTGATGTTGAGTTAGGTGTGAACCACGAGTAAACGCTTTTCCACACTGCTTACATTCATAAGGTTTTTCACCAGTGTGAATTCTCTGATGTTTAGTAAGATGTGATCGCTGACTAAAGGCCTTTCTACACTCATTACATTCATAAGGTTTTTCACCGGTATGAATTCTCTGATGTCGTGTAAGATCTGAGCCACAACTGAAGGCTTTCCCACATTGTTTACATTCATAAGATTTCTCACCAGTATGAATACGCTTATGAACACTAAGTTGTGAATGAAATCTAAAGGACTTCCCACATTCCTTACATTTAAAAGGTTTTTCACCAGTATGAATCCTCCTGTGACCAGTAAGACTTGAACGCAAACTAAAAGCCTTCCCACATTCTTTACATTCATATGTTTTCTTGGCAGAGTGTACTGTCTGATATTGAGCAAGTTCTGAATCAGAAAGAAAGGTCTTCTCATATTCTTTATCTTCACAAAATCTCTCACCAGTGTGAATTAATTGATGTTGATCACAGTCCGAGCCAGAACAAAAGGCTTTCGCACGCTCTTTAAATTCATTCAGTTTCTTTCCTGTATCAAGTCTGTGAGCTGTGTGATGGTTAAAAGTGGACATTTTTTCATCGGTGAGTATAACTTGCTTTAAACATTCTTCCTGATTTTCCTGTTGTGTTTCAAACTGACCTTTGCTTTCCCAATCAGCCCTAAAACATGAATATTCAAGGTTGTGTTTTTTACAGATTTCCAATTGAGATAATTCTCTCTCAAAAGTAACACTTTTTTGTGATAACTCCTTGGTTTGACATCTGAATGGCATGTCTGAAAGATAAGAAGGTAAATTCCTACTGTTTTACTGTTCAAAAAGAAATAAAACCTCCAATGTAGATATAAGAAGTAAATCTTAAAATACATAAAGCACACAAGAAGTGAATGGCTTAAGAAATTCTCAAATTCTGGGTGATATGAAAAAAAGGTGGAAAATAAATAGAAATTTAAGAGAACTAATAAAAGTTGAGGTGGGTGTTTCGATATATAAAAGCTTTGTTTTAGGGGCACCTGGGTGGTTCATTCGGTTGAGCGTGCAACTTTTGATTTCAGCTCAGGTCATGATCTCATGGTTGTGAGACTGAGTCCTGCATTGGGCTCCATGATGGGGGTGGAACCTGCTTAAGATTCTCTCCCCCTCTGTCCTTCCCCTACTCTCTCTCTCAAGGAAAAAACAAAAAACAAAAAAAACCAAAACCTTTGTTTTGGTCAAATTCACCTGAGCAATTCAATTTAAGAAAATAATTATTCGGGTACCACCCAATCATGGAAAGCCAATGTAAAGATAAAACTGTTTCACTCAGTATGATAAATCAACCTTCAGCATATGTCAGGCATTAAAAAAATAATTCTGTAAAAAATACACTATAAAACAAACAAAAAAAGTGGAGTAGGGGGAATTTAGGATGGAATAAAGGATAATATTACAAAAACCAGGTACCAGGAAGCACAACTGGGATCATTTAGTCATGTGAGAACAACATAACACATCGCACTGTCTAATCCCTTCCATGTTTACTGAATATCCTGCTTCCATATTACTTTCTGTACAAATAGGATGAAACAAGAGCATATCTAAACTAACTCAAAGACAAATATGCAGAAATGTAATTACAGCTACTTAATTATGCTTCAATTTGCCTTTGCACACTTAAAGACTTCACCCTGCTCATTTCCTCCACTGTATAAAACCAAGCCATCTTTTTGTCACATGACTTCAACCAAGGTGCTTTTGTTTTCTTTATTCTTGAGTTTATAGTATTGCTCAACCATTCTGCTTTATGCTTTCAGGCCCTTCCAACAGGTCTTCTCTTCCTTTCCCTTCTATCCAAGGCCACTGAAAATATTTCACAAAATATTTACAAATTTCAAATACTATGCAAGATACTACAATGAATATCTTACATAATTCCGAGCTTAAAAACAGTAATGTTGGGAAATAAGAGTATCAGTCTTATATGTGGGAAGTTGTCTGGTCTAGAGTTAACAGAAGAGCAGGAACTCAGTAACACAGGTATGTTGCATTTAGGTTAAAGGACATAATTATGGGTAATAGTTCAAAAAGGAAAATACTTTGAGAAGTTTTGTCAAGGGCAAGGAGTCTGGCATGAGCTAAGAATAAGTAGGACCCCTGTGTGACTCATTTTTGATATGTGCTAGGATTTGATGAAATTGTCATATGGTTATGCTACAAATTTTTCTTGGGAGGAGAGAGGTGAGAACTGAGCAAGTACTCTAGCAGTGACTGAAGAAGTTGAGAGGCAGTTCAGTTACATGTATAAGTAGTAGTGTATTGTAGTGGAAAAAGGACAGACCACAGTTTCAGGCTCAGTTCTGTTCACTAACACCATCTTTAGGTTATGAGAAAATTACTGAGCTTCACTGAGCTCTTATTTTTCCATATGATAAATAGGGACATTAATATATTTTTTAAAGAGATTTATTGAGAGGGTTGGGAAAACATACTATTTTTATAAAGTGCCTAACACAGAAAAAGCACCACACAAGTAGTACATGATGATGATGATGATGACGATGATGATGACAATGATGATGATGATTAACGATTAGAGAAGAAAAACGGAAGGGACTGGAAATGGTTTAACAGTATCTCACACATAAACAATTACTAGAAAATGATTATTATTACTGTGCTAATTATTACAGGCAAGGCATTTAAGATAAATGAAATATCAAATGAATATAAATCAAAGACATTAAAATAAATTCCTCACATAATAGAATGTGATGAGAAAAGTTACTTTGAGATGCTGCCTAGGCATCTTATAGTATGACAACCCTGCCCACACCCAGAACCTCAGCATTTAGATTAAGATCTGAGCTTAGGATTCCCACCATGAGTTCCTGCGTGGTTTTTCCCAGTCACTTTAAAAATAGCCACATAGCATTGAGCCCACAAAAAGTTAGTGACCTCAACCCCAACTACCTTCTAAGTAAGGTGCTTGCTACTCTGCTTTCGTATCTCCCACTTGCTCATGACCTGGGATGGAGGACTGTCCTTCCCACAGCTCACTGTGTGCCCCTGCCCCAATTTCCACAATTCATAAGTAATAAATCTTGTGATTTAACTTCCCTTGTGTAATTGTATTAAACCTGTGCCTTCAATCACAATGACTCCAGCATTTTCACTTCTCCAAAGTAGAAGCTTGGATGCTGAGGGAGCTACCTGCCAACCCTGTGTGGGTGGCTTGTGCCTCCTCATTAAGCAGGTCACGATCTGCATATTCTTAATTTAATAAACAAGCTATGGGACACCCCAAACACAGCACAAACATGAAAGTTAGAAATAATGATCCTACTACATTTTTACTCTGTATCACCCTCTGATTTTTCTCACTTCCATTTACATTCCAGGTCCTTAATTATGACTCTTTATACATCTCTTCTTGGTGAAACCTAACTTGCTGCTTATCCTGAGCCTGAACTAAACAAGTGAACATAGCTGGAAAAAATAAAATAGTGCCTACTAGAATCACTTCTAATTTATATTAAAAAGAAAAAAAAAAACCCATGAGTAGGTTCTCAGCCGTGTCAAGAATTTTTACATATTTCTGGTCAAATAGTATCTCTACATATAACCCAGTGGAAGACAATCAAGGACTCAGAAACAACGCAGAAACTTAAGATTATGACAGAAGGAATACGATTATTCCACAAGTGGTGTTTCACTATAACTGTGTGGGGAAAAAATTATAACTCTTCTTTATACTATATACAAACAAAAACTACCAGTAAATTAAAGACATCAATGGCAAAAAAAACTTTAAAACTTATACAAGAAAACAAACATCTCTAACCAAATCTCTATGTGTTGTCAAACTTACTGGTAAAATATTTTAGATGAACAAAATAAGAAAATATTATGACATTATTTGATATACTGAAAAGGCTCAGCCAATTTTTACTATTCAGATTGTACTGGCACTAGCATTTGGCTTAGAGACTGATAGAATTTATGACATCTCAGGGCTAAGGTGGCAGAGATTAGTATCCAGGGTCTGTCTGCATTCCTCATGCTGTTATAACTGAAAGGCTAGAAATAAGAAACTTGAGTAAAACAGAGGCAGACCTACACAGGAACTATAGTTCAGTTTCAAACTATCTAAGGAGGGTGATGGATTAAGACATCAACCAAAATGTTAATGCCTTCAGGTACTTGAGAGAAGCAAATAGAAATCCTCTATAAAGGAAGGTATCCTGGGCATTAGTTTTACCATTTTGAAAACACTGTCTGGCACAAAATTAAATAAATAACCAGACAATATGAATGTAAACAGACCACAGAAACAATAGTAGAAATACACCTAAAAGCACTCTAGATATTGGAGTTATGAGACAGGGTTTAAAAGTAACTATGCTCAAAAAGCTAAAAACAAAATTAATCATTTTAGCAGAGAACAAGAAACCAATACAAGTAAAAAAAAAAAAAAAAGAAAGAAAGAAAGAAAGAAACCAATACAAGTCAAAAGAAAAACTCCAAGAGAAAAAGGTTGGAAAAGTCCTAACAGAAGCATTATGACAGATTCAGTTAGAAGATTAAATGTAAATGTAAATGGAAGCTTAAAGGGAGAAGACAGGAAGAATGGGAGAAGCAGTTATATTTGAAAACATAATGGCTGAGAATTTTCAGAACAAATTCCATGAACAGGTGAATGAATGAATAAAGTATAGCCATACATGGAACACTACAGAGAAATAACAAATAAGCTATTGATACATGCAACCACACAGATAAATTTCAAAATCATGCTAGCAAAAGACACAAGGCTAGCAAAAAGGAAAAAAGTATACATTGTATAACAATTTATGTAACACTCTAGAGCATATAAACTAATCTAGAGTTACAAAAAGCAGGTAGTCATCTCTCAAAGATGGGAGTCGAAAGGGGAATGAATGGCAAAGGGGCACAAGGAAAATCTGGCAATAACTGAAGTATATTTTTCTTGATTATGGTGATTATTTCATGTATATAGCATAATGTCAGAACAGACCAAACTGCAGATTTCAAATATATGCAGCTTATTATTTTTCTGTTTTATCTTAAGGTGTAAAGCAAAAATTTTAGGACCAAAATAAAACTAAAGTCTTAAAGAAAATAAAGATAAATATTCTTCTGGCCACCCTAACTAGGTATTAGTGTATTAGTGTTTCTTTTATGTGAATGCCCACTCACACCAAAAATACAAAATATTAAGCCAACAAATGGTAAGGATAGATCAAGCACACAGCAGACATTTATCAAATAAATACAACCAGTAATTCAGTAAACAAGAAATATCCATCCTCCCTAGAAATCAATAGCCTTTAAGCTATTAAATTATTAGAAGTCTCTACTTAAAAATAACTCACTTGGGGGCACCAGAGTGGCTCAGTCAGTTGAGCATCCATCTTTGGCTTAGGTCATGATCTCACAGTTAGTGAGTTTGAGTCCCACATCGGGCTCTGTGCCAACAGCTCAGAGCCTGAAGCCTGCTTCAGATTCTGTGTCTCCCTCTGTCTCTGCCCCTCCCCCTGCTTGCACTCTGCCTCTCTCAAAAATAAATAAATATTAAAAAAAATAAAAATAGCTCATTTGTAGTGAGACTACGTTGAAACTGATACCATCCCTGACCTTCATGTGAACCAATGCCCTCTGATCCTTCTGAAAACATAAGTATTAATTTCCACAATATACAAATACATTCAAGTCATAGCTACCTCCCAGATACCCATGTGTTTACCATGAATCTGCTATTTGTTTCCAAACCTGTTTATACCAACTGTTTTTGACATTTTAACTTGTATATGTTAGTATCATTATATAAAGAAATATGAAAGAAAGATTGTTTTTTATGAAAACTAAGTGAATACTCTAAAAAAACTCATTTAAGAAGGCTACAAATTTTATTTTAGTAGTTTGGAGTCAATTATAAAGACTGGGGGGAAAAGATTCCACAGTCAGATTAACTAAATTCTTATTCAAAACAGAAACCAAAAAATTAGGAGAATGAATTACTAGTGTGGTTAATATAAGAATAGGCAGAACTCCAATTAGGGAGAGCATGCCCTGGCCTTATAATGAAACATGGGTAAAATGGTTATGGGTTGTAAATAAATATAGTTTAAGGTATTCACATAATTTTCTATGATTTAAAGTAACTTTTCCAATGACAAATCAATTAACTATCTTAAATTAATTGGGCACATTGTATTCTAACTTTAAATCCTTTGGCCAAGGAATTTCATATCTGAGACACAACCATCATCCAATGTGGAAAAAAACCCATGAATAATTGATGTGTACTAAGAATTATAACTTTAGTAACAAGAAATACAGAATAACCTTAATATATAATAGTACATTTATAGTATGTGAAAATTTTACAATTTAACCAGAATTTTAAAAGCACATAACAGTGTTTAGGAAATAAAAATATAAAATAAAATTGCATAGATCTTAGGGACCAGAATATGTTACAAAAGCTTTTATTTTGAAATATGGTTGACCCTTGAACAATGCAGGTTTAAACTGCATGGATCCACTTATATGTAGATTTTTTTCCAGTACTGTAAATTAACTTTTCTTGCATATGATTTTCTTAATAACATATTCTTTTCTCTAGCTTACTTTAAGGAAGCATTATATTACACATGTAACATATAAAGTATGTGTTAATTTATGCTATTGGTAAGACTTCCAGTCAACAGTAAGCTGCTAGTAGTTAAGTTTTTGGAAAGTCAAAATTTATACATGAATTTTTGACAGTGCAAGGGTCGGTGCCCCGAAACACCCTGAGTTGTTTAAGGGTCAACTGTAATTATAAGTTCACAAGAAGTTGCAAGAGTGCCCCTTACCCAGTTTTGTCCAACGAATACATCTTACATAAAGCACAATATCAAAACCATGAAACTGATATTGGCACAACGCATATGTATAGTTATATCATTTCATCACATACGTGGATTCCTGTAAACACCACCACAATCAAGACACAGACCAAGACCATTACTACACCGATTTTACCTCTTATGCTCTCTCTTTATAGCCATAATCACCACCATCACTCTCCCATGCTCATCCCTAACCACTAGCAACCACTAATATGTTTTCAATGGTTATAATTTAGTGATTTCCAGAACGTTCTATAAATGGATTCATTTGGCATGTGACCTTTGGAGTTGGCATTTTTCATTCAGCACAATGTCCTTGAGATTCATTCAAGTTGTTGCAGTATCAATAGTTCAGAAAAAGAACAATTTTAAAACACAAAATATAGTTTCTGGAATTTACAAACATGAGTCCAGTAAGGAAATAAAATTTATTTTCCTTCCTCGGTATTTCAAATAAAAAAGAAGCTCCAAGAGTATGTTATTTCAATCTGAGTCTTGCTCATAATAGAAAATTCATTAATTAACCTCAACTTGCCAAATATACCCCTTGTTTCCTCTTGACTGCTAGGACTTTTATGACATCGCATTCTCTTTGTTGTCCTCCATTAGCCTTAACCTCTCTTCTGCCACTTCCTATTCACTATAGTCAGAAGCCATTTTCCCCTACATTCCTGATTTTCAACTAAGCAGCCTATTACATCTTCTCTTAATTTAGAGCCTATTTTGCTTAAATTTATGGACATATTCCCGTCAAAAAAAAAATACAAGTTTCTTAATAGATTATATACTCTTTGTTAACCCTTCTTATCCTAAAATGAAATTGGAAAATTAGTAGATGTTAGTTAAAAGAATGAATTAATGAGTGCAAGAAATACAGAACCAAGGAGAATTTAGGCAGAGTAAGAAAAATACAAGATTGAGTAGGGAAAATTAAAAAAAAAATTTTTTTTAGAAATTTACAAATATCTAAATGAAGACATTTACAAATATCTAAATAAAAAAAAAGAAAGAAACTCAATTAAAGCATTAATAAATGGACTACTGGAGAAAAAGAATGACACCTTTTTATAATATGAGGAAAAGAAAATGAAGAGGACTGAATTGGGAGTGGAATTTGGAGGTGAAGAGAAGGGTCATTTGGAAATTCATGCTGAAAAGGTTACTTTTGGCTCTAGGTCTCAGGCTTTTGTCCATGGGTTTTTATTCCCTGAGGAAGAAACCTGAGACCAATATTTCAGAGATGGTGCTGCCTCAATAAACATCTGGGCTCTTAGCTGCAATGATGGTGTTCCTGTGCTGGCTCAACCATCACTCACCTGGGCAATGTCCTCTTGTCTCATCCTGTAAAAATATCCAGGGCTCTTTTCCCTTCTCCAGTAAAGAGAATACATCTGGCTGATAAATGCAAAGTCCTGATTAGAGATAAGAAACAAGAAATGACCAAATGGTAGAGGTTTCAAAGTTTGCATCTAGTCCCTTAGTTATGAAGGAAGAAAAACACTTATAGGAAGAGCAAGAAAAAAGCATAAAGTATTTCCAAAGGATGGAGAGGGTGGATGTTCCCACTGAGGATCACTAGAACCAAATTTACAAAGTGTAAGCCATTTTTCCAGAAAGAAGTCAGACATTCCCCTAGACACTTGAAAGACAATTTAAAAATTCACAATGTAGAAAGCAGAAAGTTCTGGGGTCAGTTTGTGAATCTTACCCAGTGAGATCATGTTGCTGTAGTTCTCCAACATCACATCTCTGTACAAATGTCTCTGTTCCAAGTCCAGGCACTCCCACTCCTCTTGAGAGAAGTCTACAGCTATATCCCTGAACATCATCAACTGCTGAAACAACAAACCCAAGCACCAATGGTGAAATTAAAAGAAATCTTTTAGGTAGAAGGGACACAAATGAAAAAGGGCACTGTAGGAAGTGGGACACTCACTGAGCAAAAAACTGAAGTTGGCTGCCTGTAGTATGGGGGACGGGGGGAAATGACATGGAAGCTGAATGCCTATATGTTCTTAAAATCTCCTGTTGTTCAGTCACAACATCCTTATGACCTTTCCGTGACAAATAGCAGACAACAGGATGACAGCCCAGAATCATGAATTCTTTGTTGATACCACAGGGATGCCACACCAGGCTTAAATGACTAACTCCAGATTTATTATGTGCCAAGTTTCCCTTCCTCCTTAGGCTATTTTTAGTTGAATTTTCTATTAGCTGAAATTGAAAGGATTCTTGGAAGAGATACACTCCCTAACTGAGTATCATTTTCTGTGGAGAATACCATTTTCTGTGGGAATGTATAAAATCTCTGGGCTCTAGGCTAAGTAGTGACAATCAGCACATGTCTTATTAATATTAATCTCTCATTGATTTCCTGGCAAGATCCCTGATCTCTCTGAACTTATTAACCTTCCATCACACCCTCTATTTAAAAGCCATGATAAAGTGCCACATACTAAAATGAATACCAACCATTACCAACTCTCACCTTTAATAATCGATATATCCCATTCTACAGAGTAAATAAAAGCTTTCATGTAGTGTATCCTGTTTAGCCACTCAGTTCCACTTTGTCAAGCCACGGATTTGAAAAGAAAGTCTCTACTATTTCCTTTAAGGCAAAATATTTCTCCTCCTTCAGTGCTCTGTCAAAGTATTAGGATGCAGGAGGTGCTGAATGCCATGTTGGACAGAAGAGGGACACCTAGGGAAGGCAGTGGACTGTTTCCCAGCTATCACATACCACACTGAATAGTGACTTAAGCAAGCAGTTTAAGGATAAGAAATAAAAATGCTCATATGATGTGATATAGATGGTTATAATTTTTGGAAAGAGGCAATTCCAACTCACATGGGCCATGACTTAAAATTCTAAGACTCAATCAGTCTTCTAGATTCCTCTCCTGGTGAAGCACAGTCTTGAGAAAGCAGAGCTAGAGGGAAGGAATCGTGAGAGGTCAGGTTTTCCTCAGAGCTTTCAAATGGACTCAGAATTCCATTTTCTTCCCTGAAGAAAGGTCAGAGGGAGTCTGCAGAAATCCTGGCCCAAACCAAAATCCAAGTCCTCATTCTCCCTCCTCCTCTCTCTCAGTCCTAAGTAACCACTAATCTACTTTTTGTCTCTGTAGATTTCTCTATCCTGGACTTTCATATGAATGGAATCTTATAATATGTGAACTTACTATGACTAGTGTCTTTCATTTAGCATAATGCTTTCAAGGTTCAACCAAGTTGTAGCATGTATCAGTATTTCATTCCTTTCTGTGGCTGAATAATATTCCATTGTATGACCTAGATCACATTTTGTTTACCCATTCATCTGTTAATGGACATTTGGGCTGTTTCCACCTTTTGACTATTATAAATATGCTGCTCTGGGGGCGCCTGGGTGGCGCAGTCGGTTAAGCGTCCGACTTCAGCCAGGTCACGATCTCGCGGTCCGTGAGTTCGAGCCCCGCGTCGGGCTCTGGGCTGATGGCTCAGAGCCTGGAGCCTGTTTCCAATTCTGTGTCTCCCTCTCTCTCTGCCCCTCCCCTGTTCATGCTCTGTCTCTCTCTGTCCCAAAAATAAATAAACGTTGAAAAAAAAAATTATAAATATGCTGCTCTGAACTTTCATGTACAAGTTTTTGTTTGAATACCTGTTTTATGGTTTTCAGACTATGAGATTTACACTTCACCAATTAAATTTATTCCTAAACATTTTACGCTTTTTGATGCTATTGTGAATGGAACTATTTTCTTAATTTCATTTTTGGATTCTTCATTGCAAGTTTATAAATATACACTTGATTTTTATCTATTGATCTTGTATCCAAAACCTTTTTTTTACCCCAGGGGCAGGGGAGGGGCAGAGGAAGACAGAAAGAGTGAATTATTTTTTTTAATTTTTTAACGTTTATTTATTATTGAGAGACAGAGAGAGACAGAGCATGAGTGGGGGAGGGGCAGAGAGAGAGGGAGACATAGAACCTGAAGCAGGCTCCAGGCTCTGAGCTGTCAGCACAGAGCCCCACGTGGGGCTTGAACTCACAAACCGCGAGATCATGACCCAGCTGAAGGAGGATACTTAACCGACTGAGCCACCCAGGCGCCCCTAAGGGAAAGAGAGAATCTTTAACAGGCTCAGCAACCAGCACAGAGCCTGACCCTCAATCTCGCAACTGTGATATCATGACCTGAGCCGAAATCAGGAGTCGAATGCTTAACCAGCTGAGCCACCCAGGCGTCCTTTGTATCCTAAAACTTTTCTAAGCTCCTTTATTAGTTCTCATGGTTTTTCTCATGTCATGTGTAAATAGAGAGTTTTATTTCTTTCCCAATATAGGTGCTTTTTCTTTTTTCTTGTCTAACTGCCCTGTAAAATCTCTACAATATTGAATAGAAGTGGCAAAAGCAGCCATTCTTTTTCTTATTCCCGATCTTAGGGGGAAAACATTCAGATACTCACTACTAAGTATGGAATTTTTGTAGGTGCCCTATATCAAGTCAAGGAAATTCCCTTTAATTCCTAGTTTATAGAGTATTTTTATAATGAAAAGGTACTGGCTTTTGTCAAATGTTTTTTCTGTATCTATTAAAATGACCCTGTAATTTTTGGGTTTTATTCTATTTATGTAATGTATCACATTAATTGATTTTTGGATGTTCAGACAATGCTGGGATATATTCCACTTGGTCATATTGTATGAGTGCATTTATATGTTGCTGGATTTGGTTTGCAAGTATTTTGTTGAGGATTTTTAAACTCATTCTTATGAGATATGCTTTGCCTAGTTTTGGTATCTGGGTAATACTGGCCTCATCAAATAAGTTGGGGGATTAGCTGTATTCTTTAATTGCAGCAGAGAAGGCACTGGGGAACTCAGAACTGATAGTAGGAGTCCTCCTGAACCAGGTTACATTCTGAACAACAAAGAAAACCTGGTTGTTCAGAGGAACCATATATTTTTTTTTTTTTGGAACCTATTTTAAAGAAATTGTCTTCTACTGCAGTAACAGAGGAGGGAACTCTTGAGCAGAAGAACCTAAAAACTACCTTTTCAGGGGAAAGTACCAGTGACAGCTATTCTGAGGTAATCTATCACATTCCAACAAACAAACAAACACACACAAAAAATTAGAAGTACTGTGTCCAAAGATATTGTTAGATATAAGTTTGAAATGAATGCCAGAATTCCCATTAGTATAAAGAAAACTGCCTAAAAAAAATCAGAGAATATTAGAAGTATTACCTAACATTCCACTATGAGTAAAAAAATATTTGATGATACAATCACAGCTCTGAGGCAAGACTACATGCACAAATGTTACAATGATCTCAGGAATGGGGAAGAAATGATGAATAGACTATATACAAGAGTTAGTAGAATTCAAGTATGAAAGAGAACACAGGCAAAACCACTTTAGGAGCAAAGAATAAACTACAAGAAGCACAAGGTATGACAAATATAGAAAGTGTAGCATGGACAAAGAATACAGAAATTAGTGAATGGAACAAAATGAAACAAAGAAAGAGATAACAATTATTGGAAGAAAACAATGAAAGTCAGAGACAATCCAACCTGTAACTAAGCAGATCCCTACAGATGAAATCCAAATCAAGGAAGAGAACAAATATTAAAAACTACATTTTTAACATTAAAAAATAATTTCCTGAAATAAAGCATGAATATACATAATGAAAAGACACCCCATATGCAGAGAGAAAGGACTCAAAATGTTCATTTTGAGCCTTAATAAAATTTCTTAATAAACATTTCTTAATAAACATTTCTTAATAAAATTATTAGGCTAAAACCCATAGGAAATCAAGATAAAAATATCAAGTTACCCATGAGAAAAAGGAAATTCAGTTGTCATTAGACTTCTCCACTAAATTCAGTTCCCCAAATAGTGAGGTTAGTCTCTCCAGTATACTTGTGGGAAAATAAATAATAGAATCAAAGAATTAAAAAAAATTTTTTTAATGTATATTTATTTTTGAGAGAAGTAGAGTGCAAGTCGGGAGTGGCAGAGAGAGAGAGGGAGAGAGGGAGAGAGAGAGAATCCGAAGCAGGCTCCAGGCTCCAAGCTCTCAGCACAGAGCCCCATAGGGGGCCAGAACCCACAAGTTGCGCGATCATGGAGCTGCAAGATCATGACCCAAGGCAAAAAAACGGACGTTTAACCAACTGAGCCACCCAGGTGCCTCCAGAGTCACCCAGGGGCCCCCAGAGTCAAAGATTTTATATGCAGCCAAGCTGTCTTTCAAGTATAAAGGATATAAAAAGTTTTATGCTGCATGAACTTAGGGAATATTGTTCCCAGGAGTGCTTTCTAAATTACTGGAGGACATATTCGGCGTTACTGCCGAACACATTTAAAAGCAAATCTAAATTAAAAAATAAGATGGAGATTATGGTACCAGTATGCTGAATGGTCCCCAAAGGTATCTACTACTTGGTATTAACACTGTGTAGTTGTCTCCTGCATTGAATTGAGCAGATTTATGTACCAAGAAGATATTGTGGGAACGATGGAGAAGGATAGGTCAAAAAGGACATTATGGCTTCTACTGTACGTACTCTTGCTGTCTTTCTGCTCTGGGGAAAGCTGTATGACATGTCACAAGGACACTATAGCAGCCTTACAGAGGTCCACATAGAGAGGAACTGAGGTCTTTTGCCAATAGCCAAGTGAGGGAATCATCTTAGAAAGTGATCCTCCAGCCTCAGTCATGCTTTCAGATGACTGTGGCCTGGCCAAGAGTTTGGCTGCAACTTTGTGAGACACTAAGCCAGAGACTCCACGCTAAGCCACTCCTAAATTCCTGATCTGCAAAAATGGTGTTAAGATAATACAGTTTTATTGATTTTTAGGGTAGTATGTTTTACAGCAATAACTAATATAGGGATAAAGCTTACAAAAGGGAAAGGGACAAGTTCACTGATTGCCTCATTTATAATAACTGAGAGAGAAAGGATATCATTTAAAGCAGCCAAGTCATTAGTAGAAATACAGAAATATTAAAGAATAAAAACATGAAGTCAGAGAGAGTAAAATGTCAACTACATTTCAACTTACAAGTAAAAATTAGGAAATTAAAAGTTAGATTTAAAATGACAG
This sequence comes from Puma concolor, assembly GCF_028749965.1. Taxonomy (NCBI): domain Eukaryota; kingdom Metazoa; phylum Chordata; class Mammalia; order Carnivora; family Felidae; genus Puma; species Puma concolor. The sequence continues at coordinate 46,168,723 of NC_141681.1, forward strand.
TTTTTGGGGCACCTGGGTGGCTCAGTCGGTTGAGCGTCTGACTTCGGCTCAGGCCATGATCTTATTGCTCATGGGTTCAAACCCCGCATCGGACTCTGTGCTGACAGCTCAGAGCCTAGAGCCTGCCTTGGATTCTGTCTCCCTCTCTCTCTGCCTCTCACCCACTCATGCTCTCTCTCCTTCAAAAATAAATAAATAAACATTGAAAAAAATTTTTTTAAATAACAGCTTTTACAATAGCAACAAAATTTTCAAATACTTATAAATTTAACAAAATAAGTACAAGGCCTCTGCATCAATTACTACAAACAATAGAGTGAAATTGCAGGACATCTAAATGAATGGAGGAATTTATCACATTTATGAGATGAAAGGCTGATTATTTTCAAGATGTCAGTTTATCTGCAATATAATGGTATAAAAAGGTTAAAAGTAAAAGGATGGCAAAAGATATACCATGGAAATCATAATCAAAAGGATGCTAGAGTGGTTACATTAATATGAGACAAGGTAGATTTCAGAGCAGACATTATCAGGGAGGAAAGATAGACTTTTCAACAAATGATGCCAAGTCAATTGAATATCTATAAGGGGGAAATGAATTGATCTTTACCTTACAACATACACAAAAATCAATTCTAGAAGGTTTGTACACCTAAATGTGAAAGATATTAATATAGAAGATACAAATATCTTCATGCCTCTGGGATAGGCAAAGATTTCTTTTTTTTTTTTTAATGTGTATTTTATTTTTGAGAGGGAGAGAGAGAGTGCCCATGAGCAGGGGAGGGCAGAGACAGAAAGAGACACAGAATCTGAAGCAGGTTCCAGGCTCTGAGCTGTCAGCACAGAGCATGACGCAGGGCTCAAACTCACAAACTGTGAGATCCTGACCTGAGCCGAAGTCAGACACTTAACCGACTGAGCCACCCAGGTGCCCCAGGAAAGATTTTTTAAATAGGGTACAGAGAGTACAAACCACAAAGGGAAAGATAATAAATAAAACTACAATTTACTTCTTGATTTGTATTTATTTATTTTTTAAATAAAACTACATTTTAAGAAGCAATTTCTGTTAATCAGAAAAGAACTAGTGAAAATCAAACCATGGATTAGAGGATATTTGCAATACAATGGCTGACAAAGGATTCACATCCAAGCTAAATAAAGAACTTGCACGAATCAACAATAAAAGGACAGACAAGCTCCCCCAAATTTGAACAGTTCCCCAAAAGGAAAGGAAAAGGACATGAACAAGCATTCCCCAAGATATCCAAATAGTCCATGGACATTAAAACAAAAGCATTCAACTTCATTAGTCTAAGAAAACCACACTGCAATGCCAGTATATAGCCACCATACTGACAAAAATTTTATAGTCTGACAATACTATGTGTTAATGAGAAAGGGGAGCAGTTGGAACTTGCACACGCTGTTGATGAGTTCAGTTATTTAGGAAAACTGAGATTATCTGCTTAAATAGATTCGCTTACACTATGACCCAGCAATTTTTCTCCTAGAAATAGACTCAAAAGAATGGATACATATGAACCCAAAATGACAAGTGTAAGAATGCTCCTAGCATCATTATTCATGAAACAAAACATATGTGCATCAATACTATGACAATTATTGAACAGACAAATACAGTTGGTATATTCATGCACTGGAACACGCACCTAGCAAGGTGAACACACAATATGGATGAATCTCACAGACAAAATGTTGAACAAAGGAAGCCAACAAAAAAGGTTACATACTGTATGATTCTACATATGTGTAAGTTAAAAAACAGACAATATATGGTGGTTACTTTGGGGAGCTCCTGACTGAACAGAAGCACAAGCGAGATTTCTGGGGTGCAGGTAATGTTTTACTTCTTTATCTGAGCTTTTATTTTATGGGTGTTCCCTTTGTGGTAATTCACTTAAGCTGTACAGTTTTGCTTGTATTATCATGTATACACTTGACTATATATGATAAACTCGAATAAAAAGTTCATTTTACAGGGGCACCTGGGTGGCTCAGTCAGTTAAGCATCCAGCTTCGGCTCAGGTCATGATCTCGCAGTTTGTGAGTTTGAGTCCTGCATTGGGCTCTGTGCTGACAGCTCAGAGCCTGGAGCCTGCTTCAGATTCTCCCTCTCTCTCTGTCCTCCCATGCTCATGTGCACTCTCAAAAATAAATAAACATTAAAAAAAAATTTTTTTTAAGTTCATTGTACAAATTATGGAGAAATACAGAAAAGGCAAATGCAAATAAAAAATAATAAGCAGGGGCCATGATCTTGGGCATTCTAAAATACAAAAGCCTAAAATTCATGATAAAAATAAATATGAATATCTCATATATCAACTCACAGAAGCAACTTAAAGCAGAAGTTACAGGTTATATAAGATAAAATTTCATTCGTAGAGTATTTTAATACATTTTAATCAATCAAAGACAAATAAAGTGGAAAACAAGTAAGTAACTACAGACTGGCCATATATTAGATCACAAGGAAAAGTTCATTCAATTCCAAAGTTAAAAAATAGCACAGTGCAAGGGTGCCTGGGTGGCTCAGTTGGTTAAGCATCTAGTTCTTGATTTCAGTTCAGGTCATGATCTCACAATGGTGAGATTCAGCCCACATCGGGCTTCAAGCTGAGTGTGGGGCCTGCTTAGGATTCTCTCCCTCTTTTTCTGCCCCTCTCCTGCTCACTTGCTCTCTCCTTCAAAATAAATATTTTTTAAAAACTTAAAAGAAATCACAATGCAGCAAAACTGGAAATTACATGTTAAGAGAGGGCCTATGTGCTTTACCTGAATTCCTCAACTTTATCAATAGGGACTGAGTTTCCTTCATGTCATAGGGCTCAAGACTCCTCCACAGTACTAAAGGCTAAGACGCTATACCATTATATGAGTTTTCTGAGTAACAAATTATCATAAACATAGTGGCTTAAAACAATACAAATTTATTATCTTACAGTTAGTTAGGCATGGTTAGTTAGGCATGTCCAAGTCAGACATGGTTCTCACCGGGCTAAAATTAAGGTGTCAGCAGGGCTGTGTTCCTTTCTGGAGGCTCTAAGGGAGAATTATTTATTTCCTTATGTTTTCCAGATTCTAGACGCCACTGGCATTGGCTCCCTGCCTTTAGTCAGCAATTTCGCATATCTCTGACCATTCTTCTTTTATCATATCTCCCTCTGATCCGAAAGGTTTACTGACTTTAAGAATCCATTTGATTAGATTGGGCCTAATTGGATAACTTAGGATAACTCCCTCATTTCAAGGTTCTTAACTTAATTTCGTTGCCTTGTAAAGCAAAATATTCACAGGTTCCAGGGATTATACCCTATGCAGGGGCATTACTCTGCCTACCCCAACCATCTTTAAAGCTTCTATCCTTGGCTCCCCTCTTTCTGAGGGATACTCAAAAATCCACCTCTTTCTACCCCATCACTTCCTGTCCAACAGTCTTGAATCCAAGCAGAACATCAGCACCAATATCCCCTGTGTCCATGTTGTCCCTGTGTCCATCATAAGAAGCCCTAGATTCCCTGATAATCTCTCTTTTCAGACAGTGCACTCCCCACTGGCTGAATGTCCCCTCTTCCCATCCCTCTCTAACTCTTGACACTTTCTAGTAGCTCTCTGGAATTCATAATTCATTAATAACAAACTCCTCTTTTATCTCCAACCACTTTGAATATTCCCTTCACCTTTGGGTCTAAGGGAAACCTGGCTCTCCCCAGAGGACTCTGAAGGCTTTCAACATCCCCTTCCCCCACCCCCCCAGACTCTTGCCACTGGGTATGGAAGCAGGGCAGGTATCCTCCTTGCTTTTATTACTTTCAGACCTTTCTCCCTCCTCCAGAAAATCTCCAAGTTGGAATTTCACACCTTGCGATTACATGTAACTCACCACATCTCAGGATATTTCCCCTTGTTTTTTGAAAACGTGAGCTCATGGCTCATTCTCTGCAACACTACAGTACCCAGCTTTATTCTTGGGCTTGGCTCACTCATTCTTGCCCTTAAAACGTTTTCCCTCCCTCGTGGCTCATTACCACCAGCATACTGAGGCGTTATTTCCCCGTCTCTGCCCCCATCAGCTGCTGCTCCATTTCCCTGCTCATATTTACAGAGAAACTCTTGGAATGTGTTCTCTACACTGTCTCCTATTACTTTCCCCTCATTCTATACTAACCTACCCAATCCACCTAACGGCCACCACAGAAACTGCTCTCCACACATTTACGAATGACTGTTACTAAACACAATAGTCTGTTTCTGGCTCCACCGCTGCTGTTACTACACTACACATATGGTCACGCACAGAGTGATGTAGTCACAATCATATACATGCACAGTCACACCTAAATACGTGTGTAAATACGTATTTAGTAAATACGTCATTACTATCACGTACAGCTCCCGTCACCATCGTGCCCATGCAAACGCAAACACACACACACACACACACACACACACACACACACACACACACACACACACCCCACCCCTACCGCTCCTGAGCGATTACCCATATCCCGATCTCGTACCAATTTCACACAGGCACCCACAGATCCCATCGAGATCGCTGGCGCGGAAGCGGACACACACAAATACAGCTCCCTACCGTCTGCCTTTCCAAACCCTCTTGCTAGCAAGGCCTGAGACTCCGAAAACATTAAGCCCTCACTGCACTCCTCAGGGTCATTCCGCTTCCGGATCTTAGACTTACCTGACCCTGCGGTCCCTTCAAAAATGTTCCGCAGGGACTCGGGCGCAAGCCTTCCTATGGTCCTCAAAGGGCCAGTGTGCGGACAGGAAGCTGCTTCGGCTATGATGGACATTGGAAAATGCAGTCAGAGCATGGACAGCCTTTCAGAGATCTCACGATCTCAATTCACAGGCCTTGGCCCCGGGCCCACATCCTTTCCCTGGGCAAAAACCATCGCCTTCACAGTTGTTCACATCCGTGGCCAGGAGCTTCTATTAGTTCCAGGCCGCGTTTAGAATGCAAGACTCAACCCAGGCCTCCACGCTGCTTCCCCACAAATGGATGCTCCAGTCTGGAAACCTGGACAATAAACCAACGCGGCCTTTCACCGGAAGTAGCTTTGGACGCGATGGCCCCTGGGAAACGTAGTTCAGCGCTCAGAGGAAGGATGTAATTCTTTGCAGGTTGAGTTCTTTATCTGGGCATCCGATAGACATGGTGTGACAGAATGGTCCGGTGACCAGCGAGTCCTTACTATCTCCGTTTGAGCATTGGCCAGGTGTGGTGGATATCTCTTATCCCACAAGGCTCGACCTGGGGGTAGGATGAAGGGGCCCGGCCCCAGGAGGGTCCCCTATCTGCGAAGTCATAGGAGCTGCTTCTTGAATGAGGTGTAGTATCCCTTACATCCTCAAATACCTTATTCCCATCCTCCAGTTACCTTTAGAGAGTTTGGTTTAAATTAATATTCAAGCTTACATTAGTATTTTGTAAATGTTGTTCATGTCTTAGCCTTTTTTTTCCCCTGAAGTTAATACTTGCTGGCTTTTAAAATTTGCTTCCCTTTCTCTGTGCTCGTTATGTAGATGGACAGTATGTCTAAACTTTCTGATGGAGTGACTTTTTTCAGTACTCTCAAATTCAACCTTTAAAAATAATTGCCTTTAAAATATTTTTATTGAGAAATAGGAAAGACCTGAAGACAACTGCATAGAATGTGTATGTTCAGTGTAACTCAATAGTAATGAAGAGTATATTTGGTATCTCAAGAAGAAACAGCCTATGCATATAATATTTCTGATCCCCAGGCCCCAGCTGATCACTAACTATATCCTGCCTGGCTGGTGGGGTAATAATATTGTGAAGGCTGCTTTTGGGCAATTAACTTTAAAAATGGAAACCTGAGTAAGGTAGAAGGGCCCATAGTAACCCCCTGGCAGAATATAAACATGCTCTTTAGGTGACCCACCTCAAAATATCCATAAGCCCCAGCTGACCAATGGGTTACTTACACCAGGACACAGGGACCATAAAAAGAAAATTAAGGGGTGGGAAGCCGTAGTTAGTTACCACTCCTCCTCACTTTCCCTCTTTAATTAACTACAGCATCCCACCCCTGCCGCACTGCAGACAGTCTCTGCTTTGCCTTTGTGCCCACTGCTTTCTTGCGGTATATTCGATAAACTTCTATCTCCTTTGTTCTGCCTTGGATGAATTCTTTCACCATCCCCATTGTCAGCTTCTACCAGATCTTGTCACCCCACATTTGGTGGCTCCCATCAAATCAGGGGACCCCACAAATATCTTGGCTTGTCAGTTATCTATCTTTAAAATTTACATAAGCACATATCAAATTGTATGAATTTATCTTGCTTAGTTCTTAAAATCCTAACTGAATTAACTCAAAACTCTACACTAAAGACTTTGCAGAAGAAAATGTATGCCCACTCAGGGTGAAAATTATTTTCCTCATTACTGTTGTGTCATGGGACCCCAAGATCAACACTCTGTCCAAGGTTGAACGATTCACTAGAGGAACTCACAGTGAAACAATACAAAGGGAAATTAGCAGAGAAAAGGTGCATGGAACAAAGTCCAGGAAAAACCAGCACATGTTTCCAAGGATCCTTTCCAAGTGAAATCAAAGAGGACATTAATTTCCCCTGCAACAAGTTTTGACAACACATGTGAAATGTTACCAACCAGGGAAGTTCACTAGAGACTCAGTACCTAGAGTTTTTATTGTGTGCTGGTCACATAGGGAGCCTCTGCCAGGCACATACTAGAATTTCAGAAGGAAAGCAGATATTTAACAAATTATATGATTTACACAAACAGGCATAGTGAGCCATTTTTGTCAAATAGGATAGTGTGAATCCCCTCTGGAAATCTAAGTTCTAGGTGCAAGCCAAGGGCCAACTGTGCAAGCAGACATTTCCAGGGATAAGAATTCTCAGGTCTGCTATGCTAAGACTTTTCTGCACACCAGTGTCCTAAACAAAATGTCTGGCTTTCAAAACAACAAAAATTAAAAGGCATATGAAAATACAAGGAAAAAAAAAATCAAGATATTCCCAAGAGATTAAAAAAAAAAATCCTAACTAGACTCAGGTATCCTTAGCTTGTTGCCGTGTAACGTCAATCTATACTCTGTCTTCACATGGCCTTCTCTTGTATGTCTTTTCATCTTCTATTATAAAGACACTTGTCATTGGATTTAGGTCACACCTAGATTATCTAGAATGAATGCACCTAGAGATTCTTAATTATGCCTGAAAAGAAAATTACTTTTACTAAGTAAGGTCACATTCACATGTCTCGGGGTTAGGATATGGACATATCTCTGGGGGCCACAATTTAACCCACTGCAATCTGTTACTATGTTTATTCTTACCCTAATAGATTTCCTTAGAATTCTCATCCTCCCACTATTATTTTTTTTAATTTATTTTTGAGAGAGAGCGCGCACATGCACATACGTATGAGTGGGGAAGGCAGAGACAGAGGGAGACAGAGCATCTGAAGCTGGCTCTGCACTGACAGCAGAGAGTCCGATGTTGGGGCTCGCACTCATGAACCATGAGATCATGACCTGAGCCGATATCAGGAGTCAGAGGTTTAACAGACTGAGCCACCCAGGCACCCCTCATCCTCTTACTGTTATAAATGACATCTAGATACTGACAACAAATAAATGTTTCTCTTTAACATGGACTGTCTCAGTGGTTTAGGAGAGCAAAGACAAAATTCTTCATCTACCCCTTAAAATTTGCTCATTCCATAGTTTTATTTCAGTAAATAACAATTCTGGTTTTCAGTTACTCAAGCTGAAATACTCGCATGAGCCTAGGTTCTTATCTTTCATTTCCAACATCAAATCTGTTACCTGATTCTTTCAGCTCTATCTTCAAAATATATCTGAAATCCAACTCCTCTCATGACTACCAGTGCAATCACCCAAGACAAAGTTACCATCATCTCTTACCTGGATTATTCCAACAGCTCATTAGCTAGTTTCCCTGCTTCCTTTTTTTTTTTTTTTTTTTTTTTTTTTGGTTCCCCTACACTGTATTCTCTAATCAGCACCCTGGTCACTCTCTCTGTTTTTAAAGTTTTAGCTATTTAAGTAATCTCTATACCCCATGTGGGGCTTGAACTCACTACCCCAAGATCAAGAGTTGCACAGTTTTCTGACTGAATCAGCCATGCACCGAGTGATCTCTTTTATTTTGTTTTTATTTTTTAAGCTTATCAATTTATTTTGAGAGAGAGCTCAGGAGGGGCAGAGAGAGAAGGAGTGAGAGAGAATCCCAAGTAGGCTGCTCATTGTCAGTGAAGAGCCTGATGCGAGACTTGAACTCATGAACCATGAGATCATCACGTGAGCCAAAATTAAGAGTCAGACACTTAATGACTGAGCCACCCTGGTACCCCCACCCCCACCCCCAAGTGATCTCTTTTTTTTTTTTTTTTTTTTTAATTTTTTTTTTTTCAACATTTATTTATTTTTGGGACAGAGAGAGAGACAGAGCATGAATGGGGGAGGGGCAGAGAGAGAGGGAGACACAGAATTGGAAACAGGCTCCAGGCTCTGAGCCATCAGCCCAGAGCCCGACGCGGGGCTCGAACTCACGGACCGCGAGATCGTGACCTGGCTGAAGTCGGACGCTTAACCGACTGCGCCACCCAGGCGCCCCCCAAGTGATCTCTTTTAAATGCAAGTCAGATCATGTCACTCCTCTGTGCAGAACCAACATTGCCTTCACATCTCACTGAGAAAAATAAGCAAAGTTCTTACAATGCTCTCTAAGACCTTCCATAATTGGTCCCCTCATTAGCTCCTTCTTCTCATCTACTATTCTTCACTTTGTCACTGTGACCAACTTGCTGCTTTTGAATATACCAGGCTTGTAGCCAACCTATGGCATTTCTATTTTGGTGTTTTCTCTGTTTATAATTCACTTTGTCTAAATGCCTTTAAATGCCACTGCTTCTTCTTTTTGGTTTTGCTCAAATATTTTCTTTTTAGGCTTCTCCTAACTATTCTATTTAAAAGGACAATTCCCAGGGTTCCTGACTGGCTCAGTCAGAAGAGCACACAACTCTTGATCTTGGGGTTGTGAGTTTGAGCCCTGCATTGGGTGTAGAGATTACCTAAATAAATAAAACTTTAAAAAAAACAACAACACAGGGGCACCTGGGTGGCTCAGTTGGTTAGGCGACCAGCTTCGGCTCAGGTCATGATCTCACAGTTTGGGAGTTTGAGCCCTGCGTTGGGCTCTGTGCTGACAGCTCGGAGCCTGGAGCCTACTTCAGATTCTGTGTCTCTCCCTCTCTCTCCCTCTCCCCTGCTCATGCTCTATGTCTCTGTGTCTCTCAATAATAAATAAATGTTAAAAAATTTTTTTAAAAAACATAAAATTGCAATTCCCTTGGCACTTGCTATCCCATTTCCAAGCTTTATTTTTCTCTTTAGAGCTTACTCTTATCTGGAATACTATATATTTCATTTGCATGTTCATTGACCACTTTCCCTGACTAGAATATAAACTCCTTGAGGAAAGGAAATTTTGGCCATTTTTTTTCACTGATGCTTTCCTAGAATATAACCTGGCACATATAAAGGCTCAATAGGTCAATTGAGCTGTTAAATCAAAAATACAGTGTTTGACAAGAACAGGAAACATGAACTTTCATAAGTTTTTTGGTGGGAATGGAAAGTGATTCATCTTATGTGGATTGCAAATATTTATACAATGCCTCTGACCCAGCACTTCTTAGAGGAATTTATTACAAAGATGCTTGCACATCTGTGCAAAGCTGAATATATAAAGATATTCATTCTAGAATTGTAGAAACCTGAAAACATCCTAAAAATTCACGAATATGGTATGAAAGTATGACATTTCCCCCACCACAAAATACTATGCCACCGTAAGAACAAGGAATATGTATTAATATGGGATGTCTCCTAAGAAATAATAATAAAAAATAAAATGCTTTATATTAAAATTTGTGAAAAATAAAGATAAGGGGCCTTATATACATAGATATGTTGGTATAGTCATAGAATTACTCAAAGTAGTTTACATAAGAAACTAGCCACAGTAGATACATGTAGAGAAGAGAAATAGTGAAAGGGAGACTTCTTTTTTTTTCACTATAACCTTGTTTACATTTTTAAGATCAATGAGATGATTCCTTTAAAAACAACTGTGAAATGGGGCACCTGGGTTGCTCAGTCGCTTAGGAGTCTGACTTCAGCTCAGGTCATAATCTCATGGTTTGTGGGTTCAAGCCCCATGTGGGGCTCCATAATGATAGCTCAGAGCCTGGATCCTGTTTCAGATTCTGTGTCTCCCTCTTTCTCAGCCCCTCCCCTGCTCATGCTCACTCTCTCCCTCTTTCAAAAATAAAAAAAACATTAAAAAAATAAAAATAAAATAAAAACAATTGTGAAAAAAAAAGTTGACAGAAAGGAGAGCCAGGAGGAAAGTCACTAAGTTCCTAAGCTAGTAACTTTGAGAGGTGATGAAGGTTGCTGAAATAGGACTGTGAAATGCAGATGTAAAGTATAACCCTGAAGCTTTTAGCAATGGAAAGATAGAAAGCAGAATGTAAGGGGCGCCTGGGTGGCGCAGTCGGTTAAGCTTCCGACTTCAGCCAGGTCACGATCTCGCGGTCCGTGAGTTCGAGCCCCGCATCGGGCTCTGGGCTGATGGCTCAGAGCCTGGAGCCTGTTTCCCATTCTGTGTCTCCCTCTCTCTCTGCCCCTCCCCCGTTCATGCTCTGTCTCTCTCTGTCCCAAAAATAAATAAAAAACGTTGAAAAAAAAAAAAAAGAAAGCAGAATGTAATAAAAAGAAACTGCAGTGTGCAACAATAGTTGCAGATTTATGACTGCAATAGACTGCAGATTTATGAAGGGCTGAGTGCATATGTAGACTCTGAAAATGAACAGAATATAGTCCTCTAGGATTACTTAAATAAAAGAGGGCACTGATAGAGGAACAATGAGAACAGAAGGGTTCATGTCAACTGAAACTCAAGGAGAGTAAGGCCTATGAAGGAAATCCTGAAAAACATTTCAGGGCCGTCAGCTCTCTCACTGAACATCTATGTTCTGCCTTATTCCACTCACTCTCTTGGACACAACCTCCTTTACCTTTCCTCTATTCACCACCCATGGCCTCTCTTCTTGTTCCAACTTAAAGATTTCATTCAGTTTGGTTATATGATAGTCCATATATAGGAAAATGACCTAAGACTTTAATTCAAGTACCATCCCCAAACTCAGACTGAGCCTGGGCCTTTCAGGACGTTACCATATAAAGAGGAATGAAAGAAGTAACATTTTACCTTAAAGGTTGAGCATATACAATGATATAGCAGAGGGTTGAGAATATCTGAAGCTTGCATCTCAAAGCTGAATCTACTATGCCGTGTAAAGGTTCTAAGTATTTCAGAAATGGAAAAGAGACAGTACTTTACTTTCAGAAATTGGATTATACAGAGAGCTATCCACGCCTAATATGGCTGTGTTGCTCTAGTTCTCCAGCATCACATTGCTGTACAGATTCCTCTGAACATCAATTATTTTTTTTATGTTTATTGATTTATTTTGAGAGAGAGATAAAGGCAGAGAGAGAATCCCAAGCAGGCTCCATGCTGTCAGCATAGAGCAAGACACAGGGCTTGATCTCATGAACCATGAGATCATGACCTGAGCTGAAATCAAGAGTCAGACGCTTAACCCACTGAGCCACCTAGGCGCCCCCATCTGAACATCTTTAAGTTGTGGCTGATGCTCCTGTTTGAATTGAACAATCACGTCTCTGAGTGTTTACTCTACCAATGACTCCCAAAGAACAGAGAAGAGTAAATGTCTGGGGGCAAGACTGTGGACAAAACAGGTACCCCTATAGCAAAATGTACCTTGTTTAAAATGTCATACTGATTTGTTATTCTGTTCCAGAACAAATGTTTGGAATCTTAAGTGTTTATATAAGAATGCTGCAAGTTATTTATTATATAAATTATGTAGCTTTTCCCTCTTAAAATTGAAACTCCAGGAAGACATGCCCTTATTATTAGTTTGAATAGGAAATGAGGCTTGCAGGATTCAGATTCCTCCACCATCTCAGCCACCCATGCTGAGATGACCCATATTTAGGTGATCACACAAATACTCACACTTACCCACAGATCCACACACAATCTTGCCCCACCACATGCACACAATTATTCCAACCTCACATGCCCATGATATGACCCTCTAGCCTCACGAAGTCACACATAGTCTTGATCCCACCACTCTGTTCACACTCACCAATTTTACTCACATGCAGTTTCTCTTACACTCAACTATCCTCCTCCAACCAGTCACACATGTAATCTCACCGCTGTCTCACACTTTCTTTGCCTACCTTCAAATACATAACTGGGCTTGAAGATTTCTCCCTTTCAAACTCCCCAGGCTGGTTTGGTCACAGATGCTCCCGTCCACATTCGGGTTCGTTCTCCTGGCTCCCCGACAAGTCCCGAAGCAGTCTGCCTCAAGAACATCTTGGTACTCAGGGCAAAGCAGAATTCTGAGCACCATCAGGGCACTTAAGTGTGGCCAGCTTCTAGAGGAGGCAGCTTAGGCAGCTTGGCCTGGTCCATCTGGCCATTGGCGAAGGCCAGGACTGGGATTCCCAGGATGCCTCAGAAGGATGCCTGTAGGACCTAGTATGTTACAGGTGAACTACCAAAGCTGGAGAGAGCCGCTCTGAGGGCTGTGTCAACGAAAAATTGCACCAGACAAGTTAAACAGGTAAGGAAGACTTTATGAAAGATTGTTGCAATAGAGAGAGAGAGAGATTGAACTCAAGTCAGTATATAACATAGCAGGGATTTATATCCAATGCACGGCATGAGGGAGTCAGTGGATAAAAGATTACTAAGAGGAGCGTGGTTAAGTATCAAGGGCAGGGGGATTCTTGCTGAACTAGGGTCTGCAGATCAAGGACCAGCCATGGTCAACAGGAGTGCTCACAGGAGCCTGTCTACAGTTTGGTCGACGGAGTCCTTAGCTGACGCTCGCGGAAGCCCCCGGAGCGCGGCTCAGCGGGAAGGCCCAGTTTTGGCCAGGTCCGGGCTCCACGCCTCGGGGAAATTGGGATATCCAGGCGACAGCTTTCCAGAAACCTGTCGCATTCGTACTACATCTCCCAGAGGCCTCTAGGCTCAGTGCTCCCTCCCGCGAGAACTGGACCTTCTCCTGAGCAGTGGGCGGGATCTTCTGGCGGGTTGGAGCAAACGGCCCCAGGGCGCTGCGGGAGCTCTTGCGTTCGACTTGTTCCAAGTAGAGTAGAGAGGTACTACCTGTACCGAAGGAGGCGTAGGTGAGGTGGCCCGGAGCCCGGGATTGGGCCGGCGTGTCTGGAACCTCTGGCCTGTGCAGGGTGTGTGGGGAGCCAACTGAGAGGGGGAGATTGTGAGGAGGGTGTGTGTCTGAATGTGACTGTGTGCCAGTGTGAGCGTGTACGGAACTGTGAGGGCGGGGAAGGGGGGCTTGATTTGCGGTTATGATTGTTCATGTGTAATGAGGTAATTGTGTGACCGGGTGTTTGCGCGTGTAGGGTTCTTTGACCGCGTTTGTAAAACTGGGTGTCTTCTTGTGTGTGTGTGTGTGTGTGTGTGTGTGTGTGTGTGTGTGTGTGTGTGTGTTATGACCATTTGCTGAACTGTGGGTATGGGATGCCTTAACTGTGAGATCGGTGATTGTGTTTACCCAAGGTGTGTGTATTTGTGATATTATTAGTGTAGGGTGCGTGTGAATTCGTTATTGTCACTGTGTCCCCATGAAGTGTGGCAGTCGGAATGTGAGAGTGTGGGGTGCCTATGACTGCGATTGTGACTGTGTCTGTTCCTGCAGTGTGTATGCTCGTGTGACCATGTGCAGCCAGTTGTGTTTAGGTTTGGGGTGCCTGTGTCCTCGTGGCGTGAGTGAGTTTGTGGGAATATGTGTCCGTATAGCACTGTAGTTGTGGGGCGCCTTTGTGTGCCTTTGTGACTCCAGCGCTCTGTTCCCAGGAGACCTCTGTGAGCTCAGGGAGAGATTCTGCCCAGAACTACAGTCACCCTGCTCTTGTCTTGATGCTGGTGTTGAACAGGCACCCTAGCCTTGCCTGACCTACATGTATAGGTGACGGGTGGTTGGCTGACCTGGACTCCCAGAAGAGCCTGGTGTTTCCTGACTTCTTTCTTTTTCCCCAGCTCTGCTTTGCTTGCACAGACGCTTCCAGAGTGGAGGAAAGAATGGCTGTTGAAAATCCACAAGGCTCCTGCAAGGTAGTTTGTTGTGTTGTTTCCCCTTTTTCCCTGGAATCCCCTTTTCTTTGTCAGGACTTGACTTGCTTTCCTCCTCTTGAAAATTCTTGTCCATCAGGTGACTTGATAAAATGTGAGTGACTGCACACCCTAACCCCTCACACACCTGATTTTCTCTTATAAGTTGTCAAATGGTTTAATTTTCCTTTATGCTGTCTTAAAAAAAAATACTGTTTCCTCCTACTTGTAAAAGTAAAATATGATTATTTTAAACAATTTCAGAAGTACATCTTTTGAAGAAAATGTCCATTCCCAGTTAAAAACCAATGCTTACTTTTTTGTATTTTCTCCCCACTATGTTTTATGTACATATATAAAATGTGATTTTTAAAAATTGAATTCATTCAGCATTTACCATTATGGCCAACATTTTTTACATAAAATTAAATTTAAGTTTTTTCCCACATGATTTAATATTTGAAACATTTTTAGAAGTGCGTATTTTTTTTGAATGCCTCTGGCTTATTTTTTTTGCTCTTAAATTAGATACAGAAATAGCATATCCTACGTATTTGTATTGTTTAATATATAATTGTAAAGACTCATGTAGGGAGTACCTAAGAAATAAAATACAACTATCTCTAAAGAAACCTCTGATGTACCCCTCCACAATCACAAATAACTGTGCTCCTCTGGTGATAACCACTGTGATGTTTTCTTTGCCTTACATTAGAATTTTAGTACCTACGTATGCGTTCCAAAATCATATAGGTTTAGTTTATGTCTATTTTCTCTCTTTGTATGAGTAGACATTCTTTTGTGTTTTTTTTAATAAAAAAATGTGAGCTTCATTCATGTTTCCTGTAACTACAGTTAATTTTTTCCATTGATATATATATATATATATATATATATATATATATATATATATATATATAATCTTGTATGATAACATCACAATTTACTATTTATCCTTTCTGTTTTTCATGGATATTTGACTTCCAGTTTTTGGTCATAACAAGCATTGTGACCACTAGTATTTTGTGCACATATTTTGGTACACATGTGCTTGCATTTCTTTAGCATATATACTAAAATTGTGGTTAAGTTGCTGAGGGATAGAAATTGTACATCTTCAGTTTTACTAGACAACGTCAAACTGTTCTCTAAAGATACTGTGCAAGTGTTTTACTTGTATCAGCAGTTCACAAAGGTTCCTTTTGCTCCACATCCATGCCAGCCCTTGGCATCATCATACTTTTAAATTTTTGACAGTTTGGTGGTTGTCTAATGTTATCACATTTAATTGATAGTTCCCTTATTATCAATGAAATGTAACACCAATTCTTGCCCACCTGGGCGTCCTTTTTTGTAAAATGCTTGTTCAAATGTTTTGCCAAATTTTAATTGGGTTGTTTTTCTCTGATTATAGCAATTGATATATATATATATATATGTGTATATATCTTCTGTATAATAGTGACTAAATATTTTCTTCTGCTCTGGCTTAGTTTTTCATTCTGGGTGCCTTTTGATGAATATAGAGGTTCTGGTGCCTTTTGATGAATATAGAGGTTCTGGATTTAAATGTAAGGAATCTTTTTTCGTAGTTAGTTCTTGTTTAAGAAATTTTCTGCTACGTAGAGGTAATGAAGATTTTGTCATGTTCTCTTCTAAAAGCTTTCTAGCCGTTGGTTTTAACATGTAGGTCTTTACACTACCTGGAATTGATTCCTGTAGGTAGTGATTTAATTTCATTTTATCCCCCATGTGGGTATCCAATTGTTCCAGTATCATTTACTGAAAAGTTCATCTTTCTACACTGATTGACAATACCATTTTAGTAAAAAAAAAATCAAGTGACCACCTATGTCTACATGTATTTTGGGAGATTATATTCTGTTCCATTGCTCTATTTTTCTCTCCTTGCAGCAATATCATGCTATCTTATTCGCTGTAACTTTATAATATTTAGAGCAAGTCCTCTTTTGTTCCTCAAGAGTGTCTTGGCTGTTTGTGTTCTTATGCATTTCCATATAAATTTTTGAAATAGCTTGGTTGCACTCAGGCATCTTTTGTGATTTAGATTGAATTGCATTGTATCTATAATTGTATAAATAGAAATTTGGGGAATCTTGGGGTGACTGGATGGCTCAGTCGGTTAAATGTCCAACTCTTGATTTCGGCTCAGGTCATGATCTCATGGTTTGTGAGATTGCACCCCCATTCAGCTCTGCACTGACAGTGTGGAGCCTGCTTGAGATTCTCTCTCTCCCCTCTCTCTGCCCTCTCTCCCTCTCTCTTAAAGTAAATAAAAGACATTTTAAGTTTTTTAATGTTTATTTTTGAGGGAGAGCGAGCGAGCAAGGGAGGGGCAGAGAGAGATGGAGACACAGAATCTGAAGCTGTCTCCAGGCTCTGTGTTGTCAGCACAGAGCCCAATGCAGGGCTCAAACCCATAACCCATGAGATCATGACTTGAGCCAAAGTTGGATGCTTAACTGACTGAGGCACCCAGGCACCCCAAGACATTTTTTAAAATCTTGGGAAAAAAAAGAAATTTGGGGAATCTTCTAATAATACAAGCCTCTCAATTGACTTAGGTCTTCTTATTGTTTCTCAACAAGGTCTTGCTTATCTCCTGTAAATATTCCCAGGCAATTAGGAATCATATAATCCATTCTATAGTATTTCCTTTTTGCATTGAGTGCCAGGAATCTGAGCACTTCAAATAATGATCAATCCTAGTAATAATTTTAGCCTGGGTTTTTGATATTGAGTACCTATGACCTTTGTATATTATTAAAACATTTTTTTTCTTTAATTCTTAGTCTCCTCAAATACATTTTTGAAACTGGGGACATTGGGTCGTCTATGTGGCTCAGTCGGTTAAGCATCTGACTTCGGCTCAGGTCATGATTTCACGGTTCACCGGTTCGAGCCTTGGCGTTGGGCTCTGTGCTGACAGCTCAGAGCCTGGAGCCTGCTTCAGATCCTGTAGATCCTGAAGGCTCCACTTGCTTCAGATTCTGTGTCTCCCTGTCTGTCTATGTCCCTCCCCTACTCGTGCTTGCACTCTGTCTCTTAAAAATAAATAAAAACATTAAAAAAAGAGAGAGAAAGGAAGTAGGGATATAAAAATTAGGAAGGGGGCACCTGGCTGGCTCAGTCAGTGGAGCATGCAACTCTTGATCTCAGAGCTATGAGTTTGAGCCCACGTTGGGTGTGGAAATTACTTAAAAATAAAATCTTAAAAAAAGTAGGTATAGACTTAAATACAGATAGATGCTTACTGTCTAATATTTTTATTTTAATAACATTTTGGTCCAATGAGTTCTGTTTTGTATGGTACTTTTACTGTTCTCTTCATATTATGTTTTATAACTGCCCTTACCTCTTCCCCCTACCCTCCACTATCCTTTGTCAGGTAGTTTCTGCCTCTGCATCTTTGCCATCTGTTCTCACTAACTGTCTAGTTTAAATATTGGCTCCTTCAGGAAAAGAAAGAAACACCGTATCTCAGATTATTTTACCTATGCTATTCTCTCAATAACACGGTGTAAAAAGTATGGGCTCTGGTATCAGATGTAGCTTCTGATCTCAGCTGCACCACCTGTGAGCTGTTTCACCTGCAAATGAGAGGCTCTCATTCTCACTCAGTGTTGAGAATGAAATCAGATATGTGTGGAACACTTGGTACACATCAGAAGTTCGGTAAATGTTAGCTCCCTTTCTCTATTTCTCATTCTTGGGAACTTTATATCAATTACAGTTTAAAGCCCTTAACTAAAGGCCTTTTGGTGGTTCCCAAAGGATCTTTTATTTTAAATTGAGGTATAATTGACATGTAACATCATATTAGTTTCAGATGTACAACATAGTGTATTGGTATTTGTATATATCTTGAAATGACCTCATAGTAAGTCTAGTTAATATCATCACCATACATAATTTTTTCCTGTGATGAAGAGTTTTAAGATTTATGCAACTAGCAGCTTTTAAATATGCAATACAATATTATTAACCGCCCATGACTTCTTTCTTTTACAACTGGAAGTTTGTACCTCTTGAGCCCCTTTTTCCCATTTCACATCCCCCACCCCTGGTCTCTGGCAACTATCAACTATTTTCTGTGTCTACAAGGTTGGCCTTTATTCAGATTCCATATGTAAGTGAGGGGGTGCCTGGGTGGGTCAGTCAGTTAAGTGTCTGACTTTGACTCAGGTCATGATCTCCCGGTTCATGAGTTCGAGCCCCACATCAGGCTCTCAGCTGTCAGCATGGAGCCTGTTTCTGATCCTCTGTCCGTGCCCCCCTGCCCCTCCCCCATTCACACACTCTCAAAAATAAACAAACATTAAAAAAAATAAATTCCACATGTAAGGGAAAGTATATGGTATTTATTTTGTCTGACTTACTTCACTTAGGATGATGACCTTGAGGTCCATCCATGTTGTCATAGATGGCAAGATTTCACTCATTTTTATGACCGAATAATAATATAAAATCTCTTTATTCATCCATCATGGGTCACTCAGATTGTAAACTATCTTGGCTATTGTAAACAATGCTGCAGTGAACATGGTCTCATATGTCTTTCTGAATTAGTGTTTTCATTTTCTTTGGATACTCAGAAGTGGAATTGCTGGTTCATATGGGAATTCTGTTTTTAATTTTTTGAGTCCTTACTGTTTTCTGTAGTGGCTACACCAATTTACTTTCCTACCAATAGTGTATAAGTGTTCCTTCCCTTTTCTCCGTATCTTCCTCAACATGTTATTCCTTGTCTTTTTGATAATAGCCATGCTAACAATTGTGAGATGATATCTCACTGTAGTTTTGATTTGCATTTCCCTGATGGTTAGTGATGTTGAGTATCATTTCATGTACCTGTTGGCCATCTGTATGTCTTCTTTGGAGAAATGTCTATTCAGATTCTCTTCCCATTTTTAAAATAAAATAGGTTCTTTGCTATTGAGTTATACTTTCTTTATATATTTTGGATATTATCATATACCCTTGTCAGATGTATGATTTGCAAATATTTTCTCCCCTTTTTATTCTCCCCTTTTTATTTCCTTTACTATTAAGGAGATTTTTTTTTGTTTGATATAGTCCACTTTTTAAAAAATATTTAGAGAGAGAGTGTGTGTGTGTGTGCACTCTCATGCGCGAATGGGGGAGAGGCAGAGGCAGAGAGAATCCCAAGCAAGCTCCATGCTCATTGCAGAGCCTGACATGGGGTTTGACCCCACGAACTGTGAGATTATGACCTGAGCTGAAATCAAGAGTCAGACCCTTAACCTGAGCCACCCAGGTGCCCGTCCACTTGTTTATTTTTGCTTTTGTTGCCTTTGCTTATGGGGTTATATCCAAAAAATAATACCTAAGACCAATGTCAAGGAGCTAACAGCCTCTGTTTTCTTCTAGGAGTTTTATGGTTTCAGGTTTTACATTCCAGTAAAATAATTTTGAATTAATTTTTTATATGGTGTTAAGATAATAATCTAGTTTCACTCTTTCCATGTGGCTGTCTAGTTTTTCCAACACCATTTATTAAAGAGACTGTCCTTTCCTTTTTGTATATATTTGGATCCTATGTTGTAAACTTTTGACCATAGTTTATTTTTGGGTTTCTGGTGCATAGGTTTATTTCTGGGCCTGTATTCTGTTCCATTGATCTGTGTGTCTGTTTTTATGCCAATACCATACTTTTTTGATTACTATATCAAAACAATCATATACAGTACTTTAAAATCCGGGAGCATGATGTATCCAGCCTTATTCTCCGAAGGATCTTACAGGCAAATTTTGCTCCCCAAATGCCTTGTAAATCATTGAGAGCCAGGATTATGCATTTCAATTCTCTTATATACGTAACTTTTAATCCATTTTAAGTTTGTTTTGCTGTGTATTGAGGATCTAAATTCAATTATTTTTCATTTACTCAGTATTGTTCCAGTGTCTTTTATCCAGTAATAATTTATTTCCTTTTCCATTACTTTGCATTACCTTCTTGGTGTTATATTATTTAAATAGGCTGTATCCTCTATTTGAAAGTTTTTTAATTTAAAATTTAAAAAACTGTACTTGTACCTATGCCATGTTTAGATCATTTCCTTTTACAAATCTTTGAATACTGATCAAATATGTCACTTTTTTCTGAAGATAGCTGTATTCTCTGTTCCTTTCATTACAAAATAATTATTACAACAAATTTAGAAAATTCAGAGAAGCAGAAATAAAAAAAAAAAAGGTCATCTGTAGTCCTACCAATTAACGATTGCTGTCACATTGTTAGAGCAAATACTTAGAATTCTTTTTTTAATGTGATCATACTATGGTCACTGACCTTTAACCCATGTTTATCATGCCTAAGTACCTTATGAACAGCTGTCGTGTTTTTACACATTTATCTTTGTCGTGAGTTGTAATGGTCTGATAGTGTTACCATTTTATCAAGCCTCTTTTGTTGAATGTGGTTTGCTTATAAACTGTTGCCTTTGTAAACAAGTATCCTCTTAGCCTGAATGGCTAAAATTTTTAACTTTTATTTTTAGTTAAGTAATAATTATATATATAGTCAATGAATATATCTTTTTATACAAATAATTTATATGTTATGGAGGAGCTCAAGTTCCATGTGACCACAGTCTCCAATCCCAGTTGTATATCCAAAGTTCCCAAAGGTAGCTACTGTTAAAAATTATTTATCCTTTTTACCTTTATCCTATACATTTAAATATATGGACACATGTATGTGGTAATGTTTTGTCACTTAAAAGTTTATCTATATGAAAAGAATTATAAGTATATCCTGCAAAATGTGGAAAGTAACTGCATTATAGAATTGGTCCAAGGTTTAAGTTGGTTCATGTAAAATCCTTAGAACAGGATTCTTAGCACATTCAGTTAGAACTTCCACTTAGTGTGAGTTGTTTGGTAATTATTGTTACTATTTTGAAATTTGCTTTATTATTCTGTGTGGAGAATTGTTCACATAAGTATAGAACTATCTCACTTTAATTGCTTCACGTAAAGCCATATTTTGTAGTACTGTGGTGTGTTTAGTCATTCTTTTGTTTTTAAACATTTAGATTTTATATAGTTATCACTGTGGCAAGCACTGTTCCAGTGAATATTTATGTACAGGCATTCTCTAAGGTATATACTAAGAGTAAAATTATGGGGACAATAGAGTACACATATTTTAAACTTCAGTAAATATTTCCAAGTTAAACTTCACAATAGCTTGTTCACTTCACAGTACTCCTAGCTGTCTCTGACAGAACCTGTTTCTCCACTTCTAGTTAGTTTACTTATGGCTACATAAGGTGCAAAAAAGCACTTGCAACAAATAGGGACAGAGGATTAATGATTTCTTTTAATTTAATCTAGTTATTCTTAACCTTGGTTATTGATGTCTGGGTCCCACCCACAGCAATTCTGATTTTAATTCATCTGGGATATGGCCTAGGCATCATCATTTTAAAAAAAGCACTGATGATTCTAGAATGCTATCCACAGTTGAGAACTAATGACTTAAAAGCTCATACAAGGTGACAAGAAAAACACTGAGATGCAATTTGTCTGCAGTGGGGTTCAAGCTCTAGAATTTTTTAAAAGCTACCCAATTGGGGTGCCTGGGTGGCTTAATTGGTTAAGCATCTGCCTTCAGCCCAGGTCATGATCTCACAGTTTGTGAGTTTGAGCCCTATGTCTGGCTCTGTGCTGACAGCTCAGAGCCTGGAGCCTGCTTTGGATTCTGTGTCTCCCTCTCCCTCTCTCTGCCCCCTCCCCAGCTTGTGCTCTCTCTCTCTCTCTCTCTCTCTCTCTCTCTCTCTCTCAAAAATAAATAAACATTTTTAAAAAGCTACCCAATTGATTCTGATTGCAGTGAGAGTTAATCACTGACTTAGGCAAATCATGATTCATTTTCTGGAGCTGCTGGGTACTGTAGCTATCAAAAATAAAAACAAAACCAGTCTTGTAGCAAGGAAGTAGAGGAGGGATGATTTTGAAGGAGGCAGTCAACAATGCCTGCCATACCTGTGCTCTTGCCAGCAATTAATATGAAACTGTCATTGGTCATTTTAGCAGTGTTTTGGGAGAAAACCTAAAGCATATAGTATACACACATGCTTAATCAGCAGTCCTCATGTTTTTCAAAAGCAAGCCTTGAGTTTTGTGAATCTTACATACTTTATTAAATTTTTTGTAGTCTGTTTTTATCTTCATTAATCCTTTCCTGCTGTTTTTTGAGATTCTTTTGTTAGAATATTGAATTCTGATCAGTTTTATTTTATTTTTTAACGTTCAGTGTTACTAATTTTTATCTTTGTAATTTTCCCATGTCCAGATTTTTTTTTATATATATTGCTCTCCTTTTTACTTCATTTCTAGTATCTTGTATTTGTATTTAGTTTCATATTTAATGTGAGAATTATTAATAATATGTCTTGTTTTGGGTAACTTTTCCATTTTGATTAAATTTCAAACTTGTAGAAAAGTTACAACAATAATACAAAGTAGTCTTGTGTACTCTTTACTCAGACTCACCAATAGTTTTATTTTGCCCTATCTACATTATCATTCCTATATGTGCTTGTAGTTGTTCTCTCTATATATACATGTGCACACACACTTACACAATACACACATTTTACCTGAACTATTTAAGAATAAGTTGTGGATGTTTGCTTGTTTACTCTTAAACACGTCAGTGTGTTATTTCCTCAGAACAAGAGCATTCTCTTATATAACCACAGTACACTTATTAAAGTAAGAAATTTTAACAATTATGCAATACAGTTATTTAACAGTCTATATTCAAGATTTTTCACTAGTCCTAATTTCTTTGTAGCAACTCACCCTACCCTCATCCTCTGTCCCCAGGCACTGTCCAGGATACAGTCTAGGATCACACATTGAATCATTGAATTTAATATCATGTCTTTTTGTAGTCTTCTTTACCTGGAAGAGTTTCTCTTTCTCTGTGTTTCATGACCTTGACATTTTTGAAGAGGGTAGGCAAGTTATTTTGTAAAATGTCCCTCAGTTAGGGTTTGTCTTATGGTTCCTAATACTTATATTCAGGTTATAAAATTTATGGCAGGAATACAACAAAAGTGATTGTATCCTTCTCAGTGCATCCTATCGGGATACCTCATGTTGACTTGTCCCGTATTTGGAGATGTTGACTTTGATAATTGGTTAAGGTAGTATCTACTATGTTTTTTCACTATAAAGGTAATAGTTGTCTCTGTAATGTTATGTTGCATATGGGAGATATGTTAAAAGTGTAAATGATTTTCCACAAACTTTCACATACTACTTCTAGCATCCATTGGTATTACTTTCTGGATCCATTATTACTATGATGCTTTCAAGATTTTTTTTGTTTTATTTGTTTTGTTTTGGTTTTTGGTTTTTTTACTTCCATCATTTTGTCTATATTAATTAATTGGCATTTTATCATAAAGAAGAGTGGTCCCTTCTTCACTACTTACTTATTCATTTGTTATGTCAGTATAAATTCATAGATTTTTATTTTGCTCAATGAGGTATAATCTTTTACTATTTAGTCTGATACTCCAATTGTTCTGGATTTGGCCACCAGTAGCCTATTCAGGGTGACTTCTGCATCCTTTTAACTTTCTATATGATTCTTTGAGACTTTCCTTACTTTCTGGCACAACAAGTTGCAATAGGCTCGTATCCAGATACTCTCTTAGCTCCAGCCAGAATTGAACCATTTCTCTAAAGAGCCTGGTTCCTTGCAGTAAAGAATGTGTAGAAACCAAGATCTGGTTGCTAGGACTATAGTATTCATTCTAGTTTTATGCTGTTCCACATTTGTATCTTCCTTCTCCAATAATTAAAAACCTGACTCTCACATGCTCATTATATTTACTAATTTGTTCAATTCTAGAATATACAAAAATAGTTTTGGAACTGCTAACCTATACAATAACAAATATCAAATACTAAGTGTAGTTCAGTATTTGTTTATAGTTCTCTTTGTTTAGAGTAAAGATAATAGTTAAAATACTGTGTTCAAATTTCCTTGGGTTCATTTTTTTATTCTCTCCTTCAGTGCGGTTGTATTATTCATTTGAAATACATTTAGATTTATTTGTTCCTGTTTGTATGTGTTTGACTTTTCAAAAATTATTGGTTCATTCTGACTGATTTGATTATAGGAATTGGTAAAGCATTAACATGGTTCCAAAAGTTAAAACTATACAAAAAGGTACAGCTGGAACATGTCACTCTGCTCCCAGAACCCTTGTTTTAGTGAATATTATGCACTGAATTGTGTCCCTCCAAAATTCATATGTAGAAGCACTAACTCCCAGTACATTATAATGTGACTGTATTTGGAGATAGGTCTTTTAGAGAGATAATTAAGTTAAAATGAGGCTGTTAGGGGGGACTCTAAACCAACCTGACTGATACCCTTTTATGAGGGGAAATTTAGACACAAAAGGAGACATGGGGGATGCTCATGTACAGAGGAAAGACCATGTGAGGACAGTGAGAAGGTGGTTATTTGCAAACCAGGGAGAGAGGCTTCAAAAGAAGCCAAACTCTCCAACACCTTGTGCTTGGATTTCTAATCTTCAGAATTGTGAGCAAATAAATTTCTGTTGTTTATACCACCCAGTCTGTGGTATTTTGGTATGGAAGCCCTAGCAAACTAATAGTATGTTATTTCCTCCTGGCTCATAGCATAAATCTGTCTCCCTGGAACATGTTGAGGTTGGACCCTTGTTATAGGTCTAATGGCAACAGAATGGTTCTGTTGTATCTTGAGGAGAATGAGCATGACCTTTTAAGTTACTGCTCCAGGTGATGCTATCATAGGATTTTCAATCAGAAGAAAGCTACTTTCCCAGACACTGGATTGCAAGTTACTTCCACTGTTAAGAGAGTACCCAAAAGACTTGGTGGAGGGGCTCAAGATTGTCAGTTTCATCTGGGTCCCAACTAGATGTCCCCATTCCATATTTAAGCAACAATTTTTTTTAATGTTTATTTATTTTTGAGAGAGAGAGAGAGAGAGAGAGCACGAGCAGGGGAGAGGCAGATAGAGGGAGACACAGAATCCGAAGGAGGCTCCAGGCTCTGAGCTGTCAGCACAGAGCCTGATGTGGGGCTCGAACCCACAGACTGTGGACAGTGAGATCATGACCTGAGCCGAGGTTGGACGCTTAACTGGCTGAGCCACCCAGGGGCCCCTAAGGATCAAATTTTTTACCAATTAGTCCTCTAACTTTTACATGAAAAATATGGCAAGACTGAATTCAACTATTATCATAAGTCAGCAGCCTGCACAATTTTATGTTTGATTTTCAGCAATATCAGCCCTGTGACTTCAAGAAATGGAGACTCTTTGGATTTGCATGGACGTGCTCTGGTTCTCAAGACTGTGACTTGAACTCAGAGTTAACAGACCCAATCTTGTCAATTTCTCTTTGTAAGCACTGGAATGAACTCACATGAATTCACATTTCACACCACAGCCCTTATAAGTCATCATTACTACAATAAAGGTCAAGATATATGGCTCCCAAGATATATACTTTAGTCGGCATTTTATCACGATCAACCACAGCTTGATTAATTGTGATCCCACTGCATGCCATGGATTTTTAGCATCCCAAATGCTATCCACAAGGAGCTTTATCTGTAGTCAAGCCCAAAGGATTAGTAAACATTTGGAAAAGGATAGAATAGTTCAGTGCAACAAAGATGTAAGGAATGGCTGAAAGGCATGACCTAACTAATCCCCAAATCCCATCTTTACAGGCCTGTCTCCTGGGACCACTTTAGGTACCAATTCTGTTGCTGTCAGGATCCCATCAAGAGACAGGAAACACATAATAATTTGAACTGGGGAAGTTCAATATGAAGAATTATTAACTAATGAGACTGGAGTAACATAGGATTGTCTAGTAATATGTAAAGAGAACACTAAAGACCATATGAATAGCATATATAAAAAGCTGCCATCACTTTAATGGTTGAAATGGAGTTCCCAAGAAAGCCCAGGGCTGAAATCCAGACCTTGTTGGAGAGGGCACAGTTCTGGTTCACTAAATGACAGAGTAGTCACAGTGGTATAGGGTTGGGACTAAGGTGAGGCCACTAAGGTATCAGGGTGCAAAAGTTAAGGAAGCAGTCACTCTCAGGTATCAGCTCTACACTTTCATGACCCTGAGTAGGAGTGCCTCAAATTTGGCACCCTAGTTGCCTCATTCGTAAGGGGGTACTGGTTCTCAGGGTCATAGAAGTGCAGGGTTGGCACCTGAGTGAGTGTTTGCTTAAATTTTGTGTTCTAGATACCTCGTTTGCCTCTCTAAGGTCCTATCCCTGCCTTGATGCTGCACTAGCAGCACTTGTTGGAAGTACCTCCTCTGGAATTTGCTGGAAATCTGTCCTCTAGGGTAGGGTGTGGAGTCTTACCAGGAGCATGTGCTACAAAACTGCGAAAGAAAACTGCTGGCTAATGGATGTTATTGGCCACCTTGTGCTTTAAGAGCTGGGAGCTAGAGGAGTTGCTTACACTGAGGGAACCAGGTAAAGCCATCCAACTTGCAGGAGCTGGGCACGTGGGCAGCTTCATGTGCTGCACGAGGGCACTGGACAAGCCTGACAGGCAAGCACGCCAGAATCTAGAGGGAATAGTCTACCTGCAGTGTCTTTCTAACATCTTTTTCTTTGGGGCGCCTGGGTGGCACAGTCAGTTAAATATCTGACTTTGGCTTAGGTCATGATCTTACTGTTTGTGGGTTCGAGCCCCACATTGGGCTCTGTGCTGACAGCTCAGAGCCTGGAGCCTACTAAGGATTCTGTGTCTCCCTCTGTCTCTGCCTCTCCTCTCTCTCTGCCTCTCCTCACGCTCTGTCTCTCTTTCTCAAAAATAAAAATTAAAAACAAACATCTTTTACTGACAAAGCTTAACATTGTGCTGACAAAGGAAAATATTCAAATAGACCTGATCTGTCTGCATTTACAAAGTAGGCAGTAAAGGATGAATTGGGGATCTGAGAGGCAATAAGTTGATAACTAGCATATAGTCTTTAAAGAGTTTTAAAGTTAGGGGCACCTGGGTGGCTCAGTCAGTTAAGCGTTCGACTTCAGGCTAGGTCATTATCTCACAGTTTGTGGGTTTGAGCCCCGCATTGGGCTCTGTGCTGACAGGTCAGAGCCTGGAGCCTGCTAAGGATTCTGTGTCTGCCTCTCCCCCACTCATGCTCTGTCTCAAGAATAAATAAACATTAAAAAAATTTAAAGTTAATTTTAACTTATGTATGGTGTGAGATAGAGATATTATCCCTTTGTATATGGATATCTGATTTTTTTTAACAGCTTTTTTTGGAGAATCCATCTTTTGTTCACTGTTGTCATGCCAGGTTCATAAGTTTCTGTGTATGAGTGTATTCTTGGCTCAGTCTTCTGTGACATAGTTCTCTATTTTATTCTCTGTGCCAATGCCACAGTCAGTATTGTATGATAGTAAATCTTGATATCTGATAGAGCAAGTCCTTCCAACTTATTTTTAAGGAATGCCCCTTAGTCTTCTGTATATAGGTTAGAAAATCATCTTGTAAAGGTCTATGAAAAACTTGTGATTTTGGTTACAATTGCATTAAATACATAGATTACTTAGGAGAATTGGTGGCTTTATAAAATTGATGCTTCCTTTTAATAAGAAATGACATTCTGTATATTTAGGTATTGTTTAATATCTCAGTCCACTTTTATAATTCTGTCCGTATAGTATACATTTCTCAGTATTTTCTGTGATGCTATTTATAAATAAAATGTATTTTTTTCTTTTTTTCTTTTCTTTCTTTCTTTCTTTCTTTCTTTCTTTCTTTCTTTCTTCTCTCTCTCTCTCTCTCTCTCTCTCTCTCTCTCTCTTTCTTTCTTTCTTTCTTTCTTTCTTTCTTTCTTTCTTTCTTTCTTTCTTTCTTTCTTTTCTTCTCTACACCCAACATGGGGCTTCAATTTATGACTCTAAGATCAAGAGTCACACGCCCTACTGACTGAACCAGTCAGATGCCCTAAATAAACTGTATTTTTCTAATTTTGTTGCTGGTTTGTAGAGATGAAGTTGGCCTTTGTTTTCTGGTTCATTTCTGAGACTTCTGCAAAATCTCTTTCTAAATATAACGTCTGTTAGAGAATCTTTTGCATTGTTTCCTTATAGGCAGTCGTAAGATCTGCAAACGTCAGTTTCATTTCTTGTTTTGCAATGCTTTATATATTTTACTTGCTACAAATTTTAAGGACTTGTACTTACTATTTCATCATTTGGCATATTCTTTCCTATATTTTATAGGTACCATTCATCTGTATAAGGAAATTTTCTTCTACTCACAGGCTTTTAAGTTTTTTTTCTTTTTAATAATTGGATGTTGAATTTCATTGAATTATTTTCTGCCTATCAAATTGTGCCTTTTCTTTTTAATCTGTTAATGTAGTTAATTATATTAACATATTTTATTTTTTAAGTCTTCTCTAATGTTTATTTTTGAGAGAGAGAGAGACAGAGTGTGAGCAGGGGAGTGGCAGAGACTGAGAGGGAGACACAGACTCTGAAGGCTTCCGGCTCTAGGCTGTCAGCATAGAGCCTGATGTGGGTCTCGAACTCATGAACCATGAGATCATGATCTGAGCCACCCGGGCACCCCAATATATTTTCTTTTTTTATGTTAATTTTTTTGAGAGCGAGTGCTAGTGAGTGGGGAGGGGCAGAGAGAGAGGGAGAGAAAGAATCCTAAGCATGCTCTGCACTGTCTGTGCAGAGCAGGACTCAGGGCTTAATCTCATGAACTGTGAGATCATGACCTGAGTCGGGCACTCAACTGACTGAGCCACCCAGGTGTCCCTATATTAACATATTTTCTAATGTTGGAGGAATCTTATCTTCTTTGACTAAAATAAACTTAGTTATAATCTTTTTTTGTTGTATCTGGTTTGCTAGAATTTTGTTTGCAATTTTTGTAAATATGTTCATAAGTTAGATCAGCCTGAAATTATTCTTTTACATATAGGCATTTTCTTATTTGGCATCATGGCTATATTAGTTTTATCAGATAAATTGAAGAAAGTACAGTTTCTTTTTTAAAATTTAAAGTTTTGTACATTCAGGCATGTATAAAATATATTCTAGGTTTGAATTTAGTAAAGTGTATCCCCTCCCCAGGTCTCCCAAGAGATGAGAAGGTAAATTGATGTATGGAACACTATATTGCCCGTTAGCACCTTCAGTGACACAGTGCTATGTCCAGGAAACCATGAAATGTGTCCATGAAGGGTGTCCTTTATATATAACATGACTTTTTCTTGCGAAAATACAAAGGAAAGTAGAGTAAGCTCTAACAATTTTCTAAATACTCACCTTGCCCTTTTTTTTCTTTTCAAATAAAGGATGACTCTTTAGTATATGTTGTAGAAATAGACTGGGTTATGTTGGTTGTGCTTGTCTCTGAAAAGGAAAGATCAAAGAAAAATAAAGCTAAAAAAAAAATAAGATTAAGTACATCATGATATGATGCTAATTTAAAGTTAGATCAATCTCTGTTCAGATTCTTGTATGATCAGATGGGATTTTTGGGAAGGATAAGACATTTAAGAGCCTTACAGTCTGAAGAAATGAACATCACTGGTATAACTCTTTCTAAGAATTATATAGATCTAGGAGTGCCTGGCTGGCTCAGCTGGCCAACAGATGACTCTTGATATTGGGGTTGTGAGTTCAAGCCCCATGTTGACTGTAGAGATTACTTAAATAAGTAAATAAACTTAAAAAGAGTTATATAGATCTAGGTCTCTGGGACAGAAGCCAACAGTGATGACCCATTACAACTTCAAGCAATGTATTTTTAACTCTAGGGATACATCACTATTTATAGAGATTAACCTCTTTTAGCTCTTGTTGGTGCTGTTGAAAAGAGGAGTTTAGAGACATCCAAGAAAGATGACTTACCTACAGATGACTTTGTGTGCCTATTTCTCAAATCATGTGTAGATTAAATGTTTATTTATTTTGAGAGAGAGAGAGAGAGGGAGAACCAGTGAGGGAGGGACAGAGAGAGGGAGAGAGAGAATCCCAAGCAGGCTCTGCATTGACAGCAGGGCTTGATCTTATGAACCATGAGCTCATGACCTGAGCCGAAACCAAGAGTCAGACACTTAACCAACTGAGCCACCTGGGCACCCCTCAAATCATATGTAGATTTTGAACATAAAACAAGAATGTAGCACTCCCTTCCTCAGTACATTGGTATGCTTGTCATATATTGCCACTTATGTATATATTAAATCATTTTTTAAAGTTGTATCTTAAAAACAATAAAATTTAAAATGAAATTCCAATACAATTATAATAGAGAATCAAAAGCAAAAAAGTAATAGGTGATCTGACAATACACTGAATAGACTGTCTAACAGAACACTCTTTATTATGATTTTGTGGACTTACACAAAATAACCACATAGCATAAGATAAGGATGATTGAAAAATTAAAATACCATTTCTTGAGCTTTATTGTGTATAAGGGTCTGTATATAATACCTTAGAAACTGATAATTTCTTGCCAATATTCTAAGATGAGAAAATAGAGTTTTAGTGGGGTAAATAATTTACCCAAGGACGTAAGTGTTAGGAATTGGATTTTAGGACCTGGATTGAAAGCTGGATTTGTCAGACTTCAGAGCTAATGTTCTTAACCAAAATAGTTTGGAGTTAAGTCTACAGGGAAGATATAAAAACATAAAATTAGCCAACGATATCATGGAAAAAATGGAAGTTTATTCTCACTTAGGGAAAATAATTTTCTTGAATGTTCTCAAACTCTTCTTTTCAGTTGTACTAAGAAAAGCCAAAAAAGGTTAGTCTCTCTAGATACTGCTGTACATGTACAATGATTCTTACTTAAACAACACACACACACACACACACACACACACACACACACACACACATATGTGTTTATAGATAGATGGATAGATGGATAGATAGATAGATGAAGGGGAGGAAGATTAGAATCTCTGGGGAATCAGAACCAATAGGAAATTCATAAAGCTATAATAAGGAATCATTTTTTTTTTAATTTTTTTTTCAACGTTTTTTTATTTATTTTTGGGACAGAGAGAGACAGAGCATGAACGGGGGAGGGGCAGAAAGAGAGGGAGACACAGAATCGGAAACAGGCTCCAGGCTCTGAGCCATCAGCCCAGAGCCCGACGCGGGGCTTGAACTCACGGACCGCGAGATCGTGACCTGGCTGAAGTCGGACGCTTAACCGACTGCGCCACCCAGGCGCCCCATAAGGAATCATTTTAATGCAGTAATGGAGAACGGTAAGCCCCAAGATCTACAGTCCACAAGCTAGAGAACCAGATGAGCTGATGGTGTCGTTCCAGTCCAAAGGCCAGCAAACTTGAGATCTGGGAAGAGCTAATGTTTCAGTTTGATTCTAAATGCAGGGAGAAAACGTATGGCCCAGCCAGAAAGCAGTCACACAGGAGAAATTCCCTTTATTCACTCAGACTTTTGTTTTATTCAGGCCTTCAATTGATTATATGAGGCCCACACACACATTAAGAAGGGCAGTCTGCTATATTCAGTCATTTACTCACAAGTCAGTTTACTTATTTAAATGTTGAACTCATTTGAAACCACCCTCATAGAAGCACTCCACAATATTTGACCAAAAAAAATATCTTAAAAAATAATAACCCAAGGGCACCTGGATGGCTCAGTCAGTTAAGCATCTGATTTTGGTTCAGGTTATTATCTCATGGTCTGTGAGTTTGAGCCCCACATTGGGCTCTGTGCTGACAACTCATAGCCTGGAGCCTGCTTCAGATTCTGGTCTCCCTCTCTTTCTCTGTCTCTCCCCTAGAGCCTGCTTCAGATTCTATGTCTCCCTCTCTCTCTTTCTTCCCCTCCCCTGCTTGTGTTCTCTCTCTCTTAAAAATAATTTTTAAAAAAGAGTCTGGTTTTTTGTTTGTCTCTCTTTTTTCTTTCTTTGTTTTGCTTCTTAAATTACACATGAGTGAAATCATATGGTATTTATCTTTGACTAACTCTCTTAGTGTTACATCCTCTATATCCATCCATGTTGTTGCAAATGGCAAGATTTTTTATAGCTGAATAATATTCCATTGTATATATATGTACCACATAAGTACACATATACATATAAATAAACTAAATAAATATAAATATGTATATATACATATAAAATACATATAAATATATGTATATATACATATAAATAAAATTTTTTATAAGTTTATTTACTTATTTTTGGGAGAGAGAAAGAGCATGAGTAGAAGAGGGGCAGAGAGAGAGGGAGAGAGAGAGAATCCCAAGCAGGCTCTGCATGGTCTGCATGGAGCCCAACTTGGGGCTCAAACTCACGAACTGTGAGATCATGACCTGAGCCAAAATCAAGAGTTGGACACTTAACCGATTGAGCCACCCAGATACCCCACCACAGTTTCTTTGTACATTCACCTATTGGTGGACATTTGACTTGCTTTCATAATTTGGCTATTATAAATAATGCTGCAGTAAACATAGGGGTGCATATATCTTTTCATATTAGTGTTTTCATATTCTTTGGGTAAATACCCACTAGCGGAATTACTGGATCATTGTATTTTTAATTTTGGGGGAGTCTCCATACTGTTTTTCACAGTGTCTGCACCAATTTGTTTTCCTACAAACAGTGCACAAGGGTTCCTTTTTCTCCACATCCTCGTCAACACTTTTTGTTTCTTTGTTGTTGATTTTAGCCATTCTGACAAGTGTGGAGTGATATCTTGTTGTGGTTTTTACTTTTTTTTTTTTTTTTTTTTTTTTTTTTACTTTTCCCTGCTGATGAGTGATGTTGAGCATCTGTTGGCCATCTGTAAGTCTTCTTTGGAGAAATGTCTCTTCATGGGTTCTGCCCGTTTTTTAAATTGGGTTATTTGTCTTTTGGGTGTTGAGTTATAAAAGTTCTTTATATATTTTGGGTACTAGTCCTTTATTGGATATGTCATTTGAAAATATCTTCTCCCATTCAGTAGGTTGTCTTTTATTTCTATTGATTGTTTCCTTTGCTGTGCAGAAGCTGTTTATTTTGATGTAGTCCCAATAGTTTGTTTTTGCTTTGATTTTACTTGTCTCAGGAGACATTATGAAAAATGTTGCTATGGCTGATGTCAGAGAAATTACTGCCTGTGCTCTCTTCTAGGATTTTTATGGTTTCAGTTCTCACATTTAGGTCCTTAATTAATTTTGATTTCATTTTTGTGTGTAGTGTAAAGAAGTAGGTCCATTTTCATGAGTTAATTTTTTATGTGAATTGAGATAGAGGATCTGATTTCATTCTTTTGCATATATTTATCCAGTTGTCCTAGCACCATTTGTTAAAGATATTTTTCTTTTCCCCACTGAATGGACTTGTCATCCTTGTTGAAAGGCAATTGGTCATAGAAGTTTAGGTTTATTTCTGGATTCTCAGTTCTATCCAATTGGTCCATAGATCTATCCTTGTGTCAGTGTGCAGTGTTTTGGTTACTGTAGCTTTTTGTTTGTAAGTTTTGAAACTGGGAGGTAGATCTTCATACTCTGTTTTTCTTTTGCAATTTTGTTTGGCTATTCCGGGCCCATTCCATATGAATTTGAAGATTGGCTTTTCATTTCTCCAGAAAGGCCATTGAAATTTTGATAGAGGTTGCATTGAATCTGCAGATTGCTTTGAGGAGTTTTGCTATCTTTTAACACTCCTAAGTTTTCCAGTCTGTGCACATGGGATGTTATTCTGTTTTTAACCCCAACTGGTGAACTGCAGTTGAATTGTCACTAACCACCCTGAGTTGGTGTCAGACTCCACAGGTTTTAGCTAAATGTTTACCTCTCCCTACTTTAGACCAACTGGCTACAAATCTTGTTATGGAGAAAGGGTTCCCGTGACCACCCTCGCTGCCAGGTTTAATAATTTACTAGAATGACTCTTGGAATTCAGAAAAGCACTATTCTCAGAATTAAAGTTTTATTATAAACCATAAGGATACAAATCAGGAATAGCCAAATGAAGAGATACATAAGCAAAATCTGGAAGGAACCCAACTATGGTTTCTGTAGAATTTCCTTGTGGAATTAGGGTACATTACCTTTCTGGTTCATCAATGTGTTTATCTGCCAGAAAGTTATACTGAGCTTCAGTGTCCAGGCTTTTTATTGGGGTTCCACTGTGACATGAATGCTTAATTACTGCCTGCATAATTGATCTCTGTCTCTAGCTTCACTCTGCTCTCCCAGAGGTTGGGCTGGCTCAGTCTTTCTGATGACCGCCTCCAATGCTGAAGCTACCTATACAGGCACAACATGAGTTACCTCATTAACATAAACTCAAGTGTGATCCAATATGAAAGACACTTATATCACTTAGGAAATTCCAAGAGTTTTAGAAACTATGATCTAGAAACCTGGGACAAATACAAGACTAATTCTTTATTAGATAACATATCTTCTTATTTATTTAGCGGTTCCTTTTCTCTTGGATCTTTTAGCTTAACTTAATTAATGATTTGAAAAAGATCTTTATATTCTGGATACTAGGTTTTTGATAAAAAAAAATATTTTATAAATATCTTCTCTCGGGGCACCTGGGTGGCTCAGTCGGTTAAGTGTCTGACTTTGGCTCAGGTCATGATCTCACGGTTTGTGAGTTCAAGCCCCACGTTGAGCTCTGTGCTGACAGCTCAAAGCCTGGAACCTGCTTCAGATTCTGTGTCTCATTCTCTCTCTGCCCCTCCCCCGCTTGTGCTCTGTCTCTCTCTGTCTCTCAAAAGTAAATAAATGTAAATAAATATCTTCTCTCATTCTAAAGCTCATTACTCTTTATCATGAATTTATTCATAACTGAGGTATGAGTCATGTTTACTTTGCTGTACAACTTTATTTGCTATGTAATGTTGCCTGTTTTGTTGTATGTGGTTGTCCATTTAACTATCACTAATTCATACTCAGTCTTTTAGAAAACAAATTTTTGGGAAATTTGGCATTTCCTATGTTTAGACAGCCCTCCTACAATCCTTTGTTCTTCTCTGCCCACTATTCTATATTTTGCCTACTTTTTGAATTCTGTTCCCTTCTTCTTTGTTCAGTTTTTACTTCTTGGATTTCATGCCTTCCTGTTTCTTGGTTTACTCTAAGAAAACGTGAAATTATCAAAATTGTTTTTTTTGTGTAGGTGGCATGTAAAAATGGATAAATGTGTTAAACTTGTGAATTCTAGTATATCTGAAAAGGGCTTTTCAACCAGTATATTTGTTCTTTCACAGGACATGAATTCTACTTGAAATATTTTTCTTTAGAATTTTAAGGTTATGACTTCTGGTTTAGAATATTGTTGAGGGGCGCCTGGGGTGGCTCAGTCGGTTGCGCGTCCCACTTCAGCTCAGGTCACGATCTCACGGTCCGCGAGTTCGAGCCCCGCGTCGGGTTCTCGGCTGATGGCTCAGAGCCTGGAGCCTGCTTCCGATTCTGTGTCTCCCTCTCTCTCTCTGCCCCTCCCCCGTTCATGTTCTGTCTCTGTCTCAAAAATACATAAACGTTAAAAAAAATTTTTTTTTTTTTTAAATAGAATATTGTTGAGAACTTCAAACCCATTTTGATTCCTGCTCTTTTATTGATGCCCTGTTTTTACTCTTTGGAGCCTTTTAAGTTCTTTTCTTTGTTCCTAGTGTCCTGAAACCTAATGTAAAACATATCTTAGTGTGAATCATTTTTATTTTTTATGCTAGGTATCAAGTAAGTCCATTAAATGTGGAGGTTCATGTCCTTCAGGTCTGGAAAATTTCTTAAATGCTATTTTCTAAAACAATCTGTAATTTCTGTTTTCTTTGAAAAATTTCTAATATACAGCAAACTTGAAAGAATATTTCAGGGGCGCCTGGGCGGCTCAGTCAGTTAAGCATCCAACTTCAGCTCAGGTCATGATCTCACTATCAGGAGTTCCAGCCCCTTGTCAGGCTCTGTGCTGATAGCTCAGAGTCTGGAGCCTGCTTCAGATTCTGTCTTCCTCTCTCTCTGCCCCTCCCCTGCTCGCTCTTTTTCTATCTCTCAAAAATAAACATAAAAAATATATTTTTTAAAAGGAAGAATATTTTAGTGTACCCTATATAGTCATCACCTAAAATCACCAATTGTTATCATTTTGCCACATTTGCTTTGTCTTTCTAAACACACAACACACACACACACACACACACACACACACACACACACACACTTTTTTCCCCCTGAATCATTTGAATACAGGTTGGGGACATCTGGACACTTTACCCTTAATACTTTTAGTATGTATCTTCTAAGTATAAGGACATTTTCCAAACAATAACAATGACATAACAAATCTATGAAAATTTACATTAACTCATTAATATCACCTCAAACATTTCGTGTTCAATTATTTCCAGGGGTTCCCCAAAGTGTTTTTTGTTTTTTTAGCTGATGTAATTTTGTTTTTTTGTTCATTTATTTGGTTGCTTGTTTGCAATCCAATCAAGATTCATGCATTATTTTTGTTGTTGAGTCTCTTTAGTCTCTTTTTTTCACATTAAAAAAAAATTTTTTTTTATTATATGAAACTTATTGTCAGATTAGTTTCCATACAACACCCAGTGCTCATCCCAAAAGACGCCCTCTTCAATGCTTTAGTCTCTTTAATCTAGAACAGGCTCTCATTTTTTTTGTTTTGTTTTGTTTTAATAGGACACTGAGTGTTTTAGAGAATTCAGGACAGTTTTCTTATAGATTGTCTCAACAACCTCCATTTCTCTGATGGCTTTCTCCTTTAGAGATGGCAATCTCCTTTAGATTTGGCAAGCATGCTGTGTAGGTGATAAGACAGTGTACGTTTTATTGCATTACATTGGTGAGGCACATAATAATGTCAGTTTGTTGCACTATTGGTGATAGCCAGATTTTATAACTGAAGGTTAGAAGTGGTGAATACTAAATCTTCCCAGTACAAAGGTATATTTTTCCCTTTATAATTAGTAAATAATCTGTAGAGTGATATTGTGAAACCAGTAAATACTCTTTTTCTCAACAACCATTCACTTTCTAGTTTTAGAATTTACTGAGGATCCTAGCCTTTTGCAGGATAAATCATCCTTTTCCTTATTTTTTGGGTTAGGTTTTATCATTTTTTGGTTTGTTAAGCTAGTCTTAATTTGTCTTCATGCTTTCCCACTTCAAAAGTTTTTGTTGTTGCTACCTCCTCTTTACTTGTCTTTGACCTTGTGGGTTTGGTCCTTTTTAAAAAAAAATCCATTTCATTCATTTCAGTGAGTCTGTTAAAAGGGCAGGAAAAACTGCATGCGATCCACTTGTTCTCTTTGAGAGAAAAGTGTATTCTTTTTCTAGAGAAATCTTGTTTTTAGAAGTTTATTTTCAAACTAACTTATTTTGAATTTTGAAACTAACTTACTACATTAGGCATTCACTAAATGTACTTTGCTCTTTTTGTATGTGCCAGGGTTCAAGTTGATTAAAGTAACAGACATTGGTTATCCTTCCTTCCTGAAGTTTGGCTCTACTGTAGCAGACGGACATTAAGCAAACATTCAAATATGAAATTTGCAATTGTAGGAGACAAATGTGTAATCACCCATTACCAAGCAAAACACAAAGAATGGAAGAAAACAAAGTGCTTTGTGAGATAATGGTGAGACGTGCATAGTTAAGATTGAATATTCAGGAAAGATTTTTATTAGGATATGCCACTTAGCAGAGACCTGAACAATGGCCAGGAGCTTGTAAGGCCAAAAGAGGTGGCAGTGGAGACGGTGGTATGGATGGTTATTTAGGGCAGATGAAATCATGGCATGTGTGTTTGGTGGGGGGGGGGGGGGGGGTGGGTTAAAGTTTAGTGCATTTGAAGAACTGAGAAGACCAATGTAGCTGTAGTTTATTGTTAAAAGGAAATAGGTAGCAAGTTGAAGAGGCATGCAGGAGGCAGGTTGTTAAGGAATTGTTAAGACCAAGTTAAGGACTGTGGGTCTTTTCCTAAGAACGGTGGGAACCACTGAAGCATTTTGAACATGAAAGTGCCAGGCTGAATATCACTCTGGCTGTTAGGGGTGGAAAACTAGCAAGGCGGACAGCTAGATAAAATGCTACTTTTGTGTCCAAATAAAAGATAATTTTGGCCTGGATCATCTATTGACAGTAGAGAGGGAAAGAACAATTTCAAGACATATTTAGGCCAACCTCAAACAAGATTGCTGTATGAGTGTTATAGGAAGAGAATGGAGCTCAGATGTTTTCACCTTTTGGGGCTTGACATATTTGCTCAGGGACTTAATTGGTATCTTAAATCCATTCATTTTCCTAGTTTCTTTTCTGGCATAGAAGTCTTACAAAATAATAGCTACTAAACACTGTGCAGTTACTTTATACAACTACATATATACATTATGTGTGATTTCAGAATTATTCAATAATCATTGGAGCTGGGGTTCAGAATACTTATCTGCATCTTTGAAATCTGCCAATAGTACCACATTACCTCTATCTGCTATTCCTTTCTCTCAGATTTTAAAACTAGATTCTCAATTACAGTAGCTTTTGCTGTATCCCCTTTTTTGCTCTCCCAAGCTTAGCTTCATAGACTTCCTACACAAACATGGATTTTATCAAATGGCATAAATAAGCCACATTCTAACCACAATAGATTCTTCCTTCTTCATTGTTCATTTATCACATTAATCTTTCATCAGGATACTGCTGTATCTGAAGTAACATTCTCTTTTATTTCCTTCAGATTCTATGCAATTTATGTTTGTTACCTATTTATCCTAGATTTTTTTCTAGGTGTAGTTAGTGCTCCAAACAACCCTAAGAAATGGGTTAATTGGTAATTACCCACATTTTAAAATGTATATGACGCTAGATTTATTCTCTTACAAAATTGGGGTAGAGCCTAGACATCTTTATATTAATCAAGGTCCCATGTTTGAAGGTTTTTTTTTTTTAATTTAGATCACTATAGGAACAACTGACTAATCTATTTTCCTAAATATCTCTTTACCTTCCAGTGTGACTTCTCATTCTTTTTACTTTCCTTATCTGTGTGTCAAGTTGCCCCATCATATTTGAGAACTGTATAAACTACTCACTTTTTATGAAAATTAGTTTCGGTTAAGTCTTTTCATTTTTATTATAAAAGTTTTTTTTCTCCCAGAACACAAAAAAAGTGAATGTTTGCTTTTATATTTTCTTTCAGACTGTGAATCAAGGTTGAGACCAAGAAATTATTTCTGAAAAAGGATATTTATGGAGTAGAATCATCCTGATGAGAGATAATGGAAAGACTTTTAAAAAACAGCATTGAGTGTTCAAGTTTCAGAGGTGATTGGGAATGTAAAAGCCAGTTTGAGAGAAAACAGGAATCTCAGGAAGGACATTTCAGTCAAATGATATTTACTTCTGAAGACATGCCCACTTTCAATAACCAGCATCAGAGAATACATACTGATGAGAAACTCCTTGAATGTAAGGAATGTGGGAAGGATTTTAGTTTTGTATCAGTCCTTATTCGACATCAGCGAATTCATACTGGTGAGAAACCTTATGAATGTAAAGAATGTGGCAAGGCCTTTGGTAGTGGTGCAAACCTTGCTTACCATCAAAGAATTCATACTGGTGAGAAACCTTATGAATGTAGTGAATGTGGAAAGGCCTTTGGTAGTGGCTCAAACCTTACCCATCATCAGAGAATTCATACTGGTGAGAAACCATATGAATGTAAAGAATGCGGGAAAGCCTTTAGTTTTGGATCAGGCCTAATTCGACATCAGATAATTCACAGTGGTGAAAAGCCCTATGAGTGTAAGGAATGTGGGAAGTCCTTTAGTTTTGAATCAGCCCTTACTCGGCATCACAGAATTCACACAGGTGAGAAACCTTATGAATGTAAGGATTGTGGAAAGGCCTTTGGCAGTGGTTCAAACCTTACTCAACATCGAAGGATTCATACTGGTGAGAAACCTTATGAATGTAAAGCATGTGGAATGGCCTTTAGTAGTGGTTCAGCCCTTACTCGGCATCAGAGAATTCATACTGGTGAAAAACCGTATATATGTAATGAATGTGGGAAGGCTTTTAGTTTTGGATCAGCCCTTACTCGACATCAAAGAATTCACACTGGTGAGAAGCCTTATGTATGTAAGGAATGTGGGAAGGCTTTTAATAGTGGCTCAGATCTCACTCAACATCAAAGAATTCACACTGGTGAGAAACCCTATGAGTGTAAGGAATGTGAGAAGGCCTTTAGAAGTGGTTCAAAACTTATCCAGCATCAAAGAATGCACACTGGTGAGAAGCCCTATGAGTGTAAGGAATGTGGGAAAGCCTTTAGTAGTGGTTCAGACCTTACTCAACATCAGAGAATTCATACTGGTGAGAAACCTTATGAATGTAAAGAATGTGGCAAGGCCTTTGGTAGTGGCTCAAAACTTATCCAACACCAGCTAATTCACACTGGTGAAAAACCCTATGAATGTAAAGAATGTGGAAAGTCCTTCAGTAGTGGTTCAGCTCTCAATCGGCACCAGAGAATACACACTGGTGAAAAACCTTATGAATGTAAGAAATGTGGGAAGAATTTTGGTACTGGCTCAAGCCTTACTCAACATCAGAAAATTCATACTGGTGAGAAACTTTATGAATGTAAGGAATGTGGAAAGGCTTTTGGGAGAGGTGCAGAGATTCAGCAACATAAAAAATGTCATACTGGTGAGTAGTAGATCTGTGAATTGGAAACTCTATAAGTTAGAATTATGTGGTTAAGGAAGGACACAGGACAGAAAAGAAAATTCATACTAGTGAGAGTCACTACAAATGTAATTAAGGTACAAATGCCTTACTTATGCTTTACCACTTAGTCTGAAAGAATTTATACAGAAAAAGAAAAACCACTCTGAAGATCTCTGTCTATATTCATTCTTTCGTTACTTTTGGAAAATTCATACTTGTGAATATTAAAAATTAAAAAACCATTTATTGTTTTTTGCCTTTATTTTAAACATTGAAAAATTCACTTGGGGGCTAATCCTGCTACCTTTGTTTTTTTTTATGTTCTTAATTTTTTGTGCATTATACAGAATTACTAATCCATCTCAAAATTATTTTAAATTATTTATTGAGGGTCTAAATTTAGCCTTCTTCCTGTTTCTCATTTGAATGCCATTTATTTAATAACTATATTTTTGTATTTTTTATTGCCTGTTTGATGGTAAGTTATATTTTTATACATATAAAGCATGGATATCGGGTCAGTCTTTGTTTCTAAATTTGCATATCTGTGTTTGTATCTGTGTTCCATTTTGTTCGTGTTAAGTTACTGTTACTTTTAAGTATCCTTTAATATCTTGTGGATCTGTATCTTTTGTTTTGGAAGATTGCTTTATTTTCCTTTTATAAAGTTTATACTTCTCTTTTTGCAAAATAATTTTTCTCTATATTAATGTAGATATGAACAAAATAGATAGTTATCTGTAATCATACCGGTCATAGACAATCTTTGTCAAACTTTTGGAGCAAACTCTTTAAAACTACATATCATTGTTTTTGACAGAAAGTGTGATTGTGCTATACTATAACCAGCCTTTAATATTCGTTGTAAATATATTGGTTACTCTTTTATTGGCTTCAAAGTATTCACCTGTCTTTATCAAACCCCTATTTTGTCAAATATTGAAAATTTTACCATTATAAAGAGTTATCTTGATGGCCCCTTTTGAATGTGTCTGCTTTGTTTTTTATTCATTTCAGAGAAAATGTGTGGGATCTCTTCTACTTTTAAACATTTATACATTATAAAGCTCTGCTTCCCTTTGGCCAACATTCTTGACCCAGTTATTTCCTAAATGTTAACCGACTTATTCTTCCAGGTCATTTTATATGCATATATAATGTGCTTTTGGTAATGTGGGCATAATTCGTTCACTTCAGAGGCTTGTTATGTGGATTCTACAATTGTGCCTATCACATAATAAAACTTGCATAGTATTAGCCTTCGTCATTATTATTATCTTTCAATTTTGTTTTTTTAGGGAAAAGTTTTTAGCTAGTATCCTTGTCTTATTCAACATCAAAGACATCATAATGGGAAAAAAAGATATTCATGTAAATGAATATAATAAAATTTTGACTAACATCTGTTTCTTATAGAACAGGGATAATTCATCTTGATAAAGAAAAATATGAGATTGTAATGTGTGAGAAGGCAAAATTCATACTGAGGTAAAAATAAAGAGGGTAGCTCCTTCATAGAAATTTGAACTTTGAGTAATGACCTTAGCATAATGACAGCATAAGATGCATACCTTCATTTGGCCTCCAAGTTTAACAACTAAAATTCAGCATCCACCTATAAGAAAAAGGGCCTCTGTGGTTGTTGTGAGATCCAACACCATAAGCTAAAGGACCTGAGAGGAGTCTCACCCACCACATAAAGTAATAAGCTGATAGTCCTTGGTACAGACTGGGGAAACAGCAGAAGTCTGTGAACCAGCCCCAGCCCCTCTTGGCTGCATTCAGGGTAAATCTGGAGACTGCTGATTTGAGCAGACACTCACAGATGAGAGAGCCTTTGCAGAACTTCAGATTTCCTGAGGAAAGATTCTAGCACTCTGTTAGAGAAAAAAAAAAAAAAAAAGGTGGGGGGTGGGGGGTGTAAGATGAACTTCGCCAGTG
Source organism: Puma concolor (assembly GCF_028749965.1). Lineage (NCBI taxonomy): Eukaryota > Metazoa > Chordata > Mammalia > Carnivora > Felidae > Puma > Puma concolor. The sequence continues at coordinate 46,211,810 of NC_141681.1, forward strand.
CTACCTGTTCCCCAAGGCAGCACACCATGTTGCTGAACTAACCAGCAATGACTTCTGCAAGTGATAATAGTGGGTGATTGCCCAGCTTCCCCACCTGTATAGAATGCTGCTGAAGAAACTTGTTTCTCTGCTGCAGCACCCATAGTATTGAGGCAGTACCTGATAACAGGATATAAGAATATCAGAGTGCATTAAAGAAATACAGTTTCAGGGTGCCTGGGCAGCTGAGTCGGTTAAGTGTTTGACTTTGGCTCAGGTCATGATCTCAAGGTTCATGAGTTCAAGCCCCGTGTCAGGCTCTGTGCTGGCAGCTCAGAGCCTGGAGCCTGCTTCAGATTGTGTATCTCCTTCTCTCTCTGCCCCTCCTCCACTTGCCTTCTGTCTCTCAAAAATAAATAAACATTTAAAAAATATTAAAAAACAGCAAAAATAAACACAGTTCTTACTTGGCTGCATTCAGGACTCAAGCAGAAAACTCAACACAAGCCACTGGGAAAGCCTTGCCCAAGGAACCTCCATCTGGCTTGCAGGCACCCCTAAAGCCCCAAATGTTAAACCCACAGCTCCCCCAATTCTTCAGCTCCCAAGTATGGTACTAAGAGCCAGTTTTGGTAGACCGAGAGCATGCAGAAAACAAACCAGAGTCTGTGGCAAGGGAGAAATCACAAACTTGAGCTATAGTATTATCTTAAGAAAGACAAAAGAGGTTTCCAGCAGCTAGCCTGGTGAGTTGTAAGTTTGAGAGGAGACAAAGAAGCCACAAGGGGGCAGGAAGCATGGAGCACATGTATTCCTACAAGGACAGAGAAAGACCTAGTTATAAGCAGGACCAACAAAAAGTATCTCCGACCTGAAGGCAGCTAGTAACGATTGGAGGAGGTGACTACTTCAAATGAGAAAACAGCAATGCAAAACTCCAAGAAACATGGGGAATCCATGAACATGACATCACAAAAAGATCTCAATAATCCTCGATTCAAAGACACAATTATGTGGTTTGCCTGATAAAGAATTCAAATTAGCTGTTTTAAAGAAACTCAATGAGCTACAATAAAACACAGAACTCAGCAAGTCAGGAAAATAATACATGAATAAAATGAGAAATCCAACAAAGAGAAATCCTAAAAACAAACCAAACAAATCTGGAGCTGAAGAATGAATGACATGAAAAATGCAATAGAGAACATCAACAGGATAGACCAAGCAAATATAAAATCAGAGAGATGAAGGGTAGGGACTCCCAGTCAGAGGAGAACCAAGAAAAAAGGAATGAAAGAGAGTGAAAAAAGCCTACAAGATGTATGGACACCATAAAACAAACAAGAATATAAAAAAAGAACTGTAATTTGTTAATGAATTCAGAATAGTAAAAAAAAGGTAAATGGTAAAATCAAAAACATAAAAGAAGGTAATAAAGAATAGAGCTTTTGTATGGGATTAAAGTTACTATTCATCAGCTTAAAATGGACTATTTTAAGCTGACTTATCTAGAAGATGTTTTATGTAAGTCTCGTGATAACCACAAAGCACAAAGCTATTAGATTCACAAAAGATAAAGCGATGGGAATCAGAGCATATCACCATCCGTGGAAAAGGTAGGCAGTAAGAGGGAGGGGGTGGGGTGAGGAAGAACAATGGAACTATAAAACAGCAAGAGAGATAGTAATAAGATGGCATTATTAAATCTTTACATATTAATAATTACCCTGAATGTAAATGAATTTAATTTACCAATCAAAACGGATAGAATGTCTGGATGGATGAGATTCAACTACATGCTGTCTTCACAGAGAGGCACTTCAGCTTTAAGGTCGTACGTAGGCTCAAAATGAAGACATGGAAGAGATATTCCATGGAAACAGAAACCAACAGAAAGTGAGGTTGGCCTTACCGGGTTAGCCCATACTTACATAAGACAAAATAGACCTAAGCCAAAAACTATTATGAGACAAAGAAGGTCATTATATAATGATAAGTTGGTTAATTCATCAAGATGATATACAATTATAAATGTTTATGCACCCACTATTGGAGCCCTAAATATATTAAGCAAATACTGACAGATCTAAAGGGAGAAATAGGCAATACAAGAACAGTAGGGGACTTTAATACTTCACTTTAAGTAATGGATAGATCATTCAGACAAAATCAATATAGAAACATTTGACTTGAATCATACATTAGACCAAATGGACCTAACAGACATATATAAAACATTCCATTCAACAGCAGCAGCAGAATACACATTCTTCTCAAGTGCACATGGAATATTCTCCAGGATAGGTCATATGATAGGTCACAAAACAATTCTTAGGAAATTTATACTGACCTCATACCAAGTTTCTTTTCCAACCACAATGGTATGAAGCTAAAAATCAAGAACAAGAGGAAAGCTGGAAATTTTACAAATATGTGGAAACTAAGCAACACATTCCTGAATAACCACTGGGCCAAGGGAAAAATCAAAAAGAGAAAAAAAAAAAATCTCCAAACAAATGAAAATGGAGATTCAATAGACAAATACAAATGCGATGTTGTGAAAGCAGTTCTCAGAGGGAAATTTATAGCCATAAATGCATATAGTGGGAAAAATGAAAGATTTCAAATAAACAACTTTAAATGTTAAGAAACCAGAAAAACAACAAACTAAGGCCAAAGTTAGCAAAAGGAAGTGACAAAAATCAGAACTGAAATAAATGAAATAGAGACTAGTAGAGCAATAGAAAAGATTAGCAAAGCTAAAATCTTTTCAAAAAGATAAAATTGACATTCAGCTAGACTAAGAAAAAAGGTAAAAGGACACAAATAAAATCAGAAATGAAAGAGGAAACATTCCAAGTGATATCACAGCAATACAGAGGATCATAAAAAACTACTATAAACACTTATATGCTAACACATTGGATAACCTAGAAGTGGATAAATTCCTAGAAGCATATGACCTATCAAGACTGAATTATGAAGAAATAAAAAAATCTAGACCAACTACTATACTAGTAAGGTGCTTCAATCAGTAATCAAAAATTTCCAATGAAGAAAAGCCCAGCACTGAAAGCTTCACTGCTGAATTTTATCAAACATTTAAAGAATTAATGCCAATTTTTCTCAAACTGTTTCAAAAAATTGAAGAGGAAGGAACACTCCCAAACTCATTTCACAAGATTAGCCTTGCCCTGATGCCAAAACCAGATGAAGACACCACAAGAAAAAAAAAAAATTACAGGCCAATAATCCTGATGAACATAAATGCAAAAATTCTCAAGAAAATATTAGCAAACTGATTTCAACAGGACATTAAAGGAATCATACACCACGATCAAGTGAGATTTACCCCTGGGATACAAGGATAGTTCAACATATAGAAATCAATAAATGTGATATACCACGTTAATAGAATGAAAGATAAAAATCATATGATCGTTTCAACAGGTGCAAAAAAGCATTTGGCAAAATACAACATCCTTTCATGATAAAAACACTCAGCAAATTTGGGTTATATAAAAGGAGCATTCCTCAAACAATAAAAGCCAAATATGACAAACCTTCAGCCACCATCATACTTGACAGTGAAAGGTGACAGTTCTTCCAGTTCAGGAATAACACCAAGATGTCTACTCTCACCACTCCTATTCAACATACTAGTGGAATTTCTAGCCAATGCAATCATATGCGAAAATAAGTATAAGGCATCCAAATTGGAAGGAAAGTAGAATTGTCTGTTTAGATTATATGAATTTACATATAGAAAATCTGAAGGACTCCACCTTAAAACTGTAAGAGTGAATCAAAAAATAAAGTTACAGGGTACAAAAACAACATACAGAAATGAGTTGTGTTTCTATACACTGGCAACAAAATATCTGAAAAAGAAATTAAAAAATAATCTTACTCATAATAGCATCAGAAATAATAAAATATGTAGAAATAAATTTTGCCAATGAGGTGAAATATCTGTGTAGTGAAAACTACAAGACTTTGGTTAAAGTAACTGAAGACAGAAATAAGAGATACCCCATGTTTGTGAATCAGAATTATTGTTAAAATGTTCATTCTACCCAAAGCCATCTATGGATTCAATGCCATCTCTATCAAAATTCAACTGGCATTTTTTACAGAAATAGAAAAGCAATACTAAAATTTGTATGGAGGCACAAAAGACCATGAATAACCCAGGTAATCCTGAATAAGCAGAACAATGCTAAAGGCATCATACTGCCTAATTTCAAACTATACTACAAAGCTATAGTACCTAAGACTGGTTGGTACTGGCATAAAAACAGTCCAATGGAACAGAATTGAGAACACGGAAATAAACCCTTGAATATATAGTCAGCTGATATTTGACAAGGGAGCCTAGATTCTTCAGTGGGGGAAAAGATAGTTTCTTCATTAAATGGTGTTGGGAAAACTGGATATTCACATGGAAAAAAATGAAATTGGACTCATATCTTGTACCACTCACAAAAAATTAACTCAAAATGGATTAAAGATTTAAACATAAGAACTAAAACCCTAAACCTCCTAGAAAAAAAAAAACAGGAAAAACTTGTTTGACATTGGTCTTGGCAATGATTACTTGGGTATGGCACCAAAAGCACATGCAACAAAAGCAAAAATAAATATGTGGTACTAAATAAGTAAAAGTTTCCTGCACAGCAAAAGAAATAACAAAATGAAAAAGCAGTCTATGGAATGGAAAAAATATTTGCAAATCATATTTCAAAAATGGGTTAATATTAAAAATATATAGACTCATACAACTCACTAGCAAAATAAACCCCAATAAATCTAAAAAGTGGGCAGAAATCTAAAAAAATTCAAAAGAATTTTCAAAAGAATATATACAATAGGTAACAGGTACATGAAAAGATGCTCAATGTCATTAATCATCAAGGAAATGCAAACCAAAACCACAATGAGATATTCCCTCACAGCTGTTAGAATGACTATTATCAAGAAGTCCAGAGTTAACAAGTGTTGGTGAGGATGTGCACTGTTGGTGGGAATGTATATTTGTATAACTACTATAGAAAACAATATGGAGGTTTCTTAAAAAATTAAAAATAAAATTTCCATATGATTCGGCAATCTCACTTCTGAGTATATATCCAAAGGAAATGAAAACAGGTATCAGTGAGACATCTAAAAGTCCATATTCTTTTTTCTTTTTTTCTTTAATGGTATGGTTTTTTTTATGCTGTATTTCTTTTATTTCAGGTTTTTATTTAAATTCTAGTTAGTTAACATATAGTGTAATATTAGTTGCAGGAGTAGAATTTAGAGATTCATCACTTACATATAACACCCAGTGTTCATCACAAGAAGTGCTTTCTTTAATACCCATCACTAGGGGCGCCTGGGTGGCGCAGTCGGTTAAGCGTCCGACTTCAACCAGGTCACGATCTCGCGGTCCGTGAGTTCGAGCCCCGCATCAGGCTCTGGGCTGATGGCTCAGAGCCTGGAGCCTGTTTCCGATTCTGTGTCTCCCTCTCTCTCTGCCCCTCCCCCGTTCATGCTCTGTCTCTCTCTGTCCCAAAAATAAATAAACGTTGAAAAAAAAATAAATAAAAATAAAAATTAAAAAAAAAATACCCATCACCGATTTAGCCCATCCCCCTACTCACTTCCCCTCTAGCAACCCTCAGTTTGTTATCCATAGCTAAGAGTCTATTTTATGGTTTGCTTCTCTCCCCTTTTTTTCCTTTCCCTTATATTAATCTGTTTTGTTTCTTAAATTCCACATACATACACTTCCATATTCTTGCAGCATTATCCACAATAGCCGAGATATGGAAACAAACTAAGTCAGTCAGTGGATAAATGGATAAAGAAGTGGTATATATACAATAGAATACCGTTCATGAGAAAGAAGGAAATCTTGCTATTTGTGACAAGTTGGATTAACTCTGAGGGCACTATGTTAAGTGAAATAAGTCAGAGAAAGGAAAATACTATAAGATATCACTCATATGTGGAATCTGAAATAGGTGAACTCACAAAAATAGTATAGTGATTATTACCACAGGACGGTGGGGGTAATGGGGAAATGTTGGTCAAAGGGTACAAACTTTTAGTTGTAAGTTGAATAAGTTCTAGGGATCTAATATATATCATGGTGACTAAATATTATGTACTTGAAAGTTGCTGAGTAGATCTTAAATGTCTCACTGCAAAAAAGAAGTGATTATTTGGGGTGCCTGGGTGGCTCAGTTGGTGAAGTGACTTCAGCTCAGGTCATGATCTCAGGGTTCATGGATTCAAGCCCCGCACTGGGTTTGCTGCTGTCAAGCTGTCAGCGTGGAGCCCACTTCAGATCCTCTGTCCCCCTCTGTCTACCCCTCCCCCTCTTGTTTGCTCTCTCTCAAAAAAAAAAAAAACATAAAAAAAAGAAAGAAAAGAAAGAAAGGAAGAAAGAGAAAGAAAGAAATGGGGGGGGGGGGGGTTGGAGCACCTAGGTGGCTCATTAGGTTAAGCCTCTGACTCTTGGTTTCTGCTCAGGTCATGATCTCACGGTTCGTTGGTTCAAGCCCCACATTGGGGTCTGCATTGATGGTGTGGAACCTGCTCTGGATTCTCTGACTCTTTCTCTCTCTCTGCCCTTCCCTTGTTTGCATGATCTCTCTCTCTCAAAATAAATAAACTTAAAAAAAAATTTAATGGTAATTATTTTAAATGATAGTGTTAGCTAACACTCTGATGCTAATCATTTTGCAATAGATAATGTATTATATCAACATATTGTACACCTTAAACTTACACAATATTATGGTATTATAGTCAATTATATTAATAAAGCTGTGATTAAATAATAAAGCTGGGAGAAATTATATTTTATGTATATATGTATGGTGTTTATTATGTTGAGGCATTTCTTTGCTATACCCACTTCTTTAAGAGTTTTTATTATAAATGGATGTTGAATTTTGTCAAATGCTTTTTCTGAACCTGTTGGGATGATTGTATGATATTTATCCTTTATTTTGTTAATGTGGCGTTTTTCACTCATTTGTGGCTGTTGAGCTTTTTTTGCATCCATGGAGTAAATCCCACTTGATTATATTCGTAAATTTTCCAGTTTTCTTCTCGTAATTGTTATCTAGTTTCATATCATTGTGGTCAGAAAAGATGCTTGATATGATTTCAGTCTTCTTAAATTTATTAAGACTTATATTATGGCCTACCATATGATCTAGAGATTGTTTCACGTGTGCTTGAGAAGATTGTGCATTGTTTCTTTAAACATTTAAAAAAATGTTTAATGTTTATTTATTTTTGAGAGATAGAACACTAGTGGGGGAGTGGTAGAGATGTAAGTATAGCCACCCCTGCTCTGTTTTGGTTACCATGTGCATGAAATATCTTTTGCCACCCCACACTTTCAGCCAACGTGTGTCCTTTTTTACAAACAGCATTTATTTGGGTCTTGCTTTTGTTTTTGTTTTTTTCAGTTTTTTCAGCCATTCTATGTCTTTTGAATTTTTTTTTAACGTTTATTCATTTTTTGAGAGACACAGGGTGTGAGTGGGGGAGGAGCAGAGAGCGAGGGAGACACAGAATCGGAAGCAGGCTCCAGGCGCTGAGCTGTCAGCACAGAGCCCGACGCGGGGCTGGAACTCACAGGCAGTGAGATCATGACCTGAGCCAAAGTTGGACACTTAACCGACTGAGGCACCCAGGCGCCCCCATTCTATGTCTTTTGATTGGGAAGTTTAGTTTGCTTACATTTAAAGTAATTATTGCTAGGTAAGGACTTATTTTAATTTTGTTAACATTTTGTCCGTTTTATAGTTCTCTTGTTCCTCTCTTCCCCTCTTGTTTTCTTCATTGTAGTTTGGTGATTTTTTATAATGATATGTTGTGATTCTTTTCTCTTTATGTTTTATTTTCCTACTATAGGTTTTTCCTTTGTGGTTACCATGAGGCTTGAATCAAATAATGTATAGTTATAACAGTCTATTTTAAGCCCATAACAACTGGGAAGCCCAGATCAGCTGGGGAGAAGGGCAGAGAGAAAATCTTAAATTCCACACTCAAGGCAGAGCTCAATGTGGGATTGATCCCACGACCTTGGGACCATGATCTGAGCCAAATTCAAGAGTTGGACACCCAAGTGACTGAGCCACCCAGGCACCCCAGAATTTGCTTTTTGAAATATTGTGTTTCCATTAGCAAATTTATTTGGTTATGGTTATTCTTAATACTTACATCTTTTAACTTTTACTGGTGTTAAAATATATATGCCACCATTACAGTATTTTGGGTTTTTTTTATTAAAAATTTTTTTTCAAGTTTTATTTTTGAGAGAGAGAACATGAGTTGGGGAGAGACAGAGCGAGAGGGAGACACAGAATCTGAAGCAGGCTCCAGGCTCTGAGCTGTCAGCCTCTGGCCCAAACTCACAGAACCATGAGATCATGACCTGAGCTGAAGTCAGTTGCTTAACTGACTGAGCCACCTAGGCGGCCCTGTCTTTGGTTTTATATTTACCTTTACCAGTGAGATTTATGCTTTCATGTTGCTTTTTAATGTCATTTCATTAAAACTGTAAAACTTCCTTTAGCATTTCTTGTAAGGCAGGTCTTGTGGTGACAAAATTTGCATTGATGCTGTTATTTCTTGGCTCATGGCTTAAAAAAATTATTTACTAGTTAACATACAGTGCAGCCTTGGCTTCACGAGTAGAACCCAGTGATTCATCACTTACATATAACACCCAGTGCTCATCCAAACAAATGCCCTCCTTAATGCCCATCACCCATTTTTCCCCACCTCTCCCTACCCCCATCAGCCCTTAGTTTGTTCTCTGTATTAAGAGTCTTTTATGCGTTGCCTCCCTCTCTGTTTTATCTTATTTTTCCTTCCCTTCCCCTATGATCATCTGTTAAGTTTCTCAGATTCCACATATGAGTGAAATCATGTGATATCTGCCTTTCTCTGACTGACTTATTTCGCTTAGCATAATACCCTCCAGTTCCATCCAAGTTGTTACAAATGGCAAGATTTCATTCTTTTTCATCACCTAGTAGTGTATATATACCACATCTTAATCCATTCATCGATTGATGGACATTTGGGCTCTTTCCACAATTTGGCTATTGTTGATAGTGCTGCTGTAAACATTGGGATGCACGTGCCCCTTCGAATCAGCATTTTTAAAAATGTTTATTTATTTTTGAGAGAGAGAGAGAGAGTGCGAGCAGGGGAGGGGCAGAGAGAAGGAGAAACAGAATCTGAAGCAGGCTCCAGGCTCTGAGCTGTCAGCACAGAACTGGATGTGGGGCTTGAACCAACGAACTGTGGGATCATGACCTGAGCTGAAGTCGGACACTTAACCAACTGAGCCACTCAGGTGCCCCTCGAACCAGCATTTTTATATCCTTTGGATAAATTCCTAGTGGTGCAATTGCTGGGTCGTAGGGTAATTCCATTTTTAATATTTTGAGGAACCTCCACACTTTTCCAAAGTGGCTGCATCAGTTTGCATTCCCACCAACAGTGCAAGAGGATTCCCCTTTCTCCACATCCTCACCAACATCTGTTGTTTCCTGAGTTGTTAATTTTAGCCACTCTCACTAGTGTGAGGTGGTATCTCATTGTGGTTTTAATTGTATTTCCCTGATGATGAGCGATGTTTAACATCTTTTCATGTGTCTATTTGCCACTGGATGTCTTCTTCGAATAAATGTCTATTCATGCCTTCTGCCCATTTCTTCACTGGATTATTATTGTTATTTTTTATGTGGTGTTGAGTTTGGTAAGTTCTTTACAGATTTTGGATACTAACCCTTTATCCGATATGTAATTTGCAAATATCTTCTCCCATTCCGTCGATTGCGTTTTAGTTTTGTTTATTGTTTCCTTTTCTGTGCAGAAGCTTTTGATCTTGATGAGGTCCCAATAGTTCATTTTTGCTTTTGTTTCCCTTGCCTCTGAAGACATGTCAAGTAAGAAGTAGCTTTGGCCAAGGTTAAATAAGTCACTGCCTGTTTTCTCCTGTAGGATTTTAATGGTTTCCTGTCTCACATTTAGGTCTTTCACCCATTTTAAGTTTATTTTTGTGTACGGTGTAAGAAAGTGGTCCAGTTTTGTTCTTCTTTATGTTGCTATGCAGTTCTCCTAGCACCATTTGCTAAAGAGACAGTCTTTTCCCATTGGATTTTCTTTTCTGCTTTGTCAAAGATCAGTTGGCTGTATATTTTTGGGTCCATTCCTGGGTTATCTATTCTATTCCATTGATCTGTGTGTCTGTTTTTGTGCCAATACCATCCTGTCTTAATGATTACAGCTTTGTAATACAGGTTAAAGTCCAGGATTGTGATGCCTCCAGCTTTGGTTTTCTTTTTCAACATTACTCTTTGGCTATTTAGGGTCTTTTGTGGTTCCACACAAATTTTAGGATTGTTTGTTCTAGCTCTGTGAAGAATGTTGGTGTTATTTTGATTGGGATTGCATTGAATGTGTAGACTGCTTTGGGTAGTATAAAATATTTTAACAATATTTGTTCTTCCAATCCATTAGCATGGAATGTTTTTCCATTTCTTTGTGTCTGCTTTGATTTCTTTCATAAGCTTTCTATAGTTTCAGCATACAGATCTTTTACCTGTTTGGTTAGGTTTACTCCTAGGTATTTTATGGTTTTTGATGCAGTTATAAATGGGATCAATTCCCAGATATCTCTTTCTGTTGCTTCATTATTGGTGTATAGGAATGTGACCAATTTCTGTACATTGATTTTATACCCTGTGACTTTGCTGAATTCCTTTATCAGCTCTAGCAGGTTTTTTTTGGTGGAATCTTTTGGGTTTTCCATATAGAATATTATGCCATCTACAAAGAGTGAAAGTTTGACCTCTTTGCCAATTTTGATGCCTTTTATTTTGTTTTGTTGTCTGATTGCTGAGTCTAGGACTTCCAACACTATGTTAAACAACGGTGAGAGTGGACATCTCTGTTGTGTTCCTGATCTCAGGGGGAAAGCTCTCAGTTTTTCCCCATTGAGGATGATATTAACTGTGGGCCTTTAATATATGGCTTTTTATGATGTTAAGGTGTGTTCCTTCTATCCCAACTTTCTTGAGGGTTTTTATTTATTTATTTTTATTTATTTATTAAAAAAAATTTTTTTTAACGTTTATTTATTTTTGAGACAGAGACAGAGCATGAATGGGGGAGGGTCAGAGAGAGAGGGAGACACAGAATCCGAAACAGGCTCCAGGCTCTGAGCGGTCAGCACAGAGCCCGACGTGGGGCTCGAACTCACGGACTGCGAGATCATGACCTGAGCCAAAGTCGGAGGCTTAACCGACTGAGCCACCCAGGCGCCCCTTGAGGGTTTTTATTAAGAAAGGGTGCTGTATTTTGTCAAATGCTTTTTCTGCATCTATTGACAGGATCATATGGTTGTTATCTTCTATTGATGTGATATATCACACTGATTGATTTGAGAATACTGAATGAGCCCTGCAGCCCAGGAATGAATCCCACTTGATCATGGTAAATAATTATTTTAACATACTGTTGAATTAAATTTGCTAGTATCTTGTTGAGAATTTTCACATCCATGTTCATCAGGGATATTGGCCTGTAATTCTCCTTTTTAGTGGAGTTTTTGTCTGGTTTGGGAATCAAGGTAATGCTGGCTTCATAAAATAAGTCTGGAAGCTTTACTTCTGTTTCTATTTCTTGGAACAGTTGGAGAAGAATAGGTATTAACTCTGCTTTAAATGTCTGGTAGAATTCCCCTGGGAAGCCATCTGGCTCAGGACTCTTTATTTGTTGGGAAATTTTTGATAACCGATTCAGTTTCTTTGCTGGTTATGGGTCTGTTCAAATTTTCTATTTCTTTCTGTTTGAGTTTTGGTAGTGTGTGAGTCTCAGGGAATTTGTCCATTTCTTCCAGATTGTCCAGTTTGTTGTCATATAATTTTTCATAGTATTCTCTAATAATCGTTTGTATTTCTGTGGTGTTGGTTGTGATCTCTCCTCTTTCATTTGTGATTTTATCTGTTTGGTTTTCTCTCTTTTTCACAAGTCTGGCTCAGGGTTTATCAATTTTGTTTATTCTTTCAAAAAACCAGCTCTTAGATTCATTGATCTGTTCTGTGTTTTTTTTTAAATTCTATATTGTTTATTTCTGCTCTAATCTTTATTAGTTTTCTTCTGCTACTGGCTTTGGGCTTTCTTTGCCCCTGCTTTTCTAACTCCTTTATTTATTTATTTTTTTAATATGAAATTTATTGTCAAATTGGTTTCCATACAACACCCAGTGCTCATCCCAAAAGATGCCCTCTTCAATGCCCATCACCTACCCTCCCCTCCCTCCCACCCCCCATCAACCCTCAGTTTGTTCTCATTTTTTAAGAGTCTCTTATGCTTTGGCTCTCTCCCACTCTAACCTCTCTTTTTGTTTATTTTTCCTTCCCCTCCCCCATGGGTTTCTGTTAAGTTTCTCAGGATTCACATAAGAGTGAAAACATATGGTATCTGTCTTTCTCTGTATGGCTTATTTCACTTAGCATCACACTCTCCAGTTCCATCCACGTTGCTACAAAGGGCCATATTTCATTCTCTCTCATTGCCACGTAGTACTCCATTGTATATATAAACCACAATTTCTTTATCCATTCATCAGTTGATGGATATTTAGGCTTTTTTCACAATTTGGCTATTGTCTAACTCCTTTAGGTATAATGTTAGCTTGTGTTTTGGGGACATTTCTTGCTTCTTGAGATAGGCCTAAATTACAATGTATTTTCCTCTTAGGACTGCCTTTGCTACATCCCAAAGGGATTGGAGTATCATGTTTAATTTGATTTTTTTAAGTTTATTAATTTATTTTGAAAGAGAGAGAGAGAGAGAGAGAGAGCAAGCAGGGAAGGGGCATAGTGGGAGAGGGAAAGAGAGAATCCCAAGCAGACTCTGGCACTGTCAGCACAGAGCCTGACATGAGGCTCGAGCCCATGAACCGTGAAATCATGACCTGAGCTGAAATCAAGAGATAGTCACTTAATTGTGCACTGTTGTGTTTTCATTTTCATTTGCTTCCATATATTTTTTAAATTTCTTTAATTTCATTCCCCAGTCTGTGGTCCAGAGAGGTTTTCCTCTTGCGCTAACTCAATAACTCACAATTTCACAGCCCTTCTACCTTTCTCTTCCTTTTGTCTCACCGCAGAAGGGGTTCTCTCCCCTCCTTGCCTGTGCCATTTTATCTCCCCCAGTTCACATACATGCCCCTCGATCCCACAAAGCTGTCTCCCTCAACCTGTGGAGATCCTTCTGCCACTCCCCAAATTGATTTCCTGGGTGTTCCAAGTGATCTGACCTCAATACAGCTGTGTTTGAAGGACGAGGGAAATCCCAGTCCCCTTACTTCTCTGCCATCTTAACTCCCCCCTCAACGCATGGCTTCTTCATACTTCACATCCACCTGTTGCTTCTGGGATGTGTGTATGCGCGCGCTCGTGCGCGTGCGTGCGTGTGTGTGTGTGTGTGTGTGTGTGTGTGTGTGTTTAAGACTATTTTTTCTAATATAAGTTTTAGGTTTACAGTATATAAACTGTAAACCTCCCATATACTCTCCCCTATACATGCATAGCCTCCCCCATTATCAATATCCTTCACCAGAGTAGAACATTTGTTAACAATTAGTAAACCTACATTGACACATCACGTCCCCCAAAGCTCTTGGTGTTGTACATTCTATGGTTTAGGACAAATACATGATGACATGTATCCATTACTATAGCATCCTATAGGGTATTTTCACTGCCCTAAAAATCTCTGTTCTGCCTATCCATCTCTCTCCCATTCCCACAACTCCTAGTAACCACTGATATTTTAAAATCTCTCTATAGTTTTGCCTTTTCTAGAATGTCACATAACTGGAATTATACAGAATATAGTCTTTTCACATTGGCCTCTTTCACTTAGTAATATGCACTTACAAATCCTACATGTCTGCACCTGTCTTGATAGCTCATTCCCTTTTAGTACTGAAAAACATTATATTGTCTCAGTGTACTATAGTTTACTTACCCATTCATCTACTGAAGGACATCTGGGTTGTTTCCAAGTTTTGGCAATTGTGAATAAAGTTGCTATAAACATTCATTTGCAGGTTTTTGTGTGGACATAAATTTTCAACTCCTTTGGGTAAATACTGAGGAGCCCAATTACTTGATCATATGTTAAAAGTATGTTTAGTTTTATAAGAAACCACCAAGTGTCTGAACCATTTTGCAATCCCACTAGTAGTGAATGAAAGTTCCTGTCACTCTCCATCCTCACCCGCATTTAATGTCAGTGTTCAAGATTTTGGCCATTCTAATAGGTGTGTAGTAGTATGTAATTGTTATTTTAATTTGCATTTCCCTGACGACTTCTAATGTGGAGCAATATTTCATAGGCTTATTTTCTATCTCCATATCTTCTTTGATGAGATTTCTGTTAAGGTTTGGCCCGTTTATTTTCCTATTGTTGAGTTTTAAGTGTTTAAAAAAACATTTTGGATAATATCTTTTATCAAATGTGTCTTTTACAAGTATTTTCTCCTAGCCTGTGGTTCGTGTTCTCATTGTCTTGAAATCATCTTTTACAGAAAAGAAGTTTTTAATTTTTTTAAAAGTTTATTTATAAATAACAGGGCTTGAACCCATGAACCTTAAGATCATGACCTGAGCTGAAATCAACTGACTGAGCCACCCAGGAACCCCAGAAGGTTTTAAGTCTAATGAAGTCCAACTTATCAGTTTTCTTTCATGGATCATGCCTTTGGTATTGTTTCTAAAAATTCCTCACCAAACCCAGAGTCATCTGGATTTTCTACTATGTTAACTAAGAGTTTTATAGTTTTGCATTTTACACATAGATCTATTGCCCGTTTTGAGTTAATTTTTTGTGAAAGGCACTCTGTCTAGATTCGTGTTTGCATGTGGATGTGCAGTTTTTCAAACACCATTTGTTGAAGAGTCTGTCTTTGCTCCATTATATTGCCTTTGCTCCTTTCTCAAAGACCAGTGATTGTATTTATGTGCAACTGTTCCTGGAGTATTTTGTTCCATTGATTTTTTGTTGAATAAATTTGACATGCAACTGCCCAGGTTTAAGGTGTACAGCATATTACTTTTATACATTTATATATTGCAATATGATGGCTAATGTAGCTGTATTTATCACATAATTATAGTACAGTATTATTGTCTATATTCATTTTACTGTGCATTGGATTTTCTGTGGCTTATTTAAAGTAGTAAAATATACAAAGGATTTTAAACTGCAAGTTTGTATCTTTAAACATCATTGTTCTTATTCACCCCCACCATCCCCTTGTACCTGTTTTTTACACATTTAGTTTTTTTAGATTTCACATATAAGTGATATCATACGGTATTTGTCTTTGATGTATCTCACTTAGAATAATGTGTTTGAGGTCCATCACTGTTGTTACAAATAGAAGGAAACCCCCCTCTTCATGACTTAGTAATATTCCATTGTGTAGATGTACCACATCTTTTCTATTTGTTCATCAGTTGAAGGATATTTGGATTGGTTCCATATCTTAGCTACTGAAAATAATGCTGCAATAAACATGAGATTGTGTATATGTAGTCAAAATCCTGTTTTCATTTCCTTTGGCTATGTATCCCAAAGTGGAATTGCTGGATCATATAGTGAATCTATATTTAATTTTTTGAGGAATCTTGACATTGTTTTCCTTAGTAGTTGGATCAATTGACACCCCCAATAGCAATGTACAAGGGTTTACTTTCTGCACATCCTCACCAGCACTTATTATGATCTGTTCTGGAAAATGTTCCATGCGCACTTGAAAAGAATGTGTATTCTCTTGTTTTGGGATGGATGGGGCGCCTGGGTGGCGCAGTCGGTTAAGCGTCCGGCTTCAGCCAGGTCACGATCTCGCGGTCCGTGAATTCGAGCCCCGCGTCAGGCTCTGGGCTGATGGCTCCGAGCCTGGAGCCTGTTTCGGATTCTGTGTCTCCCTCTCTCTCTGCCCCTCCCCCGTTCATGTTCTGTCTCTCTCTGTCCCAAAAATAAATAAAAAAACGTTGAAAAAAAAATTTAAAAAAAAGTCCAGGGCCAGATGGCTTCACAGGTGAATTTTACCAGACATTTAGCCAAGAGTTAATACCTATTCTCAAACTATTCCAAAAAGTAGAAATGGAAGGAAAACTTCCAAATTCATTGTATGAGACAAGCATTATCCTGATACCAAAACCAGACAAAGATTCGAATGAAAAAGAAAACTACAGGCCAATACCCCTGATGAACATAGATGTAAAAATTCTCAGTAAAATACTAGCAAACCAAATCCAAACAGTACGTTAAAAGAATCATGCACCACAATCAAGTGGGATTTATTCCTGGGCTGCAAGAATGGTTCAACATTTGCTAATCAATCAACATGATACACCACATTAATAAAAGAAAGGGTAAGAACCATATGATTCTTTCAACAGATACAGAAAAAGCATTTGACAAAGTACAACATCCATTCATGATAAAAACCCTCAACAAAGTAGGGTTAGAGGGAACACACCTCAACCTAATAAAGGTCATATATGAAAAACCCACATTTAATCTCATTCTCAGTGGGGAAAAACTGAAAGCTTTTCTTCTATGGTCAGGAACAAGGCCAGGATGTCCATTCTCACCCCTGCTATTTAACATAGTACTGGAAGTCCTAGTCATAGCAATCAGATAACAAAAAGAAATAAAAGGCATCTGAAGTGGTAAGGAAGAGGTAAAACTGACACTCTTTGTAAAGTGACATGGTGCTCTATATAGAAAACTTGAAAGACTCCACCAAAAAACTGCTAGAACTTACAAATGAATTCAGTAAAGTCACAGGATATAAAATCAACATACAGAAATCTGTTGCATTGCTATACATCGATAATGAAGCAGCAGGAAAAAAATTAAGGAATCAATCCCACTTACAATTGCAACAAAAACAATGAGGTACCTAGGAATAAGCCTAACCAAAGAAGTGTATTTCTAATCTTGTTCATTTCACTCTTCATTTGTGATTAAGTATTTATTTAACTCTTTTATCTCTGTTGTAAGGGTCTCACTGATGCCTTCTATTCTTTTCTTAACCCTAGTGAATATCCTCATGATTGTTACTTTAAATTCTCCATCAGGCACATTACCTATATCTGTTTTGCGTACATATCTTGCCATGGCCTTATCTTGTTCTTTCATTTGGGATAAATTTCTTCATTTTTGCATTTTATCTAGGTCTTTGCCTTCTTGTCTGTGTTAGAAAAGGCAGTTTTCTCTCCTGCTCCTAAAAGTAATGATCTTCTGAAAGAAGTCATGTAGCACCTAGGGCCTGGTGCTTTAGGAAGATCTCTGGTGTGTGCTGTGTGTGCTCTGCTGTTGTGTTTTGGCTGCTCTATGCATCAGGGCAGTTGTCTGCAGAGGCTGTCCTTGCCTGCTGTGGGCAGTGTTTGGTCCTTGGCCTGAATGTGGTGAGTTTTAATTAGGTGTGCTCTGGTGTGCTTGTAAAATGAAACCACCTCCACCAGAACTGCAGTGGTCAAGAGATATGGTATGGTCAGGGGTTTGTGCTGGTCTCCTGGGGGAGGGGACTGCTATGCTGGGACCGAGGCAGGCACGACTGAGAAGGGCAGTCCCTCCAGACCACAGTGGGGTGGGGCTTGGTGTTTTCAAGTTAGGCAGCCAGCGGTGGAGCTATACTGCTCCCTGCAGGTGGCTCTGTGTTTATGCTGGGGGGGGCAGGGGAGGGGAATGGTACTGGCCATTTGTTTACAGAGAGGTATTTCTGTGAACACTGTTTTCTCAGGCATGCGCTCTGAGAGGAGTAAAGAATCTCCCCGCTCTGCCCCCGGCACTCTCAGATCACTGTTTCCATGCTATCTGTCCCTGGATTGTCTGCCTTCTCTCCAGGAGCAGCACAGTACCCTTCAGGCTCTATCCCAGCCAAGCCCACTGACTTTTAAAACTCCAGGCTTTAAGCCCCCCTACCTGCAAGAACTCCCGAAATTCAGCTCCCCTCATTTTCCAAGCCAATGGCTTTGGCGAAATGTTTTCTTGTGTGTTCCCTTGTGTGCTCCTTTCTCTCTCTTGCCTTTGTCTATTATCATGGCTCCCTCCCCTCTACAGCACCTGTAATCCATTTCTCTCCTGAAGCATGTCTCCACACTTCCTACCTTTTCTTTTTTTTTTTTAAACGTTTATTTATTATTGAGAGACAGAGTGTGAACAGGGGAGGGGCAGAGAGAGAGGGAGACACAGAATCCCAAGCAGGCTCCAGGCTCTGAGCTGTTAGCACAGAGCCCCACGAGGGGCTCTAACTCACAGACTGAGAGATCATGACCTGAGCCGGGAAGTCAGATGTTTAACCGACTGAGCCACCCAGGCACCCCTACGCTTCCTACCTTCTTTGATGTGACCTCTTCTCTCCCTTTAGTTGTGGATTTTGATTTGTCAGTCTTCAGGTTGATTTCTGGGGTATATAGGATGATATATAATTATCTAGTTGTGTTCATGGGACAAGGTGAGCCTAGGGTCTTCCCACTGTGTCACCATCTTCCTCTCTCTGTGATTTTTTAAATTTTATTGTTTTTCTTTTTTTTTTTTTTTTTTGAGAGAGAGAGAAAGACAGAATGTGAGCGGGGGAGGGGCAGAGAGAGAGGAAGACACAGAATCTGAAGCAGGCTCTAGCTCTGTGCTGACAGTTCAGTGAAAGCCTTAAGCTCATGAACCGTGAGATCATTACCTTAGCAGAAGTTGGACACTTAACCAACTGAGCCATCCAGGCTCCCCTCTCTGTGATTCTGTTGAGACTTTTTATCACATTTGAGTGTTAACATTTTGTTGAATGCTTTTCTGCATCTATTGATATCATATGATTTTTATTTTTTAGTCTGATTATCTGATGGATCACATTAATTTATTTTCAAAGGTTGAACCAGACTTTTGTACCTGGGACAAATCCCATTTGGTCATGGTGAATAATTGTTTTTATATATTCTTGGATTCAATTGTTATTATTTTGTGAAGATTTTTATATCTATGTGCATGAGAGATACTGGTCTGCAGTTTTCTTTTCTTGTAATGTGTCGTCTGGTTTTGGTGTTAGGGTAATACTGGTCTCAAAATGATTTAGGAGGTAATCCTCCTGCTTTTATCTTCTGAAATATACTGTAGAGAATTGGAACAATTTCTTCATCAATTGTTTGATAGAATTCACCAGTGAATCCATTGAGCCTGGTGCTTTCTGTTTCAGAAGGTTATGAATTGACTCAATTTCACTTATACATTTACACCTATTCAGATTGTCTACTTCATCTTGTATGAGTTGGCATATTATTTCTTTCAAGGAATTATTCCATTTCATCCATGTTATCAAATCTGTGGACATAATTGTTCATAGTATTTTTTATTATCTTTAAATGTCCATGAGATATGTAGTGCTGTCCCTCTTTCATTTCTTATATTAGCAATTCACATCTTCTGTATTTTCTTCTTAGTTAGCCTATCTAGAGTCTTATTTATTTTATTGATCTTTAAAAAAATATCTTTTGGTGTTGTTGATTTTCTATATTAATTTCCTGTTTTATTTTTTTTTTAATGTTTATTTTTGAGAGATAAAGAGACAGAGCATGAGCGGGGGAGGCACAGAGAGAAAGGGAGACAGAATCTGAAGCAGGCTCCAGGCTCTTAGCCGTCAGTACAGAACCTGACATGGGGCTCAAACCCATGAACTGTGAGATCATGACCCAAGTCAAAGTCAGAGCTTAACCAACTGAGCCACCCAGGCGCCCCAATTTCCTATTTTCAATTTCATTGATTTCTGCTCTAATTCTTATTCTTTCTTTTTTTTTTTTTCTGCTTCCACTAGATTTAATTTGTTCTTTGTCTAGTTTCTTAAGGTGGAACTTAGATTTTTTATTTTAGATTTTTCTTCTTTTCTAATATATATACATTAATTGCTAGAGCAACTGCTTTTGCTGCATCCCATAAATTTTGATATGTTGTATTTTCATTTTCACTTAGTTAAAATATTTTTAAATTCTCTTGAAATTTCTTCTTTGACCTATATATTAGAAATGTGTTGTTTAATCTCCATATATTTTGTGATTTTCTGGTTATCTTTCTGTTAATTAACTTCTTTTAATTCCATTGTTATTTGAGAGTAGACATTGCATGATTTCTATTCTTTTCAGTGTTAGGCTATATTTTATGTTCCAGAATGTGGTTTATCTTGGTGAATGTTCCATGTCAGCTTGAAAAGAAGATAATATTTTTAAATCATGCAAAACCAGGAGTCCCTTGTGGAAAAGATTGACAAGTATGACTTTTTGCCTTTTTTTATAAACTATGATACATTTGTTGCAAATATTGCAATGTAAGTTGCAAATGCAAACTTACTACTAATCTCAATAAGGGAAAATTACTAAACACATTAAGAAGTAGCC
Source organism: Puma concolor (assembly GCF_028749965.1). NCBI lineage: Eukaryota > Metazoa > Chordata > Mammalia > Carnivora > Felidae > Puma > Puma concolor. The sequence continues at coordinate 46,232,275 of NC_141681.1, forward strand.
AAAATATAGGGGCACCTGGGTGGCTCAGTTGGTTGAATTTCTGACTTTGGCTCAGGTCATGATCTCATGGGTTTGAACCCATGTTGGGTTCTGTGCTGTCAGCTCAGAGCCTGGAGCCTGCTTTGGATTCTGTGTCTCCCTCTCTCTCTGCCCCTCCCCTGCTCTCTCTCTCTCTCTTTCAAAAAATAAATAGACATTTAAAATTTTTTTTTTAATTTTTTTTTTCAACGTTTATTTATTTTTGGGACAGAGAGAGACAGAGCATGAACGGGGGAGGGGCAGAGAGAGAGGGAGACACAGAATCGGAAACAGGCTCCAGGCTCTGAGCCATCAGCCCAGAGCCCAGACGCGGGGCTCGAACTCGCGGACCGCGAGATCATGACCCGGCTGAAGTCGGACGCTCAACCGACTGCGCCACCCAGGCGCCCGCATTTAAAAATTTTTTAAAAAGAAGTGGCCAGGGGCACTTGGGTGGCTCAGTCAGTTGAGCATCCGACTTTGGCTCAGATCATGATTTCACAGTCCGTGAGTTTGAGCTCCACATCGGGCTTTGTGCTGACAGCTCAGAGCCTGGAACCTGCTTCAGATTCTGTGTCTCCTCTCTCCCTGCCCCTCCCCTACTCACACTCTGTCTCTCAAAAATAATAAATTAAAAATTAAATTGAAACTAAAATAAATAAAAAGTAAATTAAATAAAAATTAAATTAAAAAAATAAATTAAAAAAGTTTTAAGTGGCCAGAATATGAAAAAATAATTCATAGAATATGAACTGCAATAACAACTAGGCAGAAGCACTCATTCTTATAATGTAAAAATAATTATCAATATTATTTGAAGTATAAATGAGAACTTCCATTTTTACTTCTCATATAGGCAAATGTTGGGCACAGAGTGGGAAATAATATTCTCACACCATCTTGGTAGGCAAGTTGAATCGGTAGGTACTGCCTCAATAGGGGCCAGCTGGAATTTTCTTCAAAACTTTAAAATTCATGTCTTGTCAGCAGCAATTCCAATTCTAGGACTTTATCTTACTGGTGTCAGGCACATGCACAAGGATATTATTCATGGAAACATTGCTTGTATAATTATAGCCTGAGCCAGCCAGATGCCCTGAAACATGATAATTTTATAGTAACTGACCCCAACTTTAGAAACAATGTCAATTTTCATTAATGGCACCATACAATTTTCACAAGGTATAGAACATTGTTAGTTGGAGAGTGTCCCATGGTCTTCCATCTGCCTAGTGAGCCCATCTGGACAGTTTTGTTTTCATGTCTACTTACCATCTATTGTCCTAGATTTTCCATTTTATGTTTATACCAGAATATTCTCTTGCCACTGTGCTAATGTTTTTTTTTTTTTCTCTTTCTTGATCCCTTATGTAACTCTTTGCTCTTTTGCTCCCCAGTCCTGATATAAAACATCCTTTACTACCTCCTTTCAGTCCACAGAAAAGGCTGAAAGAAGGCATTTCTCCTCTGAAGCAAATCAGTAAAGACAGGAGGAAGAGTCTGCTTCTGAAAATGTGAACACACAATATAAAACTTCAGTGAACACCAAAAAATCAAAGAAACATTACACTAACAAAGGAACATGATAATTTAAATTAAAAAATTTTTTTAATGTGGGGTGCCTGGTGGCTCAGTCGGTTGAGCGTCTGACTTCGGCTCAGGTCACGATCTCATGGTTCGTGAGTTCAGGCCCTGCATTGGCTTCTGTGCTGACAGCTCAGAGCCTGGAGTCTGCTTCTGATTCTGTGTCTCCTTTTCTCTCTGCCCCTCCCCCCCACACGCTCTGTCTCTCTCTGCCTCTCAAAAATAAAGAAAACTAATTTTAAAAAATTTTTAATTTTTTTAAATGTTTTATTAATTTTGAGACACAGAGAGACAGAGCATGAGCAGGGGAGGGGCAGAGAGAGAGGGAGACACAGAATCCAAAGCAGGCTCCAGTCCCTGAGCTGTCAGCACAGAGCGCCACATGGGGCTCAAACCCATGAACTGTGAGATCATGACTTGAGCCAAAGTTGGACACTTAACCAACTGAGCCACCCAGGTGCCCCTAAATTTTTTTTTATTCTAGAGAGAGAGAGTGAAAGCAGGGGAGAGGGGCAGAGGGGGAGAGAAAAAGAATCCTACGCAGGCTCCATGCTCAGTGAGGACCCAGAGGCAGGGCTTGGTCCCATGACCCTGGGAACATGACCTGAGCTGAAATCAAGAGTCAGATGTTTGACTGAGCCAGCCAGATGCCCTGAAACATGATAATTTTACAGTAACAGACCCCAAATAAATGAAGACATGCAATTTGCCCAATAAAGTATTCAAAATAATTGTTTTAGGAAGCTCAGTAAGAAGAAAATATAGAAAGATAATTCAATGAAATCAGAAAAGCAATGCACAAACAAAAAAAGTTTAACAAGCAGATAGAAATCATAAAAAAGAAAAACAGGAAATATGGAGCTGAAGAATACAATGAGTGAAAGGAAAAAATGCATCAACAGCAGACTTAACCCAGCAGAAGAATGAATCTGTGAAGTCATAGACAAGTCATTTGACATTACCTAGTCAGATAGGAGCAAAGAAAAAATGAATGACAAGATAAAGAAAATGTAATATCCGAAACCATAAAACTATTAGAAGAAAATACAAAGAAATAGCTTTTTGACATTCATCTGAGCAATGATTTTTTGGGTATGACACCAAAAACACAGACAACAAAAGCAAAAATAAATAGGCAGGACCACATCAAATTAAAAAGCTGCCTAGCAATGGAAACAGTCAACAAAATGAAAAGGCAATGTATGGAATGAAAAAATATTTGCAAACCATATATCTGATAAGCCATTAATATCCAAAATACATAAGGATTTATATAACTCAGTAGCAAACAAAACAAAACAAATAAACAACAAACAAAAACAAATGACATGATTTGTACATGGGGAAAGGACCTGAATAGAATTTTTCTAAAAAAGATATACTAATAGCCAGCTGGTATATAAAAGGTGCTTAGAAGTGCCTGGGTGGCTCAGTCGGTTAAGCCTCTGACAGGCTCAAGTCATGATCTCACGGTCCATGAGTTCAAGACCTGTGTCAGGCTCTGTGCTGACAGCTCAGAGCCTGGAGCTTGCTTCAGGTTCTGTGTCTGTCTCTCTTTCTGCCCTTCCTGCAGTCGTGTGCTCTTTTTCTCTCTCTCAAAAATAAACAAACATGAAAAAATTTTTAAGAGAAAGGTACTTAACATCACTAATCACTAGGGAAAATCTGAAGATCACACAATGAGATATCATCTCAGACCTGTTGCTAAAAAGACAACAGATAAGTGTTGGTGAGGAAATAGAGAAAAAGAAAACTTTGTATATTGTTGGTTGAAATGTAAAGTGGTACAGCCACTAGGGAATACAGTAAGGCGATTTCTCAAGGAATTAAAAATTGAATTACTATATGATTCAGCAGTTCCATCTCTGGGTATATATCCTAAGAAATCAAAATCAGTATCTTAAAGAGATATCTACACTACCATGTTCATTTTCTTGCAGCATTATTTACAATGGTCAAGATATGGAAACAACCTAAGTGTCCACTGATAGATGAATGGATAAAATAGATGTGAGCTCTCTTTATAGACATCTAGATAGATAGGTAGGTAGGTAGGTAAGTAGATAGATAGATAGATAGATAGATAGATAGATAGATAGAAAGACAGCAACATACAATGAGATACTATTCAGCCATGAAAATATGGATGTATCTAGAAGACTTTATGCTAACTGAAATTAGCCAGACAGAGAAAAACAAATACTGTAATGATCTCACTTATATGTGAGATCTAAAAAAAAAAAAAAAAAAAAAAAAAGTCCAATTCACAGAAGCAGAATAAAATGGTGGTTACAAAGGAGGATTGGGTTGGAGGAAAAGATAGGGATATGCTGGTCAAAGGGTATAGGCCTTCAGTGATAAGATGAATTAACTTTGGGAATCTGATGTACATCGTGGTGATTATAGTTAATCATGCTGTGTTATGTACTTGAAATTTGCTAAAAAAGTAGAACTTATGTGTTCTCACTTATGTTACCTCACATAGTAACTATGTGAAGTGATGAATATGTTAATTAACCTAATTGTGGTAATCATTTCATAAAATAAACATATGTCAAATCATCCCATTGTACACTTTAAACATATGCAATTCATTTGTTGATTATACCTCAATAAGCTGAAATTTTGTTTTAAATAAAAGAATAAAAAACAACAAAAGAGTAATGGTGCAGAGGAGATAACATATGTGATCCTTTGCTTCTGCAGAAATGTCTTATACAACCTCACATTTGTATAAATTTTGACTGAATAAATGACTCTAGTTGAGAGTTCATATCTCAGTATTGCAAAATTTGTCACATTAAAAAATTTTTTTCAAGTTTATTTTTGAGAGAGACAGCCACAGTATGAGTGGGGGAGGGGCAGAGAGAGAAGGGGAGAGAGAGAATCCCAAGCAGGCTCCGTGCCACCAGCACGGACTTGAGTGGAAACCAAGAGTCAGACACCTAACTGGCTAAGCCACCCAGGCAGCCCTAAATTTGTTAACATTTTAAATTTTGTTTTGTTTGTCACTTTAGGACACTATTTTTTTAAAAGCATTTTTTAGTGTTTATTTATTTTTTGTCTGAGAGACAGAGAGACCATGAGTGAGGGAAGGGCAGAGAGAGGGAGACACAGAATCTGAAGCAGGCTTCAGGCTCTGAGCTGTCAGCACAGAGCCCAATGCGGGGCTCGAATTCATGAACTGTGAGATCATGACCTAAACTGAACTCAGATGCTTAACCCACTGAGCCACCCATGCACCCCATTTTGGGCCACTATTGAGCAGGCCGTTGTGTTTCTGTTTTCTGGTACATTTCATGTGACCTGCTTTCTGATTGTTGAAAATTTTTGGATTTTTTTAAGGTTTATTTATTATTTTCAGAGAGAGGGTGTGGAGGGAAGGGGCAGAGAGAGAGGGGAGAGAGAGAATCCCAAGTGGGCTCTGCTCAGACCCACCAACTGTGAGATCATGACCCAAGCCGAAATCAAGAGTTGGATGCTTAACAAACTGAGCCACCTAGGCACCCCCAAAATGTTAAGATCTTCTTTATATTCCTATTATTCTAAAATGTTATCCTCTGATACCCTTTCAAGAGTTTACCAATTATTTATAATTTGAGTTTTCAGGGAGGAAGGGGAAGCAGGAGCATACTCCTCTTTACTGAGAATATACTACATACTCATTAGTTTTTTAATTGGGATGTTCCTCTTAATTGGATTTAGTATATTTTAAAACAAGAATGGACCTTGGAATTCACTCACTGGGCAGTTTTTATCTGTAGGAATTGGGTTGTGTGAGTCCTGCTCTTTGATTAACACTAACTCTAGTCTTCACTCATATCACAGGTATTGAACCCACCCTGTTTGCTCTCCATTTCTTTCTTTTCCATTTCTCCAAAACTCTCCTTTACTTCCTCTCCTTTTGTTTCTCATCTTTCCTTCTACCATGAAGTCATTTATTTTCATTACACAAGAATAACTCAGGTTTTTTGTTTCAGGGATTTGTGATATTCAGGGATGTGTCTATCGACTTTTCTCAGGAAGAGTGGGAATGCCTGGACTCGACTCAAAGGAATTTGTACAAATATGTAATGTTGGAAAATTATAGCAACCTGGTCTCAGTTGGTAAGTATACCTTTACCCAAAAAGTCTAGAGTGCTCTAGAATATTTGCTTTCCCTGAGAAGAATTTCTCAACTCCTCTCATATATCCTATGTATTTCTTTTCCCTATTCCTAAAGAAATGGCTTGAGATTTGTAGAGTTGGGAATGTATGGCTTTGTTTTTTTTGTTTTATTTTGTTTTTGTTTGTTTTGAGAGAGCAAGGGAGGGGGGCAGAGGGAGAGAGAGAGAATCCCAAGCAGGTTCCACACTCAGTGTAGAGCCTGATGTGGGGCTTGATCCCATGACTCTGGGATCGTGACCTGAGCCAAGACCAAGAGTCAGACACTCAACCAACTGAGCCACCCAGGCACCCCAGGAATATGTAGTTTCATTGGTCCCAAGGCCAACTCCATCTTCTCTGCTTTTTTTGTGGCCCTTCCAATAGTGGCATCACCTTTTATTTGCTGTTCACAGGACAGGATTTGAGTCCTGGGATACCTACAACAAAAATCTCCTTTCTTCTCTTGTGAGTAGGACTTTGCATTCCCAAGCCAGATGTGATTTCTTTACTGGAGCAAGGGAAGGAGCCTTGGAGTGTTTTTGACAGTGAACTGACAAGGGACCCGTACCTAGGTAAGTGATTGATGATTATGTAAGGGAAAAGGAATGCTGGATATAAACCAGCTGCTCAGTGAGGAGACCACATCTTTGAGATGTTTGGAGGAATCTCCTCTCAAAGTCCCACAACTATTAAGAAAAGTAAACTACACTATGAACTTCCAAATGCCCACACCTCCATCTTCAACCTAATACTCTCCATGCTTCTTTTCTCTCATGTTTTCTGCCTATTCCTAGTAGGTAATTCTAATGAGAAGCTTCTACTTTTATGTGAGATCTAATTCCATTAGTTCACTCTCTCTTGCCTTTGGTCTATACATGTGTCATGCCTTTAAACATTTTGGTATTCAATATATTCAGTTTTTTTAGTCATTATTTTATTCATGTATTCATTCTTTCAGCCAACACTTCCTAATATTCTGTGTTGTGGAGAATATTTTTCTAGAACATTATAAAATATATCAGCTATTAAGAAACTTATAGCCTAGGGATTGAGAAAAATTGGTGATGGGGATTAAGGAGTACACTTGCTGTGATGAGCACTGGGTGATGTATGGAAGTGTTGAATCACTATATTATGCACCTGAAACTAATATTACATTGCATGTTAAGTAACTGGAATTTGAATAAAAACTTTTTAAAAAATCCATAAAAATTATTCAAAATGTGGAATTAATTATAATTGTGGAATTATTTGCGGTTCAAATACCACAACCAGGGAAAATGGCTAAAGACTAAATGGTGGAAAAGCCTCACAGAGTTGTAATAGTTGGAGCCCTAGGAGTGATTGCAGTCACCTTGGTAGAGAGTTTTGGGTATAAAGGTCCTGTGCTTGGAATAGGATAGTAGAGGTTGCAGGCAAGAAGAGATTGAGGTGAGGGAGGATGATCAAGCATTGCATGATGCATGCAATCAGCATAAAATAGAATGGGAGTGAGGGAGAAGGTCATGAACATGGATGATTCAAGGCAGAGGGCACAGTAAGTACAAAAGTCTTGAGGCAAGCAGGCTCATTGTGTATAAGGAGCACCAAGGTGGCCAGAATGTCTGGGATAGAGCAAACAAAGAGGAGAAGAGTATGAGCTGTGATCAGAGATGTGTATGTTGGAAAGAGTCAGTTTATGATGACATTGTAAATTATGATTGAACTTTTTCTGAGTGAAGTGGAAATAAGTAAAAGATTTTAAGCAGAACTATGACATAATTAGATTTTTATTTTTCAAAAATACTATTTTTTCCTATTTACAGAAGAGGAAACTGAGACACAGAGACTTGAAGTAACTTGTCCAAGGTCAACAACTAGTAAGTGTTGGAGATAAGGTTTAAACCCAAGCTGTACATGCTTCTTAGCTCATAAGCTACATTGCCTCTCCAAGTCAAATCAAAGAAGTTTAGATATAGTGGACATGTTTTCATCTGAATTGCTGGTGAACAGATAGAAGTTAACTTTCAAAATCAATTTTTTTTAAAAATTTTTTTTTTCAACGTTTATTTATTTTTGGGACAGAGAGAGACAGAGCATGAACGGGCGAGGGGCAGAGAGAGAGGGAGACACAGAATCGGAAACAGGCTCCAGGCTCTGAGCCATCAGCCCAGAGCCCGACGCGGGGCTCGAACTCACGGACCGCGAGATCGCGACCTGGCTGAAGTCGGACGCTTAACCGACTGCGCCACCCAGGCGCCCCTCAAAATCAATTTTTAAAATGAGTTTTTACATCCCATAAATAGGTAACTATAGCACACATATTACATGCATTTATATTATATACACACACAAACTCACACACATATATACAAATTCATCATGGATTTCCTCTAAAACACTATATCATATGCCTTCCTTTCTTAATAAACTTTTAGATATAATATTAATATATAATAATAGAGATATACTTGCATAATGAGGTTGTCTTCCAGATTCTTCCAATTTTAATTTCTAATTGAAACTTCCATTCTTCTATACTTTCTTTTGTAAATAGATTTTTCCCATATTTGTATGATTGATTTAAAAAAATTTTTTAATGTTTTATTTATTTTTGAGAGAGAGAGAGAGACAGAGAGAGAGAGTACGAGTGGGGAAGGGGCAGAGACAGAGAGAGAGAGACACACAGAATCCAAAACAGGCTCCAGGCTCTAAGCTGTCAGCACAGAGCTCGACACGGGGCCTGAGCTCGTGAACCGCGAGATCATGACCTGAGCTGAAGTCAGATGTTTAACTGAGCCACCCAGGTGCCCAGTATGATCGATTTTTTTTAAGTAGACAATTTTTTTGATAGAGAGAGAGAAAGAGAGAGTGTAGGTGAGCAGGAGAGGGGCAGAGGGAGAGGGAGAGAGAGAGTCTTAAGCAGATTGCACGCTCAACACAGAGTTCAATGTGGGGCTCAATCTCACAACCACAACAAAATCAGGAGTCAAACACTCAGCTGACTGAGCCACCTAGGTGCCCCTAAAAGTAGACGATTTTTAAAGCTTTTTCCAGCGATGTATACAATGCATATGTTCAATTTTATTACATCATCTTGAGGAATGTGTATCTTTTTAAAAATAAATTATTCTATGTTTCTTTTAGTCTTGGAATCAAGAACAATATCTTGCCCATTTTTTTTTTCAAAACAAGAATATTTTTTTTTTAATTTTTTTTTCAACGTTTATTTATTTTTGGGACAGAGAGAGACAGAGCATGAACGGGGGAGGGGCAGAGAGAGAGGGAGACACAGAATCGGAAACAGGCTCCAGGCTCTGAGCCATCAGCCCAGAGCCCGACGCGGGGCTCGAACTCACGGAGTGCGAGATCATGACCTGGCTGAAGTCGGACGCTTAACGACTGCGCCACCCAGGCGCCCCAAAACAAGAATATTTTTAACAGTGAATGTCAAATTGTCCTATAATGTTTTACATTCAGGATTTATCTAAGCACAACCCCAATATTGAATTCACATTAAGCAATTTTTTCTGATTTGATACTTGGGGTTGTGTACTTCTTAAACAATTTTTTTTAATGTTTATTCATTTTTGTGAGAGAGAGACAGACAGAGCAGAGCATGAACAGAGAGACACACACAGAATCCAAAGCAGGCTCCAGGCTCCAAGCTGTCAGCACAGAGCCTGACATGGGGCTCGAACTCACAAACCATGAGATCATGACCTGAGCCAAAGTTGGATGTTTAACCGACTGAACCACCCAGGCACCCCAGGGTTGTGTACTTCTTAATTCATCATATCAGGAGGCAAAGTCAAGGTGATTGGAGATGACTGCCAGAACTTTCCATTGGAAAGGTACATTTCCCCCCTTATAAATAAATACTAAATAATTAGTGCAGTAATACTTGAAGACTGTATAACTATCCTGTAGAAATCTTTCACCCAAAATGTTTGGTATTCATTCTTATTCAAAACAGTTATTACATTGAGTTTAGAAAAGTTCTAATTTTATCGCTTTCTTTCTGCATTTATTGGTTGGCCTTGCTTTATTAAAAAGAGATTTTTCTTTCCACTTTTGTTTGAGAAACACTACAGATTCATTGCTTCTTTTAAAAAAATCAATATCTTATAACCCTTTGTAATCATTCTTTTTTGATATTAAACTATCATTCATATTTGGCCATTGAAAGCCCCTTACAACTAGCTTCTGCATCCTTTTTTTTTCATGAGTGCATGAATCTTTAATGACCTTCTTGTTTCCTGGAACAAAAATATGTTCCAGTCTCATCTTGTATTATTCTTGCTCCCGACTTGGAATTAGCCAGCTCATTAAAATCTTAGTTTCTTGGGGCGCCTGGGTGGCTCAGTCAGTTGAGCGTCTGACTTCAGCTCAGGTCATGATCTCGCAGTCTGTGAGTGTGAGTTCAAGCCCTGCGTCGGGCTCTGTGCTGACAGCTCAGAGCCTGGAGCCTGTTTCAGATTCTGTGTCTCCCTCTCTCTCTGCCCCTCCCCTGCTCATGCTCTGTCTCTCTGTCAAAGATAAATAAACATTAAAATTTTTTTTTAAAAAAAGTCTTAGTTTCTTTTAATAGGGAATGGTGTTGATTGACCAATATGAGTGTGTAGTGTGCTTATTACTACTGGATTGTCATTGCTTTTATATCCATTAAATGGAAAGAGACAGGAACCTGTCTCTCTCTCTTTATTTTCTCTATTTATTTTCTTTTTATTTAATCTTTATTTTTGAGAGAGAGACAGAGAGTGAGCTGGGAGGGGCAAAGAGAGTGGGAGACACAGAATCTGAAACAGGCTCTGGGCTCTGAGCTGTCAGCACAGAGCCCAACACGGGGCTCAAGCTCACGAACCACAAGATCATGACCTGAGCCGAAGTCAGACGCTTAACTAACTGAGCCACCCAGGTGCCTCAGGAAACTATCTTTCATAATTGAATACTAATAACTCTAATTGAAGTCCAAAGGTGAGATTCTGTCTCACTTTTCTGCATTTCAGTTTTGTAACTTTTTCTTGAACAGTGAAAAAACCCTATTTCCTCCAACATGAGTATAGTTACTCAAGTCTTTTGTCCCAAGACTTGGGACTCTGTCCCAATACTACAGAACGGTTTCAAAATTAGAATATCATACAACTACTGACAGGAAAACCTACCTGAAGCCATATTCATGATTTATTACACTTTGTTTCTTTTCCTGTTTTCCCTTAGAATATGTTACACTAAGGATTTCTAATCAGAGTACAGTTTGAAAAATTGCTAGATTAATTCTTTTTTGTGCATTTTCAGCTTAATATGCAGTTTATTTTAATTGTTGAGTTTAGGTTTTTTCTTAATTTATACTTGGAATATATAAAACATTTACATGCTTCAAAAGTCAATATAAAAATATACTTAGGGGGCGCCTGGGTGGCTCAGTTGGTTAAGCATCTGACTCTTGATTTCGGCTCATGTCATGATCTCACAGTTTATGAGTTTGAGCCCCGCATTAGGCTCCATGCTGACAGTGTGGAGCCTGCTTGGGATTCTCTTCCCCTCTCTCTCTGCTCTTTTTCCTTTCTCTCTGCCTCTCATTCATTGCCCCTCTCAATCTAGGTAAAAAGATTTTGGGGGGTGAGGGTGGGGGTTAGGGTAGTCTGATTAATCCTTTCTGCATTTATTTTTTCAGAAATAAAGCACATTCACATTTATATTCTTAATTCTCCTTCCTGCTTTTACATGGGATATTATTCTCTCTGCACTCTTTTTTACTGTCCTGGTTTTCTTTCAATAATTTTTAACAAGTTGTGAAAATCATTCCATATAGACAGTGGCAAAAAAAAAAAAAAAAAAAAAAGACATAAAAAACTGACTTATCTTTCTTGGCATTATATGTTTATTTTTGCCATAACTCATTAATTATTAGAAATAATAGTTCCAGTAGTTAGTAGAGTTTCCATGCAGTCACAAAATTTGCAAATATTTTCAGTTTTGTTTTTTGTTTTCCTATGCTTGTAACTGATACTCCTTTCTAGTCTCATCACTATTCCTACATCTTCCAGAAAGTGTTCAATAGAAGTAGTACATATTTTTTCATGATTTTTATGGGCATGACTCCTTTTTTCTTTTTTTTAAGTTTTGGAATAATTTTATATATACAAAAAGTTGCAAAAATAGCATATTCCTCACCTAATATCAATTTCTACTACATTTGTGTTATATATTTGAATTTACCCCTCCCATTTTTTTATTCCCCCACCATAGTATATCTTGTATAAACTTCATGATTTATCCTTTCTCTGTTTTGTTTAATGTGAGCATCTATGCACATATCTTTATATATCCTCTTTCTTACATAAATGGTAGCAGCATACCCTAGATACAGTTTACTCCACCTTGTTCTTTAACTTAAAAAAGTGATGAAGATCATTCAATAGGAATATATAGATACTTCTTATTTCTTTATACAATTACATAGAACTCTACTGTGTGCATACACTACAGTGAGTTCAAGTAGTATCAAGTTGGTGGATATTTGGATTGGTTATAGTCAGTTGCTCTTACAAATAGTTCTGTGGTGGATAACTTTCTGCATAAATCTCTTCAGATTCTTTCCTAAAATTATGTTTGGGTTCCTAGAACTGGGATTGCTCAAAGGATAAATACTTATATAATTTTTGCTAGAAACTGGCAAATATCCTCCTATGATATTTGCTACACTGAATGTGTGAGAGAAATTACTTACCTATTAAATAACCTAGACTAGGTTATCAGACTTTTGGGTTTTTGCTGAAGTATACTTTGAACTTATTCCAAACTTTAAGAGTCATTGACTTAATCTTTTTCTGATCCCTTTCCCCCATGCCTTCCTCTATCACTTTTCAAACTTTATTTTTTTTTTCAACGTTTTTTTTTTTATTTTTTTTATTTTTTTTATTTTTGGGACAGAGAGAGACAGAGCATGAACGGGGGAGGGGCAGAGAGAGAGGGAGACACAGAATCGGAAACAGGCTCCAGGCTCTGAGCCATCAGCCCAGAGCCCGACGCGGGGCTCGAACTCCCGGACCGCGAGATCGTGACCTGGCTGAAGTCGGACGCTTAACCGACTGCGCCACCCAGGCGCCCCCCTCTATCACTTTTCAATTTCTATACTTTATCTCTCAAATTGTACCACCATATAAGAACTATAATTTATATTTACATTTATAGATTAATGTCAATGTAATTCTGCCTTTTCTAAGTTTTGTGTCTATCCCCACCACCACCAAAAAAAGTGAATGTCTTATTTGTGGTTTCTTTCAGAATATAAATCTAGGTGTGAGAGCAAGAAATTATCTCTGAAAAAGGATAACTATAAAATAAATTCATCTCAATGGGTTATAATGGAAGGATTTACTAAGCATGGACTTAAACAAGGATCTCAGGAAAAACATTTTGGCCAAGTCTCGTGTACCTCTGAAGACATGTCCCCTTTCATTCAGCATATATCTCTCTCTCTACCTCAAACATTTAATACCAAAGAGAAATCTTATGAATGCAAAAAATATAAGAATGCCTATGAACAGGACTCAAAACTTACTACACATCAAGAAAGTCATACAGCCAAGAAATTTTATGACTATAAGGAATATGGGAGGGCCCTTGGTAGAACTTCAAAACTTAGTTCACATCATACAGTGCATATTGGTGTGAGATCCTATGAACGTGAGGAATGTATGAAGTCTTTGAATAGGGGCCCACACTTAATACAACATCAGATAATTTTTACTAAAGAAAAATCTAATGAATTTAAAGAAAGTGGGAAGGCCTTTACTAATGCTTCACAGTTTTTTCTACATCATAGCATTCATACAAGTGAGGAACCCTTTCAATGTAAGTACTGTGTTAGACAATTTAATAATGGTACAGCCTTTATTCGCCATCAGAGAATTCACACTGGTGAAAAACCCTATGAGTGTAATGAATGTGGAAAGGCTTTTAGTACAAGTTCAATATTTAGAGTACATCAAAGGATTCACACAGGTGAGAAACCCAATGAATGTAAAAAATGTGGAAAAGCCTTTCGTCATTCCTCATACCTTACTCAACACCAAAGAATTCATACTGGTGAGAAACCTTACAAATGTAAGTATTGTGTTAGGGCATTTAGTAATGTTTCAGCCTTTATTCGGCATCAGAGGATTCATACCGGTGAGAAACCCTACAAATGTAAGGAATGTGGAAGAGCTTTTAGTACTGGCTCAATACTTACAGCACATCAGAGAATTCACTCAGGTGAGAAACCATATTTATGTAAGGAATGTGGAAAAGCCTTTCGTCAGTCTTCAGATCTTACTCAACATCAGAGGATTCATACTGGTGAGAAACCCTACAAATGTAAGGAATGTGGAAGGGCCTTTCGTCGTTCATCAGAACTTTCTCGACACAAGTTAATTCATGCTGATGAGAAACTATATGAATGTAAAGAATGTGGAAAGATCTTGAGTAGAAACTCAATACTTATACAACATCAGAAAATTCACACAGGTGAGAAAGCCTGGGAATGTAATGAATGTGGGAAAGTTTTTACTTGTGCAACATACCTGGCCCGGCATCAGCGAATCCATACTGGTGATAAACCATATACTTGTAACAAATGTGGGAAAGCTTTTCTTCGTTCTTCAGACCTTATTCTGCATCAAAGGATTCATACTGGTGAGAAACCCTATGAGTGTAAGAAATGTGGGAAGGCTTTTGCAAGGGGTTCAAATCTTAATCGCCATCAAAAAGTTCATAATAGTAAGAAATAGTATAAAGGAAGCTTTGTATTTAAGCATATCTTTTAGGTAACATGGCATGGAAGATAAACCCTAGAAACATAATAGGAGAAATCCTAAGAATTTATTGGTGAGAAAATGTAGAAATATAATTGATATGAGAATGACTTATGTGTTTCACAGTTTAACTACCATAAGAATAAAATGAATATTGGAAGGCCTCTATCAACAACTCATTCCTTTCTAAGTTTTAAAAACTTTGTTGTTTATTTTAATTTTTTTTAATGTTTGTTTATTTTTGATAGAGAGGGACAGAGACAGAACATGAGCAGGGGAGGGGCAAGAGAGAGAGAGGGACACAGAATCCGAAGCAGGCTCCAGGCTCTGAGCTGTCAGCACAGCTTGATGTGGGGCTTAAACCTATGAACTGTGAGATCATGAACTGAGCTGAAGTTGGACACTTAACCAACTGAGCCACCCAGGTGCCCCAATTTTTAAAACTTTCTAATCTTGAGTGGAGAAGGTAAAAAATCTTTTTTGTTGTACTTTTTCATATTTTAAAATACGTTAAATCAACTTTGTTTTTTATATAGCTATAATTTGTTTAGTTTATGCATAGCTAAAATACTATATTATTATAAGTTGTACATTAAAAATTTGAATTTATTTTGTTCTCACCAAAATTCTTTTTTTTTTAATTTTTAAAATGTTTATTTATTTTTGAGAGAGAGAGATAGAGTGCGAGTGGGGGAGGGGCAGAGAGAGACAGAGAGAGATGGAATCTGAAGCAGGCTCCAGGCTCTGAGCTGTCAGCACAGAATCCAAAGCAGAGCTTGAACTCATGAACTGCGAGATCATGACCTGAGCCAAAGTCAGACGCTTAACTGACTGAGCAACCCAGGCACTCCATCACCAAAATTCTTATTCCAGTGCAACTTATTCAGTACCTATTTCTTGATGCTATTTATGCACAGTTTCATGATATTTTATATTTTTAGTGTTATAAGCTTGTATTTAATGACAGTCTTTTTATACCCCAACATCCAATTTGGGAACTCTTCAATTGATCTTTTTAGAATAAATTTTTACCTACATATCTTTACATCTGTACCATTTTATTTAAAATATCATCACTTTAAGATATATATTTTAATATTGATAAAATGATATCATTATTTGTATATATAAATTAATATTTTTATTTTATAAAAGTGATATTTTGTTGTGATAATTTTTTCTAAATTTTTTAATTCTACAAAGAAGCCAATAAATTTACCTTTCATCCTCCCAAGGGACTATAGCTACTGTCACATTGTTGGAACAGATCTTTTCATAAATTTTTAAAAGCAAATGTAATCACATTACTCAAATTGTCTCATAAATTGCCTTTTTAATGACAAGATATGTCATACAGAACATTCCATGTGATTAAGTGTATTAATAATGTTAATATATATGACTGTACCATCATTTTTACCAAACATCTATGGCTAAATACTGTGATTAACTCCACTTTTTGTGTTTATAAGGAATGTCACATGTAGCATCCTACTTGGCACATTGTATTTGCTTGTCTGCTTTTCATTGTTGAAATAATCCATGCATACCTTTTAACATGTACATATTTTAATTTTTTTAATGTTTATTTTTAAGAATGAGAGAGATAGTGCAAGTGGGGGAGGAGCAGAGAGAGAGAGAGGGAGACACAGAATCCAAAGCAGGCTCCAGGCTCTGAACTGTCAGCCCAGAGCCCAACGTGGGGCTCAAACTCACGGAGTGTGAGATCATGACCTGAGCTGAAGTCGGACACTTAACCAACTGAGCCACCCAGGTGCCCCTAACATGACAGAGTAAGCTGGCTTCCCTTTTGACCATACTATGCTATGCTATTTTTCTCTCTTCCCCTCCATGTTACTTATCCTTGCAGAGTTTTTCCTAATGATTTTGCCCAAATGTAATGTGGGGACATTTTAATTTTTTTTAATTATTTCCATTTCAATGTATTTATATTAAAAACATATTTATATGTATTAGTATACTTTATGTAAAGTGGGCATGGCTATATTCACTAGCATACTTGGGTTTGGTAAGGATCAAATGAGTTAATTTACACAAATATTTATAATTAAGGCTGTAACATACTCAGTAAATATAATCCATTGTCAAAATTATTTTTTCCTTTGGCTATTTTATTATTTATGAAAAAAACTCTACTATGGTGTATATTTGCCTAAGTTTAATATTGGAGAAAAATCTTAAACCTCTAGTGAATATAGTGAAGTCATCATCATTCCTCCTTGGTCGCAAGATGCATCCATCCTGAAGAAAAGAACCATAAAAATATAATAAATAATGCCTTTAATTCAACCTCTTATGTTGAATCCTAAAATTTATATCAGCATGAAACATTGCTGATAATATTATTGCCCACATTATCTGAGTGATTAAAAAATAATATTGGGGGGCGCCTGGGTGGCGCAGTCGGTTAAGCGTCCGACTTCAGCCAGGTCATGATCTCGCGGTCCGTGAGTTCGAGCCCCGCGTCAGGCTCTGGGCTGATGGCTCAGAGCCTGGAGCCTGTTTCCGATTCTGTGTCTCCCTCTCTCTCTGCCCCTCCCCCGTTCATGCTCTGTCTCTCTCTGTCCCAAAAATAAATAAACGTTAAAAAAAAAAATTAAAAAAAAAATAATATTGGATTTTAGGAACATCTGACTCTTGATCCAATGCATGTTTAAACCAACATTTGGCTAAGGGTGAAATACTGACAAAATAGAATTTCTTTGAACATAAAGGACACTGAGTATCCTACACAGCAAAACATGTGGGAGGTGGGCAAAATTACAGAACTTACAGCTCTAAATCTAGACATGTATTGCAATAATTAATACTTAAAATCTGGTACAGATGCCACAGGAACACAGAGGAAATGTCCATGTATCTGGGATTCAGACTGCCTTAAGAGTGGGGTTTAGCTTGGCTAGTGCTGATATCTCTGAGGAGGTATGATATAGGTGGTTCTGAGGATTTGGGAACAACTGTGAACTAGAATCAACACCTTCTACTTGGAAGGATGACCACTAATAGGGTTTATTCATTTTCTATTGTTGCATAACAAATTGCCACAATGTTGGCAGCTTAAAGCAACACACATTTATTATCTCAAAATTTTCATGGGTATGTGTCAGGGCATGGCTTAAGTAGAAATATCCAAGAGAAACACCAATACCATATATTTTCACTCAGATGTGGATCTTGAGAAACTTAACAGAAGACCATGGGGGAGGGAAAAGGGAAAAAAAAAGTTACAGAGAGGGAGGGAGGCAGACCATAAGAGACTCTTAAAGACTGAGAACAAACTAAGGGTAGATGGGGGGTGGGGGGGAGGGGAAAGTGGGTGATGGACAGGGAGGAGGGCACTTTTTGGGATGAGCACAGGGTGTTGAATGGAAACCAGTTTGACAATAAATTATATTTAAAAAAAATAGAAATATCCATAATCATTATGGAAAAAATAAAAATTACCAAAGCAATCAGAAGATGGAAAAATCAATGGATATAACATCTGGGATTGCAGTACTAATATCATTAAGAAATCACAATTCCTTAGGTTACAAATGTGATGCAATATCAATTAAAAATACCCAGGAATTTTTTAAAACATTTGAGCTAATTCTATTTTTTTTTTTTTTTTTTTTTTTAAATTTTTTTTTTTCCAACGTTTATTCATTTTTGGGACAGAGAGAGACAGAGCATGAATGGGGGAGGGGCAGAGAGAGAGGGAGACACAGAATCGGAAACAGGCTCCAGGCTCTGAGCCATCAGCTCAGAGCCCGACGCGGGGCTCGAACTCACGGACCGCGAGATCGTGACCTGGCTGAAGTCGGACGCTTAGCCGACTGCGCCACCCAGGCGCCCCACTAATTCTATTTTTTAAAAAAGTTTATTCATTTTTGAGAGAGAGCGAGAGAGCAGGGGAGGGACAGAGAGAGAGGGAAAGATTCCAAGCAGGCTTTGCACTGTCAGCACAGTACCCCATGCGGGGCTGGATCTTGTGATCCATGAGGTCATGACCTCAGCCGAAATCAGGAGTTGGACGCTTAGCTGACTGAGCCACCCAGGCACACCATGAGCTAGTTCGAGAGTCTAAATGGAAAAATAACCAGTAAAATTCGGAAGGAGGAGGAGAGGAATTGGATAAGTGGAACCATCAACTATTAAGATATAACTCTAATAACTAAGAGTATAGCTTCAGCAAAAATGTAATGGGTCACTAGAACTACTTAAAAGTTCAGCTATAGATCCAAATACATAGGAAAGATAGTATATGATAATGAAGCCGTTTTGGATCATTTAATATCCTTTGAATTGTTACAAATCTTGAAGATTTGAATGTATTAGTTCATATATATATACATTGGTTGCATTTAGATTTTTCAACAAATGCTTTATTTTTCAAATTTTTAAAAAAATGTTTATTTATTTTTGAGACAATGTGAGAGACAGAGTGCAAGCAGCGGAGGGGCAGACAGAAGGAGACACAGAATCTGAAGCGGGCTCCAGGCTCTGAGCTGTCAGTCCAGAGCCCAACGTGGGGCTCGAACTCACGAACCGTGAGATCATGACGTGAGCCGAAGTCGGACGCTTAACCGATTGAGCCACTCAGGCACCCCTAAATTTTTAAATATTTTATTTATTTTTGATAGAGAGAGAAAGCACAAGTGGGGAGGGGCAAAGAGAGAGGGAGACACAGAATCCGAGGCAGGCTCCAGGCTCTGAGCTGTCAGCACAGAGCCTGATGCGGGGCTCGAACTCACGAATTGCGACATCATGACCCAGCAGAAGTCAGACGCTCAACCGACTGAGCCACCCAGGTGCCCCAACAAATGCTTTTAGTAGCCATATGGCAAAGATAGGACAAATTTGTATCCATATTTATTCAAACAGTCTGAAGCATCACTCCATAGTTTACTCAAAAATAAAAAGAAAATATAGTTTTCAGTAGATAAGACTGTTGACTATAGTTCTTAGGGTAATAAATTAACATTAGGAATGGGAAGAACTGACAAAGTGGCCCCTGATAGGATACATTAAGAAAGATACAATATCACCCATGTATTCTTTCAAAAAATATTTAGCCCAAAGT
This sequence comes from Puma concolor, assembly GCF_028749965.1. Lineage (NCBI taxonomy): Eukaryota > Metazoa > Chordata > Mammalia > Carnivora > Felidae > Puma > Puma concolor. The sequence goes on from NC_141681.1 coordinate 46,251,889, forward strand.
TAAACAAGGGGAAATAATTTTCCTAAATATGTAGGAGGACATTCTGGGCAAGAAAAGCAGTCTAGGTACCAAAAATATGAAATTTTTGAGATACAAGAGATCTGTGAACTATTCTAAGTCAAAGCAGACTAATAAGATATGCCAACTAAATGCATGACCTTTGAATCCTGGATTTAAAAAGAAGTTTTAAAATCATTGTTGGGGGGAGGGGTGTTGCCTGGCTGGCTCAGTCGGTACAGCATGCAACTCTTGATCTTGGGTTCATGAGTTTAAGCCCCACATTGGGTATAAAGATCACTTAAAATACATAAATTAAACCTAAAGTAAAATAAAATAATTGCTGGGGTAATTGGGAGAAATTTGAATTGTACCATATGTTAGATCATGATATTGTGTGATCCATTGTTAAATTTCCTAAGTGTATTTATTGTGGTTATATTAGAGAATATACCAATTTATAGGACATGTGTAGAATATGGACATGTCTGTAAACATAGATTATACAATAAATGGCCTTATGTAATTGGACAGCCACCTGGGAGAGAGAAAAAAAATGGATCCCTAATGCCACGCTCAAAGCAAATTAAAATGCAAATGCATCAAAGATATGGATTAAGAATTGACTTAAGAATTGAACAAAAAATATGATAAAACCATGGAAGAAAATAATAATGTGAAATTAACTCAAAACCATGAAGTCATTGTAGGAAAATATATTTGTCTACTTTTTCACGGCAAAATATTTGAAACACTATTGAAAAAATATAATTCCTAAACCGGTACATTTTTTAAACAGAAAACTGTCTATATTGCCTAATAACAAAAATAGGGAATACAAATCATTAAGAGAAGATGTAAACAACGATCTAACAAAACAAGTGAGTATGAAAAAGTACGTCACATAAGAGACACTGCAAAGGAATTTTGCTCCTTTGGAAAGATTTTTATCTCCTGTCCCAATATGATAGATATCATTTAGAAATGTAGTTTTCACCTATCAGATTGACAAAATAAATTTGGTATCTAATCTTTTATCCACAGAGTAGGAACATGGTGATCTATACATGTTGCTGTTGGACAGCTAAATTGGCATAACCTAAAGGAGGGCAGTAGCAAATACCTATCAAAACTTAAAACACAGATACATATATCCTTAGAATTTATGGAGAAATTTATGTAACAGCTGTTTTCAACATATCCACAAGAAACAAGAATATATTTTTTGGCACTGGTGTAATAGCAAAAGAAGAGGGTGGGAGGTAGGGAGTGAGGATCAATTACAGTAATAAATTGGTTATATAAATTATCATCCATCTATTCAATGGACTATATAGCAAATTAAAAGAATGCAGTATGTGTATTAATCTGAAATTAAAATATTCTTTAAACTTTATTTACTTTGAGAGAAAAAGAAAGAGAGAGTGTACAGCAGGAGGGGCAGAAAGAGGGAGAAAATCTTAAGCAGGCTCCATACCTAGCATGGTGAGATCACAATGGTGAGATCATGACCTGCCAAATCAAGAGTGGGGCACTTAACCAACCCAGATGCTCCTGAAGTTACAAATATTTTAAGCGTATATTACAAGCTAATATTTTTGTTGAAGTTTATATTTATCTATACATATGAACTCACACACACACACACACACACACACACACACACACACACATATATATATTGTTGTGGTGTGAGAGTGGTGAATGCACTGGTTGCTTGGAGAATCTTGGGTGTCAATATTGGGGACAAGGGCACAAGGTGTTGATTTTTCACCTTGTATATTTTTTATTTTATTTAGCATATGCAAAATTAGTCAACCAATTTTATACCATCAACAAAAACCTTAAACCATTTAAAAAATCAAACTTGGGTTGCAATTCTTTTCTTTTTTCTTAATGTTTATTTATTTTGAGAGAGAGAGAGCATGAGAGCAGAGGAGAGAGAGGAATGAGAATCACAAGAAGGCTCTGCGCTGTCAGCATAGAGCCCAATGCGGGGCTCAAACCCATTAACTGAGATTATGACCTGAGCGGAAATCAAGAGTCAGACACTTAACCCCCTTAGCCACCCAGGCGCTCCTGTAACCCTTTTCTACTTTCTAGTGGTCACTAAACTTTTTTGACTTTGGTTTCCAAAGTCTGTTGAACAGAGTAATGATTCCCCAGGTGGGATCAAGTGAGCCAAGGGCATTGGCACCCTTCTGCCACTGAGGCAGTGGTCACTATATAATATTAGCTGTTGAATAGCAACAGCAGTCTGGAGGGTACCCACCCACCCCACCGTGCTGGTTCACCAAGGAGGGCAGTCTGCCCTAGGCACAGGCGGTTAGAGCCCGGGTGGTGCTGTCAAGGGTGTAGTGCACTCAAAGGATTCTGGAGATTGTAGTTCAGGCCTCCCAAACGCCTCCGAGCTGCGCAGGCGCAAGATGCTATTTGGTAAAGTGAGCTTCAGCCTTTGGCCTTGTTAGGACCGTTTACTGTGGCATCTGCCGAGCTCCAATCCCTTCTTCACACTCTGGCGCTGGACTTCTTGGGGCTGAAAGGCTCACAGGCTCTAATGGACATAAGCATAGCCTTGCGATTGGAGGCCTTATATCAGGTAAGTTTGTGCATTTGCCGCCGCGGTGTTAGCAAGTTGGGATGTTAACATCTGGAGATTGATTCACGTGTGAGGACTACCGGGACTGATTCTGATCAGCTGTGCTTCTGGAAGCCATGGCCTTTTCAGGGACAGAAGCGCCACGGGGTCTTTGATATGGGGCCTGAATTGGGGCGCGTCTCCAGCTCAGGGTCTTAACTGAAGTGGGTTTTTCTCCTGCGGGTCTTGTCTCCAGGAGTCCTGTCCCCAGGTGTAGGGGAGACAGAAGAATGCTCAGGAGTAAGGTGGCACGGGGTAGGGGGCATTTGCGTCCGTGTCTCCAGACACTGCCAGCCGCCTAGAGGCCATTCTGCTGCAGCTGGAGCCTGCTGGAGCGGAATTTGTCGGTTCTCTCTCCCATCCCTGTGAGTGTATTTGTATGAAGTGAAGAGAGCGGACAATGGGGAAGCAGGGTATAGGACTACCCTTTGCGGGTTGTTCTGGGAACTGAGGCCAGCGTTGCCCTGCCAGCCCTGCAGTGTCAGGACTCTGCCCTTTTCCAGAAGGGGAGCCTTGAAGAGGACTGGACATTTGCTGCAAGACTGAAAGCCAGGGGAGGTAATGCTAATTTTCTGCTTCCTGAAACACAGTAAGCATTGGGCTTCTTTATCCTGACCTTTTCTGGGTAGGAGCATCTCTTTCAGGTCCTTCTAGCCATTTCCTTCCATTCCCTCTACTCAGCTGTGTTGCCTAGGTGCCTCCTCTGATTGGCAACCAGTGCTCAGGACTTTTACTTTTCTTTTTTCAAGGCTTATTTTATTTTATTTTATTTTATTTTATTTTATTTTATCTTATTTTATTTTTTTAATGTTTATTTATTTTTGAGAGAAAGAGACAGAGCATGAGTGGGGCAGGGGCAGAGAGAGAGAGGGAGACACAGAATCTGAAGCAGGCTCCAGGCTCTGAGGTGTCAGCACAGACTCCTACGAGACTCTGGGCTCAAACTCACTCACTGAGACATCATGACCTGAGCTGAAGTCGGTCATTTAACCCACTAAGCCACCCAGGTGCCCCTAAAACTTTTAGAGAAAGAGGGAGTGTAACCGGGGTGAGAATGGCATAGTGGGGGAGAGAGAATCCCAAGCAGGCTCCACCGCCAGTGCAGAGTCCATCGCAGGGGCTGGTTCCAAAGACCCTGGGAACATGATCTGAGCAGAAATCAAGAGTCAGACACTCAACCAACTAAGTCACCCAGGCGCCCTGGTTTATGTTTATAGAGCACAACCAGTTACTTCCAAGCAGAGATGCGTGGATGCAGGAGGTGAATATTTCGAGCCTTTTCTTCTTTAGACTCTTAACTGATTCTCAACCAGGAACAATTTTGCTGCTATCCTCACTCCCTCCAGGGATATTTGCCAATGTCTAGAGGTATTTTTGGTCATCAGAGCTGGGACCAGCCAGTGCTACCAGCATCTGTGGAGGTCAGAGTTGATGCTAAACATCCAAAAAATAATGCATAGGACAGCACCCCACATGACAAAGAATTATCCAGCCCCAACTGTCAACATTGCTAAGGTTGAAAAACTCTCCTATAAACATGGCTTTATACCATTTCCTTGATTCTAACAGTGATATTTAGAAGCCCATTGCATTTCCGATTCCTGATATTTCATATATGACCAGTTTTTTCTGTCCTCATTTTTTTAAAGAATCTTCTCTTTATCTCTTTTATTCTCAGATTTTATTCTAAGATATTTTGTAAAGGTGATTACTTTTTCTTCCTTAGGGCTAAATGGGTAAACAGTAGGTGGAGGGAATTACCATTTACTGACAATTATATACCAGGCATTATTAGACTAGATGATGCTTATACTATTTCATGTAATAGTGAAACTTTACTTAGCTGGCCTTTGTACATCCCAAACCTGGTTAGATCCTGTAAATATCTTACTGTGAATGGGTGATTTGATCTATCTTCAGGAACTGGAATGTTTAAGTACATAAATTAAATCATACTGACATCCAGGTATCTAGACCCAGCCTGTTTATTCTATCTATCCTTTCCTGTAAACACTGTCTTTATCACCCATATTTTCGCCTTTTTCTTTTCTCTCATTTCAAAGCATTTGTTTTTAGGGGCACCAGATGGTTAAGTATCTGACTCTTGACTTTGGCTTAGGTCATGATCTTGCGGTTCGTGGGTGTGAGCCTCACATTGGGCTCTGCAATGACAGTGGGGAGCCTGCTTGGGATTCTCTCTCTGTCTCCTCTGTTTGCCTCTCCCCCCTCTCAAAATAAATAAACTTATTTAAAAAGTTCATTAAAAATAAATGAATTAAAGCATCTACTTTTATTATAACCTTAATACACTGATTTGTTTTTTCGGGGATTGGTGTTTAAGGATGTATCTATAGACCTGACTCAGGAGGAGTGGGAATGCCTTGATTTTGATCAGAGGGATGTGTACAGAAATGTGATTTTGGAAAACTATAACAACCTTATCTCAGTTGATAAGCAAACCTATCTCTAAAAATTCAGTCTTCCTCTGGAATATTTGATCCTCTCACTGTGAATTTCTCAGCTCCTTTCAGATATCTTATATATTCCATTTCCCTGTTCCCAAAGAGATAGCTTGAGTTTTATAGAGTTGAAAATGTGCAGCTCTACTGAAGCTGATAACTGAAGCCCCATCTTCTCTAAATAATGACCTTTCCTCTTTAGTTTTGAATTCTGGGCTTCCCATAGCAAAACTATATACCGTTTCTCTCTCCATTTCTAAGCCAGATATGGTATCCATACTGGGGCAAGGGAAAGAACCCTGGATGATTGGCAGAAAGCTGACAAGGGACCTGCTCCAGGTAAGTGTGGGATAGTCAGGCAAGGAGAGGGCATTGAAGGATGTAACCCAGCTGTTTACAGAGGAAAGACCTCTGCGAGATATTTTCTGGGAAGTTTTCGTCAACAGTCAAAACCTGTAAAGAAAAGTAATACCTGTGCACCAAGCTGTCCAAATGTCCCTTACCTTTACCTCCAACTCTCACTTTCCATGATTCTCTTTCATGCTTCCTTCCCATTTCAAAGTGGGAAGTATAATCCTTGTACCTTTTCAGTGACCAATTTCTACATTTATTTTGTATACAATTCTTTTTTTTTAATTTTTTTTAACGTTTATTTATTTTTGAGACAGAGAGAGACAGAGCATGAATGGGGGAGGGGCAGAGAGACAGGGAGACAGAATGGGAAGCAGGCTCCAGGCTCTGAGCCATCAGCCCAGAGCCCGACGCGAGGCTCGAACTCACGGACCGCGAGATCATGACCTGAGCTGAAGTCGGCCACTTAACTGACTGAGCCACCCAGGCGCCCCTATTTTGTATACAATTCTAATACAATTCCCCATTTTCTTTTGCATTTAGATTTGTGTATCAGTATCTCTTAAAATTTTTGAGACTTCTCTTCCCTGAAACAGTTTTCTTTTTACTTCATTATTGTGTGTGTATTTATTCATTTATTCTTCTAATCAACAGTTACTGATTTTATAATTTGCATAAGATGCATTATTAAGTGATGGAAAGATTATAAGACTTATAAGCTATTAAGAAGTTTATGGACTAAGGAACCTATGAATAAGTCCATAAATAATATTTTTTAAAGTAGAATCTACTACAAGAGGGGTTAAATAGGGAAGTCAGAAGAAAGGGCTAATGATGGGAAAGTGGAAAGCCCCTGTCTTACTTCATTTGGGCTGCTATAACAAAGTATCAGAGACTTGGTGGCTTATGAACACAAATTTATTTCTCACAGTTCCAGAGACTGGGAAGTTCAGGATCAAGGCGCCTACAGATCTAGTGTCTGATGAGAGTCTACTTCCTCATAGTTGATCATCTCACTGTAACCTGAGCAGAAGGAGGATCTCTCTGGGGTCTTCTTTATAAGGACACTAATCCCATTCATAAGAGTTCTGCCTGCATTACCTACCTAATCACCTTCCAAAGCCCCCCCTCCTAATACTGTCACCTGAGGGGTTAGAATTTTAATATATGAATTTGGGGGGAATATAAACATTCAGTCCATTGCAGCCCCTACAGAGATGTGATAGCTCGTGCATTGGGAGTGATTGCAGTCACCTCTGTAGAGAGTATTTGGGATAAAGAGCAGCACAGAACTCAACCCAGGGCTTGATCTCATCAACTGTGAAATCATAACCTGAGCCAAAATCAAGAGTTGGATGCTTAACCAACTGAGCTACCCAGGAGCCTCGCTTTCTTTATTTTAATAGAATGGTCTTCATTTAGGTTTTCTGTATTATCTCATGATTAAGTTCAAGTTATGTTTCTCCTGCCAGGGTACAAAAGATGTGATATTTTGTCCCTCTTAGGGCATCATATCTAAAAGTATATGATTTGCTTCTGACCCTCATTGATAATGTTAATTTTGATTACCTGGCTTCGATACTCTCCACCTTCTCTCTTGTATAGTTTTTATTTTTTCCTGCAACTAAGAAGTCATCTATGGGAAGGCACCATGAAAATTGTATTCCTCATCAAATGCCCCCCACCACTAGATTTAACATCATTGATGTTTCTTGCTCATACCAGTCTTAACTATGAGGGTTGCACTATAGTCATTTATTTTTAACCTTTATTGATTTTTGAGACAGAGAGAGAGAGCATGAATGGGGGAGGTTCAGAGAGAGAGGGAGACACAGAATCTGAAACAGGCTCCAGGCTTTGAGCTGTCAGCACAGAGCCCGACGTGGGGCTCGAACTCACAGACCGTGAGATCATGACCTGAGCCAAAGTCAGATGCTCAACCGACTGAGCCACCCAGGCGCCCCAGTCATTTTTCAGTTCCAGCACTCCCTCTGTATTTCTCAGTTTGTTTTCTATTGTATGGAAATATCTTCACTATTTGTCTAGCTATCAGATTTATTTTGGTTTCTATTCCTCACTGATGTGGACTCCTGGAGTTGTACTCTTTGCAATGGTTTATAATTCATTAATTATTTTAGTGCTTAAACCATCCCAGGTTTGGCAAGTCAGAGCCTCTTCAAGCTAGCTCTGAGTCTTTCTGACATGCTAACATAATTTTTTAAGTGCTCACTTACTTTTTGGTACAAAAATGTATTTAAAGATCTTTTTCCTTTTAAAAAACCTTTTTAAAGATTTTAGGGAAATATGTTGTATTTGTTTGCCAGAGTTGTGAAAGAGAAGCTTTTCTGTGCTTCTCTCCTAGCTTCCATTGGCTTGCTGGCAATCTTTGGCATTCTTTGTCTTTTCCTGCATCACCTTGATCTTTGCCTTCAGCTTCACATGTTCTCTCTCTCTCTGTCTCTCTGTGTGTGTGTGTGTGTGTGTGTGTGTGTATGTGTGTGTGTGTGTGTTACCAGATCCCTTTGCAAGGACACTAGTCATATTACATTAGGGGCTCATCCTACTCCAGTATGATCTCGTCTTAATTTAATTAATTCTATTTACAATGACTTTGTTTTCACAAAGGTCACATTCTGAAGTACAGGGGGGTAGGTGGTAAGGAGATCAGCGTATGAATTTGTAGTGGACACAATTCAACCCCATAACATTTTCATACATATAAAAATTTTGAAACCAAGTTGCACAGTCTGAGTAATAACATGGTGAAGACCCATCTTGCTACTATGTAGTTTAAGAAATAGAACATTGCAAGTACCTTCAGGGCCCCTTATGTGCCCAATTACAGCTACTGTTTACAGTTTATTTGGGTTGGCTGAACCAAATCTAATATGAGCCCTTTAAAAGCAGTGTTTTCTCTGTCTACTAAGCAGAAAAGAATTCAGAGATGTGTTCTAGCTGACCTGAAAGAAAGCGAACATTCATTGTGAATTGCCTGTGGGGGACATTTGGAAAATATCAGAGAGTGGTACCCAGCTGACAGCCAGTAATGAAATAGGGACTTCAGTCCTACAACACAAGGAACTGAAATCTGCCAACAAAAATGAGCTTGGAAGTAAATTTTTCTCTGGATCCATTAAATGAGAACTCAGGCTAACTAATACCTTGATAAAAGCCAAAGGGGCTTAAAAAAAACTCCTGGAATCACAGTAACTTATGTTCCAACGTCCAAAAGGGCTTCAAATATTTGGCAACCTTGGTCACTGTCAAGTTCCCAACATACTTTGACTAGTGCATGTGGCCTTGGGTCGCTCTTCAGGAAGAACGGACCTTTGCCTTTACTCCAGTCCTATTTGTCCTTATAAGGTTTGGAAAGAGGCAATATTGAAAGCATTGGATCAACACCAATACATACAACACACACCTCTGCAAGGGGACATAAATCTTGCTGCTCCTCTTGTTTGTCCACAATAAATGCTAACGTTGATTGGGTATCTTTGCCTGTTATGGAAGGTACACAAATGTACACATCAGGGGAATTCAAAGGAAAACAACCATACATCCACCAGAAAGTTTAAAAAGGAAAAGGCATACAATATTAAGTATGTTAAAAGGCAGAACAATTAGAACTACAAGACAGAGCTGGTGGAATTCCAATTGGGAAACCACTTGGGAACACCATTTGGCAATGTGTTTAGTTTTACTAAAGCTAAACATATATGTAACCTATGACCTAGCAACTCTCCTCCTAAAAATATATGTAACCAAGATGACACATATACACAGCAAAAGACTACAAACAAGAATGTTTATGGAGCACTATTCTTAGTAGCCCCAAGCTGAAAACAAGCCAAATACCATCAACAATGAGAATGAACTAACTTTATTGATTAAACTCACAAACAATAATTGGCGGAAAGAAGTCAGACCAAAGGGGGAAAAGAGTGTACATACAATATGATAACATTTATGTAAGCTTCAAAATCAGGCACAACTAATCTACATTGTAAGTTAGATGATGGAGACTTTACAGGAGGCAGGTAGGGGACTTCTGGGGTGCTAGTTATACGGTCTGAGAAATCTCTGAAAATTTACCCAGCTGATTTGGGCAGTTTTTTATGCTACATTCAAAAACTGTACTTTAAACATTCAACATTTTTTTTTTTAACCGTAAAATACAGTCTCGGGCACAGCAGCATAATCACACCCGAGGTCATAAACTGAAGCCAACGCACTCACACCAGCACTAAAGCATCACTCTTCCTCTCCTTCCCCACAAGCCTGACTGCCATTAGGGCCCAAGTATTCCTCATGTTTAGCTTCTACAGACTCCGCTCTATCGTGTCCTCCAACCGCGGGTCTTCCAAACTCTGCGGGGTCACCTCCCGCAGCAAGGCTCAAGCTGCGGCTGAGGGTTCAAGACTGTCCAGATCAGCTCTCCGGGGGGGGTGGGGAGGTGGGGGGGTGGGGGGTGGGGTGGGGATTTTAGGCCACACTACAAGTCCCAGAAGTCCTCGGGGCGGAAATAAACTTCCGGCGTTTAGCCGGAAGCAACCGGGATTGCGATTGCGAGTGACCCCGGTGGGAAACTGGGACTGTCAGGTTGCGTGGTTCGTCGGTAGTGAGCGGAGGAGCAGCAGGTTGTCGTTAGGAGCCCGGGGAGGATTACTCGGGTTGTCCGCTCTTTGGGGTCTGTCGTGTTCTGGACTACACTTTCCAGAGGCCTCCGGGTGTAACGTCACTTCCTTCTAAGGTGGTCAGCTCCGTAGTGCTGGAGCCAGTGGAACAGCGCGGCGACCGAGGCCATTGGTTTCTTCCGGGACTGGGGGACGTGAGCCTGACGCTGGGGAAGCTGAAGGTGAGGCGTGTCAGAGCCCGGCGTCGGAGACCGGCGTGTGTGGAGCCCTAGGCCTTAACACGTCAGCGTATGTGTGTGAATGTGTGACGTAATGTGCCTGTGAGACTGCATGGTTATGTGTGACCACTTGAAGGAGTGTTGATTGTGTCTCCAGCTGTGAGCGTACTTGTGCGAAGCTGTGAGATTGACTCCTCCTTTAATTATGTCGTTGCTTTTTTATGTGTCTATTCCCTCTCAGCTGTGCCTAGCCGGGAGCCGATTGCGGGCAGGCATTGATAGAGATATGCTCACACTGAGGCTATTTGGAGGTTTGACAGTTTCTGGAAGCTTGTGGTTGTGGGGTCTCTGTGGCTTGCTGCATTGCGGAAATCCAAGCTGGGCTACCAGCTGGAAAGGCCAATACAAGAGATGAGTTTTGATTGAAAAGGAATATGAGCTTTATTCCGGAGGCGGGTCAGCTAGCTGGGTAGGCCAACTCTTGTCCAAAGGCCAGCTCTCTGGTTTTTCCCTGGCCCGGACATTTTTATTTAGTTTTTTGTCTTTTTGTTTTTGTTTTCTTGTTTATCTTTGGCCCAGAGATTTTTTTTTAAAAATTTAATGTTTATTTTTGCGAGAGAGAGTGTGAATGGGAGAGGGGCAGAGAGAGGGGGAGACACAGAATCCGAAGCAGGCTCCAGGCTCTGAGCTGTCCGCACAGAATCCCACAGGGGGCTCGAACCCACAAACTGCGAGATCATGACCTGAGCTGAAGTCGGACACTTAACCAACTGAGCCACCCAGGCCCCCCCGGCCCAGAGAATTTTAAAGGGGTTTAATCAGTTAAGGGAGTGCAGTGGTCTGTGACATTTCTGGATTATGTGTAGACTTGTTGATGCCAGCTATAGAGTTATCTCAGTGCTTGGAGGTTGTGCAAGAAGTTCTGGTTCTTTGGTACTGAGTTTGGGCGGGTTGTGCAAGAAAGTCTTGTTCCTTGGTACCTGGGGGTTGTGCAAGAGTACTCTGTTCTTTCTGAAAAGGAGGGCAAGGTCTGCAGATGCACAGAGGGAGGTCAGTAAAGTCATTTGTGTGACCTTAAACGAGAAAAACATTTTGCTAAAAGATTGCTGGGCTAATCAGAAAGCTAAGAGAGCTTCAAACAGACTTGCCTCTGTGGCCTGGGAACATTCTGGTCCTTTATTCCTGAAGGTCAGTGGTCTGAATATCTCAAAGGAAGCAAATTAGTTCTGTCACAGATCGGGGGCCTTGAGTCAGCAAGCAAGGAGTGTGTTAACTTGAAGGAAGTTAACTCTTAAAACCAGCTAGAGTCAGCCATTAACAGCTGCTCCCTCTCCTTGTAGCCATGGGGGCCCAAGTTCCCTGGAAATGTCCTTGCCTGATTTGGGAACTTAGAAAGATGAGTCCCAGATTAAAGATTCCAGATAAATTTATCTTTTAAGTCACAAACCTGATCTCAGATTGAGACTTTAAGAACCAGAAATAGCCCCAGGTTGGGGCGGGGGGAAGGCTGAGAAAAAAGCCAGGGTTGTAAGATTCCAATCACTTCCCTCAGGAAATCACCTGGGGAGACCTGTGGGAATTCTCGACCTCCACTCTGTGGTACTCTCTGACTCTCTGGTTCTCAGTCTCTTTCTAACCTTCCTTTGAATGTTTACTTCTGAGTAAGTGGAGGGGGTGGAAGTAGTTGCTTGTTTCTAACAAGTCAGTCTGGGCTCAAAGAAAGGCTTGGTGTCCTCAAATGTCCACCAACAGATGAATGGATAAAGAAGATGTGGTATATATATAAGGGAATATTACTCAGCCATAAAAAAGAATGAACTCTTGCCATTTGCAACGACGTGGATGGAGCTAGAATGTATCATGCTAAGCAAAATAAGTCAGTCAGAGAAAGACAAATAACATATGATTTTACTCATATGTGGAATTTAAGGAACAAAACAGATGAACATATGGGAGGGGGGAGAGAGAGAGGGAAACAAACCATAAGATACTTAAACAAATTTTTTTTTGATGTTAATTATTTTGAGGAGACACAGAGAGGGAGAGACACAGTGTGAGTGGGGGAGGGACAGAGAGAGGGAGACACAGAATTCGAAGCAGGCTCCAGGCTCCGAGCTGTCAACACAGAGCCTGACATGGGACCCGAACACATGGGACCCGAACCCAGGAGATGTGAGACCATGACCTAAGCCAAAGCTGGCCGCTCAACTGACTGAGCCACCCAAGCGCCCCAACCATAAGAGACTCTTAAAGATAGAGAACAGGGGCGCCTGGGTGGCGCAGTCGGTTAAGCGTCCGACTTCAGCCAGGTCACGATCTCGCGGTCCGTGGGTTCGAGCCCCGTGTCAGGCTCTGGGCTGATGGCTCAGAGCCTGGAGCCTGTTTCTGATTCTGTGTCTCCCTCTCTCTCTGCCCCTCCCCCGTTCATGCTCTGTCTCTCTCTGTCCCAAAAATAAATAAACGTTGAAAAAAAAATTAAAAAAAAAAAAAAGAGAACAAACTGAGGATTGATGGAGGGAAGTGGGGGGAGGTGGGGGGAAGGGCTAGATGGGTGATGGGTATTTAGGAGGGCTCTTATTATGATGAGCACTGGGTGTTATATGCAAGTGATAAATCACTGAATTCTACTCCTGAAACCAGTATTGCACTGTTAACTAACTAGAAATTAAATAAAAATTGGAAAACGAAGAAAGAAAGAAAGACTTGGTGTCTCAAAATTCTTTATTCCTTACCAATTAATGGCTTTGTCTTAACTTTGTAAGTTAACTTACACGGGTCACCAGAGACTAAAGGAAGAGCCACTATTGGACAACTGAGAGTTTTATCCAAGGTAAATCATTCTTTCGTCTCTGAAGTGTTTTCTGTTTTTTCATGGTGTGGGAATTTTTGCTTTTTTTCTTTTGAAACTCCATAAAAGGGATCCTTTTAGTGTTCTGGTCTTTAGGCCTGGCTATTCCATAGAATAATGGGGCCAGAAGGAATGGACCCAAAGAAGTTATTCCACTCCATTTTGCTCCTTTTGACCTAAGGTACATTTATTCACCTGATAAATATTTCAATTCCATTTTTATACTTAGTCTTTTTCAAGATTTTTTAAGGACTAGAACACATCTCTGAGTAAAATTCAAAAGCCTTGATTTTGAGTATTTAGTTTTCAATTTTCTTGTTTTTTTTTTTTATTTTTTTAATTTTATTTATTTATTTATTTTTTTCAACGTTTATTTATTTTTGGGACAGAGAGAGACAGAGCATGAACGGGGGAGGGGCAGAGAGAGAGGGAGACACAGAATCGGAAACAGGCTCCAGGCTCTGAGCCATCAGCCCAGAGCCTGACGCGGGACTCGAACTCACGGACCGCGAGATCGTGACCTGGCTGAAGTCGGACGCTTAACCGACTGCGCCACCCAGGCGCCCCTCTTGTTTTTTTTTATGTATGTGTGTTTTTAAAGTAAGCTCCACGCCAAGTGTAGTGCCTGAACTCACGACCCTGAAATTAAGAATCGTGTGCTCCACCACTGACCCAGCCAGGTGCCCCTCAATTTTATTTTTTATTGTTTAAGTATTTAAAAGGTTCAGAAGAGTATACAGTGAATTCTTCCTTCCAGCCTTGCCTCTAGTCTCATACTTTTCCTATTTCAGAGGCAGCCAGTGTGACTAGTTTCTTGAGTACTGACTGCCAAAGGAATTCTCTGTACTTTCAGATGGCTATCAGTCTTTCACTGTTATAAACAATGGTGGGATAACTTTCCTTGAATATATAACATTTAGCTTATCAATGAGTTTATTGGTAGAATGAATGCTAATTTCTTGGATAATTTTTATGTGGACTTTAAATTTTAATAGTTTTTGCTATCTTTTCCCTCATAAAGGCTATATTGTCACTTTTCTAACCAGTATTTTCTGATTTTGTGTTTCAGTCAAGGTATTTTGCTGGTTGTTGGAAAGTTTAAGGAAATTATTAATATGCTATTGTAGGGTTTTTCAAACTATGGGGTTGTTAACCTGATTTTTGTGTGTGGTAAAATCAATTTGCTAAGTCCTGACCAGCATTTTCTTTAACTTTTCATTGTGAAAAATTCAAACATGTACAAAAATAGATTAAATAGCAATGAACCGGGGCACCTGGGTGGCTCAGTCGGTTAAGCGTACGACTTCAACTCAGGTCACGATCTCGTGGTCCGTGAGTTTGAGCCCCGCGTCGCGCTCTGGGCTGATGGCTCGGAGCCTAGAGCCTGCTTCAGATTCTGTGTCTCCCTCTCTCTCTGCCCCTCCCTTGTTCATGCTCTGTCTCTCTCTGTCTCAAAAATAAACGTTAAAAAAAAATAGCAATGAACCTCTATGTACCACTTTGCTAGGCTTCAGTAGTGATTGACTCATGACCAATTGTCTTTAATCTACCCACCTAGGATTATTTTGAAGTACTTTGAAGTACATACCAGAAGTATCATTCTATTCATAAATGTGTGTATAAATGATAGTCTTTTATTTATTAAGAAAATTGTTTTAATGTTTATTTATTTTTGAGAGAGACAGAGCGTGAGTGGTAGAGGGCAGAGAGAGAGGGAGACACAGAATCAGAAGCAGACTCCATGCTCTGAACTGTCAGCACAGAGTTTGATGTGGGGTTCAAACCCATGAACCATGAGATCATGACCTGAGCCAAAGTCAGATGCTTAACTGATTGAGCCATCCAGGTGCCCCATAAATGATAGCCTTTTAAAAATATAATCAAATACCATTATCCTCACTGAAAAAATAATAATATTTCCTTAATATCAGATATCCAGTTAGAGTTTAGATTTCCCCACAGGGCAGATAACTTTGTTTTTAAGATTTCTTTGAATCTGGGCCCAAATAGGATCCATGCGTTGTGATGATTCATAAGTCTTTTAATAAAGTCTTTTTTAAAATCTTTAGTTTCTCATTCTTTCTTTGTCTCTTTCCTTGCAATGAATTTTTTGAAGAAACTGGGTGATTGTCCAGTAAAATTTCCCACAATTTGTCATCATTAATGTGTTTTTATGTATTTCTTAGAAGTTGTATCTAGAGGCTCGATCAAGAAGTTGTATCTAGAGGCTTCCTTCCACCGTCTTCCCCACCTCTTTGGCAAAATGATTTCACTGATGCTAATGTATATTTCCACGAAGAGGCACATAATATCTGCCTTTTTTTGTGATATTTTCTATTATTATTTCGTTAGAGATTGCTAAATAGTTATAGTCTAATTCATTAATTGTATCTTCTTTCTTTAACTGGAATAATTATAGAAAGTGAAAATTTTCCATATCAACTTCTTGGTTATCTTGAGGTACAGATTGCTCAAGGGAGGCAGGACAGATTTTTTTTTCTCATAACTTACCAGTTTTCAAAATGAGGAAATAATGAACGATAATGAAATGATGTTTTGCTAGCATTCTCTTCTGGGGACCACTGATTTTCTTTTTTACCATTATTATAAAGGTATGGATTTTGATACACTTAAATGTTTCAATCTATTGTAGTTTTATTTATGTATACTTAAATTCGTATTGTGTCATATTTGACCATTTGGAGCCTATTCAGGTTGGCTCATGGGTCTTTTTGACTTGATCTTAGTAGCGTTTGATAGCTTTCTTGCTTTTTGGTAGATCTTCTCTGTCAGGAGTTGACAAACTTTCTGCTAAGGACCATATAGTTAGTTTCTTAGGTTTATGGGTCATACTTTCTCAGTTGCAACCACTCAACTTTGTTGTAGAGTGAAAGCAGCCATATATAATACATAAACAAATGGATGTGGCTGAGTTCCAATGAAACTTTATTTCCAAAAACAGACAATGGGTATATCAAATAGGAGCAGAATTTAAAAGGTGAGGGGCACCCAGGTGACTCACTCAGTTACGTGTCTTTTTTTTTTTTTTTTTAAGTTTATTTATTTTGAGAGAGACAGAGACAGCATGAGTAGGGGAGGGGCAGAGAGGGGGGTGGAGGGAGGGAGAGAGAGAATCCCAAGCAGGCTCCGCGCCATCAGCGCACAGCCCAAATGTAGGGCTCACACTCATGAAACTGCGAGATCATGACCTGAGCAGAAACTGAGAGTCGGATGCTTAGCCGATTGAGCCACCCAGGCGCCCCAACTGGCTGACTCTTGATTTCAGCTCAGGTCATGATCTCATGGTTCATGAGTTCAAGCCCTGCATCAGGCTCTGTATTGTAAGTACACTGTCAGTGCAGAGCCTGCTTGGGATTCTTTCCCTCTCCCTCTGCCCCTCCCCTGCTGATGCTTTCTCTCTTTCTCTCTCAAAATAAACAAACTTAAAAAAATTAAAAAAAAAAGAATTTAAAAGGTGAAATTTTGTATCTAGTTTAGTGAATGCTGATAGAGATGATTTCATTGTTACAAAGAATAGGTACCAGCTGCAGTTTTTAAGCAAACACCTCCCACATACACACCTTCTGAACACACACTTAATGGAAATCAAATTCCCTGTAACACCCATGAAAGAGAAATGCTATTACTCTGTTTCTAAGAAGCAATTGCCAGATTTCTGGTAATGTTTCAAATCAGAACCTCACCTTTTATGAAAAGGCCTCTTATAAACTTGATAGTGTGTTTAGGGGGAAAAAATGGATACATGGAATTTATTGGAGTTAAATTTGAGAGAAAAGGAAAAGTAGAAGACTCATATTAATATGTGTTATTTTATTCTTATGCATTTCTACCCTTTGTGAGGTTACTGGCTGAATAATGCCCCAAATAGGACTTGTCTTATGGCAGGGATCCAAAGTGATTGAGTTGTATTGAGTTATATTTAATTGAAATAAATTGCAAACAAAACCAGAAATCAAGCAGTGGGCTGATTTGGCCAACACGCCATTATTACCCTCTTCTAGGCTCTTGTACGTTTCCTAACTCAGGCCTCCTTCATATTAATGGGAAATGGTATTTTAAGACGATATTCTAGGTGCTAGGATATTCATTGCTACTGGGTTGATCATTGTTTCTATGGCTTTACAAAGCTAATATATACGTATCTTTTAAAAGATTAAAAAATAGGGGCGCCTGGGTGGCTCAGTGACATCCACTCAGTCATTTGAGTGTCTGACTGTCGATTTCGGCTTAGGTCATGATCACACCACTGTGAGATGGAGCTCCACATCCAGCTCCCGCTGAGCATGGAGCCTGCTTGGGATTCTTTGTCTTCCCCCACCCCCCTCCCGCCACCCCGCCCCCCTTGCTTGTGGGCTCATTCTCTCTCAAAAATAAATAAACACTAAAAAAAGAGAAAAGATTAAAAAATAAACTGTCACAATCCCAAGGAGCCTAGAGATATGAGTTAATGTAATGTGGTATCTTGGATGGGATCATGAAACAGAAAAAGGACAATTCTTTATTCCTTGCTTTATAAAGTGTGGAAAAAATATTCTGATTCTTTATTCCCCACTTTAGGGGCGCCTGGGTGGCGCAGTCGGTTGGGCGTCCGACTTCAGCCAGGTCACGATCTCGCGGTCCGTGAGTTCGAGCCCCGCGTCAGGCTCTGGGCTGATGGCTCAGAGCCTGGAGCCTGTTTCCGATTCTGTGTCTCCCTCTCTCTCTGCCCCTCCCCCGTTCATGCTCTGTCTCTCTCTGTCCCAAAAATAAATAAACGTTGAAAAAAAAAATTTATTCCCCACTTTATAAAGAGCACTCAATAATAATAGTGATTTGATTACTGAAACCAATTTTCTATTTGGTGTTTTTTTGTTTATTTTAATCTTTTTGTTTTTTTAGGGTATATTCTAGTAGGAATATGGAATCAAATTACTGTGTTCTAGAGTCATTTGGAACAGTGCCTCTTGAGAGGCTATGCCACAAATTGGAATCACATTTGTTTGTTTCACTTTTTAATTTTTAGAGATTGCTCTTTTAAAATTTAATTTTGTCTTTTAAAATTTAATTTAATTTTTAAAAATTTAAAATTTTAATTTTGTCCTATAATTATATAAAGTACTTGGTCCCAAAGTCAAATATGCAAAAGAAGGTTTAATTTGATCTCTTCCTCCATTGTTGAACTTTCTACCTATAAGTAGTCACTTTCTTCTGTGTTGCAGTTTATTCCATCTTTTAAAATATACTATAAGGAAGCACATGAGTGTATATGTATTATAGGTATTTGTATTTATCTATACCAAAAGCAACAAAACAAAAAGTAGATAAAGGGACTTCATCAAAATTAAAAACTTTTGTGCTTCAAAGAACATCATCAAGAAAGTCAAAGACAGCCCACACACAATATGGGCCAAAGTCTTACAAATCATTTTTCTGATGAGGGACTTATGTCCAGCAGATAGATATATTACATTCTAAGAATAAAAAGTTAAACAACCCAATTAAAAATCGCCAAAGTATCTGGGTAGCCATTTCTTCGAAGATAAACAAATTACTATTAAGTGTGTGACAAGATCCTCAACATCATTAGCCATCAGGAAAATACAAATCAAAACCACAATGCAATATCACTCACACTGACTAGAATGGCTCAAATAGAAAAGACAGATAATAACAAGTGTTAAGAAGGATGTGAAGAAATTAGAACCCTCATATACAACTGGTGAGAATATAACATTTAAATATAAAGAGAATATAAAATGGTGCAGCTGCTTTGGAAAATAGTCTGGAGGAGTGATGACTAACAATTGCAGGGATAAGGAAAGTATTCTAAAATTGATTATGGTAATGGATTCTGTGAATACACTAAAAACCATTGATTCGTACACTTAATAATGTGAATTGTATGGTGTGTGGATTAAATCTCAACAGAATTGTTTTAAAATGTATAACCATAAATAAAAATCAGGAAAAATGAGTAATGTACCTACTTCTATTCAACATTTACTTTAGATTGTAGGCACTTCACCAAGCCTGGGGGGAAAAGTAAAAAGTGTAACCGTTGAAAAGCAACCAAAAATTGATTAGCAGATAATGATTGTCTATAGGGATACAAAAAAATGTGGAAGTATTCTAAAAATTATTAAGAAATGAAAAATCAACAAGATATATAAATAAAAAACCAAGTTCAACAGCATTTATCTTTTTGAAATGTTGCTAGCTTATCTTTGAAAGGAATTACTAGGAGTGGGGTTACTGGTAAAATGCTTCTATAATTTCCTAGTTATTGCTAAATTCCTTCCTTTGAAACTGTACATTTACTCAATCAACATTTTACTACTGGTTTTCTCAGGGATCTTCCAGAAGAATATACTGGCAAACTTTTGGGTATTTTCCACTGATATTGGTCTCATTGTAATTTTAATTAACATTTTTGTTATAATGAGCAAAGTTGAGCATCTCTTTATATACTTTAGTGTATTTGCATTTGTTTTTCTTTGAACTGTCATTTCTGTTGTCCATTTTTCTATAGGAGTGTTATTCTCTTTCTGCTTTTAAAGCCATCTTATATCTTATTTATGTTAGCCCTTTCTCTGTAATATAAGTTCCAAATGTCTTTTCCTAGGTTGTCACTTATCTTTTCTTTTACTAACGGTGTTTTCCCAATTAAAATCAATTTTTTTTGTGGTTAAATATCCATCTTTCCTTTAATATCTATAGATTTGGCTCATGGCTAGATAAGTTTCTCTAACTCCTGAATTTTAGAAAAATTCAGGCATTGTTTCCTCTTACGTGATTTAAATTTTTACATTTCACAAGGGCCTCCATCTGGAACTTAATCTGATATATTCTGAGGAGTAGTCCAATTTTTTCATTTTTCATTTTACTTCATCACCTTTTTATTTTATTTTTATTTTTTTATTTATTTCTTTTTGAGAGAGAGCCTGTGTGCAGGCAAGGGAGGGGCAGAAGGAGAGGGAGAGAGAATCTTAAGCAGGCTGCATACCCAGTGTGGAGTCCAACACAGGGCTTGATTTCATGACTGTGAGATCATGACCTAAGCCAAAATCAAGAGTTGGACACTTAACTGACTGAGCCATCCAGGCATCCCCTTCATCACCTTTTTAAAGGTCCATATATTTCTCACTGATTAAAGATTCCACCTTTATCAAATATGAAATTTCCAAATATTTGGGTCAGTTTTTTAGATCTCACAATTTTCACTGGATTTTCTCTCTATAATTTTGAAAGAATTGAAAGAAATTAGGAGAGCTTCTGAAGATTCCCATAGGATACCTAAATTTGTATCTTCCCACATACCCTTTAAAAGCAGTATGAATCAACAAGGAAAACAATTAAAACTGCATGTAACAGTCTGTGCCTACAGCCTTATTCAGAGCTAGAGGTTACTATAAACTTCAGTTTCTATGTAAGTGGAGAAATACATTCCTCAAACAGGCAGATCCAATTCTGATGTCCATCCTAGACTGAAGAGTTAGGGAGAGAAAAGTGAGGGAAACATTGCAGTGCTGGCAGTGTTGGAAAATGGATAACTTAATCCCATGAAGATGGAGGTCCACCTTGAGTGGGAAAATACAACATGACTCACAGCCTGTTAGACCAGAGCATTGCCTTTTGGTTGAAAGGAAGATTCTTTTTTTTTTTTAATTATTTTTGAGGGGCGGGGGCGGAGACAGAGGATACAAAGCAGGCTCTGTGCTGACAGCAGTGAGCCTTGTGTGGGGCTCAAACTCACAAACCTTGAGATCATGACCTGAGCCAAAGTGGGACACAACCAACTGAGCCACTCAGGCGCCCTGAAAGGAAGATTCTTGAAAATGGTGAGTTGGAAGTTGGCAGTCGTAGGAAATGCCCACTCCTGGAGGGGAGGCATGCCTTCAAGGATGATAGTGAAAGGAAAAACGGAATCAAGTGTCAGAAACTAAATACCCTTGAACTGGGAATTCTATTAAGTTTCCCCAAATCTCACATCCTTCTTTAATGATACCTGTTTATGCTGTTATTACTAAGAACATTGCAGATCACAGTATCAAAGAAGAAAATGCTCTCAGGGCGTCTGGGTGGCTCGGTTGAGCGTCCAATTCTTGATTTCAGCTCAGGTCATGATCCTAGGGTTGTGGGATTGAGCCCCATGTCAGGCTCTGCACTGAGCGTGGAGCTGGCTTGGGATTCTCTCTCCCTCTCTCTCTCCCGTGTTCACACACACTCTCTCTCTCTCTCTCTCTCTCTCAAAGAAAAAAAGAAAAAAAAAAAAAGAAAATGCCCTTGAATTGGGAATTCTATTAAGTTACCCCAAATCTCACATCCTTCTTTAATGATACCTGTTTATGTAAAAACTACAACCTTAAGCAAGTTGGGTTGGCTATATTAATATCAGACAAAATAGACTTTGACACAAATCTAATACTTGAAAAAATTAACAGAAAATGGTAGGAAATGTATGTGTGTATGTATATATACACACACATATATATATGGACATACACATATATGCAAAGTTACTAAAAGAAAACAGAAGTGAGAATTAAACCATTTTAGCTAATACTGTATACAAAACTAAACATGAAAAGAGAGGAAAAGTGTAACAGGGTTCTGGTGTGAGTTAATTCATTAAATAAGCTTTGACAATGTGAAACAACATCTAAATCAGAAATTCAAAACTTCATAAAACACATGGAACAGAAAACCAGCAAGAGTAAAACAAGAATTGAGTGAATGACTAATGATATTGAGGCAAAAGCCAAAACAGTCTTGATACTAAGACTATATTGTAATGTATCAAGGCTAGATTTTACATTTGAATGAAAAAATATTCAAAGAAATAATGGTCAAAGAACTTTCAAATGTGATGAAAACACTAATCTAGCCATCCAGTAAGTTAAATGAGTACCAGGTAGGATAAATGTAGAAATGTATACCCAGAGACATCATAATCAAAATGTTGACAGCCCAAAATAGATAATCTTGAAAGTAATAAGAGAAAATTAACTCATCATGTACAATGGAACCACAATAAGATTAACAGCCAACTTCTCATCAGAAATAATAGAAGCTAAAAAGCAGTGTGACAATGTATTTAAAGTGCAGAAAACGGAAACCAAAAAACAACCAAAATCCTGTATTCAGCAAAGCTATCTTTCAAATTTGAAAGTAAAGACTTTCCCCCAAACTGGAATGAAGTTAGTAATAATCTAAGTCGCTTCTAATAAGATGGATATTGTAATGATTGCCTAAGAGCAATCATTAGAAAAGCACTTTAAAATATATAGCTTTAAGTCATTTAAAGAATTAAGCTGATAAACTAACATACATCCACTTCAGACAAAAGAGGGTAAAAAATGAGAAACTAAGGAACATAGTCATGAGATCTAAAGAAAACTAATAACAAAATGGCAGATGCTGTTCATCCATATCAATATTAATATTAAATGTGAAAGGCTTAAGCAATCCAATCTGCCAAAAGACAGATTTTTTGGACTGCATTTTAAAAATTAGAAATAAGATCCAGCTATATGCTGCCTACAGGAGATTCGCTTTAGATTCAAAGACACAAATAGGTTGAAAAGGATGAGAGAGAAAAGAATGTAAATTACAACCTTAAGCAAGTAGGATTGGCTATATTAATATCAGATAAAATAGACTTTAACACAAATGCTGGTATTAGATAAAAAGGAGCATATTATCATGATAAAAAGACTCAATATCAAGAAGATACAACACCTAGTAACAACTGCAAAACACATGAAACAAAAATGGACATATTTAATGGAAAACAGATAACAGCAAGAATAGTTGGGGACTTCATAAGTCTACTTTCAATAATTGATAGAAGACTAGGCAAAAAATAAGGATATAGAGAACTTGAACAACATTCTAAACTGTCTAAAGCTAACAGACATCTATAGAACATTTCACCTAAAACTACAGAATACACATTTTTGTTATATGTACATGAGACATTCTTCAGGATAGACCATATGCTAGCCATAAAATAAGTCTCAAATGATTTAAAAGAATTGAAGTCATAAAATTATGTTTTCTGACCACGTGGAATTAAATTAGAAATTAACAGGGGCGCCTGGGTGGCGCAGTCGGTTAAGCGTCCGACTTCAGCCAGGTCACGATCTCGCGGTCCATGAGTTCGAGCCCCGCGTCAGGCTCTGGGCTGATGGCTCAGAGCCTGGAGCCTGTTTCCGTTTCTGTGTCTCCCTCTCTCTCTGCCCCTCCCCCGTTCATGCTCTGTCTCTCTCTGTCCCAAAAATAAATAAACGTTGAAAAAAAAAAAAATTAAAAAAAAAAAAAGAAATTAACAATGGAACAAAATTTGAAAAATTCACAAATATATTAACATTAAACAACATTCTCATAAATGACAAATGAATCAATGGAGAAATCACAACAGAAATTAGAAAATATTTTGATCTGAATGAAAATGAAAACATGACATATCAAAATTGGGATGCAGCTAAAAGCATTGTTTACAGGGAAATTTATAGCTACAAATTCCCATATTATAAAAAGAGAGAGTCTCAAACAATAATTTAAATTTCTACCTCAGGCTAGAAAAAGAAGAGCAGATTAAACCGGAAGCAAGGAGAAGGAAGGAAATACTGAAGATTGGAATTGAAGATAAATAATCTAGGGGATAGAGACACAGTAGAGAAAAATCTACAAGACCAAAACTTGGTTGTTTAAAAAGATCAACTAGATGGACAACCTTTTGCTTAACTTACAAAGAGAGAAGACTCAAATTGCTAACATCAGGAATGAAAGGGCAGATTTCAAAACCAATCTAACCAAAATAAAAAATATTATAAGGAAATAACTATCAACATATGTATGCTAATACATTTGATAATTTAGATGAATAGACAAATACTTAGGCACAAATTACTGAAGCTTGTGACTCGAAAAAAAAAAAATCTAAGTAGACCTATACAAAGATACTGATTTAGTAATCAAAGAACTTTGCACATAGAAAAATGAAGCCTAGATGGTTTCATGGTGAGTTTTATCAAACATTTAAAGAATTAACATCATTCAGGTCACCTGGGTAGCTCAGTCGGTTGAGCGCTGACTTCAGCTCAGGTCATGATCTCATCATTTGTGAGTTTGAGCCCTGCATCTGGCTCTGTGCTGACAGCTCAGAGCCTGGAGCCTGCTTCAGATACTGTATCTCCCTCTCTCTGCCCCTCCCCTGCTCACTCTCTGTCTCTCAAAAATAAATAAACATTAAACATTTTTAAGAAAAAAAATAATTAACATCACTTGTTCACAATCTTTTCCAGAAAATAAGGAAGAAAGCACTTTCTAGTGAGTTTTCTGAGACCAGTAACACCCTGAATTCAAAACTAGACAAGACATTACAAAAGAAAATTACTAGTATTTAAGATTACACAGCAAAAATCCACACACAAAAATGCCAGCAAACTGAATCCAGCAAATATAAGAGATTGTACACCATGGCTAAGTGAGAGTTATGTCAGGAATGTAAGGTTGGCTTAACATTTGAAAAAATATATGTATACATAGTATACCATAATAGTAGAATAAAGGGCAAAAGTTGATAGATGCAAAAAAACCATTTGGCAAAATTCAACAACCTTTTATGATAAAAATACTCATCAGACCAGCGGTAGAAGGCAGTCTGACCTGATACAGAACATCTCTCAAAAATCCACAGCTACTGTCTTATTTAATAGTTAAAACACTGGATACTAAGATCAGAAAAAAATATGAGGGTGTCTGCAGTCACCATTTCTATTTAACATTGTTTTTGAGATAAGAAATAGAAATAAAAAGTCACTCACATTGGAAAAGAAGTAACACTATCTCTATTTGCAGATCACATGATCTTCTCTATAGAAAATCCTAAGGAATTGGGGCACCTGACTGGCTCAGTTGAAAGAGCATGCAACTCTTGATCTCAGGGTCATGAGTTTGAGCCCCATATTGGGTATAGAGATTACTTAATAAATAAAAAACTTTAAAAAAAGAAAAGA
Organism: Puma concolor; assembly: GCF_028749965.1. NCBI lineage: Eukaryota > Metazoa > Chordata > Mammalia > Carnivora > Felidae > Puma > Puma concolor. Next base: position 46,277,054 of record NC_141681.1, read on the forward strand.
AAATCCTAAGGAATGTATTAAAAATAAACTATTAGAGGGGCGCCTGGGTGGCGCAGTCGGTTAAGCGTCCGACTTCAGCCAGGTCACGATCTCGCGGTCCGGGAGTTCGAGCCCCGCGTCAGGCTCTGGGCTGATGGCTCGGAGCCTGGAGCCTGTTTCCAATTCTGTGTCTCCCTCTCTCTCTGCCCCTCCCCCGTTCATGCTCTGTCTCTCTCTGTCCAAAAATAAATAAATGTTGAAAAAAAAAAATTAAAAAAAAAAAATAAATAAACTATTAGAGCTAATAAATGGGGTCAGCAAAGTTTCAGGATACAGGTAAATATGCAAAAATAAATTTATATTCAGTAGCAATTAATAATCTGAAAATGAAATTAAAAATTTCATTTATGATAGCATAAAAATATATTTAGAAGTAAATTTAACAAAAATACAAGATTTGTATACTGAAAATTACAAAATATTCTTATAAGAAGTTAAGACCTAAATAAAGTAATAATGTCCCATGTTCATGGATTTGTTAAGATGGCAGTACTCCCCACACTGATCTACAAATACCCTGCAATTTCTATCAGAATCACAGCTGGCTTCTTTGCAGAAATTGACAGGATGATTCTGAATTTCATATGAAAATTGAAGTAGCTGAAACAATCTTGAAAAAAGTGTAAAGTTGGAGGTCTCATAATTCCTTATTTCACAGCTTATTTCAGAGCTACGGTAATCAAGACAACCTGGGACTGACATAAGGATAGTTGGACATACAGGTCAAGAGAATAGAATAGAGTCCAGAAATAAACTCACATTTGTGGATGATTTTCAAGGAGGGTTTCAAGATAATTTAATGGAGGAAAATTGTCCTTTCATCAAGTGGTGCTGTGACAGCTGGATATCCACGTGCAAAGGAATGAAGTTGGTCTCTGTTGTATAACATTCCAAGCTTTTTTTGATAATAGGATACATCATAAAGGCACTTGAATAGATGAAAGACAGAGCCCTTTGTTATTTGTAGCTCTAAACACTAGAAGGCTGCCACACAGGTAATTGAACCTAGGAACATGGTAACAGCAAACTGGAGCAGTAGGAGGCCTCTTATGTATGGCAAGTGGGGTGGCATTAGCTAGGTTTTGTGGGCTTCCTACAGATTGGGTATTTTGTATAATTCTATGGGCCCAAGGAAGAAGGGGCCGTCCCTGGGTGTTAGGTATCTGGAGGCCTTTGCCTACTGGATTAGATTATAACCCATAAATGTTAGAGCCTGATGAAGCAAGTTAGGGTGAGGTTTAGCAAACTGCCTGTGAAGGGCAATTAAGAGATTTTAGCCATGACTTCAAACCTGGGGCAGGAAATCACTTGTAAAACATTACAATTGATTCCTTGATCTCTTGACATCAGTTTTGAGCTCAGCTATTTGAGATATTTGGATGGCCCAAATGGTGAATGCAACGTCTAGATAATAGAGCAAATGTCACCCTTTAATATAAAAAAAGACAGCATTTTATTATGAGAGTAAAAAGGAGGAAAATAAGGAGAAATTGAAGTTCTTGTAGGCTGGCCTGTAACCAAATTTTCCATTCACATGGTATTACCCAAGGAAACATCTGAAATTTCTGGGGTCTCTAACAATGTCTTGGTGGAGTTGTAAAATATGTTAAAAATTATGGGTTATATTTTTCATGACAATAATATAAATGATAAGTCCAATAGCTATGTGGTTGAAGGGTATGAACTATAAGTAAGACATGTAAAACTTAGTGGTATTCGTTTAAAAACAAAAGGACTGTGTAGTTATAGTGGGCAAGGTTGGTGAGGCAGGGTGGGAGGTTATGGTGGGAAGCTGGAGGAAGAGGGGGCAGTAGAAGAAGGTGCCATGCAATGGGAAGTCCTCTCTTTATAGGGGTGAGGAGTTGATTGATAGGAGGTAGTTACCTTCTGGGGGGAGCAATAATCTCTATTAATTTTTAAAGTGGCATAGATAATAGTAACTTCTATAAGATTTCCCTTTAAATGTTTTTTTTTTTTTTTAATTTATTTTTGAGACAGAGAGAGACAGAGCATGAGCAGGGGAGGGGCAGAGAGAGAGACACACACACAGAATCCAAAGCAGGCTCCAGGTTCTGAGCTGTCAGCACAGAGCCTGACACGGGGGCTCAAACTCATGGACTGTGAGATCATGACCTGAGCTGAAGTCAGATGCTTAACGGACTGAGCCACCCAGGCGCCCCTACAAGATTTCCCTTTAACTGTGGGAATGTGGAAGTGTTAGCTGGTGAAATGAAAAAGGCATTGAGATCCCAAATGAATTTATAGTGGGTTAAGGTAGTTTCAGGTTCATGGGGATGGGGACTTATATTCAGTGTAGAACAAGAAATATAACAAGTTGTGAATTAAGCAAACAGCAAGCTTTAGGAAATGTAATAAGATATGAAATATAAAAGGAAGAAAAATAGTAAAAGTTGTATGTCCAGTTTGTCAGCACCTTAGGAGGGGCAGCCCATGAGTGTTGAAAGCAAGGTGGTGTCAGTGCCTGGGATGAAGTCATCTCTACTGCAGGCCCAGGGAACCCTTCCCATGCAGCAATCTGTTGAGTTTTCTGTGGGTCATGTTTTTTTGTGGCTCTATGGTTATATATTGGTTTTGAATCTTTTGTAAAATTTGAAGGCAGTGTTAGAGCTCGATTTATACATATCTTTTATTTCAGGGGTTTTGTTGGTGCACAGTTAACAAAACATTGCTATTATTTTTGATGTTGCCATAGGCGGACCAGAGTAGCTGGGACATGACTAACATAATTGAGATCCCACTGATGGTAGCTAAGAGCTCCTGGTTTTCCAGGGTTTTGGCCAAGTAAACAATGAGGGGTGGCTCTGCTTCAAATGGGTTTTAGATCATGTCACCTGATTTGCATGTGCGCAGTCAGTAAGGTTTTAGATTGATTTCCAATTAAGATCTCTGTAGATGAGATTGGAGTCCTACCACTAGCATGTAGGCAGGCCTTTCAACCTATGGACCTCTATTTTAAGTACTCATTTGATTGCTGTTGGGCAAACCAATAGGGCCTTTGTGCTGTAGGGCTTGTAGCCATACTCAATGGCCTGTGGGCCTCATCATTTCCCACATTTGGTTGAAAAATGGCTTGCTTTGGAGGGTTTGGGCCTTCAGATAGCAAATCAGTGAAAACACTCACACCAATAGTAATAAGACCAATAGTCAACAGAATGATGTGCAGTTTTGCTTGACAGGCTTTTGTCACCTGATATTGATTTTCTTCTGGCATGTGTTATTATCAAAGAGGAGTCCTCTGATTTCATTTTATGGGATATGCTATTCACTATTATCTCTGAATGTGATTTTTGCTTACTAAGTGGAGTTTTCTATCTCCCTTCTTAGTTGTCCACACTATCTATGGGAATAGCCCTAGAATACTAATTTTAATTTCCTGAAAGGGATCAGAAGGAGAGCCCAGATTAATTTTCAACCCCTGTAACCCAAATGTTGGGATGGTGTCTTAGATAGGGAAAGTTCAGATTCATATGGATCACATACCAGGTGGATATGTGTCTGGTTTATAATAATCTATGGTTAATTGGTGTTAGGAAAGTGTGTGACCTTGATCTGACCTCTAGCCCTTGTGAAGTGGCGGCAGAATTGAAAATCCAGTAGGGGGCGCCTGGGTGGCCCAGTCATTTAAGCATCTGACTCTTGGTTTTGGCTCAGGTCATGATCTCATGGTTCTTGAGATTGGGCTCGTGCTGATATGATAGTGTGGAGTCTGGGATTCTCTCTCCCTCTCTCCCTCTCTCTGCCCCTCCCCCACTCATGCCCTCTCTGTCTCTAAATAAATAAATAAACTAAAAAAAATCCATTAGGATAAGAGACATTATTATTTTATTTTATTTTTAAATTTTATTTATTTTTTTAAAGTATATTTTGAGAGAGATCAAGAGAGAGAGAAAGCATGAGCTTGTGGAAGGGGCAGAGAGAGAGAATCCCAAGTAGGCTCCACACTGCCAGCATGGAGTCTGGAGTGCTTGAACCCACAAACTGTGAGATCATGACCTGAGCCAAAGTTGGATGCTTAACTGACTGAGTTACCCAGGTGCCCCTATTTTATTTTTTTTATTTTGGGGAGAGAGCACATAAGCAGGAGAGATGGGCAGAGGGGGAGAAAGAGAGAATCTTAAGCAGGCTCCATGCTCAGTGCAGAGCCCAATGTGGGGCTCAATCCCATGACTCTGGAATCATGACCTGAGCCAAAATCGAGTTGGATGCTCAACTGACTGAGCCACCCAGGCACCCTGAGGGAGACATTATTAAAAGGCCTCATATTTGTTGAATCTTCATACACATGGAGGGCAAGACATATAGGAAATGGTGACAGGGGGTTTCTTAAAGTTTCTGTGAGAAATGTCAGCCAGGAGGACTCAAATTGAGATTAAGGTTTGGGGCGAGAGAGGCACATTAAGGGGCCCTTTTGCCAGATTAGTGTTTAAAAGGGAATTGTTTGAAGAGAAGATATGTCTCTTAATTAAACCAGCTGTCTGGTACCTATTGGGAGATGAAAGTTCCATTGAATATCTTTCCCAGGAGCCCAGCACTGTATATTTTGAGAGGCGAAATGTGTGCCCTAAGTCACTGTCAGTAATGTCTGGAACTCTGAGGGGAATAAGGAGTATCCTGATGAGGCCTTGTATCATAGCCTTAATATATGTAGAGACATGTGGTTTTGATTTATTTTGGGGGTAACTGTGAGGCCAGAGATTCCCAGAGTTCTTTACCCTTAAAGGGGGAAACTTTTAGGCAGTGGCCCAAGAGTTTGTTAAAGGATACAGATGGGGCCATTTGTTGAAAGGAACTCAGTGCTAAGATGACTTCCTGAAGTTTGACCACTGATTTTGACCCTTGAATCTCATCCCTTATTGAGGAAGACATTCTAGTTCAGGGATGGAAAGCAAAAGCATGTCACTGAGTTCTGTCACCTGTGACAAGAGGCAGTGTTACCATACTGTTTTGTGAACTTCCATTGTTATTTACTGAGTTAATACCAAGGGCCTTCTGAGGTGTTTAAGGAGCTTGGGGGAAGAGGTGATCTCCTCTAGCACTATGACATCTGGCAAGGGACTAAGAACAGGGAAGAACACTCCTTTTTTGCAGGTGGAGTGTTCCTCTAGACTTGGCTCCATCCTATAGGATTGAATCAAGGAGGCCTCAGTATCTTTGCCAAGCTTGTGGGGGTGCTGCTTCTATGATTCAAGGCATAATGAGCAGTTGGGTTCAGAGGGTCCCATGCTCAGGGTCTGTGAAAGCCTTTATTTTCAAGAGAGCTCAGTAGAAGGCCAGTAATTGTCACTCTAATGGTGTGTGGCAGGGCCAAAAAGGGCAGTTTCTTGTCTTATAAGCCTATGGGCAGTTTGTGGCCATCATAGGTGATCCACAGACTCCAGAGATATGAGAGGAGGCAACTATAGCCTCTCCAGTGAAGGAGACTCTGAGGACACTAACAGGAGTGACTGTTGATTTTAATTTGAATAGATTGTGGAGCCTTTCGTTGGAGGGGGCCCTCTTCATGTTGAGACAATTTGTAAGTATTAGCATCCGTGAGATTAAGTAGAATTTGTAAATGAGGATATGTTGCCTCCAGAACCCAAATAAGCCTAAAAGACATTATGGGTACTGAGAGATTTAATTGTAGTTTTTGAATAAAAAAAAATGTTTTGAGTATAGTTGACACACATGTTTTCAGGTGTACAACTTAGTGGTTTAATTTCTCTGGGTTATGCTATGTTCACCACATGTATAATGACTATCTGTCACCACACAACACTATTACAATATCACTGACTATATTCCCTATGCTGTGCCTTTTATTCCCATTACTTATTCATTCTATAACTGGAAGCCTGTATCTGCCATTCTCTTTTACCCATTTTGCCCAGCCTCACCCCCCTCCCCTCTGGCAACCATCAGTTTGTTCTCTGTATTCATAGTCTGGTTCTGCTTTTTGTTTGTTTATTCATTTGCATTTTTAGATTTCACATATGAGTGAAATCATATGGTATTTATCTTTCTCAGTCTGATTTATTTCACTGAGGATAATATGCTTAAGGTCCATCTATAGTACGAGCTCATTGATTTTTATGGCTACATAATATTCCTCTGTGTGTGTGTGTGTGTGTGTGTGTGTGTGTGTGTGTGTACACCACATCTTCCTTACCCATTCATCTATCGACAGACATTTAGGTTGATTCCATATCTTGGCTATTGTAAATAAGGCTGCAACAAACATAAAGGTACATAATATATTTTTGAATTAGTGTTTTCATTTTCTTTGGTCAGATACCCAGTAGTGAAATTATTAGATCATATGATATTTCTCCTTTGAATTTTTTTGTGGAACTTCCATACTGTTTTCCACGGTGGCTGCACCAGTTTGCATTGCCAACAGTGCATGAGAGTTCCTTTTTCTCCACATCCTCAATGCTTGTTATTCTCTTTTTGATTTTAGCCATTCTGACAGGTGTAGGATGATATCTCACTGTAGTTTTTAAAATAAATTTATTCATTTTTATTTTGTTTTTATTTAAATTATAGTTACTTGACATATAGTATGATACTGCTTTCAGGAGTAGAAATTAGTGAGTCATCACTTACATAGAACACCCAGCACTCATCAAAACAAGTGCTCTCTTTAATACTCATTTAGCACATCCCTCACCCACTGCCCCTCCATCAATCTTCAGTTTGTTCTCTATAGTTAAGAGTTTCTTATGGTTTGCCTCTCTCTCTTTTTCTCTTTGCCTTCTCTCTTCTCAATGTTAATCTGTTTTGTTTCTTAAATTCCACATATGAAGTCATATGGTATTTGTCTTTCTTGGACTGACTTATTTTGTTTAGCATAATACATTCTAGCTCCATTCACATTTGTACGGAAACACTTTAATCTGTAAAATACACAAGCTAACTGTTTTTAAGCCCTTCAAAGGCATTACTTATTAAGTGTATATTATTATTATCAGACTCCAGATATTTATTTTGTATATTTTAAAGAAGTTGAGTTTCTTTTGAAAAAACTCTAATATAGAGTTTTCACTAACTTAGAATGTCTTTTCTTTTAATTAGTCCTATTGATAAGAGTTTACCACATGTATCTAGTACCACGTACCACTTTACATTTTATTTATTTTATTTGTTAAAATTTTTATTATTTATTTATTTTTAACTTGTTTTATTATTATTATTATTTTTATTTACATCGAAGTTAGTTAGTATATAGTGCAACAATGATTTCAGGAGTAGATTCCTTAGTGCCCCTTACCCATTTAGCCCATCCCCCCCTCCCACAACCTCTCCAGTAACCCTCAGTTTGTTCTCCATATTTATGAGTTTCTTTTGTTTTGTCCCCCTCCCTGTTTTTATGCTCTTTTTGCTTCTCTTCCCTTATGTTCATCTGTTTTGTCTCTTAAAGTTCTCATATGAGTGAGGTCATATGATTTTTGTCTTTCTCTGACTAATTTCACTTCACATAATACCCTCCAGTTCCATCCATGTAGTTGCAAATGGCAAGATTTCATTTTTTTTGATTGCCGAGTAATACTCCATTGTATATACATACCACATCTTCTTTATCCATTCATCCATTGATGGACATTTGGGCTCTTTCCATACTTTGGCTATTGCTGATAGTGCTGCTATAAACATTGGGTGCCCCTTTGAAACAGCATACCTGTATCCCTTGGATAAATACCTAGCAGTGCAATTGCTGGGTCGTAGGGTAGTTCTATTTTTAGTTTTTTGAGGAACCTCCAAACTGTTTTCCACAGTGACTGCACCAGTTTGCATTCCCACCAGCAGTGCAAAAGAGATCCTCTTTCTCCACATCCTCACCAACATCTGTTTTTGCCTGAGTTGTTAATGTTAGCATTCTGACAGGTGTGAGATGGTATCTCATTGTGGTTTTGATCTGTATTTCCCTGATGATGAGTTATGTTGAGCATTTTTTCATGTGTCCGTTGGCCATCTGGATGTCTTCCTTGGAGAAGTGTCTATTCATGTCTTTTGCCCATTTCTTCACTGGATTATTTGGTTTTTGGGTGTTGAGTTTGATAAGTTCTTTATAGATTTTGGATAGTAACCCTCTATCTGATATGTCATTTGCAAATATCTTCTCCCATTCTATTGGTTGCCTTTTAGTTTTGCTGATTGTTTCCTTCGCTGTGAAGAAGCTTTTTATTTTGATGAGGTCCCCGTAGTTCATTTTTGCTTTTGTTTCCCTTGCCTCCAGAGACGTGTTGAGTAAGAAGTTGCTGCGGGCAAGATCAAAGAGGTTTTAGCCTGCTTTCTCCTTGAGGATTTTGATGGCTTCCTGTCTTACATTTAGGTCTTTCACCCATTTTGAGTTTATTTTTGTGTATGGTGAAAGAAAGTGCTCCAGGTCCATTCTGGACAGCATGTTGCTGTCCAGTTTTCCCAGCACCCTTTGCTGAAGAGACTGGGTTTATTCCATTGTATATTCTTTCCTGCTTTGTCAAAGATTAGTTGACCATACATTTGTGGGTCCATTTCTGGGTTCTCTATTCTGTTCCATTGATCTGAGTGTCTGTTCTTGTGTGGTACCATACTGTCTTGATGATTACAGCTTTGTAGTATAGCTTGAAGTCTGGAATTGTGATGCCTCTTGCTTTGGTTTTATTTTTCAAGATTGCTTTGGCTATTTGGAGTCTTTTCTGGTTCCATACAAATTTAAGGATTATTTGTTCTAGCTCTGTGAAGAACGCTAGTGTTATTTTGATAGGGATTGCATTGTCCGTGTAGATTGCTTTAGGTAGTATTGACATTTTAATAATATTTGTTCTTCCTACTCAGGAGCATGGAATCTTTTTCCATTTTTTTGTATCTTCTTCAATTTCTTTCATAAGCTTTCTATAGTTTTCAGTGTATAGATTTTTCACCTCTTTGGTTAGATTTATTCCTAGGTATTTTACGTTTTTTTGTGCAACTGTAAATGGGATCGATTCCTTGATTTCTCTTTCTGTTGCTTCATTGTTGGTATATAGGAATGCAACTGATTTCTGTGCATTGATTTTATATCCTGCAACTTTGCTGAATTCACGAATCAATTCTATCGGTGGAATCTTTTGGGTTTTCCATATAGAGTATCATGTCATCTGCAAAGAGTGAAAGTTTGACCTCCTCCTGTCCATTACTTTTGATGGCTGAGTAATAATCTATTGTGTGTATATACCACATCTTCTTTGTAGTTTATATTTGCTTCCTAGATGATTAGTGATGCTGAGTATCTTTTCATGTGTGTCTTGGCCATCTCTATGTCTTCTTTGGAGAAATGTCTATTCAGATCCTCTGCTCATTTAATTGTTTTTAAAATGTTTATTTATTTTGGGGTGCCTGGGTGGCTCAGTTGGTTAAGCGTCTGACTTTGGCCAGGTCATGATCTTGTGTTTCATGGGTTCAAACCCCGCATTGGGCTCTGTGCTGACAGCTCAGAGCCTGGAGCCTGCTTCGGATTCTGTGTCTCCCTCTCTCTCTGCCCCTTCCCCACTCGCACTCTGTCTCTGTCTCTCTAAAAAATAAAAAAACATTAAAAGTGTTTTTAATGTTTTATTTATTTCAAGGTGGGGGCAGAGAGAGGGAGAGAGAGAATCCTAAGTAGGCTCCACGCTGTCAGCACAACTTGATGATGGCTCGATCTCACAAATCGTGATCTCATGACCTGAGCTGAAATCAAGAATTGGACACTTAGCTAACTGAGCCACCTAGGCATCCCTGCCTATTTTATAATTAGGTTGTTTGTGTTTTTTGGTGTTGAGTTGTGTAGGTTCTTTTTGGATATTAACTCCTTACAGGATATATTATTTGCAAATATCTTCTATGCAGTAGGTTGTCTTTTGGTTTTGTTGATGGTTTCCTTCGTTGTGCAAAAGCTTATTTTGGGATGCCTGGGTGGCTCAGTTGGTTCAACATCTGACTCTTGATTTTGGCTCAGGTCATGATCTTACAAAGATCGAGTCCAGCTCTGAGCTGACAACAAGGTGCTTGCTTAGGATTCTCTCTCTCTCTCTCTCTGCCCCTCCCTGACTCATGCTCACACATGTCTTCTCTCTCTAAAAAAAACAAAAACAAAAACAAAAACAAAAACACACATTCTTTTAAAACGCTTTCATCCCTTTGAATTATTGTCTTTCTATTCTTTGAGTAAATATCAGAACTGTGATTGCTGGATTTTAGAATAGTTCTATTTTTAACTTTATGAGGAACCTCCATATTGTCTTGCACAGTGGCTGCACCAGTTTGCATCCCCACCAACAGTGCACAAGGCTTTCTTTTCTCCACACCCTCACCAACGCCTGTTGTTTCTTGTCTTGCTGATTTTAGCCCTCCTGACAGGTATGAGGTGATATTGCATTGTAGTTTTGATTTGCGTTTTCCTGATGATGAGTGATGTTGAGCATTTTTTCATGTGTCTATTGGCCATCTGGATGTCTTCTTTGATGAAATGTCTGTTCATGTCTTCTACCCATTTTTTAATTGGGTTATTTTTTGAGGTGTTGAGTTGTATAGGTTCTATATATATTTTGGGCACTGACCCTTTATCAGATATGTCATTCATAAATATCTTCTCCAATTCTGTAGGTTATCTTTTAGTTTTGTTGATTGTTTCCTTTGCTGTGCAGAAAGAAGCTTTTTATTTTGATGTAGTCCCAAGTTTATTTTTGCTTTTGTTTCCCTTGCCTCAGGAAATGTAGCTAGAAAAAAGTTGCTACAGTTATTAGTGTCAGAGAAATTACTCCCTGTGTTCTCTTCTAGGATTTTTATGGTTTTAGGTCTCACATTAAGGTCTTCAAGCCATTTTGAGTTTAGCTTTGTCTATGGTGTAAGAAAGTGGTCCTGTTTCTTTCTTTTGCATGTGTAGCTGTCCAGTTTCCCCAACACCATTGTTGAAGAGACTGTCCTTTGCCCATTGGATATTCTTTCCTGCTTTGTCAAAGATTAATTGACCATATAGTTGGGGGGCTTTCTATTCTGTTCCATTGATCTATGTGTCTATTTCTGTGCCAGTAGCATACTGTTTTGATTACTTTGTAACATAACTTGAAGTCCAGGATTATGATGCCTCCAGCTTTGCTTTTCTCTTGCAAGGTTGCTTTGACTATTCAGGGTCTTTTGTGTTCCCATACAAATTGTAGGATTGTTTGTTCTAGTTCTTTTTTTTTATTTTATTTTTTATTTTTTTCAATATATGAAATTTATTGTCAAATTGGTTTCCATACAATACCCAGTGCTCATCCCGAAAGGTGCCCTCCTCAATACCCATCACCACCCTCCCCTCCCTCCCACCCCCCATCAACCCTCAGTTTGTTCTCAGTTTTTAAGAGTCTCTTATGCTTTGGCTGTCTCCCACTCTAACCTCTTTTTTTTTTTTTCCTTCCCCTCCCCCATGGGTTTCTGTTAAGTTTCTCAGGATCCACATAAGAGTGAAAACATATGGTATCTGTCTTCCTCTGTAGGGCTTGTTTCACTTAGCATAACACTCTCCAGTTCCATCCATGTTGCTAAAAAGGGCCATAATTCATTCTTTCTCATTGCCACACAGTACTCCATTGTGTATATAAACCACAGTTTCTTTATCCATTCATCAGTTGATGGACACTTAGGCTCCTTCCATAATTTGGCTATTGTTGAAAGTGCTGCTGTAAACATTGGGGTGCACGTGCCCCTGTGCATCAGTACTCCTGTATCCCTTGGGTAAATTCCTAGCAGTGCTATTGCTGGGTCATAAGGTAGTTCTATTTTTCATTTTTTTTTTTTTTTGCCTCTGATTTTTTTTGTATATGGATATTTATTTTTTATTTTTTTTAAATATATGAAATTTATTGTCAAGTTGGTTTCTATGCAACACCCAGTGCTCATCCCAAAAGATGCCCTCTTCAATACCCATCACCCACCCTCCCCCCCCCCCACCCCCCATCAGCCCTCAGTTTGTTCTCATTTTTTAAGAGTCTCTTATGCTTTGGCTCTCTCCCACTCTAACCTCTCTTTTGTTTATTTTTCCTTCCCCTCTCCCATGGGTTCCTGTTAAGTTTCTCAGGACCCACATAAGAGTGAAAACATATGGTATCTGTCTTCCTCTGTATGGCTTATTTCACTTAGCATCACACTCTCCAGTTCCATCCATGTTGCTACAAAGGGCCATATTTCATTCTTTCTCATTGCCACGTAGTACTCCATTGTGTATATAAACCACAGTTTCTTCATCCATTCATCAGTTGATGGACATTTAGGCTCTTTCCACAATTTGGCTATTGTTGAGAGTGCTGCTATAAGCATTGGGGTACAAGTGACCCTATGCATCAGTACTCCTGTATCCCTTGGGTGAATTCCTAGCAGTGCTACTGCTGGGTCATAGGGTAGGTCTGTTTTTAATGTTTTGAGGAACCTCCACACTGTTTTCCAGAGTGGCTGCACCAGTTTGCATTCCCACCAACAGTGCAAGAGGGTTCCCATTTCTCTACATCCTCTCCAGCATCTATAGTCTCCTGATTTGTTCATTTTGGCCACTCTGACTGGCGTGAGGTGATGTCTGAGTGTGGTTTTGATTTGTATTTCCCTGATGAGAAGCGACATTGAGCATCTTTTCATGTGCCTGTTGGCCATCCGGATGTCTTCTTTAGAGAAGTGTCTATTCATGTTTTCTGCCCATTTCTTCACTGGATTATTTGTTTTTCGGGTGTGGAGTTTGGTGAGCCCTTTATAGATTTTCTGTACTAGCCCTTTGTCCGATATGTCATTTGCAAATATCTTTTCCCATTCCGTTGGTTGCCTTTTAGTTTTGTTGATTATTTCCTTTGCTGTGCAGAAGCTTTTTATCTTCATGAGTTCCCAATAGTTCATTTTTACTTTTGATTCCCTTGCCTTTAGGGATGTGTCAAGTAAGAAATTGCTACGGCTGAAGTCAGAGAGGTCTTTTCCTGTTTTCTCCTCTAGAGTTTTGATGGTTTCCTGTCTCACATTCAGGTCCTTTATCCATTTTGAGTTTATTTTTGTGAATGGTGTGAGAAAGTGGTCTAGTTCCAACCTTCTGCATGTTGCTGTCCAGTTCTCCCAGCACCATTTGTTAAAGAGACTGTCTTTTTTCCATTGGATATTCTTTCCTGCTTTGTCAAAGATTAGTTGGCCATACTTTTGTGGGTCTAGTTCTGGGGTTTCTATTCTATTCCATTGGTCTATGTGTCTGTTTTTGTCCCAGTACCATGCTGTCTTGATGATGACAGCTTTGTAGTAGAGGCTGAAGTCTGGGATTGTGATGCCTCCTGCTTTGGTCTTCTTCTTCAAAATTACTTTGGCTATTCGGGCCTTTTATGGTTCCATATGAATTTTAGGATTGCTTGGTTTAGCTTCGAGAAGAATGCTGGTGCAATTTTGATTGGGATTGCATTGAATGTGTAGATAGCTTTGGGTAGTATTGACATTTTGACAATATTTATTCTTCCAACCCATGAGCATGGAATGTTTTTCCATATCTTTATATCTTCTTCAATTTTCCTTCATAAGCTTTCTATAGTTTTCAGCATACAGATCTTTGACATCTTTGGTTAGATTTATTCCTAGGCTCAGTCGGTAAAGCGTCCGACTTCAGCTCTGGTCACGATCTCACAGCTTCTGGGTTCGACCCCCGCGTCGGGCTCTGTGCTGACGGCTCAGAGGTGGAGTCTGCTTCGGATTCTGTCTCCCTCTCTCTCTGCCCTCCCCCCCCCTCACTCTCTGTCTCTCTCTGTCTCTCTTTCTCAAAAGTAAAGAGAACATTTAAAAATAGAAAGAGAGAGGCAGGAAGATGGCGGCGTAGGAGGACGCTGGGCTCACCGCGCGTCCTGCTGATCACTTAGATTCCACCTATACCTGCCTAAATAACCCAGAAAACCACCAGAGGATTAGCAGAACGGAGTCGCCGGAGCCAAGCGCAGACGAGAGGCCCACGGAAGAGGGTAGGAAGGGCGGCGAGGCGGTGCGCACTCCACGGACTGGCGGGAGGGAGCCGGGGCGGAGGGGCGGCTCGCCGGCCAAGCAGAGCCCCCGAGTCTGGCTTGCAAAAAGCGGAGGGGCCTGACGGACTGTGTTCCGACAGCAAGCGCGACTTAGCGGCTGGGAGGTCATAAGTTAACAGCTCTGCTCAGAAAGCGGGAAGGCTGGAGGACAAAGGGAAGGAGAGCTGCTGAGCCCCCGGACGACAGAGCTCAGTTTGGTGGGGAACAAAGGCGCTCGCCAGCGCCATCTCCCCCGCCCATCCCCCAGCCAAAATCCCAAAGAGAACCAGTTCCTGCCAGGGAACTTGCTAGCTCCGCGCGCAAACACCCAACCCTGCGCTTCTGCGGAGCCAAACCTCCGGCAGCGGATCTGACTCCCTCCTGCTGCCACAGGGCCCCTCCTGAAGTGGATCACCTAAGGAGAAGCAAGCTAAGCCTTCCCCTCCTGCCCCTGTGCACCTTGCCTACCCACCCCAGCTAAGACGCCAGATCCCCAGCATCACAAGCCTGGCAGTGTGCAAGTAGCCCAGACAGACCACCCCACCCCACAGTGAATCCCGCCCCTAGGAGAGGGGAAGAGAAGGCACGCACCAGTCTGACTGTGGCCCCAGCGGTGGGCTGGGAGCAGACATCAGGTCTGACTGCGGCTCCGCCCACCAACTCCAGTTATACACCACAGCACAGGGGAAGTGCCCTGCAGGTCCTCACCACGCCAGGGACTATCCAAAATGACCAAGCGGAAGAATTCCCCTCAGAAAAATCTCCAGGAAATAACAACAGCTAATGAGCTGATCAAAAAGGATTTAAATAATATAACAGAAAGTGAATTTAGAATAATAGTCATAAAATTAATCGCTGGGCTTGAAAACAGTATAGCTGACAGCAGAGAATCTCTTGCTACAGAGATCAAGGGACTAAGGAACAGTCACAAGGAGCTGAAAAACGCTTTAAACGAAATGCATAACAAAATGGAAACCACCACGGCTCGGATTGAAGAGGCAGAGGAGAGAATAGGTGAACTAGAAGATAAAGTTATGGAAAAAGAGGAAGCTGAGAAAAAGAGGGATAAAAAAATCCAGGAATATGAGGGGAAAATTAGAGAACTAAGTGATACACTAAAAAGAAATAATATACGCATAATTGGTATCCCAGAGGAGGAAGAGAGAGGGAAAGGTGCTGAAGGGGTACTTGAAGAAATAATAGCTGAGAACTTCCCTGAACTGGGGAAGGAAAAAGGCATTGAAATCCAAGAGGCACAGAGAACTCCCTTCAGACGTAACTTGAATCGATCTTCTGCACGACATACCATAGTGAAACTGGCAAAATACAAGGATAAAGAGAAAATTCTGAAAGCAGCAAGGGGTAAACGTGCCCTCACATATAAAGGGAGACCTATAAGACTCGTGACTGATCTCTCTTTTGAAACTTGGCAGGCCAGAAAGAATTGGCATGAGATTTTCAGTGTGCTAGACAGAAAAAATATGCAGCCGAGAATCCTTTATCCAGCAAGTCTGTCATTTAGAATAGAAGGAGAGATAAAGGTCTTCCCAAACAAACAAAAACTGAAGGAATTTGTCACCACTAAACCAGCCCTACAAGAGATCCTAAGGGGGACCCTGTGAGACAAAGTACCAGAGACATCACTACAAGCATAAAACATACAGACATCACAATGACTCTAAACCCATATCTTTCTATAATAACACTGAATGTAAATGGACTAAATGCGCCAACCAAAAGACATAGGGTATCAGAATGGATAAAAAAACAAGACCCATCTATTTGCTGTCTACAAGAGACTCATTTTAGACCTGAGGACACCTTTAGATTGAGAGTGAGGGGATGGAGAACTATTTATCATGCTACTGGAAGCCAAAAGAAAGCTGGAGTAGCCATACTTATATCAGACAAACTAGACTTTAAATTAAAGGCTGTAACAAGAGATGAAGAAGGACATTATATAATAGTGACAGGGTCTATCCATCAGGAAGAGCTAACAATTATAAATGTCTATGCGCCGAATACCGGAGCGCCCAAATATATAAAACAATTACTCATAAACACAAGCAACCTTATTGATAAGAATGTGGTAATTGCAGGGGACTTTAACACCCCACTTACAGAAATGGATAGATCATCTAGACACACGATCAATAAAGAAACAAGGGCCCTGAATGAGACATTGGATCAGATGGACTTGACAGATATATTTAGAAGTCTGCATCCCAAAGCAACAGAATATACTTTCTTCTCGAGTGCACATGGAACATTCTCCAAGATAGATCATATACTGGGTCACAAAACAGCCCTTCATAAGTTTACAAGAATTGAAATCATACCATGCATACTTTCAGACCACAACGCTATGAAGCTTGAAATCAACCACAGAAAAAAGTCTGGAAAACCTCCAAAAGCATGGAGGTTAAAGAACACCCTACTAACGAATGAGTGGGTCAACCAGGCAATTAGAGAAGAAATTAAAAAATATATGGAAACAAACGAAAATGAAAATACAACAATCCAAACGCTTTGGGACGCAGCAAAGGCAGTCCTGAGAGGAAAATACATTGCAATCCAGGCCTATCTCAAGAAACAAGAAAAATCCCAAATACAAAATCTAACAGCACACCTAAAGGAAATAGAAGCAGAACAGCAAAGGCAGCCTAAACCCAGCAGAAGAAGAGAAATAATAAATATCAGAGCAGAAATAAACAATATAGAATCTAAGAAAACTGTAGAGCAGATCAGTGAAACCAAGAGTTGGTTTTTTGAAAAAATAAACAAAATTGACAAACCTCTAGCCAGGCTTCTCAAAAAGAAAAGGGAGATGACCCAAATAGATAAAATCATGAATGAAAATGGAATTATTACAACCAATCCCTCAGAGATACAAACAATTATCAGGGAATACTATGAAAAATTATATGCCAACAAATTGGACAACCTGGAAGAAATGGACAAATTCCTGAACACCCACACTCTTCCAAAACTCAATCAGGAGGAAATAGAAAGCTTGAACAGACCCATCACCAGCGAAGAAATTGAATCGGTTATCAAAAATCTCCCAACAAATAAGAGTCCAGGACCAGATGGCTTCCCAGGGGAGTTCTACCAGACGTTTAAAGCAGAGATAATACCTATCCTTCTCAAGCTATTCCAAGAAATAGAAAGGGAAGGAAAACTTCCAGACTCATTCTATGAAGCCAGTATTACTTTGATTCCTAAACCAGACAGAGACCCAGTAAAAAAAGAGAACTACAGGCCAATATCCCTGATGAATATGGATGCCAAAATTCTCAATAAGATACTAGCAAATCGAATTCAACGGCATAGAAAAAGAATTATTCACCATGATCAAGTGGGATTCATTCCTGGGATGCAGGGCTGGTTCAACATTCGCAAATCAATCAACGTGATACATCACATTAACAAAAAAAAAAGAGAAGAACCATATGATCCTGTCAATCGATGCAGAAAAGGCCTTTGACAAAATCCAGCACCCTTTCTTAATAAAAACTCTTGAGAAAGTCGGGATAGAAGGAACATACTTAAAGATCATAAAAGCCATTTATGAAAAGCCCACAGCTAACATCATCCTCAACGGGGAAAAACTGAGAGCTTTTTCCCTGAGATCAGGAACACGACAGGGATGCCCACTCTCACCGCTGTTGTTTAACATAGTGCTGGAAGTTCTAGCATCAGCAATCAGACAACAAAAGGAAATCAAAGGCGTCAAAATTGGCAAAGATGAAGTCAAGCTTTCGCTCTTTGCAGATGACATGATATTATACATGGAAAATCCGATCGACTCCACCAAAAGTCTGCTAGAACTGATACATGAATTCAGCAAAGTTGCAGGATACAAAATCAATGTACAGAAATCAGTTGCATTCTTATACACTAACAATGAAGCAACAGAAAGACAAATAAAGAAACTGATCCCATTCACAATTGCACCAAGAAGCATAAAATACCTAGGAATAAATCTAACCAAAGATGTAAAGGATCTGTATGCTGAAAACTATAGAAAGCTTATGAAGGTAATTGAAGAAGATTTAAAGAAATGGAAAGACATTCCCTGCTCATGGATTGGAAGAATAAATATTATCAAAATGTCAATACTACCCAAAGCTATCTACACATTCAATGCAATCCCAATCAAAATTGCACCAGCATTCTTCTCGAAACTAGAACAAGCAATCCTAAAATTCATATGGAACCACAAAAGGCCCCGAATAGCCAAAGTAATTTTGAAGAAGAAGACCAAAGCAGGAGGCATCACAATCCCAGACTTTAGCCTCTACTACAAAGCTGTCATCATCAAGACAGCATGGTATTGGCAGAAAAACAGACACATAGACCAATGGAATAGAATAGAAACCCCAGAACTAGACCCACAAACGTATGGCCAACTCATCTTTGACAAAGCAGGAAAGAACATCCAATGGAAAAAAGACAGTCTCTTTAACAAATGGTGCTGGGAGAACTGGACAGCAACATGCAGAAGGTTGAAACTAGACCACTTTCTCACACCATTCACAAAAATAAACTCAAAATGGATAAAGGACCTGAATGTGAGACAGGAAACCATCAAAACCTTAGAGGAGAAAGCAGGAAAAGACCTCTCTGACCTCAGCCGTAACAATGTCTTACTTGACACATCCCCAAAGGCAAGGGAATTAAAAGCAAAAGTGAATTCCTGGGACCTTATGAAGATAAAAAGCTTCTGCACAGCAAAGGAAACAACCAACAAAACTAAAAGGCAACCAACGGAATGGGAAAAGATATTTGCAAATGACATATCGGACAAAGGGCTAGTCTCCAAAATCTATAAAGAGCTCACCAAACTCCACACCCGAAAAGCAAATAACCCAGTGAAGAAATGGGCAGAAAACATGAATAGACACTTCTCTAAAGAAGACATCCGGATGGCCAACAGGCACATGAAAAGATGTTCAGCGTCGCTCCTTATCAGGGAAATACAAATCAAAACCACACTCAGATATCACCTCACGCCAGTCAGAGTGGCCAAAATGAACAAATCAGGAGACTATAGATGCTGGAGAGGATGTGGAGAAACGGGAACCCTCTTGCACTGTTGGTGGGAATGCAAATTGGTGCAGCCGCTCTGGAAAGCAGTGTGGAGGTTCCTCAGAAAATTAAAAATAGACCTACCCTATGACCCAGCAATAGCACTGCTAGGAATTTATCCAAGGGACACAGGAGTACTGATGCATAGGGGCACTTGTACCCCAATGTTCATAGCAGCACTCTCAACAATAGCCAAATTATGGAAAGAGCCTAAATGTCCATCAACTGATGAATGGATAAAGAAATTGTGGTTTATATACACAATGGAGTACTACGTGGCAATGAGAAAAAATGAAATATGGCCTTTTGTAGCAACGTGGATGGAACTGGAGAGTGTGATGCTAAGTGAAATAAGCCATACAGAGAAAGACAGATACCATATGGTTTCACTCTTATGTGGATCCTGAGAAACTTAAGAGAAACCCATGGGGGGGGCGCCTGGGTGGCGCAGTCGGTTAAGCGTCCGACTTCAGCCAGGTCACGATCTCACGGTCCGTGAGTTCGAGCCCCGCATCGGGCTCTGGGCTGATGGCTCAGAGCCTGGAGCCTGTTTCCGATTCTGTGTCTCCCTCTCTCTCTGCCCCTCCCCCGTTCATGCTCTGTCTCTCTCTGTCCCAAAAATAAATAAACGTTGAAAAAAAAAAAAATTAAAAAAAAAAAAAAAAAAAAAAAAGAGAAACCCATGGGGGAGGGGAACAAAAAAAAAAAAAAAAAAGAGGTTAGAGTGGGAGAGAGCCAAAGCATAAGAGACTGTTGAGAACTGAGAACAAACTGAGGGTTGATGGGGGGTGGGAGGGAGGAGAGGGTGGGTGATGGGTACTGAGGAGGGCACCTTTTGGGATGAGCACTGGGTGTTGTATGGAAACCAATTTGACAATAAATTTCATATATAAATAAAAAAATAAATAAATAAAAAAAAAAAAAAAAAAAAGATTTATTCCTAGGTATTTTATGCTTCTTGGTGCAATTGTGAATGGGATCAGTTTCTTTATTTGTCTTTGTGTTGCCTCATTATTAGTGTATAAGAATGCAACTGATTTCTGTACATTGATTTTGTATCCTGCAACTTTGCTGAATTCATGTATCAGTTCTAGCAGACTTTTGGTGGCGTCTATCGGATTTTCCATGTATAATATCATGTCATCTGCAAAAAGTGAAAGCTTGACTTCATCTTTGTTAATTTTGATGCCTTTGATTTCCTTTTGTTGTTTGATTGCTGATGCTAGAACTTCCTACACTGTGTTAAACAGCAGTGGTGAGAGTGGGCATCCCTGTCATGTTCCTGATCTCAAGGAAAAAGCTCTCAGTTTTTCCCCATTGAGGATGATGTTAGCTGTGGGCTTTTCATAAATGGCTTTTATGATGTTTAAGTATGTTCCTTCTATCCCGACTTTCTCGAGGGTTTTTATTAAGAAAGGATGTTGTATTTTGTCAGATGCTTTTTCTGCATCACTTGACAGGATCATGTGGTTCTTATATTTTCTTTTATTAATGTGATGTATCACATTGATTGATTTGCGAATGTTGAACCAGCCCTGCATCCCAGGAATGAATCCCACTTGATCATGGTGAGTAATTCTTTTTCTATGCTGTTGAATTTGATTTGCCAGTATCTTATTGAGAATGTTTGCATCCATATTCATCAGGGATACTGGCCTGTAGTTCTCTTTTTTTACTGGGTCTCTGGTTTAGGAATCAAAGTAATACTGGCTTCATAGAATGAGTCTGGAAGCTTTCCTTCCCTTTCTATTTTTTCGAATAGCTTGAGAAGGATAGGTATTATCTCTGCTTTAAACGTCTGGTAGAACTCCCCTGGGAAGCCATCTGGTCCTGGACTCTTATTTGTTGGGAGATTTTTGATAACTGAGTCAATTTCTTCGCTGGTTATGGGTCTGTTCAAGCTTTCTATTTCCTCCTGTTTGAGTTTTGGAAGTGTGTGGGTGTTTAGGAATTTGTCCATTTCTTCCAGGTTGTCCAGTTTGTTGGCATATAATTTTTCATAGTATTCCCTGATAATTGCTTGTATTTCTGAGGGATTGGTCATAATAATTCCATTTTCATTCACGACTTTATCTATTTGGGTCATCTCCCTTTTCTTTTTGAGAAGCCTGGCTAGAGTTTTATCAATTTTGTTTATTTTTTCAAAAAACCAACTCTTGGTTTCATTGATTGGCTCTAAAGTTTTTTTAGATTCTATATTGTTTATTTCTGCTCTGATCTTTATTATTTTTCTTCTTCTGCTGGGTTTATGGTGTCTTTGCTGTTCTGCTTCTATTTCCTTTAGGTGTGCTGTTAGATTTTGTATAAAGATAAAGAGAAAATTCTCTTGTATTTGGATATTTGGGATTTTTCTTGTTTCTTGAGATAGGCCTGGATTGCAATATATTTTCCTCTCAGGACTGCCTTTGCTGCATCCCAAAGAGTTTGGGTTGTTGTATTTTCATTTTCGTTTGTTTCCATATATTTTTTAATTTCTTCTCTAATTGCCTGGTTGACCCATTCATTCTTTAGTAGGGTGTTCTTTAACCTCTATGCTTTTGGAGTTTTTCCAGACTTTTTCCTGTGGTTGATTTCAAGCTTCATAGCATTGTGGTCTGAAAGTGGATAGTAGGATCTCAATTCTTGTATACTTATGAAGGGCTGTTTTGTGACCCAGTATGTGATCTATCTTGGAGAATGTTCCATGTGCACTCAAGAAGAAAGTATATTCTGTTGCTTTGGGATGCAGAGTTCTAAATATATCTGTCAAGTCCATCTGATCCAATGTCTCATTCAGGGCCCTTGTTTCTTTATTGACCATGTGTCTAGATGATCTATCCATCGCTGTGAGTGGGGTATTAAGGTCCCCTGCAATTACCACATTCTTATCAATAAGGTTGCTTACCTATGTGAGTAATTGTTTTATATATTTGGGGGCTTCCGTGTTCGGTGCATAGACATTTATAATTGTTAGCTCTTCCTGATGGATAAACCCTGTAATTATTATATAATGCCCTTCTCCATCTCTTGTTACAGCCTTTAATTTAAAGTCTAGTTTGTCTGATATAAGTATGGCTACTCCAGCTTTCTTTTGAGTTCCAGTAGCATGATAAATAGTTATCCATCCCCTCACTTTCAATCTGAAGGTGTCCTCAGGTCTAAAATGAGTCTCTTGTAGACAGCAAATAGATGGGTCTTGTGTTTTTTTTAATCCATTCTGATACCCTATGTCTTTGGTTGGCTCATTTAGTCCATTTACGTTCAGTGTTATTATAGAAAGATATGGGTTTAGAGTCATTGTGATGTCTGTAGGTTTCATGCTTGTAGCGATGTCTCTGGTACTTTGTTTCACAGGATGCCCCTTAGGATCTCTTGTAGGGCTGGTTTAGTGGTGACGAATTCCTTCAGTTTTTGTTTGTTTGGGAAGACCTTTATCTCTCCTTCTAGTCTAAATGACAGACTTGCTGGATAAAGGATTCTCAGCTGCATATTTTTTCTGTTCATCACATTGAAGATTTCCTGCCATTCCTTTCTGGCCTGCCAAGTTTCAGTAGAGAGATCGGTCACAAGTCTTATCGGTCTCCTTTTATATGTTAGAGCATGTTTATCCCTAGCTGCTTTCAGAATTTTCTCTTTTTCCTTGTATTTTGCCAGTTTCACTATGATATGTCATGCAGAAGATCGATTCAAGTTATGTCTGAAGGGAGTTCTCTGTGCCTCTTGGATTTCAATGCCTTTTTCCTTCCCCAGATCAGGGACGTTCTCAGTTATTATTTCTTCAGGTACACCTTCAGCACCTTTCCCTCTCTCTTCCTCCTCTGGAATGCCAATTATGCGTAGATTATTTCTCTTTAGTGTATCAACTAGTTCTCTAATTTTCCCCTTATACTCCTGGATTTTTTTATCTCTCTTTTTCTCAGCTTCTTCTTTTTCCATAATTTTATCTTCTAGTTCACCTATTCTCTCCTCTGCCTCTTCAATCCGAGCTGTGGTCGTCTCCATTTTATTTTGCAGCCCATTGATAGCATTTTTTTTAGCTCCTCCTGGCTGTTCCTTAGTCCCTTGATCTCTGTAGCAATAGATTCTCTGCTGTTCTCTATACTGTTTTCAAGCCCAGCAATTAATTTTATGACTATTATTCTAAATTCACTTTCTGTTATATTGTTTAAATTGTTTTTGATCAGTTCGTTAGCTGTCACTATTTCCTGGAGATTCTTTTGAGGGGAATTCTTCCATTTCATCATTTTGGGTAGTCCCTGGAGTGGTGTGGAACTGCAGGGCACTTCCCCTGTGCTGTCTTGAATAACTTGCGTTGGTGGGTGAGGCCGCAATCAGACCTGATGTCTGCCCCCATCCCACTGCCGGGGCCACAGTCAGACTGGTGTGTACCTTGTCTTCCCCTCTCCTACGGGCGGGATTCACTGTGGGGTGGCGTGGCCCATCTGGGCTACTTGTACACTGCCAGGCTTGTGGTGCTGGGGATCTGGCGTATTAGCTGGTGTGGATCAGCAAGGTGCATGGGGGTGGGAGGGGCAGGCTCAGCTCGCTTATCCTTTGGTGATCTGCTTCGGGAGGGGCCCTGCGGCACTGGGAGGGAGTCAGACCTGTCGCTCAGGGATGGATCCGCAGAAGCACAGCGTTGGGTGTTTGCGCGGTGCAAGCAAGTTCCCTGACAGGAACTGGTTCCCTTTGGGATTTTGGCTGGGGGATGGGCGAGGGAGATGGCGCTGGCGAGCGTCTTTGTTCCCCGCCAAGCTGAGCTCTGTCATCTGGGGCTCAACAACTCTCCCTCCCGTTGCCCTCCCCCCTGCCACTCTCTGAGCAGAGCTGTTAACTTATAACCTTCCAGATGTTAAGTCCCGCTTGCTGTCAGAACATACTCCATCCGGCCCCTCCACTTTTGCAAGCCAGACTTGGGGGCTCTGCTTTGCCGGTGGGCTGTCCCTCCTACCCGGCTCCCTCCCATCAGTCCGTGTAGTGCGCACCGCCTCTCCGCCCTTCCTACCCTCTTCGCTGGGCCTCTCGTCTACGCTTGGCTCCAGAGAATCAGTTCTGCTAGTCTTCTGGTGGTTTTCTGGGTTATTTAGGCAGGTGTGGGTGGAATCTATGTGATCAGCAGGACGCAGTGAGCCCAGTGTCCTCCTACGTCACCATCTTCCAGCCTATCAAGTTCTCACACATTCTAGAAACAAAAACAAACAAACTAGTTTTCGTTTTACTCCTCCCTCCAGGTTTTATGTATATGCTGTCATTTTTTATCTTTTTTATTCATAATTTTCTTGCATCTAATTATGATGGTTTCTTTTCCACTTAATAAAGTCTCTTTAACATTTCTTGCAAGGCTAGTTAAATGCTGAAGTGCTTTTGTTGCATCCACACGACTCCTGAAACAGAATGCTACGGGCACCAGAGATAGTCACAACAAAGTTTAATACAATGAGAGGCAAGGCCGACTGAAGGGGACCAACGCTCTTGATAAGAGTGCGGCCCCAAACAGCCCGGGTACAGAATTTTTAAAGCCGATCACATCGTATTATCATTATTTGGGAACAGAACGGAGAAACAGTTCCCAGATGAGTTAGAAACAGTTGCCAGAGGGTGGGAGGGAGGAGAGGGTGGGTGATGGGTATTGAGGAGGGCACCTTTTGGGATGAGCACTGGGTGTTGTATGGAAACCAATTTGACAATAAATTTCATAAAAAAAAAAAAAAAAAGAAACAGTTGCCAGATGAGTCAGAAACAGTTATGGAATGAGGTAATTATTTTAGACTTTCTGCCGCTAAGTTGCAACCAGTGGATCTCCTTGACCTTGTCTTTGATGCTCTTTTCTTTGAGCTTTTGTTTCCTTCATTGGTAAAGCCTGATTCACAAGAGTGTGAAGCGTGATTTACAAGAGTAAAAACAAGGCTGTTATCTTTTGATCTTCAGTGTCAGAACAAAGCTGTTATTTTTCAAGCTAAGCGTTAGCCCTACACTACAATTTAACCCTTACACTTTAACTTTTGTTTGTCAGGGGAACTTTTTTTTTTTTCCTTTTTCTTTCTTTATTTATTTTGAGAGCGAGAGGGAGAACATGCACATGAGCAGGGGAAGGGCAGAGAGAAGAGTCGTAGCCAGGCCCTGTGTGTTGTCTGTCAAAGCCCCATTGGGGGCTTGACCTCATGAACTGTGTGATCATGAATGGAGCCGAAATCAAGAGTCAAAGGCTTAACCAGCTGAGCTACCCAGGCACCCCATATCAGGGAAACTCTTTACCTCTTTTTCAAATCTGAATGATCACTTTGCCAGGCAGAGTATTCTTGGTTGTTCCTTTTTTCCTTTCAGCACTTTGAATATATGCTGCTATTCCCTTCTGGCCTGCAGAGTTTCTGCTGAAAAATCAGCTGATAGGTTTATTGGGTTTCCCTTGTTCATAAATTTCAGCTTCTCTTGATGCTTTTTAATTTTTTTTTAACATTTATTCATTTTTGAGAGACAGTGTATGAGTGGGGGAGGGGCAGAGAGAGAGGGAGAATCCGAAGCAGGCTCCATGGTCTGAGCTATCAGTTCAGAGCCCAATGCAGGGCTTGAACTCACAGACCACGAGATCATGACCTGAGCGGAAGTCAGACGCTTAACTGACTGAGCTACCCAGGCGCCCATTCTTGCTGCTTTTAAAATTCTCTTTATCAGGTGTCTCGGTGGCTTAGTCGGTTAAGCATCCGACTTTGGCTCAAGTCATCTCACGGTTTGTGAGTTTGAGCCCTGTGTCAGGCTCTGTGCTGAAAGCTCGGAGCCTGGAATCTGCTTCAGATTCTCTGTCTCCCTCTCTCTCTGCCTCACCCTTGCTTGCACACATGTATATGCACATTCTGTCTCTCTCTCTCAAAAATAAAAGTAAATAAACATTTAAAAAATTATCTCTTTATCTTTAACCTTTGACATTTTCATTATATGTCATGGTGTGGAGCTCCTTGGGTTCATCTTTTTTGGCTCTCTTTTTGGTTCTTGAACCTGGAAGTCTGTTTCCTTCCTTGTGTTAGGGAAGTTTTCAGTTATTATTTCTTCAAATAAGCTTTCTCTCTTCTTCTGGGACCCCTATAATGTGAATGTTTGTTTGCTTGATGTTATCCAAGAGATTCCTTAAACTTCCTCATTTTTCCCCCATTCTTTTTTTGCTGTTCAGTTGAGTGCTTTCTGTTAGCCTGTCTTCCAGATTGCTGATAGATTCTTCTGCATCTGCCAATCTGTTGATTCCCTCTAGTGTGTTTTTCATTTCACTTATTCCATTCTTCAACTCTGATTAGTTCCTATTTATATTTCCTGTCTTTTTATTGAAGATCTCACTGAGTTCTTCCACTCTTCTCTCCAGCCAGGTAAGCATCTTTTTGATCATTACTTTAAATTCTTTTTCAGGCATATTGTTTATCTCCAATTCATTTAGTGTCTTGTATGAGGTTTTGTTTTGTTCTTTCTTTTGGAGCATATTCATCTATCTCCCCATGTTGCTTGACTTTCTGTGTTTGTTTCTATGGTTTAGGCAGAACAGCTACTTAAACTTGAAGGAATGGTCTTGTGTATGGTTGTCCCCTTTATAGATTGTGTGTGCTTGGTGACTTTTGCTGGCTGGCTGGAATTGTGGCTTGCATGGGCTTGGGAGTCCCCTCCATGCAGTGAGCATTCTGGCTGAACAGCTAAGGCTGAAGTGGGTGCAGATCAGTGTGGTCCCTGGATGCTCCACACAGCTCTTGTCCAGGCAGGACAGTTAAGGCTAATGTGGGTGCAAGCTGGGGTGTCACAAGGCTCTCTGTGGGGAGGGTGTCCTGGCAGGGTGGCTAGAACTGAGGCAGGGTGCAGGCTGGAATGTCCTGGGGGTTTCTGTGCAGCAGGCATTCTGGCAGAATAGCTAAAGCTGAAGTGGGTACAGGCTGGGTGGGAGTGGGTCTCAGGGTTCTAAGCACTGAGGGCATCCTGGCAGGTCAACTAAAACTGAAATGGGTTCAGACTAGTAAATCCCAGTGTGCTCTGGGCTGGGGGTGCCCTGGTGGGGCAGCTGGAGCTGAGACAGTGTGTGGGCTGGGAGGTCTCTGGGCTCTGTGCAGAGGGTATACTGGCAGGATAGCTGAAGCTGATGTGGGTGTAAACCAGGGTGTTCCAGGACTCTGTACAGACCGTGCCCCAGAAGGGTAGCTGGAGTTAAGGCAAGTCATAGCCCAATGGGGTCCTTGGGCTTTCCATGCAAAATGTGTCCTGGTAGAACAGTTGAAGCTGATGTGGCCACAAGTTGGAGTGTCCCAGGGTTCTCCATACTAAGGACAATCTGGCAGGATAACTGAACCTGAATTAGGTGCAAGCTAGGGTGTCTCACTGTATGCAGCACAGGGTTTGCCCTGGCACAGTGGTGGGAACCAATGCAGGCATGGGCCAGGAGTTCCCAGGGTACACTATGCAGGGGGCACCCTGGCAGGTTGGCTGAATCTAAAGCGAACTCAGGTAGGAGTTTCCAGAGCTCTCTGCCCTGGGGATGCTGTAGGTAAGCCATCTGAGGCAAAAGTGGTGTGGGCCTGCAGTGTTCTGGGGTACTTTGTGCCTGTGTCACCTTGGCATGAAGGCTGGAGCTGTAGGGAGCACTAACTGGTGTCCTAGTGTGCATTACTCTGTGGCCACCTTGGTGGAATGCTGGGGCCGGTGTGGGCTAGGGACCTAGGGCTTACTGAGGTGGCAGGCAGGTAGGGCACTTAGACTGTCCATTAGCTCCTCCCACGTGGGGACAATTCCAGCAGCATCCTTGCCTTTTGGCAGAATTTTAAGGCTGGACTTCTTATTTGCTAGTTCTTTTAAACCAGGCTTTTTTCCCCCTGTGCCCCAGTACAACTGGGGCTGGTGTGGACTAGGGCACCCAGGGCTCACTGAAGGAGGCTGGCTCTGGTGTCTGGACCCTCCTCCAGTTTTTCAAGGTGCGTAGGGGAGTGTAAACCCTATTGCTTTCCAGTCCCTTTGACCCAGAGAGAGTTCCAGAAGATTTTCTACCATTTGTTGGTGTTCTGGGGCTTACTTTTATAAAGTCGTTACCCTTTTATTTTTATTTTTTTATTATTATTATTTTTAAGTTTATTTATTTTTGAGAGAGAGAGACGGAGTGTAAGCAGGGGAGGGGCAGAGAGAGGGAGACACAGAATCCAAAGCAGGCTCCAGGCTCTGAACTTCCAGCACAGAGCCCAACGCGGGGCTTGAACTCACAAGCCGCAAGATCACGACCTGAGCCGAAATCGGACGCTCAACCGACTGAGCCACCCAGGTGCCCCATTACTCTTTTATTTTTTATTATTTTTTTTTCACAATGACCAGATGCATTTATTAATGTAGCTCTTGTTTCTCACTGCAGTAAATTTAGTAGAGGAAACAAGACTAAAAATATGGAAACTTCACATCATCCTTGTGTGGGGGCCATTTGAATCTTCTCTATATCATTCCAATTTTAGTATATGTGCTGCCAAAACAAGTACAGCATTTCTCTTAAACTGCAGTTGGATTATCCTGTGCACAACGTCAGATGAATCTGTTCCCTGGCCCTTCAGTGTTATCCCTTCCCACTGCAGTTCACAGCATCAGGGGTGGGGGTTCCCTTTGTCACCATGTCTCTATCTATCTTATTCTCTTGTGCTGTTCTCTCTGTATTTTGTTGTACAGAATCTGTTTAGTTGTTTGTCAGGTCTTCTTCAGGAGGAATTGCTCTATGATAGGTGTAATTGGGTGTATTCTGTGGAAGGGATGAGTTCAGGGTCTTCTTCCTACCTTGCCATCTTGGACTGGAACCCCTAACTGTGGTTTATTGACAGTGTCAAGGATAAAACTGCCCTGTTTTACTAGTAATTTTCTGTAATTTAACCCAGGTGTCAGGGTTTTACACTATGTGCGGGACACAGAGTCCTCATCCTCAATGGGGAAAAACTGAGAGCTTTTCCTCTATGGTCATGAACAAGATAGGGATGTCCACTCTCACTACTGTTATTTAACATAGTACTGGAAGTCCTAACCCCAGAAATCAGACAACAAAAGGAAATAAAAGGCATCCATATCAGCAAGGAAGAAGTAAAACTTTCCCTATTTGCAGATGACATGATACTCTATGTAGAACACCCAAAAGATTCCACACACACAAAATTGCTAGAACTGTTATACGAATTCAGCAAAGTTGCAGGATACAAAATCAATGTACAGAAATCTGTTGCATTTTCATACCAATAATGAAGTAGCAGAGAGAGATATCATTAAATTGATCCAATTTATAATTGGACCAAAACCCATAAGATACCTAGGAATAAACCTAAACGAAGTAAATGGTCTATACTCTGAAAACTATAGAACACTGATGAAAGAAATTGAATATGATGCAAATAAATGGAAAAACATGCCATATTCATGTATTGGAAGAACAAATATTGTTAAAATCACCATAATACCCAAAGCAATCTCCACCTTTAATGCAATCCCTATTAAAATATCACCAGCATTTTTCACAGAGCTAGAACAAACCATCCTAAAATTTGTGTGGAACCACAAAAGATCCCAAATAGCCAAAGCAATCTTGAAAAAGAAAAGCAAAGCTGGAGGCATCACAACTCAAGACTTCAAATTATATTACAGGGGTGCCTGGGTGGCTCAGTCAATTAAGCGTCTGACTCTTGAATGTGAGTTCAAGCCCTGCATCAGGCTCTGCACTGACAGTGTGGAGCCTGCTTGGGATTCTCCTCTCCCTCTTTCTGTCTCTCTCTCTGTCTGCCTCTTCCCTACTCATGCTCATGTGTGCTCTCTTTGTTGCTTACTCTGTTGCTCACTCTGTCTTAAATAAATAAACTAAGAAAACCCTATCACTAAGCTGTAGTGATCAAGACAGTATGATATTGGCACAAAAACAGACACATAGATCAATGGAACAGAGTAGAAAAACCAGAAATGAACCCACAACTATATGGTCAATTAACCTTTAACAAAGCAAGAAAGAATATCCAATGGAAAAAAGTCTTTTCACCAAATGGTTTTGGAAAAACTGGATGCCAAATGCAGAAGAATGAAACCAGACCACTTTTTATACCATACACAAAAATAAATTCAAGTGGATGGAAGACATAAATGTGGAACAGGAAAACATCAAAATCCTGGAGGAGAATACAGGCAGTACCTCTTTGATGTTGGCCATGGCAACTTCTTACTTAGATATGTCTCCTGAGGCAAGGGAAACAAAAACTATTGGGACTTCATCAAAATAAGAAGCTTCTACACAGTGAAGGAAACAATTAACAAAATTGAAAGGCAAGCTTAGGAATAGGAGATGATACTTATAAATGACATATTTGATAAAGGTTTAGTATCCAAAATCCATAAAGAACTTATCAAACTCAACAACCTCCCCCCCCCCAAAAAAAATCCTGTTAAGAAATGGGCAGAAGACATGAATAGACGTTTTTCCAAAAAGATACAAATGGCTAGCAGACACGTGTAAAGGTGCTCAACATCATTGATCATTAAGGAAATACAAACCTGAAGTATAATGAGATATCACCTCACATCTGTCATAATGGCTAAAGTCAACAACACAGGAAACAACAGGTGTTGGCGAGGATGCAGAGAAAGGGGAACTCTCGTTGGTGAGAATGCAAACTGGTGCAGCCACTCTGGAAAACAGTGTAGAGGTTCCTCAAAAAGTTAAAAATAGAACTACCCTACCATCATCCAGCAGTACACTACTAGATATTTACTCAAAGTATAGAAAAATACTGATTCAAAGGGATGCATGCATCCTAATGTTTATAGCAGCATTATCAACGTTAACCAAATTATGGAAAGAGCCCAAATGACTATTCACTGATGAATGGATAAAGAAGTGGTGTATGTATACAATGGAATATTACTCGGCCATAAAAAAGAATGGGATGTTTCCTTTTGCAACAACATGGATGCAGCTAGAATGTATCATACTAAGCGAAGTAAGTCTGAGAAAGACAAATACCATATGATTTGACTTATATGTGGAATTTAAGAAAACAGATGAACATAGGGCATAAAAGAAAAAAGGCTAATCAGAAAACAGACTGTTAACAATAGAGAACAAACTGAGGGTTACTATAGGGGTGGTAGATTGGGGGATGGGTAAATGGGTGATGGGTGTTTTGGGCACTTGTTGTGATGCACACCGGCTGTTGTATATAAGTTATGAATGACTGAATTTTGTATCTGAAACTGATACTACCCTGTGTGTTACCTAACTGGAATTTAAATAAAAGCTTAAAAAGAAAACAAGCTAAAACCTTAAAACTCTTAGAAGAAAACAAAGGAGATCTCTGTTGCTTAGGTTAGACAATGGTTTCTTTCATGTGACACCAAAAGCACAAACAACCAAAGGAGAAAAAATAACATAAATTGGACTTAATCAAAGTTAAAAACTTTTGATCTTCAAAAGACACCATGAAATAAGTGAAAATATAGCCCACAAAAGGTGCCCAAAATGTGCACATTATATGTTCATTAAAACATTGTATCTTAAAATATATGAGAAATTATTACAGAGCAACAATAAAAAGACAATCAGATTTTTTTAAATGAGCATAGAATTTGAATACATATTTTTCTGAAGAAGGAATAGAAATGGTCAATATACACATAAAGGTGTTCATTATCATTCGGGAAATGCAAATCAAAATCAAAATGACATACTGTTTCAAATTCATAAGAATGGCATAACCTCAAATGGTGGTGATGATGTGGAAAAATTGGAACCTTGACATATTTTTGTCAGAATCGAAAGATGATGCAGTTGTTTTGGAACAGAGTTTAGCAGTTCCTGAAGATGTTAAACATAGAGTTACCAGTTACAATATGACCCAGCAAATCCACTCCTAAGTATATATATTTAAGAGAAATGAAATGTGTTCCACACAGAAACATGTACCTGAATGTTCTTAATAGCATTATTTGTAGTAACAAAAGTGAAAACAATGCAATGTCCATCAACTAATGAATGGGGAAAAAAGATGTTGTATCCATACAACGGAATGTTTGGCAATATACAGGTATGAAGTACCCATCCATGCTAAACATAGATGAACCTTGAAACATTATACTATGTATAATATGAAAGAAGCCAGCCAGGATAGACCACATATTATATAATTTAATTTATACAAAATGTCTATCTAGAATAGGCAATTTTATAGACAGAATAGTTGTTGTCAGGGTCTGGGGAAATGAGAATGGAAGTAATTGCTAATGCATATGGGTTTTGTTTTTGGATAACGAAATACTCTAAAATTAGATAGTGGTAATGATTGCACACCTCTGTGAATATAATAAAAACCTATAGCTTGTGGGGCGCCTGGGTGGCGCAGTCGGTTAAGCGTCCGACTTCAGCCAGGTCACGATCTCGCGGTCCGTGAGTTCGAGCCCCGCGTCAGGCTCTGGGCTGATGGCTCAGAGCCTGGAGCCTGTTTCCGATTCTGTGTCTCCCTCTCTCTCTGCCCCTCCCCCGTTCATGCTCTGTCTCTCTCTGTCCCAAAAATAAATAAACGTTGAAAAAAAAAAAAAAACCTATAGCTTGTATTTTTAAAAGGATGAATTTATGGGGCACCTGGATGGCTCATTCAGTTAAGTGTCCAACTCTTGATTTCAACTCAGGTCATGATCTCACAGTTAGTGGGTTCGAGCATGCTGTCAGAGCAGAGCCTGCTTGGCAATCTCTCTCTCCTTCTCTCTGCCCCTTTCCCACTTGCTCTCTCTCAAAACAAATAAAATTTTTTTAAAAGGGATGAGTTTATGAAATGTGAATTATATATCAATAAAGCTGTTAGAAAAAGAAATGAATACAAGAAAGATGTTAGACCTAATATGGGTGGAGAATGGTTGTAGTGGTGGTTAAATTCACAGACCTGTTTGCTGATCAATTAAGTGTTAATGTGTATAAGGCATTGAGCACATACTTTGCACTTGATGAAATTATTTGTTGTACAGGTACTTTTTCAAACCATCTTTAGTCTGACATTGGGAGACAGGATGATGTTAGGCAGGATAACAGAGAGCTGCTGCCTCCAGAATTCCTGAGTTCAGCTAAGGCCATGATTCCATGCAACAGGCTGTTGTTTTCTGCTAGAGAATGCTTTGGATTTGTTCCTTGGTTACTGGGTGAGGGTAATGTCACTTTCTGTGGCCTGGATGAAACCTATGCTTTGGATTCAGAATGCTTCTTGCACATGAATGTGAGAATGTGCCAGGGAAGCACCTGAGGTATTTA
Source organism: Puma concolor (assembly GCF_028749965.1). NCBI lineage: Eukaryota > Metazoa > Chordata > Mammalia > Carnivora > Felidae > Puma > Puma concolor. The sequence continues at coordinate 46,310,417 of NC_141681.1, forward strand.
ATGTGTTGAGACCTGGGGGGAAGAGGCAGATCTTAGTCGTGGAAAGTGTTTTTTCAAGGAATTGGCCTACAAAGATAACCATTTCCAGGCCTGAGGGCCCCATCAGTGTCCTTCAGGTGGGTACTACTTAGATAAATTTGCATCAGGGTTCCCTAGGCTGTAAAAGATGAGCCATTCAGGCCAGGTCAGAGAACCCTAACAACATCATGGGGATTGGATACTGCTTTAGCATAAATTAATTCTTCTACATTTCTGTTATCTGGAATTAGGGAAGGGATGAGATTGTTTAAACTTCTGAAGATCTTTTTATGGAAAGAGCCTAAATGTCCATCAACTGATGAATGGATAAAGAAATTGTGGTTTATATACACAATGGAATACTACATGGCAATGAGAAAGAATGAAATATGGCCTCTTGTAGCAACATGGATGGAACTGGAGAGTGTTAGGCTAAGTGAAATAAGCCATACTGAGAAAGACAGATACCATATGTTTTCACTCTTATGTGGATCCTGAGAAACTTAACAGAAACCCATGGGGGAGGGGAAGGGAAAAAAAAAAAAGAGGTTAGAGTGGGAGAGAGCCAAAGCATAAGAGACTCTTAAAAACTGAGAACAAACTGAGGGTTGATGGGGAGTGGGATGCAGGGGAGGGTGGGTGATGGGTATTGAGGAGGGCACCTGTTGGGATGAGCACTGGGTGTTGCATGGAAACCAATTTGACAATAAATTTCATATTTATAAAAAAACTTCTGAAGATCTTCTCAGTATATAAGAATTGGGGTGTGGAAGGGACCAGGTGCCATGAAAAGGGGAAGAAATACTTCACTTAGTCATTTAGAAGTAGGCCTCTTTTCATGGTTTCCTTTCCCCTCCCCTGTCTTCTCAGGACTGCACTTCTCCATGAGAAGAAGCCAGAGGAGGGCTCATAAATTGAAATGCTAAGCCATGCCTTGTGTGAGTTCATGTTTCTTCTTCCCCTTTATATCAAACAATCACTGTTTTTGGGTATATGAATATTCAGTTTCCTTATCTCCAGACTTTCTGCTTTACTGAGTGCTCTCCTGCTCACTCCCCTTCTAGTGAATGATGAGAATGGGTCCCAGGTGTTTCTCAATTGCCCCTCACTTCTCTAACAATATTTTAGGGATACATTTGCAAATCAGGAAATGTATTTGAGGAAAGCATAGAACCTCTCCAGTCAGGATGTGGTTTGATGAGATGGTACTACACATGAAAAATTTGGTCTTTCTCATTGACCTGAATGTTCTTATTGATTAAGACGGAAATTGGTGTTAGTCTCAGAACGTGGTGAGTTCTAATCTGTGGTTTTAAGATTGGTAATGTGATCAAATGTAGGATTGAGGACAGAGAGAGAATTGTGTAAGGGAATACCTCAGTGATTAATACCATTGACAGGGTCCATTTTGAATTAAATAGTATGTAGAAGCCAAGGGCCACATCTGTGTGAGTGTAGCTCATCTTTCATTAGCTTTCTGTTGCTCATAATAAGCAGAAGTGTACAGTGAGCAATGATAAGTGGTAAATATGATCAGCCAGATGATTAAATGATTGAGAATTTCAGAAACAGAGCTGTGAAGATCATTAGAGGAGGAGTGCAAACTACCGCAAAATATGAAAATGATGACAATCTTAATATGGAATATTACATAGTCTAAAAATGTTATCTATGAAAGGATTTTCCAGGGCTAGGAAGAAAGAATATTATTACAAAATTATTCTGAAACTTGACTTGGAAAGAAATTCTGAAATTATATATAAATCTTATTTTCTAAGGTAAACATTTTAAAAGACATTTTGGAATGTGCCCATCAGGTTTATTTTTCTTTTCTCTTCCTCCTCCTCTTCTTCCAGCCCTTTTTCCCTCTCTTCTTTTCTTTCTGTTTTTATTCTTTAAAGGGAAAGGGGAGGAAGGAACTTTGAGTTTATTTGAGGATTTGCATGTGTTATGTGCTAGTATACATTATTCTATTTAATCAGAAAACTGTACTTACCTGGGTTTTGTTCATTCCCATTGCTATTCCCAAGAGGCTATGAATAAGAGTAAGTAATAGGAATGTTCAGATACTCTGAACATAGGAATGTTTAAATACTCCGTATTTCACACTCACTTCCTTTCTATTACTTACCCACACTGAAAGCTTCCAACTGTAATATATTTGCTCACTGTTTTGGCCCCTTTATGTGATACTTTTCTCTTCCTCTCATTACTTGTGTGTGTGTGTGTGTGTGTGTGTGTGTGTGTGTGTGTGTGTGTTCCTCTCAATTACTTCTAAAAAAACTTTCTTTATTTTGCCCTTAACACTTGGACTTGTCATTTCAGAGGTTGGTGTTGTTCAAGGATGTGGCCATAGACTTCTCTCAGGAGGAGTGGGAATGCCTGGACTTGGAACAGAAGGATTTGTACAGAGATGTGATGTTGGAAAACTATAACAATCTGGTCTCACTGGGTAAGTTTGGTCCCAATAATTCATCTTCAATCTTTGTGAAATTTAGGAAATATCTTAAGTACCTAGATGAATTTTAGATCCCTGTTCCCAACTAAGTAATTTATTGCTTATAGACTTTAAAATGGGCAGCTCCATTGAGTACCTTAATCATCTCTATTCTTCAGATAATCTTCCTGTGAATCTTTCTGTATTCTTCAGACGTTCTTCCTTTATGAACAAGGGTTCAATTTTATTTTGGATGAGCAGTGTATAACCATATCTATTTCCATTCTTATAAGCAGGATTTTCCATTTCTAAGACAGATGTGCTTTCCTTATTGAAACAAGGGAAAGAGCCCTGGAAGGTTGTACAGGATGTGACAAGAAGTCAGAGTTCAGGTGAGTAAGAGATGGTCAAACAAGGGGAGGCCATTGTGGAGAACAGTCAAATCACTTAATTCATTGGCTACAACTTTGAGATATTAGCTGAACAGTTCTCCTCAAAGATCAAACCAAGGCATGTGGAGTAAAAGCTTGAACGCTGGAAGGTAAAACTGTTTTAGCATCAGTTACCAAAGGAAACCCCTTTTTTACCCGAATTACCACTTCCTTGCTTTTCTTTCATATTCACCTATATTTTCAAACAGGGAAAAGCCTTCCTTCTTCTCCTGTGATAACAATTTTACCTGTATTTTTGATCCAGTGAAACCTGTATGAGCCTTTATCTAACAAATATTTTTTTAAAATATCCTCTATGGTCTAAGTTTTGAGTGAACAAGAAAAACTCCCTATCCCCATCCCTAGGAAAGATCTGTTCTTTCCTAGCAGAAGAGATAGTTACAAATAATAATGTAGAAGGAAGGAGTGATAAGTGTTATGACGTAAAACAAAAAGCAGAGGAGAATGATGGTGTAATGGGAGGAGGTGTTTTATAGAGGGTGGTCAGGGATGGCCCTCTGAGATGCTGACATTTGAGGAGAGAAATGACTAAAGTGCTGGAGTAAGTCGTGCAAATTCTGAGAGAAGAGTGTGTAAGGCAGAGAGACTAGCAATTGCAAAGGAATTGAGGTAGGAATGAGTTTGATGCTTTTAAGGATCAGCAGATAAACAGGTGTGGCTGGGATGAGTGAGGGAGCATAAACATTGAAAATGAGCTGAGAGAGGAGGTGGGGCTGGGTCATGCAGGGACTTGTATGCCATGATGGAGAATTGGGATTATGTTGAAAGTACGATAAGAATTATTTCGAGCAGGGGAGTTATGTGACTGAACTTGTTATTTTCAAAGACTACTCTGGATACTGTATAGAAAATAAAATGGGAGCAAGAGTGAAGCAGGAAGACCAGTTGGAAAGCCATTTTTAGTCCACATTAGAAATTATGGTGGTTTAGATGAGAGCAGTAGCTTATAAGTAAAGGTGACATGAAAGAGTCAGATTCAGATCAGACTTTTAAAAATTTTTTCTTTAATGTTCATTCATTTTTGAGAGAGAGAGAGAGAGAGCGAGTTAGCTGAGAGGGGCAGAGAAAGAGGGAGACACAGAATCGGAAGGAGGCTCCAGGCTTTGAGCTGTGAGTACAGAGCTGACATGGGGCTTGAACCCAAGAACTGCAACATCATGACCTGAGCCAAAGTCGGACGCTTAACTGACTGGGCCACCCAGGCACCCCAGATTCTGATCAGATTTTAAAGGTAGTACCTCTTGCTAATTAATTGGAAGTGGTATATGATGAAAGAGAAATCCAGAATAACTTTTCTTAGATTTATGCCTGAGCAACTGAATATCTTTTTCTTTGTTAGGAAAGACAGGTATTCAAGAGTTCTGTTTTGTTCATGATACTTTAGGGATATCTATTAGAAATTGGAAGAAATCAAGAAATGACCTGGAAAGAAATAATATACATATAAATAGAATTTAAAACTTAGAAGAAATAATTTATGAAGTTATATAATAGTTAAAAAAGAGAAAAACCCTAATCCACTCTGTATTTTAGTTAGAAAGAAGGGGAAGATTCTGCAAAGGAGACTGAGAAGGAATAGCTAGTGAGCTAATAGGAAAATAAAGAAAATGTGGTATCTCAGAAGCCAAGTGGAAAAAGATATTTACGAAAGGGCAGCATCTTTCATATCAGGGAACATGAGTAAGTTGAGGACTCAGAATTGATCACTGGATTTGGTAATGAGGGAAAAGAAAGCTGTAGATTGGTTCAGATAGAAGGGAAGAGAAGGGAAATGGGAGGGAATTTAGTATAGGGAATGATTGGAAGAACTGGAATCACTTAGACCACGGTTTTAATGCCAGCTTTTGTCTTAAGCACATTACTTTACCAGACTGATAAGATTGTTGAGAAGATTTGGAATACTGAATACAATTACATTATACTAAGTTCTCAATAAGAGATCATTTTTATGGAAGGAAAATTAGGAGAAATGAAAAAACTACACTGCTGCATTTTGAAGTGCAGACAAGATTTCAAAGTAGAAGCTTGTGAATAGCTCCAGTCAGAAGGCTAGAAAACATTCTAGGGGCTACTCTATGTTGTGACTACCATATAATCAAGTTTTTCCTGAAGATTTCTTCTAACTAAATATCTCTTGATTCTGTGTGCTCTCACAATATCCACTAGCAACACTTTAAACCTATGGTGTCTCTAATTTGGGGTATTGCACTGCCCTTCTAAATGGTTTTGACACAAGAAAGTAATGTTTTTAAAAAATATAAATCAGATCACATAACGATAAAATCAAAACTAGAAAGCCCTACCTAGTCTAGCTCCTGAAAGGTTTTACAACCCTTCCTTAGCTACCTGTCCCCTTTCTCATTAGACTCCAGCCACAGTAGCCTTCATTCATTATCTCAGATACATCTAGTATCTATGTATCTAGTGTCTGTGCTCTACCTCTTTACATCACTCACTCTGCTCACCTAACTCCTATGCTTCTTTAGAGCTCAACCTATATATCATTATATCCTGAGAATTCTTTCCTGACCTCATTCTCAGTAATGATCTTTCAGATTTTCTTACGGTAATTTCCAAGCTATAATTCTATAATATAGTAATCCTAGTAAGATCATAACTCTTTGGCTGCAACACCATACATTGTTGTCTGTAAAGGAGATCTGCAGAGCTCTATGTGCCTCTGACTTAAGTGAACCTTCAAAATTTCATGTGCTCTTCTGGGTGTTGTATGGAAACCAATTTGACAATAAATTTCATATTAAAAAAAAATCTCATGTGCTCTTAAGAAAATTATCCCCTCCATACAGGCCTCCAGCAGAATTTAAGGGAAACAAGATCACTTCCTGTACTAACATGGCAATATTTTTCTTACCACTAGAACTGTCTTCATAGAAACCAATTTCCATTAGCAAAATTATCCACCTTCTCCTAAGAGGTTATTTAGGACCAATTCCAATTTGTCTTACATCTTCAGTTACTTCACTCAGGTCCAGAAGTCCAGTCTTTCCAGGGCATCAATCATCAGCTGAACTCTTATCTCATCTAGATCTATATGTCTCCCAATTGGATTTCATTCCCCACTCTTTTCTTAACACCCAAATCTTTTCCACCTTACTGTTTGAAACTTTATAAGAAATATCCCATATTATCCTCAGCGTGTTTTAATATTCCTTTCACCTTTTGTCTTCAAATGAACACGTTAGCCATGCCATGAATATACAGCTTTCCCTTAAAGCACTTGCTAATGGTTCTTGTTTTGTCTTCCCTCACAGTCCATTATTTTCCATTATCAAAGCCCCCAGCTCCTTTAAAACACTTTAAAGACTGAACCACCCACCAGGTATTCTTGTTCTATTATTTACCAATTTCCTCTCCTTGAGTAGACTAAAGATCAAAACACTTTGCCCACTAACTTTCTCTCCTCCACTACACCTGTCACCATTGTTGGTGATCTCAGCATCCTTATAATAATACATCTTAATTCTCAATTCGTTAATCTCATTTCAAATTATCTTTCTCTTCCAAATTCCTTCATTTATTCACACCCTGATACATAACCTTGTAATTACCAGCCCAAAATCTGTTTCAAACATTCGCTCTCTCTGACAGCTATTTTTAAACTTTTCAACTGACTTATTCTTATACTACCACTTGAACCCACATAGTGTAATGTCTTCCATATTTTTAAAAAATTGTGCTTGATGTTACATTTTCCATTCCTTTACTCTGCTCTCCTTGATGGCCATGAATTACCTATACTTCCTTACCTCCCATTCTCCCTTGCCTCTTCAGCTACAGTTATAGCCATTGCTGAGTGCCTTTTCTCTTCCTCCCTGGACAGTTTTATAGCATGCCCCAGAAATTGCTTATTTTATTTATTTTCGGACACCATTAGTTTATTATAAAAAAGAGACATGAAAATTATTTACCTGATGAGAGATTTCACAGCTTCACTGGAATGGGTGCCTTCACTTTACGCCATTTCAATAATGATTTATTTCAGTTCACATACTTTCCAAGAATGTCACCATCTCTAAATAAGAAATAATCCTTGTCATCTAGAACTACTTTGGTGCTTCATATTCCGGGAGAAGAACTTTATCTCCAACTTTCACACTGACTGGTTGAATCTCTCCACCCTTTCTTTAGAGCCTGATCCAACAGCTACTTTTGTTGTTTGCAAAACTTTTCCTTGAGATTTTTCTGGAAGCATAATACCACCTTTGATTACAGTTTTGGCTGCAACTCTTTTCAACTAAAACTCGGTCAAAAGGGGAAAAAACTTTCTAAACACTTGTCCTGCCATGACTCCAGCTGCCGCAGTTCCTACTCTGCTCTGGAGATGCCGCCACTGCAAGGAGACCTGCAGTCCGACCCCCAGGCCATGTGAACCAGAAATGGCTTATTTTAAAAAATTACATTGTGGGGCACCTGGGTGGCTCAGTTGGTTAAGCGTCCGACTTCGGCTCAGGTCATGATCTCGAGGTCCATGAGTTCAAGCCCTGCATTGGGCTCTGTGCTGACAGCTCAGAGCCTGGAGCCTGTTTCAGATTCTGTGTCTTCCTCTCTCTCTGACCCTCCCCATTCATGCTCTGTCTCTCTCTGTCTCAAAAATAAGTAAACATTAAAAAAAAATTTTTTTAAATTAGATTATAACATATTTCATACTTTAGACATAGAATAATCCCTTTGATCTCTAATTGGTGCCAGATTCATTTAATAGTTTTGTTATCTCTTAGTCTAATTCTTTGTATGGATTAGCATCCCTTCACTTATTGTTCTACCACACTGGGCCAACTCAAACTGTTTTAGTTGAAAGGAGAAGAATATAAGCATCAGGTTCCAAATTTGCCCTGGACCCTCACAGGGAGCATTAGGGGAATCCAGTGTTCTTACTTATAGAATTTTTATTTAGGGAATATTGCTAACATTTAGAACAAGTAAAACTATCAGCCATATGATTTTTTTAAATCTATTTTTAAGGGTGCCTGAGTGGTTCTTGGTTAAGCATCCAACTCTTGATTTGGGCTCAGGTCATGATACCACAGTTCATGAGATAGAGCCCTGCTTGGGATTTTCTCTCTCCCCCTCTCTCTGTCCCTTCCCTGCTTACATGCATGTGCACGCACGCTCTCTCTCTCTCTCTCTCTCTCTCTCTCTCTCAAAATAAATAAATAAATAAATAAACTTTAAAAAACCTATTTTTATAGTGAAATATATGGGAAAGTACATAAAACATATGTACAGTTTGATTAACAACCACCCATGACAAGAAACAGAACATTGCCATCACTCCAGAAACACCCTATGAGTATATATATTTGTGACTTAGGTATACAGGTCTAAAACGTATTGTTTAGTTTTGCCCATTTTAGGATTTAGGTGAGTGGGGTCATATTGTACATATTCTTTTGTGTCAGGCTCCTTTTATTCAATACTGTATTTGTGAGAGTCATCCAAAGGTAGCTCTAGTTCATTCATTTTTATAAGAATTCCATTGTTTGAATATACCAGAATTAACTCTTGGTTATTAATTTTTAGTATATTCTTGGCTAAAATGTAGGTCATTTCTAATTTGGGCTGTTTATAAATATTGATGCTATAAATGTCACTTGGTATGTTTACTCATATACCTGAGCATGAGGTTCTCTGGAATCTCTATCTTAGATAGATATTCTAAGAGTGAAAGTACTGGGTCAAAAGATATGTGTATCTTTGATTTTACTAGATACTGCCAAACTGTGTTCTGAAGTAATTGTACCAGTGCCCAGTCCCTATCAATAGTATATGAGAATCTGCACCACATCCTTGACCACACATAATATTGTCAGATTTAAAAATATCTGCCTATCTACTCAGCTTGTATCTGTCATTAGAATTTTATTTCCATCTCCCTGATTACTAATGATTGCTAATGGGCTGTTTTTTAATATATTTATTGGCCATTTGGAACTTTTCTTTTGTAGATTCCTGTTCGTATTTTTGGCTTATTCTTCTACTGGATTGTTAATCTTTCTGTTACTGATAAGATGGGTTTTTTTATTTTTATAGGTAGTATATTTGTGTTTTAGGTATCTTCTGCTGTGTGCCTTGACTTTTCACCCTTTTTCTAGAATCTTTCAATGAATAAAAGTTCCTAATTTTAAAGTAGTAGAATTTATCAATCTTTTCCTTTATGATGGATATTTTTTGTGAGCTATTAAAAAATATCCTTCTATATGTTTAATTCATTAATATATTCTTCTATATAATTATTTTTAAAAAGATTAAAAAAAATTTAACCTTTATTTATTTTTGAGAGAGAGACAGCGTGTGAGCAGGGGAGGAGCAGAGAGAGAGAGGGAGACACAGAACCCGAAGCAGGCTCCAGGCTCTGAGCTGTCAGCACATAGCCCAATGCAGGGCTTGAACTCATGAACCATGAGATCATGACCTGAGCCGAAGTCGGACCCTCAACCGACTGAGCCACCCAGGCACCCCTTAAAAAGATTTTTAATGTTTCCTTTCACATTGAGGTTTTCATCCTACCTATAGTTGACTTCTCTCATGGTGTGTGAAATAGGGGTCTAGTTTTTCTAGTTGTCTTGGCAAGATTGATTGTAAAGTTTATTTTCTCTCCCCATGAAATGCTACTTTTATCAAATATAATTTCCTTTTTTATGTGGGCATATTTCTGGACTTCGTATATTTAAGCCCTGTGATAATACCACATAGTTTTAATTATAGTTGCTTTTAATTATAGTTGCTTTTAAAATATTTTCATCTTCTCTTTAAGAATGTTATGACCATTCATGGTCTTATGTCTTTCTAATTAGGTTGACAGCCTTCTCCCTTCAAATGTGTTGGGATTTTGATTAAGATTGCATTGACTCTACAAATCATTTTGGGAGAAAATTGACAAGTCTACAATATTGACTTTCCCCAATATGTTTCCTAACAATGTCCTGATCACAGAGTTGTAGACAAAGTGGAAGTGGCCATTGTTGCACCTCCCCATTTGCTCTAAGTCCCTCCCCTTCTGGCTGAAGTGACTTCCAGGGGACGGCTTGAAGGGCTGGCACCATTTTTTCACCTTGTTCATTTTTTTCTTTCCCATTTGGGAGCCAGATATTAAAGACTAGGACATTCAAAAACAGTGGCATATCTAGAGAAAATTAGAAAGTGACCATGCATACCCAGAGAAAAGCCCAGAAAAGACTGGAGAAGACCTTAAGTTTATACCTGCGTGTGGTCCTCAGCACAGAAGCCTACAACAATCAAAACAACAATAGTAACATAAATTGTCAAACCCTGAGGGAGGGAGAGAATCTGATTTCTAGAGTTACTTAGAATTGTATAAATTGGGTGCACCTGGGTGGTTCAGTTGGGTAAGAATTCAACTCTTGATCTTGGCTCAGGTCGTGATCTCACAGTTGGTGAGTTTGAGCTCTGTGTCAGGCTCTGTACTAAGCTTAGAGTTCTCTCTCTCCTTCTCTCTCTGTCCCTACCCCACCCATTCTCTCTCTCCCTCTCTCTCTCCCTCTCTCTCTCTCTATTTCTCTCAAAATAAATAAATAAACGTAAAAAAGAAAGAATTGTATAAAATGTCCAGTATTGTGGCAAAAAATCGCAAGGCATACAAAGAAACAGGAAAATATGGCCCATTCAAAGGAAAAAAATAAACCAACAGAAACTGTTCTGGAAAAAGACCTGATGGCATATATACCAGACAGACTGTAAAACAACTGTCTTAAAGATAGACAACTAAAGGAAGATGTGGATAAAGTCACTAAAACTGTATATGAACAAAACAAAAACCAATAAAGAACTAGAACACCTAAGCAGATGCCAAGAAGTAGTTCTGGAACTAAAAAGTACAAGAACCCAAATGAAAAATTCACTAGAGGGATTCAAAGACAGGTTTGAGCAGGCACAAAGAATCAGTGAACTTGAAGATAGGACAATAGAAAGTATCTAGTCTGCGGATTAGAAAGAAAAAAAAAGTAGAAGGAAAGTGAACAGAGCCTATAGGACCTGTGGGACAGCATCAAGCAGCTAAACATATGTATTTTGGGAGTCGCAGAAAGAGCAGAAAAAGACAACATTTGAAGTAACAATAGCTGAAAAACTTCCCAAATTTTATGGAAGATGTAAATATAAACATACAGGCTCAACAAACTAAAGTAGGATGAACTCAGACATCTGTACCAAGATGCATTATAATCAAACTTTCAAAAGTCAAAGACAATCTTGAAAGCAACAAGAGAGTAGCAAATAATTATACACAGTGATCCTTAGTAAGATGATCAGATTTCTCATCAGAAACACTAGGGATCAGAAGGTAGTGGGCCTATATATATATATACAGTGTGCTAAAAGACAAAAACTGTGAACCAAGAATCCTATATCCAAGAAAACTGTGTTTCAAAAGGGATAAAATAAGACATTTTTAGATAAAAGCCAAGGGAGTTTGTGACCACTTTACCTTACCTCCTCTGCAAGAAATGTTTAAGGGATTCTTGCAAGGTGAAATAAAAGGACACTAGACAGTAACTAGAAGCCATATAGAGAAATACAGAATTCAATAAAGGTAAATAGATGAGCAATTATAAAAGCTATTATTGTAACAATAGCTTGTAACTACTTTTTCTCTTCTGCGTGATTTAAGAGACTGATAAAGTTAACAAACAAAACCCCACAATGTTAGTCTAAAAGCTAGTATTATTGTTAACTTTGGTTTGTAGCTCCAAATCTTGTTTTCTACTTAATTGGAGTGACTAATACTTTAAGAGACTGAGTTTGTTTTTTGGCACAAATGTATAAAGATGTAATTTTGTCTGGGGCGCCTGGGTGGCGCAGTCGGTTAAGCATCTGACTTCAGCCAGGTCACGATCTTGCGGTCCGTGAGTTCGAGCCCCGCCTCGGGCTCTGGGCTGATGGCTCAGAGCCTGGAGCCTGTTTCCGCTTCTGTGTCTCCCTCTCTCTCTGCCCCTCACCCGTTCATGCTCTGTCTCTCTCTGTCCCAAAAATAAATAAACGTTAAAAAAAAAAATTAAAAAAAAAAAAAAGTAATTTTGTGACATTGACAATCACAGGGGGTGGGGACTGAGACATAAAGGAGTAGTGTTATTGAAATTAAGCTGGTATAAATTCAAATTAAAGAGTTATAACTTGGGGTGCCTGGGTGGCTCAGTCGGTTGAGCGTCCAACTTCAGCTCAGGTCATGATCTCGCGGTCCGTGGGTTCAAGCCCCGAGTAGGGCTCTGGGCTGATGGCTCAGAGCCTGGAGCCTGTTTCCGATTCTGTGTCTCCCTCTCTCTCTGCCCCTCCCCCGTTCATGCTTTGTCTCTCTCTGTCTCAAAAATAAATAAATGTTAAAAAAAAAAATTAAAAAAAAAAAAGAGTTATAACTTTAGGACATTAAATGTAACCCTCCCCCAGTAATAACAACGAAAATAGCCATACACAAAAGAAGATCCAGTTGGCACTTGAACAACATGGGTTTAAACTGTGCAGGTCCATTTATATGTGTAGTTTTTAAAGTATAGTACCATAAATGTATTTTCTTTTCCTTATGATTTTCTTAATAATTTTTTTTTTCGGGGCGCCTGGGTGGCGCAGTCGGTTAAGCGTCCGACTTCAGCCAGGTCACGATCTCGCGGTCCGTGAGTTCGAGCCCCGCGTCGGGCTCTGGGCTGATGGCTCAGAGCCTGGAGCCTGTTTCCGATTCTGTGTCTCCCTCTCTCTCTGCCCCTCCCCCGTTCATGTTCTGTCTCTCTCTGTCCCAAAAAAAAAATAAATAAACGTTGAAAAAAAAATAATAATAATTTTTTTTTCACTAGCTTACTTTATTGTAAGAATAGAGTATATTGGGGCCCCTGGATGCCTCAGTCAGTTGAGCGTCCAGCTCTTGATTTCAGCTTAGGTCATGATCTCACCGTTCGTTGGATCAAGCCCCATGTCGGGCTCCATACTGACAGCATGGAGCCTGCTTGGGATTCTCTCTCCCCGTCTCTCTTTGCCCCTCACCCGCTCTTGCTCTCTCTCCCTCTCTCTCTGAGAATAAATAAATGAACAACAAAGAATAGAGTATATAATACATATAACATGAAATATGTGTTAATTAACTGCTTATGTTATCATTAAAGCTTTTGGTTAACTGAGCTATTAAGTTTTGAGGATGTCAAAAGTCATATGCAGATTTTTGACTGGGCATTTGTTACCTTTAAACCCCTTTATTGTGCAAGGGTCAACTGTACATAAAAGGAATGAGAAAGAAATATAAATATTTCTCTACAAAAGTCAACTAAAAGAAGTGAAAAGAATAAAAAGAAGACTGTAGTATGCAGGAAATGAGAGACAAACTTTACTTCCTGACTTCAAGAATTCCCATAAAGCTATAGTAATCAGGATGGCATTGTATTATTGGTGAAAGAATAAATGCATCCTTGGAGCTGAATAGAAAGCCCAGAAACAGACTTATACAAATATACTCAGCTGATCCTTGACAAAGGAGTAAAGGCAATCCAATGGAGAAAGGATAGTCTTTTTCACAAATGTTGCTGGAACAACTGAACATACAGACTTAAAAAAAAAATCTCAATATTGATGTCATACGTTTTCACAGAAATTAACTCAAAATAGATCATAGTCCTTAATGTAAAATGAAAATTATAAAACTTCAGAAGATAACAGAGGGGAAAATCTAGGTGATTTGGGGCTCAGAATGAGTTTTTATATAAACACCTAAAACTATAATCATGAACACAAAAGATACAGTTGGTTTTCATTAAAATTAAAAATTTCTAAGTGAACGACAGTTATGAGAATGAAAAGGCAAATCACAGAATAGGAGAAAAATCTTTGCAAGACAGTACCTGGTAAAGGACTTATATATAAAATATACAAAGAATTCTTGAAACTCAATAACAAAAGAACCCAGTTTAACTATTCTTTTTTTTTTTTTTTCAACGTTTACTTATTTTTGGGACAGAGAGAGACAGAGCATGAACGGGGGAGGGGCAGAGAGAGAGGGAGACACAGAATCGGAAGCAGGCTCCAGGCTCTGAGCCATCGGCCCAGAGCCCGACGCGGGGCTCGAACTCACGGACCGCGAGATCGTGACCTGGCTGAAGTCGGACACTTAACCGACTGTGCCACCCAGGTGCCCCAAAAGAACCCAGTTTAAATGTGGCCAAGAGATCTGAACTGATGCCTCACTAGAGAAGATAAACTCATGGCAAATAAGTATATGAAAAGATATTCAGATATCATGTCATCAGGGTATCACATTTTTATTTATTTATTTATTTATTTATTTATTTAATTTTTTTAACGTTTATTTATTTTTGAGACAGAGATAGAGCATGAACAGGGGAGGGACAGAGAGAGAGGGAGACACAGAATCTGAAACAGGCTCCAGGCTCTGAGCAGTCAGCACAGAGCCCGAAGCAGGGCTCGAACTCACAGACCGTGAGATCATGACCTGAGCCGAAGTCGGCTGCTTAACTGACCGAGCCACCCAGGCACCCCAGGGTATCACATTTTTTTTTTTTAATTTTTTTTTCAATGTTTTTATTTATTTTTGGGACAGAGAGAGACAGAGCATGAACGGGGGAGGGGCAGAGAGAGAGGGAGACACAGAATCGGAAACAGGCTCCAGGCTCTGAGCCATCAGCCCAGAGCCTGACGCGGGGCTCGAACTCACGGACCGCGAGATCGTGACCTGGCTGAAGTCGGACGCCCAACCGACTGCGCCACCCAGGCGCCCCGGGTATCACATTTTTAAAGAACCATGGGATGTAACTACAGGTCTCTTAGAATGACTAAAATCCAAGACACTGACAGCTCCAAATAGTGTCAAGAATGTAGGGCAACAGAAACTCCCTTTCATTGTTGATGGGAATGCAAAATAGTACAGCCCCTTTGGAAGGCAGTTTGACACATTCTTACAAAACTAAATGTAGTCCAACCAGCAAAGAAATTGAATTGGTTATCAAAAATCCCCCAACAAATAAGAGTCCTGGGCCAGATGACTCCCCAGGGGAATTCTACCAGACATTTAAAGCAGAGGTGATACCTATTCTTCTCAAACTGTTCCAAAAAATAGAAATCGAAGGAAAGCCTCCAAACTCATTCTATGAAGCCTGCATTACCTTGATTCCCAAACCAGACAAAGACCCCACTAAAAAGGACAATTACAGGCCAATATCCCTGATGAATCTGGATGAATTGAATTCAACAGTACTTAAAAAAAAATTATTCACCATGATCAAGTGGGATTCATTCCTGGGCTGCAGGGCAGGTTCAATATTTGCAAATCAGTCAGTGTGATACATCACAATGATGAAAAAGAGTTTAAGAACCATATGATCCTGTCAGTAGATGCAGAAAAAAGCATTTGACAAAATATAGCATCCTTTCTTGATAAAAACCCTCAAGAAAGTCTGGATAGAAGGAACATACCTTAATATAAAAGCCATATATGAAAGGTCCACAGCCAGTATCATCCTCAATGGGGAACAAATGAGAGCTTTTCCCCTGAGGTCAGGAACATGACAGGGATGTCTACTCTTACCACTATTGTTCAACTAGTGTTGGAAGTCCTAGCCTCAGCAATCAGATAACACAAATAAAAGGCATCCAAATTGGCAAAGAAGTCAGACTTTCACTTTTTGCAGATGACATGATACTTTACATGGAAAACCTGAAAGATGCCACCAAAAAACTACTAGAGCTGATATGGGAACTCAGTAAATTCACAGGATATAAAATCAGTGTACAGAAATCGGTTTCATTTCTGTACACCAATAATGGAGCAACAGAAAGATAGGAAGGAATAAGTCGCATTTACAATTGCACCAAAACCCACAAGATACCTAGGAATAAATCTAACCAACAAGGTGAAAGATCTGTACACCAACAACTGTAGAAAACTTATGAAAGAAATTGAAGAAGACACAAGTGGAAAAACATTCCATGTTCATGGAACGGAAGAATAAATATTGTTAAAATGTCAATAACTACGCAAAGCAATTTATACATTCAATGCAATCCCTATCAAAATAACACCAGCATTCTTCACAGAGCTAGAACAAACAATCCTAAAATTTGTATGGAACCACAAAAGACCCTGAATAGCCAAAGTAATGTTGAAAAAACCAAAGCTGGAGGCATCTCAATCCCGGACTTTAATCTGTACTACAAAGCTATAATCATCAAGACACTATGGTATTGGCACAAAAACAGACACCTGGATCAATGGAATAGAATAGAAAACCCTGAAGTGGACCCAAAAATATATGGCCAACCAATCTTCAACAAAACAGGAAAGATTACCCAATGGAAAAAACAGTCTCTTTAGCAAATGGTGCTAGGAGAACTGCATAGCAACATACAGAAGAAGGAAACTGGACCACTTTCTTACTCCATACACAAAAGTAAAGCATCGCTTATCATCAGGGAAATACAAATCAAAATCATAAGGAGATATCACTTCACACCAGTCAGAATGGCTAAAATTGACAACTCAGGAAACAACAGATGTTGGCAAGGGTGTGGAGAAAAGGAAGCCCTCTTACACTGTTGGTGAGAAAGTAAACTGGTGCAGCGACTCTGGAAAACAGTGTGAAGGTTCTTCAAAAAAACTAAAGATAGAGCTACCCTATGACCCAGCAATTGCACTATTAGGAATTTATCCAAAGGATACAAAAATGCTGATTCAAAGGAGCACATGCACCCCAATGTTACAGCAGCACTATCAACAATTGCCAAATTATGGAAAGAGCCCAAATGTCCCATCAACCGATGAATGTATTAAGAAGGTGTAATACATAATACATACATACATACTCACATACAATGGAATAGTGATATATACATACATACATACATACATACATACATACATACATACACACACACAATGGAATACTACGCGGTGATGAAAAAATCATGAAATCTTGCCATCTGCAACAATGTGGATAGAACTGGAGGGTATTATACTAAGCGAAACAAGTCAGTCAGAGAAAGACATATGATTTCACTCATGTGGAATTTGAGAAATTTAACAGATGAACATAGAGGAAGGGAAGGGAAAATAAGATAAAAACAGAGAGGGAGTCAAAACATAAGAGACTCTTAAAGACAGAGAATAAACTGTGGGATGATGGGAGTCGGTTAAGTGAGTGACAGGCATTAAGGAGGGCACTTTTTGGGATGAGCACTGGGTGTCATATGTAAGAGATGAATCAGTGGGTTCTACTCTTGAAGCCAACTACACTGTATGTTAACTAACTTGAAAAAAACGAAACAAAACAAAATAAACATAGTTTTTGTATATGATCCTGCAATTGTGCTCCTAGATATTTACCCAAATAAATTGAAAACTTTTGTTCATACAAAAACCTGCACATAAGTTTATAGAAGCATGTTCATAATTGCCAAAACTTGAAAGCAACCAAGGTGCCCTTCATTTAGTAATTGGATAAACAATGTAGTTAATCCATACAAAGGAGTATTATTCAGAAATGAAAAATAACTATCAAACCATGAGACCATGAAAATGCTTAGTGTCTTGTTAAGTGAAAGGAGCCAGTTTGAAGAGTTTACATATTTTATGATTCTAACTACATCACATTCTGGAAAAGGCAAATAGTAGAGTTGGGAAAGCAATCAGTGGTTGCCTGGATTTGGGGAGGGAGGAGGAATAACTAGGTGGAGTACAGGGGATTTTTAAGTAAACTATTCTGTGCGATACTGTAATGGTGAATACATGACATTATGTATTTGGCAACACCCATATAACTTTACAACACAAAGAGTGAACCCTAATGTAAACTATTGGATTCAGTTAATAATATATCAATAAAGCTTCATCAGTTATAACAAATGTACTACACCAGTGCAAAGTATTAAGATATTAATAATAAGAGAGTGGCAAGGAAAGAGAGAACTCTGACTTTTGGTCAATTTTTCTATAAACCTAAAACCTAAGACTGCTCTAAGAAAATGCATTAATTAAAAAAAAAAAACAAAGTAAACTATAGCATGAGTTCATACCAGTATTTCCAATTCAGATTCTTAATTATAGGCTTTTTATTTAACCCTTTTAATGATCTTATATCTGTATCCATTTTCTCCCATGCTAAGACTCCCAGTTATCGTGAACACTAAAAATTATAGGATTGGAATATCATATAATTACTTATTTTATCCTACCTTATAAATATAAGTCTCTAAAAGAAGATCAGCATTACTACCAATAGTATGGTTACTCAAAACAGTTTGAGTCAATTGTTTTGGCAATTCTTTTTTTTCCCCCATGTATATTTCAGTCAAATTACTATATTTGAAAGTTATTTGAAATAATTTCTTTGGTTATTCCAACAATTGTAAATAGTGTTGTTTTCTTAATTCAGTATTTTCCACTTTTACGCTGTGCTTGTTATAATTTGTTTTATAATAACAGAAAATATTTATGTAGCTCCAAAGTGAAATTTACAAAACAAGTTGTATTGAAAGAGGTCTTCTATCCTTGCCCCCCCCACTTATTCCTTCTTCACCCTGCATTCCATCCCCCCTTTAAAAAAATAAAAGCAAATGTACTTTATACATGCATACTTACTCTTCTCCCTTTCTTCCTAAGAGAAAAGGCATAACTATATATGCTTTTCTTGCATACACATTTTCTCGCAATTAATAATGTATGTAAACAGCATTTCATATTAATATATTCCCCTTTTTTAACTGCTGCATAGTACTTTGTGATGTGGGTATACCATGAATTACTTCCATCAGTCATCTAATGGACAATTGGGTTATAGTTTTTAAATTGTTTTAATGTTTATTTATTTTTGAGATAGAGAGAGAGAGAGCGTGCGCACAAGTGGGGAAGGGACAGAGGGAGGGGGAGACATAGAATCCAAAGCAGGCTCCAGGCTCTGAGCTGTCACCGGAACCGACGTGGGGCTTGAGCTCACAAACTGTGAGATCATGACCTGAGCCAAAGTTGGATACTCAACTAACTGAGCCACCCGGGCACCCCCAATTAGATTATTTTTTATCTCTTGCTTTAACACATTGTGCTTCAGTTTTTGTGCATCATGTTTTTGACATTTTGTTAGGGCAATTTTGGGATTGATTTCACAGAAGTGGAGTTGTTAGATCAAAGATATATGTAATTATGCTAAATACTGCTGTATTTCCTTTCATAGGTTCCTTTGTACCATTCATATTCTTACTAGTAATGTCTATAAGTACCAATTTCCTTACAGTCTTGCTAATAGTATTTGATGTCACATTTGGAAATGCCCTATTCCAAGAGGTAAGAAATAGCATCTCTGTAGTTTTTTAAAAGTACTTTATTAAGATATATTTCACATACTGTACAGTTTACCCATTTCTGTAAACAGTGATGACTTTTATTATATTAACAGTCTCATATAGCCATCACAATTTGAGGACATTTTTATCACCCCAGCAAGAAATCCAATATCTTGTAGTAGCAAGATACTCTGTATCTCTGTCCATCCCCCAGCCCTGTTCAGCTACTGATGTTTCTGTCTATGTGGATTCGCCTACTTTGGATAATTCATATAAAAGCAGTCATACAATATGTGGTCTTTTGTGACTAGCTTTTTTCACTAAGCATAATATTTTCAAAGTTTATTCATATTGTAGCATGTGTCAATATTTTTATTGCCAAATATTCTATTGTAAGGATACACCACATTTTTACCATTCATCAATTAATGAGTGACTTGTTTCCACCTTATGCTTATTATGATTAATGCTGTTATGGACATTGTTTTTGTGTTTTTATATAGATATGTTTTCAATTCTCTTGGCTCTGTACTTACGAGTGGATTTTTGGGTTATGTGGGAACTCTATGTTGGACACTTGGGCATATAACTGGGAGTAAAATTGCATGGTAATATGGAAACTATGTTAACTTTTTGAGGAAGTACAAAATTGTTTTACAAAGCAGCTGTACCATTTTACATTCCCATCAGCAAGCTGCGAGGATTCCAATTTCTTCATATATTCACCTCTGTTTAGCTTTAATTTGCATTTATCTTATAAGCAGTTGAGTATATTTTCATATGGTTAAAAGCTACTTACATTATTTTTCTATCAACTGTCCCATTTTCTTAGACTATTTTTACATAGTGTTGGTGCCCAGTTTTATATGGTAGTCTTTTTTTTCTAGTCTAATTTTAGAAACTGTTTATATATTAGGGATATTGCAACCTGGCAAATATTTTTTCCAAGTTTGTCATTTTACTTAACCTAACCTTAACCGTGTTTTTGACATGCCAGCCTTTCTTTTTTCTTTAACCATAGTGCAGTCATTTTTATCAAATTATGACTAGGAAAGTTTTCCCCATTCCTAGTTTATAGAAGAAGTCCCCCAAATTTTATTCTAATTATATGTATGTTTTCATTCCTGTAAATATGGATGTCTGATCCATTTGGAATTTATCCAACTGTAAGATATGCAGAATTAATGCAGTTTTCTTTTTTTGATGTGTTTATCTGTATGTTTATCAATTTCACTTATTAAAAAGAGTTCATGTTTTTCCTACTGATTTGAGCTGCCAGCTTTTATTATGTACTAAATTTGCACTTATAATTGTTTCTGGATTTTTCTTTTCTGTTCCATTGGTTCCACTGACATCTTATGACTATGATACTCAATTTGAGTCTACTGTTTCTACCTTAGAAATTTCATTTTTCAAGGAATATGAAAATAACACTTTCTTTCTTTTTACCTTATAGCCTGGGAATCCAGATGTGAGACCAAAAAGCTGTTCTCAACAAAAGGAATTTATGAAATAGAATCATCTCAGTGGGAGATCATAGAACAGCTTACAAGACTTAAGTGTGATTGTAAAAGTCTTCAAGATGATGGGGAATGCAAAGAACAGTTTGAAAGCCAATTGGGAAATAAAGAGGGATTTTTCAAGCAACTACTAATCACTTGTAAAGGAATCCCCAATTTTAGCCAGACTGCATCCCTTATGTTAAAACAAAGAATTAATTTTCCTGAGAAATCCTATGAATGTGAAGCATGCAGAAAATACTTTATCCATGGCTTTCAACTGACTGAACATCAGAAAGCTCATTCTGATGAAAAATTCTATGAATGTAAAGAATGTGGAAAGGCCTTTATTCGGGGTTCAGAACTTACTTACCATCAGAGAGTTCATGTTGTTAAGAAACCCTATGAATGTAAGGAATGTGGAAAAGCCTTTATTTGTGCCTCACAGCTTACTTATCATCAAAGAATTCATACTGGGGAGAAACCTTATAAATGTAAAGAGTGTGGGAAGGCCTTTATTCGTGGCTCTCACCTTACCCAGCATCAAAGAATTCATACTGGTGAACGACCCTATGAATGTAATGAATGTGGTAAGGCCTTTTTTCGTGGCTCTCAACTTACTTACCACCAGAGAGTTCATACTGCAGAGAAACCCTATCAATGTAAAGAATGTGGAAAGGCCTTTATTCGTGGCTCCCAACTTACTGAACATCAGAGAATTCATACGGGTGAGAAACCCTATGAATGTAAGAAATGTGGGAAAGCCTTTAGTTATGGATCACAGCTTACCCTGCATCACAGACTTCATACTGGTGAAAAGCCCTATAAATGTAAAGACTGTGAAATGTCCTTTATTCGTGGCTCACAACTTACCGAACATCAGAGGATTCATACAGGTAAGAAACCACATGAATGTAAGCAGTGTGGGAGGGCTTTTAACTATGGCTCACAGCTTATTCGACACCAGAGGATTCACACTGGAGAGAAACCCTATGAATGTCAAGAATGTGGGAAGTCATTTATTCGTGGCTCACAACTTACTGAACATCAAAAAATTCACACTGGTGAAAAACCTTTTGAATGTAAGGAATGTGGGAAAGCCTTTATTCGTGGCTCACATCTTACTCAGCATCAGAGGATTCATACTGGTGAAAAACCCTATGAATGTAAAGAGTGTGGGAAGGCCTTTATTTATAGCTCACAACTGACTCAGCATCAGAGAATTCATACAGGTGAGAATCCCTATGAATGTAAGCAGTGTGGGAAGATCTTTATTTGTGCCTCACAACTTACTCTACATCAGATTTCTCATTCTGGTAAGAAGCCATATGAATGTAAAGAATGTGGTAAGGCTTTTATTCGTGGCTCACAGCTGACTTACCATCAGAGAGTTCATACTGGTGAGAAGCCCTATGAGTGTAATGAATGTGGGAAAGCCTTTATTCGTGGTTCACATCTTACTCAGCACCAGAGAATTCATACTGGTGAGAAACCATACAAATGTAATGAATGTGGGAAGGCCTTTAATCGTGGCTCACAACTTACTCAACATCAGAGAATTCATTCTGGTGAGAAGCCTTATAAATGTAACGAATGTGGTAAGGACTTCAGACGTCATTCACACCTCACTCAACATCATAAACTTCATAATTGAGAAAAACTTTATGAAAATATAAATTTATTAAATCCTTTGATTGCTCATTGATACTCAGCTTTGGAATATCAGAAAATTCAGATTATGAAAGTGGGAATCCTTTTTTACTTTCATCCATAGGTAACTCTATCAGAAAATTCAAACAGAGAGAGGCTAGTGTAATATAGTTTCCATCATTTTTCAATCTTTGTTAGACATTGGTGAATTTATACAAGAGTACAACCATAAAATGTAGGGTTTTCTTGTTTGGCATCATTCTCTTGTTCAGCATGATCTGAACTCCACCATTTACTACACATGTATTCCTTTGGAAAAAGCTAGTTAACCCCTGTTTGCTTTAGTTTTTTCATTTATAAAACATTAAAATCGCTCTCATTATAATGATTTAAAGATGCAAATACATAAAAAGCCTTAAAGCAATGTGTAATACATAGTTTATATTAAATAAATATTAGTTATTACTGTAATTGTGTTTTTCAGTATTTTAAAATTGTTTCCTTCTGGGCTCAAGAATTATCTTATTTTTTTTTTAATTGAAGTATAGTTGACATAAAATGTTATTTTAGTTTCAGGTATATATCATAGTGATTTGACAATTTTGTACTTTACTCAATACTGACCAAAATAAGTGTCATTACTGTCTGTCACAATACCACATTATTGCAGTATTATTGACTATACTCCATATGCTGTACTTTTCATCCCTATGATTTGTTTATTTAATTAATTTATTGATAGATTGATTTTATAACTGGAAGTTTGTACCTCTTAATCCCCTTCACGTATTTCATCCATCTTCCAAACCCCCTCCCCTCTGGCAACCACCAGTTCTCTGTATTTATGATTATATTTCTATTTTTGTGTTTTAGATCCCAGATTAAGTGAAATCAGATGGTATTTGTCTTTCTCTGACTTATTTCACTCAGCATTATGTCCTTTAAGTCTATCCATATTGTTGCAAATGGCAAGATCTCATTTTTTTTTTATAGCTGAGTAATATTACATTGTATATACATACTACATCTTTATTTATTCACCTGTTGATGGATATTTAGGTTGCTTCCATATCTTAGCTATTATAAATAATGCAATAAACATTGGGGTGCATATATCTTTTCAAATCAGTGTTTTCATTTCCTTTGGGTAAATACTGAAGTAGTGGAATTACTAGATAGTATGGTATTTCTATTTTTAATTTTTTGAGGAAACTTCATATGTTTTCCACAGTGGTTGCATCAATTTACATTCCCACCAACAGTGCAGGGGGGTTTCCTTTTTTTCAATATTTTAATTGTGTACTATTATAGAATTCAAATGAGAGGAAGACTTTTCAAATACAGTACATAAGGTAAATCTTTTATCATTCTTACTAATCATCAGATAAATGATTTTGGAGCAGAACGTCCTCATATAATTAATGTGCGGTTGTACCTCATTCTGAACATTAAAATTCTTACTAGAAGGAAACCTTAAGGAAAAAAATAAGTTTTTAGGTGTTACAAATGAAGCTATTTATGAACATTTGTGTATAGATTTTTATGTGAATGTAAATTTCCATTTCTCTGGTATAAATGCCTAAGAGTATAATTTCTTGGTCTTACACTAAAGTCACGCTTTCTCATACAAGAAATGGACAAAGTATTTTCTAAAATTGCTTTACCATTTTACATTTACACCAGGAGCATATGAGTAACCCAGTGTTTCAGCATTTGGTGTTGTCATCACTTTTTGTTTTAGCCCTCATGTTAGGTATGGTGATGTCTCTTTGTGGTCTTAATATGAATTTCCCTAATGGCTAATGATGGTGAACACCTTTTCATGTGCTTGTCATCTGTATATCTGTTTTGGTGAAATGCCTGTTTGTGTCTTTTAGTCATTTTTGAATTGTTTTACTTTTCACTCCTAGGTTTTGAAAGAGTATTTTCTGTATTCTAGATGATAGTAGTCCTTTGTTATGTGGTTTGCAAATATTTTTCCAGGTGCGTAGCTTATCTTTTTTTCCTTTTTTTTTTTAAGGGTTTTTGTTTGTTTGTTTATTTGTTTTGAGAGAGACAGAGAGTGTGTGTGTGTGCAAGCAGGGGAGGAACAGAGAGAGAGGAGACACAGAATCCTAGTAGGCTCAGCACTATCAGTGCAGAGCCCCACGTGGGGCTTGATCCTGCAAACCATGAGATCATGACCTGAGCCAATGTCGAGAGTCAGACACTTAACCGACTGAGCCACTCAGGCACCCCTTTAAGAGGGTCTTTTGAAGAGCAAAAGTTGTCAATTTTGATAAGGTCTGCTTTACCAGTTTTTCCTTTTATGGATCTTGCTTTGCTGTCAAATCTAAGGATTCTTTGCCTAGCCCAGATCCTGAAGACTTTTTTCCTATGTTTTTGCATAAATTTTTCATGATTTTATGTTTTACACATAAGTCTGTGATACATTTTGAGTTAACTTTTCATGTATATTGTATGCTTTAGCTTGGTGTTCTTTCTTAGTTTGTTTTGGCTTATGGATGTCCATTTACTTTAGCACCATTTGCTGAAAAGTCTGTGTTTCCTCCATTAAATTGCCTTTGTACCTCTGTCAAAAATCTATTGAATGTATTTGTGTATATCTTACCTCTGGGTTTTCTCTTCTATTCCATTGATCTATGTATCTATCCCTCTGCCAATATTACACTGCCTTGATCATTGTCATTTTATAGGATGTGTTTTCTTTTTTATTTTAGAGAGTGTATGAGCAGGGTGGGGAGTAGATGGAGAGAGAGTGAATCTTAAGCAGGCTCCGTGCTCAGTGTGGAGCCCAACATGGGGCTTGATCCTATGACCTGGGATAATGACCTGAGCCGAAATCAAGAGTCAGAAGCTTAACCAGCTGAGCCACCCAGGTGCCTCTATAGGATGTCTCATGAAAAATATTTTTATAATGATGTAAAAGTAATATAGCATGTGCTACCTTAAAACGATTTGTTTTGAATCCTTTTACTAAGGACCATATCTCTGTGTTAATTTAATTCCACAGATAATATGTTAGCCTAAAATTTCCTGTAGTAATTTCAAGTAATGCTAGAACTCACATGATATTAGAAAGAAAGACTGTGTGATCAAACAAGCCTGTAAATCATGGCATATTTCACATCACTTTTTTAAATATAATTTATTGTCAGACTGACTTATATACAACACCCAATGCTCATCCCAACAAGTGCCCTCCTCAATGCCTATCACCCATTTTCCCTCTCCTCCCACCCCTGTCCATCCTCAGTTTGTTCCCTGTATTTAAGAGTCTCTTGTAGTTTGCCTCCCTCCCTCTCTGTTTGTAACTATTTTTTTTCTCCTTCCCTTCCCCCATGGTCTTCTGTTAAGTTTCTCAAGGTCTTTTTGAAGCAATAAGTTCATTGTATTTCATCAGGGCTGTAATAAATATTGTAGTAAAGCAGCTTTTTCAACTTCAACTCATCATGTGCCAAACTTACTTGACCATAAATCCCTTCTTATAATGCCTATTAATATCTTTTGCATGTGAACTATTTTTGTAAACACTGCTCTAGCTGAAAGAAATAATCTCAGGGGTGGAAATTCTAAAACATTATAGCTTGAGGCCCACTAAGTTTATGAGAGAGCAAGTTGCTTTCTCTGTAAACCAGTCACATTCTTCTTCTACATATGGGACCCTTGTCCTTTTAAAAAAGGGAAATCCCTCTATGTAATGATCTTCCTTCACAGTCCTTTCTTACTCTTCCCTATACCCCACTTCTTAGTTCAACTTAATGAGATATTGAAAACAAAAAACAAGAAAACAGGTTTGTGGGATTTTAGAAGCATGGTAATAAAATAAATGGCTTTATCACTGATATATCTAGTCCATAAATCAAGCTTTCAGAATTAGAGGTTGTTTTTTTAAGGTAAATGGTATAACAAATAGAAGAATAAAGATGGTCAAGTGGACCATGGTGTTCTCTACCTCTAATGGTTTTTTACTTATTCTCAAAAGAAATGTTAGAAATTAAACTTATATTTTTATGTAGTTTTTCTTATCATATTGGACTGAATTGCCTTCTGAAATTACATAATGCAGTTACCTCCAAAATGAGAAATTATAGCAAATATACATAAAGGAAAAAGAAAATATGGCTTCCTAAACTAACATGTTAGAAGCCTTATTAATACTTGTCTGTAGCTTTCTGTATGCTGAAATGTACATGTTTATTATACATGGTTCTTTTTTTCATGGTTGTTTGTGGATATTTATATATTTAAAAAGGATCACTATATGGACATCAAACTGTGACTTTTCCTATAAAATACATCATGGACATCTTTCCAGGTACATATAAATCTAACTTACTCATTTTAGTGTTATTAGCTACAGAATACTACGTATGTAGAAGTATTATATGTTCATATTGTTTATTGATGAATGTTTATATTGTTTCCATTTCCTTGTTGCGTTAGACAATTGTCAATAAATATCTTTATACATAAACACTTGCATATATATGTTTTTATTTCTGTAAGATAGATTCTTACATCAGGTAGTATGTGTATTTTTTTTATTATAATAACTAGTAACATTACTTTCCAGATATAGTACATTCAGTCCATCAACACTGTTTGAGTTGCCCATTTTCATTTTCCCACAATTTAACAGCACTTGGTGCTCTTTGTCAGTCTTTCTGATGAAAAATATGTCATTGCTTTAATTTGAACTTATTTAAATATTGGGTAGATTGAGCATGATATCATTTGCTTACGAGCCATATGAATTTTCTGTAAATTACCTATTGATAGTCTGCGCAATTTCTATTGTATTTTTTTCTTTCATTAATTTGTAGAAGTTTTTTGTGTTTATGGCTATTATCTTTATCATATGTGTTGTAAAAATAATTTTTCAGTCTGTCTTGTTTTTTAATATATCCTTTGTCATAGATTTTATTTTTACTTTTATGGAATGAAATATAATCTACATAGAGTGTTTCTTACATACACCCCAAGATTATTCACATTTTCCTAAATATCTTCTAATATTTTTTGTATTTTAAAGCCTTTTTAAGCTAAATTTCCCCCCAAATTTTTCTACTGAAGGTTTCTAAAACTATAGGAAAGCTAAAATAATAGTGCAATGACTATCCATCACATCCTAGGTTGACTTAGTTGTTAACATCCTGCCACATCTTTATTAATTTTATATGGAGTTATTTTTATTTTATTACTCCTACTTTATTAGGAGTTACATTTCACTCCTAAATACTTCATGCATAATCTAAAAATAAGGAGATTGTCTTAATTATAAGAGCACGATATTAGAAAATTAAAAATAATTCCATAAGTTCCCAAATTATCTCAAAACTGGCTTATGAAATGTTTTTCCAAACAAGGATCTGATCGAGGCTCTCATCTCATCTCATTCTTTTAGACACTACCATTTTTAGAATCTAGGCTTAGCAGAATGTCCAACTTTCAAAATTTGTCTATTTCCTATGAATAAGTGCAGGAGAAGCAGTTTTGGTAAAAAATAAATAGAATGATGATATGTATTTACTATAGCAGAAGATACACTGTGTAGAATATAAAGTATTAAATATAATTATATAAGTAAAATAAGTTGTCCTAGTATTGGTACTGCTAAATTTGTTCACTGATTAAGGTAGTGACTACTAGACCTTTCCATGGTATACATAATAATTTTTAACTTTCTGATTAGTATGCAATGAATGGGATGGATAAATTCTTTTGAATAGTTCAGAAAATGCGACAAGGTTCTCATGTATTATGTAAAATTAATACATGTTAACATATATGTTTGCTTCATATTTTTATAGTAAATATATGAAACATTAACTATGAATGTCAAAGACCCATTGTTTCTCAAACCTTTTCCTGAGGCAGCCCTATTATAGATTTATCTATTTATTTATGTATGTATGTATGTTTATTCATTTTTGAGAGAGAGAAGATGAGTGGAGGAGGTGCAAAGAGAGACAGAGGATCCAGAGCAGGCTCCATGCTGACAGCAGTGAGCCCCATGTGGGTCTCCAACCCACCGACTGCAAAATAATGACCAGAACCAAAGTCAGATGCTCAACGGACTGAGCCACCCAGGTACCCCTATAGATTTAGTGTGTATAATTCTAGCCCATATACAGGTATCTATCACTTTTCCAGATCTAATTTATTCCCTAAATGTGTTGGATGGCTAATTTTTATTTTTTCAAACTATTTTATTTTAGAGAGCACATGAGCAGGGGAGAGGAGCAGAGGGGGGGGAGAGAGAGAGAGAGAGAGGGAGAGAGAGAATCTTAAACAGGCTCCATGCTCAGTGCAGAGCCCAAAGTGGGGCTCAATCCACAACCCTGGGATCATGACCTGAGTCAAAAGTAAGAATCAGATGCTTGGGGCGCCTGGGTGGCTCAGATGGTTAAGCCTCTGACTTCAGCTCAGGTCGTGGTCTCACAGTATGTGGGTTTGAGCCCTGCGTTGGGCTCTGTGCTAACAGCTCAGAGCCTGAATGCTGCTTTGGGTTCTGTGTCTCCCTCTCTCTCTTCCCTTCCCTGCTCACACTTTGTCTCTCTCTCAAAATAAATAAACACTTTTTTTTTTTTCCAACGTTTATTTATTTTTGGGACAGAGAGAGACAGAGCATGAACGGGGGAGGGGCAGAGAGAGGGAGACACAGAATCGGAAACAGGCTCCAGGCTCTGAGCCATCAGCCCAGAGCCCGACGCGGGGCTCGAACTCACGGAGCGCGAGATCGTGACCTGGCTGAAGTCGGACGCTTAACCGACTGCGCCACCCAGGCGCCCCATAAATAAACACTTTTAAAAGAGAGAGAGAGAGATGCTCAACTGAGTCACCTAGGTGCCTCTGGATGGGTAATTTTGAAGTGGTAGGAGCCATTTCTTAGTACTGTGTATTTATCTCATTCCCAAACTCCACTTTTCTTAATGCAACTAAGATACTCTTTATCATCTATAAAATAATCCACTAAAAACTTCTCATGAACATAAAGCATTTAAACACGTGATTCTTTTTTTTAAATTTTTTTTAACACTTATTTCTTATTGAGAGACAGAGACAGAGCATGAACATGGGAGGGGCAGAGAGAGGAGGAGACACAGAATCTGAAGCAGGCTCCAGGCTCTGAGCTGTTAGCACAGAGCCCAATGCAGGGCTCGAACTCACAAACTGAGATCATGACATAAGCCAAAGTCGGACGCTTGACCAACTGAGCCACCCAGGTGCCCCTAAACATATAATTCTTTAACAAAAGAAATTCAATCATGTTTTTCTTTTATAACACAAGGGGCATGTTCTCTAATGAAACCCAACAAAGATATAATGTAAAAAATACTCTAAATTAAATGGTGGTAGTGCTCCTGAACACATAGTGGAAGTGAATTGGAATCTATAAAGAGCTACATGCTTGGAGAAATGATAATGATAGTGAACATGTTTAAACAGAAATAGAAGTCTGAAACAAACAAAATCAATTAGGTTGGCTGAGATGTGACCACAATACTCTACATCCTATCACCCAGACTTGCTTCAATTTAAACTTTTTACATAGTATGAGAATTAAGATTAATTATTGAGAGGTTTTTATTCAGATGGTGCATGTGGGGTAAAAAATTTTAAACACTGAATATTTGGATAATACATGTTCAAATCATGAGAGATAATGTATGTGTACCTATTAACATGTTATTTTGCATAGTTTATAATTTCCTCAAATGATACTACCTTTCCATAAATTTCCTTATTTATTTTTGAGACCTATTCAGGCTGAGATATACAAATAAACTTTATTTTTGTGTCTGGACTAATATTCCATTACATATATGTTACAGTTTATCTGTTTCTCCTGTCAAAGTTTTTAATGCACAGCAGAGTTATAGCTAGTTTAAGTAGAAAGGGGTTTATTAAAGGATAGTTTTCAGAATCTCAGGTGTGAAGGTGAGGGCAAAGGATCAAGGACAGTAAAACCAAGAGAAATCTTGGAACACATCATTGGGCTAGTGGAAAAACCATTGTCACTACCCCTGCCACTTAGTCCCCATGATTCTGAGAACTGGCTCTACCAGGGCTTCAGCCAATGAGAATCAAAGACTGTTGCCACTGTGTTGATAGGTGTAATCTCCCTACGTGTGACTCACAGTTCACACTAGTTTCCTGTTTTGGGTTGTTGAATCTGGTTAAAAAGAGATCATGTATGGAATTCTTACCACAAGATATCCTGGAATGTATAATGGTTATCATTTATAGAATGTTTATAGTGCCAGACAATATTCCTTAGAACATGTCTACTTACCATTTGTATATAAACTTACTGAATCCTCACACCACCTGGATGTAGAAATTGTTATCTCCATTTTAGGTGAGGAAAGTGAGGCACAAGGAAATAAAATAACTTGGCCAAGTTTGCAAAGCTACAGTGGCAGAGCCATGATTCAGACCAAACTGTGGAGATACTTATGAAAATGATGGCAACTCTGTTTTCGTAATGAAGCACAATATTGCTGGCAATACTTTTCCACATAAAGTACTGTCTTACTGGATCTGAGAAAATAGAAGTTTTTATAGTTCAACTTGGAGTAGTCTGCTTCAAGTCTGTACACTTAACCACTTTTCTGTACTGCCTCTTTACTGTGTGCAGCTAATTAATAGGTTGGATCCTTGGCAACTATTTTTATTGCCTGGTGCCCACTTAAATTTATTCAGTGAATTCACTGAGGTTGGTTCTTCCAACAGATGAAACATGGGAACTCATTGGTTTCAGTCATTCTTAGGCAACCCAGTATATGAAGACTTCAAACTTTATCTTTTGAGGCTTCTCCTTAATTACATTTCAGTCTGTTGCAGTCTCCATCAGGGAAGGAGAGTGATAGAAATAACTTGTCTTTACCATGGTAGTACTTTTACTCATCACTTAGTTGGCTAACTAGTTTTTTTTTTAGGTTTTTGTTTAAATTCCAGTTGGTTAACATACAGTGGAGTATTAGTTTCAGGTGTATACTTTCGTGATTCAACATTTATATACAACATGTGATGCTTATCATCAAGTGCACTCCTTAATCCCCATCACCTATTTAGCCCATTACCCCCTCCACCTCCCCTCTGGCAACCATCAGTTTGTTCTCTATAGTTACTAAAAGTTTGTTTCTTGGTTTTCCTCTCTTTTTCCCCCATGACTGTTTATTTTGTTTCTTAAATTCCACATATGAGTGTAATCATATGGTTTTTGCCCTTCTCTGACTGACTTATTTCGCTTAGCATAATACTCTCTAGATCTATCATGTTGCAAATGGTGTTAATTTCTGATCTCTTCAAGATTAGACCTAAAATAAGGAAAAGGGTTCAGGTAATTTCTTACTTGACTGAAACTGTGATTCAACATTGTGATTATCTGCAATTGGCAGATAGTTATAGATGACTACCTAATGGAATGCTTTTGTGCCTTCTTTGGAGAACAGCCAGCAGT
Source organism: Puma concolor (assembly GCF_028749965.1). NCBI lineage: Eukaryota > Metazoa > Chordata > Mammalia > Carnivora > Felidae > Puma > Puma concolor. The sequence goes on from NC_141681.1 coordinate 46,342,244, forward strand.
TGGGAACTTGCAGTTCCTTTTAAAAATTATTTTATTATTTTTTTATTTTAGAGATGGGGGGCAGAGGGAGAGAATCTCATGTAGGTTCCATGCTCAGTAAATAGCCCGACACGGGGCTTGATCCCACAACCCCAGGACCACAACCTGAAGTCAAGGGTAGGACGCTCAACCACTGAGTCACCCAGGTGCCCCTACAGTTCCTTTGATTCAGACAAATGTATCTCCAGCCCTTAGGATTTTAATAATACTTCTAGATTCTCTATGCTAAAGTTTATTCAATTCTCTAAGTGGCTTTCTTTTATTAGACCTAGGGCCACATCTGGTCCTTGGGAAACATTCATGCATTCTTATTCTGGATACACTCTGAGATTGTTGGCTGATGAAAAAGCAGCACTAGTCAACCCTTCCCTTGGCATTTAGATTTCTCCAGGAAGTCAAACAACATTCCACTTTGGTCTCAGGTGGTAGTGAGCTAAAATCAAGAGTCAGACACTCAACTGACTGAGCCACCTAGACACCCCCATAGGTTGAAGTCGTAATCCCAGTCACCTTAGAATATGACTTTATTTGGAAATAGGGTCATTGCAGACATAATTAGTTAAGATGAGATCATACTGGATTAGGGTAGGCCCCTAATTCAATGTGACTGGTATTGTTATAAGAATAGATTAAGACATTTAAGATACAAAACAGATGAACATAAGGGAAGGGAAGCAAGAATAATATAAAAACCGGGAAGGGGACAAAACATAAGAGACAAATATAGAGAAAGAGGGTTGCTGGAGGGGTTGTGGGAAGGGGAATGGGGTAAATGGGTGAGGGGCATTAAGGAATCTACTCCTGAAATCATTGTTGCACTATATGCTAACTTGGATATAAATTAAAAAAAAATAATAAATTATTTAAAAAAAGAAAAAGGAAAAGAAAAAAGAAGAATAGATTAGGACAGGGGCATCTGGCTGGCTCAGTCAGTAAAGCATACAACTCTTGATCTCGGGGTCATGAGTTCAGACCCCACATTGAGTGCAGAGCTTACTTAAAAAAAAACAAAAAACATAGATTAGGACACACATGTACAGTGGGAAGATGATGTGAACACACAGGAAGAAAATAGCCATCTACAAGCCAAGGAGCATGAACTGGGACTGATCCTTCCCTCACGGCCCTCAAAAGGAACCAGCCTTGCCAACATCTTGATATCAGACTTGTAGCCTCCAGAATTATGAGACAATGATTTATGTTGTTTAAGCCACACAGTTTGTGGTGCCTTGTTATGGCACTCCTGGAAAACTAATATAGCATATTACTCCTCAATAAAATTGATTTGGAAAAATTAAAAACACTCTATGGAAACTAAAAAGAAAAAAAGTTATGATCATAAAGGTCAGGATATTGTTATATTTAGGATAAAGGGTTGGAATAGTGATTGCAAGGCATTGTTGAAGGGCTTTTGGGGAATTGGCAATGTTCTGTATCTTAACCAGGATACTGCTTACATGGATGTTTAATAATAATTTGTTATGTTATACTCCTATACTGATAGTGGGAATGCAAACTAGTGCAGCCACTCTGGAAAACAGTATGGAGGTTCCTCAAAAAGTTAAAAATAAAACTACTCTATTGTCGTAGACTCTGGGTCTAAAGTTCTCTCTTGTCTAGCAAAAGAGCGGGATGCAGGATTGAAAGCAAGAGACGGCTAATGTCTGGGAAAAGACATGAACCCCGAATAAGGGTCCTTACCCCATTTTTATTAGGATCAGAAGGCTTACAAACATGGTGATAGACGTGTACAAAAGGCAATGAATCTGTGAACATTTACTTGTGGACATGAGGAAAAAGGAGTCTTGAAGATACCCGTGGTTAGGGGTTTAGGTTAATACAAAACAAAATCCAGGTGCTGGGCAGTCAGGAAAAGGTTGTTTACAGCGGACATGAGGCAGCACCTTGGTTTATCTTGGCTAGCCTGGGGATGAGACAGATAGGGGGAATAACCTCAGGGTTGACAAGGCACCTTTTCTTTTGTTAACCATCTCCACTCCAGCTGCTTTGCCTGCTGCGCACCGGTCCATAGTCCAATTCACCAATTTACCTAACTTGGCTCTATTCTCCCGTGAAAGCAGCTTTTCTGCTATAGTACTAAATTGGGGGTGCTTCCATCCTGAATATCTAATCTTGTTTATTTCATATACCTATGTGTTGGGCACCTTTGCACCATTTCTATTTCAGGCCTTTGCCTCTCCCTATTTTGGGGGCTCTGCACGCCCCTCTCTATTTTGGGGTGCATCTGCACCTCCCTAATCCTGGCACCTTTGTGCCTCCCTATTCTTGGGGTGCCAATCTGATTTACCCAAACTCGGGTGTGAGCATTTTATGACTCTGTATTTCTTTATGCCTTGTTAACTCATTGGTGTAAGCCCCGGGGGATTCCTAAGCTTATCCCCCATGCTCTATGATCCGGCCATTGCACTACTAAGTATTTACCCAAAGAATACAAAAATACTAATTTGAACGGACACATGCACCTCAATGTTTATAGCGGCATTACCAACAATAGCCAAACTTTGGAAAGAGCTCAAATGTCCACTGAGTGATGAATGAATGTATGTATATATACATACATTCAGAATATTACTCAGCCATAAAAAGAATGAAATGTTCCATTTGCAATGGCATGAATGGAGCTAGAGTGTATTATGCTAAGTGAAATAAGTCAGAGAAAGACAAATACCACATGGTTTCACTCATATGTAGAATTTAAGAAATGAAACAGATGAATAGAGGGGAAAAAAGAGAGATAAGCAACCATAAAACAGACTCTTAACTATAGAGAACAAACTTAGGGTTGCTGGAGGGGAGGTGGGGGGGATGGATTAAATGGGTGATGGGTATTAAGGAGGGCAGTTGTTGCGATGAGCACTGGGTGTTGTATAGAAGTGATTTATCACTGAATTCTACTTCTGAAGATAATATTACACTATATGTTAACTAACTGTAATTGAAAAACTTGAAAAAAGTCATACATTTATGTTTTATGCATTTTTGATAGTTTGTTATATTTCACAAGATAACTGGTAGAAAAAAAAGAACCAAAAAACCCACAGGGTAGTAAGGCTAGAGTTGGGCTGGCAGGAAGGCAGCAACTTATATAACAAAATGGGAGTGGAATGGGAGAGTTTTTTAAAGTATGGTATAGGCATTAAAAGGGCAATGAAAGTTATGCCTATGGCTCTAAATTTATGATTCTGAGCCATTTCACAATGTATGAAAAGAGTTAAATGAGAAAGAAATGAATAATGAAACTGTGTGTCAAATAGTTTTGGTAAGACCAGAATTCTGAAGGACTGAATACATAAACAAATAACTATAAGAAAGCAGGTGAGGTAAAGAATAAAAATGCAAGTAAAAGGGAAAATAATCATGAAAACAAAGTGCAAAGAAAGTGGGGATACTTGGTATCCAGAATATAATCCCCTAAATTTCAATAAAAAGAAAGACCTGATGTATAAGAAATATATTGAAGTGCCATCTAGGTATCTGAGAAGTTATAGCAACTACCACTCAAAAGACTGGGACTTTTAAGACAATAACATTGGAAAACATTTCAGAGGTGTTATCTTCTAAACAACTGTTATGTGACTTTGTACCATTCACACATGTGTCAGTCACTTATCTGAACATCTTAACATTTCTTTCTCTACAATCCAAGGCTTTTCTTTCTGCTCCAGCTTGAAAATGATATCTGGATTGGTGAGTTGATAGTCTATTCATTAACAGATAATTGGGGTGCCTGGCTGGCTCAGTCAGTTTAGCATCCTACTCTTTTTTTTTTTCAATATGTGAAATTTATTGTCAAATTGGTTTCCATACAACACCCAGTGTTCATCCCAAAATAGCATCCTACTCTTGATTTTGGCTCAGGTCATGATCTCTCTGTTCATGGGATCGAGCCCCTCCCCACCCCGCCAACCCCATTAAGGATCTATGAAGGATCCCTATTAGGATTTATGAAGCTAAAGAAGAGATTTCAGATTTCTTTTCCTTAATTTTTTTAATGTTTATTTATTTTTGAGAGAGAGAGGGAGAGAGAGTGAGCAGGGGAAGGGCAGAGAGAGGGAGACACAGAAACCAAAACAAGCTCCAGGCTCTGAGCTGTCAGCACAGAGACTGACATGGGGCTCGAACTCATGAACCGCGGGATCGTGACCTGAGCTGAAACCAAGAGTTGGACACTTAACTGACTGAGCCACCCAGGCACCCTGAGATTTCAAATTTCTTAAAAAAAAAAAAAAAGTCATGAAGACCAGATTTTAACTTTCCTTCTTATAAAACTAACAAAATAACAAAAAACCAAAAACCTAACTTCCAAAAGAGTACAGAATAAGAAAAAAATCATTTGTAATGGCAATAAGAAAGTGAGGCATCCTTACTTTCATACATCCTATACTTTGAGGACTTTCTGACAAAAATAATACAAATGGGATGAGATAGAAAGGTATCACCAAGATCTAAGTTAGTACTATTCCTGACAGAAAAAATCTGACAAACATTAATTCAACACTTAATAGTACCAATCACTGCTCTAAACAAGTTATATGTAACAACTCATTAATTCTCAAAAAAAAAAAAAAACTATCCAAAAATTTAGACTCACCTTTAGGTGATAAAACTAAGGTAGTGACAGTTTAAGTAACTTGCCCATGGTCACACATAAAGTGATGGAGCCAGGATTGAAACCTTTTTATCTCTGAAGTCTATGCACTTAACCTCTATTATTATCAGAATTAACTAATAGGGACACATAGAAGAATTGTTTTTCTCCTAGGATATGGAAAATGACATAAGTAAAGAAAGGGGAATGTGTAAAGAAAGAACTATTTCATATATTTAAATATTAACAGATGAAGAAATGTCCTAGAAGACACAGGAAAAAATGGGATCAAGAATAGAAAAGATAATACAATATTTTTGAGAGGAGAAACACTTCATTTTTTGAGACCAAAGTAAAGAAGGCTTAGGAAAGACTAACTATGGGCCACAACTTCAAAATTATGCAAAAGCACTTTACTTTGTATCCATGAAAATTGTTTATTTTCCTCTGAGATATTAATTAGCTTTATAAATGGAAGACAACATAAACTATGTAATCAATCTTGCTAATTTTATGTCCTAATTTGTTTTTTCTTTGAAGGTCAGATTCAAATTTAAAGCTCAATTCTAAATTAACTTATTTCTGTATAGTCTAATTGCAATTTTTGCATCGTCTTACTAATTTATATTTTTTCCTGACATATTTGTATCCATTTAGTTTCTCATCTTATTGTTGAGATTATTGTGACCTACTTTATCTGCAGTGCAGAATAAAAAAGTAAAAGAAACACATTATTTAAAACTCATTTGAGACTTGATCATTTCTTCCTGGGAGAGAAGTGGAATCTTGAAATGGCCAACCTGGGTGAAAAAGAAGCCATGAACTATCAGGCTTACTTAGTAGCTCCAGACAGTCACACTAGAAATCTCCAGGTAAATAAGGTCAATCACCTTATGGGGGAACAATCTTAAGATTTTATGATCCATCAAAAGCCAAGAATAACCCCACTGTTTGGAAGCACCAATATATGGCCTATGGAGCTTCAATTTGAATTTTAAAAATTATTTTAAGATTAGAAGTATAACTCACAAGATATTTTTAAAGACTGCACCATACTTAAAAAAAATCCATCTATCAAATCTCAAAATCACAGAAAAGTTGCAAATATAGTGCAAAGAGCTTTTTTTCCCTGAACCATTTGAGACTAAATTGCTGACCTAATGCCACATCACCCCTGAAGATGTCCCTACATAACCACAATATATTATCAAAATCAAGAAATTAATATTAATACATTACTACCATCTATATTAGATTCCATCCAAGTTTCACCAGGTATGCCAATAATGTCATTTGCACTAAAGGATTCAGTTCAGAATCACACATTGTGTTGAAATGTCATGTCTCTTTAATCTTCTTTAGTCTGAAAGTTTCTCAGTCTTGCCCTTTTATAATCTTGACACTTTTGATGACTGACTTTAAGTCCGTCTTTGGAAAATGTCTCCAATTTGATTTTCTTTTTTTTTGGGGGGGGGGGGACAGAGAGAGACAGAGCATGAACGGGGGAGGGGCAGAGAGAGAGGGAGACACAGAATTGGAAACAGGCTCCAGGCTCCGAGCCATCAGCCCAGAGCCTGACGCGGGCTCGAACTCACGGACCGCGAGATCGTGACCTGGCTGAAGTCGGACGCTTAACCGACTGCGCCACCCAGGCGCCCCTTCTTTTTTTTTTTTTTTAATGTTTATTTTTGAGAGAGAGAGAGAGAGAACACGAGGGGGGAAGGGGCAAAGAGAGAGACACACACACAGAATCTGAAGCAGTCTCCAGGCTCTGAACTGTTCAGCATAGAGCCTGACGTGGGGCTCGAAACCATGAACAGTGAGATCATGACCTGAGCTGAAGTTGGATGCTTAACCGACTGAGCCACCTAGGTGCCCCAGGTATGTCCTGTTAAATTAAAGTTTTAGCAAAGGCACCAAAATAGAATATATTCCTTCCAAAAGAGGAGGAAATAAAGGGAGAGGGGAACAATCAAAAGAAGGAATAAAGGGGGAAAATGGAAACATTAAAGGGTTACATATGACATATATAGTGATGTGATAAAATGGTAGAAATAAATACAAATATGTCAGTAAATGTCTGATTGGATAAATAAAATCTAATTATATGCTATTGTCAAGAGACACATTAAGAGAATCACACAGAAAGGCTCAAAATGAGGGAACTCCTGAAAAAACGTCAGTCAAAATACTAACGAAAAGAAAGTTATGTAGGGGCACCTACGTTAAATATATATAAAAGAAAGTTGATGTAGCTATGTTAATATTGGATAAAATAGACTTAAATAATAGCATTATTATAAAAAGATCAGTACATAATGATGAAATGATTACATCTCCAAGAATATATAAATTCTAAACTTATGTTACCAAATATACACAGTTAAACGAAAATTAGTAAAACTACAGGAAAAAATAAAATCAAAACCATAGTAGGAGGTTTTGCATATTTCTTTTGCTAATTGATACATGAGAGACAAAAAATAAGATTATAGAGGATTTAGACCAAAAACTTATAAGCTTTATCTAATGGATACATTTTTAAAAATACTATATATACACAATAACTGCAGAAGACAAATTATTTTTAAAGATATATTGAATATTCAGAAAAAACAGACATATATTAGGCCACAAAGCAAATCTGAAAAAATTTCAATGGACTAATTTTATTTTTTTTAACTTTAGAGAAAGAGTATGAGTGGGGGAGAGGGGCAGAGGAAGAGAGAGTTAAGCAGGCTCCACGCTCAGCATGGAGGCTGAAGCAGGGCTCAGTCCCATGACCCTGGGATCATGCCCTGAGCCTAAATCAAGAGTTGGATGCTCAACCCACTGAGCCACCCAGACACCCTTCAATGGACTCATTTCATATAGACCAACTTCAGTGCTCACAAAAGTTATGTTAGATAATAAGCCATCAAAGAATAATTAGAGAAAAATCCATATGCTTAAGAAATATCCTTCCAAATTATTTATGGGTGAAAAAATCATATCATAAATTTAAAAAGAAGAATTTAAAAGTGCATGATGAGACTACTACATACCAAAATTTGTAGGATGCAGCCAAAGTAGTACATAAAGGAAAAGTTACAACCTTAAGAATTTATGTTAGAAGTATAAAGATTAATTACCTAAGTATCCAACTTAAAATGTGAGAAAAAATTGTAGAATAAACTGAAAGAAAGCAAAGAAATAAGAAAGAATAAGAAATAAAGGGAACAATAAAAGAGCTATATAATGAAGAGGATTAATAAGGTCCCAAATAGGTCTTTGTATTATCATACACCAAAAATTATTATAACACTATGTTAATTAAGAGCATATATATAGTGCTGGGAATAATAAATTGACCACAGAATTGAATAAAAAGTGCCCCCAACAGACCAGTTTATTACTGTCAGTAAGAGGGGAAAGGATAGCCTTTTCATAATGTAAGACAATTGGTACATGTACACATACACATACACACACACGTTGTACCCCTTCTTTATCTTACAGAAAGAGTTTGATTCCAAGAGCTTTTATCTTTGTATTATTATTTATTTATTTTTATTTTTTAGCATGGTAGTGCGTGGGAGAAGGGCAGAGAGAGAGAGAATCTTAAACAAGCTCCATGCTATCTGACACGGGGCTTTATCTCACTATCCTGAAATCATGACCTGAGCCAAAATCAAGAGTTGGACACTCAACTGAGCAACCCAGGCGCCCCCATTCTAAGAGATTTTATAACCAAAAAAAAAAAAAAAAATTGTGTAAGGCAAAACTATAAAGCTTTAGGAAGATAATGTAGAAAACTGAAATTATGACCTTGGTATAGAGGATAATTTTTTTTTCTTTAATGTTTGTTTAGTTTTGAGAGATAAGACAGAGCGTGAGTGGTGGAGGGGCAGAGAGAGAGGGAGACACAGAATCTGAAGCAAGCTCCAGGCTCTGAGCTGTCAGCACAGAGCCCAACGTAGGGCTTGAACCCATGAACTGCAAGATCATGACCTGAGGCAAAGTCCCACATTTAACTGACTGAGCCACCCAGGCACCACTAGAACAGAGCTTCTTAAACAAAACATAAAAAATTACAAGACATAAAGAAAAATTAAATAAATTGGACATTAAAACAGAGTAGTTTTAATTTTTTTGTTTGTTTGTTTTTGAGAGAGAGAGAGAATGCATGCACAAGAGCAGGGGAGGAACAGAGGGAGAGAGAATCTCAAGCAGGCTCCATGCCCAGCATGGAGCTGGATGTGGGGCTTGATCTCACAACCATGAGATCATGACCTGAGCCAAAGTCAAGAGTCAGCCACTTACCTGAGTGAGCCACCCAGGTGACCCAAAACAGACTGCTTCTATTTATTAAAAGATCACTAAATAATGAAAAAACAAGCTATAAACTAGATGTTTGACACATATGAAATATAAACATCCCCAGGGCACCTGGGCTGCTCAGTCGGTAAAGTGTCCAACTTCGGCTCAGGTCATGATCTCATGGTTTTTGAGTTTGAGCGCCACCTTAGGCTCTGTGCTGACAACTCAGAGCCTGGAGTCTGCTTCAGATTCTGTCTCCCTCTCTCTGCCCTTCCCCCACTCATGCTCTGTCTCTCAAAAATAAATAAATGTTAAAAAAAATTAAGAAACATAAATATCCCAAATAATTTAAAAAATTAAAAAAAATTTTTTTAATGTTTATTTATTTTTGAGACAGACACAGAGCATGAGCAGGGGAGGGACAGAGAGGGAGACACAGAATCTGAGGCAGGCTCCAGGCTCTGAGCTGTCATCACAGAGCCCGATGCAGGGTTCAAACTCATGAACTGTGAGATCGTGACCTGAGCTGAAGTCAGCCGCTCAACCAACTGAGCCACCCAGGTGCCCCTAAAAAAAAATTTTTAATGTTTATTTATTTTTGAGAGACAGAGTGTGAGAGGCTTTTTGGAAAATTTCCCTTGGAAAATATTGCATATTTCCTAGTAAAGTTGAAGATATTTGCATGCTCCAAATATCCTATGTTCAGTAATACCATATTCCTAATAGATATACTAGAACAGTGGTTGGCAAATTATAGCTTATAAGCTAATCCTACTACTGCCTGTCTTTGTAAATAAAGTTTTATTGGAATACAGCCACACCCATTCTCTTGCCTACTGTCTGTGGCTGCTTTCATGCTACAATGGCAAAATTGAGTGGTTGTGACAGAGACCATATGACCTACAAAGCCCAATATATTTCCTATATTTCCTTTTACAGAAAAAGTTTTCCAGCCTCTGCCCTAGAGAAATCTCTGCATATCCATTAGTAAATATGTACAAGAATGTTTATAGCAGCTGTATAATATCAAATTTTGAAACAACCTACATTTCTATCAATAGAGAATCAGTTAAAAACTGTGATAAAGACATACAATGGACCACCATACAGCAAGGAAAATGAATTATAGCTATATAGCTAAATCTCAGGATCTTAACGTGACAAAAAAAAGCAAGTCACAGAATGTATAAAATATTTATACAAAACTCAAAAATATGCATAGCTAAACAACATATTTGGGGGTTGAATAGTTGAAATTATAAAGAAAAGCAACAGAATTTTAACACAAAATTGTAGATAATTGTATTTGAGGAGAAAGGAAAAGGAATAGGATCTTCAAAGTTAACAGTAACATTCTCTTTCTTAAAATAGGTAGTTGGTATACAGTTTTTTGCTGTATTGTGAATCATTATACCTTACATGCATTTCATTAGTGTTCTTTTTGTATCTACTCAATATTTAATAGAAACTACCTTTGAATGCTACAGATCAAAAGAGGGAGTGAAAGCGAAATTCTTTTGGTAAGTCATCCTTAAGTGGACTCAGTTTTCCTCACTGTACTGAAACTTTTTTTTTTTTAAACAATATGGAGGGTTGTGATTTTTTTTTTTTTTTTAGATTTTATTTTTAAGTAATCTCTATACCTAATGTGGGTCTGAGCTTACAGCCCAAGATGAAGAGTCACATACTCCACCAATTGAGACAGAGAAGCACCCTTGTTTTAAAAAAAATTTTTTATGTTTTTATTTATTTATTTTTAATTTTTTAAAAATGTTTTTATTTATTTTTGAGGCAGAGAGAGACAGAGCACAAGCAGGAGAGGGTCAGAGAGAGAGGGAGACACAGAATCCCAAGCAGGTTCCAGGCTCTGAGCTGTCAGCACAGGGCCCGACGTGAAATCATGACCTGAGCTGAAGTCGGATGCCACCAGGCGCCCCTATTTATTTTTGACAGAGAGAGAGAGAGGGACAGAGAATTCTAAGCAGGCTCTGCACTGACAGCAGTGAGTCTGATGCAGTCTGATGCTGTCAGCAGTGAGTCTGACAGCAGATGAGTTGATGCAGGGCTCGAACTCAGGAACTGTGAGATCATGACCTGAGGCACAGTTGGACACTTAACTGACAGAGCCCCCCAAGCACTCCAGCCAAGCACCCTTGTACTGGAACTTTTAAGGCAACTTCTCAAGTAAAATTGTCAAATATGATTCTTGTTAATCAAACACCTGGGCTTTGTTAGCTAATGGTTTCAACATATTCACCAGAGAGAAATGATTCAAATAAATTGTGATAAATCTGAACAATGGAATAGTATCTATGTAGCCATTCACATTTATGACATAAAACATTAATAATTAATATTGACATATGTCACTCTGAATGGAAAAAAAAATCCATGAATCATAGTGATACTTAAAACAGAAAAAACAGAAGAGGGAGAGGGGGAGGAGGAAGCAAAGCTCTTATACACAAAAGAAGGAATGATAACATGAAAAAATCACCATTGTAGCCCCAAATTTAAGAACTTATTTAGGCAAGGATCATCAATAAATCCTAAAACCATTAGTTAAAAGGCTATGTGTAAAATGGTCTCAAAATATCCCCATCAGATTACTTCTTGACTTACAAAGACAAATTACTTCTTGACTGGCTTCTTGACTACCAGAAAGAGATCAGGTCCACACACTACTTGAACCAAATGGATCAAATTTAGTATCACCAAAATGGATCAAACTCAAATTGTCTGCTTCTTGATGTCATGCAATAGGAAGAACACACCACCACCCATAGTATTCTTGCCAAATATATTTAAACTTAACCTGTTCATGCCAAAACATATTCAGAATGTTAGCTGTTCTACAAGATAAACATTCTAGATTCATCAGAAATGTCATTGTGAAACATGAAAGCAGGTGAAAGGAACACTGCTCCCATTTAAAGAAACTAAAAAGGTATGTTTTCTCTCCACCATGTAAGGAAACAGGGACACGATAGGAAGGTTTACAAACAAGGAAGGGGCTCTCACCAGGCACCAAATCCATCTGTATATGATCTTGAACTTCCCAGCTTCTAGAAATGTAAGAAATAAATGTATTTGTGTGGGGGGTGTGTCTGTGTAAAGATAGGTCCATCCAGTGCAATGTACAACCTTGATTTGGATTTGGACCAATTTTTTGGTCACTTTGACCCACTCTAAGTCAGTGCAATTTGACAATCTTTATTTCACATTTATAGTGGATTACTGTACACAGGTTCATTCACTCAACAATCCTGGGCACCAAACTTGCTAATACAGTCACATTACTGGGAAGAGATCAAAGTGTTCAGTATAAAGTCCTGGAAGAGGAAGTTTTATTATTCTACTCCCCCAAACCCAGAAGAGTGGTGCATTTACAATTCTATCCGCCTCTGTACTGGAAGTTCAAATTTTGTCCTTATTAAAAAAAAAAAAAAAAAAAAAGCCATGAGACAAGTTCAGGCTTACCAAAAAAAACGTACAACTTTAAGTTTCTCTCTCTCCGTGAACCACGGTAACATCTTTTTATGTAATAAGTTATTTTATTATTTTATTAGTCCATGGCCTCTCAACCTTAACCAATAATGTCCCCATAATATTAGAAAAGAATGGATGCCTACTTCGTGGGACTGTTATGCTAGGACTGGCTTTGAAATCATGTTTCTCGCAAACAAAACTGTTGATTTTGCGTTCTTCCCCATAACATGTATATTGGATCCAACAGAAAGATCATGTCTAAATTGTCAGATAAATTGATAACTTTTTTTTTTTTACCAGATCAAATTAGTGTTCAAGAAAGAAATAACTTGACCATCTATCGTTTTTTGTCACACACATGCTCTTCTGCGAGTCCTACAGACACTAAAATAAAGGCAGGAGAAAAGCATATTTGCATAACACAAATCATCAGTCACGCAACCATTGTTAATTATGGATAAAAACAAACCACAACAGCAGAGGTCCCTTCTTCTGTCAGCCAATCCCACAGTTAGAAAATGTCATTACCATGCAGCTTCAAGCATGAACTACCTCACCCAAAAGCATGAAGCATACAGCCACACACCCAGCCGCCGAGGAACTCCCACTCCGCCCGACTGTGTCCGGTGTGGTCTCACACACATACACACGGAAGGGCCTGTCAGGATACCCCGAGGGTCTCTGCGAGTCTGAGGCTCCGGCTTGTCCCCGCCTCAGTTCCAGCCCCCCTCCTCCCCCCGCACCTGCCCGCCTGAGGGTCCCGCCTTCTGCAAATCCGGTAAGACCCTAGACTGCTCCACACCCTAGCAGTCTCCTGGCCCAATCACTCCACTAGGGCGCGCCCGACGCCTGCGCATTGAGCTCAGGCGGGCACTCCCAGAAACACCCGCGGCGCGGCCTTTGGGCAAGCGGGTTCGAGCGGCGGAATCTACGAACCGAGGGGAGGGTTAGTAGACTGGGCCTCCCAGCGTCCCGGCCGGCCAGCCGCAGGCTTCCTGGTGTTGGACTACATTTCCCAGAGCCGCCGCGTCCCCAATGCGGCTTCATTTCCGTTTGTTCGTGCGGTTTGGGGGCCTCGCGTGGGGAGGGCAGCGTCTGGAGGAGCTTGGCCCGGCTCCCGTTGGGCGGGCGAACCCGAAATCGGGGCTTGGACCCCAGGCGCCAGATCCTGGATCCTGAACTGCAGCTTCTGTCGAGGTGAGGATGTCCGGAATGCTGGGGCGGAAGCGTCACTGGAATTGTGTGTGTGGCGGTTTCTTGCCGTTTTGTGCCTGATACTGGTATGGGCGAATGGACGTATGCGGCTCTGGTTTTGTGTGTAAGCGTTTGCGTGAGTGAGAGTTGCAGCTCTGAGTAATAACTGCTGTCACAGTGTATTTGTGACCGCGTGCTTACCTGACGGAGAATGTGCCATGTGACAGTGTGATTGTGTGTGTACCTCTTGTGTGACTGGTGGTTTGCTTGTGACCGCGAGCTGTGCGACAGGACTGCTGTGACAGGGTGTTTAGATGGACTTGGGTCATTTTGAGGTTATTAATACGATTGTGTATTTTGTGTACTACTGGGGCTTCCTTGCGATTTTGAGGTGTTATGAGAGTGATACTGTGACAACGGTGTTTGTGTCCACTTGTTTTCCTTGACCTGGTACGGTTGTATTTTTCTCTTTGAGTGCGTGCCATATGTGTGACTGTGGGACTGTGAGTGTGCCACTTTTTCATGACTGTGTGAAGAGAGTAAAAGTGTTGTGAAAGTGTGTTTTGGGCCATGGGTATCTCTGATAGGGTGCTTGGATGTGCTGGAGTGTGTACATGCTCTGTATATGATTGGATTTTAAAGACAAAAGGTGGTCTGAGGATATAACATTAATTTGGCAATTGTGACTCTGGCTGTGTGACTATGGAAATGTGATTGTGCGTGACTTTGTCTAGTCATTTATATATTTTATAGCCTGTGACCTTATGGGAGTTTAGTGAGATACACAGATAAATTTGGGCGTTTGTATTTTGGGGGTTCATTCTGGGGCTGTCTGCCTTTGTATCATGAGTCTCTTGTGACTTTGTCCTTAAAGAACTTGACCTCTTTCTCTTCTGACCTCAGTGACACCCCCCACCCCCACCTCTCCTTCACACATGGCCTATATTGCTTCATTTCTGTATTCCTCCTTAGTTCACAGTGGGATTGTAGATGTAGGTTCCCTGCGGCTTCCAGGTGTCCTCTCACCTTATAGCCTTAAGGATACTGAATGGAGAAAAATGACAGGAAGGAAGGAAGTCAGAAATTTGAGCCTCTGAATGAAGACTATGAGTTACTTCTAAACCACAGCAGATAGCACCTTCAAAACAGGCCATTTGAAAATGTAATGGGGGGTTCCAGAGAATGTGCTAGAGGAGCCAGTCAGTCACACACTTTAGAGCCTGTGGCACTTCACTGCAGGGCTCTATCTCCAGTGGACAGTTTTGAATCCGGAAATAAATTCTAGCCCAAGACAGCTGTGATCTTGGACCTTCTTTCCCATACAGAAAGTTCTAGTCTTCTGATTTTCCTCCACATTAAATGAAGGGTAGATGGGGGAGGGGAAAGAGAGTGTATTCTGATTTAGAGTATATCCTAAGAAAGGCCAAGTATCTCATGATTGGTTTTTCTTTTCCTGAGAGTAGAGCCCAGAAGAGGAAAAAATGGCTGTTACACATTCAAAACCAAAGTCCAAGGTGAGTAGATGTTACCTCTTAGTTTCCAGAAATGCTTTTATTTTTTCAGGATATAGGAATCTTTGTTTTCTTTTTGAAATTTCCTAGTTAAGCTTTCTCAAATGATGGAGGTGGCAAGGCAATTTTCTGTAGATTGGGAGCATGGAATATGTGTAGTTAATTATGATAGATACTTCCCAACAGTGGTTAAATTGAGGAAGTATGGATTTGAGATTCCTACATTTTAAAAGGAGATAATGTGTTCTTTTTTAAAAATTTTTTTAAATGTTTATTTTTGAGAGAGAGAGAGAGACAGCACAAGTGGGGGAGGGGCTGAGAGAGGGAGACAGAATCTGAAGCCGACTCCAGGCTCTGAGCTGTCAGCACAGAACCCCACATGGGGCTTGAACCCACAAGCTGTGAGATCATGACCTGAGCTGAAGTCGGACGCTTAACTGACTGAGCCACCCAGGCACCCTTATATTGTGTTATTTCTGACATAGCAGTATTATGGTTTTTTTTTTTTAACTTTTCCTATTTATTAATTTTCAAACATACACAAAAGTATAATGAACCATCATAGGCCCAGCTCAAAAGGTATCACTTGCCAATCTTATTTATTCTGCCTTCAGTTCAAACTCCTTTCTAATTAGCCTCTTGATTTCTTCTTTGATTTATGGGTTATTTAGAAATATGTTATTTAGTTTTTGGGTATTATGAGGATCTTCCAGAGATCTTTTTGTTACTGATTTCCTTCCATTGTGTTCAGAGAAATACATTGTATGACTTGAATTCTTTAAAATTCATTAAGATTGGTTTTGTGACCCCAAAATGTGTGGTCTATCTTAGTGAATGTTTGGTGTGCACTTGGAAAGACTATTCTGCTATTGTTGAGTGGAATGTTCCATAAATGTCAGCTAGGTAAGGTAGGTTGATAGCATTGCTTAAATCCTCTGTAACTTTACTGATTTTCTGTCTTGGGTTTATTTCTTTCTCCTTGTAGTTTCTGTGGGTTTCTGTTTCATGTATTTTGAAACTCTGTTATTAGATCATAAATGTTTTAGATAGTATGTCCTAATGGTGAATTGATCCCTTTATCCTTATGAAATGCTCTTCTTTATTCCTGGTAGTAGTCTTTGCTCTGAGCATCTACTTTGTCTGATATTTAATGTTGCCACTCCAGCTTTCTTTTCATTTGTGTTAGCATGCAATATCTTTTTCTATCCTTTTTTTTTTTAACCCGTTTGTGTTCTGGTATTAGGGGGCATTTTTTGTCGGCCATAGTCAGTTTTTATACAGTTTGACAATTTCTGTCTTATAATTAAAATATTTATACCATTTATATTTAGTGTGATTATTGATGTGGTTTGGGTCAAATCCATCATCTTGTCCCATCTGTTCCCTATTCTCTTTTCCTTTTCTGCCTTCTTTTGGATTGGGGGAGAGAGTTTCAAACTAACAATACCAATATTTTTACTAACCATCTGAATACAGAAAAACAATCAAGATTTCCTGGAGTTCAATAGGATAAAACCTGTCCTACAGTTAGGCTCATTTGTTTCATCTTATACTTTTAGTGATTTCCCCCCCCCCTTTGATTTAATTTTATTTTAAAATTATATAAAATATTTATTTCCAAAATAAAAACTACAGACAAGGTAAATTCAGAGAAGTCTGGTGTCCATTCCTGTCCTTTCCACCCTGTTCCGTTTTTCCTTCTATAGATAACTACCTGTACTTCTCTTTGGTTTGTTCTTCTATTTTTCTTTTAAATGGTACATGTTTATGTATATGTGTTTGTATGTATATGTATGTAATTAAAAGGGAGTATTGTATGTATACTACACTATATCTTTTTCTTTCTCATATGTTTAATGTATTCTGGAGATCATTTTTAGCAGCCTAGAGAGATCTTTCTTATTCTATTTTATAATTATCTATTTCTTGATTGGCAGTAATAGTTTATTCACCCAGTCTTTTAATTTTTATTAAAAAAACTTTTTTTTAACATTTATTCATTTTTGAGAGACAGAAAGAGGGTGTGAGTGGTTGGGGGGGGGGGGCGCAGAGAGAGAGATAGGGAGACACAGAATCCAAAGCAGTCTCCAGGCTCTGAGCTGTTACACAGAGCCCAATGTAGGGCTCAAACCCACAAACCATGAGACCATGGCCTGAGCTGATGTTGGATGCTTAACCAACTGAGCCACCCAGGTGCCCCTATTCACCCAGTCTTCTGAGTGGGCATTTGGTTTTTGCCCCAATATTTTTCCATTGTATAATATAGCAATCAATAACAGTATGTATGGTTTCTATTTGTAAAGGTTTATCTTTCAGATTTCTAGAAGTGGCCTACTTTTAGCTTATGTTGTGGTTTTTGACATAGATTCTACCTGAATTACAACTCTTGAGCAATAATAAAATGGAAACACATCCTTATTTTTCCCCTTCCCCATCTTTTTCTTCATTACCTAAGTTTAAAAAAAGTCTTA
Source organism: Puma concolor (assembly GCF_028749965.1). Taxonomy (NCBI): domain Eukaryota; kingdom Metazoa; phylum Chordata; class Mammalia; order Carnivora; family Felidae; genus Puma; species Puma concolor. Next base: position 46,359,856 of record NC_141681.1, read on the forward strand.
TCTTTGTACTTTTTTTCTCAATTTATTGAGACTTTTTTTAACCATTGTATGTCCTTTTTTTTTTTTTTTAATTTTTTTTTAAAATTTTTTTTTTTTTCAACGTTTATTTATTTTGGGGACAGAGAGAGACAGAGCATGAACGGGGGAGGGTCAGAGAGAGAGGGAGACACAGAATCGGAAACAGGCTCCAGGCTCCGAGCCATCAGCCCAGAGCCTGACGCGGGGCTCGAACTCACAGACCGCGAGATCGTGACCTGGCTGAAGTCGGACGCTTAACCGACTGCGCCACCCAGGCGCCCCTGTATGTCCTTTTTTACAATTTCATGAAGCTGTTATTTTCTTGTTTTCTGATATCAAGGTAGTACATGTTTGTTGGTATGACTTAGAAAATACAAAAAGAAATGAGGAAGAAAATAACAGTTACTCAAAAAAACTCCTTTAGAATGAATCTTGGTTCATATTTGGAATCTATCCTTTAAGTTTATAGAAAATTTCAAGCATATATGAAAGAAAAAAGTATGGTGTAGTGCATCCCCATGTACCCTACCCATCACTCACCTTCAGCAAATATCAGTTTATAGCTAAACATGTTTCATCTCTAGATCCCTCTCCTCACAAAAAAAAAGGATTATTTTGAAGTAAATTGCAGATATGAAATTTCATCCACAAATATTTTAATACGTGTTTCTAAAAGATAAGAGCTTTTTATTTAAAGAACATAAGCACAATATCATTACTACTTAAAAAAAAAATCCTTGCTACTGTCTTAATGTTATGAAATAACCAGTCAGTATTAAGATTTCTCCTATTGTCCATAAATATGCATTAGAATTGAGATCCAACAATGCCTGTTTAGTCTATTTAGTGTAATAGTGTGATATGTTTCTTGATCTTTCTTTCTCTTTTCTTACAGTTTATTTGTTCCAGAAACAGAGTTTTCTTATAAAGTTACCCATATTCTGGATTTTGTTGCTTGCTTATATGTTGTGTCATTTAACATGTTTTGTATTTCTTCTAAACTGGTATTTAATTCTAGAGGCTTGATGAGGTTTTTTTGTGGTTTTGCTTGTTTGCTTTGTACTAATCCTTTGTACATAATGGTGCGTATATCTATGACATGGTGCATAACATTTGGTTGTTTTCCTTTATGTGATATTAGCAGCCATAGGTTGTCTTTTCTTGGAATTTATTATTTTATCAGGAGTCATAAAATGATACTGTAATTCTGTCATTTCTTCTGCAGTTATTAGCTAGAATACTTCTGTAAAGGGAACCATCCTGTCATCAGTGTCTTGGTTACTCTGAAGTATAACTTATGTAAAAAAATATTAGGATAAAAGCTGATTTTTCTCATTATTTTTCAGCATCTTTGAAAGTTCATCCTGTGTTTTCCTTTTAAATTATTATTATATGGGACGCCTAGGTGGCTCAGTCAAGTGTCTGACTCTTGATTTTGGCTCAGCTCATGATCTCATGATTCGTGAGTTCAAGCCCTGCATCAAGTTCCATGCCAACAGTGCAGAGCCTGCTTGAGATTCTCTCTCTCTCCCTCTCTCTGCTCCCCCCACTCATTTTCTCTCTCTCTCTCAAAATAAATAAACTTTAAAAGAATTATTTTTATGGACTTGTGGATTTAATTATATTTGACATATGTCACTCTGTAGCAATTACTGTTCTTTTTCATACTCGGATTGTTCATCTTTGGCCTATGGGATCCTCTTTATCCCCTCTGATTTGGTTCCTTTTGGATTCTGTGGCCCTGGTCCCTGAAATGGGAGAAGGCTTTTGTTTGGTACTGCGTTGGCAGTGAAACGATTCTCTACATCTGTGCTGATCCATCTGACTCTCTGTAGGGGCTGTTCCATGGGGGAAAATAGAACAGTGTGAGAGCTAGTGCTTTCTTTGGGTGCTTTACTTGACTAGTAAGTAATTAAAAGCTTGACTGTTACTTTCATTTTGGCTTATTGTCTTAGTTTTTCTGACAACTAGCAGCTCAACTATTTTCAGCTCCTTTGTTGATAGTGAGTGTGGTATCAATTTTGTCAAGGTTCTTGATAGTGTATATAAATCCTCTATATTGTTACTGACATTTTCATCTACTTGTTCTGTTAGTTACTGAGAGAAAGATGTTAAAATTTCTAAAACTGATTGTGGATCTGTCCATTTCTTCCTTTAGTTCTGTTAGTTTTTGCTTCAGATATTTTTATGCTTTATTAAATCTGTGTACCTTTAGGATTTCTGTCTTCTTGATGAATTTGTCCTCTTTTTCTCTTATATTACTCTTTGTCTTGATCTCTGTTTTGTCTTATATTAATACAGCTGCACAGGCTTTCGTATGCTTACTACTATAAAATGGTAGAGGTATATCTTTTCTGCCTCTCTCTCTCTTTTTTTTTAAGTTTTTATTTAAATTTCAGTTAGTTAAGATACAGTGTAATATTACTTTCCGGTGTATAATATAGTGATTCAGCACTTCCATACAAGACCCAGTGCTCATCTCAGCAAGTGCACTCCTTAATCTCTATCACCTATGTTACCAGTCCTCCCAGCTACTTCACCTCTGGTAACCATCAGTTTGTTCTCTATAGTTAAGAGTCTGTTTCTTGGTTTGACATTCTTTTCTTTTCCCTTTGTTCATTTGTTTTGTTTCTTAAATTCTACATATAGTGAAATCTTACGGTATTTGTCTTTCTTGGACTGAGGTATTTTGCTTAGTGTAATACTCTCTAGTTCCATCCATGTTGTTGCAAATTACAAGATTTCATTCTTTTTATGGCTGAGTAATATTCCAGTGTGTGTGTGTGTGTGTGTGTGTGTGTGTGTGTGTGTGTGTGTGTGTGTGTGTGTAAACCCACATATACACTACATCTTCTTTATCCATTCATCAGTCAGTGGATACTTGGGTTGTTTCTGTAGTTTGGCTATTGTTGACAGTGCTGGTATAAACATTAGTGTGCATGAATCCCTTTGAATTAATTTTTTTTTTTTCAAATTTGTATTTTTGTATTCTTTGGATAAATGTCCAATAGTGCAATTGCTGGATTGTGGGGTAGTTCTATTTTTAACTTTTTGGGGAATCTCCATTCTATTTTCCAGAGTGGCTGCACCAGTTTGCATTCCTGCCAACAGTGCACAGGGGTTCCCCTTTCACCACATCCTTGCCACGGCCTGTTGTTTCTTATATTATTGATTTTAGCCATTCTGATAGATGTGAGGTGATATCTCATTGTGGTTTTGATTTGTATTTCCCTGATGATCAGTGATTTGAGCATCTTTTCATGTGTTTGTTGTCTTATATTAATATAGGTATGTAGGTTTTCTTATGCTTAGTATTTATATGGTATATCTTCCTCCACAATTTTACTTTCAACCCATTTATATCTTTAAACTTAAAGTACATTTCTTATAAAGAGCATATAGTTGGAATTTGCTTTTTTCCTTGTCTTGACGTTGTCTTTTAATTGGAGTGGTTGGACTATTGACCTTTAAGGAAATTACAATTTAGTTTAATCCCTGCTGGGGACAGGAGCTCCCCTATTATATCTCTTAAGAAGTGCTTGGCACTTTTTACAGTTAGTACCCTTAAATTTCCTTGTGTCTTTAGCTTTGTGCTGAAGTTATGATTTTTCATCTTATCTGAAGTATTTTTGGTTGTTAACATGGTCAGTTATCTTTTTTTTTTTTTCAACGTTTATTTATTTTTGGGACAGAGAGAGACAGAGCATGAACGGGGGAGGGGCAGAGAGAGAGGGAGACACAGAATCGGAAACAGGCTCCAGGCTCCGAGCCATCAGCCCAGAGCCTGACGCGGGGCTCGAACTCATGGACCGCGAGATCGTGACCTGGCTGAAGTCGGACGCTTAACCGACTGCGCCACCCAGGCACCCCAACATGGTCAGTTATCTATTGAGCTTTCCACATGTGGAAGAAGTAGAATTTATAATGAAATGTTTATCAAATACCTACATGATTGACTTTCTATAGGGGCAGTGGTTCTCCCTAGAAAGTGTTTTAGAAATATATCTGGATGCTTTTGAATGTTAAAATAACTGAGTTGAATGTGAAATCTTCTGGCTTTTTGAAGGACTGAAGCCATGGATCTTAATTATAGGACAGAGACCTTTTCTATAAAGGGGTAGACAGTAAATACTTTAAGCTTTATGGGCCAGATGGTCTCTGTTGCAGTTAATCAGTTCTGCTACTGTAGTGTGAAAGTAGTCAAAGACAGTTTATAAACAAACGAGTGTAGATGTGTTCCAGTAAAATTTATTTACAAAAATAGTTTGTGGGCAGTAGTTTGCTAACTTCTTTTTTTTAAACGTTTATTTATTATTGAAAGAGACAGAACGTGAGCAGGGGAGGGGCAGAGAGAGAGGGAGACACAGAATCTGAAGCAGGCTCCAGGCTCTGAGCTGTCAGGACAGAGCCCGACGCGGGGTTCAAACTCACAAACCACGAGATCACGACCTGAGCTGAAGTCGGAGGCTTAACCAACTGAGCCACCCGGGCGCCCCTGGCTAACTTCTAATCTAGATGTTCTGCAGTACACAGCAAATAATTATTCTATGACCTGTAAAATGAAGACCATTGCTATGGAAAAGAATGTGTTTATAATTAACTGGGTCTAGAACTTCTCACATAACACATTATTTTTGCATGATTTTTACAAATTTTTGAATTCATCATGTTGCTGTTATTGCATGGTTTTACTATTAGCTAAATCTTCCAGGAATGATTGAGAAAAGATTATACTTTGTTTTATTCAGAAATTTATCAAGATTTTTTTAAACACCTGAAAAAGTTACAGCACTGATCGCAACACCACTTGTGATATTTTCCTTACCAGTATCACATACTTGTAGAAGCTTGCATTTGTAGATAACAAATTTCATTGATTTTGTACACACACATGAACATATCACACACATACATATATACACATACATAAATACACATATATAGACCTTATTTCAAAATGTCAAATATAAATAAAAGTTGTCAACATTACTTAGTTGAAGACTTCTGGGGAAGATGCTAGAGTAGGAGGAACCTAAGCTCACCTTGTACCATGGATACAAGTAGATAAAACCCACATCAGTGTAAATAATTCACAAAACAACCTGAAGACTGGCAGAACAGACTCTCCACAGCTAAATGTAGAGAATAGGCCACATTGTAGAGGGTAGGAGGGTAGAGATGCAGTTGGGAGCTCAGTAGACCCACAGTACTATGGGAGAGAAGGACACTGCTGTAGGCATGGAAAGGGGAAAAAAAAAGAGAGACCCTCACACCAAGCACTTCCACATGGGGAGATGAACCCCCTTAACATTTGTCTTTGAAAATAAGAGGGGCTGGGGTACCTGGGTAGCTCTGTCGGTTGGTTAAGCATCCAACTTTGGCTCAGGTCATGATCTCGCTGACAGTGTGGAGCCTGCTTGGGATTCTCTCTCTCCCTCTCTCTCTCTGCCCCTCCCCCACTTGCATGCATGTGCTGTCTCTCTTTCTTTCTCTCTCTTTAAAAAACCCCCAAACTTTAGAAAATCAGAGTGGCTGAATTTCATAAGTTCTTGGAAACAGTGGGGCTTAACACCTGGAACTTTAAAAATCACTAGGCTTGGCTCTGGGAGAGTTGGGAGGTGAGAGGAAACTGAGTCTCTGCTCTTAGAGAGACAGCACAATAAACAGCCCCACAGAGATACAAGATAAAAGCAGTAGTTTAAAAAATGCTTGGAGTATGTTGGGGGGATTTGTTTACTAATCTCAGAACTTGTGCTGGAGGGTCAGGAATCACTGGGAAACATCTCCAAGAACAAAAGGGCTGACAGGTACCAGTTTTCCTTCCCCAGCCCCCAGCCTACACACACAGACACCTATGAGAGCCAGTACAGCACTAATATTTGTTACATAATTTGCTAACAGTGTCCCTGCCCCTGAATATTTCTGTGGATCTGCCCCTTCCAGCCAGGCCTCTGCTCCAGGTCCCTTCCCACAGCAGACCTGTGCAAACTTTGTGAATACCCTACACCCAACACCTGCATTCTCCTGAGGACCTGCCCCTCCAATATGCTAGGCTGAAGCTTTTCCAAAAGTGGTGCCACAAGCTTGGCAGTGTGCAAGCAGCCCTGACATGAGCCAGCAGTCACTCCAGTGTGACTCCTGCCTGGCGGAGAAGCGAAGATAACCACATATACCAGTCTACCTGTAGCCCCAGCAGTGAGCTGGGGGCAGATCTCTGGTCTGACTGCAGTCCCTGCCCACCAATGAAAGCTTCTCAGGGGACAGTGCATGGAATGTGCCCTGCAGTTTGGTGCCACTGCATCTCTGGCAAACACCCGGTGTGACTCACCTTAAGCCCAGTGCAGCCCCCGACTGGCCCAGAAACAACACAGGGACCAAAATCTGTCCACAAATGGCTCAGCCACAACAGGAGACCGCATGCGACACACATAAAAGACACTCCTGAAGTGCCAGGTTCTGGTGAACAGGGGACATTGCACTGCAGGGCACTATAGGACCTCTTCATAAGGTGCTACTTTTAAGAGCAGTAGGCATAGCTGACTTTCCTAACGCATGGAAACAGACATAAAGAGACAAAATGAAGAGACAAAGGAATGTGTCTCAAATGGAAGAACAAAACAAAATCACAGCAGGAGACCTAAGCAAAATAGAGATGAGTAATATATGCCTGATAGGGAATTTAAAGTAATGGTCATAAAGATACTCACTAGACTTGAGAAAAGAGTGGAGGACCTCAGTGAGACACTTAACAAAGAGAAAACATAAAAAAGAACCAATCAGAGATGAAGAACTGAATAACTGAAATTAAAAATACACTAGATGGAATCAGTAGTAGGCTAGAGAAAGCAGAAAAAACAGGAGGGCAGAGTAATGGAAAGCAATCATGCTGAATAAGAAAGAGAAAAAATAATTTAAAAAATGAGAATAGTCTCAGAAAACTGAAACCATCAAGTGTAATCACATTGACTTTATAAGGATCCCAGAAGGAGAAGAGAGAGGAAAGAAGGTAGAAAACTTATTTGAAGAAATAATAGCAGAAACTTCCCAAATTTGGGAAAGGAAACAAATCCAGATCTGGAGGCACAGAGAACCCTCAACAAAATCAGCACATGGAGGTCCACACCAAGACACACAGTAATTCAAATGGCAAAAAGGAGTGATAAAGAGAAAATTCTAAAAGCAAGAGAAGACAAAACAGTTACATACAAGGGAAAAACCCATAAGGCTATCAGCTTATTTTTTGGCAGAAGCTTTGCAGGCCAGAAGGGAATGCCATGATATACATAGAGTGCTGAAAGAAAACCCTGCAGTTAAGAATACTCTGGCAGAACTATCATTCAGAATAGAAGAAGAGACAAAGAGTTTCCCAGAAAAAAGTTAAAAAAATTCATGACCACTAAACCAGCCCTACATAGAACGTTAAAGGAGACTCTGAGTGGAAAGGAAAGACCATAAGTAGTAATAATAAAGTAGGAAGGACACGGGCGCCTGGGTGGCTCAGTCGGTTAAGCGGCCAACTTCGGCTCAGGTCATGATCTCGCAGTCCATGAGTTCGAGCCCCGCATTGGGCTCTGTGCTGACAGCTCAGAGCCTGGAGCCTGTTTCAGATTCTGTGTCTCCCGCTCTCTGACCCTCCCCTGTTCATGCTCTGTCTCTCTCTGTCTCAAAAATAAATAAACGTTAAAAAAAAAAGTAGGAAGAACAAAAGCAATAAAATTAAGTATATTTATAAAAATCAGTCAAGGGATTCATAAAAGAGAAGGATGTAAAGTATGACACCATGTACCTAAAATGCAGAGGGGGGAGGAGTAAAGAATGGGTTGAAACTTAAGCAACCACCAACTTAATATAGACCACTATATGCAGAAGATGTTATACACAAACCTAATTGTAACCAAAATAGAAAACCAGAAATAGATATGCAAAAAATAAAGAGGAAGGAATCCAAGGATATCACTAAAGAAACCTAATGAGAGAAGAAAGGAATAGAGAAGACCTACAAAAACAACCGTAACAAAATGTAAAACAAGTAAACAAAATGGCAATAGGGACACACTTATCAATAATTACTTTGAATGTACATGGACTAAACTGCAATCAAAAGGCATAGGGTGACAGAATGGGGAAAAAAGCAAGACCCATCTCTGTGTTGCATACAGGAGACTCATTTCAGATCTGAAGACACATGCAGATTGAAAGTGAAGGGATAGAAGAACAGTTGTCATGTAAATGTAAGTGAAAAGAACGTTGGGGTAGCAATACTTATATCGGACAAAATAAGACATTAAAACAACAAAAATTATAAAAATAGACAAAGCACACTATCTAATGATAAAAGGAACAACCCAACAAGAATATATATCAATTGTAAATACTTACGCACCAAACATGGGACACCCAAATAAATAAAGCATCTAATAACAAACATAAAGGGAGGAAGTAGGGGCGCCTGGGTGGCGCAGTCGGTTAAGCATCCGACTTCAGCCAGGTCACGATCTTGCGGTCCGTGAGTTCGAGCCCCGCGTCGGGCTCTGGGCTGATGGCTCAGAGCCTGGAGCCTGTTTCCGATTCTGTGTCTCCCTCTCTCTCTGCCCCTCGCCCGTTCATGCTCTGTCTCTCTCTGTCCCAAAAATAAATAAACGTTGAAAAAAAAAAATTAAAAAAAAAAAAAAGGGAGGAAGTAATTGATAGTAATATAATAGGAGACTTTACCATCCTACTTACATCAATAGACAAATCATCCAAAAGAAAATCAATAGGGAAACCATGGCTTTGAAAGACACATTCAACCAGATGGATCAAATGATATATTCAGAACATTCCATCCTAAAACAGCAGAATATACATTCTATTCAAGTGCAAATGGAATGTTCTCCAGAATAGATCACATATTAGGCAGTAAAACAAGTCTCAACAGTGGCACCTCGGTGGCTCAGTTGGTTAAGTGTCCAACTTCAGCTCAGGTCATGATCTGCCATCTGTGAGTTTATGCCTCGTGTTGGGCTCTATGCTGATAGCTCAGAGCCTGGAGCCTTCTTCAGATTCTGTGTCTCCCTCTCTCTCTGTCCTCCCCCACTCATGCTGTTGTCTCTCAAAAATGAATAAACATTAAAAAAATAAAAAAATACAAGTTTCAACAAATTCAGAAGATTAAAGTCCTATTATGCAACTTTTCCAAACACAACACTATTAAGCTAGATCAACCATAAGAAAAAATCAGGAAAGAACACAAAATACATGGAGGTTAAGTAACATGCTACTAAACAATGAATGGGCCAAGCAAGAAAAGAGGAAATCAAAAAATGCATAGAGATAAATGAAAATGAAAACACAATGATCCAAAACCTTTGGGATTCAGCAAAAGCTGTTCTAAGAGGGAAGTTTGTAGCAATACAGGCCTACCTCAAGGAGCAATAAAAATCTTAAATAAACAACTTAAACAACCGTTTTTTTTTTTTTAATTTTTTAATGTTTATTTCTGACAGAGAGAGAGAGACAGAGCATGAACGGGGGAGGGGCAGAGAGAGAGGGAGACACAGAATTGGAAGCAGGCTCCAGGCTCTTAGCTGTCAGCACAGAGCCGGACGTGGGGCTCGAACTCACAGACCGTGAGATCATGACCTGAGCTGAAGTCAGGCGCTCAATTGACTGAGCCACCCAGGCGCCCCTTAAATAAACAACTTAAACTTACACCTAAAGCAGCTAGAAAGAGAACTAACAAAACCCCAAACCAGTAGAAGGAAGGAAATAATAAAGATTAGAGCCCAAGTAAATGAAATAGAAACTTGAAAAAGAAATAGCTGGTTCTTTGAAAAGATCAACAAAATTAATAAACATTTAGGCAGACAAATCAAAAAGACAAAAAAAAAAAGAGGAATCTAAACAATCATAAATGAAGGAGAAATAACTGACACTACAGAAATACAAAAGATTATAAGAGAATATTATGAAAAATTATATGCTAACAAACTGGACAACCTAGAAGAAATTAAGGAATTTCTAGAAACATGTAAACTACCAAAATTGAACTGGAAAAAATAGAAAATTTGAATAGTCTGGTTACTAGCAATGAAATTGAATCAGTAATCAAAAAACTCCCAATAAACGAAATTCCAGGACCAGATGGCTTCACAGGTGAATTCTACCAAACATTTATTAAAGAGTTAATGCCTAGTCTCAAACTATTGCAAAAAACAGACGAGGAAGGAAAACTTCTTCTTTCATTCTATGAGGACAGCATTACCCTGAGACCAAAACCAGATAAAGACACCAGTAAGAAACAGAAATACAGGGGCGTCTGGGTGGCTCAGTCGGTTAAGCGTCCGACTTCAGCTCAGGTCATGGTCTCCCAGTTTGTGAGTTCAAGCCCTGCATCAGGCTCTGTGCTGACAGCTCAGAGCCTGGAGCCTGCTTCAGATTCTGTGTCTCCCTCTCACTGCCCCTCCCCTGTTCATGCTCTGTGTCTCTCTCTTTCAAAAATAAATAAACATTTAATTAAAAAATTTTTTTTCAACGTTTATTTATTTTTTTTGGGACAGAGAGAGAGCATGAACGGGGGAGGGGCAGAGAGGGAGACACAGAATCGGAAACAGGCTCCAGGCTCTGAGCCATCAGCCCAGAGCCGGACGCGGGGTTCGAACTCACGGACCGCGAGATCGTGACCTGGCTGAAGTCGGACGCTTAACCGACTGCGCCACCCAGGCGCCCCAGTAAACATTTAATTAAAAAAAAAAAAGAAATACAGGCCAATATCTCTGTTGAACATAGATGCAAAATTCTTCAATAAAATACTACCAAACCGCATCCAACAATACATTAAAAAATCATTCACCATGATCACATGGGATTTATTCCTGAGATGCAAGGGTTGTTCAGTATTCACAAATTAATCAGTGTCATACATCACATCAACAAGAGAAAGGATAAATACCATATGATCATTTCATGCATTTCAGTAGATGCAGAAAAAGCACTTGACAAAGTATATCCATTTATGATAAAAACCCTCAACAAAGTAGATTTAGAGAGAACAGTCCTCAAGATAGTAAAGGCCATCTATGAAAAACCCATACCTAACATCGTACTTAATGGGAAAAACTGGGAAACCCTAAGACCAGGAACAAGACAAGGACGTCCACTCTCACAATGTTTTGTTTTGTTTTGTTTTAAATGTTTATCCATTTTGAGAGGTGTGCCTCTTCCATGGGGAAGAGGCAGAGAGAGAATCCCAAGCAGCCTCCATGCTGTCAGTGCACAGCCTGACATGGGACTAGGTCTCATGAACCATGAGATCATGACCTGAGCTGAAATCCAGAGTCAGAAGCTTAACCTGCTGAGTCATCAGGCGCCCCCACTCTTACCACTTTTTTCAACATAGTACTGGAAGGCCTAGTCATAGTAATCAGACAACAAAAAGAAGTAAAAGGCATCTAAATCAGTAAGGAAGCAGTGAAACTTTCACTATTTGCAGATGACATAATATTATATATTTAAAACCCAAAAGATTCTACCAAAAAACTACTAGAAGTGATAAATGAATTCACTAAGTTCACAGGATACAAAATCAATATACAGAAATCCATTAAACAGCAGAACAAGGGGCGCCTGGGTGGCTCAGTCTTAGTTAAGAGTCTGACTTTGGCTCAAGTCATGAACTCATGGTTTGTGGGTTCAAGCCCTGCATCAGGCTCTCTGCTGTCAGCACAGAGCCTGCTTCAGATCCTCTGTCTTCTCCTCTCTCTATTCCTCCCCCACTCAAAAATAAATTAACATTAAAAAAAACACACAGAAAGAAAAGTTAAAACAATCCTGGGGAGGGAGTACCTGGGTGGCTCAGTCAGCTAAGCGTCTGACTCTTGATTTTGGCTGAGGTCATGATCTCACAGTTCATGGGTTTGGGCCCCTGCCTCAGGCTCCATGTTGACAGTGCAGAACCTCCTTAGGATTCTCTCTCTCTCTGCCCTCTCCTGCTCACATGCTCACTCTCTCAAAATAAATAAATAATAGAAAATAATCCCATTTACAATTGTACCAAAAAGAATAAAATACTTAGGAATAAACTTAACCAAGGAGGTGACAGATCTATACTCGGAAAACTTTAAAATAAATGAAAGATTAAAGAAATTGAAATTGATGAAATTGAAAAAAGAAAGAAATTTAAGACAACACAAATGTAAAGATATTCCATGCTCATGGGTTGGAAGAACAAATACTGTTAAAATGTCCATACTTCCCAAAGCAGTCTATAGATTTAATGAAATCTCTGTCAAAATACCAACAGCATTTTTCACAGAACTAGAGCAGTAACCCTAAAATTCATATGGAACCACAAAAGACCCCCATTAGCCATCTTGAGAAAGAAGAACAAAGCTGGAGGTATAACAATTCCAGATTTCAAGGTATACTAAAAAGCTATAGTAATCAATATAGTGTGGTACTGGCACAAAAACAGATTGGTGGAACAGAATAGAGTGCTCAGGCATAAACCCACGATTATATGGTCAATTAGTCTTTCACAAAGGAGGCAAGGATATGCAATGGGAAGAAGTCTCTTCAACAAATGGTGTTTGGAAAACTGAACAGCTACATACAAAAGAATGAAACTGGATCACTGTCTTATACCATATATAAAAATTTAAAAGTCAGTTAAGAATCTTAATGTGAGATCTGAAACCATAAAAATTCTAAAAGAAAACACAGACAGTAATTACTCTGATCAGCCATAGCAACACTTTTCTAGATATGTCTGTTGAGGCAGGGGGAACAAAAACAAAAATAAACTATTGGGATTACTTCAAAATAAAAAGCTTTGCACAGCAAAAGAAACATTCAGCAAAACTAAAAGACAGCTTATTGAATGGGAGAAGATATTTGCAAATGACATATCTGATAAAGGGGTAGAATCCAAAATATATATTAAAAAAAAAGCTATATAAATCAACAAAAACCCCTAATCAATTAAAAAGTGGGCAGAAGACATGAACATTTTTTTCAAGGAAGACCCGCAGATGGCCAACAAACATAAAGAGAGGCTCCATATCGCTCGTCATCAGGGAAATGCAAGTCAAAACCACAATGAGAATTACCTCACACCTGTCAGAATGGCTAAAATCAAAAACACAAGAAACAATAAGTATTGGTGACGATGTAGAGAAAAAGGAACCCTGGTGCACAATTGGTGGAAATGCAAACTGGTGCAGCCACTCTGGGAAACAGTGTGCAGGTTCCTCAAAAAATTATAAATAGAACTACCCTATGATCCAGAGATTGTACAACCAGTATTTACCCAAAGAATACCAAAACACTAATTCAAAGGGATACATACATCCCTATGTTTGTAGCAGCATTATTTACAATAGCCAAGATATTACCATATTATCTAGTAATTGCACTATTGATATTTACCCAAAGACTATGAGAACACGAATTTAAAAAGATATAGGTACCCCTATGTTTACTGCAGCATTATTAATAATACTTAAATTATAGAAACAGCCCACGTGTCCATTTATAGATGAGTGGATAAAGAAGTAGTATGTGTGTGTGTATATATATATATACACACACACACACATACATATACACACACACAATGGAATATTACCTAGTCATAAGAAAGAATGAAATATTGCCATTTACAACAACATGAATGGATCTAGAGAGTATAATGCTAAATGAAATTAGAGGAAGACAAATACTGTATGATTTCACTGATGTGAAATTTAAGAAAGAAAGCAAAGAAAGGAAGAAGACAAACCAAGAAATAGGCTCTTAACTATAGAGAACAAACTGATGGTTACCAGAGGGGCAGTTGGGTGGGGTTGTATATGAAATAGGTGAAGGGGATTAAGAGTACACTTAACATGATAAGCACTGAGTAATGTATAGAATTGTTTAATCAGTATATTGTATACCTGAAAACAATATAATGTTGTATGTTAACTATACTGGAATTAAAAATTTTAAAATGGAACTTAAAAATATGCTTAGTTGAATATTGTCATCTTATAAATCTGATTTGTTTATTTTAAGTAGTTGCAAGCAAGCATTTAATTGTGCCTTTTAATGTGTATAACTGTTGGTCATTATCTCTATTTTTGGCATAAAGGATATAAATCTATTATCTATAATTTTTTTTCAGAAACAGTAGAGAAGTTGTTGTAAATATTGTCTTTTTGTATATAGAGAGCATTAAGTTTGATCAGAGTAACAACCATCACCTGTACGTGTCCCAGTTAGTATTTTTTTGGTGATGGGAGCAAGAGACAGGAAGAAGAGAGCAACAAAGATAATTCTGACTTACTCATTTGGAACTTTGCAAAAAGCATGGTCTCATGGTTCGGTTTTCTTGTCTCTAGCTCTGCCTTTTTCAGACTCTGTGCTTCTCTAAGATAGGAATCCAGAGGAGGATTGATCATTTCTTGGAGCACTAAAAACCATGGCTCAGGTAAATTGGTGTTTTTTCATGCTCTGTTTAAGTAGTCACTTTTTTTACAGAGTATGTGCACATTTGCATTCCTTATTTCTGAAATGTCCTTCCTAACTGACCCCACTCAGCAAGGTGCTCCCCAGCATTCCAGTCTTATAAGTGATGAGGATCTTTCCTAAGTTTGTCTTTCTAATCAACCTATATTCACATAATTACTCAAAAATACTTGGAGCATCTTTGACTAGAAGCACTGATTTAACAAAAGCAGATTCCCTGATTTTATAAGATAGAGAAGGTTGTTAATTGTACCACACATGAGAAAACTTTGAACTTCTCCTTATACCTAAGTTTCCTGGTTAGACAAGATCATTAGTTTTGACTGGCCTCAGAGCTCATGCTTTGTGAGCTTTTAAGATCCATTAGAACATGATTAGAGCCTGAAAGAGATCAGGGATCTTCCCTGGTAATCCATAATTGACATAAAGCAATAATATGGATAACTTTGAGAGTCAAAGTTATGTGTTAATCTTGTACATGTAAGTTTAGATGATCTTTTCTACCTTTCTGTTGCTTAGAACAAGGAAAAAATGTACATTTTATAAGTGATAAATAGTACAAGAAAGATCATCATTCACACACAAAAGTTGTTGAGAATTGTAGACTCCCAAAAGTAAGAAATGCTTATGAGATTATTATGTAAGCTAAATGTGTAAATAATGCACACTTAGTAAGTCAGACATTCATTATATGGAGCTATTTTGCAGCCTATTAAAATATGTACTAAATTATTGGTAAGAAGGAAAATGTTTATGAGATAATATCCTGATACAATGATGGATTGAAGTTTCAGTAAATTCCTTAATTTTACACAAAATTTATAAGAAGCCGGGGCGCCTGGGTGGCTTGGTCGGTTAAGCATCCGACTTCGGCTCAGGTCATGATCTCACGGTCCATGGGTTCGAGCCCCGCGTCGGGCTCTGTGCTGACAGCTCAGAGCCTGGAGCCTGTTTCAGATTCTGTGTCTCCCTCTCTCTGTGACCTCCCCCGTTCATGCTCTGTCTCTGTCTCAAAAAGAAATAAACGTTAAAAAAAAAATTTAAAAAAAAAATTTATAAGAAGCAGATTTTATGAGATTTTACAAAAAAACTTCCCCAGTTATTTTTCTTATTTCTTAAAGAATAAGGAAGAGAAACTTGAATTTATTGAGAACGTATGATACACAAGATACAAGTGTAATTAAAGAAGAGTGGATGATAGAGTATTGTACAGGTTGCCTTTGTGTGCTATTTCTTTTAGTTGCGACTTTACATCTTTAATTTCTAGACTTATCTGCATAATGAGATGTTCTATATGCAGGAATTACCTATAGCAACAGGAATATGTTGGTACTTCAGAAGAATTGATTTCTTTAGTGTCTCATTTATGTCAGTGGCTTTCTGCTGTTTTTTACCTCCTTTGTGGAGAGTACCCTGTCATTTCCCCTCTGTTGAAAAAAATATTTTCTTTATTTCCACAACTGGTATTATATTTGTTGTTTCAGAGATCAGTGATGTTCAGGGATGTTGCCATTGACTTCTCTCAGGAAGAGTGGGAATGCCTGGACTCTGCTCAAAGGGATTTGTATAGAGATGTGATGTTGGAGAACTATAGTAACTTGGTGTCACTAGTAGGTAAGGAAATGTACCCCTAGTATTTTCAGGATCTACCTTTGGAATGGCTGCTTTCTTCGATTGTTTTTAAGTAACTGAATTGCCTCTTATTATTCTCAAAGGAATGAGAATATTTCAATTACTGGAAATAGTAATATTTCATAGGGCATATTTGCTTTCTCCATTTTCCAGTGTAATTATCGCTCTTCTTTCTCTCATTTGATAAGCAAGGGGCTAGATTTGAATTCTGGGACACTTACAATATTGTCAGGAAAAACAGGCTATGCATTGTTACAATTTAGATATGCTAAAGGAGTTAAAAATATTTTGAAAATTAGATCCAGGAATATATTGTTTTTCGGACAATAGAAAAGCTTATATTATTTACATAGTAATAGGGTAGATTAGGTCAGGTAAACAATCCATTACAACAAATACTTTCGCTCCTATTTTTGTTTTGTAGTTGAATATTACATTTTAAGAACTTTGTATTGTTCTTTGAATGAATGTGCTAGAACCACCTTATATTGGAAAATAGCTCAGGAAGAACATGTGATTGTCTAAGAAAGTTTGTTGGACTTTTTCCTATAACAAAATAAGAGACATCCTATATCAGTTAAAACTTTTAACAAGTGATTTTCCAACCTAAATGATCACTTTATTCTTTAGACTCTTGAAGTCCCTGTCTTTTACCCATTCACTCCTCTTTTCTCTGAAGGCTTTATGAAGTTACTGGTTGGTACACTGCCTTTGAGACCCAAGTCATGTGGAAAAAAGACTTCTGACTTGAGAAGAAAAGCAAGGGCTTTTCAGCACAATCTCTCTAAGGAATCCCACCTAATCCCTACTCTTCTCCCTTTTGGTCTCTTATGATAGTCCTTCCCACTCTCAAAGGAGGAGCTCTTCCTTTTCTCCAGTGGTATGTAAACTTGGGAGTCAATTCCTTTCTAGATTTTTTTTTGTATTTAGATTTATATTATTGTCTCCCTTTAAAATGTATTCATTCATTCAAAATATATTTATTAAGAGCCTATTCTTTACCAAGGACTATAGTAGGTATTGGAGAAATGATGATCTAGATAAAGTTTGTGTTCTGCTACATTCTCTGGGAGAAATAAAAATATATGTGTTTGTGTGTATATATTTACATATATACATTTATTTAATAAATATAATAGTTTGCAGGCAACAAGAAGGAATTTGAAAGTAAAGGAGAGGAGGCAAATTAACTGGGGAGTATGGATGGGCTATTTTAGATAGGTAGATTTTTAAAAAACATCTCTAAGGAGGTAATACTTGAACAAAGACTTGACTGAAGTAAGGGCAGGAGTCAGGCCAGTCTGTGCAGGAACAGTATTGCAGACAGATGGAGTAGTAAACGTAGAGAGTTTAGGGTGGGTGTTAACTTAGTAGGAGGAACAGAAAAGCATAATTAAAGAAGAGTGAATGATAGAGTAATTAAGAAATAAATATAATTTGGCAACTCCAGAAAAGGAGTTCAAATTTTATGCTTTGAGGTGGTGCCCTCTGACTTCTGGTGAAAGAAAATGCACATCCTCTCTGAAGGAAAGTAAGAGGGTTTTAGAATTCTCACAAATTAAGATCAACAAAAGATGAGCTCACAAAGATCATCCAACCCACAAGGAAACAGGTCATAGGTGAGTGATAGATAATCTAAAGAAACAACAGATTACATGGCAAATGATTTCACATATTGGTATTTTTAGATATAAATATAAAATGTTGGTGAAATGTTTAAAGAAATAAGCTAAATCACAAAAATAACAAGCAATAAGAGATTTTCATAGAGGGTCAGATTTGAAAGAGAACTAAGAACATTTCTAAAGGTTCTGTTTAGATATTTTTAAAAATAATCATCAATAGATTGATAAGTTTGAATGAAAATTGTTTTCTTTATAAAAAGACATAAAGAAAATAAAAGACCTTGAATTGGGTGAATATATTTGCAATTCATATTGACAACAATGAAATTAATACCTAGAATATAAAAAGCTTTTATAGATTAAGGAAAAGGAAATATTTTGTTTTTAAAAAGTGGGTAAAAGACATTCATAGGCAGTTCAAGAAAAAGGAAATAACAAATCAAGGAGGTAAAAGACCTATACTCTGAAAACTATGAAACATTGATGAAAGAAATTCAAGATAATACAGTTGGAAAGATATACACTGCTCGTGGATTGGAAGAATTAGTAATTGTTAAAATGTCCATACTACCCAAAGCAAACCACAGATTCAGTGCAATACCTAACAAGATGCCAATAGTATTTTTCATAAAACTAAAGCTAAAATAATTAATCTACAACAAAGGAGGCAACAAGAGCCAGTTGGGGGAAAGAGAGTCTTTTGAATAAATGTTTTTCTTTGTTCTGGAAAAACTGGAGAGCTACATGCAAAGGAATGAAACTACACTACTTTCTTACACCATACACAAAAATAATCTCAAAATGGGTTTAAAACCTAAATTTGAGACCTGAAATCATTAAACTAAAAGAATACATAGGCACTAATCTTTTAATAAGCTCTTGGGACTACATGAAAATAAAAAGCTTTTGTACACCAAAGGAAACCCATGAATAAAATGAAAAGACAACGTACTGAATGGGAGAAGATATTTACAAATGATATGTCTGATAAGGGGTTAATATCACTATTTTGTTTAAAAAAAAAAAAGGGAGGGGCGCCTGGGTGGCGCAGTCGGTTAAGCGTCCGACTTCAGCCAGGTCACGATCTCGCGGTCCGTGAGTTCGAGCCCCGCGTCAGGCTCTGGGCTGATGGCTCAGAACCTGGAGCCTGTTTCCGATTCTGTGTCTCCCTCTCTCTCTCTGCCCCTCCCCCGTTCATGCTCTGTCTCTCTCTGTCCCAAAAATAAATAAACGTTGAAAAAAAAAAAAAAGGGAAAGGAAATACAAATAGCCAACAGACATGAAGTACTATTGACTGAATAAATAAATAAAATTTTACAAGGGATTACTATTTAGCAATACAACAGCCAAAACGTGGAAACGACTCAGATGTCTAGCAGCTGATGAATGGATGAATAAAATTTGTTATATCTTTAAATGGAGTATTATTTAGCAATAAAAAGGAGTTCTGGTACATACTACAACATGGATGAGCCTTGAAAACATGCTAAGCGAAAGAAGCCAGATGCAAACACTGTATATTACATTATTTCATTTATATGAAATGTCTACAATAGACAACTATAGGGACAGAAAGTAGATTAGTGGTTGCCAAGTGCTGGGGGTGGGAGATGAAGGTGAATTGGAGAATGGAAATAGAGAAATTGGAAATGACTGCTAATAGACACAGGTTTCTTTTTGAGGTGATAAGAATACAATCTCTAGATTGTGGTCATTGTTGCACAATTCTGTGAATACTAAAAATCATTGAATTGGAAAAAAAATCATTGAATTATATACTTTAAATGAATAAACTGTAGGTATGTGAATTATATTTGAACACTTTGGGAAAAAATATGGAAATAATTTCTAAATTTGTATGCATAGCTGGAGTTCGTTTAAAAATTCCAGATCCCTGGCCACACCTCAGACCAATTAAATCACAATCTCTTAGCATGGGATACAAATATTATGTTTTGAAGCTACTTAGGTTGTTCAAATGTTCAGACATGTTTGGTAACCACTACAATATATTACCTAAGAATAAATTTATTTATTATTTTATTTTAGATATATTTTTAGACAGAGAATACATGTGAGTGGGAGAGAGGGGAAGAAGGAGGGAGGGAGAAACAGAGAAAGAGAATCTTAAGCAGGTTCCACTCTCAGCATGGAGCCCGAGGCAGGGCTCAATCTCATGACCCTGGAATCATGTCCTGAGCCGAAATCAAAGAGTTGGCTGCTCAACCAACTGAGCCACCCAGGCGCCCCAAAATTTATTTTTGTTTTAAATTTTTGTTTATTTTGGGGCACCTGGGTGGCTCAGTCAGGTTAAGCGTTGTGTCTGACTTTGGCTCAGGTCATGACCTTGTGGTTTGTGGGTTTGAGCCCTGTGTTGGGCTCTGTGCTGACAGTTCTGAGCCTGGAGTGTGCTTCTGATTCTGTCTCCCTCTTTCTCTGCCCCTCCCCCGCTCACGCTGTGTGTGTGTGTGTGTGTGTGTGTGTGTGTGTGTGTGTGTGTGTGTGTCTCAAAAATAAGTGTTTTTATTAATGTTTGTTTATTTTTGAGAGAGAGCAGGGAAAGGGCAGAGAGAGAGAGGGAGACAGAATCCCAAGCAGGCTCTGCACTCTCAGTGCAGAACCTGATGGGGGGCTTGAACTCAGGAACCATGAGATCATGACCTGAGCCAAAATCAACAGTTGGTCAATTAACCAACTGAGCCACCCAGACGCCCCTATTTTTTTATTTGAGGGTTCACTCCATTTAGTTGCTATTGCCAGTATGCTTGGATTTATTTCTTCCCTATTTTATGTTTTTTGTCTACTCTTAATCTTCTGTGCTTCCTTCTTTTATTTCTTTCCTAATAATCAGGATGGATACATCTCTTTTTTTTTTTTATTTATGTTTATTTATTTTTAAGAGAGAGAGCACACACATGAGCCGACGTAGGCTAGAGAGAGATGGGGAGAGAGTATCTGAAGTGGGCTCTGCACTGACAGCAGAGAGCTTGATGTGGGGCTTGAACTCACGAACCGTGAGATCATGACCTGAGCTGAAGTTAGACGCTTAACTGACTGAGCCACCCAGGCATCCCTGTTTTGTTTTGTTTTTTTTAAACTCCATTTTCCCCCTTGTTTAATTTGGAAGATGTATACTATTTTTTATCCTTAGTGGTTATCTTTAATTTTTTGTCACATGTACTTTATTTCTTTTAATGCAAATATAGCTTTGTAGTTTTTTATTAATTGTAATGATGTTTGAAAAATATACACATTTAATGAAAATTAAATATTTTATTAATTATTAAATGTTTTAATATTAAGGCACTCATTCAATCCACATACAGTGTTTTTACACTGCTTTGCAGAAGTCTTTTCTTTTTTTAAAGTTTTTATTTAAATTCCAACTACCATACAGTACAACACTAGTTTCAGCTGTAGAATTTAGTGATTTATCACCTACGTACAACACTGTGCTCATCACAAGTGCCCTCCTTAATACCCATCACCTATTTAACACATTACTTCACCTACCTCCCCTCCAGCAACTATCAGTACTGTATAATTAAAGAGTCTGTTTCTTGGTTTGCCTCTCTTTTTCTTTTTTTCTCCCTATGTTCTTTTATTTTGTCTCTCAAATGCCACATATTTGGGGTGCCTGAGTGGCTGTCGGTTAAGTGTCCAACTTGGGCTCAGGTCCTGATCTCGCAGTTTGTGAGTTCAAGCCCCGCCTCGGGTTCTGTGCTGACAGCTGAGCCTAGAGCCTGGTTCAGGTTCTGTGTCTCCCTCTCTCTCTACCCCTCCCCTGCTGGCACTCACTCTGTCTGTCTCTCTCAAAAATAAATCAACATTTAAAAAAAATTTTTTTAATGCACATATGAATGAAATCATATAGCAGTTGTCTTTCTCTGACTGACTTCGCTTAGCATAATACATTCTAGTTCCATCCATGTTGTTGCAAATGGCAAGATTTCATTTTTTATGGCTGAGTAATAGTGCATTGTATATATATATATACCTTCTTGATCCATTCATCAGTCAATGGACATTTGGGTTGTTTCTGTAATTTGGCTGTTGTTGCTATTTGGCTATGCTGCTATAAGCATTGGGGTACATGTATCCCTTTGAATCAGTACTTTTGTATCGTATGGGTAAATATCTAATAGTACGATTGCTGGCTCATAGGATAGTTCTACTTTTAACGTTTTGAGGAACCTCCATATTGGTTTCCAGAGTGGCTGTACCAGTTTGCATTCCCACCAACAATGTAAGAGGATTCCCCTTTCTCTGCATCCTGACCAACATCTGTTGTTGGGAAAACTGGACAGCAACATGCAAAAGAATGAAACTGGACCACTCTCTTACACAATACACAAAAATAAGTTCAATGGGTTGAAGACCTAATTGTGAGACAGGAAACTATCAAAATCCTAGAGGAGAACACAGGCAGTAACGTCTTTGACATTGGTCGTAGCAACTTCTCACTAGATAGGTCTCCTGAGGCTAGGAAAACGAGCAAAAATAAACTATTGGTACTACATAACAATAAAAATCCTCACAGTGAAGGAAACAACAAACTGAAAAGGCAACATACAGAACGGGAGAAGATATTTGTAAATCACATATCTGATAAGGGGCTAGTATACAAAAGAACTTACCAAACTCAACACCCAAAAAACAAAGAATCCAGTTAAGAAATGGGCAGAAGACATGAATAGACATATTTCCAAAGAAGACATAGAGATGACTAACAGTTATGAAAAGGTGCTCAACATCAATGAAATACAAATCAAAACTGCAGTGAGGTATCACTTCACACCGAACTGACTACAATTAACACAAGCAGCAGCAAAAGTCCTGAGTAAACTATATGCCCCACCCTCACATCTGGGATTTCAAGGCAACCAGCTGAGAAACAGAAAGGATTGGGTCTACCTTGAAATAAGTTGGAAGCTGTTGTGACAGTGAGTTGAGCTTCTATAGAGAGATGAAACACTGACCTCTCTGTGTCAAATGTATATTTCACTGTCAAAAATCAGGAGCATACCAGCAGTATATGACTATACTCTTTTTCTGTACCTTTACCAACACTACATACCTGTGATTGCTGGTGAGTTTAAATATTTTGGGAGTATTTCTGCCTGTTTTGGTCGTTTAATCATTATCATTATTGTTTCTGTCACTTAAATACTTAACAATGGTTAAAGTTAATGTTTCCTTTTTCCCCAGAACAATATAAAAGATATATGAAGGATCTGAAAGTGCCTTTAACTATGGTTCATCTTTCCCATCTATTATGTTACTGTCTGATGTTTTAATTGTTTTCTTTTAAACCCTCCAAATGGGCATTATTTTTGTTTTATAATGACAGTGTTTGCTTGTAGATTTATTCATATGATTATCCTTTTATTTGCACTCTATTCCTCTTCATTATACCTTCCATTGAGATGATTTTATTTGTCATGAAATACATTAAGCAAGGCTTATTGTTAGTAAATGTTCTGTTTTTATTTTTGTTCTTTTAGTAAAGTAACCTTGCTTCACTTTCATTTCTGCCTGATGATTTCACTTGGTATAGAATTCTATACTGACAATTATTTTTTTCTCAGCACTCTGAAGATATTATTCCACTGTCTTCTGGCTTCTGTTGTTGCTCTTGAGAAGTCTGCCTTCTGTCTCATTATTATTCCTTTTGTAAGTAATTGGTATTTTCTCTCTGGCTGCCTTTAAGATTTTTTTCTTAAGATTTTAATATAATTGATTATATCGTTTTATTTCTAGAACTTTGATATTCTCTTCCTCTCCTAGATCTTAGGATTCATATTTTAATTTTCATATATTTCAATTCAATATGAATTCAATATGAATTCAATATGAATTCATATTTTAATTTTCATATATTTCAAGCATTTATAAATGCTCTATATATAAAAAATTCAGTTTGTAGAGAACAGGCCTAATTCTGCAACTTCTTACATTCATGTGGGCTCTTGTGTAATGAAGTATGATTTTTTTTCTCCTTTTCATTGAGAGTCTAGGACAAGACTGCAGTGTTTCTTGTCATTTCCTTTGAGATCACATGGACTTTTTTTTCCTTTATCTGAACTGTGGGCCTTGGATAATTCTGATTTTGTGAAGAGGTTCAGTATTAATCCCTGAAATTTTGTGGGCCTATGGCCTTGTGTCTTGGGTTATATCAGACCATTAAGATAGATACAAACTGTTTGGCAATTGAAATCAACAAATATCCTGAGGGTAGTTGTGACTTTAGAGCATGTTTACCTCTAGTTTGTGGTTCTCACTTCATTGTACCTCCTTTGGATCTTCTTTACTTTTTTAAAAAAAAGTATGGCATGCTTTTAAAAGAATATAGGTCATATTTTATACAGGATTTCAAGAAATCTGATGCATCATTCACATATTTACAATTGTGAATCCTTTTGTCTTTGAACCTTCTATATCTACATTTGATGTCCTTAGGTAAATTTCATACTTTTTTCTTAAATGGTCTTTTGCATTTCTTCTAAAGCAATTTTCTCAGTACTTTATAAATGTTGATATTATGTATAGGACTGTTTTATTGTATGATATTTTCTGAATGTCTAATACATATATATAGACACACACACACATAATACACATCTATATATGGTTAGCAAAATGTTGGTATCTGTAAGTTGATAATAATCTTATAGAAACATCTAATAATTGTCCAGGGGATGATAGTGGATTTCTAGGTAGATACTTTTGCATTTTATATATAATGTATTATTTATTTCTTTTCTATTTGTGCCAGTTTTTTAAAACTGTAATCAGTAGGAGCTGAGTATTTGAATATTTCACAATTTGAAAAACAATTCTTGTCTTTTTCCAAACTTTATTGGAAGTATTTCTAATGTTTACTGAATATGTTTCTTTAGATTTCTGATACTCTTAATTAGGTTAAAGAAGAGCCATTCTGGCTTTAGAGAATTTTTTTACATTTTTAAAAAATGTTTATCTTTGAGAGAGAGATAAAGAGCACAAGCATGGGAGGGGCAGAGTGAGAGGGAGACACAGAATCTGAAACACGTTCCAGGCTCTGAGCTGTCAGCACAGAACCCAATGCAGGGCTCAAACTCACAAACCATGAGATCATGACCTGAGCCAAAGTTGGACGCTTAACCAACTGAGCCACCCAGGCGTCCCTAGAGAATTTTTAATACAAGGTCTCAAGTAGATTTTCTGATGTTGAATCACTCCTCCATTTGTGAGATAAATTGTATTTAATCATGATGTTTCAGTCCTTAATACAGCTATATTCTACATTGCTAATGTTTATTTAAAAATTTGACCTATGTTGGTTCATAGGATTGACTTCGTTTTCCTGAGCTCTCATTGTCCAGGTTTGTTATCTTAGTTAACTGTGTAAAATGACTTGGGTGGATTTCCATGTTTTTGTATGTTCAACAACAATTACATAGGAATTGAATTGTGTATTCTTCCATGGTTTGGATAACCTTGCCAGTCATACCATCAATCATCAGTGTCTGTGGCCTTTTAGGAGCATAGACATTAAACTGAAATTTAAAATTCTTATGTAGTTATTGATGTATTCTCAGATTTTCTTTATTCATGGATCACTTTTATTATTTTCATCCATTTCAACTAGTTTTTCTAATTTACTGTTCAGTTATGTATAGGTTTTTCTCATAAGCACTTGTCTTAGATTTATGTTCTTCTATTCTTTATCCTTTCCAATGTTTTGGATTTGTGCCCAATCTGATTTTTTTTCCCCAGCGTGTCATATTTTTGTACCATTTATTTGCTTTGGAAAAAATGAATGGACTTCTGGCCATTTCTATTCCTTCGAAATTCTGGTTTACTCACTTTCTCATTTAGCTAGCTAATTCTTTTGTTTGTTTTGTTTTTTCCTCCCTCTTCTTGGGTTGACATCTTAATTCTCTTGTTTTTAATTATTTCTTGTTTTCTAATAAGTAATTTAAAGCTGTGAGTTTTCTGAGGATTCATTAGTTGAGTCTTGGGATTTCACATCAAGTTCCTCTTGGTATTTTGCTCTAAATTTTAAGTTTAATTTTTATTTTCCTTTTATGTCAAACATTATATAGAAGTATCTTAATTACTTAATTCTAGGATTCTATATTTGTTTTCTATGTTTTTGCAATTTCTAGTTTTATTATTAGTTTTATCTATCTATATAGTTAATACCTATCTTATTAATTATGTTCCAGTCTTCTGAGTCTGTACTTTCTTCTTAGTCTGTTTATATAACTGTCCTAAAACAGAAAAGGAAAAAACTATTTCCTTTTACTCACACAGTACTTCTGACACCAGATGTGTGGATTTTCCCATACGAGGCAGTTCTCCAGTTCCTGGTAGACACCAGTAGGGTGTCTTACAATTTAACTTAATTCTGATACTAACTGCCCAGAGTTAGCACAGACCCCACTGTTTAAGGGCTCAATCCCACAGCCTACTACCCCAGAGGCCAATTGTAACTCCCAAGTTGTCCCCGTACTTATGACTGACTGGCTATAAATCAGAGGTTCCCACAGTACCCTTCTCAGGTTTAATAATTTGCTAGAAGAGCTCAGAGAACTTAGAGCAACATTTACATTTACCAGTTTATTATAAAACATACAACTCAGGGACAGCCCAATGGAAGAGATGCACAGGGAAAGTGTTTTTGTGCTGGTCTCAGCCTATCAGCAACCACCAGTGCTGGGGCTGGACCAGCTTTTATGGTTCTTACTATGATTGCAAGGATGCCCTTTAGTAATAACCATTGGGAGACTTTGAAAAAGTAAAGATTTATGACTTAGAGGACCTAGAAATGATACAACATACCCTGGGCCCTACAGTGATGGCATGGGTATAGAGAGTGCACAGACCTAGGGTTTTGCCTCTTGAGGTTGAGAATGAGGGCCTAGGGTTTCTGGGCTCTGTATTGTTGAATTTAAAATGAAAGCGGGAACTTAAGAGGGCAGCAAGAAAAAATTTAGTAAGTGGTCCAAATGATTAGTTACTGAAATCAACAAAGGAATCTCAGATGGGGGAGGCAGCCTGGCTCCTTTATTTAGTGTGGCTTGTAATATAGTCATCTTTGATGGATGCCTCTTTGAAGTGGATGCCTCAGCAATCAAAGCTTAAGTCAGGCACATGCCTTACAAACAAAAACAAAAACCTATCAGGACTTATACTCTAGCAAGGTATGGAGAAGGGGTATGGAGCTTCCATGCTGTCTCTCAGCATACCCTCCCAGCACTGTGTTCACTAATCCAGAAACTCTCTGAACCCCTTCAGTCAGGGTTTTTGCTGGAGGCTTCATTAGGTGGGCATGATTGATAAAATCATTGGACAGGAGTAATTTATTCGATGTCCAGCATCTTTGCCCTCTCCAGAGGTGGGGCTAAAAGTTCCAACCCGCTGAGGGGCACTTGGGTGACTCAGTTGGTTAAATGTTCAACTTCAGCTCAGGTCATGATCTCACCGTTCCCGAGTTTGGGCCCCGCGTCAGGCACTGTGCTGACAGCCCTGAGCCTGGAGCCTGCTTCAGATTCTGTGTCTCCCTCTCTGCCCCTCCCCTGCTCGTGCTCGTGCTCGTGCTCTCTTTCTCTCTCACTCTGTCTCTCTCTCAAAAATAAATAAACATTTAAGAAAAAGTTCCAACCCACTGATCACATGGTTGATTCCCCTGGCAACCAGCCCACCCTCTTTAGGGGCTTTCCAAAAGTCACTTCCTTAGCATAAATTTAGGTGTGGTTGAAAGGTACTTGTTTCCAAGAGTTTTAGGAGTTCTGTACGAGAAATCAGGAACAAAAACTAAATATATATTTCTTATTGTATCACAATATCATAGGTTCTCTACTATGACTTTGGATTTATTAGTTCCTTTTTTTATGTCTATCAATTTTTGTTTATTTACTTCAGAGCTAAGTTTTCAGTTGCATAGTCATGACTTGTAATTTCTCTTATCTGACTCTAAGATGATTGCCCTGAGCTGAATTCATAAATTCACTGAGGTAATGGGAGTAATCAGAGGAGAACTCATACAAGCTTCTGCTGCTTCATCAGTCTGGCTCCCAGCTTTATACTCACTGGGCCTCTTTTCCTATTATGATAAACTTTATGTGCCTTTATCTAAGGCTAGTATCTCCACTTTTGTACTAAACTCGTTTAGTACTCGTTAGTACTCGTTTTTTACTCCACTTGTTTTTCTGTTTAGTAACATTCTTGGAGCAATGTTCTGTTAGTCTTGTGCAACATCAATTTGTCAGTGTCTGGTACAGTCATTTGCATCTGTACACCTGTAATTTCTCCCATCTTAAATTGATAAACAAATCTGATAAACAAGCAAATAGGGATAAGGCCCTATTTCTCTGCTACTTTTTACAACAAAACTCAAAAGAGTTTTCCATGCTTCATATCTCCAGGTCATCTTTTAAATCTGCTTCAATCAAAACTTATTCCCATTATGGGGTGCCTGGGTGACTCAGTTAAGCATCCAACTTCAGCTCAGGTCATAATCTCATAGCTCATGAGTTCGAGCCCCATGTCAGGTTCTGTGCTGACAGCTCAGAGCCTGGATCCTGCTTCGAATTCTCTATCTCCCGCTCTCTGCCCCTCCCCCACTCACACTCTGTCTCTCCCCTAGAATAAATAAACATTAAAAACAACAAAAAAAAGAACTTATCCCCATTATTCCATCAAAACTATCTTGTGAAGATCAGAAGTAACCTCCATATTGTTAAAGCCTTTGTTAAATTAGAAGTCACCTCTCTCAACATTTGACAGAATTGATTATTTCTCCTCAAAACACTTTCTTCGCTTGACTTCTGGGATTCCACATTCTCCTAATTTTTTTTTCTTCCTTTTTAGTCTCCCTTTGCTGGTTCCTTCTCATCTACCTGACCTCTAACTGTTCAAGTGTCCCAGGTCTCAATCCTCAAACTTCCTTTTTCTTTTCTTCCCTTCCTTTCCTGTACCTTTTGTATCCAAAACTATCTCTGGGTGATCTTATCAAATCCCATAGCTTTAAAAGTCATCTACTTATTGATAATTCTCAAATTCACATATCTCATCTAAATATCTCCTCAGAACCCCATACTTTTACATATACCTGCCTACTCAACATCTTTATAATATCTAATAGTTCAAAACCAAACTCTCGATATTCTCTCTCAAACCTGCTCCTACTACAATGAGAAGTTCTCAGTAAATGGCACTGGTATTGTTCTGGATGCCCAGGCAAAATACTTGGAGTTCTCTTAGACTTCTCTCATGTTACATGCCCAGTTCATCATCAAATCCTCTTCATCACACCTTCAAAATATATCCAGAATCCATCTTATTTTCTCCACCCCTTCCTCCAGAATCATCTGGTCCAAGCCATGTAGATTATTGCCTTAGCCTCCTAGCTTCTATCCACCCAGCTTCTGTACTTTCCCATTGATTCTCTGATGTTTTAAAACAACCAGAATGATTGATTTTTAAACAAAAGTCAGATACTATCATGCTGCTTCTCACAACCCTCCAATGGCTCCTCATCCTCAGAATAAAAGTCAGAATTTTTTACACGGCTAAGACTTAAGATTTCCTTGTCATTTTCTTTGAAGCCAGGGAATATTTTTTCTCTCCCTCTGAACTGCAGGCTTTGGATGGTTACAGTTTTGTGAAGAGGTTTATTTCTAATTCCTGACATACTGTAAGTCCAGGGCCTTATCTCAGATATTTTTTTTAGACCGTTAAGTTTCATATGTAGGCAGTTGAAGATAGCAGATGTCCCAAGGGTAGCTGTGGCTTCAAAGTATGTTTACCTTTCTAGTTTCTGGTTTTTCATTGTGGACTCTGTGGAACCTCTTTACTTTCTTTTAAGCTTGGCATACTTTTAGAAGGTTGTTTCTCATGTTTTATTCAACATTTACTCCACTGTCACAGTTACAATGTACAACAGTGCCATTACACCCTCATGCTGTCCCTTTGTTGTCAACTCTTTCCCCATTTCTAACCTTTGACAACCTGTGACCTATTTTCTATCCCCACAATTTTGCCAATTTAGGGTTCCCAACCCTAAATATAACTTTATAGTGGGCCCTGTTCTCCAGTTATTGCCCAAGCCTTATGAAATGGTCCAAAACACTGCTTAGTTTCTCCACATCTCAGTTGTCTTGACCTGTAGGACCTCTGCAAGTGGAAAAGTGGCTTGAAATGATAAGCTTATTTCTGTGAATTTGTATGTTTTTTAACTTTTAGCCAACCAACTCTTTATTCCAGTTGTAATTCTCCAATGCCTTCTTCAGTCAGATGCCTGTAATGTTTTGTGTGATTGCTCTCATCAGGAAGGTTGATTTAAATTACCTAGTCTTCTGTTAGTAGAAATGTATATTTAAGATTTATGAACTAGTACTTAAATTGAAACCTGAAGAATGAGAAAAAGTATGCAATATCTCATGCAGACAGGTTCAGAGATGTCTGACAAGCCCTGTTAGTTGTAAGTTGAAATTGGTTCTATGAGTTTTTCAGAGCTAAAAGTAATTAGTATGTTTGGCAAATAATCAGTAAAGCCAAGAAGGCTCATGGAGAAATCATAAATAAATTGGGACCAGACCATGGAGTGCTTTATCAAGTCATGGGAAGGATTTGGATTTTATTCCGTGTTTAATTAGGAAGGTATTTAAAAGTTTAGGCAGAGATAACAAATCATGATCTGAATCAGAGTCAGGTTTTAGGAAGTATTAAACCTAAAGATCTCCATGCTTTTTTTCTGATGAACTAGATTCGGTTTCAGTTAGTCTGGTGCAGTATCTGGGCATCTTTAATTTTACCAAGGTCCCCAGGTGGTTTTGAGCCCTACCAATTTGAGAACCACTAGCTTAAAAAAGTTTTCTCTTCCCTTACTTTCCCACTAGATTTTTATTATTCTCTGATCTCTAGTGTTCCTTTTACATGTTAGTATGTAAGGTCATTCTACACTAATATTTTTTGAAACCCTAGGCAGCAACATATTACTGCAGCATGAAATCAGTTTAGTGGGTTTTGGCTGTGAGTGTGTATGTGTAGTGTCTGTATGTGTGACAGAGAAGAGACTAGAATAACATAGAAAAAATGAAACAGTGTAGATACTGTTTAATGAAATTATATGTGTCAGGTTATGATGTGAAATGTAAGTAGGTATTACTATAAGTCATGGTTAAATAATATCTGAAAAACACTGATGTAGACCAGTTATTTCTCATGGGTATTGGTTCCCTATACCAAATCTTCCTCACCTTATAGCTCCTGTCCCAGTAAACTCATTGTAAATTAAAAATGTCATAAGTTGAAAATGCCTATAATACACTTATCAAACATCATAGCTTAGTCTATCCTGTCTTAAACATGTTCATAACACTTATGTTAGTCTACAGTTCAAAATTATCTAACATAAAGCCTATTTTACAATAAAGTGTCAAATACGTCATGTAATTTGTTGAATACTGAAACCAAGAAACAGAATGGTTGTATGGGTACAAAATGGTTTTCCATATATCAGTTTACCCTCATAATCACGTGGCTTACCGGGAACTGTAGCTTGCCGCTACAGAATCACAGGAGTACTATATTACTGCATATTGCTAGCCCAAGAAATTATCAAAATTCAAAATTTGAAGTATAATTTCTACTGAATGTATATTGCTTTTGTACTATCATAAGATCCAAAAATTTTAAGTGGAATGAATCATCATTAGTCGGTTATCATCTGTATATCTTTTCCATATATAGTCTTTTCTACTATGGAAACTCTCCTTCTGAAATGACAACAGAAATTGTTGATATTCTCTTATCTTTCAGACTTACCTTCAAGGAGTGCAAATAAAGACTTATCTCCAAAAAAGGATACTTATGAAACAGAATTATCCCAATGGGAAATGAGTGCCAGGCTTGAAAACTGTGATCTTGAGGAATCGAGTTCCAGAGATTATTTGGAAGTCAGAGGCACATTGGAAAAGCAACAAGAAAATCAGGAGGAATATTTCAGGCAAGGGATGATCATATATGAAAAAATGTCCATATTCAATCAGCATACTTACTTATCTCAACATCCTAGGTGTCATTCTACTGAGAAACCCTATAAATGTAAGGAATGTGGGAAGGCCTTTAGACGAGCCTCACACCTAACTCAACATCATAGTATTCATACTGGTGAAAAACCCTATGAATGCAAGCAGTGTGGGAAGGCCTTTAGTCGTGATTCACAGCTTATTCTTCATCAGAGACTTCATACTGGTGAGAAGCCCTATGCCTGCAAGGAATGCGGGAAGGCCTTTACTCAGAGCTCACAACTTATTTTACATCATAGAATTCATACTGGTGAAAAACCGTATAAATGTGAAGAATGTGGGAAAGCCTTTATTCGTAGCTCACAACTCACCCGACATCAAAAAGTCCACACTGGTGAGAAACCTTATGAATGTAAAGAATGTGGGAAGGCCTTTACTCAGAACTCACAACTTACTCTGCACCAGAGACTTCATACTGGTGAGAAACTTTATGAATGTAAAGAATGTAGAAAGGTCTTTACTCAGCTCTCACAACTTATTCTGCATAAGAGAATTCACACTGGTGAAAAACCCTACGAATGTAAGGAATGTGGGAAAGCTTTTATTTGTGGCTCACAGCTTTCTCAACATCAGAAAATTCATAATGGGGAAAAGCCATATGAATGTAAGGAATGTGGAAAGGCCTTTATTCGTGGCTCGTTACTTATGCAACATCAGAGGATACATACTGGTGAAAAACCCTATAAATGTGAAGAATGTGGAAAAGCCTTTATCCGTGGCTCACAACTTACTCAACACCAGAGAATTCATACCAATGAGAAGCCCTATGAATGTAAAGAATGTGGAAAGACCTTTAGTCATGGCTCACAACTTACTCAACATCAGAGGATTCATACTGGTGAGAAACCCTATCAGTGTAAGGAATGTGGAAAGGCTTTTAATCGTGGCTCACTCCTTACCCGACATCAGAGGATTCATACTGGTGAAAAACCCTATGAATGTAAAGAATGTGGAAAGACTTTTAGTCGCGGCTCAGAACTTACTCAACATGAAAGGATTCATACTGGTGAGAAACCATACGAATGTAAGGAATGTGGGAAGTCTTTTATTCGTGGCTCACAGCTTACTCAACATCAGAGAATTCATACTGGTGAGAAACCGTATGAATGTAAAGAATGTAGAATGGCATTCACTCAGAGTTCACATCTTTCTCAACATCAGAGACTTCATACTGGTGAGAAACCCTATGTATGTAATGAATGTGGGAAGGCCTTTGCCCGTGGTTTACTACTTATACAGCATCAGAGAATTCATACAGGTGAGAAACCATATCAGTGTAAGGAATGTGGGAAGGCCTTTATTCGTGGTTCACAACTTACTCAACATCAGCGAATTCACACTGGAGAAAAGCCCTATGAATGCAAGGAATGTGGGAAGGCCTTTAGTCATGGCTCTCAACTTACTCTACATCAGAGAATTCATACTGGAGAGAAGCCCTATGAATGCAAAGAATGCAGAAAAGCATTTACTCAGAGCTCACATCTTTCTCGACATCAAAGAATCCATACTGGTGAGAAACCATATCAATGTAAGGAATGTGGGAAGGCCTTTACTCGTGGTTCACAGCTAACGCAACATCAGAGAATTCATATCAGTGAGAAAACTTTTGAATATAAAGAATGTGGGATAGACTTCAGTCATAGCTCACAAGTTTATATATGAATTATCTGATTCTTTGTGATTAAAATAGAGAGCCTTCTCTGGTCATTAATCCATTATCATCAAAGAATTCCTAAAATGTGAATATGGGAGCATATTTTCCTCTTCAAGTTCAGCATCAGTGAATTCTAATGGGAGAAAGATACTGTTAATGGAATCTATGTAGAAAAACCTATAGTTACTGGAAACCTATTAAACTTCAGCAAATTATAATAGAGTTCTGTTAATATAGTAAAATATAGGAAGGCCTTTAGCTGTAGAATATCTTTTTCAACATTATCTTGACTCTTCCAGCTACTTTTCTTTGTGATATTTATCATAATTAACCTCTGCTTTTGTTTAATCATTTGTAAGATAAGCCTAAGAATAATACCTTCCTTGTAAGATTCTTGGAAGTATTATGTGAAACATTTCATGTAAAGCTCTTAGTGCCTTGAACATATTATGTCACAAGTATTAGCTATCATTATTACTAGTATGATTTTAGAGAACTTGCATGAGAAGAGGACAACTAATGAATATGGAGATATTTTTCATTAACCCTTGACCCCGACTGTTTGGGGAGCACTGTATGCTGTAATGAATATGAGAAAGCTTTCATTCACATTTCATCCTATATGCTAGAAGAGGAAATTCATAGTTAAAAAAGTCATAGATTTAATCAGTGGATTGTTGAAGAGGGATGAGGTGAATTGTAACAAAGTCCAAAAACTCATATTTTCTATAATTTTTGACCACAATTTAAGAATATTACTTAGAAGTGAAAAAAGTAGATAGTCAAAATTTTCTACTATGTAATTTCTAAAAACTTGAATGTACAGCTTTTGAATTAAACTAAAAGTAAACTGACAGTATTTTGCAGTGAAACATGATGACAGTCTGTCAGAGACTATTTCCCTACCCAGTATCCATTTCCCCCTCTTTAGAATTCTTGGCTGAAAAATTATCTCAGTCTCTCTTGCAGGTCAACAAGATAAAAGTGGTATTTGTTTGTACATATAGGACATTTAAGAATACCTTTTTCCTCTCTGCATTTCTGTTTTCCTGCCTACAATGTGGACATTTAATTTACATCTCTGATGATTTTTGGGGGAATTTGAGAATGCTATCTAAGGATAATTGAGCAGAAATACAGAATGAGTCTACACCTATACTGATTTTATGGAATAGCTGTACCAATTCTGGTCTGCCTGCCTCCTGTATTTCTTTATATAAAATTAAAATAAACTTATTTGTTCATGCTGTTGTCATTCTGTTACTGGCACTAAAATGTATTAAGGGCATAAAATTTTTTTATCTGGCAGTGGAGTCCTATGGGTAAAAGAAATCTCAAGTATGGCATTGATTTGGTGCCATCATGAATGAGAACCCAGTTAAGGCTAGA
Source organism: Puma concolor (assembly GCF_028749965.1). Taxonomy (NCBI): domain Eukaryota; kingdom Metazoa; phylum Chordata; class Mammalia; order Carnivora; family Felidae; genus Puma; species Puma concolor. Next base: position 46,394,736 of record NC_141681.1, read on the forward strand.
AATCTAAAGATTTTTGCTTTTATAGACAGGACATTTGGTCAGACTCCTCCAGTCTGTCTTAAAAGGCAGATCTTTTACCAGTTAAGGGTATAATATTCGTAGAAATGGTATGAGTGATTCAGAATGTATTGGGTGTTTCTTGCTCCTTTTGGTAATGTCCTGCAAAAGATGAATTTGGTGTAGAGTTAGCTGCAGAGGCTACTAGCATAGATTGAAAGTGATATTGTTTTGTTAAAGGATGCTATCTCTGCCTACAGGCATTCAATCCTGGTTACTGTAAGTTCATATATTGCTGTATTCCAGCCACTGTCTTAGGGGTTTGTGATAATAGTAATGAGCAATTCTAGCAGGAAGAGGTAGAATGATAAAAAATGTAGAATATGTGTTAGAACATAAGTGTTATGGAAGAATGGTCATTCAAAAGTACTTGAACAGGATATGAAAGTTTATGAAGTAGACCATGGATAAGGAAAGATTTGAATCAAGATTTGAAAATGTGAAGGAGTAAGTCAGTGGTTATCTAAGGCAAGAACATTCCAGACAGGAAGAAAGTAGACCAGAGGCCCTACAATGGGACGATGGTACTTGAGGAACATCAAGGAAGCTATTGTTGAGGTCTCTGCAAGGGGATGATTAACAGAGTAGTTGGAGAGATAACAGGGCCATATCTTGTAAGGCCTTGCAAATCATTGTAAGAATTCTGTATTTTATTCTGAGGGAAATGTTTAGCCACTGGAGTGTTTTGAGCAGAGGATATTATCTAACAATAATGTTAGATAAAAACAGCAATTGTTAAAAACAATAACATCCAAGTGGATAAGAGGTTATGGTCTTAATTCAGATGAAAGAGGATGGTGGCTCACATTACAGTGGTAACAGTGGTGAGAAGTGGTTGGACTTGGGATATATGGCAAATGTGAGCAAGCAAGTTTTGTTTAAGATTTAGATGTCAGGTGTGTGTGGGGGGGTGGGTCTGGAATGACTTTGACTCACAGGTTTTGGTCTTAACTGGAAAGATGGTATTCCCATCACTTGAGATGAGAAAAGCTGCAATTCCATCAGGTTTGTTGGGGAAGGTTGGGAATTCAATTTTGAACATGTTGAGTCTGAAATGTCTTTTAGACAAAATGATTAGGTACTTGGATGTTTTAGCTTGTACTGTTCTAGAGATTATATTAATTTGGTGGGTATTGCCTATACTTACATAATAAAACCATGAGGCAGGATAAGATCATCAGGGACCTGAGTATAGATAGAGGAAAGAAGAACACAAAGACTGATCCACAGTGCCTTCTAATATTAAGAATCCACAGATAAAAGGACAGGCTAGCAAAGGATGCTAAGAAGGACAGTGATATGGAAGGAAAACCAAGATAGTGTGGCATTGAAGAAGCTAAATGAAAGTCAAAGGAAGGATAATCAATGGTTGCAGATACCATTAGCAGTTTACATAATACTAGACTTGAGAATTGGCTATTGAACGTAGCAATATCAATGTTATTGATCAACTCAATGTTGATCTTGAGTAGAGCAGGGCTATTTTTGTTTTTTTTGGAGTGGTTGAATTAAAAAACCTTTTTTAAAAAATAGAAATTGGAGACCATGAATATAGAGACAACTACTTGGAAGTGTTTTGCTGAAAAATGAAGCAAAAAAAAAAAAAAAAGGTTAATAATTAGTGTGGCAGTAAGGAGTGTGTTTATTTCCAGAATAAGAGAAGTAATACCAATTGTGTATACTGGTTGGAATAATCCGGGTGGGGGGAATAGTTCATTACAAAGAAGTGAGAATTACTGGAGCAATGACCTTATGTCAGTGAGAGAGGATATAAGATTTAGCAGATGGACAGATTTGTTTTGGGAGATATGAAAAGTTTATTCCTGGCAATAGTACAGCAGAATATGGGCTGCTGGGAAGTAAGGTGGGAAAAGTTTTGGGAATTGTTCTGATTACTTCAGTGATTCCATGAGTGATAGACAAGGTTAGCTGAAAATATGGGGGACGAGAAGTTTGGCGTTCAGAAGAAAAGAGATAAATAGTCACCAAAGTGAGACATTTAATGTAAAATATGATTGCCTGGCAACATTAAAGGGACAGAAAAATGAAAGCACAAAGGGGTCAGAAAGCAAAAGAAATTAGGCTTAAAACTATTCACACAAAATCTTTGACATTGTAATTAAACAGTAACAAATATTTTGAAAGCCCCTATAGTTTTTAAAGGAAATGTACTACCGCAAATGAAACCCAATCCTAGCCTGCAACAGCCTACAACTCAAATCCCCCAAACAATTCCCAAGTTGGAACAAATCCATCAGGAAATGACCCATTAATGTAATTTTTCCAAGGCTATATATATAAAACTGTATATGTTCGTATGCCTATGTACATATATAGATCTATGTACATATGTATCTATATACACATATCTATATAGCTAGAGTATAGTTTCTCTTTTCATTTGCTTTTTAAAAATATGTATATTAAGCCAAGTTTTGGAGTGATTGTTATGCAGCAATAGAGACTGGAATGATTGCCAATATATGTAAATAAAAAAGTAAGGCAGGGTTTTTTTTCACTTACATGTTTTGGCAATCATTCCAGTTGGTATTGCTGCGTAACAGTCACTCCAAAACTTGGCTTAAGATACAATTTATTTAGCTCACACATCTATAAAAATTTGGACAGGGCCTGGCAGCAATAGCTTATCTCTGATCTACACAGCTTCAGATGGGGTGGTGTGAAAGGTAGGGGGTCACTTGATGGCTGAAGGCCGGAATCATGTGAAGACTCAAAAGCTCAGATGTCCGGCAGTTGATTCTGGCTGTTTGCTGGACCTTAGTGTGGGTAGCGAGAATAGCTACATGTGATATCTCTTTGTGGCTGCTTAGCATGGTATCTTGGGTTCCAAGAGTGTGTCCCAAAGAACAAGGTAGAAGTGCATGTAATTTTAATGATCTAGCCTTGGAAATCATATAACCTCACTTGTGTCATACACCATTAGCTGAGGCAATTACAGCTCTATGAAAGAAGTGTCACATTTTAAGAAGAGGTTGCAGGATAGGATATATTGTGACCATGTTTGGAAAATGCAGTATGCCATAAAGATGCTTCCATACCTAGCCTGGGAAGTTACATAATCTTGCTTCTGCCATTCTCTACTTGTTTAGGCAGCTACATCTTTTTTTTTTTTTTTTTGAATGTTTATTTATTTTTGAGAGAGACAGAGACAGAATGCGAGTGGGTTGGGGCAGAGAGAGAGGGAGACAGAATCTGAAGCAGGATCCAGGCTCTGAGCTGTCAGCACAGAGCCTGACGCGGGGCTCGAACTCCGGAGCTGCGAGATCACAACCTGAGCTGAAGTTGGATGCTCAACTGACTTCAGAAGATGCCCCATCTTTTTTTTTTTAATCTTTATTTATTTTTGAGAAAGAGACAGAACATGGGCAGGAGAGGAGCAGGGAGAGAGGGAGACAGAGAATCTGAAGCAGGCTCCAGACTCTGAGCTGTCAGCACAGAACTCAATGCAGGCCTTGAACTCATGGGCTGCAAGATTATGACCTGAGCCGAAGTTGGACGCTCAACTGACTGAGCCACCCAGGCGCCCTAGGCAGCTACATCTTGATGGGAGAGTGTCATATTATAAGTAGAGCATATGGGGTAGGCTATATTTTGGTGGGACTTTTGGGGAAATATATTCTGTCCCAGAGATCCTCTCCTATGTGAAGTTGCCTTGTTTTTATGGTGGCATATTATTGTTACAGCTATATATTCTTTTAGTGATATGCCATAATTTTGGTAGACTGCCAGAATTTTCTTTCTCTCTCTCTCTCTCTCTCTCTCTCTCTCTCTCTCTCTCTTTCTTTTTTTTTTTTTAAGTGCTTAGCTGCCCTGATATGTACCAAATCTCCCATTCTCCCTTGACAGTCATGGCTCTGTGACTAAGTGAAACATCAGAAGTGATACATAACTTCCCTCTCATAGGCTCAACAATTTCCATAGGAGTATAGAAATAACTCCCAGTATACTATTATTTACAGTTAGTATAAATATTTAATGTGGCTATTAAAGGATATATTTTACTTCCAGTTCTGGACCAAGATGGAGTATAAAGAAATATGAAGCTGTGGTAAAAGAGTTATGGTAAGAGAACTCTGAAGAGTACCCAAAGACTGAAGGAGAGTATCCAAGAAAGGATAAATTTTGAAAGTGGGCCCCATCTCTAAGTCTGGGGTTCAGATTTCATCATAGAAGGCATGGTTTCAGCCCCACTGAATGGTGAATCTTGGTGGGAGTGCCAGGGCTAGAGCTATCTATACTTGTTGAGCAACCAAGAGGCAAATCTTTGAAACACAAATGAGTTACAACAATAATAGTAGGGGACCTTAATATACCTCTTATATCAATGGATAGATCATCCAAACAAAATCAACAAGGAAACAATGGCTTTGAAAAACACATTGGACCAGATGGAGCTACAGATATATTCAGAACATTCCATCCTAAAATAGTAGAATACACATTCTTTTCAAGTGCACTAGGAATATTCTCCAGAATACATCACATATTAGGCTACAAAACAAGTCTCAACAAGTTCAAAAACATTGAAGTCATTACCATGCATCTTTTCTGGCTACAACACTATGGTATTAGATATCAACCACAAGAAAAAATAAAAGGCCACAAATATATGGAGGTTAAATAACATGATACTAAACAATGAATGGGTCAACCAAGAAATCAAAGAGGAAATAAAAAAAATACATGGAGACAAGTGAAAATGAAAATACAACAGCCACAAATCTTTGAGATGCAGCAAAAGCTGTTCTAAGGCAGAAGGTTCTAGCAATACAGGCCTACTTCAAGAAGCAAGAAAAATCTCAAAACAGCCTAACCTTCCACCTAAAGGAGCTAGAAAAAGAAAAACAAAACCCCAAACCAGCAGAAGGAAGGATATAATGGAGCAGAAGTAAATAGAAATAAAAATAGAAAAGATCAATGAAACCAGGGCTTAAAACACTAGTCCCTCCATTCGTACATACCATAGAATATAGCCTATAGCTTCACAAATAAGTTCTTGATAGGACTTCCCTAATGGTCCTTGTAATAAACAGTTTCCCCTGCTCCCCAGAGCCTTCCCTTGGGTTACCCTTCTATAAGACCCCCATGAATTTTATGCAAGCCTCACCCTTTTGATTTGAATTAACCAATCTTCCCTTAGCATTAGGACCCTAAAACACACCACCTGCAGCCCCTAATAAAAGCATGTGCCCTAGGTCCTGCTGCACTGTCTGCATTCTGCCTGGACCTCCCTGCGTGGCCCCTGGACACGTGCTGTGTAACTCTTCCTGGACCTGTGAGTAATAAACTCTATTTCAATTCTTTTTTGACCTTTTGTTGAACTCCCACTCACCATCCAACACTGCGGTGCTCTACTTTACAAATACTAATTTAGCAAAGTTAAAACAGAGGTGTGTTAGTAACTTTCCCAGCTTTTATTTACCTGGAATATCATAATTTCTCTTTCATTTTTGAAGGTGAGTTTGGCTAGATACAGAATAGCTGTCAGGATTTTTTTCAGAACATTAAATATGTAATCTAATTTTTTTCTGTCTTCCCTCGTTTCTGATGAGTAGTTGGCTGTTAATTTTATTGAAGTACCTTTGTATGTAGCAAATTGATTACCTCCTACTGCTTTCAAGATTCCTTGTATTTGCTCTTCAATGATTTAATTGTGTAACATGTCTCAATGTTGATCTCTTTGAGTTTATCATGCTTGCAGTTGATTGAGGGTCTTGAAAGTATATATTTCATGTCTTTAAGTTTGGGAAGGTTTTGGCAGTCATTTCTTCAAATATTTTTTCTGCTTCTTCCTCCTTCTGGGCTCCTGTTATGCATATAATGATATGATTGATGGTGTCATATAGCCCTCTCAGGCCCTCTTTTTTTTCCATTCTTTTTGCTTCTACTTTTCAGGCTAGATCATTTCAATTGCCTTACCTTTTAGTTCATGAAGTTTTCTGCCTCCTCATACCTGCCATTAAACTCCTCTAATAAAGTTTTTCATTTCAGCTATCATACTGTTCAGCCTCAGAATTTCTTTTTCGTTCCTTTTTATAATTTCTATTTTTTGATCAACATTCATTTTTGGAGGCACCTGAGTGACTCAGTCGTTAAGCATCTGACTCTTGATTTTGGCTCAGGTCAGTTTGTGAGATCTAGCTCCATATCAGGCTGTGTGCTATCAGCACAGAGCCTACTTCAGATTCTCTCTCTCCCTCTCTCTCTGCCCCTCCCCCACTTGCATGTGCACTTTCTCTCAAAAATAAAGAAATATAAACATTTTTTTAAAACCTTCATTTTTGTTCATATATTATTATCTTGATTTCCTTTAGTCTTTTCTCCAGTGTTTTACTTAGCTCATTTAGCATATTTTGGATAGCTGCTTTAATGTATTTGACTAGTAATTTCAATGTCTGGGTTTCCTCAGTGATAGTTTCTATGAAATTCTTTTTTATTGGGGCACTGGGTGGCTTAGTTGAGCGTCCACCTTCGGCTCAGGTAATGATCTCTTGGTTCCTGAGTTTGAGCCCCACATCAGGCTTGTTCCTGTCAGCACGGAGCCCACTTCAGATCCTCTGTCCCCACCTCTCTCTGCCCCTTCCATGCTCTCTCTCTCTCTCTCTCAAAAATAAACATTTTTTATAAAATTATTCTTTTTATATATGAATGGAACATGCTTTCCTTTTTTAGTGCTTTGTAATTTGTTACTGAGATCTAGACATTTTGAGTAGTATAATGTAACTCTGGAAGTCAGATTTTTCCCTCCTTGGGGATTGCTGATTTTTGTATGTTGCAGACTGAAGCCATCCATTTATTTAGTGAAAGTTTATTATTTATTTATTTTGCAAAGTGCATTTCCCATGTTGCATGTTGTCACCAAAGTTTCTGTTACATTATCTCTGAGGTCAGGCAGAGATATTGGTTAAAACGTCAATCTAGGGGTGCCTCGGTGGCTCACTCATTAAGCATCTGACTTTGACTCAGGTCATGATCTCATGGTTTGTGAGTTTGAGTCCCATATTGGGTGAACTCAACCCCTGCTTCAGGCAAGCTCAAGCCTCGCTTTGGGTGAGCTTGTGCCCCGCATTGGGTGAGCACAAGCTCCACTTCAGGTGAGCATGAGCCCCCCTTTGGGTGCACTCAAGCCCCACTTTGGGTGAGCCTTGCTTCTCTCTCTCTCTCTCTCTCTCTCTCTCTCTCTCTCTCTCTCTCTCTGTCTCTCTCAAAAAAAAAATTTTTTTTTCAATCCAAACTTGAGAAACAAAATAGATGAACATAAGGAAATGTGAGAGAAGAGAAAAGAAAGAAACAAACCACAAGAAAGTCTTAACAATAGAGAACAAACTGAGCATGGATAGAAAGAGATGGGTGGGAGACGGGCTAGATGGGTGATGGGAATTAAGGAGGGCACTTGTGGTGAGTATTCGGTATTGTATGTAAGTGATGAATCACTGAATTCTACTCCTGAAACCAATAATGCACTGTATATTGGCTAAAATTTAAATGAAAAAAAATAAATCCACTTCCCATAGTCAAAAAAAAGAACTTCAATCTAAGTAAATATAATAATTATTAATAAAACAATTATAATCATATACAGTGTCTTAGATTGGGCTTCTATAAAACAATACCATAGACTGTCTTAAGCAAGAGAAATTTATTTTTCTTAAAAGTTCTAGAGGCTGGAATTTGGAGATCAGGGTCCCAACATGGTCAATTTCTGGTGAGAGCTCTTTTTTGTAATGAGAGCTCTTTTATTGGATTGCAGATGGCTGCGATCTTGCTGTGTGCTCACATGACCACTTCTTTGTCCAAGTGCAGAGAAATAGTGAATAAGCTCTCTGGTGTCTCTTACAATCAGACCACTAATCCCATCATCAAGGTTTGTCCCTCATGCCTTTTTCTAACCCAAATTATCTTCCAAAAGCTGCATCTCCCAATACCATCACATTAGGGGTTGGGGCTTCAACATATGAATTTCGGGGGCACACAGTCTATAATATGCATCTAACAACAGAGCTGCCAAATATTATGAAGCAAAAAGTGACAACATTGAACATTAGAAATAGTTATACAATCATACCTACAGCCTTGAATACTCCACTTTCAATAATGAATAAAACAATGAGTCCCTAAATTCTATACCTGAAGCTAATATTACAGTGTATGTTAACTAACTGGAATGTAAATGAAAACTTGAAAACAAAACAAAATAATGAATAAAACAATGAAATAGAAGATCAATAAGGAAATAGATGACTTGAACAACACTGAGTCAACAGACATACAGAATACTCCACCCCTGACAGCAGAACACGGATTTTTTTCTTAAGTGCCCATGGAACATCCTCCAGGATAGATCATAAACCACAAAGCAAGTCTTAATACATTTTGAGAGAATGAAAATATGCCATATATCTTTACCAGTCACAATGGAAAGAAACTAGAAATAACAGTAGGACAGAGGGAAAGTCCACAAATATGTGGAAATTAAAAAACACACTTCTTTTGAAGTGTAATTAATATGCAGTTAGTTTTGTTAGTTTCAGGTGTACAACATGGATTCAGCAATTCTATATACATTTCTCAGTGCCCACCATGGTAAGTGTAGTAACCATACAACATTATTATAATAGTATTGGCTGTATTCCTTATGTTATACTTTTCATCTCTGTGACTTATTTATTTTATTACTAGAAGTTTATACCTTTTAATTCCCTTTATTTTGTCCATCCCCATCCCCACACCAACCTCTACTGTAGCAACCACAAGTTCCTTCTCTGTATTTAAGAGTCTTTTTTTTTTTAAACAACACACTCTTTAAAGAACACTGGATTATATAAGAATTCTAAAAATTAAAATTATAAAATAGCTTGAGATGAATGAAGATGAAAACACAACATACCAAAACTTATAGGATATAGTGGACCCAGTGGAATGAAACTAGAAATCAATAGCAGGAGAAGTGGAAAATCCACAAATATGTGGAAATTAAACAGACTTTTAATCAATGCATCAAAGAATAAATCACAAAGGAAATCACAAAATATCTTCAGACAAACTGAAAAACACAATGCACCAAAACTTACAGAATGCATCCAAATCAGGCTAAGAGAAATTTATAGCTGTAAATATTTACATTAAAAAAAGGAAAGATCTCAAAACAATAACCTAACTTTACTCCATATATTAGAATAAAGAATAATCTAAACCCAAAGCTGTAAGAAGAATAGAAATAATAAAGATTAGAGCACAGATAAACTAAACAATATAAAATAAAGATCAGCAAACCCAGAAGTCAGTTCCTTGATAATAACAGCAAAATTGACACACTTTTGGCTAGGTTGACTATGAAAACAGACAAGAGAGAGAAGACTCAAATTACTAAAATCAGAAATGAAAGTAGGACATTACCAGTTTTATAGAAATAAAAAGGATTATAATATTATAAACAATTGTAGGCTAAACAATCTGATAACCTTGATGAAATGGGCAAACTCCTAGAAATATACTCCTAGAAATACACAAACTACATAAACAACCCAAGGAGAAATAGGAAATTTGAACAGACCTATAACCAAAAAAGGAAATTAAATCAGTAATCAAAAGCCTCCTAACAAAGGAAAGCCCAGGTTCAAATGGTTTCATGGTGAATTCTTACAAAAATTTAAAGAATTAACACCAATACTCCTCAAACTCTTCCCAAAACTTGTATTAGAGGGATCACTTCCAAACTCATTCTGTGAGGTCAACATTACCTTGCTACTAAAGCCAAAAAATAAATAAAAAAACAAAAACAAAAACAAAAACAAAAAAACGACTGTAAGGAAATAACTATAGGCCAGTATCCTTTGTGAATATACATGAATATAGATGCAAAGATCCTCAATATAACACTAGCAATAATAATATTCTAGTGAACTCAGCAGCCTAGTAAAAGAATTACATACTATGATCAAATGGAATCTATCCCAGTCCTTTGAGGGTGGTTCATTCAACCTATGAAAATCAATGTAATGTGCTACATTAATAGAATGAAGAGAAAAACTATATGATCATATCAATTTCTACAGAAATATGTCAGAACAAAAACTAAATCTCTTAGAACAAAATATAAGTGTAAATCTTTGTGACCTTTGAGTAATGTTTTCTTAGATCTGATACCAAAAGCATAAGCAACAAAAGATAAAATAGATACATTAGAAATTTTTGAAATTTTTTGTTTACAAGAGACAACCTACAAAATGGGAGAAAATGTCTGCAAATAACATATCTGATAAGGGACTTGTCTTAGTCCTTCTGGCTACTATAGAAATTACTGTAGTAGGGGCACCTAGGTGTCTCAGTTGGTTAAACATCCAACTCTTAATCTCAGCTCAATGTCTTGATCTCAGGGTCATGAGTTCAAGCCCCCTGTTGGGCTCCATGCTGGGTGTGGAGTCCACTTAAAATTAAAAAACAAAAAATAATTACCATAGCTGGGTGGCTTATAAACAACAGAAATTTATTGTAGTTCTGGAGGTTAGGAGGTCTAAGATCAAGATGTCAGCAGATTGCATGTCTAGTAGGACCTGCTTTCTGGTTCATAGTTAGAGGCAAGGGCTCACTCTGGGGCCTCTTTTATAAGGGCATTAATTTCATTTATGAAAGATCGCCCTCATGACCTAATCATTTCCCAAAGCCTCCCATCATCCAGTTACCATCACATTGGCTTTAGGATTTGATGTATGAATTTGGGTGGGCTGGGATGAGGGGGGGCAACACAAACTTCAAACCATAGCAGAAGGTATGTTCAGAATATATAAAGAATGAATATATTAAGCTCAACAAAATGAGAACCCAATCATTATAGACTGAATATTTGTGTTCTCCCCAAATTCATATGTTGAAATCATAACCTCCAATGTGATGGTATTGGGAGGTACAGCACTTGTGAGGTGCTAGATCATGAAGATAGAGCTCTCATGAATGTAATAGTGCTTTTATAAAAAGAAACATGGAGATGATTTCTTTCTTGACCATGTGAGAATACAACAAGAAGATGGCCATCTACAAACTAGGGCCTTGGTCTTGGACTTCTAATATCCATAACTGTGTAAATATGTGTTTAAGTCACCCAATCTATGGTATTCTGTTATATCAGCCTGAACTGAGACATCAATTTAAAATTGGAAAAAAGATTTGAATAGACATTTCTTCAAAGATATACAAATGGCCAATAAACATGTGATTTATTTATTTTTGTTTATTTGAGAGAAAAAGTGTGTGCAATCAGGAGAGAGGAGTTGGTGGGGGGGGGGGGCAGAGAGAGAGAGAGAGAGACAGAGGATCCAAAGTGGGCTCCATGCTGACAGCAGAGAGCCCCACACAGAGGGAGAGAGAGAGAAGGAGAGGGAGGGAGAGAGAGAATCTTAAGCTGGGTCCATGCTCAGTGCAGAGTCCAATGTGGGGCTGGATCCCATGACCCTTGGATCATACCTGAGCTGAAATAAAGATCAGACACTCAACCAACCTAGCCATCCAGGCATCCCCCTTTTTTTGCCAATAAGAAAAATGATTAAAAGATCACATGAAAAGATGATCACCATCATTAGTCATTAAGGAAATGCAAATCAAAATCATAAGTAGCACTTCATACCCACTGGGATGGTTATACTCTAAAGGATGTACAATAACAAGTGTTGGTGAAGATATGGGGAAGTTGGAACCATTATACACTGGTGTTGAGAATGATGTGGTCACTTTGGAAGACACTTGGCAGTTCCTCAAAAAATTAGACATGGAATTACCATATGACCTAGCAGTTCTACTCTATGTTATATATACAAAAGAAATGAAAACATATGTCCATGCAGAGCCTCATACACAAATGTTCACAGCAGCAATATTCATGTAAGTCAAAATGTGGAATTAATTCAAATGTCCATCCATTGATGAATGGATAGATAAAATGTGTCATAGCCATACAATGGAATATTTTTTTTAGCAATAAAAAGGTATGAAGCTTTTACCATATGATGCAGCAATCATCATATGGTAGTATTTACTCAAAGGAGTTGAAAACTTATGTACACCCAAAAACATGCTTACAGTGTTTATATGAGCTTTATTCATTATTGCCAAGACTTGGAAGTGATCGAGATGTCCTTCAGCAGCAAAATGAATAAATAAACTGTCATACATCCAACAATGGAATATTATTCAATGCTAAACAGAAATGACATATCAAGCCTTGAAAAGACATGGAGGCAACTTAAATGCATGTTACTAAGTGAAAGAAATCAGTCTGAAAAAAAACAACACACTATATTATTCCAACTATATAACATTTTGGAAAAGGCAAAACTTTGGAGACAGTAAAAAGATCTGTGGTTGCCAGTGGTCAGTTGGACAGGGATGGATAAATAAAAGGAACACAGGGAAGTTTTAGGGCAGTGAAACTACTCTGTATAATGTAATGGTAAAAACATGTCATCATAAATTTATTCAAACACATAGAATAAACATTACCAAAAATGAACCCTAATGTAAATTATGTACTTGGGATGATAATGATATGTCAATGAAGATTCATAAACTATAACAAATGTACCACTCTAGTGGGGGATGTTGATAATGGGGCAGGTACATGTGTATGGGGACAGGGGATATATGGGATATCTTTGTACCTTTCAATCAATTTTGCTCTGAACCTAAAACTTCTCTAAAGCATAAAGTATTTTTGTATAAAAAGGAAAATGAATTTAAATGCTGCATGTTACATGCTACAACATGGATGGATTTTGAATATATTATGCTAGTGGAAAGAAGCCAATCATAAAAGACGACATATTCTGTGATTCCATTTATATCCAGAATAGGCAAATTCATAGACTCAGAAAGTAGATTAGTGGTTGCCAGAGCCTGGCTGCCGTACTGTGTGTGTGTGTGTGTGTGTGTGTGTTTAAAATGCTGGATTGTATTTTTTTTTTTTTTTTTTAGTGTATATTTTTGAGAGAGAGAGAGCATGGGGTAGGGACAGAGAGAGGGAGATAGAGGATCCAAAGTGGGCTCCATGCTGACAGCAGAGAGCCCCAAGCAGAGCTTGAACTCATGAACCCTGAGATCATGACCTGGTCCCAAAGTTGGACCCTTAACAACTGAGCCACCTAGGCGCCCCAATGTAAGACTTTTAAATGAGGCACATTGTTTTCTTCTAATCTACTTTTATTAAGATATAATCCAGACACAATAAAATTCACCCTTTAAAAAGTACAATTCAGCAGGCGCCTGGGTGGCTCAGTCAGTTAAGTCTCTCTTCGGCTCGGGTCATGATCTTGCAGTTCATGAGTTCGAGCTCTGTGTCATGCTCTGTGCTGACAACTCAGAGCCTGGAGCCTGCTTCAGGTTTTATGTCTCCCTTTCTCTCTCTGACCCTCCCCTACTCATGCTCTGTCTCTCTCTCTTTCTCAAAAATAAATAAAAACATTTTTAAAAAGTCTTACAGCAGTTTACTAATTATCTATCTATAAAAACACAGCTCAAAGAATTATATAATCCTTTCTCCTTATTCCAATATCCTCTCATATCCTTGACATGATCCCATCACATCCACAAAAGATAATGGTAGCAATAAAATAATTTTGTTCTTGTATTTTCCATCAGACTTGTAGTATTTCATTTTGAAAATTGGTATTAAAGTTTTAGGAACAGCTTTGAGCCTCAGATTTTTCTTTGTATAATAGGGATGTGAATGAAATCCCTTTCTCACAGCATTATTATAAACACTAAATGAGAATATGCATTTGCTTATCTCTTCTCCACAGCACCAACGTGTTGAAATTCAGGAATCAGACTGGTAATGGCACATCACTTCCCTTGCTGCACAGGTTAATCAGCATTAATACCTCCTATGTATTTGTCTCTGTGTTAGAGTATGGATGATTTTCAGTGTATGGGTTCTTCATGAGAATCTACTCAGATCAGGAGACAGATATTGATAGTCATTTACTGGAGGTTTTTAAACGTGATTTACCCATATTCAATATATAAAAATCACCATGGAGTGAGAAGACTATGGGCCTAATGAATACACAAAGTTCTTTTTCCATGTAAGAGAAAGAAAGAGAGAGGGAGAAACCTTCAATTTCAGACCAGGTTCCTCATAAACAAATAAATATATTTAAAATACAACTTTTGAGGTGCTCTGGAGGAAAGAAATATGCATAATAAATAGTGGAATAATAACTAGTTAGAAAAACAGTGGGAATAATAACTGGTCAGAAAATAAAACTTTTTTTTTTTTGAGAAAGTAAAGGCCAGTGTGTTAGAAATATAGTCATGCTCAAAAACAAGAAGACAAAGTATCACCACTCACAAAACTGAGAAATCTTTGAGAGATTGAATGAATATAAAATGATATTAAAGAAAGGGGTGCCTGGGTGGCTCAGTTGGTTAAGCATCCGACTCTTGGCTTTGGCTCAGGTCATGATCTCATGATTTCGTGGGTTCAAGCCTTGCATTGGGCTCTGTGCTGGCAGTGCAGAGCCTGCTTGGGATTCTCTCTCTCTCACTCTCTCTGTCCCTCCCCCACTCATGCGGTCTCTGTCTCTCTCAAAATAAATAAATAAACTTTAAAAATGTGTATAAAATTAAAGAGGTAAATGGCAGCTCAGACTATCTTCCATCATACTATATTAACACCACAAAAGGCAGGCCCTGAAGAGTATCCCATAACCAGAATGAGTGGAAGCTGAAGTAGGAGGTGGCTAAATCCAAAATCAAGGGAAGGATTAATTTGGAAAGCACAGCAAGTGTATCCTGGCCTGCTGACCTCAGTGTATGTATCTGTTCACAAACACACTTAGATATAGATAGCAGCCCACTCAGAATTGACAGAAATGTCTCTTCCCAAAGAGTTAAAGAAAACTAAAAATAGGAGAAAGAAAATAAAAGTAAGTTTAAAAATTAATGAACTAGAAAGTATAGCTACAAGAATGGACCGATACAGACAAAAGCTTTTTAATTAAGAGACTATTGAAGCATAGTGACCCTTGTACAAAATGGGTTTGAACTGTATGGGTCCACTTATACACAGATCTTTTCAATAACTAGGGTAAAGTACTGTTAAAATATTTTCTCTTCCTTATGATTTTCTTCTTTTCTTGGGGCATGTGGGTGGCTCAGTCACTAGAGCATCCAACTCGTGATGTCAGCTCAGGTCATCATCTCACGGTTCATGAGTTTGAGTGCTATGCTGTCAGCATGAAGTGTATTTGGGATTCTCTCTCTCCCTGTCTCTCTGTCCCTCCCCCACTCACGTGCATGCACTCTCTCTCTCAGAAATAAATAAATTTTCTTTAGCTTACTTTATTGTAAGAATATGCTATGTAATACATATAACATAAAAAATATGTTAGTTGAAGGGCGCCTGGGTGGCTCAGTTGGTTGAGTGTCCGACTTCAGCTCAGGTCATCATATCCACCTCCAGCCCTGCATGGGGCTCTGTGCTGACAGCTCAGAGCCTGGAGCCTGCTTCAGATTCTGTGTCTCCCTCTTTCTCTGCCTGTCCCCTGCTTGTGCTTTCTCTCAAAAAATAAACATTAAATTTTTTTTTAAATATTACAAAAAAATAATGTTAGTTGATTATGTTATGAGTAAGTCTTCTGGTTAGTAGTAGGCTATTAATAATTAAGTTTTTGGAGAGTCAAAAGTTATACACAGATTTCTTTCTACACAGAGGGGTTGGCATTCCTAACTTCTGTGTTGTTCAAGGGTCAACTATGTAAGATCTGTTGACAGGGTTTTTAAAAACTAGAACAAAGCTACAAATATTTTTAGGAGTAAAAGTAGGGACACAACAAGAGATGCTGTAGAGATACACAAAATAAGAGAATATATGAAAAACTCCATGCTAATAAGTTGGAAAATATAGTTGTTATGAAAAATTTCTCAGAAAAATAACTTCCCAAAGCTACAAAAAATAGAACATTTAAATAGATAATAAAGAATTTGAAAAACTACTTTAACACCTCCAAAAAGAAACATCAGGCCAAACAGTTTTACTGTTGAGTTTCCCCAAGCTTTCAAAAAACAAATAATTACATTTATGTTCCAAATTTTCCAAAGAATAGGAGTAAATGCCCATCAGCTAATTCACTGTATAAAACCAATAATACCATAAAGGCAAAAATGGGGAGAAAAGTAAAGGAAAATTAAATATCAGTTATATGATTATAAAGTCAAAAATAATAGCCAAATATTAGAAAATAAGTATGGCTTAAAAAAAATTTTTTATGTTTACTTATTTTTGGCAGAGACAGAGACAGAGCAAGGAAGGGAGAGAGAAAGAGGGAGACTCAGAATCTGAAGCAGGCTCCAGGCTGTCAACACAGAGCCCGATGTGGGGCTCGAACTCACAAACCATGAGATCATGACCTGAGCTGAAATCAGATGCTTAACCTACTAGGCCACCAGGCGCCCCTAAATATGGCTTTTTTTTTTTTTTTTTTTAACGTTTATTTATTTTTTTGGGACAGAGAGAGACAGAGCATGAACGGGGGAGGGGCAGAGAGAGAGGGAGACACAGAATCAGAAACAGGCTCCAGGCTCTGAGCCATCAGCCCAGAGCCCGACGCGGGGCTCGAACTCACGGACCGCGAGATCGTGACCTGGCTGAAGTCGGACGCTTAACCGACTGCGCCACCCAGGTGCCCCTAAATATGGCTTTTATACACATATATACACACATTACAACCAAGGTGGTCTGTCCTAGGAATGCAAGGCTAGCTTAACATTAGAAAAATCTGTTAACAGACTTAACCATATTAATTGCTTAAAGAGTAAAAACCATATTAAGAATCTCAGAAAAAAATATTCGTTGGAGTTCAAAACTGTTCTTGTTTTTTTAAATTAAATCAGAAAGAGTGTAAATTTCTTAATCTGATAAAGGATATCTATCTTTAAAAATCTACAGTAAACATCATACTTAAAGTGTAACATATTAGAATTATTTTTCCTTAAAAATTCAAAATAAGACAAGGATATCTAGCAATACTACTTCTATTCACCATTATACTGAGGTTCTAGCAAAGCAAATAAAATATAAAAGGAAGAAGGGAAGAGAGGAAGAAGGGAGGGGAAGGCCAGAAGACACAATAGAAAGATTACTAAAAGAGAAGTTGTCATTATTCAGAGAAGATATAGAAAGCCCAAGAGAATCTAAATCAATAGAAAAAATATTAGAACTAAGAGAGGTGCAGAATATAATACTAAACAAAAATCCATTGTATTTTTATGTATCAGCATAAAAACTTTAAAAAACACAATTTACAAAGACGCCTGCCTGGGTGGCTCAGTTGGTTGAGCCTTTGACTCTTGATTTTGGCTCAGGTCATGATCTCACAGTTCATTGGTTCAATCCACCTGAGAGCGTGGATTCTCTCTCTCCTCTCTCTGTCCCTGACCCACTCGTGCTCTCTCTCTCAAAATAAATAAACTTAAAAAAACCCACAATTTAAAATGTAGCAAAGATGTGCGTGATCTTTGTGGAGAACATTAAACTTGATCAGAAATTTCAAATAATGCATAAAATAATGGAGAATAATAATATGTCCATGTAATATTATTCACATAAGGTTCCAACAATAAAGGATACTATAGATGACAGCCTAGAAAACATTTGAAATTTTAGCTTTAAGCTTGATTGGAAGGGAAACTGTGACATTTACATACATATAAAGGGACATCAGAAGTGTTGGTTTCGTAAATACCTACACACACACACACACACACACACACACACACACACACACACACACACACAATGTAATTGGCTTGGGAAACTTAAGGTTTGAGATTTTGAGATTTAGGTGTAAAATTGAAGTGGATAATTGAGACTGAATATCTAAACATCCTCAGGATTACAGATATGATTGTGGCATCAACCACATGCTTGACATTTTGGGAGGTAATGAGGTCAGTTATGAAGAATGAATACTGAGAGAAAAGACTTATGGGTGTCTAAATAAAATAGAAGAACTAAGACAATATGATTTTAGCTATTAAGAAGAAAGAAGAGAATAGTATATGAAAGGGAGTTAGAAAAGTACCAAACTCAGAAAAAGGGAAAGCCTAGACCTTTGGAATTACAAAATAAATGGTCCTTGGTGACAAATATTTCAAAGTAAAGTGACAAGACCAGAAGTTAAGAGTGAACGTAGGAATGATTGAAGGCTTCTTCTTTGAGAAGTGAAGTATTAATGAAAAAATTTTATTTTTAAAAAATAGTATTTTAATCATATTTTGTTTCCTATCCACCTTTCTTTCCATGCCTTTTATACCAACTTATATTTCATTTTCACTACTCAGGGTGAATTTTTATGTTTATTTGTAATGTACAAGGTAGATACATACATGGGCATGAATTGGGGTATTTGCATTTTATATTTTTGAAGATCCTGCCAAGTTACTCATCAAAGAGGTTTTATTGACACTCTCACCTTTAAGAGACAGTATCTTTTACCCATTCCTGGTTTCAGTTCTTTTAGTGGTTTCTCACACAATAAATATTAAGGAATCCAGAGAAACAGTGAAAGAGAGAGGGAAACACAAGGATCCTGCACCATTGTCGGTGAGTTTGTGTCCCTCTTTCCCTTCTGCAGAGTATCTGATATTTTACTTCTTCAAATGAGGTTATTGGTACTCCTGCCATTTGATTTTTAGTTTTTCAGAAAGTCATTTAAAATAGCTACAATATCTATTCTGATAATCATTTTCTTTCTTTTTCCTTCTTTGAATCATCTTTGATTTAAAAAAAAATTTCAGAACGCTCTCTTTTTAGTACACTGAGAATACAATTAGAGCTTTAGAAAAATTCTCTCCCTTTTTTTCTTTCAATTCTGTTTCATTGAGTATCATTTTTTCTATTTGGTGTCCTTCTGTTAGATTCCTGGAGTGTTTTTGTATATTTAGCAGTTTTTCTCTACCTGCCTGTTCCTTCTGATAAAGGTCTAGTTCTAGCTATCCAATATGGTTACACTGGTCACATGGTTATTGAGCACTTGAAAGGTGGTCAGTCTGAATTAAAGAATGTAAAATGTCACACTATTTTTTTATTACATGTTGAAATAATATTTTAGATATAGTTTGTAAAATATCTTACTATTAAGTTCACCTATTTCTTTTATGTTTTTTTTTTAATTTTTTTTAACGTTTTTATTATTTTTGAGACAGAGAGAGACAGAGCATGAACGGGGGAGGGTCACAGAGAGAGGGAGACACAGAATCTGAAACAGGCTCCAGGCTCTGAGCCGTCAGCACAGAGCCCAACGCGGGGCTCGAACCCACGGACCGTGAGATCATGACCTGAGCCGAAGTCGGACGCTTAACCGACTGAGCCACCCAGGCGCCCCTACTTTTATGTTTTTGATGTGGCAACTAGAAAATTTGACATTACATATATTGTTCTGTTGCTCATAATATATTTTTATTGGGCAGTGCTGATCTAGTTACTTCAATATAGCTGAGAAGGAACCCATCAGAAATTGAAAAGACTCCTGGGGCGCCTGGGTGGCTCAGTCAGTTGAGCATCTGACTTCAGCTCAGGTCACGATCTTGCGGTCCGTGAGTTCGAGCCCCGCGTCAGGCTCTGGGCTGATGGCCCAGAGCCTGGAGCCTGCTTCCGATTCTGTGTCTCCCTCTCTCTCTGCCCCTCCCCCGTTCATGTTCTGCCTCTCTCTGTCTCAAAAATAAATAAATGTTAAAAAAAAATTTTTTTTAAAGAAATTGAAAAGACTCCAGATAAAAAATGGCAAGAGCTTAGAGTTATTTTAAGTATTCTCTGACAATTAGTAATGCAGTATTTTTTTTTTGTAATTCAGTAGGGCTAGAGATATATGGAGAATTGCCTTAGGAACTGGGAAGTTTAAATTTGGATTCTCTCTTTTGTATCTACTTGTCAGTCTAAAAACTTAGGAGTATATTCCTTCCTGTTCAATACCTGGCTGCCTGGTGAACATAGCCCACCTCAGAGCTGTTTATGAGTATAGACTATGAGAAGCACAGTGACATTCCAGATCCTAGGGACCTATGACAAAAGTATTTAAGTACAGTATTTCTTTCCTAAGCTACTATAAGGGACTGAGCTATAGTGCTGTGCATCTATATATTTCCATCTAAAGGCTATTAATGAGGTAATAGACATGAAATGAGGGCAGTCACTTTATTTTTTAACTGCTTTTACTAATTTTCATTCCCTGGAGTGTGGTAGATAAGTGCTCTGCTTCATTCTGTCATCCTATCCCCTGTTAATATTCCCAATCATGCAGGCATATAGGTCTGGGGCTTCTTTTAAGTTCTGACAGTGGTAAATAAGTTCTTTGATATTTTAATTGCTTATGTTTACATTTGACTTATAAATAAGAAAAGTACAGTGAAAAAATCTAAGTCACCAGAAATAAAAATTATGCTGGACAGTGATTATAAACATAGTGACCAAGTTAATTTAAGCATACATCTTTTAATCCAGAGTTACTACATATCTTTGTTCCTGTGTGCTACATACCTGTCTTAAGTGAATTTCAATCTCCTGTTTCTACTATAATGACTTCACACCATTTCCCTTCTCCAGTTCCCTTTCCACTGCCCCCATACATTTTATAGAATAGTAACAGTTAACATTAAGCATTGCTAGGCATTAATATGTGTGATGATAATTCATACAACAATTCTATGAAAAAGGTATTATCTCCTTTTAACATCTGAGAAAAAGTTCTGAAAGGATAGTAATTGGCCTATGAAAAATCTAGACATTTAAAAATGTTGGAAAGAACAGGGAATTAATAAATCATGGTGCATACAGAAAGGTTCTCTGTAAATGTTAAGAATGATGATGGATTTATTTCTGCATATACAGTCAACTAGTTTTTTACTAAGTGACCAAGAATGCAATGAGGAATGGATAATCTCTTTAAAAAAATGGTATTGGGGAAACTGGTTACCCATATACAAAAGATTAAAATTAGATCTTTATCTTATACCATACTCCAAAATTAATGCAGAATGTATTAGACTTTCATTTGGACCTGGAATCATTAAACTCCTATAAGAAAACATAGGGAATAAGCTCACTAAAATTGGTCTTGGCAATGATTTTTGTATTTGACACCAAAGCACAGGCAACATAAAGCAAAAATAAACAAATGGAACTACAACAAACTAAAAAGCTTCTGCACAGCAAAGGAATCAATCAACAAAATTAAAGGCAATCTATGAAATGGGAGAAAATATTAACCCCTTACCAGATACATAAAATATGATTCTACATATCTGGTAAGGGAGTAATGTCCAAAATATATAAGGAACTAATGTAACTTAATGGCAAAAAAAAAGCACAATAACAAAAATGGGCAAAGGACCCAAATAAACATTTTTCCAAAGAAGATATACAAATGGCCAGCAAGTACATGAAAAGTGCTCAACATCATTAATTATAAGGGAAATGAAAATCAAAACCACAAAAATGTCAATGAGTTATCACCTCACACCTGTTAGGATGGCTGTTATCAAAAAGGCAAAAGATATCTGTTGGTGAGGACATGGAGAAATGGAAACCCTTGTACGCTTTTGGTCAATATATGAATTGGTACAGGCATTAAGGAAAACAGTATGTAGTGTTCTCAAAAAATTAAAAATAGAACTGCTATATGACCTCACTTCTGCCTATATATTCCAAAGAAATGAAATCAGGATCTCAAACTTATCTGCATGCCCATCTTCATTGCAGCATTATTTACAGTAGCCAAGATATGGAAAAACCTTAGTGTCTGTAGATGGGTAAAGAAAACACACACACACACACACACACACACACACATCCAATGGAATGTTATTCAGCATTAAAAACAAAGAAAATCCTGCCATTTACAAAAACATAGCTGAACCTGCAGGACATTATGCTAACTGAAATAAGCCAGACACAGAAAAACAAATATTGTATGATCTAACTTACATGTAGACTATAGTAAGTTGAACTCACAGTGACAGAATGGTGGTGATGAGTGGCTGGGGAGTGGGGGGAAAGGGAGATATTGATCAAGAGGTATAAACTTTCAGTTATAAGGGTAAGTGCTGAAGACCTAATGTAAAGCGTGGTAACTTATAGTTAATGTATACTTGAAATTTGCAGAGACCTCAAGTATTTTCACCACACACACACGATAACACATAAGGTGATGAATATGTTAATTAGCTTGATTGTAGTAATCATTTCACAATGTATAAATATATGAAAACATCACACTGTACACCTTTATACATACAGTGTTGTCAGTCACAACTCAGTAAAGCTGGGGAGGAAGAAAAAGACTGATGGGGGAAAATGTGTAATAAGTAGGTCACAAAACCGTCAGCATAAGAATACAGTCATTGTCAAAACACTGATATACCAAATTGTTAACAGTGATTGCATCTGAAATCAATTATGTGTCAGCTTCTTTCTGAAGGGTATGATGAATATGGATGGGAACACCAGTGGCATGCCTGAGATATAGTAAGGAAGTAACTTGACAAAAGCAAATACTTAAATGTTATTTTTTTATTATGAAGTAGTTTAAATATACAGAAAGATATAGAGAATAAGAACCTACCTATAAACCAACAACCAGCTTTATCAATTTATAAGAATTGGCCATGTTTGCTTATTTTTTAAAGAAGTGAGTGATTAACAGATATCTCCTTTTGCATCCTTTTCTCAAGCTCATTTTTCTCCCCCTCCAGAGGTCACCACTGTTTTGGATTTAATTATTATTTCCATGAATGTTGTTATACTCAATCTATATGGTATTTAGCCATGGAAAATACACATAGCATCAATTTGCATATTTTCAAACTTTATATAAATGGTACCATATAATACAAAATACTGTCTAGTTCAATTTCATTAATATTGTTTTAAGATTTATCCATGCTGACAGAAATATCTCTACTTCATTCTTTTTAACTTGGGATCTAACTTCTATTCACCCTAATGGTTATTTTGATTGCTTTAAGCTTTTCATTCTTAAATAATACTGAAATAGACTTTCATGTATACTTCTCTAGACACATGAAGAGAGGAGAGACTATAAGAGGTTTAAGTGTGGAACTGCTGGGTCAGAGTATATGCATTTTCAACTTTACTAGATATTGCTAAATTATCCTAAATACAACTACTTCCAATAGCACTGTATGAACATTCGTACTGCTCCACATCTTTCCAGTAATTGGTACTATGATGCTTTTGCCAATGTAATGATTTTGAAATAGTTCACTATGATTTTATTTGCTTTTCCCTTACTGTAATGGATATAAACAATGATTCTAATAACCCCAAATGCATCTTTTCTCTATGGGTCTAAGCCATCTTAATCATATGCAGAATTTCTAGAAATAGGTCAGACTCGACAGCTGTCTTGCTTAAGAGTTCACACTTCATAGATGAATTTAGAACAAAGCTGTGAAATTAAAAGGAAAAAAGACCTGAGGAATTTTGGTTCTAATTGGAGTGAATTTGTGAATTAGGAATAGCTGACAACTTTTATTAGGCTGTCTCTTCAGCTTAGACCATATAATACTCCTCAGTTTATTATTTTTCATTTTGCTAGGTCTAGAAAATCTGTTGTTTTATATTTAAGTGTTAATGATTTTAGCCTTTGAAATTTAACTCCATGAAGACATAGTCTTAGTATTGATCACTATTGTCTCCTTGTGTCTAAAACCATGTCCAGCAAACGGTACTCAATATTCACTGAAGGAGAAATTATATATATATTATATATATATATAATATATATATTATATATATATATATATAAAATATATATATATATAGGAAACCCTATATATATTTGTCTGTAGCTTTTTACCCTTAATTCCTATTTGGTTTAAATTTTACAACCACTGGCTAAAACATTCACAAACTTTATACTTTTTCTGTGGTGTAGAACAATTTAAATGCTTCTTAAATTACTTAGATTCACCCATACAATTGCGTGGGCCTGGTATATTTTTATGGGACAGTATGAATTTCTATGTTTATTGGTTTTTTGGAGTTGTGATCCTCTATTCTTTTCTTGATCTAAATGTGAGTTCTGTATTCTTCTCAATCATCATTCTCCTTATATTGTTTATCCAATTCTCTTTAGAAACTTCCTAAAACTGGTTGTAGGTGTTAGTAGTTCTACTACTTGTTGTCTATCCTGATTACGTATCTAGAGTGCAAAGACTCCCATTTATGTTTCTAAAATTTTTAGGTTTTCTTAATTCTGACCTGCTGCTTCCCAGGGATGTTCTACTTTGTCCACTGAAGAATTTTGTTCTAGCTGTGGAGTAAGTAACTTAACATATGCTGAGTATGTAGAACAGTGCCTGGTGCAGAGTAGACACTCAATACACGTTAGCTATTATGATTTATTGAATATCTGCTATAATTGATGTGCTACGTGAAGCACTTTACATGCAAATTTATTCCTTTATATGCATCAGTCTACGACAGACACTATATCATTTAATAATCACAGTTCTACAATACAGTATCCTTTATTATCCCTATTTTAAGAATTAAAGAAAACCCTGAGGTTTAGATAAGTCAAACAAATTACTCAAAGTCGTACAATGCCACAGCAGTTGTAGAGCTGATTTTCCAGAATCTAAGCTCTTAGTCCTGGGAAGTGCCTAGTGCTCAGTGAAGGAGACTGGAATAAATAAGACTGAAAGGTATGTAAGAACCAGATAATGAAGCACCTCATAGACAATTTAAAGACTGAGGATGTTAGCTTAAGAAAATAATAAGCCAAAAAAGAAAAAAAGGTTTTAACTGGAGGCAGTGATGTATTCTTATACTCAAAAAAATCAGTTTGGGGGGCGCCTGGGTGGCGCAGTCGGTTAAGCGTCCGACTTCACCCAGGTCACGATCTCACGGTCTGTGAGTTTGAGCCCCGCGTCGGGCTCTGGGCTGATGGCTCAGAGCCTGGAGCCTGTTTCCGATTCTGTGTCTCCCTCTCTCTCTGCCCCTCCCCCATTCATGCTCTGTCTCTCTCTGTCCCAAAAAATAAATAAACATTGAAAAAAAAAATTTAAAAAAAAAAAAAAAAAAAAAATCAGTTTGGGGCATGGTGGGAATGAATTTAAGGGGATCAAAAGTTGATATAGGAAGACCTCTTGGAAAGCTACCGTATGGTGATTGAGGTGAGATGAATCTACGGTGACTTTAGAGATAGAAAAAAAAGAACATAAATTCTGGATATATTTATGAGATAGTGTCTAGAGAACTTGGTGATTGACTGGATTGGGTGGTGAGAGTGACTCCCCAAGATGGATTCTCTGATGATGAGCAAGGTGTGCATGCTGCCTGAAAGTTTTCTTGCATTCCTTACATTCATAGGGTCTCTCTCCAGTATGAATTCTCTGATGTTGGGCAAGGGATCCACAGTAACTGAAAGCCTTTCCACAAACGTTACATTCATAAGGCTTCTCTCCAGTATGAACTCTCTGATGCTGAGTAAGGGATGAGTCATTGCTAAAAGCCTTCCCACACTTAATACATTCATAGGGTTTCTCTCCAGTATGAACTCTTTGATGTTGGGCAAGGTAGGCAATCTGGCTGAATGCTTTCCTACATTCTTGACATTTATAAGGTTTTTCTCCAGTATGAATTCTCTGATGTTGAGCAAGATGTGAATTCTGGCTGAAAGCCTTCCCACATTCCTTACATTCATAGGGTCTCTCTCCAGTATGTATTCTCTGGTGTACAGTAAGGTATGCACGAAGGCTAAATGCTTTCCCACAGACATTACATTCATAAGGTTTCTCACCAGTATGAACTCTCTGGTGTTGAGCAATGGATGATCTATTGCTAAATGCTTTTCCACATTCAATACATTCATAAGGCTTCTCTCCAGTATGAACTCTCTGATGTTGAGCAAGGTAAGCAAACTGGCTAAAGGCTTTCCTACACACTTTGCATTCATAAGGTTTTTCTCCAGTATGAACTCTCAGATGCTGAACTAGGTGTGCATTCTGACTGAAGGCTTTCCTACATTCCTTACATTCATAGGGTTTCTCTCCAGTATGAATCCTCTGGTGTTGAACAAGATTTGATCTCTGGCTGAAGGCTTTTCCACATTCTACACATTTATATGGTTTCTCTCCAGTATGAATTCTTTGATGAAGAGTAAGAGATGAGCTCTGGCTAAAGACTTTTTCACAGTCATTACATTTCAAAAGTTTTTTCTCTGTATAGATACTCTTGGGCTTAATGGCCATTAAATTTTTTTTAAAGCTTTTCTTATGTGTATCATGTTTATGTACTTTCTCCTCTTTGGTGGTTATCTGTTGTGTATGAAGCAGTGTGTTCGGATGGAAATTTCCCCAAGATTTGTTATATTCTTGTGCTCTTTTATTAACAAGGGCTTCTTCATGAGTGATTGTCTCTTCCTTGAAACATGACTTCTGATTTACTGGCTGTGTCTCAAAATGGTCCTCACATTTCCATTCTTCTCTTAAACTGGAATACTCAAGGCCACAGCTTGTAAGTTTTTCTAGAATCTTCTGGGATGATTGTGCTTCATAAATATCTTGCTTTGAGGTTAATTCTTCAGTCTCACACCTAGATTCCCAGCCTGAAAAATAATTTAAAAACATGTCTCCTCTATGATGTACCAGAAGGAACATTTCTGAATTTACATTCATAAAGTGAAGTATGTGAATTTAATAACAAAACCCACAAGAACATTGGCTTTTGTAGTTCTGATGTTTGCAAGAAACTGAAAATAGATCATACAGAAACTTGAAGAGGAATGATTAGAAATTATAAGAAAATTAGTAAGGTAGGGGTGCCTGAGTAGCTCAGTCGGTTAAGCATCCAACTTCAGCTCAGGTCATGATCTCACGGTTTGTGAGGTCAAGCCCTTCATCAGGCTCTGTGCTGATAGCATGGAACCCACTTTGGATCCTCTGTCCCTGCCCCCCTCTCTGCCCCTCCCTCACACTTTCTCTCTCTCTCAAAATAAACATTTTTTTAAAAATCAGAAAGGTAAATCTCATGTCAATAAGGAATTATGGAGATGGATGGACTTGGTTATAATTTTATGCATGTATGAATAATACAAGCACTGAAATAACATCCATTATTATAGTTGTTTCTTGCAAGAATATTTATCAAACCTTGTGCCAAAGTCTTCTAATGCTTTTGATATTAAACAAAACAAAGATCCTTACCTTTATGGACCTTATATTCTTGGGGGAGATAGGAAATAAATGCTAAATGAGTAAATTTTATTATATGTTAGAAGGTACTAAGTGCTTCAGAAGAAGAAAATCAGGGTAAAAGAGATTAGGAATGTTGGTAAAGTCAGAGGTAGGAATAATTAATAAATTAACATTTAAGCAAAGATTTGAAATAAGTGAAGAAGTCAGTCACTTAGATATTGAGAAAGAGCATTGTGGGTGGAAGAAATAGCCTAAAAGTAGAAGCACATATGATATGTTTAGGGAATAGCAAGAAGGCCAGTGTGTCTGGAGAGGTGTTGTAGGAGATGAAGTCAGGAAATAAAAGATAAGATTATTTAAGGTTTATATACTTTCTAAGGAATTTGGTTCTTATCCTGAGTGGGATGGAAAGCCACTGAAGTGTCTGTGGAGTAGAGGAGTGATACTTATGTACAGTTCAATGAAAATACTGAATGGAGGCAAATATGGAAGAAGTAAGGGGACCTATGAATGTAGTAATCCAGGTGAAGATGATGAGGATCCAGACCAGAGAGCTATCAATGGAGGTATAGTGAGGTGGCCAGATTCTAGATGTATTTTGTAGGAAATGCCAAGAGGATATCCTGACAGATTGGATATGGAAAGTAACAGTAAAAAGAGATGAGCAAGCCTTCAAAGTTTATGTCCTGAGCAATAGAAGAATGGATTAGCCATCAACATTGATGGGAAAGGCCATGGGCACAGCAGGTTTAGGTGGGGATATATGTAAGATCTGGAGTTCAGTTTTGAACATAATAAACTTAAAGTGTTTTTAATTTTTATTTTTAAAAATATTTATTTATTTTGAAAGAGAGAGATGGCATGAGTGGGGGAGGGGCAGAAAGAGAGGGAGAGAATCCCAAGCAAGCTCCACACTGTCTGCACAGAGCCTGATCCAGAGCTCGAACTCACAAACTGCAAGATCATGACCCAAGCCGAAATTAAGAGTCAGATGCTTAACTGACAGCCACCCAGCCAAGTTGATTTTAGACATTGAAATGGAAATGCTGAGAAGGCAGTGTTATGGACCCATAAGACTGAATTTAAGATAGAAGTCTGGACTAGAGATTTTAAACTAGAAATTGCCAGCATATACATGGCAGTTAAAGAGAATACATTACCAAGAGAATGAGTATAAAGAGAAGAGAAAGGAGCAAGTAATGAGCCCCAGAGCACTCCAACATTAAGATATTTGGGAAAAGAGAACAAACCAAAAGAGATTAAGAAGGAACAAATGTAAACCTAAAAAATCATGGCTAAGAATATTAATATCACATGATATGAAATTAAATGTTGTAATGAAAATCAACTTGTTCTGGGGTGCCTGGGTGGTTCAGTCAGTTAAGTATCCAACTTCAGCTCAGGTCTTGATCTCACAGTCTGTGGGTTCAAGCCCCGCGTTGGGTTCTGTGCTGACAGCTCAGAGCTTGGAGCCTGCTACAGATTCTGTGTCTTCTCTCTCTGCCCCTACTCCACTCATGCTCTGTCCCTTTCCATCTCTCAAAAATGAATACATGTTAAAAAAAATTTTTTTGAAAATCAACTTGTTCAATGATTTATACTGAAAAAGATTAAAATACAGAATCACAAAACACACACAGTACTGGAATATTAGTCAAGAAATGTCACAAAAGTTATAATAACAGCAGCTAATAATAATGACCATTAAAAAGAATTGTGAATATGTTGTGACTTGCAAAACACCAGAAATGAATCATACCATAAATAAAAGGCAAATAGAATGTAGAAGCTATGTAGAAGAAGGGAGATTACTATACTATTTATACTTATTTTTTTCAAATAAGATTGTTATCATTTTGCAACTTCTGAATCAATTTTAAAAAGCAATAGAGGAAGGCATAAAGAAAATAACATCAGGAGATAACTAACATTGACAACAACAATGAAGAGGGAAAATACCCTAAAAATAAACTTTGCGAGAAATGAGCAAAAAGCTTTACAATTCTAATGAGGGACCTGCCCCCCCCCCTTAAATTTGAATAAAGGGAGAAGATGCATACTTTGTTTTTCTATATGAAGAACCAAAATGTAAAGCCATTAATTCTAAAATTAACCTATTACTTTCATTCAATTACAGTCAGAGCCTCATAGTGAATTTTTTAAAAAACTGGGTAATAAAGAATTTGGCAGGCTTTTGTCCATAGTTCCAAGAGGTAACCCTCTAACCACTCTAAGTTACTGGAAGGAGTATAATTGTGAGGCCCTTGGACCATACCTGATAGTTTAATATTTTATTTACTTTTGAGAGAGAGAGAGAGAGAGAGAGAGAGAGAGAGAGAGCACGAATGGGGGGAGGCAGGGGGCAGAGAGAGAGGGAGACATAGAATTTGAAGCAGGCTCCGGCCCTGAGCTTCAGCACAGAGCCTAATGCAGGGCTTGAACTCATGAGTTGTGAGATCATGACCTGAGCTAAAGTCAGACACTTAACTGACTGAGCCACCCAGGTGCCCCCATACTTGATAGTTTATAGCTATAGTTCATGACTCATGGCATGCCCCTAGATAGTTTTTGCTAATGTGATGACTTAGGATGGAGGCTAGCCATGCCAGAAAGACCAACCATGTGATTAAAGGGTTGGTGCTTTGAGCTATCATGGTATCAGTCTGGGAAGGGAAGGAGGCTGGAGACTGAATCACATTGGGCATTGGGCAATGATCCATTCAATCATACCTACCTAGTTAAACCAAAACACAAACAAACAAATAACTCTGTAACACTGAAGCTCTCTTGAAAGCTTATTCTTTTGAATATTGAGATGTCTGGAAGGCCCTTTCATGTTTGCAACTCTGCCAGACCTTGCCATTGGTGGCTGTGCTTTTGGCTGGTTCTTTGTTATCTTTTGCTACAATAAAACTGTAATCATAATATGGTTCTTTCCTGACCTCTGGAGGTCACTGTTGTGAGTTATCAAACCTGAGGGTGACTGTAGGCACCCTCTTATCTGTAGCCAGCTAGTCAAATGAGAGTGGCCCTGAAAATCCCCAAACTTGCAGAAACTATCTGAAATAAGCACAGTCTTGTGGAGCACCATTCTCTCAGATTTTTCAGTTTGGCAAACTGACTTCAAGAATTTTTTTTTAAAATCCTAAAGTTTATCAAAATAGTAAACATGTATCCAGGATAAGACTATATGCTGTCCATAAAACATGCATTAATAAATTAAAAAAATTTTTAATGTTTTTATTTATTTTTGAGAGAGACACAGAGCGTGATGGGGGAGGGGCAGAGAGAGACAGGGAGACACAGAATCTGAAGAAGGCTCCAGGCTCTGAGCTGTCAGCCCAGAGCCCAACATGGGGCTTGAAGCTGTGAATTGCGACATCATGACCTGAGCCGAAATTGGATGCTCAACCAACTGAGCCACCCAGGTGCCCCCGTGCATTAATAAATTTTAAAAGACTGAAACCATACAAATTATCTTTCTCAATCATAATGAAATGAAACTAGAAATCAATAGCAAAATAATACTGGAAAAATCCACAAATATGTGGAAATTAAACAACACACACTTAAACAACCAGTGGGTCAAAGAAGAAATCACAAGGTATCTTGAAACCAATGAAAAGAAAAATATAACATACCAAAAAGTATGGGATACATCAAAAGCAGTGCTAAAAGAGAAATGTAAAGCTGTTAATGCTTACATTAAAAAAGAAAGATTGCAAATCAACAACCTAACTTTACATGTGAACAAACTAGACAAAGAGCAAACTAAACCCAAAGCTAGGAAAAAGAATATACTGAAGTAGAGATCAACAAAATACATAGAAAAATAATAGAATCAACAAAACCAAGAGTTAGTTCTTCAAAAAGATTGACAAAACTGACAAACTTTTAGTTGGACTGACTAGGGGAAAAACAAGACTCAAGTAACTAAAATCAGAAATGACAGGGGCCACATTACTACCAATTATAGAGAAATAAAAAGGATTATAAGAGAGTAGTATGGACAACTGCATGCCGATAAATTGGATAAAACAGACAAATTCTAAGAAACACACAACCTTCTAAGACTGAATCATAAAGAAAGAAAACCTGAACAGACCCATAACTAGTAGGTTGACTGAATCTGTAATCCAAAACCTTCCAACAAATAAAGGCCTAAGACCAGATAGTGTCTGTGGTGAATTCTATCACAGGTTTAAGAATTCACATAATCCTCCTCAAACTCTTCCAAAGAAATGAAGAGGAGTGAAGACTTCCAAACTCATTCTATGTGGCCAGCATTACTCTGATACCAAAGTCAAAGTAAGATACCATAAGAAAACTAGAGACCAATATCCCTTACGAGCACTGATGTAAACCTCATCAACAAATACTAGCAAACTGAATTCAACAGCATATTATAAGGCTTATACACCATGACCAAGTTGAATTTGTTGCTGGAATGCAAGGATGGTTCAGCAAAAATTAATGTAACACACATTAACAAAATGAAGGAAAAAACTCAAATGATGCAGAAAAAGCATTTTATAAAATTCAACACCCTTTTATGATAAAAACACTGAACAAACTGGCAACAAAAGGAAACTACTTCAACATAATAGAAGCCATATATGAAAAGCCAATAGCTAACATCATATTCAATGGTGAAGGACTGAAAACTCTCCTCTAAGATCAGGAACAAGGCAAGAATGCCCACTTTGACCACTTTTAGTCAGTATAGTACTAGATGTTCTAGCCAGAGCAATTAGTCAAGAAAAATACATTTTAAAAATCCAAATTATAAAGGAAAAACTAAAATTTGTAGATGATATGCTCTTATATGTAGAAACACTAAAGACTCTACATCACCCCCACCACTTAGAATTAACAAATTCAGCATAGTAGCAAAATACAAAGTCAACACACCAAAATCAGTTGTATTTCTATGCATAATCAACAATCTGAAAAGGAAATTAAGAAAACAACTCTATTTACAATAGCATGAAAAAGAATAAAATAGGAATTAACGGGATGAAAAACTGGTACAATGAAAAAACTACAAAACATTGCTGAAAGAAATTAAAGAAGATGTAAATAAATGGAGATATCCTGAATTCATGGTTACAACATTAATATTACTAAGACAGCCATACTACCTAAAGCTACCTACAGATTCAGTGCAATCCATATCGAAATTCCAATTATGTTTTTTTCAAGAAATAAGAAAACTTCATATGGAACCTCAATGGACCCTGAATAGTCAAAACAATCTTGAAAAGGAAGAAGAAAGTTGGAGATCTCACACTTCCTGATTTCAGAACTTTCTTCAAAGTTCTACAGTAATCAAAACAGTGTGGTACTGGCATAAAGAGACATACAGACTAATGGAATAGAAAACAGAAAGTCCAAATATAAACCCTCACATGTATAGTCAAATGACTTTTGATAAGGGTGCCAACAAATAGGAAAAACCCACAGCTAATCTTACTCTCATTGAGGAAGAACTGAGCACTCTTCCACTACGGTCAGGAACAAGACAGGAATGTCCACTCTTACCACGGATATTTAACATAGAACTGGAAGTACAAGCCACAGCAATCAGAAACCACAAGAAGTAAAAGGCATCCAAATTGGCAAGGATCTACTATTTGTAGATGACATGATACTCTATACAGAAAATCCAAAAGACTCCACCAAAAAACTGCTAGAATTGATACATGAATTCAGTAAAGTTTCAGGATACAAAATCAATGTACAAAAATCTGTTGCATTTGTATAAACCAATAATGAAGCAGCAGAAACAGAAATCAAGGAATCAATCCCATTTACAACTGCACCCAAAACAATAAGATACCTAGGAATAAATCTAACCAAAGAGATGAAAAGACCTATACTCTGAAAACTATAAAACACCGATGAAAGAAATTGAAGATGACACAAAGAAATGGAAAAACATTCCATACTTAAGAATTGGAAAGCAAATATTGTTAACCTGTCTATACTACCCAAAGCAATCTACACATTTAATGCAATCCCTAGCAAAATATCAATAGCATTTTTCACAGAGCTAGAAAAAACAATCCTAAAATTTGTATGGAACCACAAAAGACGCCGAATAGCCAAAGCAATCTTGAAAAAGAAATGCAAAGCTGGAGGCATCACAATTCCAGACTTCATATTATATTACAAAGCTGTAGTGATCAAGACAATATGGTACTGCCACAAAAACAGACACATAGATCAATGGAACAGAAAAGAAAACCCAGGAATGAGCCCAAAACTATATGGCCAAATAATCTTTGACAAAGCAGTAAAGAACATCCAACAGAATAAAGTCTCTTCAACAAATGGTATTGGGAAAACTGGACAGCAACACACAAGAGAATGAAACTGGACCACTTTCTTACACCATACACAAAAGTAAATTCAAAATGGATTAAAGACCTCAATGTGAGGCAGGAAACCATTAAAATCCTAGAGGAGAACACAAGCAGTAACCTCTTTGACATTGGTCGTAGCAACTTCTCACTAGATATGTCTCCTGAGGCTAGGGAAACAAAAGCAAAAATAAACTATTGAGACTTCATAAAAATAAGAAGCTTCTGCACAGTGAAGGAAACAATCAATAAAACTAAAAGGCAACCTACAAAATGGGAGAAGGTTTGCAAATGACATATCTGATAAAGGGTTGGTATCCAAAATCTGTAAAGAACTTATACAACTAAACAGCCAAAAAACAATCCAGTTAAGAAATGGGTAGAAAACATGAATAGACATTTTTCCAAAGAAGACATACAGATGATAAGGGTGCCAAAACCATTCAATGGGGAAAGGACAGGCTTTTAACAAATGCGGTGAAAATTGGATATCCACATGCAAAACAATAAAGCTGGGCTCTTGCTTTACATCATATACAAAAGTTAACCCCAAGTGGATCAAAGACCTAAATGTAAGACCTAAAACTGAATTATTTTTAGTTGTTAACATAGAGAAAAAAAATCCTCATAACATTGACTTTAGCAATGATTTATTGGTTATAATACTATAAAACATAGACAACAAAAAAGGAAGTAAAAAAACTGAATTTCATGAAAATTAAAAACTTCTATGCATTAAAGATTAAAATCATCAAAATAAAAAAGCAACCCACAAAATGGGGTAAAACATCTGCAAATCATGCATCTGAAAATGCATATATATCCAGAATGTATAAAGAACTCCTACAACTCAGTAAGAACACAATTTAAAAATAGACAAAGGTCTTGAATACACATTTTTCCAAAGAAGAGATACAAATGTCCAACAAGCATGAAAAGATGTTCAACATCACTAATCATTAGGGAAATGCAAATCAAAACCACAAAATGCCACTTCATACTCATTAGGATGGCTACTGTTAAAAAAAAGAAAGAAAAGGGTGGCTGGGTGGCTCAGTTGGTTGAGCATCCAACTCTTGATTTCAGCTCAGGTCATGATCCCAGGGTTGTGGGACTGAGCCCCATGTTGGGCTCTGAACTGAGTGTGGAGCCTGCTCAAGAGTCTCTCTCTCCCTCTGCCCTTCTCCCCTGCTCGCGCGCTCTCTAAAATAAAAAAGGGAAAAAAAAGATTAAAAACAAACAAGAAAAGAACAGGTGTTGGTGAAAATGTGGGGAAACTGGAACCCTTGGCACTGTTGGTGAGAACGTAAAATGGGAGAGCCTCTGTGGAAAACAGTATAACAGTTCCTCAAAAATTAAAAATAAAATTACCATAAGATCCAGCAATTCCACTTCTAAGGATATACCCAAATAATTGAAAGCAAGGTTTCAAACAGGTATTTTTACCCATATGTTCATAGGAGCATTATTTACAATAGCCAAAAGATGGAAGCAACCAAAACATATGTCATTAAATGGATAAACAAAATGTGATATATACATACAATAGAATATTATTTCACTTTTAAAAAGGAAGAAATTGTGGGGCACCTGGGTGGCTCAGTTAGTTAAGCATCAGACTCTTGATTTTGGGCTCAGGTCATGATCTTATGGTTCATGAGTTCAAGTCCCGTGTTGGGCTCTGTGCTGACAGCATGGAGCCTGCTTGGGATTCTCTCTCCTTCTCTGCCCCTCCCTGGCTTGCTCGCTCTCTATCTTTCTCTCTCAAAATAAATAAGCAAACATTAAAGAAAAAGGAAATTGTGACACACGCTACAAGATGAATGAACTTTGATTACCCCTTGTGAAATAAGCCAGTCAAAAGAAGACAAACGCTGTATGATTCTACTTATATAAGGTACTTACAGCAGTGCAAGTCACAGAGAGAAGGTGGAATGATGGTTATTGAGACTGGGGAAAGGGAGAATGGAGAATTACTGTTTAATGTGTATAGTTTCAGAGTTCTATGGCAAGATGCTGGTGACGGTAGCACAACACTATGAAAGTACTTAATGATAGTGAATAGACAGTACTTTAAAAACAGTTAAGAGTAAATTTTGTTATATGTGTCTTACCATAATTAAAATAATTTTGGAGACAAAAGAATAAAATCCTGAATAAGGAAGAGACCTTATAGATAAGTAAAAAGAACTATGGTCCATTAAAAGCAGACAAATGATGTGAAGAGACAATTTTAAAAATAACTGGGTACTAAAGGCATGTAACAAAATCCATCTCATGTGTTCAAAGAAAATTAAGAAAACACATTATGATATTATATTTAATCTACCACATTACCAAAAGGTGTAGATGCATCCTTTCTCATTCAGAGGGAGTGTATATGGGTATAAAATTAGAGCAACATGGTAGTGAGTAACTAGATCCTTTAACAGTACACAGGATCCCTGTCCAGCAATACAGCAGGCTAGTTAAAATGACAAACCAGACATATTAAAACAAACAAACTTAAGATGTTGTGTAAAAGAGAGAAAATATCTTTTTAGATGTGTTGCAAATCTGGCAAAAAATTAAGGTAAACTCCCAGAGGTCAAAAAGACTTCAAAAGTTACTTTTGAGTCAGTAAGGGGCAACTGTTTAACCTGGATCAGTTTAAAGCATCAGTTTAACCTGGATGAGAAAGAAGGTCATAGGTACATCTAACTGGAGTTTTAGGAAAAGAAAATACAGTGAATAGGGGAGTAATAATATGTGAAGAAATAACCATTGATCATTACCCAGAAACTGTTAAGACCAGAATGGTCAGATACAAGAATCATAATAAATCTTAAGTAGAGCAATTAAAATGAAATATGGGGCACCTGGGTGGCTCAGTTGGTTGAGCCTCCAACCTCACCCCAGGTCATGATCTCATGGTTCACAAGTTCAAGCCCCACGTCAGGCTCTGTGCTAACAGCTCAGAGCCTGGTGCCTGCTTTGGATTCTATGTCTCCCTTTCTCTCTGCCCCTCCCCTGCTGACACTCTGTCTCTCTCTGTCTCAAAAATAAGTAAAAACATTAAAAAAATTTTTTTAAGTGAAATCTACATTTAGGGGTGCCTGGGTAGCTCATTCAGTTAAGCATCTGACTTTTGCTCAGGTCATGATCTCACCGTTTATGAGTTGGAGCCCCACACAGGGCTTCGCACTGACAGTGCAAAGCCAGCTTGGGATTCTTTCTCTCTCCCTCTCTCTCTTCCCCTGCCCCCACTCTCTCTTTCTCTCAAAACAAATAAATAAACTTAAAAAAATTACATTTAGACACACCACAGTGAAAATATACAGTAACATGAACAAAGAGAAGGAAGTTTTTAAAAGAAGCAAGGAAGAAAATATTAACGAGAACTGACTTCTCAATAGTAACAATAGAAGCCAGAAAAGTATACAGTGTTATCTTTAAGGTGCTGAGAAAAATAACTGTCAATTTATGAATGCATATA
Source organism: Puma concolor (assembly GCF_028749965.1). Classification (NCBI taxonomy): domain Eukaryota; kingdom Metazoa; phylum Chordata; class Mammalia; order Carnivora; family Felidae; genus Puma; species Puma concolor. The sequence continues at coordinate 46,431,858 of NC_141681.1, forward strand.
TAAAAAGATTCTTACATGCATGATATCAAAATAAATATACAAAACAAATGAGTAAATAACAAAATAGTTTATATAGTATATTTATTGATAAAGGATTTGACACAGGTAAAAGTTCTGGTATATAGAGAAGAATGGTGAATGAAGAAAATGAAATGTAGGTAAATCTAAACAACACTAAAACTAATGGTCTACTTTTGTAACTTCATAAAACAAAATAACCATTTATGAGATTAAAAGAAATAAGAACTGAAATGAGAGTAAGTGAAGTTAAAACATTCTAAGGTTCTTATATTTTTAAGGGAGGAAAAAATTAAGGTAAAGAATGATTTTAGACTTTGTTAAGATGATTATAGAGTTAAAATTTTTTAAAGATTTTATTTTTAAGTAATTGCTAACCCAATGTGGGGCTCTAACTTACAACTCCAAGATCAAGATTGAAGGCTCTGCTCACTGAGCTAGCCAGGTGTCCCATAAATGTTAAATTTTCTAAGCTAATCAATACAAGAAAAAAAATAGACTGTATAACTTTCAAATTAGCAGATGGAGAAAAAGTCAAGAAACAAGAAAAAAATGGAAAAAGAATTTATAAAAGAAAATAAGATGGTAGAAATAAGTCCAATTCTATTAGTAATACCAAAACATGTAATTGACTGCCATCATTTAGTTAAAACACAGATTATCATAGAATAAAAAACTGTTTAGCTATATATACTGTTTACAAGAGAAACACAGAAAATAAGAGAATAAAGGGATAGAAAAACTACATCAAGTATTAACAAAAGAAGACTAATATAGCTACACTAATATCAAGCAAAATAATTAAGAGAAAAATCATCCTAGATTTAAAAAGGGTAACAATAATATATGGAAGAATTTACCAGAAAGATAGAACAATCCAAAAACATATGACCTAATAAAATATTTTCAAAACAGAAATAACCAATTGTCAGAATTCTTAAAAAAGTATATATTCATCATCAGAATTTTTTAAATAATTTTTTAATGTTTATTTATTTATTTTGAGAGAGAGAGAGAGAGAGAGAGAGAGAGAGAGAGAGTGCGTATGTGCATGGTGAAGAGCCAGAGAGAAGGGGAGAGAGACAGAATCCAAAGCAGGCTCCACAGGGTCACTGCACACAGCCTGAGACATGGGGCTTGAACCCATGAAACCATGAAATCATGACCTCAGTCAGAAATCAAGAGTTGGACGCTCAACCAGCTGAGCCATCCAGGTGCCCCTCAGAGATTTTTTTTAAATCAATAAAGACACAGAAGATTTGATCAGCAAAATTAATGAGCTTAATCCAATGAACATATATCAAATGCTGTACACTCCACAACCAGAAACAGAGAATATTTTTTAGGACACAACAACCACTTAACCACTAAGACATAAAATAAGTTTTCAAAGAATTTGAATTAAATAGACCATGTTCTCTAACCACAATGCAATTAAAAAATTTTTAATTTGGAACTTAAAAATTCCACTTAATTCATGGGTCCAGAAGAAATCAATGGAAATTAGAAAATGATTAGATATACATGACAACAAAAAGATGACATATCAAAACATGTGGAATATATCCCTAATATAGTCTTAAGTGCTTATAACAGAAAAAAGAAAGCCTCAAAAATAATGAATTATCTAACTTTAAAACTTAAGAAAAGAAGGGCACCTGGGTGGCTTAATTCATTAAGCATCCAACTTAAGCTCAGGTCATGATCTAGTAGTTTATGAGTTCAAGCCCCGCATCTAGCTCTATGCTGACAGCTCAGAGCCTGGAGCCTGCTTCAGATTCTGTGTGTCTTTCTCTCTCTGCCCCTCCCCCACTTGTGCTCTGTCTCTCAAAAATAAATAATAAACACTAAAAAATTTTTTGAAAAAACCCAAAACTTAAAAAAAGAGAACAGCATAAATAAATGCAGGAGGAATTAAATAATAAAGAGGAGGAATAAATGAAATTTTTAAAAAGATAAATTAGAGAGCGTCAGTGAAGAGAAAAATGACTGAAAATACTAAAAAAAAAATGATAAATCCATGGAAAAATTTGTTTCTCCCTTTTTGGGAGGAAAAAGAGGTCATAGTTACATATACTACCAACTTTAGATAAGAGAAGATAATGGGCAACTTTAATAAATTTGAAAATTTACATAGGACATAAAAATTCTCAGGAAAAAATGCTATAGCTTCATTACTATAGGAGAAACAGAATCTTAGAACAAACTGAATTAGTTCTTTTCACAAGAAATTCTTTTTACAAGAAAATCACAGGACAAGATGAACAAAGATCTACCAAACATTCAAAAAACAAAGAATTTTGATTTTACACAAATTATTCTAAGGAAGAAAAAGAGGAATACTCACCAATAGATTTTATGAGACTAGTATCTTGATTCTAAAATCTGACAAGAAGAGTTCATGAAGGAAAAACTGAAGGTCAACTTCACTGATTAACATAGATGCAAAAAATACTAAATATATTGGCAAAGAGCAAGTAGCCATGAATGAAAAAGCTGTAAAAATGGATTGGTATCAGGACTACAAAGTTGGTTCAACATTAAAAATGTAATATGTAATTCACCACATTAACAGATAAAAAACTAAAAACCATCTAATCATCTATGGATAAAGAAAAACATTTATTGAAACTCAAAAGCTTTCCACAATGAAACTCTAGCAAACAGGAACAAAAAGGTATCTATCAAAAACCTTTAAACATCAGAATTATTAATAACAAAATATGAAAGCACTCTCATTAAGACCAAAGGGGAGGGGCGCCTGGGTGGCGCAGTCGGTTAAGCGTCCGACTTCAGCCAGGTCACGATCTCGCGGTCCGGGAGTTCGAGCCCCACGTCAGGCTCTGGGCTGATGGCTCAGAGCCTGGAGCCTGTTTCCGATTCTGTGTCTCCCTCTCTCTCTGCCTCTCCCCCGTTCATGCTCTGTCTCTCTCTGTCCCAAAAAAAATAAATAAAAACGTTGAAAAAAAAAAAAAAAAAAAAAAGACCAAAGGGGAAAAGAATGCCTGCTATCATCACACAACAAAAAGAAATAAAAGGCATCCAAATAGGCAAGGAAGAAGTCAAATTTTCACTATTTGTAGATGACATGATATTCTATATAGAAAATCCAAAAGACTCCACCAAAAAATTGCTAGAACTGATAGATGAATTCAGTAAAGTTGCAGAATACAAAATCAATGTACAAAAATCTGTTGCATTTCATACACCAATTATGAAGCAGCAGAAAGAGAAATTAAGAAAACAATCCAATTACAACTGTACCAAAACCAGTAAGATACATCGGAATAAACCTAAGCAAAGAGGTAAAAGACCTATATTCTGAAAACTATAAAACACTGATGAAAGAAACTAAAGATGACATAAAGAAACGGAAAGATATTCCATGCTCATGACTGGAAGAACAAATACTGTTTAAGTGTCTGTACTACCCAAAGCAATCTAAACATTTAATGCAATCCGTAGCAAAATACCAACAACATTTTTCACAGAAGAAGAGCAGATAATCCTAAAATTTGTATATGGAACCAGAAAAGACCCCAAATAGCAAAAGCAACTTTGAAAAAGCAAAGCAGAGCTGAAGGCATCATAATTCCAGACTTAAGTTACATTACAAAGCTGTAATAATAAAAACAGTATATGGTGCCAGGGGTGCCTGGCTGGCTCAGTTGGTGGAGCCAACTGACTCTTGATCTTGGGGTTGTGAGTTTGAGCTCCACATGTGGTGTAGAGATTACTTAAAAATAAAATCTTTAAAAAAAAAACTATGGTACTGGCACAAAAATAGACATATAGATCAACAGAATAGAATAGAAAACCAGAAATAAACCAATAATTATATGGTTATCTAATCTTCAACACAATAGGAAAGCATATCCAATGGAAAAGATAGTCACCTCAAAAAATGGTGTTGGGAAAACTGGACAGCAACATGCAAAAGAATGAAACTGGACCACTTTATTACACCATACACAAAAATATTTGCAAATAACATATCTGATAAAGGGTTCCTATCTAAAATTATATATAAAGGACTTATACAACTCAATAGCCAACCCCCAAATAATCCATTTAAAAAATGGGCAGAAGACATAAACAGACATTTCTCCAAAGAACATATACAGGTGGCCAACAGACACATAAAAAGATGCTCATCATCACTCATGATCAGGGAAATGCAATGGAAACTACAATGAGATATCACTTCTTACACCTGTCAGGATGGCTAAAATCAACAGTACAAGAAACAACAGGTGTTGGCAAAGATGTGGAGAAAAAGGATACCTCATGCACTGTTGGGAATGCACACTGTTGCAGCTACTGTGGAAAACAGTATGGAGCTTCCTCAAAAAGTTAAATATAGAACTACTTTATGGTCCAGCAATTGCATTACTGGGTGTTTACCAAGAATACAAAAACACTAATTCAAAAGGATACATGCACCCCTATGTTTACAGCAGCATTATTCACAATAACCAAATTATGGAAGCAGCCCAAATGTTCATTGATTGATGAAATGGATAAAGACAATGTGGTATATATATACAATGGAATATTATTCAGTCATAAAAAAGAATGAAATCTTACCATTTGCAATGACATGGATAGAGTTAGATAGTTTTATGCTAAGTGGAATAAGTCAGACAAAGACAAATACCATATAATTCATTCATGTGGAATTTAAGAAACCAAGCAAAGAGGAAAAAAGAAAAAGAGACAAACCAAGAAATAGACTTAAATACAGAGAACTGATGGTTACTGGGGGTAAGGGGGGGTTGGAGGATGGGTTAAATAGGTGATGGGGATTAAACAGTGCACTTGTGATGAGCACCGGGTGATGTATGAAATTTTTGAATCATTATACTGTACACCTGAAACTAATACAACATGATATGTTAACTAACTAGAATTAAAATAAAAACTTTAAAAAAAGAATGCCTGCTGTCACTACTTTAGTTCATACTGTACTGGAGATCTAAGATAGGGCAATAGGAAGAAGAAATTAAAGCTATAAGAATTTAAAATGATTCACAGATAGCCTGCCCATAGAAAAAAATCCAAAGAAATCTAAAAACTATTAGCATTAATGAGAAAGCTTGGCAGCCTTGCTGGATATAAGGTCAATGTATAAAAGTTAAGTTCATTTTAAAACATGAGCAACAATAAAAATATATATATATAATATTTTAACATAGTAACAAAACTAAGATGCCTAGGAATTATTCTAACGGAAGATATGCATGGCCTTTATGAAGAAAATTATAAAACATACCAAAGGAAAATTTAAAACCTAAATAAATGGAGAGATGAACTACAGAATAAAAAATTTACAAATAGAAAAATTTACAAAACTGATATAGAGTATAAGTAAAATTTCAATCAAAAGCCAATCACTTTTTTTGTTGTTTTCTGGTGGAAATTGACAAGTTGGCTCTAAACTATTCAGATGGCCAATGGGCAAAGAAGAAATTCTGAAGAACATAAAACAAGGTGTAGGGGACTTGCCCTAACAGATATCCTGTTCTTTTTTTTTTTTTAATGTTTATTTATTTATTTTGAGAGAGAGGGAGAGTGTACGTGAGTAGGGGAGGGACAGAGAGAGAGAGAGAGAGAGAGAGAGAGAGAGAGAATCCCAAGCAGACTCCATGCTCAGCATAGAGCCAGACATGGGGCTCCATCCCACGAATTGTAAGATCACCACTTGAGCTGAAATCAAGAGTCAGACGCTTAGCTGACTGAGCCATGCAGGTGCTCCAGATATCCCATCTTATAATAAAGTATTTTAATTAAGAAAGTGTGGTACTGGCATAAAGAAACAGAGATCAATGAAATGGAATAGAGCTCAAAATCAGACCCATAAATATACTATAATCCGATACATTAAGATGCTTAGTCAGTTAAGCATTTGATTCTTGATTTTGACTCAAGTCATGTAACATTCTGAACAATGATCAAAGAGAGCTCATTTCTTCAATAACTCTAGGACATTTGGTTTTCCACTAAGGCACAGAAATTAAATTCTTACTTCAATCTCAAAAATCAATTTCAATTGATTCAAGCCCTAAATATGAAAGGAAAATCTTTAGAAGACAATTTGAGAATATCTATATGATTTTAGAATACAAAGTTTACTTAAAACAAAATACCAAAATCAAAAATATAAACTACAAGCATATATATAAAAGACAACCTTCCCCAAAATGAGCAAAAGACTTGAGCAGGCACCTCACAAAAGTGGAAATCCAAATCCAAAAGATGCCCAATTTATTTTGTAATCAAAGAAATTCAGATGTCAAGTATAGCAGATAATATTTCACACTCATCAAATTGGCAAAAAAATTTTTAATTGGTCAATTTTGAGTATAGAGCAGTGAGTACTCTCACACACAACTATGAGAAATGTAAATTAATACAAGCACTTTGGAAAGTAAATAGCATTATTTAGTAAATTCCTGGCTATGTTCTCTATACAAACTCCAGCATTTGTACACCAATAGTCACGTATAAGGTTCACAGCAGTTAACATTTATAATAGCACAAAATGAAAACAACTCAAATGACCTTCAATGGATAAATTATGGTTTACGTGGTGGAATACATTACATTTGAGCAGACAAAAATTCAGGAAACCATAGCTACTAAAATTAACACAGATAAATCTCAGGAATATAATTTTGAGTTTAAAAAAAGTCAGAATTACATGCATAATGTATTTCCACATGTAAAAAGTTGAAAACACAAAAATATAATATTTTGTTTAGGAGTATATGGTATACTAAAGAAAAGGCAAGAATGGGGCGCCTGGGTGGCTTAGTCAGTTAAGTGCCCAATTCTTGATTTCGACTCAAGTCATGATCTCACAGTTGTGAAATCAAGCCCTGAATAGTGCTCAAGCTGGGCATGGAGCCTGCTTAAAATTCTCTCTCTCGCTCTCCCTCTGCCCCTCTCCCATGCTCTGTCTCAATCTCTCTCTCTCTTTCAAAAAAAAAAAAGAAAAGAAAAAGAAAGAAAGAAAATGCAAGAAAAGATAACAAAATTGTAGAAAAATGGTTTCTCCAGTGAGGGTTGGGGATGGATCATAGGTGGAGAATAGTATACCATTAGGCAGGGGCCCTCATGAGTCTATAATAACATTGACAATTTTCTATTTCTTTTTTTTTTTTTAAGATTTTATTTTTTTTTTACTGAGCCAGTCAGGTGCCCCAACAATTTTCTATTTCTTAAGCTAAGAAGTATGTACCTGGGTTTTTGTTCTATTAATATTTAAGCTATATACATATATTAATATACATTCCTGTGTGTGATTTATTTAATAATAATTAATAAATAAAATTTAACCATATATTCCTTGAAACTACAGTTCCACATCAAATATTTTTCTTAAAAAACTGAACAAGGACATAAAAGATTGGAGAGAGGTAGCGGGGGGCGGGGTGGTGAGTTGGGGAGTGGTAGTGACAAGAGATGTTTACAATGTCCCTAATTTTCTTTTGAACTTTAGTCCTCCATTTTACCTTAATGCTTCCTATGTCTATCTAAAAATCCTTCCTTCTTTTTTTAAGTTTTTATTTATTTAATTTAAGAGAGATGGAGACAGTGTGAGCAGGGGAGGGACAGAGAGAGAGAGGGAGAGAATCCTAAGCAGGTTCCTCACTGCTAGCACAGAGCCTGATGTGGGGCTCAAACCCACAAAACCAAGAGATCATGACCCCAGCCAAAACCAATAGCTGGAAGCTTAACAGACTGAGCCACCCAGGTGCCCCTAAAAATCCTTCCTATGCCACAACCCTAAACTCTTTAGTCTCTTCTCTCTGAAATGGTTTCTAGCTTCTGACCTGTGTTTTTGTTGTTTTTAATTTGTTTTTATTTCTATTTCTATTTTTTATTTTTTGAGAGTCAGAGACAGAGCACAAGTGGGGTTGGGGCAGAGAGAGAGAGACAGAATCCGAAGCAGGCTCCAGGTTCTGAGCTGTCAGCACAGAGCCCAAGGCGGGGCTTGAACTCCCTGGCTGTGAGATTATGACCTGAGCCAAAGTTGGATGCTTAACCAAATGAGCCACCCAGGTGTTCCTGACCTGTGTTTTTGTTAGAGACCATCATCTTCTCAGTTACCCAGGTTCCTTGGCCTCTCACCTTTTTGTCTGATCGTCCTTAGACCAGCTTTCTTTTCAAATATGCTATTTATAGTTAATACTGTATCTCTGCTACTAGTCTATCAATTGTTTGATTACTTATACAAATATGTAGCGCTCTAACATCTTGCATGTACTTTGTTTAAAAATTCAGGGGCGCCAGGGTGGCGCAGTCGGTTAAGCGTCCGACTTCAGCCAGGTCACGATCTCGCGGTCCGTGAGTTCGAGCCCCGCGTCAGGCTCTGGGCTGATGGCTCGGAGCCTGGAGCCTGTTTCCGATTCTGTGTCTCCCTCTCTCTCTGCCCCTCCCCCGTTCATGCTCTGTCTCTCTCTGTCCCAAAAATAAATAAACGTTGAAAAAAAAAATTAAAAAAAAAAAAATTCAGTAAATGTTGGAGCACCTGGGTGACTCGGTCAGTTAAGCATCTGACTTCAGCTCAGGTCATGATCTCACGGTCTGTGAGTTCCAGCCCTGTGTCAGGCTCTGTGGTGATAGCTCACAGCCTGGAGGCTGCTTCAGATTCTGTGTTTCCATCTCTCTCTGCCCCTCCCCCCCCTCAAAATAAACAGTAAAAAAAAATTTTAATTCAATAAATGTTGATGAAACAATGAATGAACTGCCACTGAGAGAAAAATGAGGCATTTGGAGATTCACTACTACTACAGCAATAGCAAGTAACAGCCTTTGAGTTCACAGTATGAGACAGGAACTCTTCAAGTACTTTAAAAGAATTATCCTATTTTATAGAAAGGTTAAGTAACTTGCCCAAAATTTTACTGCCTGTAAGTGTCAAGATCTGAACATGGCACTTGAGTTACAGGTGTCTGTAAAGTTCAAAAGCTTATCAGGTTAGGAAAAGATTTTTTGAAGACTGGAAGAGTTCTTAGAAAGGAGAGAGCAAAGTATTAAAGGAGAGAGAGTTAAGAATAACAAATTCGGGGGGTGCCTGGCTCAGTTGGTTAAACATCAACTCTTGATTTTGGCTCAGGCCATGATCTCACAGTTTGTGAGATCAAGCCCTGTGTCAGGCTCTGCGCTGACAACAGGGTGGAGCCAGTTGGGATTCTCTCTCCCTCTCTCTGCCCACTGCGCCCCCCCCACCCCAGGTCTTGCTCTCTCTCTCCCTCTCAAAATAAATAAACATTAAAAGGAAGAAAAACAAATTTGTGAGAATGCTCTAAAAGGTCCCAGTGTCTAGTAAAACCTAGAACATCCAAGAACACGCCACCAAAGAAGAGTGAAGGGGTGACACCTCTATGTCCAGCAGAGCTGTCATCTGCAGAGGTTTTTGCCTGCCTATTTCTATTTCCTCTTCACTCACCTGAGCACAAGCCTTTGGCCAGCTCTCTCGTCACCATCCAGGGCTCTTTCCCTTGTTCCAATAATAATATCACACTTGGCTTAGAAAAGCAAAGTCCTGCATATATGAAAAGAAACAATTTGGTCATGCTGTGATATCCCAGAACTCATAACCAATCCTTTGATTAACGGGGAAGAGGGAGCTTACAGTAAGTTGGAGACAAATGTGTAAAGACATGTGTTCAAAGTACAGGAAAGCTAAAGCTTCCAAAACAGATTAATAATAGACCCATCCACTGGCAATTCCACAAATATTAAACCATTACTTTGGCACAGCAACAGATATTCTGCCAAGCACTGAGGATGCTATCCAAAGATTCATAATGGTGGTAGCAAAGAGGGCCTTATGAGTAGAAACTCAATTTTGGAAGAAATATTCTTACCTAGGGACACCAAGATCCTATAATTCTCCAACATCACATTACTGTACAGATGCCTTTGAGAAGAATTTAGACAATCCCACTCTTCTCTGGAGAAGTCTACAGCCACATCTCTGAAGGTCACCAACTCCTGAAATGAAATCAAAAAATGAAGTGAAATAAGTTCATCTGTTAACATACTCACTTTATTTGTTCTGCCCCAAGCATACTGGGCTCTCCTTTATATTACATCCTCAACTATATGTCAAGCATGTTCCCCCTCAGGCCTTTTGTACTTCTCAGATCGTTCTGTATAAAAATAGCAAACTCTTACCCCTGTTCCCCATTTCCTAGCCCTCCTTTATTGTTCTCCATGGCACTTAATTATTTTGTTATTGTCTGCCCCAACCTCCACTGACATGTGAAGTCCATAAGGGTAGAGTACATTTTTGCTTTGCTCACTGCTATATCCCAAGTTATAGAAGAGTATTTGGCACACATGAGGCATTCAAATATTTGCTGGATAAATTGAATTAATGAAAGAATGGTTTGAAAAGTTGAAGAAACTATGAAAGGATCAAAAATGAGACCAGAAAGTGCTTGCTATATCTCTGAAAATTGTGCTAGACCAAGCAGAGAAAATCACCAGTTCCATTAAAATTCAAATACTTTGGGGTGCCTGGGTGGCTCAGTCAGTTAGGTGTCTGACTTCGGCTCAGGTCATGATCTCACGGTTCATGAGTTTGAGCCCTGCATTGGGTTCTGTGCTGACAGCTCAGAGCCTGGAGCTTGCTTCGGATTCTGTGTCTCCCTCTCTCTCTGCCCCTCCCCTGCTCACACTCTGTCCCTCTCTCAAAAATACATAAACATTAAAAAAAAATTTTTTTTTATCGAAGGAAACAATCAGCAAAACTAAAAGGCAACCAATAGAATGGGAGAACATATTTGCAAACGACATATCAGATAAAGGGTTAGTACCCAAAATCTATAAAGAACTTATCAAACTCAACATCCAAAAAACAAATAATCCAGTGAAGAAATGGGCAGAAGACATGAATAGGCACTTCTCCAAAGAAGACATCCAGATGGCCAACCAACACATGAAAAAGTGCTCAACATCACTCATCATCAGGGAAACACAGAACAAAACCACAATGGGATACCACCTCACACCTGTCAGAATGGCTAACATTAACAACTCAGGCAACAACAGATCTTGGCGAGGATGTGGAGAAAGAGGATCTCTTTTGCATTGCTGGTGGGAATGCAAGCTGGTGCAGCCACTCTGGAAAACAGTATGGAGGTTCCTCAAAAAATTAAAAATAGAACTACCCTAAAATTGCTCTACTAGGTATTTATCCAAGGGATACAGGTATGCTGTTTCAAAGGGGCACATGCACCCCAATGTTTATAGTAGCACTAACGACAATAGCCAAAGTATGGAAAGAGGCCAAATGTTCATTGATGGATGAATGGATAAAGAAGATGTGGTATATATATACAATGGAGTATTACTCGGCAATCAAAAAGAATGAAATCTTGCCATGTGCAACTATGTGGATGGGACTAGAGGGTATTATGCTAAGTGAAATTAGACAGTCAGAGAAAGACAAATATATGACTTCACTCATATAAAGACTTTAAGATACAAAACAGATGAACATAATGGAAGGGAAGCAAAAATTATATAAAAACAGGGAGGGGGACAAAACATAAGAGACTCTTAAATATGGAGAACAAACAGAGAGTTATTGGAGGGGTTGTGGGAGGGGGGATGGATTAAATGGGTCAGGGGCATTAAGGAATCTACTCCTGAAATCATTGTTGCACTATATGCTAACTAATTTGGATATAAATTTAAAAAAATAAAATTAAAGAAAAATTTTAATTCAAATACTTTAATCCAGAGTACTTAAAATTTTGTGCAAAGAAATGGGTGTTCTGCTTATAATACTGGTTCTACCTACAGGGCCTGGGCAAAGTTCTTAAAAACTTGGGCTATGCTGTGATTAAGCTGGATTCTGGATTTCTAGATGTCTATAATGTGACCACCTGCTGATGAAAACTAACATATGTGTTTGTGTGCATGTATGCATACATTTATATATAGGTAACTATATATTACAAAATTAAAAGAGGGGAATCTGTCAAGGCAAGAAAATATTTATTGGGCATTTGATAAAATTTTGTCATAGTTAAACTGTCTCTACAGAATAAAAATTATTGAAGTATTTTACAACACTCAATAAGTTTTTTCTTATTTAATTATATGAAGTAGATTGTGAGTTTCTTCATCTCTGCTCTACCAACAATAACATCCCTCATATGTTACATACATGCTTCCAAAAACATTTTCCTTACCTTATATAAATATATATAATAAATGTATAACTATTTTTAATATATGACATACATGTTTTCAAGGATCCTGTTTTTTATTATTTTTTTATTTTGGAGAGAGGTGGGAGAGAGAGGGAGGGAGGGAGGTGGGGAGAGGGAGAGAGAGAGAGAGAGGGAGAGAAACTTAAGCAGGCTCCACAGTCAGCATGGAGCCCAACACGGCTTGATCCCACAACCCTGGGATCATGACCTGAGCCGAAATTAATAGACGCTCAACCAACTGAGATACCCAGGAGGTACCCCTCAATGATTATTTTGATGAAATTTAATGAAAATAATGACAATGTCAATATAATGAGCTTAAAGTATTACTTTCAAATATTTGACCTCTAACAAATGATCTCTTAAAATATTTGACCTCTATATATACAATGGAATATTATTCAGCCATAAAATGGAATGAAATCTTGCCATTTGCAGCAACATGATTGATCTAGAGAGTATAATACTAAGCAAAATAAGCCAGTCAGAGAAAGACAAATACCATATGATTTCACTCATATGTGAAATTTAAGAAACAAAGCAAATGAACAAAGGGAAAAAGACAAACCAGAAAACATTTTATTTTATTTTGTTTTATTTTAATCCAAGTTAGTTAACATATAGTATAATAATGATTTCAGGAGTAAAATTCAGTGATTTATCACCTACATATAACACTCAGTGCTCATCCCAACAAATGCCTTCCTTAATGCCCATCACCCATTTAGCCTGTCCCTCCACCCAACACCCCTCCAGCAACCCTCAGTTTGTTCTCTGTATTTAAGAGTCTCTTAAGGAAAAACAGATTCTTAAATATAGAAAACAAAAAGATGGTTACCAGGGGAAAGGTGTGGGAGGTAGGTGAAATAGATGAAGGGGATTAGGAGTGCACTTGTCTTGATGAGCACTGAGTAATGTGCGGAACTGTTGGATCACTATATTGTACACCTGAAACTAAGCACTGGAAGTTAACTACACTGCAATTTAAAAAAATAAATAAATGAAAATAAATAAATTTAACCTCTAACCAAATACGTGTGGTTTCAAAATCCATTCATAATTATAATCAAGTCAGTATGAAGAAAGTCAACAGTTCCCTTCACCTTTTTGCCTTCATAGAAACATGGCTCCCACCTGAGAGGACCTACTACTTCCCCTGAAGCCCTGTCATGTGGTGACTGTTTTATCTCCCACACTCCTTGTACCACAGCACCCGGAGACCTCTTTGCTCCTTAAATTTGTTTCTAGACCATTACCCCTCCCACCTACCTAAAAGCCACCTAGTTTTAAACATTCATGAAATCAGACTCTATCATCCCTGTTTTAGTTACCTACCAATTCCTGGTAGATACCAATAGTCTGTCATTCCTTTACCACCTCAGCGCCTGACTCACTGTCACTCTCTCCAGCACTACTCCTATCATATATAATCTTTGGTCATTTCAATATCTATATAAATAATCCTCCCAACATCCAGGGCTCTCAGCTGTGTCGCTTCTCTCCTCCAGTAGTCTTGTCTTCCACACTTGTATAGTCATTCACTTCTATTGCCATGCCCCAGACTTTGTCATTACCCATAAGTAGCAAACCCTCCATAATCTCAACTTTCCTACCCTGACTTCTTCCTCCTATATTCCAACTTTTGCCCTCTAGTACCCCAATTAGGAAAATTCTCTGACCCCACTAGAACCTACAAATCACGTTCTACTTACCGCATTTTCAATGTTTCTCAACCCCACATTCCCTCACTTCCTGCCACAACCATTTGTTATGGATATACCCTCAGTTTCCCTGCCCTTAGTCACCTGGTTAAACCACAGCCATCTCTCAGAATACTCTACTTCTGTACCCTGAACAGCTGAACTTTGCTGGAGAAAGTCACACCAATCATGCTATTTGGTCTCACTTTAAATTCATGACACTAACATCAAGTGGACCAAAATGCTACCTATATGATACATTTCTCTAGTCCATTCATTTCCCCACTCTCCTAAATGACCATTACATATGTGTTCCTCTCTCCTCAAGTCTTCAATATCTCCTTCCTCATCCTTACTAGTGATCTTGCTGTTTCACTAGAAAAACCGAAAGCCATTCAAAGAGAATTTCCAGAAATTCCTACAACATCTACACATATTTCTGCATCTGTCCTACATACTCTAACTTGCTCCTATTACTACTCTATATGAACAGCCACTCTCCTAATAAAGGCCAACCCTTCCACTTGTCCACTAGACCTCAGTTCCTCTCACCTACTCAAGCAGTGTTCCATCACTCCCCTCTTTGCTTCTCTTCATCTTCAAATTTCCCTTTCTACTGAATCTTGAACATCAGCATACAGATATAAACCCATCTTAAAAAAACCTTGTTGTTGGGGCACCTGGGTGGCTCAATTGGTTGAGTAACCAACTCTTGGTTTTAGCTCAGGTCGTGATCCCATGGTCATGGGATAAAGCCCACACTGCGCTCCATGCTGAACATGAAGTCCGTTTGGGATTCTCTCTCTCTTCTCTCTTAACCCCTCCCCAACTCACTTGCACATGTACACTCTCTCTCTCTCAAATAAACATTAAAAATTACAGTTCAAATTAAAAACCTTGTTGACCAGTTTATCCTTCAGATACCACCCATCTCTCTTACATCCTTACAGCTAAATTATTTGAAAGAGTTGTCTATATTTTCCATTATTTCTATTCCTGCAAGAATCACATAATGGAACATGTGTAACAGAATCACTTTGACTGCTTTGTTGAGAATAGACTAAAAGAAGGGTGGAAGCAGACAGAAAAGTTAGAAGACTATAGCAGTAATCTAGGTAGGAGATGACAGTTCAGACCAGAATGGAAGCAGCAGTGGTAGTAAAAGTCGTCAACCTCTGGATACATTTTGAACATAGAACAAACAGAACTTCACGACTGGAAGACTTTTAAGTTGAGCATCTGAGATAAGGAAGTATGTGAGAGTTTCCTAATTGGTTTCCCTGTTTCTATCCTTGTTCCATTCGGTTAATTCTCAATAGTAGCCAGAGTGATTTTACTAAATGAGAGTTAGATATGTCACTTCTATGCCCGCAAACTTACAGTGGCTTGTTTCACCAAGTTTGAGACGTTTGAGTTTGACATATCTGCTATATAACCAAGTGAAGATACTAAGTCTAGTTGGTTGGATATAGAAGTCTGGATTTCAGGAGAGAGGACTGGGCTGTATATAATTTGGTGGTTGTCAGCATATAGATGGCATTTAAAGCCATAAAACAGACTGAGATCTCCAAAGGAGTGAGTGTAGATACAGAAAAGAAGATAGAGGACCAAAGACTAAGACCTTTTACTTAATAGGTGCTTAATAAAAAAATGTTGAGTGAATGAATGTTTGGACAGAGACTAATGAAGAAGTTGGTCTGTATCTTGGGGAACAGCATTCCAGGCAGAGGAAACAGCAAGTGCCAAGGTCATGAGTTAAGAACGTACTCAGCAAAAAAAAAAAAAAAAAAAGAATGTACTCCGTTCACTACAAGGAAGCTAGCTAGTGTGGCTAGAACTGAGTAGGTGAGTTGCAGAGTGACAAAATGAGGTCAGAAGGATAGTCAGGGACCAGATTATGTATGGTCTTGCAGGCCAAGGCAAGGACTTCAGCATGTATCCTGAATGAGGTGGGAATCAACTGCTGGAGAGTTTTAATAAGTGACATGAGATTAGTTACCCAGTAAAGTGTCAGCATAAGCAAAGTTAATGTCTGCTTTGACATCTGAAGAGCAGGAAAATCATTCAGGAAATAGAAAACACCAACTCACCTGGTACATGGCTTTAAGAAGTCCAACAGCCATTCTTTCCTCTTCTTGGCTCTTCTCTTGGGAAATGGCAGTGTCCTTGGATGACTGAGATGGGGAAAAGAACAAGAAAAGGTAGCGTTTCCCTATAGCATCCGGAATCACCAGCCTAGAATTTTTCGGCTTCTCTTTCCTCTGTTACACCCTTCCTTCCAATAGAAAGAAAGCATACTGGAGACCTAGAAATTTGTTTGCATACAAGTTAACCCATGCCTAAATCACTTCCTTATTATTTTAACAGATTTTCTCGATTTTTACAAATAAAGACTCTGAGGAATGTAATCATTTACATAAAGGCACACAACTAATGACTAACTGTACCAAGATCAAATAAAGGTCTTCTTGACTCCACACTCTCTCTCCTCTCCAACAGACCAGTGGTTCTGAAACTTGGTGGCACACCGGCATCACCTGGCTGGCTTCATAGTCTCAATCAGTCCCCCCACATACTCATTCTTTAAAACTATAGCGCCAACCACCGTCTGCTGACACAGAACAGTCAGCGGCCACGACCGTCACGCTCTCCCAAAGCTTGAAGTCTCAAACAGTAGAGTATCGCAACCGACGTTCACACTCACAACCCAGTCACAAAGAGGCCGAGGGTACTGGAACAAACTGGGGACACAATACCCTCCCCCCCCCCCCACAGTCTCACTCTGTAGCATCAACTATCGACTCACTCGCACCCACAGTCACAGATACGACGTGCACAGGCACATCGGATGACAGTCTCACACTGTATGACAACCAACCACGATCTCGCACCTAGAGTCACGCCGAGGGCCCGGAAACCGACGACCGGGTGACCCACAAGCCATTCCTCAGCCCATTCCCTACCTGCAGAAGTAACTGCGGGAAGATCCCGTCTCCGCCCTGAATGCTCAGGCAATCTCTACCCCGGCCCACCTCCTGCCCTAAGAGTCTGATGGAACCCACCCCCGCGGGCCCGGAAAGAAGCTACTGGGCCTCCGGAGGACACAAAGGGGCCGCCGGCCCAGTAATCGCAGGGGCCACTGGGAAATGTAGTCCGGACCAGAAAAAGCGGCGCTGCAGAGTCCGACTACACTGGCGCGTCTCCGCTGGGGGATTCGTAACACCGCCCCTCTGCCCTGGGTCCTCCCACGCTGACTTCTTCCTGGCCCTACAGTGGGAGCCCAGATCTCACTTCGGAGCCTGGGTCCGCCACGGGAACGGGGTAGAGTGTCAACTAGATGGCCTACGATTGAAGTGCGCAGACACAAGTGCTCCGTGCACCTCTCTTAGCAACCAGGCGCAGAACTTAAGAGTCGCGGAGCAGCCGCAGGGGGTGCGGTTCGGGAGCGCGCGCCCACACAAACGGAGTGAGGGGCGAGCACCTACAGTTGTGCTGCGGTACCCGAAAAAGTGTGTGGGACAGGTAGGGCAGGGAGTAGAGTGCGCAGGTCCCGACTTCCCTAGAGCGTTTCAGCTTCGGAAATGGTTACCTCGAAGATCGGAGGGAAGGGGTCGGGGTATGAAGTGTCACCCTTGCATACCGTTCTTGTATTTGTGATTTGGTGATGATGGGTGTGAATGTGTCCTCCCTTCCTAAAATGGCTCTTCTACCGGGTGTCTTCCAAGTTCTCTTATTCTGTCCATTCAGATACAAATGTCACATCTCCAAAAATGCCTTCCCTGATCACACCACTCTGACCACTTTAATCTGACTCTATACTCCCTTAGAATGGTGTTTAAATTTGAACAAGTTCTGTAACCTGGCTAATTTTGTGAGTGGTGCCACGACCCTCTGATTCTGTCATTGTGTGTCCGTGTAAAACCCTAGGTGTTGGGGCGGGCATGCTGTTTTTCTGTGACCATGTGTGAGATTGTGTTGTGTGTGAGAATGTGCTATAATAGAAAAGGACTGCCTGGTGTAAAGTGGAGTAGAAGTGTGATATAATAGTGTGTGTGGACAGATCCTGAGGATTATACTAGTGGATGTGGATGGTGTGTGGAATTTTTCCTTGTGGTATCAAATTAGAAAGCACCTAGTGGGTGCCAGATGCTCTTGGAGGTGCTGGGATAGACATAAACAAAATAAACTTTTAAAAATAGCAAATAGAGGGGCTCCTGGGTGGCTCAGTCAGTTGAGCATCTGACTTTGGCTCAGGTCATGATCTCATGGGTGTGGGTTCAAGCCCAGCATCAGGCTCTGTGCTGACAGCTTGCTCAGAGCCCAAAGCCTGCTTCAGATTCTGTGTCTCCTTCTCTCTCTGCCCCAACCCTGCTCATGCTCTGTCTCTGTCTCTAAAAAATAAATGTAAAAAAATATATATTAATACAAAAATAAAGATAAAAATAGCAAATAGAAAGTGAGTAGAAGGGTAACCTCAAGAGGCTTAATACATGTGTAATTTTGTTTTAATGTTTACTTATTTTGATAGGGCAGGGAGGGGCAGAGAGAGAGGGAGAGAGAGAGAGAATCCCAAGCAGACTCCATGCTACCAGTGCAGAACCATGAAGCCATGAGCCCCTAACTGTGAAACCAAGAACCGTGAAACCATGACCTGAGCTGAAACCAAGAGTTGGATGCTTAACTGAGCTACCCATGGGTCCCTACATGTATAATTGAGTAACAAATAGAAATCTGGATCCAGGGACGCCTGGGTGGTTCAGTTGGTTAAGCATCCGACTTTGGCTCAGGTCATGATCTCACGGTTTATGAATTCAAGCCCCGCATCGGGCTCTCTGCTGCCAGCGTCGAGCCTGCCTCGGGTCCTCTGTCCCCCTCTCTTTCTGCCCTTCCCCCACTTGTACTCACTCGCTCTCAAAAATAAATAAACATTTAAAAACAAAAATCTGGGGGCACCTGGATGGCTCAGTTGGTTAAGCATCAGACTTTGGCTCAGGTCATGATCTTGCAGCTCAGGGGTTCGAGCCCCACCTTAGGCTCTGTGCTGATAGCTGGGAGTCTGGATCCTGCTTTGGAGTCTGTCTGTCTCTCTCTGTGTCCCTCTCCCGCTCACACTCTGTCTCTCTCTCAAAAATAAATGCACATTTAAAAAATTTTTTTTAAAAATAAATAAAAATCTGGATCTACACAAGGAATGAAGAGCATCAGAGATAATAACTACTGGGTAAATATGTAAGACTTTTTTTTATATTATTTAAATCTTGTCCAAAGATAAATTATTGTTTAAACAAAAATATAAACAATGTAGTTTAGGATGTGAATGTAAATCATATGACAACAATTGCACAAAGACCAAGAGAAGTAAATGGAAATAAACTATTGGAAGTTTCCTCCGTTCTGTGTGAAGTAATATCACTTGAACAAACACTATAAGTGAAAGATGTATACTCTAAGTCCTATAGCAACTACTAAACTAATAAAACAAAAAGTTATAGCTAATAATTCAACAAGGGAGATAGAATGGAATCATAAATTATCATAAATCACTCAATCCAAAAGAACTCAGATAGAGAAAGGAACAAAAAACAGATGGGAAACAAATTGCAAGATGGAAGGTTTGTATCAATAATCAGATTAAATATAATTTATCTGAAAATCCAATTAAGAGGCAACAGAGTATCATAGGGGATAAAAAAGCAAGACTCAACCATATACTGCCTATGAGAAACTGAATTTAACTCCACCAATAGGTTAAAGGTACAAGGATGGAAAAACATACACCATGCTAATGCTGTGTAGAGAAAGCTGGAATGACCTTGGATTTGGCAATGGATTCTTAGATGCGACACCAAAAGCACAAGCAACCAAAGAAAAAAAGAGATATATCAGACTTCACCAAAATGAAAAACAGGGGTGCCTGGGTGGCTCAGTGAGTTAAACGTCCAACTCTTGATTTGGGCTCAGGTCATGATCTCACAGTTTGTGGGTTGGAGCCCCGTGTCTGGCTCTGTGCTGACAGCTCAGAGCCTGTGTCTCCCTCTCACTCTCTGCCCTTCTTCCACTTGCGCTCTTTGTCTCTCAAAAATGAATAAATATTTAAAAAAATTTAAAGAGGGGCGCCTGGGTGGCGCAGTCGGTTAAGCGTCCGACTTCAGCCAGGTCACGATCTCGCGGTCCGTGAGTTCGAGCCCCGCGTCGGGCTCTGGGCTGATGGCTCAGAGCCTGGAGCCTGTTTCCGATTCTGTGTCTCCCTCTCTCTCTGCCCCTCCCCCGTTCATGCTCTGTCTCTCTCTGTCCCAAAAATAAGTAAACGTTGAAAAAAAAAAAATTTAAAGAAAAAAGTTTGGCAATTCTTCAAAAGCTTAGCATAGTTTACCATGACCCAGCAATTCCACTCCCAAAGGCAGTGATAGCAAGAACTTGAACAGATACTTGTATTCTAATGTTCATTATAGCATTATTCAAAATAGCCACTAGGTGGAAACAACCCATGTCCATCAACAGATAAATTGACGAACAAAATGTAGTATATATATGCAATGGAATGTTATTCAGCCATAAAAAGGAATAAAGTTCTGATAATATGGTACTACATGGATGAATCTTGAAAAAATTATGCAAAGTGAACTGAACCTACACAAAGGACAAATATTGTATTCTGCTTATATGAAATATTTGGATTAGACAAATTCATAGAGAAAGAAAATAAGAGGTTACCAGGGGATGTGGGGAGGGAGGAATTGAGAGTTGATTGCCTAGAGTGTTTAGTGACTACAGAGCCTTCATTTAAGTTGATAACAATTTTGGGGGCGCCTGGGTGGCTTAGTCAGTTAAGTGGCTGGCTTTGGCTCAGGTCATGATCTCATGGTCCGTGAGTTGGAGCCCCACATCGGGCTCTGTGCTGATAGCTCGGAGCCTGCAGCCTGGAGCCTGGAGCCTGCTTCTGTTTCTGTGTCTCCCTCTCTCTGCCCCTCCCCCATTCACGCTCTGTCTCTCTCTGCCTTTCAAAAATGAATGTTAAAAAAAAAAATAAGTTGATAACAATTTTGGAAATAGATAGTATTGGTGATTGTACAACACTGTGAATATACTTAATGCCACTGAATTGTACACATAAAAAAAATTCTTAAAATGACAAATTTTGTGTTATACATTTCATGGTCATATAAAAATTTAATAATGTAACATACCACAAATGGAAGTGTATACTTTAAATGGGTGGATTGTATGACATGTGAGTTATATCTCAATAAAGCTATTAAAAAAAAGAAAACTGGAGTAGGTGTATTGATATCTACAAAGAAGATTTCAGAGCAAACAATAGGGATAAAGTTAATTTCGTAATAATACAGTGGTCAGCTCATCAAGAGGAAATAACAATTGTAAATGTTTAATGCACCTAACAATAGTTTCAAAATACATGAAACAACAACTGATAAAACTAAGAAAGAGAAAATCCACAGTAGTAAGTCAGAGATTCCAATACCATTCTCAGTAAATAAGCTAAAACACAGAAGATTTGGAAAACACTGTCATTGAGCTAATTGATATTTACAGAGCAAAACCAAAAATAGCAAAAAAAATACTCATTTTTTTCAAGTGTACCTGGAGCATTTACAAAGGTAGAACATATACTGGACCAGAAAACAAGCCTCTTTCCACAATGAAACTGAATTAGAAATCAGTAAATGAAAAATATGTGGGTAATTCTCTATTTGGAAACATATACATTAAAATATTTTTAATGTTTATTTTTGAGAGCATGCAAGCAGGGGAGGGGGGGCAGAGAGAGGGGGGAAAGAAGAACCAAAGCAGGCTCTGTACTGACTGGCAGCAGACAGCCCCATGTGGGGCTCAAACTCAAGAGCCACAAGATCATGACCTGAGCCAAAGTCAGAATTCAGACGCTTAACCAACTGAGCCACCAAGGCACCCCAGAAACATATACATTTCAAAATAACCCATGGGTTGAAGAAGAAATCAAAAAGGAAATTAGAAAGTATTTTGAACCAAAAGGAAATGAAAACTATATAAAAATCATGGAAGACCACTGAAGCAGTATTCAGGGAGAAATTTATAGAAACAAATACTATATTAGCAAAGAAGAAATCAAAGTCTCAAATCAATGACTTTTCCATTTTGACATACTAGAAAAAGAAGAGCAAATAAAACACAATGTAAGTAAAACAAAGGAAATGATGAAGATCAGAGCAGAAATTAGTGAAATAGAAAACTGACAAATAAATCAATGGAACCAAAAAGTGGTTCTTTGAGATTAATAAATATGATAAAACTAGCCAGACTGATGAGGAAGTAAAGGGAAATAACATAAACTACCCATATCAGGAATGAGAGAAGTAACATCTCTACAGATTCTACAAATATTAAAAGGAAAACAAAGTATATCATACCAACCTTAATCCAGTAAACACAGAGCCTGCTTCAGGTCCCTGGTCCCCTTGTCTCTCTGCCCCTCCCCTGCTCTCTCTCTCTCTCAAGAAAATAAATAAATATTAAAAAAAAAAAAAAAAAACCCTCCCTGCCAGTTTCCTTTCCTTCCTCTTGCAAACCATTTGCAGACTTTCTTGGGAAGTCTGTCCTGCTTTTCCTAGGAAGCTTCATTATGTGAGTAATAAAACTTTTCATACCCTCTTGGTGTGTGTATGGCATCAAGAGTCTCAACACCCCACCCAAATTTTGTGGGTGGTACCTGCATACTGGAAAATAAATGGGTGTCACAATTCACAACAGATAGGAAAAGGTACCAATGTCTTTTTTCACAGGTGACATAATCATTTAATGTAGAAAATCCAATGGAACCTCCAAAATTCTAGTAGAAACACTAAGCGACTTTAGCAAATTAATAGGCTCCAAGATCAAGGTACAAAAATCAATTGTGTTTTTATATGAAATACAAGGTACAATCAGAAATTGGCAAGGAACAATTGGAAAGTGAATTTTTTAAAAATTCCATTTAAAATAGTATCAAAAACTGAAATACTTAGGGGTAAGTCTGACAAAAGATTTCATTACTTTTATGTCAAAAACTACAAAATATTGCTGAGAGACATGAATGAAGATCTAAATAAATGGAGATATATACTATGTTCATGGGTCATGCGATTCACCATTTGAAAGATGGCACTTCTCCCCTGATTGATCTGTATTTTCAACACAATCTCAATCAAAATCCCAGATAGTTTTTTTTTTCATTTGTGCTTTTGGTATACATTGACAAATTCCTTCTAAAATCCTTCCTACGTGTTTACCTAAAAGAAATGAAAATTTATGTTCACACAAAAAACTGTACATGAATGTGTACAGCAGCTTTAGTTATAACAGCCAAAAGTTGGAAACAACTCATGTTCTTCAGTGAGTGATTGACTAAACGTGTGGTATATCCACATGGAATACCACTCGGTAATAAAAATGAATTACTTACACATGTAAAAACATTTATGAATCTCCAGGGAATTATGCTGCATGAAAAAGCCAATGCCTAAATTACACATTATATCATTCCATTTATATAATATTCTTGAAAGGTAAAATTACAGAGATGGGAGAACAGATTAGGGTTGTGGGGCCTTAAACAGGGGGCTGTGGGCAGGAAGGAAGTGGGTGTGGCTACAAAAGAACACATGAACCATCTTTGTGATGATGTAAATATTCTAAGCCTTCACTGTATCAATGTAAATATCCAGGTTGTGACACTATATATAATTTTGGAAGATGTTACTTACCATTGGAGGAAACTGGATAAAGGGCACACAGAATCTCTGAATTATGCAAATCTAGAATTATCTCAAAATAAAAAATTAATATTAAAAGCTAGGCCAAAAAAGAAAATATATTCTAAGGTGGTAGACCAAAATCCAACTACATTAAATGTAATTCACTAAATATGTCAAATTAAAGATTAAGATTGTCATTATTGATCTTAAAATAATGCTGTTTAATAACAGACATGCTTTAAAAATAAAACAGGTTAAAAACAAAAGGATAGAGATAAACCATGCACTAACCAAAAGAAGGATGGTGAAAC
The DNA here is from genome assembly GCF_028749965.1 of Puma concolor. Classification (NCBI taxonomy): domain Eukaryota; kingdom Metazoa; phylum Chordata; class Mammalia; order Carnivora; family Felidae; genus Puma; species Puma concolor. Next base: position 46,455,851 of record NC_141681.1, read on the forward strand.
TATAGTAATATCAAAATAGACCAAGAATTTTAAAAAAAGCCATTATTATAAAGAGTAAACTCCAACAGGACTGATCCAACAGGAAATTATTACAATTCAAACAACTCAAAATGTATACCATCCAATAAGAGAGCTTCAAAATATATAAGGCAAAGTTAACAGAAATAAAAGGAGATCTAGACAAATCTCCAAGTATAAAAAATCAGGAAGCTGGATGGACATAGAACACCCAATTCTGTTCTTTTATCATCTCTTAACAAAATGATAAGCAAAAATAATTCTTACAGCAGACAGGAAAAAATTTACTATTGGTAAAGACAAAATACAAACAAAACTCATTTGGAGGGCACGTTCCTTTTATGTAGTGTTTGGAGTTTCTTGTCCCTTCCCAGACCAATTCACACTCTCTGAAACAGCGCCCAATATCATCTAGTGAAAGGAAGACATCCTAGAGGTACCATAGGCCTACGGGCTTTATATAGCTTCATGGTAGGCTCATGAGTCAGTAGCCTCTCTGATAATCTCCAACAACTACAAGTTCCCGATATTTAGCATGCTGTAGTCTGCAGCATTTTGTTGTCATTGCCAGCCTATCATAGCAGAAAAGCATTGGGCTAGTGTTTTCAGAGGCATTTTCTCCATTTTAGTGTCTTCTGCAAAATTACTGCAGAGTCTTCAACTTTCATTGTCAATGGTTTTTTATTTCTTCTCAAGTCAGAGCCTGACCCATATGAAATGCTGAAAAAAAAGGAAAAATCTTTAGGGCAGTAGTGGAGTAACAGAATAAAAAAGCATGGGTGTTTCAGTTACATGGATTCACAAACGTATAAAATTCCTCCCATTTAATATCTTGGTGACTGTGGTTTATAAACGGAACCTTGTAAGTTTCAATATTGTAACAGGCTCGAGTCCGAAAAGCAGAAACACACAAAGAATTGACAAAAGCACACAGTATCTGAAAAAACTGCAGGGTCAGAATCAAACGGTCACAAGAACATACAACGCCACCATTGTCATACAAATGGTCGCAAATTCTCACGACCCTCAGTCACTGGACCTGAGAGTCTCTGGACTCCATAGACGCCCTACCACCAGTTCCACGGCCCAAATCTGCCACACACGGTGACACAACACCACTCCCCTCTTCTGCCTGGCAGGAACTTGAGGGTCAAGCTGGTCCATCTCGTCCCGCCACGGGCCCCTGACTTTTCCCAGTCTTCACCCTGCTGAAGTACGTGTGGGGCCCGGACAAGACGGAACTAAACCCACTCAGCGGAGCTTCCTTCACGTATTAGGCACCGTAACACCGGGAAACCGGCGACCCAGCCAACCGTAAGAAGGCAGGCGCTTTGCGCAGAAAATAGACTTGGCCGTGAAGGCCTCTGGGAAATGTAGTCCTCGGCCGAAAAGTTGCTAACCTTTTCAGATTCTTTTCAACACCAAGTTGCACTTCCAGGCTCCTAGTGGAGTGCCGGGCTCAAGTGAAGCAGCTGCAGCAAAACTGTTGAGCCTCCAGGGCAGATCTTGGCGCCCTTAAACGCAGCGGTACGCTAATTACCGCTGCTCGCCAACAAGAAAGCCAGCCCGCCCCCACCCCCGTGAGCCGCGGGGGCCTCTGGGAAGTGTTGTCCGGCGTCTAACGGACCGAGGCTCGTGCTGCCCTCAGTCACAGCAGACGCTGACCTTACAGGAGCCTCCGACTCAGCCCGCAGGGGTTGTGCCACTTGGGCGGCATTGAGCTGTGGGATTGGGCCTGTATCCGCGGGCTCCTTGGTGAGTCCTCGGGAGGCCTCGCGCTCTGAGCCCTGGACCCTTTGTGCTGGTTGGGAGTAGGGGCCTGCGGACCCCGTGCCTGCGTGCTGGAGGAGGATGCCGGCAGGGCTGTGCAGGTGCGGGTGGTTCCCTGCGGCCGTGGGAGTGGCGCGTGATGGAACTGTTTGCCAGACATTTGTGACTGAGTGTGGCCGTGAGAACGTGTGTGTAAGCGGATTTTGTGGGTGTGCTTTTCCTTTTACGTTTCAGTATGAATGTGGGTGCGAACGTGCGTGATTGTGGGATCGTGAGTGAATGATAAACTCGGTGGATGAAAGGTAGAGCACGGTTGTGTGTGTAGGTTTGTGCGACTGTTTGTATCAGTGCCTCATTTCTTTGGTTATGGTAATTGGAAATGTGTTTTTATGTGAGATATCGATAGCCCCAACACTTGGTATTTATTTACGTTAAATTTTATTTTTGTGTATCAGCCTTGTTGTTTGTGTGCGTACCAGCTTCATGCTCCTTGCCCCCGACTCCCCGCCCCAAATCGCAAAATACAGAAAAGGTCATGGAAAACAACATTCATAATTCTGCCAGCCGCCGTCGAAATTTACTTCTCATCTTTTCACTCCTCTGTGAATACATTCATGCATTGCTATATTATTATATATGTCCATAATAGCTAAGAAATTGGTATCACACTACACATACAGTTCTGTAACCTGCCTTTGTCATTTAACAATACACAATATCTTTCCATTTAAACATTTACAAATGTATGTCGTCATTTTAAAGTTTTTCATGCTCTACAGTTTAATACATTTACTCCTGTTGATGGGTAATTTGTTTTTTCCAATTTCTTGCCATTATGAACAATGTGTTTATCACAACTAGTTGTCATATGTTATAATGCACTTACTAATTTGGGGGAGGAGGTGGAGGGGTAGGCTTCTAGGAGGGGAACTGATAGGTCAAAATGTAGGTGGTTATTAAAGGCTCCTTAGAGCTATCCAATTATTCTCCTGTAAGGTTCCAATAATTTACAGTATCATTGGCATAGTATAAGATTGCTGTATTCATACACCCTTGATAACAATGGTTATCCGCTATTAGTAATCTTTGCTAACCTCATAGATGTAAAATTTCATTAATTTGCAGTTTGGTTACATTTTAAAAATCTTTGTGAAATAGGTGTTTTCTAAAATATTTTTCTGAAGCAGTATTCTCTTTTCAAATTTATTTTCTAGATTCTTCAGGTACTAATTCATTTATCCATCAGCACTCCCTTTATTGAATGCTGTCTATGTGAAAGGAATAATTCTAGATGCTTGGGATATAGCACTGAACAAAAGAGAAACTCTCTCCTGTCATGGTACTTACATTGTCGTGGACCAGATAATAAGGTAAGTGAGTTAAGTATAACATACATTCAGTAGTGAAAAATATTAAGAGAAAAAGTAAAACAGAAGGGTATATACAGTGAGAGAAGGGAATTCGAGTTTTAGATGGGGTGGCTAGGGAAGGCATCCTGAAAAGGTAATAAAGATATGATGGAAGTGGAGCACCGGGGTGTCTTAGTCAGGTAAGCATCCAACTCAGTTTCGGCTAAAGTCATGATCTCATGGTTCATGGTTTCGAGCCCCAAGTCAGGCTCCATGCTGGCATTGCAGAGCCTGCTTGGCATCCTCTCTTTCCCTCTCTCTGCCCTTCCCCTGCTCATGTGTGCGCTCTCTCTCTCTCTCTCAAAATAAATGTAAAAAACAAAAGATATGAAGGAAGTAAAGGAGCTATTTATGCATGTAATTGAGGGAAGGTTATTCCAGGCAGAGTGAACAACAGTTATAAAAGTCCTGAGGTGGGAACCTGCCTGTTAACAGCAGAGAGGCTGGTATGGCTGAAATAGAGCAAATGAGATGGAGACTAGTGGGAAATGAGAGAAAAAAGGTAATTGGAGGGAAGAAGGGTAGATCAAGTTCATAACATGGGCCATATTATGATTTGGCTTTTACTGTGAATGAGGTGGGAAGCTGTTGGAGAGTTTTGATCATGGGAGTGACATTATCTTGCCTACAATGTAAGAGTATCACTTTGGCTGCTGTGATGAGGAACTATATGAAAAAGGATGGGGGTGGGGGGACAAGGGCAGAAGAGACCATTTAGGAAACCTTTACAATAATCTAGGGAAAAGATGTCCGTGACCTGGAACAGAGTAGTAAAAATGGTGAGAAGTAGTCATGTATTAGATATAATTTAAAGATAGAGCTGATGGGGTTTGCTGAAGGAACTGATGTGGAGTATAATTGTGACAAGAGGACACAGTATTTTTCAATCTGGCACACTTGAAGAACAGAGTTATCATAAACTGAGAAAGGAAAGAAAGTAGGAAAAGCTGACTTGGGGCAAAGGGAGATAGTGAGATTTCAGTTTGGAATATAGTATATGAAGCATGAGATGCCCATTGGACATTAAAGTAGAGATATTAAGTTGGCAGTGGGATATACAAGTCTGAAGTTCAAAAGAAGAATCTGAGGGGTGCCTGGGTGGCTCAGTGGTTAGGTTAGCACGGAGGCTGCTTGGGATTTCTCTCTGTCTCTCTTTGCCCCACTGCCGCTCTCATGCATATCTGTGTGCTCACACGTGCACACTCTCTCTCAAAAAATAAATAAACATTTTTTTTAAAAAATTATGTGAGATCTAGGCTAGAGACATAAATTTGGGAATTATCAATATGTAGATATTTAAAGTGAATAGGGGCGCCTGGGTGGCGCAGTCGGTTAAGCTTCCGACTTCAGCCAGGTCACGATCTCGCGGTCCGTGAGTTCGAGCCCCGCATCGGGCTCTGGGCTGATGGCTCAGAGCCTGGAGCCTGTTTCTGATTCTGTGTCTCCCTCTCTCTCTGCGCCTCCCCCGTTCATGCTCTGTCTCTCTCTGTCCCAAAAATAAATAAACGTTGAAAAAAAAAATTTTTTTTTTAAATAAAAAAAAAATAAAAAATAAAGTGAATAGACTGAATGAGATCACTTAAAGGGTAGGATAGATAGAAAAAGATAGAGGTAAAGGACTTATATCTGGGTCACTCCAACAAAGCCTGGGAAATGAGAAGGAACAAGCAAAAAGGACTGGAAGGGACTAGCTAGAATGGTTGGAGGGAAGCTAAGTGAGTTTGATACCCTGGAAACCAAAGGAAAAATGTGTGTTAACAAGAACTGTGTCAGTGCTGCTGATAGGCCAAGTGAAAAGAGGACTGAGAAAGGAATGTTGACTTTAGCAACATGAAAGTCATTGGTGACCCTGAAGAGGAGTTTCAGTGGAGTATGGGGCTAAAGAGAGAAATAGAGAAAAAAGTTTGGAGATACCTGTTATAGATAATTCTTTAAGTTTTTCTTTAAATGGAAGAGCAGTGAAATAGAGGGGTAGATGGAGTTGGATTTAACCAGAGTGTTGGTTTCGTGAACTAATTAGGAGTAATGTGAAGCAAGGGTGTCTAAGTTGGCAGGAATTAATTATATTGATTGACTGAATTTTAGGCCAGGTAAGTAGAAAAGTGAGGATAGGAAGGAGGTGAGGGACAGTGAAAAATTGGTAGAATGAACGAAGTTCCTGATGGGGTTGAATGACTGTTGGGTTGAAATATTAGAGGAAGTAAGATAGAGAGATGGGATATTTTTCCTTTACTTGTCAAATGTTTTCAAAATAGAACAATCCCTCTTTTTACCACTATATCAGTTTAAGAAAACATGGAAGATTACCAGCTATATTTCAGTAGTGGTTACAAAATGATATTTGGTATAAATGGTGTTTGAGTTCTGCATTCCTTCTTCATTTACTGGCTGGAATATTATAAAGAAAAAAATTTCCCTCATCAACCCTTTGGTTACCTTGAAGAAAGTTTTTATAGGAAAAGCAGAATAAATTGATTCTTTCCCTTTATAGGTTTTCAGGCTATTGAATTGGTTCCTTAGCATTTCCCAATGAGTTGTTATTTTTACTGTTATGTACTCATAGATTTTAGCATATTTGATGTAATTCAAACCATTGTGCTTATTTTCTCTGTTAAGCTCAAATTTTCCCATCTTTGGTTGTCTTTTCAAGATGTCTTTTAAGTTTTTTTTTTTTTTTAACACATCTCTGGAAGTCTTTGATAGTGTCCTACATTTCTGGTATGAAGGTTATTCCAAGATCATTTTGAATATTTCCTGCCTTAGGCATGGAATCAGGCATTTCTTTATGGTGCTCTGGTTCCTTTTATTAGGAAATGATATTTTGAGACCACCGTTACAGTGCTTACTGTTATTGGCAGGGTCATTGTTTCTAGACTTTTTTTTTCCTTTTTGGTGGACAGAGCTAGGAAATACACTCTTTTATTTTTTAATAGCTTGATAATATTTTATCCATTTAAAGTGTACAATTCAATGTTTGTTTTTGTTTTTTACTATATTCACAGGTATACCCATCATCATAATGTAATTTTAGAACATTTTTGCCCCTCCTAAAAGAAATACATATTAGCAATCAGTCTCCTATTCCCCTTCTTCATCCCAGTGTAATCAACCATAATCAGCTGTCTCTATAAATTTGCCTTTTCCAGACATTTGGTATAAATGAAATCATACAACATATCATCTTTTGTGACTGGCTTCTTTCAGTTGGCATGTTTTCAGTGTTCATTAATGTTGTAGCAGGAAGTATATTCTTAATAGAATGGATTTCATGAGTTCATATTGCTATTTCCAATTTTAAAAATTCAGAATTACCCACTTTTTACTTTGGTTTTATTAATGTATCTTCTGTTTGCTCATTTATTCATCCATGTTTGTATTTCTGTGGTGTTAGTTATTTCTCTTCTCTCATTTGTGATTTTATTTATTTGGGTCCTGTCTCTTTTTTTCTTGATAAGTCTGGCTGGAGGTTTATAATTTTACAGTTTTTTTCAAACAACCAGCTCCTGGTTTCATTGATCTGTTCTATTGTCTGGTTTTTATTTTTGTTTTTAACTTTAGTTAACATACAGTGCAATATTGGTTTCAGGAGTAGAGTTTCTGTATCATTTATTTATGCTGTAATTTTATTATTTCCTTCTTTCTGCTGGCTTTAGGCTTCATTTGTTTTCCTAGCTCCTTTAGGTGATTGGGTTGTTTATTTTAGAGTTTTCTAGCTTCTTAAGATAGGCTTGTATAGCTATACATTTTCCTCTTAGGACTGCTTTTGTTGTATTCCATAGGTTTTGAACTGCCATGTTTTCATTTTCATTTGTTTCCTTGTATTTTTTTCTTTATTTCTTCTTTGATTTCCCATGTTGACCCGTTCATTGTTTAGTAGCATGTTGTTTAACCTCCCTGCATTTGTGGTTTTTCTTGTGACCCATTTCTGGTTTCATAGCATTGTGGTCAGATAAGGTAAAGAAGTCTTGTTTATATTATATTTGTGCCTCTATTACCTTGTTTCTCTCTACTCCTATTAGTAACTTTAAAAATTTTTTTTAGTTTTTTTGGGTTCTATTCCATTTTTTAATATGAGTAAATATGCTTGATATGTGTATATTCATATCATCCCTCTTAGATAAATTTTAGGGTTTTTTTTAATCTCACTTTTCTCAGATCATCTTAAATAAATTTGAAGATTGACTTGACAAGTTGAATGAAAAGTGTTTTTTGAAAGGTTACTGGAATTATGTTAATTTTACAGATAATATTGGGAAAGGTATCATCATTACCATGCTCACTTCTATTTTAAAGCATGATATTTATTTAAGACCGCTTTTAATGAACATCAGTAAATCGAATAAATGGCTCTTACACAGCTTTTGTTTGCATTATTCTTAGTACCTTAGTGTTTTTCTTGCTTTTGTGATTGTGAATAGGTTAGTTACAATACCACAGAGATCTCCTGCTGTGTTTAATTCACCTCTCTCCTGATTAAGCATTTACTTGTTTGTATCCTTTGACTGTCTTCCAGAGTTACTATCAGGCTGATCCTGACAGGTTTTGCTAGTTTTTTCAGTTTCTGAACAGACATGGACCCCTAGAGTTTCCTACTCTTATATTTTTGCTGATGTCACTCCTATTCCTTTACTTTTAACCTATCTGATGTTTATATTTAACATGTGTTTCTTGTAGGCACATATAGTTGGGTCTTGGTGTTTTTACCCACTGGTAACAACCTGTTTTTCCATTTTTGTATTTTGACCATTTATACTTAATATTATTTATGTATATATTTATTTGTTTATTTATTTTTAATTTTTTTTAACGTTTTTATTTGTTGTGAGACACAGAGACACAGAGCATTAGCAGGAGAGGGTAGAGAGAGGGGGAGGCATAGAATCTGAAGTAGGCTCCAGGCTCTGAGCTGTCAGCACAGAGCCCGACACAGGGCTCAAACTCACAAACTGTGAGATCATGACCTGAGCGGAAGTCGGTCGCTTAACCAGCTGAGCCACCCAGGCGCCCCCATATGATTATTTATATAGTTGAATTAGTATCAGTCATCTTTGTAACTCTTTTCTACTTGTTCCATTTGCTCTGTTTCTTTTTTTCCCTTCTGGACTTCTGTCTTTCACTGAGCATGTTTCCATTTTGTCCACTCTTTTACTGTATCATTTATCCTTGCAAAAAGAAAATTGGTATGCTCTAGAGTTTATATATATTTTTATCATTCTTTTTTGTTTAATTTTTTAATGTTCATTTACTTTTGAGAGAGAGACAGAGCACAAGCAAGGGAGGGGCAGAGAGAGAGAGACAGACAGACAGACAGACACAGAATCCGAAGCAGGCTCTAGGCTCCGACCTGTCAGCATGGAGTCCGATGCAGGGCTCGAACTCAGGAACTGTGAGATCATGACCTGAGCTGAAGTTGGACACCTAACCAACTGAGCCACCCAGGTGCCCCTACAATATATATTTTTACCTAATCTGAGTTCACTCTCAAAAAATGCTATAGTGCTTCAGATAAAGTGCAGGGAGCTTTATAACAGTACTGTTGACCCTTGAACAAGACGGAAGTTAGGTGTGTCAAACACTGTGAAGTTCAAAGTCCACCTATAACTTTTAACTCCCCCAAAACTTAATTACTAATAGCCTGCTATTAACTGGAAGCCTTACTGATAGTGTAAACTATTGATTAACATGTATTTTTTTAAGTTATATGTATCATATACTGTATTCTTACAGGAAAGTAAGCTAGAGAAAAGTTATTAAAATCATGAGGAAGAGAAAATACATTTACAGTATTGTACTGTATTTTTTAAACTTTTTTGTTGTTTTGTTTATTTTTGAGAGACAGAGATAGAGCACAGCAGAGGAGGGGCAGAGAGAGAGGGAGACACAGAATGTGACGCAGGTTCCAGGCTCTGAGCTGTCAGCACAGAGCATGACGCGGGGCTCATACTCATGGACCTCGAGATCATGACCTGAGCTGAAGTCGGATGCTTAACCAACTGGGCCACCCAGGCGCCCCAGTATTGTACTATATTTATTTTTAAAAATCCCCATGTAAGTAGACCCAAATAGTTCAAACCTGTGATGTTCAAGGGTCAACTGTATTCCGAAGTCCTCCCTCTCATTCCTGTGACATTCCTGTCATTCATTTTACTTGTGCATGTGCTATAAAATCACCTAATACATATAATCACCTAATATAATTATTTCTTTAAATAAACATTTCTCTTTTAGAAAAATTAAGAATGAAAGAGCCAGAAGATTTTGTTTTAACTTCATTATCCCTTCTCTGATACGCTACTTTTCTTTATGTAGGTCCAAGTTTCTGACCTATATCATTTTTCTTCTGCCTGAAGAACTTTTAACATTTTTTGCAAGGCAGGTCTACTGGTGATAAAGTTCAGTTTCTGTTCATTTGAGAAAGTCTTTATTTCTCCACTTTTTTTTAAAGTTTTAATTTAAATTCCAGTTAGTTGACATACAGTGTAATATTAGTTTCCTTTGCTTTTGAAGGATAATTTCCCAGGTTAGAGAATTCTATGTTGGTAGGATTTTCTTTTAATACTTTAAATATTTTACTCCACTGTCTTTTTGTTTGTATGGTTTCTGATGAGAATTCTGTTGTAATTCTTATTCTTGCCGTGTTATACATAAGGTGTTTTCTTTTTTACTGGCTTCTTTGAAATTTTTTTCTTTTTTGATTTTCCATGAGTATGATATCCTTATGTATGGATTTTTGCTGTTTAGCCAGCTTGGTGATTTTTGAATCACTCCTGAATATCGGAGTAAAGTAGATCCAGATAATATCCAATGGGATATTATTCAGCCATAAGAAAGAATAAAATCTTGCCATTTGTGACAATATGGATGGACCTCGAGGGCATTATGCTAAGTGAAATAAGCCAGACAGAGAAAGACAAGTACTGTATGATTGCATTTATATGTGAAATCTAAAAAAAATTAAAAATGCCTCCCCTCCCCAAAATACCAAGGTCATAGGTAAAGAAAACAGATTGGGGGTTGCCAGAAGCAGGGGGTAGGGTAGGGGATAAGACAAATAGGTGAAGGTAGTCAAAAGGTACAAACTTCTAGTTACAAGTCCTGGGATGTAATGTATAGCATAATGACTATAGTTTGCAATACTCTACTGCATATGTGACAGTTGCTAAGGGAATAGATCTTAAAAGTTTTCATCACAAGAAAAAAAATTGTAACTATGTAAGATGATGTATATTAATTAGACTTATTTTGATGATCCTTTCACAGTGTACCCAAAGATCAAATCATTATATTGTACACCTGAAACCAATATAATGTTATATGTCAATTATACCTCAGTAAACGAAAAAACTTTCTAAAAAGGAAACTATACACCCAAATAATTTCACAAGTGAAATAGCAAACATCTAAGGAGGAAGCTATAACAATTCTATATAAACTCTCCCAGAAAGTAGAAGAAGCAGAACACTTTCCAACCCATTTTATGAGACCAGCCTTACCCTGATATCAAAACCAGACAAAGACATGACAAGAAAACCACAGACCAGTATTTTTCACGGACTTAGATACAAAAATCCTTAACATTGAATTGAAAAATTGAATCTAGCAATATAAAAAGGATAATATAACATGACTAAATGGATTCATGTTGGGAATACAAGATGAATTTTAAGTTCATTATTTGAAAATCAGTGACTGTACTTCACCAAAAGAGAATAAAGAAGAACCATATGATTATCTCAATAGATGCAGAAAAAGCACGACAAAATTCAACATTTATTCATGAAAAAATAATTCTCAGCAAATTAGGAGCAGAAGGGAATGTTCTTTATGAAAGGTCATCTAAAAAAACCTGAATACTGGAGTTTGCATTATACTTAGTGGTGAGATAATGCTTTACCTCTAAGATTAGCAACAAAGTGAAGATGTCCTCTATCACCACCGTTATTTACCCTTGTATTGCAAATCCTAGCCAGTGCAATAAAGCAAGAGAAAAACAAAGACCTGTAAATCAGAAAGGAAGAAATACAGCTGTTTCTATTTGCAGGCAACGTGATTATCTAGATAGAAAACCCCAAGGGGCTCCTGGGTGGCTCAGTCGGTTAAGCGTCCAACTTCAGCTCAGGTCATGATCTTGCGGTTCATGAGTTGGAGCCCTGCATTGGGCTCTGTGCTGACAGCTCAGAGTCTGGAGCCCGCTTCGGATTCTGTGTCTCCCTCTCGCTCTGTGCCCCTCCCCCGCTCATGCTCTGTCTCTCTCTCTCTCAAAAAAATAAACATTAAAAAAAAAAGATATGTATTTATATAGTTTGAAACTAAAAAATTAAAAAAAGAAAAAAAACCCCAAAGAATCTACAGAAAAGCTCCTAGATCTCTTCAATGAATGTAGCATGGTTGCAGGATACATAATCATTATATGAAGTCAAATCATTTTTACAATCCAGCAATGAACAGTTGGAATTTGAAATAAAAAATTTAGTAACACTCCCCAAAATAAGATACTTAAAAATAAATCTCACAGAATATGTGTAGACACTGTATGCTGAAAACGAAAAAAAAAAAAAAATACTGTGATGAAAGAAATAAAAAATAAGTACAGAAACATACTACATTCGTGTATCGGAAGACTCATGTTTTCATGTCTCTTTGATATGTAGGTTAAATGCAATCCCAATCAAATTCCTAGCAATCTTTTTTATAGATATCAATGAGGATGGAAGTAGAACCCAAAATGCAAGGCAGAATGAGACAAATATATTTACCTGTACTGTAATATAAATGTGGCATAACTTCATTGAAGGTGATGGGGAAGAAATCCTTTTTTTTTTTTTTTTTAAACGTTTATTTATTTTTGGGACAGAGAGAGACAGAGCATGAACAGGGGAGGGGCAGAGAGAGAGGGAGACACAGAATCGGAAACAGGCTCTAGGCTCTGAGCCATCAGCCCGGAGCCCGACGCGGGGCTCGAACTCACGGACCGCGAGATCGTGACCTGGCTGAAGTCGGACGCTTAACCGACTGCGCCACCCAGGCGCCCCAAGAAATCCTCTTTTTTTATTTTTTTTTTAATTTTTTTTTAACGTTTATTTATTTTTGAGACAGAGACAGAGCATGAACGGGGGAGGGTCAGAGAGAGAGGGAGACACAGAATCGGAAGCAGGCTCCAGGCTCCGAGCCATCAGCCCAGAGCCCGACGCGGGGCTCGAACTCACGGACCGTGAGATCGTGACCTGAGCGGAAGTCGGACACTCAACCGACTGAGCCACCCAGGCGCCCCAAGAAATCCTCTTTAAATAAGAGCTCTCCTTTCTTTTCATCATTTGTAAGTCCTTAACAATATATAAAGTCGTTTTTGTTGAACCATCCTTCCAGTTCACATACTGCTATTAGAAATTCTACAATGAAATTCATCGTAAGGTGCCTCAAAGAAATTTTGGAGTTTTCTCTCCACTTTCCGTTTCTTGCCTGTACTTGAGAAATTTGATGATTCAGAGAAAGAAGAAAGACAGTAGGGGGGAGTCCTGATTGGCATCTTCTTTCTGGCTAGTTGACGACTTCAGTTCACCTTAAGCAAATGCCCTTAATATGATAATTCCTTTTTTAACCTATGCCCACATAGACCCACATCCACTATGAGAGCCAGAACTGTCCAGACAACAGAATGTGCTGGTATGCACCCTCAGGCCAAAGGGGCTGTGTGCAAGAGATATGTGCAGGGGGGAAAAATATATATATATCACAAATTTTTCCATAACCCTTCTCCTCTTAGCCAATATTTTGTCACATTGTAACTCATAGCTGCAGGGGATGCTGGGAAAGTGAGTAACTGGCAAAGGGAAGTAGGATTACCCTCATTGACCTAGATCAATCATGATTCATCCTTGGGAGAAGGTATATTGGCATGTGAAAAAATTAAGGTTTATTTTTCAAGGAATAAGATGAGGGCAATGGCTATTGTTAGTAACGTTATCTGCCACATGTGGCCTTTCGGAGTATGCTGGTTCTCTATGCTTAGCGAAGTATCAAATTTTCTTTACAGAATTTTGTACTGTTGGTGCTGGGAAACTACTGAGATACCATCTTATTCTGTCCTCTCTTTTTTGTTTGTTTGTTTATTTTGAGAGAGCATGTGCATGAGCGGGGGAGGGGCAGAGAGAGGAGAGAGAGAACCCTAAGCAGGCTCTGTGCTGTGAGTGCAGAGCTTGACGCAGGGCTTGAATTCTTAAACCGTGAGATCATGACGTGAGCTGAAATCAAGAATTGGCCACTCGACTGACTGAGCCACCCAGGCACCCTAATATGAATTTTATTTAAAAAAATGAAATAGTGCTACTAGGCTTGAAATAAAAAGAAGGAAAACTGTACTGTTTTTTTTTCCCATCCCTAATTCCTATTGCCAGAAAAAAACACTTTCACCTTTTTTTAAACCTCTTTCAGCTCTTGTGTGATTTCTTATATATTTTTTTTTACTATGGCAAAAAAGAAATTCTCTTACCACCACCACTATCTCCAATAAATATCACACAGACACACAAACTTCTCCTTACTCCTACCTTGAAAGGATATAATTATATTACCATTTTGTTTAAATTCTCATTTAGTTGGTAATGTCTCAATACATTAAAATACCTTAGGTGTTTTGTCAGTTTTCTGATTTTCTTGGTTATGTGCGTTCATGAAGCTGTGTGTCTTCCTGCTTCCTGTGAACTATTTATTTTCTGATACAGAGCTATTGACAGATTCATGGGACATCCCCCACATGTGAAATCGTATTCTTATCCACCTTATGCCTAAGCTATACATGATCTTACCAGTCATCCTTATACCTCTCAGCACCTCTGGTGTGAATATTCTTGGCCTTTCTGATGGATCCAAGAATCATTTTGCTACAGGTTGACCTTTAATCCACCTTGTGGGTACAGGTTTCTGAAACCACAAAGCACACCTGGTCTAATGGCTTTTCTTCTCTTTCCCAGCTCTGCCTTTTTAAGCCCTGTCCATTACCAGACAGAAGAGGAAATGACTGAGTCCCAGGTAAATTTTAAATAGCATATTCTCTCCTTTATTCTACAGTGTAGTTTAAGGGGATTACAGTAATCCATACAGTAAATTGGAAAATCGTATATACATAAGCATTTTCAGAGGAAACAGAGTTGGAAGTTTAAGACCAGGAAAGAGTGCAAATGGTAATACCAACATTCATTCAGAGAGATTAAAGTTGGGCTTCAACTTTCAATTTCATTATTATTACCAAACCAGAGCAGAAATTCATTACATAATTTGCATTGTAAATAAGAATTAAAATGAACATTTCTTAGAAGTATGTTTGTCATTGGCACCTATTGTTGTAGGTCAGTGAATATATTATAGTGTGACCTCTTGTAGTTGAAAAACCCAGCTATTTTGATGGTCTGTTTTGATGAAGGAGAAAACAAAGAATGTACGTTAAAATAGCCAGCAATGGAAAGAATGGAAATGAAGAGTATCAGGAAAAATGATAAATTATCTCTTTCATGCAAAGGGAGACCACACAACAATAAAAAAAAATGGCAGATACTGGTTAGTCACAACAATATAGGTAAATTCACAAACCAAAGATATGGTTCCATTTATATGAAGTTTAAAAGCTGGGAAAACTAATCCCTTGTGATAGAAATCAGAATAGTGGGTACCCCTACGATATTTACTGGGAGGGGATATGAGAGAATCTTCTGGAGTGCTGAAAATGTTCTTATTTTGACCTAAGTACACAAATATATAAATGTATAAAAATGTATCAGGTTATGCACTTAAGATTAGTATATGTGCCATTTGTTCTATATGTATCATACATAATAGTAAAGAAGAATACTAGAATATCCTAAGAAATAGACAAGATGTGTGTCTTTCAAATGACCCTACATAATTATATTTTTCAATGGGTATTTGCTATAGATTGGGCCACAGTCTAATAATTTCTGGTAAATTCTTATAATTTTAGTCCACTGAAATGTGAACAGAGAGTATTTTTTATTTGGCTACTGATATATCTCCATCCCCTAGAACATTCTATGCCTGGTATACATAGTTTTTGTGAGTATTTACGGTTTTAGTGAATTGAATCCATGTTTCCTTGTTTCTTCTTTATTTTACTCTTAGAATAAGTGATGTTTGCCTCCTCTTCAAGGATAATTCCTTTTCCTCAAAACTTCATCTTTTTCTTTATACTTCCTTTGGAATCTTTCTCTTTCAGATTTATCCTGCACTCTTAGCTGTTAAACATATCTCACTTCACTGCCTTTTCACCCTTAGCTCAAAGCTTTCCTATACTGACATGTACCTTTCTTTGACGGTGTGTCCCTATCTCGCAGTTTCTCTGTATATCTAGTTTTTTCCTGAAACTCAGTTAATTTTCAGTGAACACAGTGTGTAACCTGCATAAGCAGTAGATCAAGAAATAGATCTAACAAACCATGAGATTCCTTCTGCACATTTCCAAGGCATTACTCCCACCCCAGGGTAACCACTATTCAACTACTGTCACCACAGATGATTTATATTATTCATCTATATACTTTGTGTCTGATTTCTTGTGCCTAATACTATGTTTGTCAGGTTCATGTTGAATTATTGCATGTAGTTGTAGTTCAGTTAATTTCAGATTGCTGTATATTATTCAGTTATGTAAATAAACCATAATTTTATTTATCCATTCTGTTATTGATTGCCATTTAGGTAGTTCTTATTTCAGGACAATTACAAATACTATTGCTATGAATTGTCTTGTAGATGTCTTTTGTTGCATATATGTACACATTCTTTTGTATATAAACCAAAACTAGAATTGCTAAGTTATAGACCATATATATATATATATATATATATATATATATATATATATATATATATGTCACCTTTTATTGATACTGACAGTTTTCCAAAGTGGTTGTCCAGGGGTCCTGGGTGGCTCAGTTGGTTAAGTCTCTGACTCTTGATTTTGGCTCAGGTCACGATCCTCAAGGTTTAGGAGTTCAAGCTCCACATTTGGCTCTGTGCTGATAGTACAGAGCCTGCTTGGGATTCTCTTTCTCCCTCCTCTCTCTCTCTCTCTGCCCCTCTCCCACTCACACGTGCACATGCTGTCCCTCTCTCTCTCAAAATAAATAAACTCTAAAAAAATAAAATGATGAGTGCAATAGCTAATAAAGATAAATGGCTTAGGACTGCTTCTTTATCAAATAACCTGCAGCAAAGTTACTATAAAGAACACTGAAAATAAGAAGATACATATCCATAGGAAACTTTCATTGATCTGTCTTAGCTCATGCTAGATAAACTAGACCAAGAAAAGAATGTATTTACCAATAATAATTTGATAGAGTTGGGGCACCTGGGTGGCTCAGTCATTTGAGCATCTGACTTTGACTCAAGTCATGATCTCACAGTTCGTGGGTTCAAGCCCCAGATTGGGCTCTGTGCTGACAGCGCAGAGCCTGCTTCAGGTTCTTGCTCTCCTCTTTCTCTGCCCTCCCCACCCCACGTGCACATACTCTGTCTCTAAAAAATAAAAAGTTTTTTAAAAATGGTAAAAAAAAATTTGATTGAGCTACTAGATTAAGATAGTTTATAGCCTGGAAACAGTTACTGTCCCTTATTTGGATATGTAGTAACCTGAAAACTGACCATGTATTAGGCCTGAATAAAATTTAATAAATTTCAAACGTAGAAACTATACATGTGACAGTTCTACAATACAATTAAATATGAAGTAAATAATAAAAGATTCAAAAAGAAAAACATTCACATAGAAATTTTTAAACTAGGATAAGCAACTCAAATCAACAGAGACATAAAACTTTATGTTACATAACATCTTAAAAAATAAAACAATGCATGGGGCGCCTGGATAGTTCAGTCTGTTGAGCATCCGACTTCGGCTCAGGTCAAGATCTCACCACTTGTGAGTTCAAGCCCCGCATCGAGTTCTGTGCTGACAGCTCAGAGCCTGGAGCCTGCCCCAGATTCTGTGTCTCGGGCTCTCTCTGCCCCTGTCCTGCTCGTGCATGTGCATGTGCGCACGTTTTCTCTCTCTCAAAAATAAAACATTAAAAAAAATTTCAATAAGTAAAGCATTGCACAGGCTGAAAACAGTATGTTAATAAACAAAAGAATGAAAGAGCAAAATACACAGTTCTGGTAATTAGAAACAAAATAAGAAAATAAAGGAATTGGTAAGAATACAATACAAGTCAGTTAGTTAGAAAAACACAAAATAGTATAACTAATAAAGAGCTGCTTCTTCCTCTGTCTCTCTCTTTTCTTCCTTTCTTTATTATTTGAAAATCTATGGGGCGGCTCAGTTAGTTGAGTGTCCAGCTCTTGATTTCAGTTCAGGTCATTATCCCAGAGTCATGGGATTGAGCCCCACTCAGGCTCTGCACTGAGTAGGGAGCCTGCTTAAGATTCTCTCTCCCTCTGCCCCTTTAGCCCGCTCATGCACGCTGTCTCTCTCTTAAAAAAGAATCTAGAAAGAGGGAGGGATAAGTAGAATAAATAGCCACATACCCAGCTCCCCAAATTAGCATATTTTAGTATTTTGTCCTTTTGGCCTCAAGATTTTTTTCAACAGAATACTTAGAATATTACAGATACTTTGTCCCCAGATGCACTCTCATGAATGTTACCTATATCCATAGAGTTCATGGGGTTTTTTTGTTTTTTTAATTTTTTTTTTTAACGTTTATTTATTTTTGAGACAGAGCATGAACAGGGGAGGGTCAGAGAGAGAGACACACACAGAATCCTAAACAAGCTCCAGGCTCTGAGCCGTCAGCACAGAGCCCGACGTGGGGCTCGAACCCACGGACCGCGAGATCATGACCTGAGCTGAAGTCGGACACTTAACCGACTGAGCCACCCAGGCGCCCCCATAGAGTTCATGGTTTTATATTCTTATCACACAGATTTGTATATGTGAACACCACATATGTTGCTCTGTGTTTGAGATTTTTAAATAACTGAGAACATAATGGGCTTACAGTTCTGCAGTTCCTTTTTTTTCACTCCACATTGTGTTTTCAGACCTATTCATGTTAATATATGTATCTCTGACTTTTATGTCCTTTTCCATTGTTTTGATTTCCTTATGTCACTCCCACTCTATCTTAATTACCATATATCATAAATCTTGATCTGATAATGCAAATGAGTCCTCCATCTTTGTTCTTCTTCGGCATCGCCTTAGCTACTTGTAGCTATTTATATTTTTCATATAAACTTTAGAATTACTCTGTTTCCATAATTAAAACTACTGAGGTATTGACATTGAATTGAATTAAGTTTACAAATATGTCCATTAATTTCTTTTATGTATTTAGGTGCTCCTGTATTGGGAGCATAGATACTTAAATTGTTATATCCTCCTACTGGACTAATCCCTTTGTCATTATGTAGTACCCTTGCTGCATTTGTCTTAAGCCAAGCCAGTTGCAGTGACCTTCCTTGCTTGTTGTGGGCACAGTGGGCAGGGTTTGCTCCCTGATTTGTTGAGAGGCCTGGCTGCCACCAGCATGGGCTTGTTGGTGAGTGGGGCCAGCTTTTAGCCTGTCTACCTACAATTAGCCTCTCTACAGCTGCAGGTGCACTAAAGGGCAGGTTTGCTCCCTGAACAAAGGGCTAAGAGACTCTGCTGCAGAACCTGATGTGCACTGGTATGTGGGGGCAGGAGTCCATTGGAGTGGCACCAGTCTGTTCAGAGCTGCCTGCGAGGATGGGGAAATAGGAGCTGCTTTGGAGGGATGCCTTCTGAGGTAGATGAGTTGGATGGAGAAGGTCAGTAGGGGAACATTGTGTTGGGGCACCAGGGCTAGCAGGTAGATGGAGAATGTTAGTGTTGGCTTTTGCAAGCCTCTGGCTTATCTAGGTTGGGAAAGGGGAAAAGAAATGGCTCCCACCGGCACTTTTGTTCCTGTCCCTCAAGCACTTCCTAAGATTAGTCAGTAATCTTCTTCACATATACCCAAGGTGCTTTTTAGACTGCTGTTTCTGTGCTTTCTCTCAGACCAACTTATTTAGTATGCTGGCTCTTTAAGGGCAGTTTCCTGTTGCCCTCCAGCTTTCCCAGAGTTAATCCCACTGATTTTTAAAGATCCCGGAGTTAAGCCTTCCTGGTTTTCAATACAGGCCTTACTAGGCCTCATGTTCGCAGTGCATGTCTCCAGTGCCTGGTGTGTCTGGTGTGGTGTCTGATCCTAACGCTTCTCTGTGTTTATGACGTCCCTCCATTTTGCGGTTAGTCACACCAGGGGTTTGGTTCTCAACCACATCTCCACCTCTCTTATCCTTTTGAAAGTGGCCCTCTCTCTATGTGATTAGCTGTGGAAGGCTTGTTCTACCAGTCTCTACCAGTCTTCAGATTGCTTTCGGTTAGTTGCATAAATGTATGTAGCTGTTACCTCAGTGTGTCTGTGTGACAAAGTGGTGAGCTCAGGACCATCTTACTCTGCCATCTTTCCTCCTTCCTCCCAAATTACCTTTGAAATTATTCATTTCCTTGAAATTTTTCATTGAGATTGTTTCTGTATGTATTTTTAATTCTGTATGTTTTTAAACATCATTAAACGTGTTTCCGTCATTAAACTTGTTAAACATTTGCTGCCTGTATTATTTATGCTTAAAATATCAACTTTTAAATATAGAGATTTATGTATATAAGTTCTGGACTTCTAATTTTAAGACATTTATATTTTCACATTTACTAAATTTTTTCTTAAATATTTTTTAATTTTAATAATTTTTTTCTGAGTTCTCTCAGAAATAATTTTAATAATTTTTTTCTGAGTTCTGAGCAGTTAGAATTTTCTTGCCAAATCTGTGGTGTTGGTTTTTAAACTTTATTTACTAGTTTATTGATCCATCTTCCTGAGGAGAAATCTGAGACTGAGGTAGTGTTAGCAAGAATTCATCTTATATGCTCCTGTCCTTCAGTGTGATTAGTGAAGTTACTAGGACCAGCTTTCTACATTTTGTTTTCTCTTCAACCCTACTTCTTAACCAGGTGCTTTGTTCAAGCTTAGTTTGGTCTTTATCCCAATTAAGGGGAATTCCCAACAACTCCCTGAATTTTAGGATCTTAAAAATTTGACAGTTTTCTTTCTGCAGCTTTATTGAGCTATAATTTACATATAATACTGTGTTGTTTTAAATTACAATGATGGGTCAAATGGCTGGCTCAATTTATAGAGCATGTGACTCTTGACCTCAGGGTCATGAGTTCAGTCCCCACACTGGGCACAGGGATTCCTTAAAAAATAAAGTATACAAAAGTATCGATTTGATATATTTGTATATTACAAAATTATTACCACCATAGGATCAGCTAACATCTCCATTCCGTCACATAATTATTTCTTTTTTGTGTTGAGAACATTAAGACCTACTCTCTTAGCAACTTCCAAGTATATAATATAGTATTCTTAACTATAATCACCTTGCTGCACATTAGATTTCTAGAAATTATTTGTTTTATAATTAGAAGTTTGTACCCATTAACCAACATCTCCCCCATTGCCCCCAGTCCCTGGTGCCACCACTCTGTTTCTGAGAGTTGGTTTTTTAAGATTTCACATATAAGTGAGATTATAGGGTATTTGTTTTTCTCTGTCTCATTTATTTCACTTAGCATAATACCCTCAGAGTCCACCCATGTTGCAAATGGCAGGATTTCCTTTTCTCATGGCTGAGGCTGAATAACACTGTGTGTGTGTGTGTGTGTGTGTGTGTGTGTGTGTGTGTGTACCACATCTTCTTTATTTATTCATCCATAGATAGGTTGTTTCTATATCTTGGCTGCTGTGAATAATGCTGCAGTGAACATGGAAGTGCAGATATCTTTTCAAGATCCTGATTTCATTTCCTTTGGATATATGCCCAGAAAAATATATGCTGGGTCATATGGCAATCTATTTTTAATTTTTTAAGGAAGCTTCATGCTCTTTTGCATAGTGGCTGTACCACCAACAGTGCACAAGTGTTGCCTTTTTTCCACGTCCTCATCATCTCTTATCTGTTGTCTTTTTGATGACAGCCATCCTAACAGGTGTGAGATAAACCTCGTAGTTTTGAGTTAATCATCATTTCCCTTATGATGAGTGATGTCATATATCTTTTCATATACCTTTTGGCCATTTGTAGGTTTTCTTTGGAAAAGTGTCTATTCAGGTCCTCCAATCATTGTCTGATATATATATATATATATAGAGAGAGAGAGAGAGTGTGTGTGTATATATGTGTGTGTATATAAGTGTGTGTGTATATATACATACACACACACACACACTCTATATGTGTGTGTGTGTGTGTATATATATATATATATAAATGTTTATTTTTACTTTTGAGAGAGAGAGTGTGTGAGTGGGAGAGGGACAGAGAGAGGGGAGGACAGAGGCTCCAAACCGGCTCTACCCTGACAGTGGCGGGCCCGATGCAGAGCTTGAACTCATGAACCATGAGATCATGACCTGAGCCAAAGTCGGACACTCAACCTACTGAGCCACCCCGGCATCCCAAGAGATTGTTTGATTTTTTTGATATTGAGTTGTATGAGTTTTGTGTATTTTGGATATTAACCCCATATCAGATACATGTTTTGCAAATAATTTCTCCCTTATTCTACTGATCCCCTTTTCACTTTGTTTATTGTTTCCTTTGTTTTTTTGTAGAAGCTTTTTACTTTATTCTTGTCTCAATTATTTTTGCTTTGGAGGTCATATCCAAAAAAGTCGTTGTCAAAACTAATGTCAAGTTTTTTCCTTATGTTTTCTTGGAGGAGATTTATAGTTTCAGGTCTTATGTGTAAGTTTTAACCCATCGTGAGTTAATTTTAGTGGCTGTTATACTAGGGGTTCAATTTCATTCTTCTGCATGTGATTATCCAATTTTCCTAACACCATTTGTTGAAGAAACTGTCCTTTGACTCCCTTGTCAAATATTAATTGACCTTGTATACATGGGATTATTTCTATATTCTTGATTCTAATTGGCCTATATGTCTATTTTTATGCCAGTACCATGCTGTTTTGATTATTCTAACTTTGTATTATAGTTGGAAATCAGGAAAGGTGATGTCTCCAGCTTTGTTCTTTCTCAGGATTGCTTTGGATATGTGGGGTCTTTTGTGGTTCCATACAAATTTTAGTGTTTTTTTTCTTTTTCTATTTCTGTGAAAAAAAAGCTGTTGGAATTTAATAGGGATTTCATTGAATCTGTAGATGGTTTGGGGAAGTATGGACACTTTAACGATATTAATTCTTCTGATCCATGAACATGGGATGTCTTTCCATTTGTGTCTTCTTCCATTTCTTTCATCAAAGTATAATATTCACTATACAGATCTTTCATATCCTCAGTTGAATTTATTTCATAGTATTTTATTGTTTTTGATGATATTATGGATAGGGTTTTCTTTCATATTGTTACAATTGCTTTGTTGTTACTGTATAGATGTAGCTGAGTTCTGTATGTTGATTACTGAATTCATTGATTATTTCTAACAGTTTTTTGTTGGAGTCTTTGGGAGTTTTTTTATATGTAAGATCATATCATCTGCAAAGACAGTTTTACTTCTTTGTTTTCTATTTGGATACCTTTAATTTCTTTTTTTTTTTAATGTTTTATTTTTATTTTTGAGACAGAACATGAGGGGGGAGAGGCAGAGAGAGAGGGAGACACAGAACCTGAGGCAGGCTCCAGGCTCCAAGCTGTCAGCACAGAGCCCGATGCAGGGCTTGAACTCACGAACTGCAAGATCATGACCTGACCGAAGTTGGATGCTTAACTGACTGAGCCACCCAGGTGCCCCATGATACCTTTTATTTCATTTTCTTGCCTGATTGCTCTGGTTAGGACTTCCAGGACCATGTTGAATAGGAGTGGTGAGAGTGGGCACCTTCACCTTGTTACTGACCCTTTACCATTAAGTATTGTGTTACACGTAGGCTTGTCATTTATGTCATTTATTAAGTTGGTGCTCTTTAGTGCATTTTTCATTTCATTTTTTTGTATTCTTCTCCAGAATTTGTTTGGTTCTTTTTTATGGTTTCTTTCTGAAATTTATCATTTTGTTCATGTATGTTTTTCTGATATCAAATTATGTTTCTGTGTTTTCTTGTAGCTCTTTGAGTTTCCTAAAAACAACTATTTTGAGGGGTGTCTGGGTAGCTCAGTTAAGCATTTGACTCTTGATTTTGGCTCAGGTCATGATCTCACCGTCTTGAGATTGAGCTCCATGTCAGGTTCTGCACTGAGCCTGAAGCCTGCTTGGTATTCTCTCTCCCTCTCTCTTTCTCTGCCCCTCCCCTGCTCATGTTCTCTCTCTCTCTGTCTCTCTCCTTCCCTGTCTCCCTCCCCTCCAAATAAATAAATATTAAAAATAAATAAATAATGGGGCACCTGGGTGGCTCCATCTGTTAAGTGCCTGACTTCGGCTCAGGTCATGATCTCACAGCTTGTGAGTTCGAGTCCCGTGTTGAGCTCTGGGCTGTCAGCTCAGAGCCTGGAGCCTGCTTTGGATTCTGTCTCCCTCTCTCTCTGTCCCTCCCCCACTCATACTCTCTCTCTCTCAAAAAGAAATAAAAATTAAAAATAAATAAAAATCAAAAATAGATAAAACAGCTATTTTGAATTCTTTATTGAGTAAATTGCATGTTTCCATGTCTTTGAGATCAGTTTCTGGTAGATTATTGTGCTTCTTTTGTGGTATCGTGTATCCTTGATGTTTTCATGTTCCTTAAAGTTTTGCATTGCTGTCTTCACATTTGAAGTAGCAGTCACCTCCTCCAGTCTTTACATTCAGGAGAAAAATAACTTCTGTCAGGACTGCTAGGGATTTTGAGGCTTTCTCAGATTCTATGGATGTACCTGCTCTGCTCTTCTTGCTCCTCCTTGTGGCAGAATTCTGAAGCTTGGATGCCTTCTCTTGATCTGCCAGCACACCACGCAGGGTGCTTGCTGACAGCTTCTTCTCTGTTTTCCCAAAGGTGGCACTAAAGCTCATGTTTGTGGTCTCTCCCTGGTCTGCACTCAGATTGGGGCTCTCTGCTACAAGATAGGAGTGGGAGGGGGGGTGAAGCCTACAGAATTCTGAGGGTGCCCATGGGGGAGGAGGATCTACAGGCAAAGTACATGCAGCAGTTCATGAGTAGGCTTCTTAGTGGAGTTTGCAACACAGTGAGATCTGGATCCCTTTTTTTTTTTTAATGTAATTTTTTTAATGTTTGTTTCTTTTTAAGTGAGAGAGCAAGCATGAGCAGGAGAGGGGCAGAGGGAGAGGGAGAAACAGAATCCGAAGCAGGCTTCAGGCTCTGAGCTGTCAGCACAGAGCTCAGTGCGGGACTTGAACCCACAACTGTGAGATCATGACCTGAGCCGAAGTCAGACACTTAACAGATGGAGCCACCCAGGTGCCCCAGATATGGATCCCTTTAATGCCCTTTGAGACTCCTATCTGTTGCTTTCCCATACTCATTCTACCCTTTAGTCATGTAGCCCAGAATTCAGTATTCTGGACGGGGTAAGAGAGAGATGAGCCACTCTGGCACTGTCCCACATAGCTAGGAAACCAAGTCACTCATACACACTCCACAGATAAATTCATTGGCCAAGAAAATCCCTCATGGTCCTAAGCTGTGCAGCCTTGAGGGATAGGTGATATGAGTAAAGTCAAACTCTTCCTCTTACCCTCTGTGACGAGTCCAAACTCCTCCAGTTTTTGCTCTGACAATATGCTGGAACTTCTCTGCTGCAAACCTGGATTTCCACAAAAGTTCTGTTGTTCATGGGTGATTGTTTAAGACAGTTTTTTTCCAGGAATCCTGGACCACAGCCAAGAGCTGCTAGAGTTGGTTCATGGGTCACTACAGGGTCCACACAGGGGCTGAGGTCTTGTATGCCTGTTACCCAATGCATAAGTAGGCGAGTCTCCCCCTGAGTCTCTTGACATATGGTGCTGTACCCAACAGCTCCCGCAAAGGTACTTCATGTCCATAGATGGAAGCCAGATTGTTGCTGAGGCAGGGAAACAAATGAGGGATGTCTTATTCAGCCATACGGCCTTTGGTTTCTTAAACTTGTTTATTTCAAAGGCCTTGATACTTATTAGGAAGGATTCCGAAAGAGGATTTGTATCAATCCCACAGCCTACTCTGAACCCTTAGTGTTAGTAGATGTTCATATTCACTGGGTCCTTTTAAACCTAGAAATAAAATGCTAGAAACACGGATTGTGAAATAGCTCCCTTTTTATCCCACCCAGTCTCTCAGAAATGCTTCAAAGGGCAGGAAATTTAGACAGCCCTCTTTGTTCTATTGCTGTTGAAGATTTTTTTCCTTATGTTTATACTCTTCTGAACATTTCAGTTATTGCTCTCAAGAAACTTGTCACCAGCATCTCATTTCTGGAAAGTATTCTAAAGCTTTCTTGATACTATTTTCTCATGGTTTTAGTTGTAATTCCAGTTCAGACTATTTAAAAAACTTTTTTAATGAGTTTTTAAATTTATCTGTTGGTATTTGTATGATGCTGTCTATTGTCCTCTTTTTCAATATATGTGAACTTTGTTAGCAATCATATCCCGTTTTCATTTCTGCGGGCACTTATTTTAGGCTTATGAACAATAAATCCTAATTTTTCTAGATTTCTCCTAATGAACCATACTTTCAGCTACTACTGTACTTCAAATTGTGCATACCATTCTCTCCCTGCTTCTGCTTCCATCCAAACAAGTTTTCATTTTCTCTTGCCTCAGTGAGTCACAGGCATCCAGTGAGTTCCCAGACCAGTTAAGTTTTATATTCCCCCATTTTCTATACTCAGTTATAAATTGGTCCCCCGGATCTCTTTAACCCATGGTAGGTATTAAAGATACGTGCTTGTTGGGGGCGCCTGGGTGGCGCAGTCGGTTAAGCGTCCGACTTCAGCCAGGTCACGATCTCGCGGTCCGTGAGTTCGAGCCCCGCGTCGGGCTCTGGGCTGATGGCTAAGAGCCTGGAGCCTGTTTCCGATTCTGTGTCTCCCTCTCTCTCTGCCCCTCCCCCGTTCATGCTCTGTCTCTCTCTGTCCCAAAAATAAATAAACGTTGGAAAAAAAAAAAATTAAAAAAAAAAAAAAAAAAGATACGTGCTTGTTGGGGTGCCTGGGTGGTTCAGTTCGTTAAGCGTCCGACTTTGGCTCAGGTCATAATCTTGCAGTTCGTGAGTTTGAGCCCTGGGTTGGGCTCTGTGCTGACAACTCAGAGCCTAGAGCCTGCTTCAGATTCTGCCTCCCTGTCTCTCTCTCTGACCCTCCCCTGCTCGTACTCTGTCTCACCCTCCTTCAAAAATATTAAAAAAATTTTTTTGTGAATGAACATAAACTGACAGAATGTTGCTAATGTTTTTTCTTTTAGAAAATAGCAAAACCAGGAAAATTTTTAAATGACGTCTTACCTTTGCATACTGGGAGAACATGGTTCAATTTGTTTTGTCCACATCATTTAAGATGGATGACTTCAGGTTGAGTGGGAGTATGTTGTTACAGGGGACAGTGACATTCAGAGATGTGGCTATTGACTTCACCCAGGAAGAGTGGCAACAGTTGGATCTTGCTCAAAGGAACCTGTACCGGAATGTGATGCTAGAAAACTACAACAACTTAATCACAGTGGGTAAGGGTAGTTTCCTGTATAACTCAAATTCTGGGAGTGAAGTACCTTTTTTTCTCCAAATTTCTGAAATTTGTGGAACCTTTAAATGTTAGAGTGAGTTTGGCCTTTAGGTGCCTGTGCTCGTATGAGTGTGCATGCTGCAGCTTTTAAAATAAAATGTCATCCTTGCTTATGTTTCAGAGGCAGCATCCCCAAAACCACACTTTTCTTGTCCTTCAGAAAGCCTGGTTTGTCTGGGCTAGCCTCAATTCATGAATGATTTTTTTGTTCCTGGTATTTGTGCCCAAACGTTATGTTACTTCTCTTTGACAGGCTGTCCATTCACCAAACCTGATGTGATTTTCAAGTTGGAGCAAGAAGAAGAACCTTGGGTGGTGGAGGAAGAAGTGTTAAGGAGACACTGTCCAGGTTAGTCAGGGAGGGAACCAGACAGGTGAGAAGGGGCCATGCCCCTTTAATGGTTAATCCATGACCCTCTGAAATATTCTTCAAAAATATTTTCTTAAAGATTGTAGACTTTAATAGAGATAATTTCTGTGAACTTCTGAATTCTTTACTAATTTAAGATGTCTTTTCTAGATAACATTCTTCTTTCCTCAGAACTTAAAGGACCAGTTGGCCTTTTTACTTGTGTGCTAGATATCAATATTTCCTAACTCATTTCCATCTTTACTTTGACAGTCATTCTATTATTAGCATCTTCAGTCTCTGCCCACCTTATTACATAGGATGCTTTCCCTTTGCATTCAGATATTCACAGAATTGTAGTTGTTCGGATACTGTTGACGTTCATAGCCCTTTCTACTTTATCTTCTCCTTTCATTGTAAATGCCATAGCATTATATTTTGTACTCATAGGCACATTTCCCAGTGTATTTTTAGCTTTTGCTCTCATACTTCAGTAATGGCTACAACCCTTTTACTCAATAAGTTTTAAAGTCTGTGATACTTTTCTCTTAGCTTCCATTTTCTGCTACATTTGTCATGTATTTGTGCACACATTTGTTATACACACATGTATACATACATACTTATATATACATGCATCACATGTAGACAATGCATACATACATTTATACATATATTTCTAGTTTGGTAGATATTGCCAAGTCTTTTTTTGCCCTCCAAGGAAACATTTTTATTTCTACCAAAAATTTCTGCCAACACAGTCTTAGAATTTTAAAAAATTTTTGCCAATTTAATAGGTGAAAAACAATTTATTATAGTTTAAATTTGTATTTCCTTTATTATGGTATTGTCAAGGATGTTTCCATATGCTTAAAAATGGTTTCTTTATAAATGGTTTGTCTTTTGCCCTTTTTTCTGTTGAATTCTTAATTTGTATGAATATATTGATGTGATTAGCCTTTTATTTGTTGTATGTTGTTCCAGTATTTTTTCACAGTTGGTCATTACTCTTTGAAGTACTCTTTGCCACCCTAAGTTTCTTTAATATTCATTTAGTTAAAATAACAATCTTTTTTACAGGAGATTATCCTGTGATCTTTTCCTTTTATGTGTATGTGTGAATTATGTTTACACATTGCTTAGCAATTACTCATCCTCACATATTTGCCATGAATTTAAATAATTGTTCTAACTTTTTCAGGCTTTGAAGTCAATTTTACACTGGTTTCCTAAATAGAATTTAGAACCCTTTCTTCTTGTTCTGGAATACTTATAATAGCACTGGTGTATAACTCCCTTAAAGTTTTGGTTTATCTTACTTGTTTGCCCATTTGGACCTTTTGGATTATCAAGGGAAAGTGCTTTGACGGCTTTTTTCCATTATTACTTTATAAATTTTACGCAGATGTTTTGTCTCTTTTGGCATTAGTTTTTGACATAATAGGTTGTATTGTTCTAGAAAATTACTTAATTCTGGTTTTCAAGTTAATTTTCACAGAGTTGAACAATGTAATTTCTATAAATATTTAAGTTTGTTCTCTATCTGTAAAGGTTTACCATATACTAAAGTTCCAGGGTAGTCTGTATAACAACTTATTTTATCTGTATTTTCCAATCTGTTGGTATAAAATTACCACAGTATTTTCCTGTTTTGTCCTCATTAATTCTGCACATTCCTCAGCTAACATCATCAGATACTGGCTTTTCTTCATTTTCTCAACACTCTCATTCTGGGACTCCTAAAGATAGAAGCTAGATCTTTTTTCCTCCATATTTTTTTTTCATTTCCTTTATTATTTTTTGCCTCCTTATTTCTCTATGTGGCCTTCTCAGTAATTACTTCGGATATATCTTCGAAATTACTCTTCTCTCTGCAGCTCCCTATTAACTCATTGGCTTTAAAAAAAAAAAAAATTCAGTAGCAGTATTTTGTATTTTTAGAAATTCTCCTTTATTTTGTTTTTGGCTTTTTTTCCCCTACATCTTTCTGGCCCTTTCACTTCTGTTGGGATAGTACTTTGGCAACCTAATTGTACCTTCTTCAAAATCTTTTGCTTAATTAAGCTCTTTTTTCCCTAACTGAAGTGACCCAAAAGCTTAGTATTCTGCCTTCTTTTCTACATTTGTAATCTGCAACCAACTCTCTAACTTTACCTGCTTTACAATTTCACAGTAATTTTTCCCTTCCTTTATTATCAGTCTGGCAGAGAGAGAGAAAAATCTCCCATTTTCCCATCTCGGATCTAAGAAGCAACAGGGAACTGAATGTAATCCTTCAGTACGTAGACTTGCACTTATTCTCTCTATGCTGAGCCAGTTCCTTTTCTCTGTATTCCTCTGCCTCATGTCCCTGACTCTACAGCATGTCTGCTTCGTTTTTTTTTTTCTCTTTTAAATGTTTGTTTATTTTGTGTGTGTGAGAGAGAGAGAGAGACACTGAGCCAGCGGAGGGGGGAGAGAGAATCCCAAGCTGAGCATGGAGCCTGACACAGGGCTTGGCTCGATCCCACAACAGTGAGATCATAACTTGAGCCTAAATGAAGAGTTGGATGCTTAACCTGACTGAGCCATGCAACCGCCACTCTGCTTTCATTTCTTAAGAGATCCTCCATCTCCTTTAGGGTAGAGTGGTCTTTGTCTTTGTTAGTTGATATGTTTTTCCTTCTTTATCTCACATTGGTGTGCTTGGGAGTGGGATGAGATAAATTCATGTATTTCTTCTACCATATTTAAGCTCAATTTTTCACTCTTTGTTTTCCCTTCTGCTCACAGTACATATGTATTCCTTATCCAGTCATGCTAAGTAGGCTCTTCCAGTTTTATGTTCCAGCTCTCTGATCCAATTTTAACCTGCCCTTTTTTTTCTCACTTTATTACTGCAGTATTCAGAACAACTTTATTTACTTTTTAAAATACATAATATGTGCTTATAGTACAAAAGGACACATTGAAAAGTAGTTATTCTCTTACACATTTCCTAAGGTGACAACCGCTATCTTCATTTTCCTTTGAGCTGTTACTTACCTGTATTTTCAAACATTTTTATTGAAATTAGGTTAGCTTGTGAGTAAGTGTTATTTTCGGTATTGAATGTTCTTTTCCAGCAATGTGATAATGCCTTTATTCTTAGCTTCCTAGAGCTGCCATAACAAAGTACAACAAATTGGGTGGCTTAGAATAACAGGAATTTAGGGGCATCTGGGTGACTCAGTCAGGTTAAGCATCTGACTTCTGCTCAGGTCAGGATCTTGTGGTTCACGAGTTCGAGCCCCACATTGGGCTCTGTGTTGACAGCTCAGACCCTGGAGACTGCTTCAGATTCTGTGTCTCTCTCTCTGCCCCTCTCCCACTCACACTGTCTCTCAAGAATGAATAAACATTAAAAAAAATAATTAAAAAAAAAAGAATAAGAGGAATTTATTCTCACAGTTCTGGAGGCTTAAAAATACTAAATCGAGGTGTTGGCAGGCCATGCACCATCTGAAGCCTGTAGTGGAAGGACCCTTCCTTCGTGTCTTTCAGCTTCTAGTAGCCCCAGACATTCCTTGGCTTGTGATACCATAACTCCAGTCTGTGTCTTTATTTTCACATGGTGTTCTGTGTTTCTGTCTCTTCACATTGAATCCTTTTTTGCAAGAACACCAGTCATAGTAGATTGAGTCACCCTAACTCCAGAATGACCTCATTTTAACTAATTGCATCTGCAGTGATCCTCTTTCCAAATAACTTCACATTCTGAGGTATGGCCATTAGGAGTTCAACATATCTTTTTTGTGGTACATTCAGTTCAGCCCATAACACCTTTCCATTTGGTCACATCTGTGTGTGCATTTTAGTTTTCTGTAATTTTGCAACATTTCTTATTAAATTTGTTCACATATTTTTCATATTTTTTGTTGTGATTATGATTCTTATGTTTTCTAAATAGTTGTGTACATATGAATGTTATTGAAACTAAATATTAATTTCCTATATATAGTGAATATAATGAAGTTTTTATATTTTATAATGATTTTTCACTCTTGATTTTGTAGGTAAATTGTTTTATTGTTGACCAAAATGTTAATCTTATACTTTCCAAGTTTTTATACCTCTGATTTCTTCTTCTGTTAATGCACTATCCAGTACTGTAGTGGTGGTAGTACTAACTTTAATGTAGTACTTTGGGATTTTCCTTTTTGTGGAGGGGGGGGGTTTTCTTATTAAAAATTGTGATTTAAGTGTACTGTGTTTAAGCTGTACTGTACTTTTTCTGAAGTTAAATAAGTAGTCCCATTTTTTGAAGGTTTCTTTATGGAAAATAGATATTTAGTTTTATAACTTTTAAATATACCTTTGGAAATGATTACTTGATTTTTTACTTTTGACCTTTACTTTTGCTGATTAGAAACAGATTTTTCTAGTAGCAAAACATATATATGTACTTGGAAAATTTATATATGTACAAAACATATATATATGTACTTGGAAAATATAAAATTTAGTTTTATAACTTTTAAATATACCTTTGGAAATGATTACTTGATTTTTTACTTTTGACCTTTACTTTTGCTGATTAGAAACAGATTTTTCTAGTAGCAAAACATATATATGTACTTGGAAAAAAACCTACTCAGTTATGATGTATCTTATATTTAATTTGCTCTAGGTCACTTTTTTTTCCTTCTGGGTCATTTTGATATTTTAGGTAGAATTTTTACATTGATATTCATAAGTAAAATTGGTATATAGTTTGCTTTTTTGGTTGTCATCTTTGTCAGATTTTGGTGTTAATGTTATGTTTGTTTCACATGCACAAAAATGGGAATTCTCCTTTTTTTTTCTTTTACAACATTCTGCAGAGCATGAAAGCAAATGTCCCCTAAATGTTTGTTCAAATGCCCATGTGAACCTCTCTGGACCTTTTGATTTGTTTTGTTTTTGAGGGATTGCTTTTTTATATTTTTCTGTTCCTTTTGTGGAAGTTGGTTTATATAGGTTTCTACCTCTTACAGGTACAGTTTTGGTAATTTGCATTTTCCAGAAAATTACTTATGTCAAGCAGTTTATAAAGTTATCTTTTTAATAGAGTCCTGCAAAATAGTTTTATGATTTTTAACTTCCTATTTTTGTTTTTTCCTGTGTCATTTCTAACTTTATTTGTACATCTGCATTCTTCCTTTTATTTATGCAACAGTTTATCTGTTTTGTTTCAGATCCCATTTTTAAACACAATCAAAGCTATTTTGTATTCCTAACTATCTTCCTCCACTCGTATTTTTCCTGGAATTTCCTAAAGCTAAGGAAATAGGAGATACATGCACTTGGAATTTGCTTTATAATGGGAAACTACGTCTTAAACCAAGAATCAATCCCATAATAGCATATTTTCTGAAATTTTCTTCACGTTACAATACTGGAAAATATTTCAAGTGATATTTATTTGCAATCTGTTTTAGGAGAAGTATGGGGAATTGATGAGCGTCAGAAAATCCAGGACAGACTTTTGACACAATTTGAAGATAAATTCACAAAAACACTGACTGAAGAAAAAGTCATTGAATGTCATAAGAAATTTGCCAGTGCATTTCCTCTTAACTTGGACTTTTTTCCTTCCAGTCACAATCTCTATGAATATGACTTATTTGGAAAGTGTTTAGAACATAATAATTTTGACTGTCATAATAGTGATAGAATCTTTATACGAAAGGAACATTCTGAATATAATGAACCTATGAAATCATTTGTCATTAATCCATCCCATCTTGTAGTAACCCCCTTTAAATGTAATCACTGTGGGAAAGGATTCAGTCAAACTTTGGACCTCATCAGACACCTCAGAATTCATACTGGAGAGAAACCCTATGAATGTAAAAACTGTAGAAAAGCCTTCAGCCACAAGGAAAAACTCATTAAACATCATAAAACTCATAGTAGGGAGCAGTCTTATGAATGTAATGAATGTGGGAAAGCTTTCATTAAAATGTCAAATCTCATTAGGCATCAAAGAATTCATACTGGGGAGAAACCCTATGCATGTAAGGAATGTGGGAAATCCTTCAGCCAGAAATCCAATCTCATTGATCATGAAAAAATTCATACTGGAGAGAAACCTTATGAATGTAATGAGTGTGGGAAAGCATTCAGTCAGAAGCAAAGCCTCACTGCACATCAGAAAGTTCATACTGGGGAGAAACCTTATGCATGTAATGAATGTGGTAAAGCCTTCCCTCGAATTGCATCCCTTGCTCTTCACATGAGAAGTCATACAGGAGAAAAACCTTATAAATGTGATAAATGTGGAAAAGCTTTCTCTCAATTTTCCATGCTTATTATACATGTAAGAATTCATACGGGTGAGAAACCCTATGAATGTAATGAATGTGGAAAATCCTTCTCTCAAAGTTCAGCCCTTACTGTACATATGAGAAGTCATACTGGTGAAAAACCTTATGAGTGTAAGGAATGTAGAAAAGCCTTCAGCCACAAGAAAAACTTCATTACACACCAGAAGATTCATACTAGAGAGAAACCTTATGAATGTAATGAATGTGGGAAAGCTTTCATTCAAATGTCAAATCTCGTTAGACACCAGAGAATTCACACTGGAGAAAAACCGTACATATGTAAGGAATGTGGCAAAGCCTTTAGCCAGAAATCAAATCTCATTGCACATGAAAAAATTCATTCTGGAGAGAAACCCTATGAATGTAATGAATGTGGTAAAGCCTTCAGCCAAAAGCAAAACTTTATTACACATCAGAAAGTTCACACTGGAGAGAAACCTTATGACTGTAATGAATGTGGTAAAGCCTTTTCTCAAATTGCATCCCTTACTCTTCATCTGAGAAGTCACACAGGAGAAAAGCCTTATGAATGTGATAAGTGTGGGAAAGCCTTCTCTCAGTGCTCATTGCTCAACTTACATATGAGGAGTCATACTGGTGAGAAGCCCTATGTATGTAATGAATGTGGAAAAGCTTTCTCTCAAAGAACTTCTCTTATTGTGCACATGAGAGGCCATACAGGTGAGAAACCCTATGAATGTAATAAATGTGGAAAAGCCTTCTCCCAAAGCTCATCCCTTACTATACATATACGAGGTCATACAGGTGAGAAGCCCTTTGACTGTAGTAAATGTGGAAAAGCCTTCTCTCAAATCTCATCTCTTACACTTCATATGAGAAAACATACAGGTGAGAAGCCTTATCATTGTTATGAGTGTGGTAAGGCTTTCAGCCAAAAGTCACACCTTGTTAGACACCAGAGAATTCATACTCAGTAGAACACTATGAATATTGTGAATATGGAAAAGCCTTTAGAAAGAATTAGCATCTCCTTTCACATAATCAGTTCTAGAACAGAAAACTATGACTGTGGAAAGCCTTTTTGAAGAAGTCACACATTTATGAAACAAGGAGTATTTTTACCAAGGTGACAAATTGTGAAACAAAAAAGCTGAACATCAAAAACCTTCACAGATATCTGAAGATATTTATTCAGCATTCTTATTAAAATGTGAAACAAGATATCTACTATCAGCATATCAATATTACAACTGAGCTCCTAGCCAATGTGTTAAGTAAGAAGATTGGCGGAAAAGAGAAGCTATAAAAATAACCTCTTACACAAGAAATATTTGATTCAAAAATATGTTGATATAAAATGTCTAAGGATAAACACAACAGTGAATTACCAGGCACACATATATACATATAAAGTTATAAAACATTTTCAAGGGCACAAAATAACACCTGAAATTTTGAGAAAAATAACATTGTCTGAAAAAGGTGACATTTTTAAAAACAAAAATTCTCTCATCTCTAAGGTATTTCCACTCAAAGTTTTCGCTAATTATATTTTAAGAATTTCGCAAACTGATTTAAAGTTTTACATAGGAATACGAAGGACCACAAATAGCAGAGACAACAGTGAAAAAAGAGAAGGCACAGTCTACTAGATAGCATCACGTACTTTTATTTAAAGCTGGTGTCTAAATGTGTTGTTAAGTAAATTAGCAGATACAAGGATTGGAGAAAGGAGATATGGAAATTTTGTGTATGATAGTGCTACTGAAGTCACTGGAGAAAGAATGGCCTATTCAATAAATGGAAGATTCATATGAACAAAAAATGATAGCTCTCTATACCATATACAAAAATAAACTCCAGATAGATTGAAGACCAGAATATAAAAAGCAAAATTCTAAAACTATGATGAAAGTAAAATAGATTTATTATTTTAGAGTAAAAGGATTACTCTAAGAACACATAAATATGAAGCTGTCATTTCTCTTTTGGTGTATTGGCTTCGGAGGCACACATACAGAGGCACGAGATACACATCTCTGTTCACTGCATTGTGGTTTGTATTACACTAAATTGGACATAAATTCTCAGTAGAATGATAAATTAATACCACGTAATTATTGCTATGATAGAATACAATATTTAGAAGGTATAAATGTGACATATAGTTACGTAGATCACAATATATAATATTGAGAGGAAAAAGCAAAATGTACAATGAGAAGATGTAACATTTGTATAAGTTTAATAAAATAATGCAAAGAACAGTACTGTGTATTGGTCATAAATCCACATATGACATTGGTTGCCTTTCAGGAAATGGGAGGGGTTTAGATGGAATTGTTATATTTACCTGTAACGTTTCTTTAATAAAAAGGAAAGCAAATATAATGGTGGTAACAAATCAGGTTGTCAAGATTATGTTGCTATTTTTGTATTCTTTTTTGCCTTTCCTTATTTTCCTAATTTCTCTAAAATAAGAACCAAAATGGCACACGACCTATAGAAACAACTTGAAAATGGATTCTTTATGGTCAAAACTAAAATTTGTAGGAAATTCTCTTTACTGATACACAAACAAAACCTGAATTAAGATGACACTTTGCTTACCCTCTCCTCACAATGTTGATTCAGTGTGTGTGTGTGTGTATTGATGCCAATTTTAAAATTGTTTATTTCAAACACAAATTCTTCCTTAGCTGAAGGCAGTGAAGAAACTAAAGAAATAGTTAATTGTTGGAATAACTAGCTCTCCACTTGGGGAAAAAAAACCAAAACCTATATTTGGCTTGGTTTCAGATTGAGTAGGGGCCATTCATACCTACTGTAAAATGTGAATAATGTTCTGACATGTCAAGCAAGCCAAGGATAGATGCCTGCATCAGACCAGAGGGAATTTTCGCATATCCCAACAAAGCTTTGTTTGGTTTCTGAATCCTTAAATGGTCATGCACATGCTGGTGATTTTATATGTGTGACGTACGTGCCCAGTGGGTGTGAAAGCTCTTCTTGTACCACATCTAAAATGTTATATATTCAGACCTTTCAAATATATGTGGAACTCAAATGTGAATAGCTCATTCATATATTTTGTCTATTTGTTTTCTACTGGGACTTTCAAAAGATGTTTTTATTTAGAAATACAGGTTTATAGGAAGTTGCAGAAACAATACCCTATAGTACTGTTTAGCTTGTGTGCCCTATGTCCGATTTTCCCTAATGTTAAATCTTGCATAACTACAGTGCAATATCAAATTTAACAGTGGCACAATCTGTACGTTAGTAGATTTCACTGGTTTTGCATGCGCTTGTGTGTGTTAATGTAGTTCTATACAATTTTATCTCCTAACTACCACTCCAATTTTTTCTCTGCCACCACAATCAACATACAGAACTTCTGACACCACAAATATTCCTTGTTCTGTCCCTTTGTAGTCACACCCATAACCCTTTTCCCCTCTGTGCTTCCCACTCCTTACCTTTGGCAAGCACTAATATATAATCTCAAGATTATTATATTCTATAATATACTGTTTAATATCAAGAGTGTTTTATAAATGGAACCTACACTATATAACCTTTGAGATTGGTGTTTTTTATTCAACCTGATGCCCTGAGATAAATCCCAGTTATTACAGGTAAAATTTTTCTGGTTTTAAAATTTCTCAAGTAGTTTTCCATGGTATCAATATACCATGGTTTCTCTAACCATCAAGCCTTTGAAAGACATTTGCATTTCCAGCTTTGGGTAATTACAAAAACCTGCTATGAACATTCATCTGTCATTTGGTTGTTTTGTTCTATTTTGTTCTTCTGTCACTTTTCATGCCTTACTGTGGGTTACTTCAGCATATTTTTTTAGAATTCTACTTTAGAGTTCTTGAGTGTATCTCTATGGATTTTTTAGTAGTTGTTCTAGGTATTAACATCATACATATATAACTTCCACAATCTACTGTCATTCAACCAGTTCAAAACCTTATCTCAACTAAGATTCTTTGTTTTCCCCCTTTATTATTATATAATTGTACCAGGTATTTCCGCTATATACCATAAGAACTATATGAGACAGTGTTAACCATTTTTTGCTTTAACCATCTAGCATAATTTAGGAAACCACAGGAGAAAGGTATTCTATTAAATGTACCCATATCTTTACTGTTTCTGTTCTATCCTCATTCCAGATGTTCTATACTCCATCATTTCTGCTGAAAGAATTTCCGTCAGCCACTCTTTTAGTATAGGTCTCCTGGCAACAAAAAGACTATCTTAGTTATCCTTTGTCTGAGTATGTTTTCATTTCACCTTCATTCCTAAAGGATGTTTTTTTGCTGGTAGAGAATTCTGGTTGACAGATGTTTCAGTACTTGAAAAAGGGGCCAGTTCACTTTGACCTTTTTTTTTCTGATAAGAAATCTCTTATCTGAACCATTCCTCTATAGGAGGAATGTGTCATTTCTAACTGCTTTCAAAAATTGTTTCTAGTCTTCAGTATTCTTAAGTTTGATTATCATGTATCTCAGCATGAATTTCTTTGGGTTTATACTGTTTAGGGTTTGCTCAGCTTCTTGAATCTGAAGACTTAGGTTTGTTGCCACAGTTGAGGAATTTTCTGCTGTTATTTCTTTTACTGCTTTTCCAGCCTCATACTTTTTATCCTTCCCTTGTAAGACAACATGTTTTTCCTCTTGTTGTTCATATTAGGTAATTTATTTTGTTCTATCTTCAAGTTCACTGATACTTTCCTCTGTACTCTCCATTCTACTCCTGGACACATCCATTGAGTCTTTTGGTTACTGTGATTTTCATTTCAAATTATTTCATGTTCTTTATATTTTTCTTTGTTGAGCTTTTTTTTCATTTGTTTCAAGTATGTACATGATTTGTTCACCTGAAGCACTTTTATGATGGTTGCTTTAAATTCCTTGCCAAATAACTCTAGTTACCTTAGTGTTGATGTCTCTTGATTGTCTTCTCATTAAGCTTGAGATTTTCCTATTCCTTGATATGATGTATGAGTGATTTTCATTTTTATCCTGGACATTTTGTGTGTTGTGTTCTGAGACTCTAGCTCCTACTTAACCTCCTTTCTGCAGGTAAGTTTAGGCGTAGCTTTAGTGTACAGGTGGGTGTGGATGTTCCTGCTGAGCCCCACTGACTCAACCCAAGCAAAAGTGGAGCACTGATACCCACTTCATTTTCAGTGGGTAGGGATAGAAGTTCACCTCCCCATTCAGCCCAGCTAAAACAGAGGTGTGGAGGATGGAGAGGAAACAGTGATAACACCACACCTTGTTGCTAGAGCTTGTTGGGTAGGAATAGAAACTGAATTCTGCACTGGGCTCTGATAAAGGGGAGGGTGAAACGCTGATTGCTTTTTTTTTTTTTTTTTTTTTCCTTAATTGAAATGGCCAGAGCTACAACTGAGCTGAGTTGTTAGGATTTGAATCCCTTGTGCAGAAGATACATGAATGTCCCAACAGGTACATGAAAAGATGCTCAACATCACTAGTAATTAAGGAAATGGAAATCAAAACCACAATGAGATAATACTTCACTCCTGTTAGAATGGCTATCATCAAAAAGACGAGATAAATGCTGGCAAGGATGTGGAGAAAGGGGAACACTTGTGCGCTGTTGGTGGTATCATAATTGGTATGGCCACTATGCAAAACAGTATGCAGTTTTTAAAAAAACAACAACTGTATAATCCAGCAATTCTATTTCTGGGAATATATCCAACGGAAACAAAAACCCTATGTTGAAGAGGTATGTGCACTCCCATGTTCATACCAAGATAAGGGAACAAGCTAAGTGTATGGATTGGATGGATGAACTGGATAATGAATTTGTGGTGCGTGCACACATACACACAGTGGAATACCGAGCCATAAGAAAGGAAATCCAAAAGAAGGAAATCCTGCCATTTGTGACAACATGGATGGACCTTGAGAGCATTTTGCTAAGTGAAGTCAAATGAGAAAGACAAATACCATACGATCACACTTATCTGTGGGATCTAAAAAATAAAAACAAAAAAACTCCTAGAAAAGGAGGTCAGTTTTGTGGTTACCAGAGGCGAGGAACAGGGCAAAGAGGAATTGAATAAAGGTGGCCAAAAAATACAAACTTCCAGTTGTAAGATAAGTACTAGGGATGTAATGTACATGAAGACTACAGTTAACACTGCTATATGGTTTTATTTTTAAGTCTGAGAGAGTGGCAGAGGGGCAGAAAGAGATGGGGTGAGAGAGAATCCCAAGCAAGCTCCGCACTGTCAGTGCAGAGCCTGATGTGAGGCTCAAATTCATGAACTGTGAGATGAGATGAGGACCTGAGCCGAAGTCAGACAGTTAACCAACAGAGCCACCCAGGCTCTCCTGCTATATATTTTAAAGTTAAGAGAGTAGATCCTAAAAGTTCTCATCGCAGTTTTTTTTTTCTTACCTATAGAAGTGTTGTTTCACAACATAGGTAAGTTCATTATGCTTTATATCTTAAACTTATACGTGCAGTGTGCTGACTGTATCGCAATAAAATGGAGGGGGAAGAATTTCCATTTTCTAGTTAATAATCTGGGTAAGTAGATATTTTCAGTAGATACTTTTAATTCAGCTTCATTTCCCTGTTCTTTATCAAAATCAAATAAAAAGCCAACCAGAAGACAAACAAAATGTATGATTTGCAAACATTTTCTCCTGTATGTTTTCATTTTGACAAAGTCCTTTCATAGACAAAAGTTTGTAGTTTTTATGAACTCCAATTTGTCTTTTTTTGCTTTTGGTGTCAGATCTAAAAATCAATGGACAGATCCAACATAAGGAAGATTTACTTCTGTTTTCTAAGAGTTTTATACTTTCATTCTTTTTTCCCCTTCTGATTAAATTGAAGAATAATTGACATACAATGTTAGTTTCAGATGTACAACATAGTGATTCAATATTTATATACATGACAAAATGGTCACCCCTGTAATCTAGTTATTATCTGTCACAATACAAAATTCTTACGGTATTATTGACTATGTTCCCTATGCTGTACATTACATCCCATCTTATTTTATAACTGAAAGATTGTACTTAAGACCCTTCACTATTTTGTCCAAACTACATTCTGCCCACTAACCATCAGTTCTCCATATCTATGAGTGTTTATTTCTATTTTTTGTTTTTTTTATATTTCACCTAGAAGTGAAATAATACAGTATTTTTTTCTGTCTGACTTATCTCTCTTAGCATGATATCATCTAGGTTTGTCCATGTTGTCACAGTTGGCAATTTTGTTCTTTTTTATGGCCAAGTAACATTCTGTTGTATACAAACCATGATCTTTATCCATTCCTCCATCAATAGACATTTAGGTTATTTCCATATTATGGCTATTATAAATAATTCTGTGATGAGCGTAAGGGTACAAATATCTTTTTGGGTTGATACATTCATTTTCTTCAAGTAATTACCTACTACTAGATTTTATGGTAGTTCTATTTTTAAATTTTAGAGGACCTACACAGTATTTCCCATAGTGACTACACCAATTTACATTCCCACCAACAGTGCATAAGGGCCCCCTTTTCTCCATATCTTTACCAACACTTGTCTTTATATATATATATCACACATACACACACACACATATATGTGTGTATATATATATGTGTGTGTGTGTGTGTGTATATATATATATATATATATATATATATATATATATATGCGTCATTCTGATAGGTAGATACAAAGTAATATCACATTGTGGTTTTTATTTGCATTTCCCTGATGGTTAAGTGATGTTGAGCATGTTTTCATGTGTCATCTTCCTTGGGAAAATGCCTATTCAGATTTTCTGCCCTCTTTTAATTGGATTATTTTTATACTGAGTTGTATGAGATTTTTAGATATTTTGAATGTTAACTGTTTAATGGATATACTACTGACAAATAACTTCTTCCATTCAGTAGGTTGCTTTTTCTTTTTATTGATGGTTTCCTATGCTATGCAATAGCTTTTTGGTTTGATGTAGTCCATTTTTATATTTTTGTTGTCCTTGCCTAAAGAGATCCAGAAAGGGATTGCTAAGACTGGTGTCAGAGTTTACTGCCTGTGTTTTCTTCTAGGAGTTTTATGGTATCAGGTCTCAAATTTAAGTCTTTAATCCATTTTGATTTTATTTCTGTATATGGTATAAGAAAACTGGTGCAGTTTTCCCCACATCATTTATAAAAGAGACTTTTTGCCATTGTATATTCTTGCCTCCTGTATCATAGACTAATCGACAGTATTAACCTGGGTATATTTCTATCTATCTGTATTGTTCCACTGATATATATGTCTGTTTTTGTGCCAGTATCATTCTATTTTGATTACTATAGCTTGGTAGTATAGCTAGAAATCAGTATACCTCCAGCTTTCTCAAGATTGCTTTGGATGTTTTGGGGTGTTTTGTGGTTCTTCTCAAATGTTAGAATCATTTGTTCTAGTTTTGTGCAAACCACCATTGACATTTGGGTATAGATTCTTCCAATCCACAAGCATAGTATTTTCCCCTTGTTTGTGTCATCTTCAGTTTCTTTTATTTTTTTAATGTTTTTTATTTATTTTTGAGAGACAGAGGGAGACAGTGTGCGAGCAGGGGAGGGGCAGAGAGAGAGGGAGACAGAGAATCTGAAGCAGGCTCCAGGCTCTGAACTGTCAGCACAGAGCTCGACACTCAGGAGCCGTGAGATCGTGACCTGGGCTGAAGTCAGACGTTTAATTGACTGAGTCACCCAGGCGCCCCATCTTCAGTTTCTTTCATCAGTGTCTTACAGTTTTCAGAGTACAGGTCTTTCATCTCCTTGGATAAATTTATTCCTAGGTACTTTATTCTTTTTCATGCAATTGTAAATGCGACTATTAATTTTTTTCTGATAATTAGCATATAGATAGCCAACAGATTTTTGTATACTCTTTTTTTTTTTTAGATTTTTGTATATTCATTTGTATCCTGCAACTTCACTGAATTCATTTATTAGTTTTTTGATGGAGTTTTAGGATTTTCCATATATAGCATAATGTCATCTGCAAGTAGTGATGGTTTAACTTCTTCCTTTCTGATTTAGATGCCTTTTAGTTTTCTTGCCTAATTACTGTGGCTAGGATTTCCAATATTATCATGAATAAAAGTGGTGAGAGTGGGCATCCTTGTCTTCTTCCTGATCTCAGAGGAAAGCTTTTAGCTTTTCACCACTGAATATGATGTTAGTTGTGGTCTGTCATATATAGCCTTTATTATGTTGATGTCCATTCCCTGTATAATGAACACTTCGTTGAGAGTTTGTATCATAAATGTATAATGAATTTTGTCAGATGCTTTTTCTGGATCTGTTGACAATCTCATGATTTTTATCCTTTGTTTTCTTAATATGGTATATCACATTGATTTGCACATATGGAACCATCTACTTGATCATGGTGTATGATTCTTTTAATGTATTTTTGAATTCAGTTTGCCAGTATTTTATTCAGGATTTTAGCATCCTTGCTCATCAGGGATAATTGCTGCTAACTTCCTTCCTTTCTTACTTCCTTCCTTCCCCCCACCCCTTTCCCTCCTGACTGGTTTAGGTATCAGTATAATGCTGCTTTCATAGAATGAGTTTGGAATCTTTCCTTCCTTTTGTTTCTTGAGGTGGGCCTGTATTGATATAAACTTTTCTTACAACAGTTTTTGCTGCATTCCACAGATTTTGAGTACTGTGTTTTCATTTCTATTTGCCTTAACGTATTTTTAAATTTCCTCTTTGATTTCTTTGTTGATCCATTGGTTTAATAGCCATGTTGTTTTGTCTCCACATATTGTTTCTTCAGTTTTCCTCTTCTACTTAATTTCTAGTTTCATACCATTGTGGTTGGTAAAGATGCTTCATTTGTCTTCAATCTTTTAAATGTACTGAGCCTTGTTTTCTGCCCTAAAATGTGATTTATCCTGGAGAATGTTCCATGTGCACTTGAGAAGAATGTGTATTCTGGAGTGGCATATCCTGTATGTATCTGTTAAATCCATCTGTTCTAATGTGTTTAAGGCTAATGCTTGTTTTTTTGTTTGTTTGTTTGTTTTTGTAATATGTGAAATTTATTGTCAAACTGGTTTCCATACAACACCCAGTGCTCATCCCAAAAGATGCCCTCTTCAATACCCATCACCCACCCCCCCCCTCCCTCCCACCCCCCATCAACCCTCAGTTTGTTCTCAGTTTTTAAGAGTCTCTTATGCTTTGGCTCTCTCCCACTCTAACCTCTTTTTTTTTTTTCCTTCCCCTCCCCCATGGGTTCCTGTTAAGTTTCTCAGGATCCACATAAGAGTGAACACATATGGTATCTGCCTTTCTCTGTATGGCTTATTTCACTTAGCATCACATTCTCCAGTTCCATCCACGTTGCTACAAAGGGCCATATTTCATTCTTTCTCGTTGCCACGTAGTACTCCATCGTGTATATAAACCACAATTTATCCATTGATCAGTTGATGGACATTTAGGCTTTTTCCACAATTTGGCTATTGTTGAGAGTGCTGCTATAAACATTGGGGTACAAGTGCCCCTATGCATCAGTACTCCTGTATCCCTTGGGTAAATTCCTAGCAGTGCTACTGCTGGGTCATAGGGTAGGTCTATTTTTAATTTTTTGAGGAACCTCC
Organism: Puma concolor; assembly: GCF_028749965.1. Taxonomy (NCBI): domain Eukaryota; kingdom Metazoa; phylum Chordata; class Mammalia; order Carnivora; family Felidae; genus Puma; species Puma concolor. The sequence continues at coordinate 46,500,091 of NC_141681.1, forward strand.
ACACTGTTTCCCAGAGTGGCTGCACCAGTTTGCATTCCCACCAACACTGCGAGAGGATTCCCGTTACTCCACATCCTCTCCTGCATCTATAGTCTCCTGATTTGTTCATTTTGGCCACTCTGACTGGCGTGAAGTGATATCTGAGTGTGGTTTTGATTTGTATTTCCCTGATGAGGAGCGATGTTGAGCATCTTCTCATGTGCCTGTTGGCCATCTGGCTGTCTTCTTTAGAGAAATGTCTATTCATGTTTTCTGCCCATTTCTTCACTGGATTATTTGTTTTTCAGGTGTGGAGTTTGGTGAGCTCTTTATAGATTTTGGATACTAGCCCTTTGTCCGATATGTCATTTGCAAATATCTTTTCCCATTCCGTTGGTTGCCTTTTAGTTTTGTTGATTTTTTCCTTTGCTGTGCAGAAGCTTTTTATCTTCATGAGGTCCCAATAGTTCATTTTTGCTTTTGATTCCCTTGCCTTTGGGGATGTGTCAAGTAAGAAATTGCTACGGCTGAGGTCAGAGAGGTCTTTTCCTGCTTTCTCCTAGAGGGTTTTGATGGTTTCCTGTCTCACATTCAGGTCCTTTATCCATTTTGAGTTTATTTTTGTGAATGGTGTGAGAAAGTGGTCTAGTTCCAACCTTCTGCATGTTGCTGTCCAGTTCTCCCAGCACCATTTGTTAAGGAGACTGTCTTTTTTCCATTGGATATTCTTTCCTGCTTTGTCAAAGATTAGTTGGCCATACTTTTGTGGGTCTAGTTCTGGGGTTTCTATTCTATTCCATTGGTCTATGTGTCTGTTTTTGTGCCAATACCATGCTGTCTTGATGATGACAGCTTTGTAGTAGAGGCTAAAGTCTGGGATTGTGATGCCTCCAGCTTTGGTCTTCTTCAAAATTACTTTGGCTATTCGGGGCCTTTTGTGGTTCCATATGAATTTTAGGATTGCTTGTTCTAGCTTCGAGAAGAATGCTGGTGCAATTTTGATTGGGATTGCACTGAATGTGTAGACAGCTTTGGGTAGTATTGACATTTTGACAATATTTATTCGTCCAACCCATGAGCACGGAATGTTTTTCCATTTCTTTATATCTTCTTCAGTTTCCTTCATAAGCTTTCTTTTTTTTTTTTTTTTTTTTTTTTTTTTTTATTTTACTTTTATTTATTTTTTTTTATTTTATTTTTTTTTTTATTTATATATGAAATTTATTGTCAAATTGGTTTCCATACAACACCCAGTGCTCATCCCAAAAGGTGCCCTCCTCGATACCCATCACCCACCCTCTCCTCCCTCCCACCCCCCATCAACCCTTAGTTTGTTCTCAGTTCTCAACAGTCTCTTATGCTTTGGCTCTCTCCCACTCTAACCTCTTTTTTTTTGTTCCCCTCCCCCATGGGTTTCTCTTAAGTTTCTCAGGATCCACATAAGAGTGAAACCATATGGTATCTGTCTTTCTCTGTATGGCTTATTTCACTTAGCATCACACTCTCCAGTTCCATCCACGTTGCTACAAAAGGCCATATTTCATTTTTTCTCATTGCCACGTAGTACTCCATTGTGTATATAAACCACAATTTCTTTATCCATTCATCAGTTGATGGACATTTAGGCTCTTTCCATAATTTGGCTATTGTTGAGAGTGCTGCTATGAACATTGGGGTACAAGTGCCCCTATGCATCAGTACTCCTGTGTCCCTTGGATAAATTCCTAGCAGTGCTATTGCTGGGTCATAGGGTAGGTCTATTTTTAATTTTCTGAGGAACCTCCACACTGCTTTCCAGAGCGGCTGCACCAATTTGCATTCCCACCAACAGTGCAAGAGGGTTCCCGTTTCTCCACATCCTCTCCAGCATCTATAGTCTCCTGATTTGTTCATTTTGGCCACTCTGACTGGCGTGAGGTGATATCTGAGTGTGGTTTTGATTTGTATTTCCCTGATAAGGAGTGACGCTGAACATCTTTTCATGTGCCTGTTGGCCATCCGGATATCTTCTTTAGAGAAGTGTCTATTCATGTTTTCTGCCCATTTCTTCACTGGGTTATTTGCTTTTCGGGTGTGGAGTTTGGTGAGCTCTTTATAGATTTTGGATACTAGCCCTTTGTCCGATATGTCATTTGCAAAGATCTTTTCCCATTCTGTTGGTTGCCTTTTAGTTTTGTTGGTTGTTTCCTTTGCTGTGCAGAAGCTTTTTATCTTCATAAGGTCCCAGTAATTCACTTTTGCTTTTAATTCCCTTGCCTTTGGGGATGTGTCGAGTAAGAGATTGCTACGGCTGAGGTCAGAGAGGTCTTTTCCTGCTTTCTCCTCTAAGGTTTTGATGGTTTCCTGTCTCACATTCAGGTCCTTTATCCATTTTGAGTTTATTTTTGTGAATGGTGTGAGAAAGTGGTCTAGTTTCAACCTTCTGCATGTTGCTGTCCAGTTCTCCCAGCACCATTTGTTAAAGAGACTGTCTTTTTTCCATTGGATGTTCTTTCCTGCTTTGTCAAAGATGAGTTGGCCGTACGTTTGTGGGTCTAGTTCTGGGGTTTCTATTCTATTCCATTGGTCTATGTGTCTGTTTTGGTGCCACCTTCATAAGCTTTCTATAGTTTTCAGCATACAGATCTTGTACATCTTTGGTTAGATTTATTCCCAGGTATTTTATGCTTCTTGGTGCAATTGTGAATGGGATCCATTTCTTTATTTGTCTTTTTGTTGCTTCATTATTAGTGTATAAGAATGCAGCTGATTTCTGTACATTGATTTTTGTATCCTGCAACTTTGCTGAATTCATGTATCAGTTCTAGCAGACTTTTGGTGGAGTCTATCAGATTTTCCATGTATAATATCATGTCATCTGCAAAAAGTGAAAGCTTGACTTCATCTTTGCCAATTTTGATGCCTTTGATTACCTTTTGTTGTCTGATTGCTGATGCTAGAACTTCCAACACTATATTAAACAACAGTGGTGAGAGTGGACATCCCTGTTGTGTTCCTGATCTCAGGGGGAAAGCTTTTAGTTTTTCCCCATTGAGGATGATGTTAGCTGTGGGCTTTTCATAAATGGCTTTTATGATGTTTAAGTATGTTCCTTCTCTCACGACTTTTTTGAGGGTTTTTATTAAGATGCTGAATTTTGTCAAATGCTATTTCTGCATTGATTGACAGGATCATATGGTTCTTATATTTTCTTTTATTAATGTGATGTATCATGTTGATTGATTTGCGAATGTTGAACTAGCCGTGCATCCCAGGAATGAATCCCACTTGATCATGGTGAATAATTCTTTTTATATGCTGTTGAATTCGATTTGCTAGTATCATATTGAGAATGTTTGCATCCATATTCATCAGGGATATTGGCCTGTAGTTCTCTTTTTTTTACTGGGTCTCTGTCTGGTTTAGGAATCAAAGTAATACTGACTTCATAGAATGAGTTTGGAAGTTTTCCTTCCCTTTCTATTTTTTCGAATAGCTTGAGAAGGATAGGTATTATCTCTGCTTTAAATGTCTGGTAGAATTCCCCAGGGAAGCCATCTGGTCCTGGACTCTTATTTGTTGGGAGATTTTTGATAACTGATTCAATTTCTTCGCTGGTTATGGGTCTGTTCAAGCTTTCTATTTCCTCCTGTTTGAGTTTTGGAAGTGTGTGGGTGTTTAGGAATTTGTCCATTTCTTCCAGGTTGTCCAGTTTGTTGGCATATAATTTTTCATAGTATTCCCTGATAACTGCTTGTATTTCTGAGGGATTGGTTGTAATAATTCCATTTTCATTCATGACTTTATCTATTTGGGTCATCTCCCTTTTCTTTTTGAGAAGCCTGGCTAGAGGTTTATCAATTTTGTTTATTTTTTCAAAAAACCAACTCTTGGTTTCATTGATCTGCTCTACAGTTTTTTTAGATTCTATATTGTTTATTTCTGCTCTGATCTTTATTATTTCTCTTCTTCTGCTGGGTTTAGGGTGTCTTTGCTGCTCTGCTTCTATTTCCTTTAGGTGTGCTATTAGATTTTGTATTTGGGATTTTTCTTGTTTCTTGAGATAGGCCTGGGTTGCAGTGTATTCTCCTCTCAGGACTGCCTTCGCTGCATCCCAAAGCGTTTGGATTGTTGTATTTTCATTTTCGTTTGTTTCCATATATTTTTTAATTTCTTCTCTAATGCCTGGTTGACCCATTCATTCTTTAGTAGGGTATTCTTTAACCTCCATGCTTTTGGAGGTTTTCCAGACTTTTTCCTGTGGTTGATTTCAAGCCTCATAGCATTGTGGTCTGAAAGTATGCAGGGTATCTCAATTCTTGTATACTTATGAAAGGCCGTTTTGTGACCCAGCATGTGATCTATCTTGGAGAATGCTCCATGTGCACTCGAGAAGAAAGTATATTCTGTTGCTTTGGGATGCAGAGTTCTCAATATATCTGTCAAGTCCATCTGATCCAATGTCTCATTCAGGGCCCTTGTTTCTTTATTGACCATGTGTCTAGATGATCTGTCCATTGCTGTGAGTGGGGTATTAAAGTCCCCTGCAATTACCACTTTCTTGTCAATAAAGTTGCTTATGTTTGTGAGTAATTGTTTTATATATTTGGGGGCTCCCGTATTCGGCACATAGACATTTATAATTGTTAGTTCTTCTTGATGGATAGACCCTGTAATTATTATATAATGCCCTTCTTCATCTCTTGTTACAACCTTTAATTTAAGGTCTAGTTTGTCTGATATAAGTATGGCTACTCCAGCTTTCTTTTGACTTCCAGTAGCATGATAAATAGTTCTCCATCCCCTCACTTTCAGTCTGAAAGTGTCCTCAGGTCTAAAATGAGTCTCTTGTAGACAGCAAATAGATGGGTCTTGTTTTTTTATCCATTCTGATACCCTATGCCTTTTGGTTGGCACATTTAGTCCATTTACATTCAATGTTGTTATAGAAAGATATGGGTTTAGAGTCATTGTGATGTCTGTAGGTTTCATGCTTGTAGCAATGTCTCTTGTACTTTGTCTCACAGGATCCCCCTTAGGATCTCTTGTAGGGCTGGTTTGGTGGTGACGAATTCCTTCAGTTTTTGTTTGTTTGGGAAGACCTTTATCTCTCCTTCTATTCTAAATGACAGATTTGCTGGATAGAGGATTCTCGGCTGCATATTTTTTCTGTTCATCACATTGAAGATTTCCTGCCATTCCTTTCTGGCCTGCCAAGTTTCAGTAGAGAGATCGGTCACAAGTCTTATCGGTCTCCTTTTATATGTTAGAGCATGTTTATCCCTAGCTGCTTTCAGAATTTTCTCTTTATCCTTGTATTTTGCCAGTTTCACTATGATATGTCATGCAGAAGATCGATTCAAGTTATGTCTGAAGGGAGTTCTCTGTGCCTCTTGGATTTCAATGCCTTTTTCCTTCCCCAGATCAGGGACGTTCTCAGTTATTATTTCTTCAGGTACCCCTTCAGCACCTTTCCCTCTCTCTTCCTCCTCTGGAATACCAATTATGCGTAGATTATTTCTCTTTAGTGCATCACTTCTCTAATTTTCCCCTCATACTCCTGGATTTTTTTATCTTTTTCTCAGCTTCTTCTTTTTCCATAATTTTATCTTCTAGTTCATCTATTCTCTCCTCTGCGTCTTCAATCCGAGCTGTGGTCGACTCCATTTTATTTGCAGCTCATTGATAGCATTTTTTAGCTCCTCCTGGCTGTTCCTTAGTCCCTTGATCTCTGTAGCAATAGATTCTCTGCTGTCCTTTATACTGTTTTCAAGCCCAGCAATTAATTTTATGACTATTATTCTAAATTCACTTTCTGTTATGTTGTTTAAATCGTTTTTGATCAGTTTGTTAGCTGTCATTTCCTGGAGGTTTTTTTGAGGGGAATTCTTCCGTTTGGTCATTTTGGATAGTCCCTGGAATGGTGCCGAACTGCGGGGCACTTCCCCTGTGCTGTCTTGAATAACTTGCTTTGGTGGGCGGGGCCACAATCAGACCTGACCTCTGCCCCCAGCCCACCACCGGGGCCACAGTCAGACTGGTGTGTACCTTCTCTTCCCCTCTCCTAGGGGCCGGATTCACTGTGGGGTGGCATGGCCCATCTGGGCAACTTGCACATTGCCAGGCTTGTGGTGCTGGGGATCTGGCATGTTAGCTGGGGTGGATCAGCAAGGTGCATAGGGGCGGGAGGGGCAGGCTCAGCTCGCTTTTCCTTCAGAGGTCCGCTTTGGGAGGGGCCCTGCGGCACCAGGAGGATGTCAGACCTGCCACCGGAGGGATGGATCCGCAGAAGCACAGCGTTGGGTGTTTGCACGGTGCAAGCAAGTTCCCTGACAGGAACTGGTTCCCTTTGGGATTTTGGCTGGGGGATGGGCGAGGGAGATGGCGCTGGTGAGCGTCTTTGTTTCCACCAAGCTGCACTCTGTCATCCGGGGCTCAACAACCCTCCCTCCCATTGTCCTCCAGCCCTCCCACTCTCCAAGTAGAGCTGTTAGCTTATAACCTTCCAGATGTTAAGTCCTGCTTGCTGTCAGAACATACTCCATCCGGCCCCTCCACTTTTGCAAGCCAGACTTGGGGGCTCTGCTTTGCCGGTGGGCTGTCCCTCCACCCCAGCTCCCTCCCGCCAGTCCGTGTAGTGCGCACCGCCTCTCCGCCCTTACTACCCTCTTCGCTGGGCCTCTCGTCTATGCTTGGCTCCAGAGAATCCGTTCTGCTAGTCTTCTGGAGGTTTTCTGGGTTATTTAGGCAGGTGTGGGTGGAATCTAAGTGATTTGCAGGACCGCGGTGAGCCCAGCGTCTTACTACGCCGCCATCTTCAAGCCATTTGAGACCTTGCTTGTTTTTTTTTAATTATTTTCTATATGGATGATCTATTCACTGATGTAAGTAGGGTGTTAAAGACCCCTACTATTAGTGTATGGCTGTCCGTTTCTCTCATTGTGTCTGTTTAATATTAGCTTTATATATTTACATACTCCAATGCCGAACACATAAATATATACAAGTGTAATACCTTGTTGGATTGATCCATTTGTTACACAATGCCCTTCTTTGTGTCTTGTCACACCTTGGTTTTAAAGACTATTTTGTTCAATGAATATTGCTACCCCAGTATTATTTTCATTTCCATTTGGTAGAATCTTTTCCCAACCATTTTGCTTTAGTCTGTAACTTTTATAACTGAAGTAAGTCTCTTGTAGGCAGAATGTAGGTTGGTCTTGATTTTTAATCCATTCAGCCACCTTATCTCTTGATTGGAGAATTTATTCCATTTACATTTCAAGTAATTATTGACAAGTATATATTTATTGCCATTTTGTTGGGGGTTTTTTGTCGTTGTTTTAGTAGTTCATTTCTTCTCTCCCTTCCCTTCTGATTTAATGACTTTATTTTTTGTTGTTTGCTTATTTATTTATTTTGAGAGAGAGAGAGAGAGAGCAAGCACGAGTAGGGAAGAGGGGCAGAGGGAGAGGGAGAGAGAGAATCCCAAGCAGGCTCCAGTGTGTAACCCAATGTGGGGCTCACTCCCATGACTGTGAGATCATGACCTGAGCCGAAATCAAGAGTCAGATGCTTAGCCGACTAAGCCACCCAGGCGCCTCTTTTAATGCCTTTAGTGTTATGTTTGAATTCCTTTCTCTTTAGTTTTGTATACCTTTAGTTTTGGTTTGTGATTACCATGAGGTTCATATATAACAACCTATTATATTTTAGGTTGGTGGTCACTTAAGTTCAAACACATTCTAAAAGTACTACATTTTTTCACACACAACCCCATATATTGTTGATGTCATATTTGTTTTTGTGTGTGTGTGTATACATTAAATACTTTTGCCAATGAGATTTTCTCTTTCATATATTTTATTTCTAGATATGGCCTTTCCTTTCCTGATTAAAGAAGTCCCTTTAATATTTCTTAAGCTCATTTAGTGGTAAATAATTCCTTTAGGTTTTGCATAGCTAGGAAACTCATTATTGCTTCTACAATTGTTTTTATACTTTTCTTATTTAACTGTAGTTGACACACAATGTTACATTGTGTTCAGGTGTACAACATAGTGATTCAACTTCTCTGTTATGCTATACTCACCAGAAATGGAGCTACCATCTGTCACCATAAAATAGTATTACATGATCACTGACTACATTCCCTGTACTATGCTTTTTATTCCCATGGCTTATTCATTCCATAACTGAAAGCCTGTATCTCCCACCACTCCCTTTCACCTATTTTTTCCCATACCCCCAACCCACCTCCCCTCTGGCAACCATCACTTTGTTCTCTGTATTCATACGTATGATTCTATTTTTGTTTATTTGTTTTTTTAGATTCCACATATAAGTGAAATCTTATGGTATTTCTGTTTCTCAGTGTGACTTAATTCACAGCATAATATCTTCTAGTTCCACCCATGTTGTTGCAAATGGTGAGGTCTCATCTTTTTGTGGCTACATAATATTCCATTGTATATATGTACCACATCTCCCATATTTTAGCAGTTGTAAATAATGCTGCCATAAACATAGGATACATATATCTTTTTGAATTACTGTTTTTATTTTCTTTCAGTAAATAATAGTGGAAATATTGGATCATATGGTATTTCTATTTTTAATTTTTTTTTTTTTTTTTCCAACAATTATTTATTTTTGGGACAGAGACAGAGCATGAACGGGGGAGGGGCAGAGAGAGAGGGAGACACAGAATCGGAAACAGGCTCCAGGCTCTGAGCCATCAGCCCAGAGCCCGACGCGGGGCTCGAACTCCCGGACCGTGAGATCGTGACCTGGCTGAAGTTGGATGCTTAACCGACTGCGCCACCCAGGCGCCCCTATTTTTAATTTTTTTATGAACCACCATACTGTTTTCCACAGTGGCTGTACAAATTTACATTCCCAACAGCAGTGCATGAGGGTTCCCTTTTCTCTACATCCTTACCAACACTTGTTTTTGTCTTTTTTATTTCAGCCATTCTGACAGGTGTAAGATGATTGCTTATTGTGGTTTTGATTTGCATTTCCCTGATTGTGTATTCTTTTGAAAACTATTCAGGTCATCTGCCTATTTTTTCATATTATTTGTTTTTAGGTTTTTGAGTTGTATAAGTCCTTTATATATTTTGGATATAAACCCCTTATCAGATATATCATTTGTAAGTATCATCTCCAATTCATTAGGCTGCCTTTTTGTTTTGTTAATGGTTTCCTTCACTGCACAAAACTTTTATTTGGTACTCCCAGTTGTTTATTTGTGCTTTTGTTTCCCTTGCCTTAACAGATATATATAGAAAGATGTTACAATGCCTGATGTCAGAGAAATTACTGTCTGTGTGCTTTTCTATAATTTTTATGGTTGTAAGTCTTACATCTATTTTAACTTTCTTTTTGAGAGAGACTGAGACCACGCAAGTGGAGGATAACCAGAGACAGAGAGAGAAAGAGAGAGAATCCCAAGCAGGCTCGACACCATCAGCACAGAGCCCAACACAGGTTCAAACCCACAAAGCCGTGAGATCATGACCTGAGCCAAGACCAAGAGTTGGACACTTTTAACCAACTGAGCTATCCAGGTGCCCCAAGTCTTACATTTAAGTCTTTAACTCATTTTCAGTTTATTTTTATGTATGGTTTTAGAAAATGGTCCAAGTACAATTCTTTTGCAGGCAGCTGTCCAGTTTTCTTAGCACCATTTATTGAAGAGATTGTCTTTCCCCCCCACCCCCATTCATCATAGATTAATTGACCATATAAGTGTGGGTTTATTTCTGGGCTCTCTGTTCCATTGATCTATTTTTGTGCCAATTTCATATGGTTTTGACTATCATTGCTTTGTAGTATATCGTGAAATCCAGGATTGGAATACCTTCAGCTTTGTTCTTTTTCAAGATTGCTTTGGCTTTTCTCAGTCTTTTGTGGCCCCATATAAATTTTTCTAATTCTGTGAAAAATGCTGTTGGTATTTTGATAGGGAATACATTCAATCTGTAGTTTGCTTTGTGTAGTATGGACATTTTAACAATATTCTTTCAATCCTTGAGCCTGGGATAGCTTTCCATTTGTTTGTGTCATCTTCAATTTCTTTCATCAGTGTTTTAGGGTTTTCAGAGTATAGGTCTTTCATCTTTCTAGTTGTTTTACTCTTTTTGGTGCAACTATAAATGGGATTGTTTTCTTAATTTTTCATTCTGCTACTTTGTTATGAGCATTCTAGACACACAACCAATTTCCAGGTATTAACTTTGTATCCTGCAACTTTACTGAATTCACTTATTCTCGTAATTTTTTTGTGGCATCTTTGGGGTTTTCATGTATACTATCATGTCATGTGCAAGTAGTGACAGTTTAATTTCTTTTATTTATTCTCTAACTGCTATGACTAGAAATTCCAGTACTATGTTGAATAAAGGTGGTGAGAGTGGGCATCCTTCTCTTGTACCTGATCCTAGAAGAAAAGCCTATTTTCACTATTGAGTATGATGTTAGCTGTGGATTTTTCATATATAGCCTTCATTATGTTGAGGTATATTCCCTCTAAATCTGGTTGTTTTTATTATGAATGCATGTTCAATTTTGTAAATTTTTTTTTCAGTATCTCCTGAGATGATCATATGATTTTCATACCCCATTTTCTTAAGGTGGTGTATAGCCTCTCAACTCTACCCCATTGGTCTCTATGTCTGTCCTTATAATAGTACCACACTGTTTTGATTACTGTAGTGTAGAAGTAAATACTGAAGTTGGGAAGTGTGTCTTCCAACTTGTCTTTCCTTTTCAATGTTGTTTTGGCTGTTTGGGGGCTCTTGAAATTCCATTTGATTTTGAGGATCAGCTTTTCCAATTTGCAAAAAAAAAAAAAGACTGTGAATTGTGATAGGAACTGCACTGAATCTCTACATTACTTTGGGGAATGTTTCCATCTTACCAGTTGTTATAAACTGAATTGTATCCCCAAAATTCATATGTTGAAGCCTGAACCCATAGTGTGACTGTATTTGGAGATAGGGCCTTTAAGGAGTCAAAGTTAGATGAAGGCATAAGGATGGGGCCTTAATCCAATAGGAATAATGTTCTTATAAGAAGAGGAAAACACACATAAAGAGAAAAGGCCATTTGCCTTTGGTCAAGGAGAGAGACCCCAGGAAAAATCTGCCAATACCTTGATCTTGGATATCCAGCCTCTAGAACTGTTAGAAATAAATTTTTTAAGCCATCCAGTCTGTGGTATTTTGCTATGGTAGCCCTAGAACATTAATACAAGATTATGTCTTCCAATCCATGAAAATGAAATGTCTTTACATTTAATTATGTTTTCAATTGTGTTCAGAAATATTTTGAAGTTTTCATTTCTTTAAATTCATTCCTAGGTATTTTCTTTTGGACACTATTATAAATAGAATCATATTCTTAATTTCCTTTGGGGTTGTTGGTGAATAGAAACACAATTGACTTAAAAAGTTTTTTTTTTAATGTTTATTATTTTTGAGAGAGAGAAGGGAGAGAGACAAAGAGGAGAGGGGCAGAGAGAGGGAGACACAGAATCTGAAGCAGGCTCCAGGGTCTGCACTGTCAGCTCAGAGCCCAATGCGAGGCTCAAACTCACAGAATGCAGATGACCTGAGCTGAAGTTGGATGCTTAACTAACTGAGCCACCCAGGCGCCCAACACAAGTGATTTTTATGCGCTGATCCCTGTACCTTATAATTTTGCTCAATTTGTTTATTAGCTCTAATAGTTTTTGTGTGTGGATATTTTAGGGTTTTCTATAATGAGAATCAGGTCATCTGTAAGTAGAGTTAGTTTTCCTTCATCCTATCCAATTGGGATACCTTTTATTTATTTTTCTTGACTAATTTCTTGGGCTAGGATTTCCAGTACCAAATTGAGTATTGGTGGTGAAAGCTAATATTCTCATTTTTATCCTCATGTTAAGGAGAAAGATTTCAATCTTTTACTATTGGGGAAGATGTTAGCTGTGCGTTTTTCATAAATACCCTTAATCATAGTAAGGAAATTCCCTTCTATTCCTAGTTTGCTGAGTGGTGCTACCTGAAAAGGTGCTGAATTTTTCAAATTCAATTGGGAGGATGATATGGGTTTTTTTTGCCCTTTGTTCTATTTAGTGTATTATATAGATTTATTTTCATATATTGAACCACTTTGCATTCCTAGCAAAAATCCCATTTGATCATGTGTAGAATCCTTTTAATGTGCTATTGGATATGATTTGCTAATATTTTGTTCAGTATTTTTTTATCTATGGCCATGAGAGTTATTCATCTATAGTTTTCATTTCTAGTGGTACTTTTGTCTGGCTTTGTTATTAGGATAATTCTAGCCTCATGGTTAGGAAGCATTCCTTCCTCTTCTTTTGAAAGAGTTTGAGTAGGATTGGTGTTAAATTTTCTTTAAATGTTTAATTTCACTGATGATGTCATGTAGTTCTTGACTTTTCTTTTTTGGAGCTCTTGAACTACCAACTCAGTCTTTTGTTATAGGTTTCTTTAGATTTTGTTTGTTTTGAGTCAACTTTGATAATTTCTGTGTATGTAAGAATTTTACATATTTAATCTACATTATTTAATTTGATGGTGTACAATTGTAAGGATGGTAATGTTCTCATTTCTGATTTTAATTATTTGCATTATCTTTTATTTCTTAAACAGTTTATGTAAAGTTTGTCAGTTTTGTTGATTATGTCAAAGAACCAACTTTTGGTTTCATTGATTCTATTTTTTTATTCTACATATTGTTTATCTGTTTTCATCTATTTTCTTCCTTCTTCCGCTTTGGGTTTTGTTTGCTCCTCATTTTCTAGTTCATTAAGATGTAAAGTCAGGTTGAGACTTTCTTTTTTAAGTAGGCATTTACAGCTGTAAATTCCCTTCTGAGCACTGCCTTCATTGCCTCTCATAAATTTTGATGTTTTTGTTGTACTTCATCTCAAAGTATTTTCCAGTTTACACAGTGATTTCTTTGACTAACTGGTTAAGACTATAAGTCCCATACATCTGTGAATTTTACAGTTTTGCTTCTATTGATGCCTACCCTCATTCTTTTTTTTTTTTAAATAAACGTTTATTTATTTGTGAGACAGAGAGAGACAGAGCATGAACGGGGGGAGGGCCAGAGAGAGAGGGAGACACAGAATCCGAAACAGGCTCCAGGCTCTGAGCCGTCAGCACAGAGCCCTACGCGGGGCTCGAACTCACAGACCGCGAGATCATGAGCCAAAGTCGGCCGCTTAACCGGCTGAGCCACCCAGGCGCCCCAACCTACCCTCATTCTGTTGGTCAGAGAAGATACTTTGTATTCTTTTAGTTGTTTTAAATGAGAATTGCTTTATGGCCTAACACACAGGCTATACTGGATAATGTTCATGTGCATATGAGAAGAATGTATAGCTGCTGTTGTTGATGGAGTGTCCAAATGTGTCTGTTGGGGCTAGCTGGGTTTTAGTGTTCAAGTCCTCCAGTTACTTACTGATCTGCTGTCTATATGTTTTATCCATTATTGAAAGCAAAGTGTTTAAGTCTCCACCTGTTGTTGTTGTGGAACTACTTCTCCCTTCAATTCTGTCCAGGTTTACTTCATATATTTTGAGTGTCTGGTGCATATATCTTCTTGATGAATTGACCCTTATATAACTTTCTTTGTTTCGTGTAAAAATTTAAGCCTAAAACCCATTTGTATACTAATAGAGCTACCCCAGATCTCTTTTGGTTGTTATTTGCATGGAGTTTCTTTTTCCATAACTTAATGTTGTATCTACTAGTGTCTTTGGCTCTAAAATGAGTCTCTTGTGTGCAGCATACAGTTGCATTGTTGGGTTGTTTTTTTTTTTTTTTTTTTTGGTTTTTTTTAACCCACTATGATTCCTGTTTTTTAATTCGTAAGTTTAGTTCATTTACATTTAAAATGATTACTGATAATGCAGGATTCATTCTGCTGTTTGTTCCTCAACTCTCCTAATACTTTTTTTTTTCTAGTGTACCATTTTTATTCCTCTTTATTTCTTTTTAGTATATTCTTTATTTTCTTAGGGGTTACTATGGGTATTACAGTTAACACTCTTAACTTATACCAATCTACATTGAATTGATACCAAATTAGTTCAATAACACAGTACCTCTGTTCCTGTCCAACTCCATCCCAAATTTTTGTTGAAATTTCACAAATTACATCGTTATATATTATGTGCCCATTGACACAGGTTTCAAATTATTGTTTTATGCATTTGTCTTCTTAATCATGTAGGAAACAAAATGAGATAAATTAGAAATACAGTAACACTAGCTTTCATATATACACCTGTGCAGTTACCTTTGTTGGTAATCTGTTTCTTTGTATGACTTGGAATTACTGTCTCATGTCCTTTTATTTCAGCCTTTAGAACTCCCTTTAGCATTTCTTGCAGGGAGGTCTAGTAGAGGCCAATTCTTGCCTTTTGTTTATCTTAGTTTTTCCTTCATTTTTGAAGGGCAGTTTTGCCAACAGAGACTTGGTTGAAAGTGCTTTTTCCCCCCAGCACTTTAATTTTTTATCCCATTGCCTTCTGGGCCAGATGGGTTTCTCATGAGAAATCAGCTATTAATTTTATTGGCGATCCTTTGTCTGTGACAAGTCTCTCCTCTCGCTGCTTTCAAGATATTCTCTTTGTATTCCAACAATTATACTGTGTCTCAGCATGGACCTCTGAGATTATCTACCTTAGAGTTCATTGAGCTTCTTCAATGTGTAGTTTCATATAATCTGGGACACTCACTATGGCTCACTTATATGGATGGCAGTTAATGCCAGTGGTTGATTACCTCAACTGGTGCATTTGACAACACTCACATACGACCCCAGGGGGGTTTTGGCTTTTTTTTTTTTTTTTTAATGGTGGTTCGGTTCCCATGTGGAGCATCCCAAGATTGAGCGTTCCAAGACAACTAGGCAGAAGCTATAGGCTTCTTATAACCTAGCTTCAGAAATCACAGAGTATTACTTCTGCCATAATCTACTGGTCAAGCAAACCATTAAGAACATCCCAGATTCAAGAGGCAGAATTGGAGATCTCTTCACAATGAGAAAAATGTCAAATGATTCCTGGCTCATTTTTAATCCATCATTATACCTTGTTGATTCTAAGAGAGTTGCTTCCAGAGCAAGCAAATGACAAAGAAATGTCAAGGATAGGTTTGACATTTTGTGCGTGGGAAGGGCAGGATGTGGAGTGTCCTATATCTGTACCAGTGGAAGGACAAGCCCTGCATTAAAGACAGAGATACAGGAAAGTTAGGGGTGAAAAAGAAATAATATCCTGTCTCCCCAGGATAAGAGAAAAAAGTGCTACCTCAGTGATGCTCCTTGGAGTGTGAAGGGGAAAGGAAAAGTAAGGATAGCCTCTAGGAAGTCAGAATATTTGAGCCTCTGATATGGCTAAAGCCTCCATCATCAAGGCTTACCTTCACCTTCCAGGTACCCTGTAAGCAACCATGTGTTGAAGGCTCAGGGGAGAGAACACTGCCTGCCACTCTTGTAGGTCAGTAAGTCTGAGAATGTTCTGGATGAGGCAATTGAGGCTGCATGCCATCTGGAATACACATAACCACATTATTAAATATAACTTATTAAATAACCTTCTAGTCAAATGATTTTACTCTGAAGAATAACTCACTTTTCACCAAGAATCCCTACTCACCCCCTATACCCAAATACTGTGCATCCTGTCTTTAATAATAATTGCTACCAATTCTTGGTACAGTTTGCTTAGGTCTTTTTCCAGTTTGATTCTCACAGCTACCCCATTTTACAGATAAGGAAATTGAGGCTTAGAGATATAAGTTTTTCCCAAGGACATGGAGAAAATGGCATAGCAAGGAATCAATTTCATATCTAGTTGGCACCACAGTATAGTTACTATACAATGTTTTGTCCTTAAGACTCAATAAAACTCCTATTTGTCATAAGGATGGTCTATATGATTAATTCGGCAATTTTTTGGTAATTATCCCTGCCTGGGAATATATCTTCTGCCACTGTTGATGTAAATAGGTACTTAAACATATTTAATGCATGAAACTCCAATCCAAGATGGTGATGTAGGAAGACATTGAACTCACTCCCCAGACAGACCAGAATCAATACCTATTTAGAGATCATTTCCTCCTGAAAAACTGATGGATAACTGAATAGCTTCTGCAAAACAGAAGCTAAAACAACAGAGAATAGCATGAGAGATTGCGACATGGTAATGTCCAAACAAGTAAACTGCAGTGCGGAGGGATAGTACAGGGGGCCAGAAGCAAATTCATCTGCCCTGGGGCACAAATAAAAAGCCATGGCTTAAAAGAGCAATTAATACATAAAAGATCCAGCCCTAGAACCCACTGAACAGTAGAAAGTGACTTTAACTCTCTCCAGGTTAGAGGGGTTGGTGAGCACTATGGTTTATACTACTCTTCCACCTTGAGAGTGCAGACTGCAGCAGGGTCCAGATATGTAGCTGGCCTGTCACCTCACTGAGCCCCACGTTCCTAGCTTACACCAACCCCAGATACGCTGGGGCATGGAAAAAAAGCCAAAATTTATTTTTATTTTTTTAAAGTTTAATTAATTGAGAGAGAGAAGAGAGAATCCCAAGCAGACTCCACACTGTTAATGTGCATAGCATGATGCAGGGTTCAAACTCACAAACTGTGAGATCATGACCCTGAGTTGAAATCAAGAGTTGGATTCTTTTTTTTTTTTTTTTTTAATTTTTTTTCAACGTTTATTTATTTTTGGGACAGAGAGAGACAGAGCATGAACAGGGGAGGGGCAGAGAGAGAGGGAGACACAGAATGGGAAACAGGCTCCAGGCTCTGAGCCATCAGCCCAGAGCCTGATGCGGGGCTCGAACTCACGGACCGCGAGATCGTGACCTGGCTGAAGTCGGACGCTTAACCGACTGCGCCACCCAGGCGCCCCAAGAGTTGGATTCTTAACTGACTGAGCCACCCAGGTGCCCCAAGAAAGCCACAATTTAAAAGAGCAACTAAGGGGAGCATCTGGATGGCTACTCTCTAAATAAACAAACTTAAAAAATTAAAAAAGAACTGATACAACTCAACACCCAAAACACAGATAATCCACTAAAAAATGGGCAGAAAACATGAACAGACGTTTCTCCAAATAAGATATACATATGGCCAACAGACACACGAAAAAATAACATCACTTACCATCAGGGCAATGCAAATCAAAACTACAATAAAATATCCCCCTTGAACCTGTCAGAATGACTAAAATCAATAATACAAGAAACAACAAGGTGTTGGAGAGGATGTAGAGAAAAAGGAACATTCATACATTATTGATGGGAATGCAAATTGGTGGAGCCACTGTGGAAGACAGTATGGAGGTTCCTCAAAAAATTAAATATAGAACTACCCTACAATCCAGTAATCACACTACTGGGTATTTACCAAAAAAAAAGTACAAAAACACTAATTCAATGAGATACATGCACCCATGTTTAGAGCAGTATTTACAATAGCCAAATTATGAAAGCAGCCCAAGTGTCCATCAATAGGTGAATGGATAAAGAAAATGTGATATATCTACAATAGAATACCATTAAGCCATAAAAAAGAATGAAATCTTGCCATTTGCAATAACACAGATGGAGCTAGAGAGTATAATGCTAAGTGAAATAGAGAAAGACAAATACCGTATGATTTCACTCATATGTGGAATTTAAGAAACGAAGCAATGAAAAAAAAGACAAACCAATAAATAGACTCAACTATAGAGAACAAACTGATGGTTACCAGAGAGGGGGTGGGTGGGATGATGGGTGAAATAGTTGATGGGGATTAAAGAGTTCACTTATAATGATGAAAAAAATTTTTTTAATGTGCTGGGAAAACTAGACAGCTACCTGCAAAAAAATCAGACAAGTTTTATATACCATACATAAAAGGATCAAAATGGATTAAAGACCTAAATACGAGAACTGAAACCACAAAACTCCTGGAAGAGAACACAGGCAATAATTTCTCTGACATCGACCATAGCAACATTTTTCTAGATATGTCTCGTAAGGCAAGGTAAACAGAAAAACTATTGGGAGCATATCAAAATAAAAAGCTTTTGCACAGTGAAGAAAACCAACAAAACAAAAAGGCAACTTACTGAATGGGAGAAGATATTTGTAATGATATATATGATATGGGGTTAATATCCAAAATATATAAAGAACTTAATCCAAACTGAAAATACAAATAATCCAATTACAATGGGCAGAGGACCTGAATAGACATTTTTCCAAAGAAGGTAATACAGATGGCCAACAGACACATGAAAAGATGTTCAGTATTACTAATCATCAGGGAAATGCAAATCAAAACCACAATAAGATATCACCTTACACCTTTCAGAATGGCTAAAATAAAAAGGACAAGAACTAACAATTGTTGGCAAGCATTTGAAGAACAAGGAACCCTTGGGCCCTGTTGGTGGGAATGTAAATTAGTACAGCCACTCTGGAAAACAGTATGGAGAGTCCTCAAAAAATTGAAAATAGAAATGCCTTACAATCCTGTAATTCCACTACTGGGTATTTACCCAACAAAAACAAAACACTAATTCAAGAAGATATATGTACCCTTATGTTTACTGCAGCATTATTTATAATAGCCAAGATATGGAAGCAACCCAAGTATCCATCAAAGATAAATGGATAAAGATACATACACCTGCACACATGGAATATTCCCCAGCCATAAAAAGAATGAAATCATGCCATCTGCAATAACATGCATAGAACTAAGTGATATTATTCTAAGTAAAATCAGTCAGACAAGGGAAAGACAAATAGCATATTATTTCACTCATACATAGAATCTAAAAAACAAATGGGGTGCCTGGGTGGCTCAGTTGGTTAAGTGTCCAACTTTGGCTCAGATCATGATCTCACTGATCATGAATTTGAGCCTCACAAGGGGATCTCTGCTGTCAGCACCAAGCCCACTTCAGATCCTGTGTCTGCCTTTCTTTCTGTCCCTCCCTCACTCACACATGTACTCTCTCAAAAATAAACATTAAAAATTTTCAAACAAAACAAACAAAAAGCAGGATCGGATCTATAAATACTGAGGACAAAATGATGGTTGCCAGAAGGGAAAAGGGAGGGAGGATGGGCAAAATGTTGAGAGGAGGAGATAACAGGCTTCCAATTATGGAATCAATCAGTCACGGGAATAAAAGAGCATTGGGAAGGAATATAGTCAATGGTATTGTAATATCGTTGGGTGGTGGCAGATGGTAGCTACACTCGTGGTAAGCATAACATAACATATAGTTGTTGAAGCACTATATTGTACACCTTAAACTAATATACCATGTGTCAACTACACTTAGATTAAAAATTTTTTAATTTATTTATTTTGAGAGAGAGAGAGGAAGCATCCAAGTGGGAAAGGGGGTGAGAGAGAGTGAGACAATCCCAAGCAGAGCCTGGCACAGGGTTCGATCCCATGAACTGTGAGATCATGAGCTGAAATCAAAAGTCAGACAGTGAGCCACTGAGGTGCCCCTATACTTAAAATTTTTTAATGTATATACAAAAAAAGGCAAAACATTTAGATATGATCAAAGAATATATACAGATTTCAAATAGACATCAACATGTTCAACATTCTAACATCATCAGTTATTAGGGAAATGCAAATTAAAACCACATGAGATACTTTATGTACCTATTATAATGTGTATAAAAAGACTGACCATACCATGTGTTGGCAAGGATGTGGAGGAACTAGTTCTCATATAATACTTTTGGGAATATAAAATGGTAAACCACCTTGGAAAACAGTTTAGAAAACTTTTTAAATATTTTTAAAGTTAATAAACTCCTAATTGTGAAAGATAAAATTAATGGGAGAAAGTCTTATAGAATATTTTTGTGACCTAATTTGGGGAGACCTTAAACAAGAGCCAAGAACAGCAGAAATTGTAAGTAAAAAAAAAAAAAAAAAAGAATTAATGGCTTTTACTACATAATTAATAGTTAATAACAAAAAATAATTAATAATTAATTTACTAATAAATTAATGTTTATTAAGCAAAGCACCCCAAAGTTACCAGGAAAAAAATGACAGTCTAAGAGAAGATATTTGTAACATCTAACACTAACATAAATATCAACTAGTCTATGAAGTAGAATACACAGCTAAGCTATACAAACCAAAAAGAAAAAGATAAATATCCCAGTTAAAAAAAAAAAAAAGATATGAGAAGTCGATTTATAGAATGGGAAAACCAAATAGTTAACAAGTCAAATAAACAATATTTGAACTTTTCAATAGTCAGATAAATAAAACTTAAACAAGATACCAATTATACTTAACTGATTGTGAAGAATTAGAAAGCTAGATAAATGCCAGATGTTGATTAGTAGTGTGGTAAAGAAGAACTCCTGTATGCTACTGGCAGGAATTGCCAGCCCTTCTCTTCTGGAAAGTGGCCTGGCAGTTTTTAGTCAAACGAAGCACAAGTGAGCCCTATGATACAGCAATTG
Organism: Puma concolor; assembly: GCF_028749965.1. NCBI lineage: Eukaryota > Metazoa > Chordata > Mammalia > Carnivora > Felidae > Puma > Puma concolor. Next base: position 46,520,594 of record NC_141681.1, read on the forward strand.
CATTCCCAGGTATATAACCCAAAGAAATTTTTACATTTCCGTAAGAGAGATATAGAAGAATTTTAATCAGTCTTGTTTGTTGTGTTGTTGAAGGGGTGGTGTTTGATGGTGGGAGAGAAGCAATCTAGTATCCATCACTCAGGGAGTGGGCAAATAAAGTTGCAATGTTATGGAGCAGTTAAATAAAGAACTAGACATAGTTTTGCTGGGTAAAAGAAGTTTAACACCAAAAAAAAATCTGATTAAAAAATGGGCAAAAGACTTAAATAGACATTTTTCCAAAAAATGACATACAGATGGCCAACAAACACATGAAAACATGCTCAGCATCATTAGTCATCATGAAAATGCAAATCAAAACCACAATTAGATATTAACTCATACCAGTCAGAGTGGCTAATATCAAAAAGACAAGAAATTTAACAAGTGCTGGTGAGAATGTAGAGACAAAGGAGCCATTGTACACTGCTGGTAGGAATGGAAACTGGTGTAGTCACTATGGAAAACAGTTCTTCAAAAAACTTGAAAAGAAAAATACCATACAACCTAGTAATTCCATTTCTGGATATTTACTGAAGAAAACAAAAACACTAATTTGAAAAGATATATGCACCACTATGTATATTGCAGCATTATTTACAATAGCCAGGATATGGAGGCAACCTAGATGTCCATAGATAAATGGATGGATAAAGAAGATGTGATATACAAAGAATAAAAAATACTAGTTCAAAGGGATACATGCACCCCAATGTTTATAGCAATGTTATCAACAACAGCCAAATAATGGAAAGAGCCTGAATGTCCATCAACTGATGAATGGATAAAGAAGATGTGGTGTGTGTGTGTGTGTATATATATAATGGGATACTACTCTGCCATAAAAAAAGAATGAAATCTTGCCATTTGCAACAACATAGATGGAGCTATAGAGTATCACGCTAAGTGAAATACATCAGAGAAAGACAAATACCATACGATTTCACTCATATATGGAATTTAAGAAATAAAACAAATGAGCAAAGGGGGGGGGGGGTGAAAAGAAGCAAAACAGGAAACAGACTCTTAACTATAGAGAACTGATGTTTACCAGAATGGAGGTGGGTGGGGGGGATGGGTTTAAATAGGTGATGGGGATTAACGAGGGAAATTGTTGTATGTAAGTGTTGAATCAGTAAATTGTACACCTGAAACTAATATTACACCATATGTTAACTAACTGGAATTTAAATAAAAACTTAAAAAAAAAAGATGTGGTATATATACACAAAGGAATGTTAGCCATAAAAAAAGAAACCATTTGCAACAACATGGATGGACCTTGGCAACATCATGCTAAGTGAAATAAGTCAGAGACAAATACCATATTATTTCACTGATCTGTGGAATCTAAAAACAAAACAAAAAATAGAAGCAGACTCATAAATACAGAGAACAACTGGTGGTTGCCAGAGGAGAAAGGGAAAAGGGCTAGGCAAAATAGGTGAAGGAGATTAAGAGATACAAAAACTTCCAGGGTGCCTGTCTGGCTCAGTTGGAAGAGCATATAACTCTTGATCTTGGGGTCATGAGTTCAAGTCCCACATTGGGGGTAGAGATTACTTGGATAAATAAATAAAACTTAAAAAATATTTTTAAAAAAGAGGTATAAACTTCCAGTTATAAGTCACAAAAATGAAAAGTATAGAGAATATAGTCAATAATACTGTAATAGCTTTGTATGGTGACAGATGGTAACCACTTATTGTGGCATTTCATAATGCACATTATTGCCAAATCGCTATGTTGTACACCTGAAACTAATATGTCAGCTACACTTCAATTTAAAATAATAATAATAATAAGGGAGGCTGGGTGTCTCAGTCGGTTAAGCATCCGACTTTGGCTCAGGTCATTATCTCATGGCTCGTGGGTTCAAGTCCCTCATTGGACTCTGTGCTGACAGCTTGGAGCCTGGAGCCTACTTCATATTGTGTCTCCCTTGCTCTCTCTACCCTTCCCCTGCTCATTCTCTGTCTCTCTGTGTCTCTCAAAAATAAATAAACATTTAAAAAAATTTTTTTTTAATTTTTTTTACTACAAATATTATTTAAATACAATTTAATTTCTGGAGTATTCTGGTTCATTGTGGTGAGTATTAGCTAATATTTTTCTTAGTGACATTTTTTGTTTAATTTTTCTGTGATTTATTTCAAAAAGTAGGAATTTTTTCAACTTTTTTTTTTTTTTTTAATTTTTTGGGACAGAGAGAGACAGAGCATGAACGGGGGAGGGGCAGAGAGAGAGGGAGACACAGAATCAGAAACAGGCTCCAGGCTCCGAGCGATCAGCCCAGAGCCTGACGCGGGGCTCGAACTCACGGACCGCGAGATCGTGACCTGGCTGAAGTCGGATGCTTAACCGACTGCGCCACCCAGGCGCCCCAAAAAGTAGGAATTTTTTAAATATCTACCTACGTCAAGAGAATGAGAAAAAAAGCAACAGATTGCAAGAAAATTTTTGCAGAAGATATATCTGATAAAGGAGTTAAACAAAATATATAGACCTCTTAAAACACAACAATAAGAAAACAAATAACCTGATTTAAAAATGGGCAAAAGACCGGGACACCTCACCAAAAAAGGCATACAGATGATAAATAAGCATATGAAAAGATGCTCCATATCATGTCATCAGGGAAATGAAATTAAAACAAGATACCACCACACACCTATTAAAATGGCCAAAATCCAGAACACTGACAACAAATGCTAAAAGGATGTGGAATAGGAGCTCTCATACATTAATGGTGGGAATGCAAAATGGTACAGCCATTTGGAAGTTTGGCAGTTTCTTACAAAACAAAACATACTCTTTTTTCATTTCTTAATGTTTATATATTTGAGAGAGAGAAAAAGAGTGTGAACATGGAAGAGGCAGATAGAGAAGGAGACACAGAATCCAAAGCAGGCTCCAGGCTCTGAGTGGTCAGCACAGAGCCTGATGCGGGGCTCGAACTCATGAACCATGAGATCATGACCTGAGCTGAAGTCAAATGCTTAACCAACTGAGCCACCCAGGTGCCCTAAAACTAAACTTACTCTTAACGATCTGATCAAGCAGTCACACTCCTTGGTATTTACCCAATGAGCTAAAAACTTATGTCCACCCAAAAATCTGTACACAGATGTTTATAGCAGCTTCATTCACAACTGCCAAAACTTGGAAATAACCAAGATATCCTTGAGCAGGTAAATGGATAAATAAATTGTGGTACATGCAGACAACAGAATATCATTCAGCACTAAAAAAATGTATTAAGAAGCCATGAAAAGACATGCAAGAAGCTTAAATGCATATTACTAAGTGAAAGAAGTCAATCTTAAAAGTTTATATACAATATGATTCCAACCATATGATATTATGGAGAAAACAAAACTACAGTAAAAAGATCAGTAGTTGCCAGAGATTGGGGGGGGAGGGGTGGTGAGGGATGCACAGAGTATTTTTAGGGCTGTGAAAATACTCTGTATGATACTATAATAATGGATACATGTCACTATACACTTGTCCAAACCCAACGACTGTACAACACAAAGAGTGAACCCTAATGTAAACCAGGGACTTGGGTGACATGATGTGGTAGTGTAAGTTCATCAACTGTGTACCACTCTGGTGGGTGATGTTAGTAATAGGGAAAGCTATGCACGTGTTGGGACAAGATAAATATGGGAAATCTCTGTACCTTCTTCTTAACTTTGGATTGTACCTAAAACCGTTCTAAAAAATAAAGTCTTGGAGAAGCCAAGATGGTGGAACAGCACAGAAGGTTTTGTTGCATCTTGCATCCATGAAATACAGTCAGATCAACACTAAACCATCCTGCACACCTAGAAAATTGATTTGAGGATTAACACAACAATTTGCACAAAACCTGAGCCACAGATCTCAGTAGGTACGTGGCATGGAGAGGTAAACTGGGGGAGAGAGTAGCCGCAGAGGGCAGGGAGTTGTTTTTGCTTGCAGCGAGAGGACAGAGACTGGAGGAGTGTATGGGAAAAGCACTCCCCCAAAAAGCAGCTGGAGAGAAAGTGGAAAAGTGGAAACAGCCACAGGGACTTAACTAAAAAGGGAGAAAGGAGAAAGGAGAGGGTTTAAATTCCACTAAGACTCTATAAACAGGGGGAGCAGAGAGTCTGAAACTCCGCAGCTCAATACCTGGAGGTGTGCTGGTAGGAAGGGCGAATCCCCAAGAGCAGAGTGAAGTCCAGGCAGTCCTCAGGCAACATGGGGAGAGGCGGTTCCCCTGCTGGGAGGACATTTGGTAGAAACTGTGTGGCCCCCCTATAGGCAAAGGTGCCAGCAGACCCCAGAGGAAAACCACATTAGCTGGTGCTGGAACAAGGTCACTAAGGGTGAAGCCTGGTGCCAGATGTGTGTTATGATTTTCCATAATCCTGAAATGCTGCTGCTGCTACACAGTCGCGTGAATGTTTTCTGGGGCGGGCTGGCACCCAGCTGCAGTCTCTGGGCATTGGCAGCAGCAGAGTCCCTCAAACGTTCCTGGGTGTGGTCAGCACCCAGCCATTGCTCAGTGAGACCCTCCCCCAGAAGGTCTGAGTGGGACAAAGCCGCAGTCTCTCAGAAGTGAGGGGTTGGGAAACACAGCCACATCTGAGATAAAACTCAGGAGGGAGGTGCCGCCTGGCAACCTGATGGCTCGGTGACAGTGTAAAAGCAGGGAGTGACAGAAGCCGGAGACCAAGGACGGGTGCGCAATTGCTGATCAGGGAGAACAGAGTTCTGATACTAAAGACTGGGTAGCTGGGTGATGCCATTTTCACCCCTCCCACGCATACACATACACACCTACAAGCAACACAACCATCCACCCCAGTAAGCTCAGCAGTGCTATCTAGTGGAGAATGGAGCCATTACACTAAGCCCCGCCCAACTGGGCCAACCTCGCTCTTCAGGAACACTGCACGTTTCTCTGCCTGCTTAGTTTACGGACTATAAGTTGCTTCATAGTTTGACTTGTAGGGGAAAATGATATAATTTCAATTGTATTTCAGTCTGTTTGCTGGTCCATCTATTCAATATTCTTTTTTTTGTTTTTTTTTCTCTTTTTCATTTCTTTTTTCTTGAATACAGAAAGAAAAAATTTATTTTTATTTTCAATTTTTATTAAAAATGTTTTCCCTTAATTCTACTATATATTTTTTATTTTTTTGTAAATTTTTCAAATTCTATTTTACTTCCATCATTTCATTTTATTCTATTTCATTGTGTTCATTTTTTCAAATTTTCAAACTTTTTTTTTCTTTTTTCCCCTTTTTCTCTAATCTGTCAAGCTCCTTTCAACAACCAGACCAAAACACACCTAGGATCTAGCATCATTTATTTTATTTGTGTGTGTGTGTGTGTGTGTGTGTGTGTGTGTGTGTTGTTTTTAATTTTTTAATTTTAATTTTTTTACCTTATTAACTTCTTTCTCCCTTCAAAATGACAAAATGAAGGAATTCACCCCAAAAGAAAGAGTAGGAAGAAACTACAGCCAGGGACTTAATGAACACAGATACAAGCAAGGTGTCTGAACCAGAATTTGGAATCATGATAATAAGAATACTAGCTGGGATTGAAAACAGATTAGAATCCCTCTCTGTGGAGATAAAAAGTAAAAGCTAGTCAAGATGAAATAAAAATGTTGTAGCTGAGCTGCCATCTCAGATGGATGCCACAGCAGCAAGGATGGATGAGACAGAACAGCAAATCAGCGATATAGAGGACAAATTTATGGAGAATAATGAAGCAGAAAAAAAGAGGGAGACTAAGGCAAAAAAGCACGATTTAAGAATTAGAGAAATCAGTGACTCATTAAAAAGTTACAACATCAGAATCATAGGGGTCCCAGAAGATGAAGAGAGAGAAAAAGGGGTAGAAGGGTTATGTGAGCAAATCAGAGTGGAAAACTTTCCTAACCTGGGGAAAGACACAGACATCAAAATCCAGGAAACACAGAGGACTCCCATTAGATTCAACAAAAACCGGCCATCAACAAGGCATATCATAGTCAAATTCCCAAAATACTCAGGCAAGGAGAGAATCATGAAAGCAGCAAGGGAAAAACAGTCCTTAATCTACAAGGGAAGACAGATCGGGTTTGCAGCAGACCTATCCACAGAAACTTGGCAGGCCAGAAAGGAGTGGCAGGATATATTCAATGTGCTGAATAGGAAAAATATGCAGCCAAGAATTCTTTATCCAGCAAGGCTATCATTCAAAACAGAAGGAGAGATAAAAAGTTTCCCAAACAAAAATTAAAGGAGTTTGTGACCACTGACCCAGCCCTGCAAGAAATTTTAAGGGGGGATTCTCTGAGGGGAGAAAAGATGGTGGGGGGGGGGGAGACCAAAAGCAACAAAGACTAGAAAGGACCAGAGAACACCACCAGAAACTCCAACTCTACAAGAAACACAATGGCAATAAACTCATACCTTTCAGTACTCACTCTAAACGTCAATGGACTAAATGCCCCAATCAAAAGACATAGCATAACAGAATGGGTAAGAAAACAAGATCCATCTATATGCTGTTTACAAGAAACCCACTTTAGACCTAAAGACACCTTCAGATTGAAAGTAAGGGGATGGAGAACCATCTATCATGCTAATGGTCGACATAAGAAAGCTGGAGTAGCCATACTTACATCAGACAATCTAGAGTTTAAAATAAAGACTGTAACAAGAGATGAAGAAGGGCATTATATCATAATTAAGGGCTCTATCCACCAAGAGGACCTAACAATTGTAAACATTTATGCTCCAAATGTGAAACACCCAAATATATAAATCAATTAATTACAAAAATAAAGAAACTCATTGATAATACCATAATATTAAGGGATTTTAACACCCCACTTACAGCAATGGACAGATAATCTAAACAGAAAAATCAATAAGGAAACAACAGCTTTGAATTACACACTGGACCAGATGGACTTATCAGATATATTCAGATCATTTCATCCTAAAGCAGCAGAATATATATTCTTCTCCAGTGCACATGGAACATTCTCCAGAATACATCACATACTGGGATACAAATCAGCCCTCAACAAGTACAAAAAGATCGAGATCATACCTTGCATATTTTCAGACCACAGTGCTGTGAAACTCGAAATCAACCACAAGAAAAAATTTAGAAGGATAACAAATACTTGGAGACTGAAGAACATCCTACTAAAGAATGAATGGGCTAACCAAGAAGTTAAAGAAGAAATTAAAAAATACATGGAAGCCAATGAAAATGATAACACCACAGCCCACAACCTCTGGGATGCAGCAAAGGCAGTCATAAGAGGGAAGTATATAGCAATCCAGGCCTTCCTAAAGAAGGAAAAAAGGTTTCAGATACACAACCTAAGCTTACACCTTAAAGAGCTGGGAAAAGAACAGCAAATAAAACCCCAAACTAGCAGAACAGGAAATAATGAAGATTAAAGCAGAAATCAATGCTATCGAAGTCAAGAAAACAGTAAAACACATCAATGAAACCAGAAGCTGGTTCTTTGAAAAAGTTAACAAAATTGGTAAACTGCTAGCCAGTTTGATCAAAAAGAAAAAAGGAAAGGACCCAAATGAATAAAATCAAGAACGAAAGAGACGATCACAACAACACAGCAGAAATAAAAACACCAATAAAATGGGCAATCTGGAAGAAATGAACAAATTCCTAGAAACATATAAACTACCAAAACTGAAACAGGAAGAAATAGAACTTTTGAACAGACCCATAACCAGTAAAGAAATCGAATTAGTCATCAAAAATCTCCCAAAAAACAAGAGTCAAGGGCCAGATGGCTTTCCAGGGGAATTCTACCAAACATTTAAGGAAGAGTTAACACCTATTCTCTTGAAGCTGTTCCAAAAAATAGAAATGGAAGGAAAACTTCCAAACTCCTTCTATGAAGCCAGCATTACCTTGATTCCAAAACCAGACAAAGACCCCACTAAAAAGGAAAACCAGTTTCCCTGATGAACATGGATGCAAAAATCCTCAACAAGACATTAGTGAACCGGATCCAACAATACATTAAAAAAATTATTCACCACAACCAAGTGGGATTTATACCTGGGATGTAGGGCTGGTTCAATATCCACAAAACAATCAATGTGATTCATCACATCAATAAAAGAAAGGAAAAGAACCACATGATCGTCTCAATAGATGCAGAGAAAGCATTTGACAAAATACGGCATCCTTTCTTGATAAAAACCCTCAAGAAAGTAGGGATAGAGGGATCACACCTCAAGATCATAAAAGCCATATATGAAAGACCCAACGCTAATATCATCCTCAATGGAGAAAAACTGAGAGCTTTCCCCCTAAGGTCAGGAACAAGACAGCAATGTTCACTGTTGCCACAGTTATTCAACATAGTATTGGAAGTCTTAGCCTCAGCAATCAGACAACACAAAGAAATAAAAGGCATCCAAATCAGCCAGGAGGAGGTCAAACTTTCACTCTTTGCAGATGACATGATACTCTATATGGGAAACCCAAAAGATTCCACAAAAAAACTGCTAGAACTGATCCATGAATTCAGCAAAGTGGCAGGATATAAAATCAATGCACAGAAATCAGTTGCATTCCTATACACCAATAATGAAGCAACAGAAAGAGAAATCAATGAATTTATCCCATTTGCAATTGCCCCAAAACCATAAAATACCTAGGAATAAATCTAACCAAAGAGGTGAAAAATCTATATGCTGAAAACTGTAGAAAGCTTATGAAAGAAATTGAAAAAGATACCAAAAAATGGAAAAATATTCTATGCTCCTGGATAGAAAGAACAAATATTGTCAATACTACCCAAGGCAATCTACATATTCAATATAATACCTAGCAAAATAACACCACATTCTTCAAAGAACTAGAACAAACAATCCTAAAATTTGTATGGAGCCAGAAAAGACCCTGAATAGCCAAAGCAATCTTGAAAAATAAAACCAAAGCTGGAGGCATCACAATCCCAGACTTCAAGCTGTACTACAAAGCTGTCATCATCAAGACAGTATGGTACTGTCACAAGAACAGACACTCAGATCAATGGAACAGAATAAAAAACCCAGAAATGGACCCATAAACATATGGCCAACTAATCTTTGACAAAGAAGGAAAGAATATCCAATGGAATAAAGACTATCTTTTCAGCAAGTGGTGCTAGGAAAACTGGACAGAAACACGCAGAAAAATGAACCTGGACTATTTTCTTACACCATACACAAAAATAAACTCAAAATGGATGAAAGACCTAAATGTAAAACAGGAAGCCATCAAAATCCTCGAGAAGAAAGCAGGCAAAAACCTCTTTGACCTTGGCCGCAGCAACTTCTTACTCAACACGTTTCCAGAGGCAAGGGAAACAAAAGCAAAAATGAACCATTGGGACCTCATCAAAATAAAAGACTTATGCACAGTGAAGGAAACAATCAGCAAAACTAAAAGGCAACCAATGGAATGGGAGAAGATATTCGCAAACAACATATCAGATAAAGGGTTAGTATCCAAAATCTATAAAGAACTTATCAACTCAATACCCAAGAAACAAATAATCCAGTGAAGAAATGGGCAAAAGACATGAATAGATACTTCTCCAAAGAAGACATCCAGATGGTCAACCAACACATGAAAAAATGCTCAACCTCACTCATCATCAGGGAAATACAAATCAAAACTACAATGAGATACACACAGGTCAGAATGGCTAACATTAACAACTCTGACAACAACAGATGTTGGTGAGGATGCAGAAAGAGAGAATCTCTTTTGCACTGCTGGTAGGAAGGCAAACTGGTGCAGCCACTCTGGAAAACAGTATGGAGGCTCCTCAAAAAAGTTAAACATAGAACTACCCTAAGACCCAGCAATTACACTATTAGGTATTTATCCAAGGAATACAGGTATGCTGTTTCAAAGGGGCATATGCACTCCAGTGTTTATAGTAGCACTATCAACAATAGCCAAAGTATGGAAAGAGCCCAAATGTCCATCGATGGATGAATGGATAAAGAAGATGTCGGGGCGCCTGGGTGGCTCAGTCAGTTAAGCGTCCGACTTCAGCTCAGGTCATGATCTCACAGCCTGTGAGTTCGAGCCCCGCATCAGGCTCTGCGCTGACAGCTCAGAACCTGAAGCCTGCTTCTGATTCTGTGTCTCCCCCTCTCTCTGCCCCTCCTCTGCTCATGCTCTGTCTCTGTCTCAAAAATAAATTAAAAAAAACATTAAAAAAAAGATGTGGTATATATATACAATGGAGTATTACTCAGCAATCAAAAAGAATGAAATCTTGCCATTTGCAACTACGTGGGTGGGACTAGAGGGTATTATGCTAAGCGAAATTAGTCAGAGAAAGACAAATATATGACTTCACTCATATGAGGACTTTAAGATACAAAAGAGACGAATATAAGGGAAGGGAAGCAAAAATAATATAAAAACAGGGACAGAGACAAAACATAGGAGACTCTTGAATGTGAAGAACAACCAGAGGGTTGCTGGAGGGGTTGTGGGAGGGGGGATGGGCTAAATGGGTGAGGGGCATTAGGGAATCTATTCCTAAAGTCATTGCTGCACTGTATGATAACTGACTTGAATGTAAATTTAATAATAAATAAATGAAACAAAATTTTAAAAAATAAAATCTTTTTTAAATAATTTTTACAAATGGTTTTATTGTGAAATTTTTCTAATATACAAAGGAAAGCAATGAACAGGCTCATAATCATCACTTATATTTAACGATTGTTCACATAGTGCCATATTTTATTTATGTATATTGCTAAACTACTTTAAATTAGATATGACTACATTTCAGCTCTAAATAGTTTAAGGTTACATCTCTAAAAAATAGCATCTCACAAAATGGCACCACACTAACAAAATTAACAATAAGTCTTCACATCACCTAATATCCAGTCTATATTCAGCTGTAATTGTGAACAATCAAATATGATTTATGGCTGTACAAAGTTCTATGGTATGTACAAATTACTTAGCTACATGTTTACGGTATGTATAAATTACTTAGCTATACATTCACTGTTATATACCAATTTAGGGCAAGATTATTGCAAACACCCTTGCCAGTTCTTACAGTATAGTCTAGGGGTACTTAACACTTTGGGGGTTGTTATGGACTGAACACATCTTCCCAAAATTCACATGTTGAAATCTAATACCCAATATGATGGTATTTGGAGGTGGGGCTTTTCGGAGGCAATTAGGCCTTGGGGATAAAGCCCTCATGAATGGGGGGGGGGTGCTTTATATAAGACAAAAAAGGGACCAGAGCGCCCAAAGGGATTCTTTGGGCGATGTGAGGATATAAGAAGTTGCCAGTCTGCAGCCTGGAATAGGGTCCCTACCAGAACCCAACCATGCTAACACTCTGAATCTGGCTTCTAGACTCCAGAACTGTGAGAAATGAATGTTATGTAAGTCACCCAGTTTATGGTATTCTGTTATAGGAGCCTGAACTAAGACAGGAATTATATATCTCTTTAGGAATCTAAGCCAAATTTCAGACCTGGTGCCTAGAAAAATACAGCTAGGCCCCAACATGCAATATATACAACTCACTGTGCATACATCGAGAGTTCATGGGCCTCCAGGAACTTGTCTAGGGAGTCCCCAAACTTCAGGTTAAGGAGATCATCTCCTTACTTGTGACTGGTAACTGTCCACTGGACACCACCACACCCTGACGAACTGGGGAGGCTGACCCAGAGTTGCACATACATGTTCACTGCCCAAACCTTCAACTTTAACCGGACCCTTCAGAAATAATAATGAACTCTGTGCTTCATCTCCCATCAATTCTCTGCCCAAACTTACCTGTTGACCCACATCTGTGCTAAAGGCCTCAATCACAAACCTTTTATTTTTTTTTTTAATTTTTTTTTCAATGTTTTTTATTTATTTTTGGGACAGAGAGAGACAGAGCATGAACGGGGGAGGGGCACAGAGAGAGAGAGAGAGAGAGAGAGAGAGAAAGAGACAGAATCGGAAACAGGCTCCAGGCTCTGAGCCATCAGCCCAGAGCCTGACGCGGGGCTCGAACTCACGGACCGCGAGATCATGACCTGGCTGAAGTCGGACGCTTAACCGACTGCGCCACCCAGGCGCCCCAAATCACAAACCTTTTAAATCCCTCCTAAAGCAGGTGGCCCCTGTCAGGTGTCAGGACTATCTCCTTTGTGGCTTTAAAAACTGCAATGCGTGATGCTGGCAAGGTTCCTGTTATTTCATTAAACTGAATTGACTGAAAAACAAGCATCCCAACTTCAGAAATGTTAAAATGCAATGAGAATGTGTCAGTCTTAGAGCCTTACAGATTGATAAAATGGTTGGTAAACAGCTGCTGCACCAACCACCCTCCAAACTGAGCTATTCAAATCCCCTTCCCCAATTTCCCCAATCTTGAAACTAAAGGTTAACATCAGATCTAGCAGGCGGCTTCCAAGGCCTTGCTTCATCCGGGACCTGTGTCTTTCTGGCTGGGTAGTGCCTGTGCTTTCATAGGCTGGTAAATACTCCAGATGACCCCACAAGTTGCAAAGCTAATTCTCTCCAGGGTATGTATTTCTGCACCATCAGAGCTGTGCAGAGCACCGAGTTCCCTGGATGTGTGGAATAATTTCCGAGTTACATGAAGACAGGGTGGGGAGGGAAGGAACAATCAGAGTGGGGAGTGGGCTAATTGTGAGCATATCTTTAGCCCTCTCACCCACTGTAGTGAGAGGACTGAAGACCAACTGCCCAGAGAAGCCTGTCAGGATAGCAACCTTTAGACAAAATATGGAGCATAAGTCATGAAAAATAAGACGGTGTTTGAAGAAAGAGGGAAGATACAACTCACCTGGCCAAGACTTTAAGGCTTTAAGCAGTGCAAACTTCTTCCCTCAGGCTCCTCTTGTTAGGACTAGAGTTCTAGAAGTCTGGAGGAAGAAAAAGGAGACAGAAGACTCCACACCTGTCTCGCAGCTTCCAAACATGCATGATTTCAAACTCATTCCGCTTCCTTCTCTGGCCCCTGATACACATTAAGATTCTTCACGCCCCCCCCCCCCCCCCCCGCAAAAAAAACCCCAAAAGTCTGGTTTTGAGTCACTCCAACACCAAAGAGGGCCTGCATCCGGGTCAAAACGGCTGCATTCTTCCACAGAACTTGCCCTAGGCTCTGGGAGTTTGAGTTCACAGCTTTTTTTCCTGACGGGGAGTGGGAGGGAGGAAGAGGGGCGGGAGGCCGCACCACCTCACGTGCAGCAGGAGAGAAGCAGCGCCCAACGCCTTTGCGAAAATCATACAGAAACACACACACCCCGCCCCCTCCTCTCACCTTAAAGAAAGGCCAGGCACGCAGGCTGCCACGCGCTTCAGAGGGCCCAAAAGGGCCCCGGTGGACTCTGGGAAATGTAGTTGGGGGAAGGCTGGAAACGATCCGTCTCGAAGGACGTTGGGGCTCGTAGTTCAGGAGGGAGAAGCAGGTGCTCCGAGTGATCTAACCCGCACAACTGGCGGGCACTGGTGCGCCCCAGAGCCAAATCCCCTCGGCTTCCGGTTCCAGCCAGCCAAGCTAGGGCTAGGGCCTCAAGTGGGGTTCTTGCCCAAGAGAAGGGGTACTGGCGGGGGGCAGATGAAGGGCACCGAAGTCAGAGGTGGAAAGGAATCAACTCTGAAGGGTGGAGGAAGGACAGTTCTATGGACCCCTGCCCACCAGCGCAGCCCCCAGGTGCTGTTGTCAAGAAGCCCTGGAAGTATGAGCCTCCTCCTGGGAGAGGAGCGCTCTAGTGGGGCTCGTCCAAAGGTACCAGTAAGCCAAGGAGCCCGAAGTTCATATTAATTTTGGCAGCTTCTTGCCTTATGACCTAGCTCAGAAGCATGGAGATAAACTTTGGGAGGCTTGGTTTTCCTGGTGTCACTGTTCGACTCAGACCGGGCAGAGCAGAAGAAAGACTTGTGAGAGCTGCGGAAACAACAAGGAAACTGTCTTTCTTGGAGGAGGCAGAACTACTGTCTCCCAGATAGGAAAGGAACCCATGAGGAAACACTATGCCAGGGCAACTCATGATGCAGGTACAGTCTTTCACGGGTGCTGGGCTCCTGGGGGGGATTGTGGATGGGGACATCCTAGGGACTTCCAGCATTGAGGCTCGCCAAGCTTTACTCCAGGTGCTACCCAAAGCAAGGTAATGGTCAACACCCCCATATGCCCAATTTTTCTGCAAGAATTGGGGGTATCCAATCTCTATCTTGGGACCAGAATAAGCTACATACCTGAATGGGTAGGAGGGAAAGGATTTCCCCCTTGATGACACTGGGGAGGAGGAGTTAGCAAAAGGGACAAAGAAGAAATGGTCCAGGTCATGGTGATTCCCAACCTTCATCACAGCACAAACAGAAACAAAATGAATATTTGTATGGCACACTGAGGCAGTATAAGCTAGGGTCTAGATTAAGCTGATATAACAAAGACTCCAAAACACAGTGATCTAACAAATATATATCATATAATACATATGATATATTTTTTAAGTTTATTTATTTTTTTAATGTTTACTTTTGAAAGAGAGAGAGAGAGAGAACCCGTACGAGTGGGGGAGGGGCAGAGAGAGAGGGAGACACAGAATCCAAAGCAGTCTCCAGGCTCTGAACTGTCAGCACAGAGCCCATCGCACGGCTCGAACTCACAAACCGTGAGATCATGACCTAAGCCGAAGTCTGATGCCCAACCGACTGAGCCACGCAGGTGCCCCCAAAGTTTATTTATTTTTGAGAAAGAGAAAACACAACCAGGCGAGGGGCAGAGAGAGAGGGAGAGGGAAAGAATCCCAAGCAGGCTCCGCACCATCATAACTCACAAACCATAAGATCATGACCTGAGCAGAAATCAAGAGTTGGATGCTTAAATATATATTTTCTTCCTCCCTCATATGAGAGTCTAGGTAAGAGCAGTCCACGACTGGTGGAATTGCTCTGCTTTTCCTAACCAAGTAATTTCCATCTTTGGGGCAAAAGGGAATGTTAAAATTCTCAGTATCTCCCAGCCAGTAGGGCAGAGGAAGGTCAGAGAAAGCAGGCACAGAAATGACAATCATCCCCTTTGCTTACATCTCATTGTTCAAGTAAATTTGGCTTGATAAAAATTTAAAACTACTGTGCACTAATGGACATCATCAAGAAAATGAAAAGATAACGTACAGAATGGGAGAAAATCTTTGCAAATCTTTTACAGACGATAGGATCTAGAATCCAATATATATAAAGAACTCTTTATGACCCAACAACAAAAAAGATAAATGACCCAGTTAAAATTTGGGCAAAGGACTTGAAAAGACATTTCTCCAAAAAAGATATACAGGAAAAGTTGTTTAACATCATCAGTCATTAGGGAAATGCAAATCAAAACCACATGAGGTACCACTTCACATCCATTACTATGGCTATAATTTTAAAAAGGAAAATATGTGTTAGGGTATGGAGAAGATGGAAACCTTGTACAGTGCTGCTGGGAATGCAAAATGCTTCAGCCACTGTAGAAAAACAGTTAGCAGGTCCTCCAAAAAATTAAGCACAGAATAACCATATGAGCCAACAGTTCTCCTAGGTATATATCCCAAAGAACTGAACATGTACATGCATGTTCATAGCAGCACTACACTATTCACAATAGCCTAAAGGTGTAACTATCCCAAATCTCTACCAAAATATTAACAGATAAACAAAATGTGGCATATACATACAGTGGAGTATTATTCAACCATAAAAAAGGAGTACAGAAGTAACAGATAAGGCTTACATGAACGAACCTGCAAGCCATTATGCTAACAAAGTCAGATACAGAAGGTCACATATTATATGATTCCATCTATATGGAATATCCCAAATAGATCACACTTTATGTGTTCCTTTTTTTTTTTTTTAACCTCCATGTATCTGTGCTCCTTCCACATTTTTTCTCGTAGTTGATTTTTAGTTTCATAGCGCTGTGGTTAGAAAAGATGCATGGTTTGACTTCAATGCTTTAAATTTTTTGAGAATGTTTTGTGCATAATATGTGATATATTCTGGACAATATTCCATGTGCATTTGACAAGAATGTGTATTCTGCTGTTTTAGGATGGAATGTTCTGAATATATATGTAGATCCATCTGGTCTAGTGTATCATTCAAAGCCATGGTTTCCTTTTTGATTTTCTGTTTAGATGATATGTCCATTGATGTAAGTGGGATGTCAAAGTCCCCTACCATTATTGTATTACTATCAATTATTTCCTTTATGTTTGTTATTATTTGTCTTATGTATTTGGGTGCGCTCATATTGGGTGCATAATTATTTACAATTTTTGTATCTTCTTATTGGATCGTCCCCTTTATGATTATATAGTGTCCTTCTTTGTCTCTTGTTACATATAGTCTTTGTTTTAAATTCTATTTTGTCCAATATAAATAATGCTATCCTGGCTTTCTTTTGACATCCATTTACTCAGCACTGTTTTTAGATATATCATGTTCCTCTATGGACAGTCACCTAATGCCATTCATCACTTCTAACACTTGCATAGTAGTTAATAGTATATATCTATTACGTTTTATTTATTCTTTTCTGGCTGAAGTGAAGGATACAACTCCTGGCTGCAACAAAGAACGTTCCAGAGTGTATCCCCTTGCAGATCTGAACTAGTTTAGAATATTTACCCAGGAGTATTGCATCTGCTTTTTTGTTTTTTTGTTTTTGTTTTTGTTTTTGTTTTTTTCAACACAATTTTTGTAGGTACAACCAGCTTACTTTCTATAGTGGCTGCATCTGTTTACATTCTCACCAGCAACACCTTTTTCTATGTCCTGGTAAAACTTGATAATATCTTCCTTGGTTGTTTTTGTTTGTTTGTTTAGTTTGCATTATTATTGACTACTGGTGAGTTGGAGCATATCTTCATATACTTCTAAGTCATTTGGACTCTATCAAATGTTGTTTCTTACCTTGTTTGTCTCCTATCAAATATGTAAACAACTGCATTCATAAAAGTTTGGTTAAAATTTACTTGTAAATCTATCTGGGCTTAAGGTGTTTTCCTTTGAGGAACTGTTTGTATACCATTTCAACTTATCAGGTTTATTCAAATTTTCTGTTTCTTATGCCAATTTTGGTATTTTTTTAGAAATATATTCATTTGTCTAAGGTATAAAATTTGTAAATAGTCATTCATAAGATTCTTTTATTATTCTTCTAACTTCATTTGGTTTCTTATTAATTTTCTTTTTTTAATAATTTATTTATTTTTAAATTTATATCCAAGTTAGTTAGCATATAGTGCAACAATTACATCAGGAGTAGATTCTTTAATGTCTCTTACCCATTTAGCCCATCCCCCCTCCCACAACCACCCCCCCCAGCAACCCTCTGTTTGTTCTCCATATTTAAGAGTCTCTTATGTTTTGTCCCCCTTCCTGTTTTTATATTATTTTTGCTTCCCTTCCTTTATGTTCATCTGTTTTGTATCTTAAAGTCCTCATATGAGTGAAGTCATATGATATTTGTCTTTCCCTAATTTCGCTTAGCATAATACCCTCTAGTCCCATCCACATAGTTGCAAATGGCAAGATTTCATTCTTTTTGATTGCCGAGTAATACTCCATTATATATATATACCACATCTTTTTATCCATTCATCCATCAATGGACATTTGTGCTCTTTCCATACTTTGGCTATTGTTGATAGTGCTACTATAAACATTGGGGTGCATGTGCCCCTTTGAAACAGCATACCTATATCCCTTGGATAAATACCTAGTAGTGCAATTGCTGGGTCATAGGGTAGTTCTATTTTTAATTTTTTAAGGACTTTCCATACTGTTTTCCAGAGTGGCTGCACCAGTTTGCATTCCCATCTTACTCATTTTCTTATTTGCATCTTTGTACTTTTTATCATCGTTGACAGAGGTTTATATAACTTATTGATCATTGATCTTTTAAAAACCTATCTCTTGGTTTGCTATTCCTTTCTCTTATTTCTTCTAATTCTCTATTGATTTCTGCCCTTTATGTTTATAACTTAATTCTTTGTTTGAGTGTGCTCTGTCCCTACATTTTTGAGTTGTAGATTTAGATTTTTTTGTTTTTCTTTAAAAAAATTTTTTTTAATGTTTATTTTTGAGAGAGACAGAGACAGAGACAGAACACGAGCAGGAGGGGCAGAGAGAGAGGGAAACACAAAATCTGAAACAGGCTTCAGGCTCTGAGCTGTCAGCACAGAGCCCAACACAGGGCTCGAACAGCTTGGGAACAGTGAGATCATGACCAGAGCCAAAGTCAATCCCTTAACTGATTGAGCCACCCAGGTGCCCCTGCTGCATTTCCCTCTACTATATAAGTTGTGTCCTACAATTTAGCATTTAGTGTTTTCACTGCTACTCATTTCCACATTTTGGAACTTGAAAATGAAAATACAATGGTCCAAAATATTTGGGCTTCAGCAAAAAGCAGTTCTAAGTGCAAAGTTTATAGCAATATAGGTCTCCCTCAAGAAGCAAGAAAAAATCTCAAATAAACAATCTAACCTTACACCTCAAGGAGCTAGAAAAGATCAAAACCCAAAACTAGCAGAAGGAAGAAAATAATGAAGATTAAAGCAGAAATAAATGATTTAGAAATTTAAAAAACAATAGAACAGATCAATGAAACCAGGAGCTAGTTCTTTGAAAAGATCAACAAAATTAATAAACCTTTGGCCAGACACATTAAAAAAAAGAGAGAGGGGGAATGAAAAATCACTAATGAAAAAGGAGGAATAACAACCAACACTATAGAAATACAAACAATTACAAGAGAATATTATGAACAATTATATGCCAACAAATTGGACAATCTAGAAGAAATAGATAAGGTCCTAGAAACATATAACCTCCCAAAATTGGAGCAGGAAGAAATTGAAAATTTGAACAGACCAATTACCAGAAAAGAAATTGACTCAGTAATCAAAAAACTCCAACAAACAGATGTCCAGGACCAGCCAGCTTCACAGGGGAATTTTACCAAACATTTAAAGAAGAGTTAATACCTATTCTTCTCAAAATATTCCAAAAAACAACAAACAAACAAAAACAAAAAATAGAAGAGAAAGGAAAACTTCCAAATTCATTATATGAGGCTAGCTTTACTCTGATACCAAAACCAGATGAAGACAACACCAAAAAAAGAGAACTACAGGCCAATATCTCAATAAATATAGATGAAAAAATTCTCAACATTATACTAGCAAACCGAATCCAACAATATGTTAAAAAATCATTCACCACAAGTAAGTGAGATTTATTCCCAGGATTCAAGGGTGGTTTAATACTCAGAAATCAATCAACATGATACCTCACATCAGTAAACTAGAATAAAAACCATATGATCATTTCAATAGACACAGAAAAAGCATTTGACAAAGTACAACATCCATTAATGACTAAAAAAAAAAAAAACCTCTAAAAAGGAGGTTTAGAGAGAACATACCTCAACATAATAAAGGCCTTATATGAAAAACCCACAGCAAACATCATATTCAACAGGGAAAAACTGCGCTTTTCCCGTAAGGTCAGGAACAAGACAAGGATATACTCTCTCACCACTTTTATTCAACATAGTACTGGAAGTCCTAGCCACAGCAATCAGACAACAAAAAGGAATTAAAGACATCCAGATTGGCAAGGAAGAAGTAAAAGTTTCACTATTTGCAGATGACATGATACTACATATAGAAAAACCTAAAGAGCCTCCCCCCACACACACACTACTAGAATTGATAAATTCAGTAATGTCACAGGATACAAAACCAATGTATAGAAAACTGTTGCATTTCTATACACTAACAATGGAGTAGCAGAAAAAGAAATTAAGAAAACAATCTCATTTACAATTGTATCAAAAATAATAAAATATCTAGGTGAAAGACCTATACTCTGAAAACTATATATAAAAAACATTGATGAAAGAAATTCAGGATGACACAAAGAAATGGAAAGACAATCCACACTCATGGACTGGAAAAACAAATATTGTTAAAATGTCCACATTACCCAAAGCAATCTACAGATTTAATGCAATCCCTATCAAAATACCAACAGCATTTTTCATAGAACTAGAACAAACAATCCTAAAATGTGCATGGAACCACAAAAGACCCAAATAGCCAAAGCAATCCTGAAAAAGAACAAAGCTGGTAGTACCACAATTCCAGACTCTAAGTTCTATTACAAAGCTGTAGTAATCAAAATACTATGGTACTGGCATTAAAAAAAAAAAACTACATAGGTCAATTTCTATTGACCAGAATAGAAGTCCCAGAAATAAACTCACAATTATTGGTTAATCTTCAACAAAGGAGGCAAGAGTATGCAATGGGAAAAAGACAGTCTCTTCAACAAATGGTGTTGGGAAAACTGGACAGCTACATGCAAAAGAACGAAACTGGACCACTTTCTTACACTATGCACAAAAATAAACTCAAAATGGATTAAAGACTTAAATGTGACACCTGAAACCAAAACCATAAAAATCGTACAAGAGAGCGTAGTCAGTAACCTTTGATATCAGCCATAGCATTTTTCTAGATATGTTACCTGAGGCAAGGGAAATAAAAGCAAAAATAAACTCCTGGGACTATGTCAAAATAAAACACTCTGCACAACAACAACAACAACAACAAAAATCACAAAAACTAAAAGGCAACCTACTGAATAGGAGAAGATAAGGGACGCCTGGCTGCCTCAGTCAGCAGAGTATGTGACTCTTGACCTTAGGGTGTGAGTTCGAGCCCCACGTTGGGCATGAAGCCTCCTTAAAATTAAAAAAGAAAAACCTGGGAGAACACATTTGCAAATGACTATCCAATAAGGGGTTAGTATCCAAAATATATAAAGAACTGATACAACTCAACACCCAAAAAGCAAATAATACAATTAAAAATGCACAAAAGACATGAACAGACATTTCTCCAAAGAAGACATACAGATGGCCAACAGACCCATGAGGATCATCAGATACTCAGGAAAATGCACATCAAAACTACAATAAGATGTCACTTCACCCCTGTCAGAATGGCTAAAATCAACAACACGAAAAACAACAGGTATTGGCAATGATGTAGAGAAAAAGGAATCTTTGTACACTGTTTCTAGGAATGCAAACCAATGCAGCCACTGTGGAAAACATTATGGAGTTTCATGAAAAAATTAAAAATAGAACTACCCTATGATCTAATAATCACACTACTAGGTATTTACCTCCAAAATACAAAAACACTAATTCAAAGGGATACATGCACCCCTATGTTTATCACAGCACTATTTACAATAACCAAAATATGGAAGCAGTTCAAGTATCCATTGATAGATGAATGGGTAAAGAATATGTGATATATATATAAAACAATATTATTCAGCCATAAAAAGAATGAAATCTTGCCATTTGCAACAATAGGAATAGAGCTAGAGAGTATAATGCGAAGCAAAACAAGTCAATCAGAGAAAAAAATACTATATGATTTCACTCATTTGTGGAAATTAAGAAACAAATGAGCAAAGGGGAAAAAAAGAGAAACCAAGAAAAAGACTCCTCACTATAGAGAACAAACTGATGATTACCAGAGGGGAGAAGGGGGTAGGGGAATGGGTGAAATAGGTGATGGGAATTAAAGAGTACATTTATCATGATGAACACTGAGTAATGTATAAAATTGCTGAATCACTGTATTGTACACCTAAAACTAATATAATATTACATGTTAACTATACTGAAATTAAAATGAAAACTTTAAACACACACACATACACACACATACACACACACACACACACACACACACACACACACACACACCACAAACAAACAAAAACAGTGAATAGGAAAAAATGACACTTTTATAGCATAATACCATTGGTATAAATTTCAAGCATACATGTGACTGATTTTATAAGCGATTTATACACACTTAAGGATGCATGCCTGGGTGCATGCCTATGGAGGAGAATAGGAATTGGGAATTATGAGGGAAAAAATAAACCAAGAAATGAGTGTTGGACTAAACAATTTTGATAATGTACTATGAAGTCCAAAAATATAAATGGAAATTTAAATAACCAAGAGCCATACCTTCTTGGCCTCTATCTTAATAGAAGGCAGAGTCCTAACAGCCTCAAATATCCAAACAGAGGGAACTCCGAGACTCTGGAGCTGCAAATTCACAGGGGCTGAATTTACAGTTCTGTCTCACATGAGCAGCTGGCTCTCAGGCATGCAATTCAACTTTCTGCTTGATTTCATGATTAATAAATCCCATCTTAACTGTTTACACATATTACATTCTTTCAAGTAATCCTTACAAAAACTTGAAAGGCTAGAATTATCACTTCAGTTTTATAGTTAACTAAATTGAGCTTGAAAGAAGTAGTCAGGGACATGTGGGTGGCTCAGTTGATTAAGCGTCTGATTTTTTTTTTTTAATTAAAAAAAATGTTTTAACGTTTATTTATTTTTGAGACAATATGAGAGACAGAGTGCAAGCAGCAGAGGGGCAGACAGAGGAAGACACAGAATCCAAAGCAGGCTCCAGGCTCTGAGCTATCAGCCCAGAGCCCGACACGGGGCTTGAACTCACAAACCATGAGATCATGACCTGAGCCAAAGTTGGACACTTAACCGACAGAGCCACTCAGGAGCCCCATGTGTCTGATTCTTGGTTTCATGTCTGAAGCCATGATCTCACGGTCATGGGGCTCTGCACTGAACATGGAGTCTGCTTGGGATTCTCTCTCCCTCTCCCTCTCTCTCTCTCTGACCCTCCCCCTGTGCTTGCTTGCTCTGTTTCTCTCTCTTTCTCTCTCTCTCTGAAAATAAACATTAAAAAAAAAAAAAAGAAAGAAAGAAGTATAATCACTTTTCAGTTTTTCCTAAAAGAGTTGACATCCATATGAAGGTCTAACTCCAACACCTCTACTTGTGCCAATAAACAAAAGAGCAGATCTTTTCTGGAAGAATATGTGATGAATGATCATGCAAATGCCTTTAAGAAAGCTGACCAGTCAGTTCTCTGTCACTAATATATCCTCACCTCATGGCCTCAAGGAATCTGCTTTTCTCCACCATATAACCCATTGTCTCTCTTTTGAGCTTTATGGACAAAGTAGAAAGTCTTAGTAGGATACAGCAAATTAACATGCTAGGTAGGAACTCAAAATCAATATGAAATTATATTCAAAAAAGGAAACATTTTTCCAGCTGTCTCTAAAAGAGGCCCTATCATAATGACAGCAATTTTGCCCTAAATTCACGCAAAGTCCTAGCATACAAATATAGTAACTACAAAAAGGTACAGGACTCTGTGGGAAATTTACTTATATATCAAAGTTTTGTATTGTGTTTGCTCAGGAAGAGAGATCTGGAAAACTTTAGAAAAGAATGGAAAACGTCTGTGTGCAGAAGAGAACAAGTGGAATCATAGCACACCTGAAGAAGCTTAGCCACATTTCCTTTTGACTCATTTACAACAGTTGAGGTAATTTTAAATTATCATTAATTTTAAATTGGTAATTTTTAACTTAAAAGAGTGTTTCAAAAATTCTGAAACAACTTCAAGTTTTATAAAAAGTAATTAATACATAGTTCTTATTAGTGTGAGCTTAGTATATACTTATTTAAAGTAAGTTCTACCATGAAATTGGGATTTTTCTTGTTGGGCAACAGGAATGATAGAAAATACAGTACATATGGCAAATGCAATCTTACTTTACACTCTTTCTTAGGTCCCCAAGTCTAGCTACCAATACCTTTAACTGAAGAACATTATTTCCTTTCATAAGGGGGGAAACGACATCCAGATGGCTAACAGACACATGAATAGATGCTCAACATCACTCATCATTAGGGAAATACAAATCAAAACCACGATATATCACTTCACACCTGTCAGAATGACTAAAATTAACAACTCAGGCAATAACAGATGTTGGTGAGGATGCAGAGAAAGAGGAACCCTTTTGCGCTGCTGGTGGGAATGCAAACTGGTGCAGCCACTCTGGAAAACAGTACGGAGGTTCCTCAAAAAATTAAAAACAGGGGCGCCTGGGTGGCGCAGTCGGTTAAGCGTCCGACTTCAGCCAGGTCACGATCTCGCGGTCCGTGAGTTCGAGCCCCGCGTCGGGCTCTGGGCTGATGGCTCAGAGCCTGGAGCCTGTTTCTGATTCTGTGTCTCCCTCTCTCTCTGCCCCTCCCCCGTTCATGCTCTGTCTCTCTCTGTCCCAAAAATAAATAAACGTTGGAAAAAAAAAATTTTTTTTTTAAATTAAAAACAGAATGACCCAGCAATTGCACTACTAGATATTTATCCAAAGGATACAGGAGTGCTGATTCAAAAGGGGCACATGCATCCCAATGTTTATAGCAGCGCTATCGACAATAGCCAAAATTTAGAAAGAGCCAAATATCCATTGACATGTGAATGGATAAAGAAGATGTGGTGTGTAAATATATATATAATGGAGTATCACTCCGCAATCAAGAATGAAATCTTGCCATTTGCAACAACATGGATGGAACTAGAGTGTATTATGTTGAGAGAAATAAGTCAGTCCAGAGAAAGACAAATATCATATGATTTCACTCATATGAGGACTTTAAAATACAAAACAGATGAACATAAGGGAAGAGAAGCAAAAATAAGATAAAAATAGAGAGGGAGACAAACCATGAGACTCTTAAATACAGGGAACAAACTAAGGGTTGCTAGTGGGGTGTTGGGTGGGGGGGATTGGCTGAATGGGCGAAGGGTATTAAGGACACTTGTCGGGATGAGCACTGGGTGTTAAATGTAAGTGATGAATCACTAAATTCTATTCCCAAAATCATTATTACACTATATGTTAACTTGGATTTAAATTTTTAAAAAAGAGGGAAATTTATCTTTCTGATTTCATATCCCCTTTTGAATGCATACTTGTTTTCTCCCTCCCTAAATTCCTTGCAAGGTAGCTAACTTCATGACTTTAGGCAGGAAACAATGATGATGGGCCTGGAACATCCTATTATTGCCAGAAAGTAAGGATGCTTGCAACAATGTCAGAGCAGTGCTGAAGGGAGCAAGAGTTAGCCTAAAGCGGCCCCCAATGGCTCATTCTGACAATGAGCATCAAAAAATATACATCATCAATTAAAACATATTAGAATTTTAAAAGACCATGAATGCATGAAACTAAAAAGAAAAATGTTAAAATGCAATATGCAAATACAGAGGCATAATAAAATATGAGAATGAATTTGGTAAGTATAAAGTGTAATATTTACATACATGGATTACATATATATATATATCTATATGGATTATCTTTCCAACAGGCATATAACTGTGTGTGTGTGTGTGTGTGTGTGTGTACACAGTATAGGTAGACAGATCTCTTGCCTTTCCCAGGTCTTTAATCAAAAGTCAACTTCAAAGGTGGCTTCCTTCCCTGGCCATACAATCTAAAATATCAACCCAGTCCCCTACCTCTTCTTTCATCTTCTTCTCCTTAGAATTTTCTCTCTTACATATTATATTTTTTCATATATATATATATATATATATATATATATATATATATATATATATTATTGTTGGTCTTCCTCACTAGAAATTAGCTCTATAAAAAAGCAGTGATTTTTGTCTGTGTAGTTCACTACTGTATCTCCAATGCCTAGGTTAGAACAAAGCCTGGCACACAGTAGGTACTCTATACAAAGTTTTTCAATAAAACACACACACAGGCACACACCCCTCCTGTTTAATCAAGAGTAAATAAAAGAAAAATTTTAAATATGAGAAGCAAAAATTGCATAA
This sequence comes from Puma concolor, assembly GCF_028749965.1. Lineage (NCBI taxonomy): Eukaryota > Metazoa > Chordata > Mammalia > Carnivora > Felidae > Puma > Puma concolor. The sequence continues at coordinate 46,546,495 of NC_141681.1, forward strand.
ACTGACAAGGCAGAAAGATATGTTCAGCATAATAACCAGATTAAAAAAGGAATCCAATAGTTCCATCACCATTGATCATATCGAATAACCAAGTGGAAAGGGTTTTGCCATTGTGTTTAAATCAATTAGTCCATGTTCTAAAGAGAATTAACTGAACAAACTCAAACCACATCTCTTTGGACAAGAAATCTCTAGATGATCCTAATAACTCTAAGATACTAATAATGCATAATTTTTTTTATTTTTTTCAACGTTTATTTATTTTTGAGAGACAGAGCATGAGGAAGGGAGGGGCAGAGAGAGAGGGAGACACAGAATCTGAAGAAGGCTCCAGGCTCCAAGCTGTCAGTACAGAGCCCAGCACAGGGCTTGAACCCATAAACCATGAGATCATGACCCAGGCCAAAGTCAGACACTTAACTGAGCCACCCAGGCATCCCAATAATGCATAAGTTTTTAATAATGCTAAAAGATCAAGTCACTATATCACAATAAGACAGTGGGTTGTATAGTTGCAGATAAATAAAATTTAATACCTCACTGTGAGGTAAAACACCAGATATAAGTACAAAAACCTATGCTAAAGGCATGGGTGTAAAAGATTTTACAACATTACAAGTGAAGTTTAATTGAAAAAACAATCAATCAATCAGAGGAAGAAATCAGGTGCCATACTTAGATCAGAATCAATTAGTGAATAACTCAAACTCTTCTTTGGTCTGAGTCATTATTCTTTTTCCTTTAGGCCTGTTAAGTTTACTGTAACCTTGGGGAGTGTTCCAAAATAAGTTATTACTCAACTCTTAGAAAGTATTAAAATAAGTATTTCTATACACCTAGGAAATATAAGAAAGAATAAAGAAGTGACATGGATTTTTAGCATATGATATTGACATTTTAGGTTAGATGTGGTATGTTTTTGGCAGCATTTTATAATCATTTTTTTCTGTTCAAGGTTTGAAGTATTAAATCATACTAAATCTATGGTTTAAGTTGTTTCAAGGCCATTTGTCTTAATATTTGGGAAATTTTCAGATTTGTATTAGATATAAGAATAAGTTGACTAATAAAGAACTTTTAAGAGTAGTAGTCATTGTTTCACTCCATGCACATATATATATCCTTTATTCTTTCATAATTCCTTTGTTCTGTTGTTTTCATAGATGCTGTCCAAACAATGTCCAAAATTCTAATGGTTCTAACTGTTCAAGGTGGCCCCATTACCATATCATCAAAGTTTACTTCCCTACATCCACTCAAATAAAATAGGAATATACTTCCCTATACCCTCATATTCCTTATTACTCTGAAGAATGGTAATAATTTATGCCCTCAAAATTTTACGCTCCAATTGTTTTACCTTCGCCATGAGTTGAAAATGTCGCATCCTTTCTGCCAGTAATGTCTGTCTGAATCTCTAGTTCCAAACAAGATAAAAATTTCTTAAACCAAAATTATAATCTACCCACAAAAGAAGACCTCATTTACAATTCTATTATATTCTATTACACAGTATATTTAAATCCCTACTGTAAACAGAAAATCAAATAATTCCTTTAAGATGAAGAGCCATTCATGAACTTTTCTCTCAGCTTGTCATTCTTTCTTTAAAGGCCTATGGTGAGTCATTACCACAGATGATTTTAATTCCTTATGGGAAAGCCTGTTAAGGAGTTTTACTAAGTGAATTTTTAAAAAAATTATCCTTATTATGAAGCAGTCTAATAAATACTAACTTTTATCAACAAATAAAATGTAAAAATTCTCTCAACTTTGTGAAGGCTGTATATTGAACTTCCATAAACTTGTTTCAGCAAAAGGTTTCTCAGGATAATTACACCATATAAAATATTAAGGCTTTCTCACATGTAGCAAATACAGGGTGCATGAATCAGTACTATAATTCCAAGAGGCAAAAATCCAATTCAAATTAACTTAAGCAAAAAAAGGAAATTTATTGTATCACAAAAATGAAAAAGTAAAAGATGGTATAGACTTCAGGCATGATTGAATTGAGAAGATAAAACAATGTCATCAGATTTCTGTCTCTCTGTGTTGGACTGATCCTGGGAAGGCTTTCCTCATGTAGTGGCAAAAAGGCTACTGGTGAGTTTTTAACCTTGAAAAAAAGTCCTTGCAGCTTGCAATTCCAGGAAAAACATTATCTTCTCTGACTATCCATAACAATACCCTGTTATAGGGTTCTAGTGGTCCAGACAAGGCCATCTGCCAATCCCTTATTAACTAGCTTGTGGCCAGCCCATGACCAATCCACTGCTTTCCCTGATTAATAGTTTCATCAGAATGATACGCAATGAGGGTGAGGTAAATTTCAAACGGGGCATAGAACAGATCCAAAAGTAACAGATGTCTACTATTCAGGCTATTTCAAATAAGGGATGCTCATAAACTGAAGGCTTTTTTTCCATATTTACTACATTCATAGAATCATTAACCAAAGAATTAATTGACTGATATTTATTTAATAAGGACTGAGTGGTGACTGTTTTCTTCCTTATACTTGTTATAATCAGAGAGTTTCTTTATTATGAATTTTCTGATGTCGTCTAAGGGCTGAGGCACAGCTAAAATTAGTCCCACATTCACTGCAGTTATAGGGTTTGTCTCCAGCATGAATTCTCTGGTGTAGCCTAAGGGACAAGATCTGATGGAAAGCCTTCCCACATTCATTACATTCATAGGGTTTCTCTCCAGTATGAATTCTCTGATGTTGATTAAGGTATGAGCCACAACTGAAGGCCTTCCCACATTTGTTACATTCATAGGGTTTCTCTCCCGCATGACTTCTCTTATGATGAATTAGAACTAAAGCATCACTGAAGGCTTTCCCACATTTACTGCATTCAAAAGGTCTCTCTCCAGTATGTATTCTATGATGTCGATTAAGTTGTGAGTCAGTCCTAAAAAACTTCCCACATTTGATGCATTCATAGGGCTTTTCACCTGTATGAATTCTCTGATGTTGATTAAGGTGTGAGCGATAGCCAAAAGTCTTCCCACATTCATTACATTTAAAGGGTTTCTCTCCTGTATGAATCCTTTGATGCAGAGTAAGGGCAATGCGTCTGCTGAAGGCTTTTCCACATTGATTACATTCATAGGGTTTCTCTCCAGTGTGAATTCTCTGATGTTGATTGAGGTGTGCGCTCTGTCTGAAGGCTTTGTTACATTCCTTACATTCATATGGTTTCTCCCCTGTGTGAATTCTCTGATGTTCAACAAGGAAGGCATAACGGCTAAAGGCCTTCCCACATTCATTGCATGCAAAGGGTTTCTCTCCAGTGTGGATTCTCTGATGTTGAGCAAGGTGTGCACTCTGTCTGAAAGCTTTGTTACATTCCTTACACTCATAAGGTTTCTCTCCAATATGACTTCTTTGATGTTCACTGAGAAAGAAGTCATGGCTAAAGGCTTTTCCACAGTCATTGCATGCATATGGTTTCTCTCCACTGTGAATTCTCTGAGGTTGAGTAAAGAATGAGTAACAGCTAAAGGCATCATCACATTCATTGAATCCATGTGGTAATTTTCCAAAATGAGTCGTCTGATGTTGAGTAAGTAATGAATGGAAACTTAAGAGATTTGAAAAATCATTACTTTCATAAGGTTTCTCCCCAGGAGGACTTCCTATATCTTTACTAAGGTATGTATTCTGGTTGAATTCTTCACATTCATTATCTATCAAAGATTCTTTCTCAGCAGGTAATCTTTTATGTTCAATTAGGATGGAATTTGGGGGAAACATTTTATCATAAATATCAAATTTATGCATTTGCTCTACTGTGGGAACTCTCTCTTGTGTCGAAAGTACTGACTTCAAGAGAACACTTCTCTCAGAATTGTTATATTTATTGTCTCTTTTCACAGCAGGGATTTCCCTAAGAGTTGTCACTTGCCGGAAATGCCTCTCCTGATTTTGTTGATGCCGCTCAAATTCACCCTCGTGTTTCCAGGCTTCTCTGAAACTGGAATATTCAAGGTTATAACTTGTAAGTCTTTCCATTACCATGCCCTGGGATATTTCCTCTTCATCAATGTACCATTTTGGAGGTAATTCCTTGATTTCATACCAAGACTCCCAGTCTGAAAAATATCAAGAAAGCAAATGTGTCCTTTTTTTTCCTTTGCAAGGAGAAAACTGTTATAGAAGAAATAAGAATTTATTTGGGGGGGATGGAGGGGAGAAAGTACATGGTTTTGACACCTTTCAAATATGGCCATGCAATATGAACAAAACACAAAGAAAGAAGAACGAAGAGAGCTGATAAAGGAAGATATATGTGTTGGTGATGGTGACGAGGTGATAGAGGAAACGTAGGGTACAAAGCACATTTATATACAGATAAAATGTAGGGTACTTAGATGCAGACAAAGGTAAAGGCTGAGAAAATAAGAAATTGAAAACAACTGATTAGATCATAATCAGTTTCCCTGCCTTGAAGTCTCAAGTCCTATTCACTATCTAGTCCTATTCATAAGACTAAAAGCTCCATGAGTCAGTGACTAATGTTTACTTCTTTTTCTTCTTACTGCTGCATTTAGTGCCTAGGACAATGGTAGCATTTTGTTGAATGAATGAATGCTAACAAAAAGCTCAACAACTTCTAAGATTTTATCAAGGACCAGAAAAAAATTATCATGGTTTTGGGTTTTTTTTTTTTTTAGGTGTCTAGAATAAATCTGGAGGTCAGCTTTTCTCATCATTGAGAGAAAAATGCTACCTACAGAACAGACACTTGATATTTTCAGGAGAGGATGTTGGGTGAGACAAGATGGAAAGAAAACTGTTTTTAAAAGATGACCTCAACAAAAAAAGGAAAATGAGGGGAGCCTGGCTGGCTAAGTTGGTGGAGCATGGAGCATGCTCTTGATCTTGAACTCTTGATCTCGGTGTTGTATGTCTGAGCCCTATGTTGGGTGTGGAGATTACTTAAAAATAAAATCTTAAAAAAAAAGGAGGGGTGCCTGGGTGACTTAGCATCTGACTTCGGCTCAGGTCATGATCTCACAGTTCTTGAGTTCAAATCCCATGTCAGGGCTCTGTGCTGACAGCTCAGAGCCTGGAGCCTGCTTCATATTCTGTATCTCCCTCTCTCTCTGCCCCTCCCCTGCTTGTGCTCTGTCTCTCTCTCTCTATCAAAAATAAATAAACATTAAAAAAAGGAAAATGAAAAAGTCCTTTTCTTTTTTTTTTTTTTTTTTTTAAAGTTTATCCATTTTTGAGAGAGAGAGACAGAGCATGAGCAGGGGAGAGGCAGAGAGAGAGAGGGAGACACAGAATCCAAAGCAGACTCCAGACTCTGAGCTGCCAGCACAGAGCCCAACGCAGGGCTCGAACTTATGAACCATGAGATCATGGCCTGAGCTGAAGTTGGATGTTCAATCAACTGAGTCACCCAGGAGCCCTGAGAAAGTCCTTTTCATGTCACACACAATAATCAGCCAATATATTCAACTGTACAGAATCTACTACTATGTGCCCAGCATCCAGTAAAGGAAAAAAAGTCTGAGACACACACAGGTGCTTCTCCCTTTTTTAAACTCTAAGGAGGTGAAACTTGTGCATACAAAAATTCAACATGACACATAATGAAGGACTAGCTAATATGATACAGATTATTAGTAGTATAAGTGTCAGAAAAGAGAGATCAAAACTCACTAGTTTAGTTAAGGAATAATTCCTGGAGAATCTGAGCTTTATTTTCAAGGCTATGATCAAGCTTCCAAAATGCAGTGATTATTTTATTAACAGTCACTTTCATGTTTTGATATTCACAGGGATTATTTTAGAACTGTACATGTTAGCATTTTTTTTTTTTTTTTTAGTTAATTATAGTCTTTTCCAGAACAGCATCCCATCTATTGAAAGAAAAGCTGCTTCCAGGCCAGGTCAGCACAAATTAAAAAGCAAAGAACACATTATGCATCTGTATCTTTCTTCTTTCCAATACAGCCTCCACTCAAGGAAAGCCCCATCCCTACCTATCCCTCCTATGCACAGCCACAGATTTTCTCATACTTGGGGCTCTATCTCAACCAAGGCCTGAGAGGAATTTGTTCACTTATCCTCTGTTAGGTCTACACTGTTGTTCTTTTCTTTCTTTCTCTTTCTTTCTTATTTCTTTCTTTCTTTCTTTCTTTCTTTCTTTCTTTCTTTTTTTTTTGGCAGAAACTCATTCTGTTCCCTCACCAACTCTCCTAGAACCTCCTTTCCTATATTCATCACCTAGGGTCACTACATTTCCTCTTACCAAGAATAAACCTTTTCTCTATTCCAGAAGCTTTATACAATACCTACTGTAATGCTGAGTAAAAGAAGACTGATGGGAGAAGACTACAAACATTTTCCAACATCAGATGCCTAGAGCTCCAACCAGATGCCTAGAGCTCCAAGCTTTTTTGTGGGAAAAAAAAAAAAAAGATATTCTGTACTTAGGCAAATGGATACTATAGGGGAAGGAACTCCATATAGGGCATTCCAGGGGAAAGTATAGAGTATAGCCTAGGGAAAGTATACAGCAAGAAGTAAGTACAAAGGAAGACATATTCATTATGCTTGGAGTAGAGAAATACTTAGAAATCAGTGGTATTAAGATATTATGGTGACATTCAGCAAAAGAGAGAAGACAACTCACTCATATCAGTGATTGAGGGGAAAAGGGAAGTTATGGATTCAGGTAAATTGGGAGAGAGCCAAATGGGCATCCATGTGTCACAATGGAAACAACATAGGGTTTGGGGTCATAGGCGAGTTTAATCCTACTTCTGCATCTAGCTAGCTAGTTATTCTACCCTTAAATTGATTAACCCACCTCTTAAGCCTCAGTTTCACAGCAGGCAAAATGAGGTGACCTTACTAGTATGGTATAAGAATAAAGGATAATAAATTTAGAAAATATCTAGGAGTATCTGGTTCATTATAGGTATTCAGTGACACTTATCATACAGTGAAACAAATTAATATGTATTCATTCAGTTATTCTTATACGTACACCACTATGTCTGAAAAGGGATTATGAAATAGACTGATGGTCAAGTGGCAAGACACAGAATGGGAGAAGTAAACCCTTTGGGGTTAAAATATATCCAGGCAATTAGAGATGTGTGATTTCCAACTAATTATAATCTATAAATGAATGAAATTAAAAATCAAAGAATGATCAACTTTGGAATCCAATCAGAACTGCACAAGAAGTATTAAGCATAGTTATTTATTGTTGGAAGAGGAAAAGTTCTTTCTTACTATACTGTAGAGTCTCCCACATGCTGAACTGATGAGCAGTAGACAAACTGGTAGATATCCTGATGAAGTAAGTAATCTCCTGGCATGAAACCCAGAAGATTCTAGTAGGAAATCTGGGGAAAAAAGGACAGGACCTAAGGAGAAGTCTGAAGAAGGAGAAAGTTTACTGCTAAAGCCCAGAATTCATGTTCCAATGAATAGCCTGACCAATGACCCATAGACTTAGAGATTGGATCTTCACCTTTAAAAAGCCATATAGAGGGGAACCTAGGTGGCTCAGTCAGTTGAGCATCTGACTCTTGATTTCAGCTCAGGTCACGATGCCAGGGTAATAAGATTGAGCTCCGCATCAGGCTCCACACTGAGCATGGAGCCTACCTGGGATTCTCTCTCTCTGTCCCTCTCTCCTACTTGTGCTCTGTCTCTCTCCAAAAATAAAACCAAAAAGCAAAAACAAAACCTGTATGGAGCTATGCTGTCCAATATGGTAGCCACTAACCACATATGGCAATTCAACACATATTTAAATTCATTAAAATAAAAAAAAATTAATTCAGTTTTTCAGTAATGCCTCATCATATTTCAAGTGCTCAACAGCCAAATATGGCTAGTGGCTACAATACTGGAAAGCACAAACACAGATCATAACCATCCTTACAGAATGTTCTACTAGACAGCACTGGATAGAGATCCAAAGCAACATTGAATGAGGAAAAGACAGAAAAATAGGGACAGGAGTAGGTTGAAGGGAGAGAGAAACAGAACAGAACTTTGGACATAGAAAAAGTATAGCAGAACTATCTTATACATCTCAGTATGCTGACAAGTAGAAAAATAAAGATACCTGGATTTAGCAAAATTAGAGGGGTAGAAGCCAGACTGCAAGTGGTAAGACAATGCAAGAGAATTTGAAGTAAAGGAAATGAGATTACAATTGGTACAGAAGTGACTGGAAGAGAGAAGGGAATATGGTATATAGAAACACCAAAAAGGTCCCATAAAATGGTATGAAATTATTTCAAAGATTTTTTCAAAGAAGATTTAAGTAAATAAAAATGTACGATATAACTGTACCAAAAGAAAAAAAATGGATACACATGCTTGTTTACCCCAACTTAATTTGTATCAGGTCAGTTTCAATCAGAATTTTATTTTATTTTTTTTTCAACGTTTTTTTTTTTTTTTTTTTTTTTTTTTTTTTAATTTTTGGGACAGAGAGAGACAGAGCATGAATGGGGGAGGGGCAGAGAGAGAGGGAGACACAGAATCGGAAACAGCCTCCAGGCTCTGAGCCATCGGCCCAGAGCCCGACGCGGGGCTCGAACTCACGGACCGCGAGATCGTGACCTGGCTGAAGTCGGACGCTTAACCGACTGCGCCACCCAGGCGCCCCCAGAATTTTATTTTTATAAAATCAAGGATTTTATTTCTGAACTTACGAAATTATTTTAAAGGATTCATGGCAAAAAATGAGCAATAATATAAAAAAAAAATTCTGAAGAAAAAAAGTTTCCGGACCAATAATATGACCTAAGTATTGCATTTTATACCTTCATTTCATTAAAATCCCTAGGAAAGGACTCAACCAGGGTGACTTGTAAAATTCTCTAATATTATAGGGAAATGTCAAGAGAAACACCTGAAGCATGCAAGCTTATGGGATGTAGAGAACAGAGCAAAGAGCTCTGTAGTTCATCCCCTTCCCCACTTCTCTCTCACAACCATAAGTTTGTTCTCCATATTTATAGGTCTGATTCTGCTTTTTGTTTTAGTTTCTTTAGATTCCACTTCTGAGTAAAATCATATGGTATTTGTCTTTCTCAGTCTTATTTCACTTAGCATAATGCCCCGTAGAGGTCCATCAGTGTTGTCACAAATGGCAAGATTGTGTCTTTTTATGGTTTCGTAATATTCCATTGTGCATATATACACCATATCTTACTTCTCCATTTGTCTATTGATGGACACTTAGGTTACTTCTATATCTTGACTATTACAAATGATGCTGCAATAAATATATGGGTGCATATATCTTTTTGAATTAGTGTTTTCATTTTCTTCAGGTAAATACTGGTGGAATTATTGTAACATATGGTATTTCTACTTTTAATTTGGGGGGGAACTTCTATACTGTTTTCCACAGTGGCTGTACCAGTTTACATTCCCACTGGCAGTACACTAGGGTTGCTTTTTCTCCACATCCTCATCAATACAATGTTTTAAGTTAAAAAAGTTTTTTTTAAGCAAGTTGAAAATAGATGCATATAAAAATTGTGTGTGTATCTATGCAAGAGACATTGTAGAAAAATACAGATCCAACCATGAATAGGAGTGGTCTTTGGATGATATCTTGAGAGAGTATACTTTCTACTTTATACATTTGTTAATTGCTTGAATATTTTCTAATAAATATTATTTCTATTTAAAAGAAAAAAGGAGGGGCGCCTGGGTGGCTCAATCAGTTAAGCATCCAATTTCAGCTCAGGTCATGATCTTACGGTCCTTGGGTTTGAGCCCTGCATCAGGCTCTGTGCTGACAGCTCTAAGCCTGGAACCTACTTCAGATTCTGTGTCTCCTTCTCCCTCTGCCACTCCCCCACTCACATTCTGTCTCTGTCTCTCTCTCTCAAAAATAAACATTAAAAAAATTTTTTTAATAAAAGAAAAAAGGAAAAGGGTGCCCGGTTGGCTCAGTCAGTAGAGCATGTGACTCTTGATCTTGGAATTGTAAATTCAAACCCCACACGGGGTGTAGAGATTACTTTAAAAAAAAAAAAAAAAAAGGGAAAATGTTAGCTGGTCCTTAGCTGCACCTCTCATACATATTCAGATAGATATGGAATCCTTCCATGTGTTTTTTCCATAAGATTCCCTTCAAATAAGTGTGTTCAGGATGATGGAGTTTACTCAAATAAAAAAATATATATTTAAAAAAACTTAAAATACTGTTGGGGTGGATGGGTGGCTCAGTTGGTTGGGTGTCCAACTTCAGCTAAGGTCATGATCTCACGGTTTGTGAGTTTGAGCCCTGCATTGGGCTCTGTGCTGACAGCTCCAAGCCTGGAGCCTGCTAAGGATTCTGTGTCTTCCCCTGTCTCTGCCCCTTCCCTGCTCATGCTCTGTCTCTCTGTCTCAAAAATAAACATCTTCTTATTGTTACTTTATTTTTTAAATTTACATCCAGATTAGTTAGCATATAGTGCAACAATGATTTCAGGAGTAGATTCCTTAATGCCCCTTACCTATTTAACCCATCCCCCCTCCCATAATCCCTCCAGCAACCCTCTGTTTGTTCTCCATATTTAGGAATCTCTTATGTTTTGTCCCCATCCCTGTTTTTATATTATTTTTGCTTCCCTTCCCTTATGTTCATCTGTTCTATGTCTTAAAGTCCTCATATGAGTGAAGTCATATGATATTTGTCTTTCTCTAATTTTGCTGAGCATAATACCCTCTAGTTCCATCCATGTAGTTGCAATAAATAAACATTTTTCAAAAAAAATTTTAACGAGTGTTGAAAGAGATTTAAAAAAAAATGTTTTTGAGTATAGCTGACACATAATGTTACATAGTTTCAGGTACATAACCACATCTAGTTAAAACTCACTACATTCTGGCCAAGGACCAAACACTGCCCACTGCAGGCAAGGAGAGCCTCTGCAGATGACTGGCCTGAAAGAGCAGCCAAAAAACATAACAACAGAGGGCACATAGTACACACCAGAGACATTCCTTGAAGCGCCATGCCCTGGACACTATATGAGCTCTTCTTCATAAAGCCATTACTCTCAGGTGCAGGAAACATAACAGGCTTTTCTAACATACAGAAGAAGTCAGAGACAGAATGTCAAGGTGTAGGAATTCATCCCAAAAGAAAGAACAAGGTCAGAGCCAGAGATCTAATGGAAACAGACATAAGTAATATGCCTGATGGAAAATTTAAAGAAACAATCATAAGAATACTTACTGGGCTTGAGAAAAAAAAATGGAAGACTTCAGGGAGGCCCTTACCACAGAGATAAAAGAGTTAAAAAACAATCAGTGGGAAATGAAAAATACAATAACTGAGATTCAAACAGAACGGATGTAATGACCACAAGGATGGAAAAAGCAGAGGAACAAATAAGTGATATTAAAGATAGAATAATGGAAAATAATGAAGCTGAACAAAAGAGAGAAAGAATTATGGATCAAAGAATAGACTTCAAAAACTCAGTGACTCCATCAAAAGTAGTAACATTCATATTACAGGAGCCACAGAAGAATAACAAATGTTGTTAAAATGTCTATTATTACCCAAAGCAATCTACACATTTAATGCAATCCATATCAAAACACCAACAGCATTTTTCACAGAGCTAGAAAAAACAATCCTAAAATGTGTATGGAACCACAAAAGACCCCGAACAGCCAAAGTAATCTTGAAAAAGAAAAGCAAAGCTAGAGGCATCACAATTCCAGACTTCAAGTTATATTATAAAGCTGTGATCATCAAGACAGTATGGTTACTGGCACAAAAACAGATACATAGATCAATGAAACAGAATAGAAAACCCAGAAATGAACTCACAAGTATATGGTCAATTCATCTTCAACAAAGCAGGAAAGAATATTAATGGAAAAAGACAGTCTCTTCAACAAATGGTGTTGGGGAAACTGGACAGCAACATGCAAAAGAATGAAACTGGACTAGTTTCTCTACCATACACAAAAATAAATTCAATATTGGTTAAATGTGAAACCTGAAACCATCAAAATCCTAGAGGAGAATATAGGCAGTAGCCTCTTAGACATCGACCACAGCCATTTCTTACTAGATATGTCTCCTGAGGCAAGGAAAACAAAAGCAAAAATAAACTATTGGGCTTAATCAAAATAAAAAACTTCTGCACAGAGAAGGAAACAATCAACAAAACTAACTAAAAGGCAACCTACAAAATGGGAGAAGATATTTGCAAATGATGTATCTAATAAAGGGTTAGTATCCAAAATATATAAAGAACTTATCAAACTCAACACCCAGAAATCAAATAATCCAGTGAAGAGATAGGCAGAAGACATAAATAGACATTTTCCCAAAGAAGACATACAGATGGCCAACTAACACATGAAAAGATGCTTATCATCACTCATCATCAAGCAAATAGAAATCAAAACTGCAATATCACCTCACACCAGTCAGAATGGCTAAAATGAACAACTCAGGAAACAAGTATTAACAAAGATGGGGAGAAAGGGGAATGCTCTTACACTATTGGTGGTAATATAAACTGTTGCAGCCACTATGGAAAACAGTATGAAGGTTTCTCAAAAAGTTAAAAACAGAACTACCCTACAAATCAGCAACTGCACTACTAGGAATTTACCCAAAGGATACAAAAATACTGATGTGAAGGGATACATGCACCCTGATGTTTACAGCAGAGGTACCAACAATAGCCAAATTATGAAAACATCCCAAATGTCCATTGACTGATGAATGGATAAAGATGTGGTACATATATACAATGGATTATTACTCAGCCATAAAAAATGAATGAAATGTTGCCATTTGCAATGCTGTGGATGGAGCTGTAAAGTATTATACTAAGCAAAATAAGTCAGTCAGAGAAAGACACAGACCATATGATTTCACTCATGTGGAATTTAAGAAACAAAAACAAATGAATATAGCAGGGGCAAAAAAGAGAGAAGCAAACTAAGAAACAGACTCTTAACTACAGAGAACAAACTGATGGTTACTGGAGGGAGATGGGCAGAGGGATGGATTAAATAGGTGATAGGTATTAAGGAGAGTACTTGTAATGAGCACTGGGTTTGTATGTATGTGATTAATCACTAAATTCTACACTTGACACTAATATTACACTGTTTGTTAACTAACTGGAATTTAAATAAAAATTTGGAGAAAAATAATTTTTAAATACAATGTTACATTAGTTTCACGTATACAACACAGTGATCCAAATTCTGTATACCTTATGCTATGCTCCCCACAAGTGTACTTACTATCTGTCGCCATACAATGCTATTATAATATCACTGACTGGATTCCCTATGCTGTGTGTTTTATTCCCTCCCATGACTTACTCATTCCATAACTGGAAGCCTGTATCTCCCACTCCCCTTCACCCATTTTGCCCATCCTTCCACTTCATTCCCTCTGGCAAATGTCAGTTTGTTCTCCATGCTACTTAAGTTTTCTGATTCTACTTTGAGTTTGTTTCATTTGTTTTGTTTTTTTTAGATTCCAGATATGAGTGAAAACATATGTACCTAAAGGGAATTATGCTAAGTGAAATAACTCAGACTGAGAAAGACTAAGAAAGTTGTTTTTTAATGAAAACTAAGTTGAAAGTTTTTAGAAAAATAGGCTAAAAACTTGCTTTTGTATTCCATGTGGAAAAGAATTGTGAAAGCCTATTAAAAACGTTAAAATCTCTACAAAGATTGTTTACTCACATTGGTTTGAAATGTTATGCTTTGCTTAAAAAAAATGAGCAATAGGGGCGCCTGGGTGGCGCAGTCGGTTGGGCGTCCGACTTCAACCAGGTCACGATCTCACGGTCCGTGAGTTCGAGCCCCGCGTCGGGCTCTGGGCTGATGGCTCAGAGCCTGGAGCCTGTTTCCGATTCTGTGTCTCCCTCTCTCTCTCTGCCCCTCGCCCGTTCATGCTCTGTCTCTCGCTGTCCCAAAAATAAATAAACGTTGAAAAAAAAATTAAAAAAAAAAAAAAAAAAAAAATGAGCAATAGATATTGTAGATAGTGCATCATGAGTGTGGCTTATATAAGGAGGACAGTGCTAAACTCCAACAGATCATATTCAAATAAAGGCTTTATAACTGTATCAGAAAATTAATGAATATTTATATATATGTTATACAGTTAAAATAAAATGTCTCACATGTGTATTTTTCATGATTCCTCATAACCAACTTTTTAAAAAAGTAATCACTTACAAATCAAATAAACAGCAGTCTGTTTTGCACAATTTTATATTTCTATAGATTTATAAAAGAAGAATTAAATAACACTATATAGATACATATTTTAACTATTAATATCCATTGTCAAACTGCTCTCCAAAATAATTCTTATCAATTTGCATTACTACCAGAACATAAAGTACATGTCATCAAACTCATCTATCCTAACATCATTCTAAAATCTTTGCCCCTGTAAGGAAAGAGTACCTCATTATTTTATAATTTCCAAATTTCTGATTATAAAAAAGAAGATTTTTATATATTGATATAAAATACATGTACTATGTATTTTGTGGTTTCATCTTTGGTGAATTCTTTATTCATATCCTTTACACATATTTTAATTGCACTAGCATTTTCTTTTAAGTGGATTAAAGAAGTCATTTACACATTTATGGCATTAAGGCTTTATAGTATTTTTTTCCCTCAAATTGCCACTTTTTTCAAATCATCATTTTTTATTGTCACATGTCATCTTCATTTATAGTGCTTTCGATAAAATTTTTGAAAACATGTTATGAAGTCAAATCTCCCACTTTTCCATTATAGAGTCTTGCCTTGATGTCATTTTAAGAAAGACTTTCCAAAATCCAGTATTATAAAAATACCATCCTTAACTTTAAAAAAAATCTCTCCATGCTGCTGATTTGAAAAGCTACCTTTATCAAATACCAAGTTCTCATGTGTACATGGGTATATTTCTGTACTTTCTCTGTTGTTCCACTGATCTATTTCACTGCCTTTATATCAGACTATTCTCCCCCATAGATAACAGGCAAAACTTTAAATATTAAAAATTGAATCAAGCACTATATTGAATGAATAATACACAGAAGCAAGTATGCAATCCAGAAATATAAAAATAGTTCAGCAAGAGGAAATCTTTACTATAAATTCTTTTTTTGTTTGTTTTTTAAATTCTTTTTTTAATGTTTATTTATTTATTTTGAGAGAGAGACAGAGAGACAGAGAGAGAGCATGAGTGGGGGAGACAGAGAATCTTAAGCAGGATCCATGCTCAGCATGGAGCCCAACGCAGGGCTTGATCTCATGCTCATGAGATCATGACCTCAGCCAAAATCAAGAGTTGGACGCTTAACCAACTGAGCCACCCAAGTGCCCCTATTATAAATTCTTATAGAATTTTTCTTCTATAACTTTTATAGAAGAAAAAATAGTAAAAGAGAAAAAAATAATTGCCTTGATGAAAGATGCTGAAAATATATAAAATTCAAAAGCCTCTCATGCTTAAAATATATACATCCGTACATACAATACATAGTGCTAGGGATAGAAAAAAATAGGCACATTTAGTTTGAAACCCCTAAAAATGTCCCATCATATCAGAAAGAAAAAAATTATAGCAATTGTTCAACACAAATATGGAAACTGTGGTTGATAAAGTAGAATTAAAATAAGAAAAGGGAAAAGGGAACATATACACTGGAAAGGTATTATTACATCCAGCAAATAGTTTGCCTTTTCCTCTTAAGTCCATAGAAACATCTCCCAGACTCCCTTGCAACCGAGTGACTGAATTCTGGCTAATCAGAAGTAATAGATGCCACAAATGGTACTTCCAGACCAGTCCATTAAAAACGTCCTGAGAGATCCTTCATCCATTTGTGTGTGTGTGCGTGTGTTTCTATCTCCCCCTTTCTTTCTCAGTGGCTGGCTTCAGAGGATTCAGCAGAGGACTTCCAGGCAATGGTGAGTCCTAAGAGATGACACAGCCAACAGATGAAATAGAGCTGTATAGCTGAATGACAGCATGCAGCAGAGGCCCAGGATAACCTCACACTGGACTGTGACATGTGCAAGAAACAATCCCTATTGTTTTTATTCACTGAGGCTTTGTTAAAATAATTAGATTTATGTTGACTAATACACTCAGAGAATTGTTGAAAACCTACTACAAAAAAGAGTATATTGAACTGGCTAGATAGATGATACAATAATGCAAATTAATACTTTTTCTATATACCAACAATAACCAAACATCTAAAGGTATATAATGCTACATAGTAAGGAAAATAGTATAGCATTGGCTTAGGAATAAGTAAATAGATCAATGTAACAAAAAAACAGAGGACAGAAACAAGATTCATGCAAACATAAGGACTTAGCATATTTCAGAGGTGACATTATAATTAATAGAGAAGAAATGGACAAATAAAGAGTACTGGGAAAACTCCATGTGGAAAAAAGGCCTAATACATCATATTTTAAAATTAAAGCTCAGATGGATTATAGGAGAAGACCGTAAAAGTATGGAAAGAGCCCAAATGTCCAATGATGGATGAATGGATAAAGAAGATGTGGTATATATATACAATGGAGTATTACTCGGCAATCAAAAAGAATGAAATCTTTCAACTATGTGGGACTAGAGGGTATTATGCTAAGTGAAATTGGTCAGAGAAAGACAAAAATCATATGACTTCACTCATAGGAGGACTTTAAGAGACAAAACAGATGAAAATAAGGGAAAGGAAACAGAAATAATATAAAAACAGGGAGGGGGACAAAACAGAAGAGACTCATAAATATGGAGAACAAACTGAGGGTTGCTGGAGGGGTTGTGGGAGGGGGGATGGGCTAAATGGGTAAGGGGCACTAAGGAATCTACTCCTGAAATCATTGTTGCACTATATGCTAACTGATTTGGATGTAAATTTTAAAAAAGAAAAAAGAAAATTAAAAAAAAAAAACACAAAAAAAACCTCTGGGTGAGTCGGGGCACCTGGGTGACTCAGTAGGTTAAGGGTCCAATCCTCTGTCTCCCTTTCTCTCTGCCTCTCCCCATTTTGTGCTGTCTCTCTCTCTCAAAAATAAATAAACATTAAAAAAAAAAACAACTGGGTGAGAGAAGGCACCACAATGGTAAAAGGCAAGGGAGAGTCTGGAAAAGACGACAAAAACACGTATCATAGAAAAATGATTAATACTCAGAATATGTTTTAAAAAAGTTCTAGGGGTACCTGGGTGGCTCAGTCAGTTGACTGAGGTCATTTTGACTCAGGTCATGATCCCAGGATTGCAGGATTAAGCCCCAGGTCAGGCTCCACATTCAGCATGGAGCCTGCTTAAGATTCTCTCTCTCTCCCTTTCCCTACCCCACTCCACTCACATGCACTTTCTCTCTCTCTAAAATAAAAAAAAAATTTTTTTTAACAAAAAGAAATTCTAAAAGTCAGTAAGAAAAAGTCAAATAACCTTACCTCAAAGAATGGGTTAAAAATATGAGAAGGTAATTCACAGAACAGAAATTCTGAATGGACAGTGCATTTCCGGGAAAATGCTCAGTCTTACTAAGCAAATTAAAACAACTTCAAGAGCATTTCTCTTTCATCATACTGGTAAAAATTTATCAAGGGCAATATCACAAACTTAAGTTGGAGAATATCAAGGGAATAAGGAAACTAGAACTCTCAGATATTGTTAGTAGAGGTATAAATAATACCATCATGTTCAAGAGCAGTTTGAGTATCAAGTAAAACAAAGTGTGCACTCCTATGCTCCAGCAATTTTACTACTATGTACAAACCCTTGACAAACTCTTACGTGCATGTGCATAGAAACATACCCTGCTACTATGTGAGTTAGCAAAAAATAGAAACAACCTAAATGGCCATCTATAGGGAAAGAGTTACATAAAATGTGGCAAATTCAAAACATGCAATAGTATACAACAGTTTAAAAAATGGAAATATATTACACATAGATTTACCAAGGATAAATCTCAGAAAAATGTTGAGTAACACAAGCAAGTTGTTGAAGAAAATGTAAAGAATACTACCTATGAAAATAAAAACACTTTTGGAGTGCCTGGGTGGCTCAGTCAGTTAAGCAACTGACTCTTGGTTTCGGCGCATGTCATGATCTCACAGTTGTGGGATTGAGCCCCACGTCAGTGCAGAGCCTGCTTGGGATTCCCTCTCGCCCTCTCTTTCTGCCTCTCCCTGGCTTGTGTGTGCATGCACACATTTTTTCTCTCTCAAAATAAATAAACATTAAAGAAAAGAAAATAACTTTTTTCAACAAATGCATAGATATTTACAAAATATGTTTACAAAATGAATTAGAAGGACATATGATGAACTCATGACTGTTGTTGCTTCTCAGAGCAAGAAGCAGATGAGGAAAAATGAACTGAGAATGAGAAACAAAGAGAACTTGTACTTAAGACAGTTTATCTCTTCATCAAAAAATGAAAATATGTCAAAACATTAACAATGATCAATTCCGGGTGGTAGCCATTTATTGTATTAGTCACTGTACTTTCCTGTATTCTTCACTTTGTCTATAAAAAGAAATAAAAATATGTCCTGAAATAAAAACTCGATTCTACATCCTGAAAGACAACACACATTTCAGGAAAAAGTGGTCCAAAATGGTCAGACTGAGACGTATCTAATTAAATAACTTTAAAATTAAAGAACCATCAGGGTGCCTGGGTGGCTCAGTCGGTTGGGCGTCTGACTTTGGCTCAGGTCATGATCTCATGGTTTGTGAGTTCAAAACCCGTGTCGGGCTCTGTGCTGACAGCTCAGAGCCTGGAGCCTGCTTTGGATTCTGTGTCTCTCTCTCTCTCTGCCCCTCCCCTGCTCATGCTCTGTCTCTATCTTTCAATAATGAATAAATGACAAAAAAAAATTTTTTTTTAATTAAAGAACCATCTAGGAGACCAGAACAAAATATAAAGCCAATTATATACTTAAAGGGAAAATATCAAGTTGGCATCAGACTTCTTCATAAACAATATTCAACATTAATACTATGCTATAATAAATTTAAGGAAAGACTGGCCAATTATGAACAAGATAGAACTTGGGGGAGGGGACACTATTTTCATGAGCTCTTTTTGAGGAAACTGCTAGAGGACAATCTAGAGAAATTTCCAGAGAAATTTTAGCAAAAGGATCTAGTGAAAAACACTGAATATATTTAGCCATAAAAGACAAAATTAAAGGATGGAATAAATGTGACAGAACAGCATGTAAATATAATATGCTGTGACAATATAAAAAACATACAACTAACAAAATTTGGAAAGAGAAGGTGTGACATAAACCTACTTATTGACTCATCTGTAATAGATTAAAAAATCAAGGGCTAGTTTATTTAAAGCCAACTTATTAAGTAATAGAAAGAATAAATATTGTATATAAAAACAGAGCACAATAACACTAGAACAAAAGGGGATGCCTGAGTGGCTCAGTCAGTTAAACATCCAACTCTTGATTTTGGCTCAGGTCATGATCTCAGGGTCAAGAGATGAAGCCCCACTGAGACAGGCTCTGCACTGGGCATGGGTCCTGCTTAGGATTCTCTACCTGTGCCCTTCTGCTGTCTCTCTTTCCCCGCCAAAACAACAAAAAAAAAAATTCAAAGACAACACTAGAACAACAACAACAAAAAATCTTCCTCATTATTATAAAAGCTATAGTATTAGATGACCAAAATAAAAGACAGGAAAAAAGACAAGTGAAAGTCTTTTTTAAAAACTGTAAATACCAGAAAACATCACATAAAACAATATACAGAGTTAAGCCCAAACATATCAAAAATGTACCTGGATTTTCACCTATTAAATTGAAATGATACTTAGATTGGTTCACAAAGCAAGACTCAATTCTATACTGTATGTAAATGCCACATGTAAAATAAAGTGGTTTTTTTTTTAAATGTTTATTTATTTTCCAGAGAGAAAGAGAAACAGAGTGTGAGCAGGGGAGGGGCAGAGAGAGAAAGACACAGAATTCAAAGCAGGTTCCAGGCTCTGTCAGCACAGAGCCCGACACGGCTCGAACTCACGAACTACAAGATCATGACCTGAACTGAAGTCAGATGCTTAACTGACTGAACCACCCAGGAGCCCCTAAAATAAAGTGATTTTTAAAAATTAAAAATAAAAGTCTGAGTAAAGGTCCTAAAAAAAGCATAAAAAGGCAAGAAACAGATTCTTCCCTAGGGCATTCACAAAAAAGGCAGGCTGCTGACATCTTTTTTTTTTTTTTTTTTGGCTGACATCTTGATTTTAGTCCTGTAAGACCCATTTTCTACTTCTAACCTCTAGAGCTATAAGATAATAAATTCCTGTTGTTTTCAGCCACTAAATTTGTGGTACTTTGTTACAGCAGCAATACAAAATTAATACAGAAGTAGTCTGGCACAACCTTTCTGGAGGGGAATGTGGCAACTCCTAACAAAACTACATATGCACTTACTCAGGAATCCCATTTCCAATAATCTCTCCTGAAAACATAGCCTTGACATTATGAAAATACGTATGAACATGGTTATTTACTGAAGCACTGGTTATAACTGTAAAATAGTGCAAACAGCTAAAAGTCCACACATCAGAAAGTAGTTAAATAAATTACCATAACACCCACATAATGAAGTATTTTGCAGCTGTTAAAAAAATGAGGAAGATCTCCATGAATAATATGGAGTGATTGCCTGTGTATATAGTTAAGTGAGAAAAGTAAAATGCAAAGTGTATCTACAGTATGCTACCCTTCATGTAACGTACAAAGACTTACAAGAAACTACACATATGTTGGCTCATTTGTACAAATGAAACATAAAAAGGACAAACCTGAAAATACAGAGATTGGTATCTACAAGAAGCAGATAAGAAAGAGATAGGAAGAAGTTAAGGAGATAAAAATAGGATAGTGGGGATGAGAAGAGAGTTACACACTTCTGAGGACATATTTTTGTATAGCTCTGATTCTTAAAAGCATAATAATGTTTCAGATACCAAAAAAATAAGTAATTAAAATCAACCAGGATGTGGTAAGAACCCAAACAGAATACAAACAGTAACAAATGAACCTAAAAGAACTAACCTAACTTTTTTTTTAAATGTTTATTTATTTCTGAGACAGAGAGAGACAGAGCATGAGTGGGGGAGGGGCAGAGAGAGAGGGAGACACAGAATCCGAAGCAGGCTCCAGGCTCTGAGCTGTCAGCACAGAGCCCAACGCAGGGCTCGAACTCACAAACCATGAGACCATGACTTCAGCCGAAGTTGGTCGCTCAACAGACTGAGTCACCCAGGCGCCCCTAACCTAAGTAACTTTGAAAAATAGTATTTTGGCTGAATACTATAAGACTAAAGACAAAAGGAACCATATATGAATAATGTAATCTAGTTAGTAAATTTGTTTCTCACATAGGAGTATCTTGGAAATTCTGAAATTTTGTGTATGCTAAAATTGAGTAAATAAGTAAATACACTGTTTCTTATTGTTAGAACAACAAATTACAGATAAGGAAGAAGGCTACAATAAGCCCTATGGAGTAAAACTACAATCAAGATATCAAAATAAACTGGTAATTTTAATATATAAAAAAAAACTGAGACAGAAATAAATATAGAAGTGTCTGTGTACCTGTGTGTGCTGGTATATATACATATATTTTCCAGCTCAATCTGCTGTGAGGGTCTAGGAGCAAAGACATCCCAGTAGCAATGAGCACTCATAGCACCTACACCTTGGTTTCTAAACATCATTTCCCAATAAAAGGAACCAGAGCTCCTAGGAGCAGGACCTGATTCAAGGCTGGGGCAAGGAAAACATGATGAACCGGGAACACCCAGAGCTGGGGAGGAAGGAAGTGCTCAAAAATGGATAGGAGCATGTTAAAAGGTCAAAAAAACCAACCGGAATGAAATCCCAATGGTCAAAGCTAGGGCAATTTGAGCAACAAAATAATGATTTATTGGATTTATCTCCCTCAGAAAAAAAAAAAAATCCATGATTCCATAAAGAAATAATTGAATAAATAAACAAATGGGAGAAAAGAAACAGTTTTTCTCTCTAAGACAATCCTAATTAATATATGTAAAGGAGGGAAATGGAAAAATCAACATTAGGTCAATATCACAGTAATAACTGTTGCAGACAAGATCCAATGGGGCAATGGATGCTAAAATTAGTGGGCAAAAGTTTCAAAGAAACTGAAGAGCCTCAAAGTATCTCCCCTAAGATACTTATTAATTACAAATAGAAAAACAGTAACCTTACATTGGAGAAACCAGACAGACACTACCTTACCAAGTGATCAAAGACATATCAATATTATGAATCCAGTATGTTGCACTGAGTGGAACTTAACATTATTTCTGTTGCACTTTTTCCAAAAATGCGTTACCTCAATCTAATCACGAGAAAACATCAGATAAACCCAAAGTGAGCACAAGCAGATGTAATGAGCAATTTGTCCAGACTGAAGTATATCTGAAGAGTCTGGGAGAGATTTCTCCAAGATGATAAAATCAGTAGATTACCTAATGTGTCTGACTGTCTTAAGAGATTTAGATAGTTGATGGAGAGTTGGGAATTGAGTGAGGAATAGGTATACAGAAAATCAAGGGGGAAAAAAAAACAAACAAATAGACAACCCCACCCCCACCCCAGAAATTAACTCCAGGAAAAATAAAAAGTTGTATGGAGGGGCACCTGGGTGGCTCAGTTGGTTAAGCATCTGACTTCGGCTCAGGTCATGATCTCACAGTTGAGATCGAGCCCTACATCAGGCTCTGTGCTGACAGCTCATAGCCTGGAGCCTGTTTCAGATTCTCTGTCTCCCTCTCTCTCTGCCCCTTCCCCACTCATGCTGTGTCTCTCTCTCTCAAAAATAAATAAACATTAAAAAAAAAGTTGTGTAGGAAAAGTAATCTTGGTATATACACAGAATGACTATGACTAGCACTTAATAGCCACAATAATATAAACCCTGGACAGTGATTCAATCAAAATTATGATACTGAGGAGATGGGAAGTGTGTGTGTGTGTGTGTGTGTGTGTGTGTGTGTGTGCGCGCGCACGTGTGTATGTGTGTGAGCACATACATGTATTTGATTTAGGATAAGAAAGTATTAAATTCTTATTTTCAAAAACAAAATTCTTATTTTCTTAGAAGATATTGGTTGAGGACTAAACCTGAAAAAGTAATTAAGAAATAGCAACATATACGTATTTGTTAAAGAAACGAAGAAAACATCAAAAAAGTTGCAAAAGTAAAGAAAGTTGGTCCATTTAAGGAGAGGGAAACTAGGGAGGTGGACAAAAGACTGCCTTTTTAAAGGGAATATGCCTTGTAAACCTACTTGACTCGTTAAGAAATGTGCATGTATAACTTTTATAATAACTTGGATAAAAATAAAAACTCTAAAATGAAATCTGGAAATGTACACATTTCCAATCCTAAAAGGAAAAGAGCTGGCAAGGACTGAGATTTGGGTTATTTCTAGACGAATCATAGAGCATATACTTTGATAGAAATAGAGAGAAACCCACCCCCACCAAGCCCAGGGTAGCCTCCTCAAGTGCAGGGAAGCATTCTCATGACCAGTTGGGCTGGCACCTTACAACAACACTCCTTGTCCAGTTCCCTGTCACTCACCAGCATATTGACCATCTGACATCTCTTTCTCCACCATCCAAGGTTCCTTCCCTTGCTCCAATAAGGAGATCATGTTGGGCTTAGAAATGGAGAGTCCTGTTTACAGGAGAAGAAAAATGAGAGCAAGAAAGAGACAAACAGAGACAATCAACTTGCTTTAGCCTTTCTAGGACTCAAACGCAATCTTTTGGTCATTAAGCAAGAAAGGCAATTAGAGGAAGGGCCAGAGAAGGGAATGATGTTGGTATGAAGGATGAAGATGAAACTCTTTCCGTAGCAGTGGTTCTCAAAGTGCTAGAGGAGAAGCACCACCACCTAGGAACTTATTAGAAATGCAAATTCTCAGGGCGCCTGAGTGGCTCAGTCAGTTAAGAGTCCTACTCTCGATTTCAGCTCGGGTCATGATCTTAGGGTTTGTGAGTTCAAGCCCCAAGCTGGGCTTCACCCTGACAGATAGGAGCCTGCTTAGGAGTCTCTCTCTCTCTGCCCCTTTCCTGCTTGCTCAGCACACATGTGTTCTCTCTCTCTCTCAAAATAAATAAACATTAAAAAAAAAAAGCAAATTCTCAGGCCTCAACCCAGACCTACTGAATCAGAAACCACAATGGTTCTCAAACTTTAATGGGCATCAGAATCATTAGGAGGGCTCATTAAAACCCAAATAACTAGGCCTATTCCCAGAGTTTCTGATTTTGTAGGTCTATAGTGGGATTCTATAATTTTCAGTTTAACAAATTCCTACGCCATACTGATGCTGCTATTCCAAACCATCCTTCTCCAACAATGGGAACTATTCATTTCTAACTCTTTGAAACTACTTCAAATTATTTCCTGGGAACAGGAAGAAGAAATTCAGCTAAGCACTTAAGATGACCTAAATATTCCTAATGGAGGAAGCAAAAACACCCGAGGGAAGATTCTGAATTATGGGGGAGACATCCTTACCAAGCCATACCAAGTTCCTGTAGTTCTCCAACATGACATCTCTGTATAAATCCTTCTGAGATGGGTCCAGCCATTCCCATTCCTCTTGGGAAAAATCTAGAGCCACATCTCGGAAGGTCACCAAACCCTGAAATTATAAAAAAAGGAAAAAAAATCTCATTTGCCAAGTGCTCCCATATGGTCCTGGCAGAAAAGATGACTTCTGCCAGAATTCTCTAAGTGGTCCAAGGAAACTGATTATTGGGGAGCAAGTACATGTCCAGGTTTGTCGAATATTTTGAGAGAAAAGTATTTCACATTTTTGTAAATAAAAAAAGACCTATACACAGGAAAAAAATAGCTTATGGCATGAAACATGAGTTTATAACATGAAAGTATGTGAACAAGGCTGTTTCATGTTACATACACTATGTATCAGGAAATTCTTATAGGGATGATTCCTTTATATTCCCCGAACTGGCATATCACATGGGTCAGAGAAGTGAAGAAAGGCCTTAAATTGGGCTTTAACTAAAGGGTATTGTCTGAAACTTAGACTCTATATGTAAGGAAAAACTTCCAAAAATGTGTCCTGAAGACATAATAAAGTATATATGAAGATATTTAGATAGAATTTTCATTGGAAGGTTACATCTGGAAAAAAACTTACATATCAAAAAATAAGAGTTTAGCCTACACCACTGAACTATAACCTGTATGAGGGAAGGATATCTGTTTTACAATCTCTTGATTATCCAGTGTCTATTATAAAACTGGTCACATTGTAAACAGTAAATATTTGCCACTCAGTGAATAAATGGTAGTTTCCTATAGTATATCCATAGGAAGGAAGAGTACTCAATGCTTAAAATGACATTTTAAGTTCTGTTTTGCAGAGTATGATCTCATTTTTTATTAAAAATAATAAAATCTCTGTCAGTGCCGAGAATGAATCTAGTGCCAAGATCTCAGACGCCACCCAAATCCAACCTGCAAGTGGGTTCTTCTAAACACAGCAGCTTCGGGCCTGCTATGTTAACTCTTTCTTGCACATTGCTCTATTTAGTTTTCTGTTTTTTGAGCTGGTTTTTATTATTTTAAATTTATGGAGAAAATAATCTCTCTTGCTAGTGCTTTCAAATTAAATGTTCTATTGTTGTCCATCAGATGGCAAAAATAAATAAATATTAAATATGGTTATTCTACATAGTAGAAATGTGGGTGAATGTGGCCAGAGAAAAAACATCAGACAAATACATACTGTTGTATAACTTCCGTGTGCCCCTCTACACTTCTCTATGTCCTGTGAGGTTGACCTGTATTAATTGCATTAATAGACTCCCTTTCCCGACCCCATCTTCAGTTGGGTTCAGCCACAGACAAGAGATGAGAGAGAGGCAAGCGAAGCACAATTTTTACTCTGCTGGTACCCTCCTTGCAGCTCCGCCCTGTGTGGTCCCTGTCCTTCACTCCTAGGTCACAATGTCTGTCAGTGGCCCTCTGCACTCAGATCTCTCTGTCTCTGGGTTCAGGCCCAAGTTTTATTGTTATGAGTCCCAGGGTATAGCACTATCCTCTGTGGTTTCTTTATATACTGATCATAGCTTATAAAGAGTCCCCTTTTGAGTTTCTTGCTGGAACCCTGACTGATAAAATGTTAACCCAATGTACTTCTAGGATATGACCAGAGATTCCACAAAAGCACCACTACACTTCCCTAATAAATTCACTTTCCAACTCTCATAGTTTCTGTCTCTCTCTCTTTCTCAAACTACCACCAACTCTGTTCTCACTTTGAACTTCCTCATCTTCTTGTTCATTACAAGTCCTTGCTGCCCTGTATCCATACTCATATATTCTGTCTTCCCTCTGTTTCAATGCATAAAACTCTAGGCTCCTATCGATGACCAATCCCTTCACTTGTCCATACAAAGACACTGTCACCTCTCTCCCTTGTAATTATCAGGAAGATATAAGATATCTCCCTTATCGGTATTTTCTCACTTTACTAGATTATTTCTATCAGTATACAAACTGATGCAATACCTTTCATCTTATAAATAGATAAAGTCCCTTCCACAATCTCACTGTAGTTATTGTCCCATTTCCTTACTCCTCTTAACAAAACTCTTCCAGGGGTGCCTGACTGGCTCAGTCAGAGAAACACTCAACTCTTGATCTTGGGATCGTGAGTTCGAGCTCCATGTTGGGTGTGCAGATTACTTAAATGAAACTTTTAAAAAAATAAGAAAACTCTTCCAAAGAGTTGTTTACACCAGCAATATCCAATAGAAATACAATGTAAGCCACATAATAAATTTTTTTAGGGGGCGTCTGGGTGGCTCAGTTAAATGTCCCACTTCTGCTCAGGTCATGATCTCACAGTTCATGGGTTCAAGCCCTGCGTCAGGCTCTGTGCTGACCACTTGGAGCCTGGAAGCTGCTTCAGATTCTGTGTCTCCCTCTCTCTCTGTTTCTCCCTCACTCACACTCTGTCTCTCTCTCTCAAAAATGAATAAATGTTAAAAATTTTTTAGTAGCTACATCAACAAAGCAAATAGATTTAATAATGGAAAAAATAAGCATAACTGCTATTTATATTCTGCTATTTATTGACCAATTACTACATTTCAGACACCCTAATAAGCATTTTACAGTTATTATCTTATTTAATCTCACTGTAAAACTTATTTTAAAAAAGTAAGAAAAAAGTATAAAACACATTTTATAGATGTTTAAGACCAAATGTCATGCTGAATCACTAGGTTATATTGCAAAAAAGGAAAAAAAGGTAAACAGAAATAGGTAAATTTAATAATATACTTAATTTAACCCATTATATCTAAAATATTATTTCAACATATACCCAATCTAAAAATTATTAATGAGATGTTTTACATTCTTTTTTTGTACTAAATCTTCAAAATCTGGTATATATTTGGTGCACTTGGGTGGTTCAGTCGGTTGAATGTCTGACTCTTGATTTCACCTCAAGTCATTATCCCTGGGTCCTGGGATCAAGCCCCACATCAGGCTCCTTGGAGCATGCTTAAAATTCTCTCTCTCTCTCCTCTGGTCCCTCTCCCTGACTTGTACTCTCTCTGTCTCTCTTTCTCTTTCTAAAATAAAAAAATAACAATACTAATAAAAATTAAAAATCTGGTATATATGTTAGAGCACATCTTAATTCAGAGCAGTCTTATGTGGCTACGGGGTACATTACTGGCCAGTGTAGGTCTAGACTCATCTCTATTCTCACCTTTTAGGCCAGTATTCCCTCATGAACCCACTGTAATGATGCTTTCATCTCAACCCCTCTATGAAGTAGCTCTTGTCAAGAATATCAGTAGTTTCCATGTTACCAAATGCAATGGTCAGTTCTCAGTCTGCATCTTCCTCAGAAGAATTTAATTCTGTTGGTCACATCCTCTATAAAATACTCTGTACTTTTGACTTCCCCACTCTTCTGGTTTTCCTTCTACATCAGTCCTTCTCAGTCTCTCTTGCTGGTTCCTCTTCTTCTTGTCAGCCTCTAGATACTGAATACCCAAATTGAGTCCTTGGGCATCTTTCCTATAGACACTCACAATCAGATAATCCTATCCTGTCCTACAGCTTTAAATACACTAATCATTCTCAAATTCACACCCCCAATCATGATTCCAGTGTATAATCAATATTGCACTTGGATACCCAATCTCACAAACTTAATATATCTAGAACTCAATTTTTGTTCCCATCTCATTCTGCCCTGTCTTTCCCTGTACAACCATTTGTACAGTTGCCCAGGTCAAAAATCTTTGTAGTTATCCTTGACTTCTCTCTTCCTCTCACATTCCACAACCAACCCCTGACCAAATCCCACATTTTCTATCTCCAACATATACCCCAATCCCAGCAGCTCTAATGATACCACCACGGTCCAGGCAGCTATCACCTTCCACCTAGATTACTGTGGTAGTTTCCTAACTGATCGCCCACTCCACCCTTAATTCCTTTCTATTTTCCTTTTAAAATATAAATCAAATTGGGGTGCCTGGGTGGCTCAGTTCGTTAAGCATCTGACTTTGGCTCAGGTCATGATCTCATGGTTCGTGGGTTGGAACCCTGCATGGGGCTCTATGCTACCAGCTCAGAGCCTGGAGCCTGCTTCAGATTCTGTGTCTCCCTCTCTCTCTGCCCCTCCCCTGCTTATGCTCTGTGTCTCTCTCTCTCTCAAAAATAAACATAAAAAAGTTCTTTTTAATATAAATCAAATTACATTACAAACACTCCAATGACTCTCCTTCACCCTTAGAACAAACCTCAAAGTTCTGGTCATGAGTTTCAAGGGCCTATATAACTTGTTCCCCAGCTACTCCTCTGATCTCATAGTGCTCATTTCCCTCTGAGGATACTGGCTCAATGATATTCCTAGAGCTCATCAAACATGTTCCCACCATAATAACTTCATATTTGCTATTCCTTCTACTTTTAAAGCTCTTCTCCAAATCTCCACGAAACCTAATCCCTACTTTCACTGAGGTTTTTCTTTGCTTAAATGTCACTTCCTCAGAGAGGCCATCCTTGACTTCCCTATTTAATAGGGTGCTCAATAATCACACCTCTGTCCTTTATTCCACTTGCACTAATCTCCAGCATAACAAATCATGAGCTATCTAAAAAGGATAGTTCTCTTCCATCACATATTTGAGCACAGCACTGAGTAAAAAGATACTAAATGATTTATAGAGAGATTATATGAAGTAGTTGAGAGAGACCAGTGTGAGAGTGCTCACTGGGCTATTTGTGACTTTCTGAAGTCACAAAGTCCTAAAAAAAGAAGTAGAATTTCTGGAAACAAAGTGAAAACACCAACTTACTTGAGACATGGCTTTACAAAGTCCAACAGCCATTCTTCCTTTCTTCTTTAATCTTCTCTTTTGGAGAACAATGTCCTGAGAAACGAGAATTAAAGGGGGAAAAAATGGCAAACCAGCCCCAGATTGCTGATCTCAGATTCACAAAGATAGAACTCTTGTCCCTTTATGGTCTCCACAGCCTCCTTACATAGGCCAGCCCTAAGCCTTCTAAGATCTGAGAAAAGGCCACAGATTAATTTAACCCCTGAAGTCCTCACTGGTATTAAGAACATATAGCTTGAACTCAACAAAATCTAAATGGCCAACGAGGTGGTTTATGATCTGGCCCTTGGATGCCCCTTAGACTTCATTTCCTACCCTCATTCTGCTTGCTCACCCCACTCCAGGCACACAGGTTTTCTTACAGTTCCTCAAACACTGTGCACAGTCCATATTCAGGGCTGTTACCTTTGATTTTCCTTCTGCCTGGACATGGCTCACTCCCTCTCTTCATTCCTGTTTGTGCTCAGTTGTTACCACATGAGAGGCACTTTCCTGAAAATTCTATCTAAAGATAACTTCCCTTCCAGTCTCTTTTTCCTTACTGTGATTTTTCTTCGTAGCTTTTGACACCATTGGACATGTTACTTTTTTTTCTCTGTTTATTGTTGTCTCCCCAAACAACAGTGTGGGATCTAATAGAACTAGGATTTGTTTGGTTCACTGATTGTATCTCTAGTGTTAGAATAATGCCAGAACCCTTGCAGGCACTCAAAAATTATTTGTTAAACGGAGGCGCCTGAGTGGCTCAGTAGGGTTAAGCATCCAACTCTTGATTTTGGTTCAGGTCATGATTTCACAGTTCGTGGGATCAAGCCCTGCATTGGGCTCCCAGCTGACAGCATGGAGCTTGCTTGTGATTCTCTCTCTCCATCTCTTTCCACCCCTCCCTCCCTCACTCATTCTCTCTCTCTCTCTCAAAATAAAAGCTTAAAAAATATTTATTAAATGAATAAATCAATCTTACTGGGCCTCCTGTAATATAAATAGCGATGTTACACATGTTGTACATGTCATTATCTTTTTTTTTAACATTTATTTGTTTTGAGAGAGAGAGAGACAGCACGCATGCACACGAGCAGAGAAGGGGCAGAGGGAGAAGGAAAGAGAGAATCCCAAGCAGGCTCTGTGCTGTCAGCGACCCCTGAGATCATGACCTGAGCTGAAACCAAGAGTCAGATGCTCAACTGATTGAGCCACCCAGGCACCCCTACATATGTCATTATTTTCTTTATTCTTCACAAAACGCAAAGGTAAATATTATTATCCTTATCTTGCCAACAAGTAAAACTGAGGTTCAAAAAGCTAAAGCAACTAACTCAAAGTCATAAGAATCAACTGCAACGAGACTCAAAACTGGTCCTCTTTCAAGAGCCTACAATGTCTGAATGGGAATTATTTAACATAACCTGGGGAATCAAAGCCATATATCTACTAGAGAGGCATTTTCAGGGATGCAGATATTACCTTTATTACTTCACAGAAATAGAGCTTGAGGCAGGCATCGCTAAATTTTAATACAAACCAATAACAAATTGCACAGCCTGAAATATTCGTTGTTCTCTCAGAGCCAACATTTCTTCAATCTGAAAATGAGGATAGTCATGTTTGACCTAGAATTCAGGATATTACGACCTCCTAAATCTGGGCTACTCTGCACTGGCCAATCAGTCTCTGAGAAAGTTATTTCCTTAGTGCAACACAGCTTGAAATTGTCCATAAAAGCCTTTGCAACCTGAAAGGAGAATCAATGAAGCCTTCTCTGCATCTGGGAGCCCTACATAGCATCTGCATAAAAGAAATGTCTTTTACTTTTTTATTATTGTTTTAGAGAGAGAGAGAAAGAAAGTGTAAGCAGGGGAGAGGGGCAGAGGGGCAGAGAGAGAGAGAGAGAGAGAGAGGGAATCTTAAGCAGGCTCCACACTCAGCACAGAGCCCAACATGAGGCTTGATCCGGGGACCCTGGGATCATTACCTGTGCTGAAATCAAGAGTCAGAAGCTCAAGTGATTGAGCCACTCAGGCGCCCCCCAAAAATGTCTTTTATATTTCTGTCTGCAAAGAGTGGTGCATCATTTGGGGTAATATTTCCAAAGTTTGAGATAAGCCATCAGTCTCCGAAAGAAGGTGATGTTAAAGCCTTGGGCTTCATATAGTCCCCAGGCGCATGGTGACTCTCCACTCCTTCATTCATTGGCTGCATGACCTTGGGCAAGTTACTCCATCTCTCAGAACCTTTCTTTCCTCACTGTCTCACTGCCAACTGCTGGTGTAAAGAGATGCTACCTTTGTTTGGAAAGGAAATGAGACCATTTTTCTTTATTAACTAAGAAAGTCAGAAGCAAAATTTAGCTAACTTGGTATATCAGAAAAAGAGCCATGGATTGGCCTCTCTCAGCACCAAACGTGGAAGAGTTTTGACAAAGACAAAGCTAAAATCTGAAACTGCATGGCCTAAGGTGAGGAAGACCCGGCTTTCAGACTGAGCTTTCCATCCCCAGAGCAGTCAGTTTGAGGATGGTCTCACTACAATGTCTTTAGACTGGGTTCTGTGACTCACAAGGGGACTGAAGGACGAGACCCACATTAAGTTCCCATATCCTGACAGTTCCTCGTCCAAGACCAGGGACAATCCTCTCCAACACCCTCAGAATCCAAGGCCCCCAGTTTTCACTCTCACGGTATGGGAAAGACCAAGAGAGTTTAGTAATTAAAAGCAAGGACTCTGCCTAGGTTCAAGACCCTGTTCTGTCACTTATTAACTGTCTGAACTTGGGCAAGTAATTTTAATCTTTCTGCGCCCACAATCACACACTAGGACCCACACAATCAAGCCTTCAGTCTCACGTACACATACAAATTCTCACGCAGTCACACACATACACTATACATGGTCACACAAGCTCACCTGTAATGTCAAACACATACACAGTGGCACTAACCCAAAGACAGAGATGATGACACACAATTACTCCAACAGACAGTCCCACGCAATCTCGCAGTGACTTAGGACACAAGGTCACACATCCGGTCACCATTACTCACACAAATTTATACCTGCAGAGAAAGATGGTCATGGGTTCGCAATCACACCTGCTGTCACACACATTCAAACCCTGTTACATGTGTCATATAGAGACAAGAGCCTATATCACCCCTCTGATAAGTAGTCAAACATAATCACACATATTCATACAGCGACACAATGTCACACCCGCTGTTTCTCACACACCCATATACAGTAACACATAGTTACACCTGCAGAAACAGACACACACACAGACACACACACAGTTTTATACCTGAGACATAATCTTTCATAATCACACACACGGTGCCACACAAGATCACATTCTGTCACATCGCGACCTCTCACACAGTTATACAGGAACCCCTGAAGGCACCCCCCTGGCCCCATCCCGGTCCCTGACGGTCCACCTCAAGCCCGGCCCTGACCTCTGGCTCCCGCGCTCAGCCAGGCCCAACTCACCTCCCGGCGCCGCGGGCTCTGGAAACCCGCCCAGCGACCCGAGACTCACGACGTCCCCTCCCAGAATGCCCCGCGGAGCGAAGAGGAGCAGGGACTGAGCCGTGCGGGACCCCGAGCTCCTCTGGGGAAACATCCAGCTGGACTGGACGCAGCTCAGCTTTTCCTTAGGACCCTTCGAACCACCAGCCCCAGAGAGCTTTGCGCCGCGGCCTTCATTTGCTGAACTACATTTCCCAGAGGGCCCCAAGGCCCGCCTCTACTCCGCGCCTGCGCAGGTGGCCGCAGCCGTGGGAGTCTTGACCCGAGAACTGTGTGCCACCCTGGCGGATCTTGGGCACGCAAGTGACTGTGGGCGGCTGTGCGTGAGGAAACCGTGAATTTGCGCACGTCCGTGATTGTTACTGAATTCTCAGATGTGGCGATTTCTGTGTGACCGTCGCTGCACACTTTTGTGCTTGTGCACCACGGGGCGAAGCCTTCTGTCAGTGCAGTCAGCTTCTGTATTTAAAATCACGTCCCGTGATTGTGGGTCGATGTGTGACGTCGAGAATGTGCGGGTGCCTGTGGGTTTGTGAGAGGGACTGTGCCTGAAATGGACGAGCATTTCTTTGTGTTCTTACCCCAGAGGTCGAAGGAGTTTACCTGTGACCAGAGGTGGAGCTTTATTCGTTTCTGGGCTGGCTTTTAGTGTCGAGCCTGTGGAAGAGGTTTCTTTGTGTGCCTTTGTGTGTGACTGTCTCCAGATCTAACTGTTCTCCCAGCCCCCCACGCCACCCCTCATCCCCGGCCATGGGCCGGGTCACTGCTCCCTTCATGTTTATATCCCTTTTCTACTAGGACCTAATGTGATACCACAGAAGGGTGATTACATTCCG
The DNA here is from genome assembly GCF_028749965.1 of Puma concolor. NCBI lineage: Eukaryota > Metazoa > Chordata > Mammalia > Carnivora > Felidae > Puma > Puma concolor. The sequence goes on from NC_141681.1 coordinate 46,580,355, forward strand.
TTTGTTAGGGAGACGCTCATTTGCACCAGAGCCCTTTATAATGTGATAGCCAGTAGCTCTGGGGCTTCTCCTGATGCTGCTTCCACCTTTTTACCTTGCAACTTCAATTAGGGTCCAGCTTCAAGAAAACCATCCACAGTCAGGAGGACAAGAAAGCGAGGCCCTGAGTGATGATAAAGAAAACCAAAACTGAACAGTAGTTAAAGAAGTTCAAAAATAGATTTTATTCAGGAACACTGCAATAGGGGAGAAGAAACTTCAGCATAGAACCAGGCTCAGTTCCAAATACAGAAAGAACAAATAGGGTTTATATGTAATAGCAAGTTGGTGGGAGTGGGGGGAAGTCAGTGGAGGGAAAATTAAGAGGAGACGTCAAAGGTAAGGGGAAATTCTTGCTGGACTGACCAAGAGAGTTCTTGATATCAGATATCGCCTGGGTGGATGAAGACTTTAATTAGATATTAAGAGTAATGAGATATCAAGAGCTCTGGCTAAACTGAGTTGACAGAATTCTTGCTAAAACTGGGTAATGCAAAGACAAACACTGAAGCCAAAAGTTGAATCCTAGTTGAGAAGAGAGTCCAAAGGAGCCTAACTAAAATTTGGTCAAGGAGGGAGTATTTGACAATCAATATATTTTTTTCTTTTCTTTTCTTTTTTTCTTTTTTTTTTTTTTACATTTACTTTTTTTTTTTTTTTCATTTTTTTTTTCAACGTTTATTTATTTTTGGGACAGAGAGAGACAGAGCATGAACGGGGGAGGGGCAGAGAGAGAGGGAGACACAGAATCGGAAGCAGGCTCCAGGCTCTGAGCCATCAGCCCAGAGCCCAACGCGGGGCTCGAACTCACGGACCGCGAGATCGTGACCTGGCTGAAGTCGGACGCTTAACCGACTGCGCCACCCAGGCGCCCCTACATTTACTTATTTTTAAGAGACAGAGCACAAGTGGGGGAGGGGCAGAGAGAGAAGGAGACACAGAATCCGAAGCAGGCTCCAGGCTCTGAGCTGTCAGCACAGAGCCCCACGCGGGGCTTGAACTCACAAACCCTGAGATCACGACCTGAGCCGAAGTCAGACGCTTCAGCAACTGAGCCACCCAGGTGCTCCAACAGTCAAAATTCTGAACAAAGCAGCATTCTTCCCCACCCCCAGACCCTGGAAGATCTGGAAGGTGCACCCAAGTCAAGATCTTGGTAAATAGAGGTATGTGGAAACAAGGGGGGAACTTCTTGAAATGAGAACCAATCTTTGGAGAATAAATCCTCCGATCCCCATCCCATCAAGAAACCTCTAATAGCTAAGGCTGGAGAGTTGGACAAAAGGGTGGCTAGTAGGGTTGAGCGATTTGCTGTTTATAATGTGAAACTGGGCACTGTTACTTTCAGAAGAAGTCAAGCACCTTTTTTTTTTTTTTTTTAAGGCTCTAGAACATTTAATAATTGGGTTGCTTCGGTGGGGAAATGTACTAGGTAAGTGTTCTTTGGATAACTGTGATTGGCTACTTGACCAATACATCAAACAGCTCTTCCCTGGATCTGATTATCAGTGCAGGATAGAGATCATCTTGGACATTTCATACTAAATGCTAGAAATTTAAGATACTCCATTCTTGACTGGCATAATATACCTTCAAGAGAAACTTTGAGGGCACCTGGGTGGCTCAGTCAGTTAAACATCAGACTTTGGCCTAGGTCATGATCTCGCGGTTCTTTAGTTCAAGCCCCATGTCGGGCTCTGTGCTGACATCTCAGAGCCTGGAGCCTGCTTTGGATTCTGTGTCTCCCAGTCTCTCTCAGCCCCTCCCCCACTCGCACTGTGTGTGTGTGTGTGTGTGTGTGTGTGTGTGTGTGTGTGTGTGTGTCTCAAAAAATAAGCATTAAAAAAATTTTTTTTAAAAGAGGAAGTTTGTGTACGACTATCTCTTCAAATGTCAGTAATTGATCATAGGAAGACTTTTTGTCCCTTATTTACTTTTCTTATGTCATACCACCAAGTCCAACACTGGTTTGAGTCTAGTCATCTCCAGTAGAGTAGGACAGTGGTCCTCAAAGTATTCCCACAAGTAAGCGGTTGTACTGCTAAAACAAATTGTGGTTAGGACTATGTCCATCAGGATATAGTAAAAAAAAGCAGAACTATACTGGTAATTTCAAACAATATTTAATTACAGGAAATTGATTATACAATGTTGGATGACTGAAAGAGCAAAAAGCGGACAGATTTGTAACTTCAAGAAACAGCTAACACCATAGAGCTTAGGGAACAAAGGAGAGAGGAAGGATTTACCAGAACCTAAGAGTCTGGAAGAGGAGTCTGTTAACATGGCTGTTAACTGGGTTTAGCAGTCTGGTGCTGAGAAAGCACAAAGAATTTGCAGGCAAGCTATAGCTCTCCTCTACTGCTAGAGATACTGAAAGAACTGGAAAACAGAAGTGAATTCCTTCTCGCTTTCCCCTTTTCTTCTCCCTACTGAGCCTTCCAGTCTCCCTTTAATGCCTCCATTGGCAAACTATAACAGTAGCAAGGGACACTGGGACATCTTTGTCAAAGTCCCAGCTCCAGCATCTCAGAATAGAGAAAGGCATGCTTGAAGCCAAAACTATGACAGGGAAATGATCAGTCTATGATCCTTTTTAAATTTTCTGGAAAATAAATTAATTCATATAATTTTTCATGTTACTTTTTCTTCTTAGAAACTTTTCTTAACATTGTCACTACTTCCTTATAAAGGAATCCTATTAAATAACAAAAAATGGTGCATATTTAGTAATAGTATCTTAATAACAAAGCAATTCAAATTCTGAAATAGCTATCAGTATATAACATGTAGCTATTTGGATGAACTCATGTTTTTACCTATTTTGTTGTAATTTTGATAATATTGATTTATACATTTTCTAACTTTGTGTCATCTAATATAAATATTTCATGGTGAACCACTAATTGCCCCCATGACTTAACAGTTCACAATATCCTAGTAAGTGTGAAATTCATGGTATGTGATTTTTTAAAATAAACTTAGATTATATTAGTTATTTCTTTTTTAAGTTGAGATATAATTGATATATAATATCATTTTCAGGTGTACAACATAATGATTCAATATTTGTATATATTGTGAAATGATCACAATAAGTCTAGTCAACATCCATCACTGTACATAGTTACAAAAGTTTTTTTTCTTGTGATAAGAACTTTTTAACTCTTAGCAACTTTCAAATATGCAATACAGTATTAACTATAGTCACCATGCGGTACATTACATCCCCATGATTTATTTATTTTATAATTGGAAGTTTGTACCTTTTGACCCCCTTCACCTATTTCTTTTTAAGTTTTACTTAAGTAATATCTAAACCACATGGGGTTCTAACTTACGACCCGGAATCAAGATCTGCATGTTTCTCCAACTGAGCCAGCCAGGTGCCCCTTCACCCATTTCACCTAGATTGCATACCCCGCCTCTGGCAACCACCAATTTGTTCTGTATCATTCATGTGTTTTTTTTTTTTTTAATTAAAAAAATTTTTTTAAACCCCAGTGTGAGGCTTGAACTCATGACCCCAAGATCAAGAGTTGCATGCTCTACCTACTGAGCCAGCCAGCTGCCCCTCTTTGATGTGTTTAGGTTTTTTTCTTTTTTAGCTTTTTCTTATTTGAAGGCAGTCATTCTGAATTGAGAATAAAATCAAATTTAGAATGAAGAAGCCAAGAAAGATTTCTTGTGTTAGTTATTTTGATTGACCACCCATATTCTTTTTTTTTTAATATATGAAATTTATTGTCAAATTGGTTTCCATACAACACCCAGTGCTCATCCCAAAAGATGCCCTCTTCAATGCCCATCACCCACCCTCCCCTCCCTCCCACCCCCCATCAACCCTCAGTTTGTTCTCAGTTTTTAAGAGTCTCTTATGCTTTGGCTCTCTCCCACTCTAACCTCTTTTTTTTTTTTTTCCTTCCCCTCCCCCATGGGTTCCTGTTAAGTTTCTCAGGATCCACATAAGAGTGAACACATATGGTATCTGTCTTTCTCTGTATGGCTTATTTCACTTAGCATCACACTCTCCAGTTCCATCCACGTTGCTACAAAGGGCCATATTTCATTCTTTCTCATTGCCACGTAGTACTCCATTGTGTATATAAACCACAATTTCTTTATCCATTCATCAGTTGATGGACATTTAGGCTCTTTCCATAATTTGGCTATTGTTGAGAGTGCTGCTATAAACATTGGGGTACAAGTGCCCCTATGCATCAGTACTCCTGTATCCCTTGGGTAAATTCCTAGCAGTGCTACTGCTGGGTCATAGGGTAGGTCTATTTTTAATTTTTTGAGGAACCTCCACACTGTTTCCCAGAGTGGCTGCACCAGTTTGCATTCCCACCAACAGTGCAAGAGGGTTCCCATTTCTCCATATCCTCGCCAGCATCTGTAGTCTCCTGATTTGTTCATTTTGGCCACTCTGACTGGCGTGAGGGACCACCCATATTCTTTACACTAGAATGTTTTTCTCTAATCCTGCCTAGGGACGGATAAAGCACAATTTTACCAGGGCTTACTTAGCACTGCTTATTGGGGCATTTGTAAAGAATCCAGACCCTACTATTAATGCTAGTGAAGAATCTTCTCACACCATAATTCATGAATGTCAAATCGAGATAAATAAAAAACCCATGGCTGACTTCTGGGGAATGTCTAAGATCCAAACACTGTGCAATTTCCTTTATAAATGTTATTTCATTTGTTCTTCACAATAGTACAAATAAATATTCCTATCCAATTTTTCAGTTGGGGGACTCAGGAGTGTGACAACTTGTAAAAGTTGAGATAGCTGGTATGAGATAGGAGTCAATCTCATTTACTTCTCTTTAGCATCACGTGTCTGTGATGGTACACCTTGATACATCATTTACTAAACCTGATCTTCTTTTATCAGAGTAGTGGTCTTTCAAATGTTTTGCTACCTTCCCCTTACAACAGTTTCAAAAACTAATGTATCCCCTTTTACATTATTGACATCTACAGTATTTTCTTTATAAGTTTAAATGATTCAAAGATACCATTGTAGCATATTTTCTATACCAATATCAATTAAACATACATAAGCTTTTAACGTTTGGAAAGTGTGCACTGTGCCTTTTTCTTGAAATCATTTCCATTCGACTTTCATCACTGAATTTTGTCTTAATGCAATAATAGCCTATCCTTAAAAATCTTTTACTAATCATCTTGATTTACTTCTCTGCAGCAAAAATGAAATTTTAATTTTTCCCTGTGACCAAAACACTCTATAAGTGTCAAAAAGATTTTTAAAGATTCAGTTAATACAATTATCAGTATCTAGTAACAAATATATTTTACATTTTAATAATTATTAAACATACAAAGGGTCACAGTTTGGCCCTCATTTGGCCAAGCCCCTTTCCTTCCTGGTGAGAAATCGAGAAACAAAGACACATTCGTGTCCAGAGCGTGAAATCTCCTTTAGACCATGCTCAGGGTATCTGCGAATTTTCCACTCAAGTAGCTTCAAGGCTGCTACCAGAGTCTGTGCCTCTTCTGTGTCCAAAGCTCCGTCCCTCCATCTGTCCTCTGGAAGGTCAATGTGCTGCCTATGTGCACAAGGTGGCCAAGTGGTAGCTACATGGTGAGACTAGACAGCTTAGACATACAATCTGGAGTGCCCACAAATGTGAACATGAGGCCCCTTTTTGGTGTGGGACAAAAGTGGAGATGGTTAAGAGAAGGGAGCTGGCTGGCGACTTCTACTTGTATGTTGACCCAGGTCTCTAAATGTCAGTGGCAGGTTTGCTTCCTCTACAATCTGTTTGGACACCACTGATTTTGTTAAGATAGGGTGCTTTGAATTAGGGAAGTAAATGTTGGAGGCAATGAAAAATGGTCAAAATGATACATTTTGAGTGTAGAAGTAACAGGAGTGGCTGGCTGATGCTTGGATGTGAATAGGAAGGAAAGAAGTTAAATACAATGCTTAAATTTTCATCCTGAACATCTACATGAATGGTAGTTTCATTTACTAAGATGGTAAACAGTGACTATGTAGGGTGAGGTCATGTTAAGTTTGAGATACTTGTTGAATGTTAAAGAAGTGATATCAAGTAGGCATTTAGACGTGGATGTAGCTCAGTGGAAAGGTTGGCAGTTGGAGTAAGAATGTGGGAATTTCAATTAAGATGCTTTTAGCTGGAAGTTATATAATGCCCAAGTGGAAGTGACTTTTACTATTTATTTCTCCACTTGGCAAAACGTTCAGTTGGCTTAGCAGCTGAATGATTATATCAAAAGTATTTTATGTCATTTATTTTCATAGTAGATACCTTTTATCAAATGCAGTTGGTTGAGTAATTGCAAAAATTTGGCTTTAGTGTGAAATCATGAAAAAATGATACATGCCAAAACCATTTGAGTTTTATCCTAAAATATTTAAATTTTTTTTTCAACGTTTATTTATTTTTGGGACAGAGAGAGACAGAGCATAAACGGGGGAGGGGCAGAGAGAGAGGGAGACACAGAATCAGAAACAGGCTCCAGGCTCTGAGCCATCAGCCCAGAGCCTGACGCGGGGCTCGAACTCCCAGACTGCGAGATCGTGACCTGGCCGAAGTTGGACGCTTAACCGACTGTGCCACCCAGGCGCCCCTATCCTAAAATATTTAAATGCATATTCATTTACCTGTATTTTGATGTATCACAAGGAATTTATATGACTTTCTTCTTCTCTCAAGAGCCTTCCAGCTTTTTTTAACCTAATTTTCATTGCAGCTTCTGCATGTTGGCTGAGAGAACCTAATTCTTGCAGTATCTATTTCTTGTTGGCTTTGGCACATCAGCCCACAGACAGACATTCTGATGCCTTGAGTCCAAATCCAGAAGGGGAAGAGCATATGGGGAGGGGAGGGAATAGAAGTGATTGAGGGAGTTATACTTCCCTGAGTGAACTGTTTTGTGTAGTTTAGACTTTTAGAAATGTTAGTGTTTCACATATTAAAAGAGTAGATAAAATTAACAAATATTAGTTTTCTGTTCTTATACAACCAATTACTACAGACCCATTTATTATCTCAATTTCTGTGGGTCAGGAATCTGGGCTTAGCTGGCTCTTCTACTCAGGGTCTTACAAAGCTGAAGTTAAGCTGTCAGGTGGGCTGCAGTCTCATCAGTAGGCTTGACAAGTAAAGGGTTAGCTTCCAAGCTCTTTTAGGTAGTTGGCAGAAATAGTTTCTTTGTGACTATAGAATTCAGGGCAGTCTGTTTGGAGTGCCTGTGTGGCTCAGTCGGTTAAGCATCTGACTCGATCTCAGCTCAGGTGTTGATCTCAGGGTCGTGAGTTCAAGCCCCACATTGGGCTCTGTGCTGGATGTGAAACCTACTTTTAAAAAGAATAGAAAGAAAAAATAATTTCTGGCAGTTTGTTTCTTCAGAGCTAGCAATAAAGAGAAAATCTTTCTCAGAGTCTCTCTTTTTTTAAAATTTTTAAATGGTTATTTATTTTGAGAGAGTGGGGGAATGGACAGAAAGAAGGGAGAGGGAGAATCCCAAGCAGGCTCCACACTGTTAGCACAGAGCCCAACTCAGGGCTCTTTTTTTAAAGTTTTTATTTATTAAGAAAGAGAGAAAGAGTGAGTGGGGAAGGGGTAGAGAGAGGGGGAGAATCCCAAGCAGGCTCTGCATTGTCAGCAAAGTGGGGCTTGAACTCATGTACAATGAGATTATGACCTGAGCCAGAAGTTGGACGATTAACTGATTGAGACACCCAGGTGCCCTGACTGAGGCCCTCTTAAAGTGTTTACCAGATTAGGTGAGCCACCTAGTATAATTTCCCTTTCCCCTACATAGTCAACTGATTAGGAACCTTAATTACACTTGCAAAATCCCTTCACTTTTGCCATACAATTTAACATAAAAACAAGAGTGATATCCCATAATCTTTACCATATTCTGTTGGTTAGAAGCTGCTCCTAGTGCCACCCACACTCAAGGGGAGGGGATTACTCAACAGTGTGGTTATTAGGAGTGAGAATCATGGGAGACACCCTAAATGTGTTCACAACAGCAAAGATGAAGAGAACCCTAAAACTAAACACAAACAGAAATCAAATGAATAACATAACCACAGTGAAGGGTGGAAAAAGAACTAACCCAAGTAATTCAAATGTAGTAAGTAATTTGTCCTCAGGCCAAAGACAAAAAGATCTACAAAAATAATGAACTCCAATGAGTAGGTATGCTTATCACAATTGTATGCATTAGCAATTCTGAAACTACTTAATATGTATTCCAAGAATGAGCAAATAAGTAAATATATGATGGATAATGAGAACCAGGTTTTTCACTATAAGAAAATGGAGTTACAGGGGCACCTGGGTGGCTCAGTCGGTTAAGCATCCAACTTCGGTTCAGGTCATGATCTCATGGTTTGTGGGTTTGAGTCCCACATTGGGCTCTGTGTTGACAGCTAGGACCCTGGAACCTGCTTCAGATTCTGTGTCTCCCCCTCTCCCTACCCCTCCCCCGCTCATGCTGTCTCTCTGTCTCTCTCAAAAATAAACAAACGTTAAAAAAGAAAGAAAAGGGAGTTACAGATGTGGAAAGGAAGGTTAGAATAAACATTGTGATGTTGGATTGAAATTGGAAGTATCCATATGAACTGATTTTTTTTTTCAGATATAAACAGGTATTTGTGTACACACACACACACACACACACACACACACACACACACACACGTAAATTTCCTAGCTCTGTCAGCAGAGATGGTCTAAGACCAATAAGCACACCTTATTACCTAGGTCTTGGTTCCTAAATATCGTTCTCCACTGAAAGCAACTATAATTTCTTAGAGAAATGGTGAATTCCAGGGCCGGGGCTGAGAAAGTACAAAATGAGCCTTTACTATCTGTCAGAAATTAAGGAGATGCTTAATGAATGATGGAGACATGTCAGAAAGACACAAGAGGCCAGCTTGAAGGGGCTCCCATTGGCCAAATCTAAGAAACTTTGAGTTAAAGGGTATATAGTACTCATACCCCCATGGTCACCCAATTCATTACTCAGTGGCAACCCATCAGCCAAGATCCCTCAAGAAAACAGAATTCTCAGGGGCGCCTGGGTGGCGCAGTCGGTTAAGCATCCAGCACCTGGGTGGCGCAGTCGGTTAAGCGTCCGACTTCAGCCAGGTCACGATCTCGCGGTCCGTGAGTTCGAGCCCCGCGTCAGGCTCTGGGCTGATGGCTCAGAGCCTGGAGCCTGTTTCCGATTCTGTGTCTCCCTCTCTCTCTGCCCCTCCCCCATTCATGCTCTGTGTCTCTCTGTCCCAAAAATAAATAAACGTTGAAAAAAAAAATTTTTTTAAAAAAAACAGAATTCTCTATTTTCTCAGATTTTTGTTTGTTGATCTTGTACTCTATAACTTTGCTCAATTTGTTGATTAGCTTTATCAGTTTGAGTTCACTTGGATTTTCTATATATAAAATGATGTCTGTAAATAGAGATGGTTTCACTTATTCCTTTCCAATTTAGATGCTTTGTATTTATTTATCTTTCTTACCTAATTGTTCTGACTGTGGCTTCCAGTACTTGAACAGGATGCTCTATTCACAAAACAAGAATATCAAGATGAAAATGAAAAAGTGAGTATAGCAAATACTACCAAAAAAGGCAAATGCAAACAGTATTGAGAACGGACTAATTAGAAGCACTGAATGGGACCTGGGGTTGCTCAATGGTTTTAAAAGAGAAAATCCATCAAGAAGAAATTTTATTAATTTCTATAGATCTAAATAAAATAGCCTTGTGCTCGCTTCAGCAGCACATATACTAAAATAAAATAGCCTTGAAATGTATTAAGCAAAATTTGATGGCAATACATGGAGAAATGTTTCTTAACATGATCATAAATTTATTGACTATTTCACTTACAGAAATGGAAGTGCTAAGTTTTTAAAAATAATTAAGGCTTACTACTTCTTCTGGGGTGAGTACAATGGTGCTTATTCTGTTAATATTACTTGTATCTATATTTACATTACAAATCTAATTTCACATGTTAACATAGAAATAAATATGAAATTAATACAAAACAACAGGAGAATAAGGTAACGATATAGGAAAACATCAACATTTATAACCTTTTGTGTTAATTTTGGTATAATATTGTTAAAATACACATACTCATGTTACATACTTGCTTTTTAAGATACTCATGAAAACTGGGGTGCCTGGGTGGCTCAGTCAGTTAAGCATCTGACTCTCAGTTTCAGCTCAGGTCACGATCTCATTTTGTGAGTTCAAGCCCTATATTGGGCTCTGCACTGACAGTGTGGAGCCTGCTTGGGATTCTCTCTCTCACTGTCTCTCTGACCCTCCCCTATTCTCTCTCAAAATAAATAAACTAAAAAACAAACAAACAAACAAAAAGATATACATGAAAATTCAGAGCTTGATTAGATTCAAAACTAAACTTTATGAATTAAACTGGAAGTCCACTCTGGAAAACAGCATGGAGGTTCCTCAAAAAATTAAAAATAGAACTACCCTATGACCCAGCAATTGCACTATTAGGTATTTATCCAAAGGAATCAAAAACGCTGATTTGAAGGGACACACGTACCCCACCCAATGTTTATAAAGCAGCGCTATCCACAATAGCCAAAGTATGGAAAGAGCCCAAATGTCCATCCACAGATGAATGCACAGAGAAGATACATACATACATACAATGGAATACTACTTGGCGATCAAAAAGAATGAAATCTTGCCATTTGCAACAATGTGGATGGAACTAGAGTGTATTATGCTAAGCAAAATAAGTCAGAGAAAAACAAATACCATATGATTTCACTCATATGTGGAATTTAAGAAACCAAACAAATAAACATAGGAGAAGGGAAGGAAAAATAAGACAAAAACAGAGAGGGAGGCAAACCATAAGAGACTTTTAAATACAGAGAACAAACAGGGTTGCTGGAGGGGAGGTGGGTTGAGGATGGGCTAAATGGGTGATGGGCATTAAGGAGGGCATTTGTTGGGATGAGCACTAGGTGTCATATGAAGTGATGAATCACTGGGTTCTACTCCTGAAGCCAATACTACATCGTATGTTAACTAACTTGAATTTAAATAAATACATTAACATTTTTTAATAAAATAAAATGGAAGAAACTACAAAAATATATTGACTATAATGCTACAACATTAAAAAAAACTAAATACTAGGAGAGTGTAAAATGAATACATCCATCTAGCCATTTGTAGAAATAGTAATTCTTGGCTAAAAGAGAAAACAAAGATAAAAATTATAACTGATTTGACTTTCAGAAGAAAATAAAAAGGAAAAGGTAAAAAAAACCTGAAGTATGATTAAATAAGCTTCAAAAAGCAATTAATAAAAACTAGCTTCAAGATATTAGTAAATATTAACAAAAATTAACAAAATATAAGTTAAAAACACATTGAAAAGATTAAAAGAATAGATTTTAATAAGAAATAGAAAAATTGGCAAGAATATTCAGGAAGAGACATAGCGACAGGCACAGAGATTAAGTAATTATATAATTTAGTTCTAGCAATGAGCATTCCCCAAGATTTGTGTGTTTTGTCTAGATAGAGCAGCATACTTCAACTGTAGGTTTACATCTGCCAGTGGGTGTTAACAAGCATTTCCTTTGCATTTGTGTTATTTGGTAATTGTCTTCTACGTCTAGTTTAAATTTTTTTAAGTTTATTTTTTTTTTTTAGTAATCTCTACACCCAACATGGGGACGAAATCATGACGCAGAGATGAATATTCTCATGCTCCACCAACTGAGCCAGCCAGGTGCCCCATGCCTAGTTTAAATTATATTAAGTATAATAGTATGTTAGGTAACGTTTTTTTTTTTTTTTTTGGTGTTTAAGTGTGTGTGAAGTATTTTTTGCTGTGAGATATAGACCATAAACATCTAAACGTTTTGTTGTTAAGCTCCACACCCAACACAGGACTTGAACTCATGACCCTGAGATCAAGAGTCGCATGCTCCACCAACTGAGCCAGCCAGGCAACCCCAAACCTGTTTGGTTTTTTTAAAAAACCTTTATTTTTAAGTAATCTCTACACCCAGTGTGGGGTTTGAACTCACAACCCTGAGATCAAGAATCACATGCTCCACCGACTGAGCCAGCCAGGTACCCCAAAACCATAAACATCTAGAAACAATGCACTTTAAATGAGAAGTAAAGTGCTTCACTTTCACTTGGGTTTGAATATTTTCCACCAAAAAAATTTAAAAAAAAATAGATCAGTGAGAAGAGTGGCATTATCTTGTATTTTTGAAAATCTCTTTAATCTTAATATAGCTAGTATTTTATATGTGCTCTTGCATTTAATTTGCTGAGATAAATAATATGACCTCACATGTACAAATTTAAAAAATGGAGATGTATCTTAATGACCTTTTCAGATATTTGTTAATATTATTCTTTGACTATACCAAAGTATACCAAAAGTCAACAAGTGATAATTTTTTAAAGGTTACTGTAATGTGGAATCTGGCCTTTATCTCTTTTTTTTTTAAAGATTGGTATTAATTTTAATTTTTGGTTTTGGTTTTTCTTTTCTTTTTTAAAGTAAACTCTATCCCTAAAGGTGAGGCTCGAACTCACAACTCCAAGATCAAGAGCTGCATGCTCTACTGACTGAGCCAGCCAGGTACCTTTATCTTTTAAACTGAAATCCATTTGCCTATCTTATACTTTAATACCACCATGGATGATTTTGTAGCATCACACACTAATCATTTGGAAAATACTTGTTCAATGAGTTAGGCAGATCTTCCAAATGTTTACGTATTTCATTATATGGTATTACAAAATCACATTCATTAATATCATCAGCAATCTTGTCACAAAAGACTAAGTAGTGGAAAGCTGTCAAGTTCATGGCGACAGTTGTTTTTCAATATTCTAACTTTTGGTTTGAAAGTCAAATTCACAAAAATTACTACCAGTTTTCTTCATAAAAGCATATAATACATTTCTAGTCTAAATACATCGGTAAATAAGAATATCTTCAGTATGGATTCAACCTGGAAACCAGAGACAGCCCCTGGAAGCAAGCAAAAATGGATACTTCCTCCCAAAACCTAGAGCTAGGACAGTCATGGTCTTCCTCACTTGTAAGCCCTTTTGCATAATAAAACCTTCTTCTACCCACGTACTACCTCTGTCTCCATGAATTCATCATTTCCCAAACTTCCCTGAAGCTGACTGCTGCTGGGTCCTGCTCTGGGAAAGCAAGATTAAATCAGCAATGGTCTCTGTCAAGTCCCTTGTTCTCAGAAAGTCGGACAGATTTTAAGGGGCGAGCTCTATTATTGCTGTTATCTCTAACATCCAGGCTACTGTGTAAGGAGGGTTTAAATATTCTCAGGAAATGACATTAGAATAGTCTCCATTCCTTTATTTCAATCTACTTCTAAGTGCTCCCTCCATCAAGTTACCTGATCTTCCACAACCCACCATCCCCACTAGGGGAAGCCAGAGCTCCTGAAAATGAGCCAGTAGTTCTCCTTCAGGCGGACTGGAGAGGTTGACTCTTCCCATTGGGCTCGTGAACATTCCTGTCACACGTAAGTAGCTGTCTCCACTTTGGTGTCTGGTAATGGCTGACTTCTTACTAAAACCACTAGGTGTGACTTCTGGCATCTTGTGAAATAGGACTCTTGACTGAAGATTTCACTACACTCGCTGTACACACAAGGTGTCTATCCTGAGTGTGTCCTCTGATGTCTGATGAGGTTTGATTTCCGACTAAAGCCTCGCCCACACTTCCTACAAATGTAAGGCTTCTCTCCTGAATGTATCCTCTGATGTCTAACGAGGTGTGACTGCCGGCTAAAGCCTTGCCCACACTCCCTGCACACGTGAGGCTTTCCCCCGGAGTGTGCCTTCTGGTGTGTGATGAGAGTTAACTTATCACAGAAGCCCTGCCCACACTCTTTGCACACAAAGGGCATATGACCCGAGTGTGCCCTCCTGTGCCTAAAGAGGTTTGGCTTCTGGCTAAACCTTCTACCACACTCCCTGCACACAAAAGGCTTTTCCCCTGAATGTGTTCTCTGGTGTGAGATGAGGGTTGACTTATCGTTGAAGCCTCGTCCACACTCCCTGCACGCAAATGGCTTTTCCCCTGAGTGTGTCCTCTGGTGTGTGATAAGGGTTGACTTCCGGGTAAAGCCTCGCCCACATTCTCTGCACACAAATGGCTTCTCCCCCGTGTGTGACCTCTGGTGTTTGTTGAGGTTTGACTTCAGGCTAAAGCACTGCCCACACTCCAGGCATACATAAGGTTTAACCCCGGAGTGAGTCCTCTGGTGTGTCTTGAGGTTTGATTTCCAACTAAAACGGCGCCCACATTCCGCGCACGCGTAAGGCTTCTCTCCTGTGTGTGTCCTTAAGTGTCTACTGAGATGTGACTTCTGGGTAAAGCACTGCTCACACTCCCTGCACACATAAGGCTTCTCTCCCGAATGTGTCCTCTTATGTCTGATGAGATGTGAATGCTGGCGAAAGCCACGCCCACATTCCTTGCAAATATAAGGCTTCTCCCCAGAGTGTGCCCTCTGGTGTGTGATAAGGTTTGACTTCAGGCTAAAACTCTGCCCACATTCCTTGCACATATAAGGCTTGACCCCTGAATGTGTCCTTTGATGTGTGAAGAGGTTTGACTTCCAAGTAAAGCCTCGTCCACACTCCTCGCACACATAAGGTTTCTCCCCTGAATGTGTCCTGTGGTGTGTGATGAGGTTTGACTTCCAGGTGAAGCCTCGTCCACACTCCTCGCACACATAAGGCTTCTCCCCTGAGTGTGTCCTCTGGTGTGTGATGAGGTTTGACCTCCAGGTAAAGCCTCGTCCACACTCCTTGCACACATAAGGTTTTTCCCCAGAGTGTTTCTTCTGGTTTTTGATGAGGATTGACATGTTGCTAAAGCCCTGTCCCCACTCAGTGTACATGTAAGGTGTCTCCCCTGTATGCATCTTCTGGAGGCTGAGCAGGTTTGACTCCCTCAAAAAGCCTCGCCCAAACTCCCCACATTTGACTGTCCCAAATCTTGAGACTTCTACACCACGCGATCCTTTGTCTGATTCCTCAAGGTCTGTCCTCTGGCCTAGGCTGGGCCCTATATCCAGCACCGTGTTGTCTTCCCTGGACCTGACTGGCTGTTCTTGCAGTGGGCTGGACAACACCTCCCAAGTGCCTCTTCTGCTTACTCTCCTGAACAAGGGCTTGGAGTCTTCTGTCTCTTGAATTTCTGCTTTGTCACTCAAGCAGGCTTGATCAAAGAGTTGTTTCTGCTGCTGTTTCTGATCTTCTGGATAGGGTTTCCCCGGATGGAGATGATTTCCTGCACAGTAACTTGAGAAGAGCTGAGGAAGATGCCTGAGCCACACATGTTGGCTGAGGCCTCGCTGACTAGAGAATGCCAGCGGACAGGGGGGATAAGGTTGAATTTCTAGCTTTGATCCTGGTGAAAAAAGAATATATTTAGTCAGAGTAGCCATAGGTAGGGTTGCCTGGGCCATTTTACTCTGCCTGTTGGTCATTCATAATATGTTTATATCACAGCATGTCTCCCACTCAGACATCCTTGCATCCATAAAAAATGGCTATTTTTCATTTGAATTTAAACATTACATTTTTAAGTACAGGAGTTAGCAAACTTGTCTAGTAAGCCAGATTCAGCCTGCAACCTGTTTTGGTATGACCCACCAGCTAAAAATGGATTTTACCTTTCTAGGGGAAGGAAGGAAGGAAGGAAGGAAGGAAGGAAGGAAGGAAGGAAGGAAGGAAGGGGAAAGAAAAAGAGAGGGAGAGAGGGAGTGAGGGAGAGAGGGAAAGAGGGAGAGAGTGAGGGAGGGAGGGAGAGAGAGAGGGAGGGAGAAAGGAAGAAAAAGAAGGAAGGAAAGAAGGAAAGAAAGAAAGAGAGAGGAAGGAAGGATAAAAGAGAAAGAAAGAAAGAAAGAAAGAAAGAAAGAAAGAAAGAAAGAAAGAAAAAGAAAAAAGAAAGAAAGAAGAGAGAAGGAAGGGGAGGGGCAAGGGAGGGGAAGGGGAGGGGCAAGGGAGGAGAGGAGAGAAGAGAGGAGGAGAGGGAAGGGGAAAGGAAAGGAAAGAAAGAAAAGCAAGCCAACCAACCAACCAATGGGGCACATAACTTGGAAAGCTTAAAATATTTACTAATGTAGCCCCTTACAGAAAAAGTTTTTGACCCTTGTTCTATGGCAATGTGGAAAACTCATACTAAAAACTTATTTTCACAATACCTGACAGACTACAAAGTTTAATTCCAGAAATCAATCAAAAACCTACAATAACTTGAGAAGTGTTTATTCACGAAAAATACTGAACTCCAGATAAGAAAAGTGGGAATCTGCAGCATTGTTGCCTGGAGCTGCTCTCACCCTTCCAATCCCCCAGCTTGGTTGGTGTGGTCGTTATACTAGGACAGGCCATAGAATGATCAGTGCTGCTGCTGCCAGAGGGGCAGTCACTTGATTTGAGCGGGAGGTGAAAAACCAATGCCCAGTGGAACTGTCCATAAATGTGATCTAGGTGGTAAATGAACACGGAAGGCCACCAGGGACTGCTGTCTGAGGTTCAGTCTTGGTTGGGAACAACAACAAAAAAGACTGGTAGACCATCCAGAAATGTAGCAAGGGAAACCTGAAAGTGAGAGAGCCAGGGAAGGGCTTGATAAACTCTCCACACAATCCTGGCTGACTGAAAGGCTGTTTGCAAAAGCAGGGAAGATTGATGTGATTGATGCACATAACCCTCCTGATAAGAGAGGCTACAACCAAGTAAAGAGGAAAACATCAGAGGGGTCAGTGGAAAGTAAAAGGCTTGAAAAGGCTTGAAAGTTATCTGAACTTTGAGCTCCCCACCCCACACACTCATCCAGTGGCAGAGGCAGGAAGCCTTACTGGCTCAAAGTCTTTGAACACAACCTATTGCTAATGTCACAGTTCACTAAGCTCTGCAGACACAAGGTTGAAAACAGGAAGCCAGGATTAAAAATAAACACAAGAATAAAATAACAAATCACACAGAAACATCATCTTCACAGAAAAAGCATATTCCCTGTATTAAGGTTAGAAATGTTTCTAAACCAAAAACAGCAACAACATCTAGGCAGGAAACATGAGATACCAGAAGGGATACAATGCAGTATCTAAAATATCCAGTTTTCAAAGAAACAGGAAAGAGTGACCTATGTGGAGGAAAAAAATGTAGCCAACAGAAACTTTGCTGGGTGGCCCAGATGTTGATGTACGAGGGAAAAAGAGCATTCAAGGCTGGTATTATGAATATAATTAAAGAACTAAAAGAAACAGTGTGTAAAAACTTAAAGGAAAGTATGACCACTTAAGAAATAGAAAATCTCAATAAAGAATAAAAACTATTAAAAAGGAGTAAAAGGAAATTCTGGAATTAAAAAGTCAAATAACTGAAATTACAAAATTACTAGAGAGATCCAACAGCATATTTGAGTTGGTAACAGAAACAATGAAGTTGAAGATAAATCTATAGAAATTACCTAAACTGAAGAACAGGTGAAAGAAAGATCGAAGAAAAGCAAAGAGCCCCAGAAACCTGTGGGACACCATCGAATAAACCAATCTATGTGCAACAAGGACACATGAAGGAGACAACAGAGAGAAAGAACAGGAAAAAAATGTCCAAAGAAATAGTAACTAAAAAGTCTGAAATTTGATGAAAAACATTAATCTGCAAATCCAAGAAGCTCAACAAACCCAAGAAAAACATAAAATCCTAGAGAGACACATCATAGCCAGATTGTTGACTATCAGAAAAAAAAGACAAAGAGAAAATCTTAAAACCAGTAAAAGGAAAATGATTCAACATGCACAGGAAGAAACAGTATGATTAGTGCTAACTTCTCATCAGAAGTAATGGAGACCAAAAAGCAGTGGAGTGATTTATTCAAAGTGATGAAATAAAGGTTAAAAAGTTAACAAGGAAGGGGACACCTGGGTGGCTCAGTTGGTTAAGCTTCCAATTTCTGCTCAGGCCATGATCTCATGGTTCATAAGTTCGAGCCTGCATTGGGCTCTGAGCTAACAGTATAGGGGCCTGCTTGGGATTCTTTCTCTCCCTCTCTCTCTGCCCCTACCCCACGTGCATGTATGTGCACACTCTCTATCAAAATAAATTAAAAAAAAAAAAAAAAAAAAAAAAGAAAAGCTAGCCAGGGAGAATTCTATTCTTACAAAAATATCCCTCAAAAATGAAATTGATAGGGGTGCCTGGGTGGCTCAGTGGGTTCAGTGTCCGACTTCAGCTTAGGTCATGACTTCACGGTTCATGAGTTCAAATCCTGCATCGGACTCTGTGCTGACAGCTGGGAGCCTGGAGCCTGCTTCGGATTCTGTGTCTCCCTCTCTCTCTGCCCCTCCCCCACTCATATGCATGCTCGCTCTCTCTCTCTCTCTCTCTCTCTCTCTTAAAAATAAAATTTAAATTTAAAAAAAAGAAGAAAGAAATTGATACAAAGATATTCACAGATTAAAAAGTACTCAGAAAGTATCTATTGCTGGCAAATGTGCCTTACAAGAAATACTAAGTAAGTCCTCCAGGCTGAAAAGAAATGACACCAGACACTAACTCAAATCCACAGGAACAAATGAGGACCATCAACACTGGTAAATATGTAAGTGAATATAAAAGACTATGTCTGTATATTTTTCTCTTTTCTTCTCTTAACTTCTCTAAAGTGCCTAAGATTATCATAAAAGGCCTATAACACCATATTGTGGGCTTTATAAAATATCTATTTTACTGAAACTATTAACTAGATTGTGATAAATTAGATGCATATTTTAATTCCTAGAGCTGCACTAAGAAAATAACTGCAAAAACTCCATATTTGTGCCAAAAGGAAGGAAGAGGAATAAAAAAAAACCATGAGACATATAAAAAACAAATAGCTAAATGGCAGACTTAATGCAATCAATAATTGTATTAAATATGAACAAACCGAACACTCCAAACAAAAGGCAAAAAAGTTCTTAGTTACACCACCAAAAGCACAATCCATTTAAAAACTGGACATCACTAAAGTGTAAAACTTATGCTTGAAAAGACACCATTGGGGTGCCTGGGTGGCTCAGTCGGTTGCTCAAGTCATGATTGGACTCAGGTCATGATCTCATGGTTTGTGAGTCCGAGCCCCATGTCGGGCTCTGTGCTGACAGCTCAGAGCCTGGAGCTTGCTTCGGATTCTGTGTCTCCCTCTCTCTCTCTGCCCCTCCCCCACTCATGCTCTGTCTCTGTCTCAGAAATAAACATTAAAAAAAAAATTTTTTTTAAAGAAAGAAAAGACACCATTAAAGAGAGTGAAAAGCCAAGCCACAAACTTGTCTTCTGAAACTTCATTTTATAGAGTGGAAAGTATGTGAAAATTGTATATCTGATATAGGACTGTGTCTAAAATATATGAACAACTCTTACAAGTGAAAAAGACAAAACAATCCAATTGAAAAATGGGCAAAAGAACTGAATAGCTATTTCATTAAAGAAGATATGTAATGGTTCTAAGCACATGAAAAGATCAACATCATCAGTACTAGGGAAATGCAAATTAAAACCACAGTGAAATACCACTACACATCCACCAGAATGTTTATAATCACAATTAGAGACAATTCCAAGTGCTGACAAGGATGCAGAGAAAGTGAAACTCTAACATCCTGCTAACAGAAAATGTAAAAATAGAAAACGGAAATGTAACATAGAAATGCTAATAGAAATGTACAGCCACTTTGGAAAACAATTTGCAGCTTCTTAAAAAGTTAAATGTGAACAAAGCATACAATCCAGAAATTTTATAGCTAGTTATCTACCCCAAAATGAAAATGTATGCCCACATCGAGACTGGTACATGATTGTTCTTAGCAGCACTATTCACAATAGCCAGAAGTAGACACCACCCACATATCCATCAACCTGTGAATGGGTAAACAAAATTGCTCTATTCACACAATGGAATATTATATGGAAATAAAAAGGAATGGATTACTGATACATGCCACAACCCGGATGAACTCAAAAACATTATGCCAGATACAAAAAGCTATATATTTTATGATACCATTTATAGAAAAAGTCCAGAAACAGCAAATCTAGAGAGACAGCATATCAGTGGTTCCCTAGGAGGAACCACTGGAAGAATAGATGCAAATGGGCAGAAAGGAATTTTTTGGAACAATGGACTATTCTAAAGTTAAATGGAAGAAATGATCATACAACAATAAACGTTTACCAAAAATAATGCAACTTACAATAAGTAGATTTTATGGTATATAAATTATATCTCAATGAAGTTTAAAAAAAACAGGAACTGTAAGACTGTGTATTTCTAAAATGTCAGTGTCCAAAAGACAGGAAAGGTTACTGAAATGATCTGTATTAAGGGAGATTAAATAGACATGACATGTCAATGTGCTACCTAAACCTGGATTGGATGTTCTGGAGAGTAAAAAAAGGTATTACTGCGTCTACTGACAAAATTATAATATGAGAAGTAGATATTAGATAACATTACTGTATCAAAGTTAAATTTATTGATGTTGATAACTACCATGGTTATATGACAACATTGCCCTCCTTAAAAAAATCTTTTAACAAAATGCACATATGAACCTACATGCACACATATATATACATAAATATATCCACATACATCTGGAGAGGGAAGAAGGCGATGGGAGAACAAGTACATAAGATAGCACACAAGCAAATGTAAAATATTAATAGGTAATTTTATGATGCTATTTTATAATAACATATATGCCATATATATTTACACATATGTGTGTGTAGAGGATATAAGGTATTCTTTGTACTAATTTTATTTTTTAATTTTTATTTAATTTTGAGAGAGAGAGAGAGAGAGAGAGAGAGAGGCAGAGAGAGAGGGAAACAAAGAATCCTAAGCAGGCTCTGCACTATCAGCAAGCCCGATGTGGGGCTCGATCTCACAAGCTGTGAGACCATGACTTGAGCCGAAATCAAGAGTTGGATACTTAGTCAATTGAGTCACGCAGGTGCCCCTGTACTAATTTTATTTTTGCAAATTTTCTGTAATTTTGAAGTAATTTCCAAATCTCAAGTCCAAAATATATATATTGAATTGGTCACAAGAATCCCCTACAGAAAACAATGATGAAACTGGATAAATACAAGAAATAATTACTTAAAGTCACTGGAAAACACTCAAAAGCAACCAGAAACTGGTTGGAGGAGAGAGTTTACACTAAAAAAGCAATGGAAAGGGAAGGGTAAGAATTTCGTTTGTGAGTTTCTTGCTAAAGAGCACTCATGACACACACAACCACAGCAGTGGAGAAATAGTGATGAAACACCAAAGCCTTATGGGCTCAAGGTACCAGAGGTAAGGATTCAGAGGTGGAACAGAAGCTGCAAATATGTGTTAGGGATACAAGGACATCTATAGTCTTAAATCCTTATACTAGACAAGAAGGAAGGCTGAAACGTAATAATGTTAAGCATCTATCTCAAAAACAGAAAAAGAATAATAAAATAAGCCCAAAGTAAGAAGAGAAAGGAAATATTAAACAGAAGTTCAGACATAAAACATACAATAGACATGATCAACAAAGACAAAAAGAACAACAACAACAAAAGGCAAAATAAACAGGTAAAACAGTTGTCTACGTACGAAACTCCAAAGAATATACACAGGACAAATTATTGAATTAATTAAACCACTCAACAAGGCCACTGGGTATATGATCATTATCATGAAATGAATTTTAGTTACATATTTTAACAAAGAAATTATACAAATTTAGTTTGTAAAAATATAACTTTCCAAAAAAATAAGCCTATGTATAAATTTAAAGATGTACATTTACAGAAAGTTATAAAACCTACCAAAAGGTAGCAATAAAGATGTATTAATAAATAAGTGAAGGAATACACCACAATAAGAGATTTAATATTGTAAAAGAGGTCAATTTTCTCCAAATTAATATATTAATACATGTATATTAATTAATATATAAATTCAATGCAACTACAACAAAATCCTGACAGGATACTTCATGAAATCTGACAAGCTGATTGTAAAAGTTCAATGGGTAAAGCTACAAAGACACGTGAAGAATAACATGGGAGGACTTAACCTACCAAACACTAAGACTTACTGTAAAGCTGTAGGAAATGAGGGGCGCCTGGGTGGCTGAGTTGGTTGAACATTTGACTCTTGATTTTGGCTCAGGTCATGATCTCATGTCGGACTCCAGGCTGACAGTGACAGTACAGAGCCTGCTCGTGATTCTTTCTCTCCCTCTCTCTCTCTGCCCCTCCCCTGCACACTCTCTAAGTAAATAAATAAATAAACTTAAAAAAAAAGAGTACCTGTAAAAACTGACAAAATCTGAATCTGATTAAAGTCTGCAGTTTATTTAATAGTACTATACCAATTTCAACTTCTTGGGTTTTGAAATTGGAGAAAGCTGAGAGAAGAGTAGATGGGAACTTTCTGCATTATTTTTAGATTGAGACTTCTATTATTTCAAAATTAAACAGCTTTTTGAAAAGCATATAGGCAGCCCACAGACTGGAAGAAGATGGACATAATACATTTAACAAAGGATTCATTTCCAGGATTTATTTAAATACTTCTGCCAATGGACAAGAAAGAGAAAAGCAGGCAAAAGATTTGAACAGGCAATTCACAGAATTCAATGCTAATCAACCTATGAACGTTTGAAAAGATGCTCAAACTCCGTGCTAAGCAAATTAAAACTAGTGTGAGAGGCCATTTCATACCCAAAGGATGGTCAAAAACTAAAACCTTTTGTGATGGCAACCCTGCAGATTAATGAAACAATTGTTGAGGGCCAGTTGGCATTGCCTAGGCCAGATGGACAAGTGCACGCTCTTTGACTCAGCTACTCTACTCCTGGGCACATATCTTAAAGACACAAATGCTTCTATGCCCAAGGACACCTGTATGATAATGTTTATAGTTGCATTCTTTAATAGCCAAAATTGGTAAAACCACAGATGTCCAACAAAAGAAAATGGATAAATGAATTTTGTATTTTAATTATGCATAGACTACAATAAACACGATATAGTAGTGCAAATGAATGAACCAGAACAACCTATATCAACATGGATGAATCTTATAAACTCAGTGTCAATGAAGAGAGCAAACTACAGAAGGATATACATATTATGATGACGTTAATGTAAAGTTTAAAAATACGCCAAACAACTATAGATAGTTGAGGGATTCATATTTATGAAGCAAAACAAAAAGCCATGCATAAAATTATAAATCCCTAATTTTGTTTATTTTTTATTTTTTATTTTTTTTTTGAGACAGAGAGAGACAGAGCATGAACGGGGGAGGGTCAGAGAGAGAGGGAGACACAGAATCTGAAACAGGCTCCAGGCTCTGAGCTGTCAGCACAGAGCCCGACACGGGGCTCGAACTCACGGACCGTGAGATCGTGACCTGAGCCGAAGTCGGACGTTTAACCGACTGAGCCACCCAGGCGCCCCTAAATCCCTAATTTTGAAAAAACACTACTCTTTGGGCAGAGGTGTGAGAAGGTATAGGGTAGAATCTGGGAAAGGGAAATAGGAACTTCAATTGTTTAGGTAATGTTTTATTTTTTAAGCTAGGATGTTGGCTCATGGGAACTTAATCTTCATTAGTGAGTAATGCATTTTTTAAACTATGGGAATTGGACACGTAGAGATAATCGATTATGTTTCGCCTAAGAGAAACTGGAAAGTATCTGAAGAGTAGCAGACTTCATATCCATGGCGCAGGTACAGTTTTTAAGATCACGATGAGAGAAAGAAGCCCATGCATGAGGAAAGACTAAACATGACGAAGAAGGCAAGCCAAGTAAGAGGAAGGGAGGCTTCCTGGTAGAGGAAAGAGACAAGGAAACCAAGAAAGTCCCTCCCTCAACTGAAAATGATATTCTGGAAGGGAACTCATGCCAGGCAGACTTACCAACGACCTAGGAGACCCGAGAAGAGCTTCTTTCCTGTACCCGAGAGATGCGTCCTCCTTCCCTATCTGTCAAGCTGCAGATGGTCCCATCTTCCCTGTGTCATACTTACCTGGACAGAGGACCAGCGGACATCGTTTCTCCTCAGTCCAGGGCTCTTCTCCTTGCTCCAGCTGAGAAATGAGTTTTGGTTTGGAAAATGGAATTTCTGTTCATAGGGGGAAAAAAACAAACAAGGAGATTTTTGGTTATGGGCTCAAGGGGCCATTCCAGAACTCAGAGCCAAAATGGGGATGGAAACCCAAAGGGTGGTACAAAGGACCTATAACAGTGAACTCTCAGGGTGCCTGGGTGGCTCAGTTGTTTGAGCATCGAACTTCGGCTCAGGTCACGATCTCACGGTTCATGAGTTCAAGCCCCACATTGGGCTTTGCACTGACAGCCTGGTTGGGATTCTCTGTCTCCCTCTCTCTCTGCCCCTCCCCTGCTCCCCCTCTCTCAAAAATAAACAAACATTAAAAAAACCCATTAAAAAAATAGTGAACTCTCTACAGAAGAAGAGTTGAGTAAGTAAAGGTGACTCTAATCAGAAAATCAGCATATTAATACTTGGTGAATGAAAATCTCCTAGGTTTCAAACAAGGTAAAGTAAAAAGAGAGGAGAGCCCCCAGACTTGAGAAAGAGGACTGGAAACACAGTATTATATGCAACATGAGTAAATCCGCCTGTTTCTAATTCTAATAAATCCAGATTTACCCTGAGGGAAAATATAAATTTTTGTTTTTAAGCCCAACCCTAGGCCAGTTGCTTCATGGTAGGCTTTCCTCATGGTGTGTAGAAAATTCTCTGTGGGACAGATTTTAAGTGCTAAGGGAAGCCATCCTTACCTAGTGAGACCAGGTGGTTGTAGGTCTCCAGCATCACTTCCCTGTGCAGGGTCCTCTGGGCAGGGCTCAGCAAACTCCATTCCTCTCGGGTGAAGTCCACAGCCACATCCCTGAATGCCACGAATGCCTTTAACACAAAACACACTGCTGCTCATCCAGGAGTTCGCCTTGCTCACAACTCAGGATGAGGAATGAAAAGGCTTCCCTGTGGGAGGCAGAGATTTCTAAACCCTACTTTGTAAATGAAGGGTAACAGGATATGCCACTACGCCATTTTGACGTAAGTATTATTTTTTATTAATGTTTATTTTTGAGAGAGAGGGAGACAGAGTGTGAGCAGAGGGGCAGAGAGAGAAGGAGACAGAATCTGAAGCAGGCTCCAGACTCCAAGCTGTCAGCACAGAGCCGGATGCATGGCTCAAACCCATTGTGAGATCGTGACTTGAGCTGAAGTCGGGTGCTCAACCGACTGAGCCACCCAGGAGCCCCTGAAATAAGTATTATTTTGAGCTGAAGGAAACTGAGCAGAAGCAAATACAAGAAAAGCTCTCTGCACTCCTCCTATCTGCCTAAAAGAAGAACATAAATTTGTGAGGGTATTCCCCTCCCTCCCCTCAACCAGGAAGAATAGAAGTTAGTCACTGGAAACAATTTATCAGCCAGGAGATGGCACCAGAGGAATTTATACAACAAACCTAACTAGCCCCTACCTTCTATCAGTTCTCCCATGTATTTACCTCCCCACAACTTGCCACCTTGGAAACTCAAAATCCTTTTCCTTGGTCTTGTCACATCTCTAAAAAGTTACTGTTCTTTTGTTAAGATGCTATACGAGCCCAAGTTCTAACCACCCCTTTGAGTTACTCAACACTGAAATTCCCATGTGTAGGTATGAGGTACATATTAATAAACTTCTGTTTTTCTCTTGTTAATCTGTCTTTTTGTCAGTGTAATTTACAAGGCCCTGGCCAATGAACTCAAAACAGGTAGAGGAAAACTGATTTTTTTTTCTTCCCCTATATGACCTTAGTGCCAAGGGTTAAAAAACCATTATTCTGGGGACACCTGGGTGGCTCAGTTAAGCTTCTGACTCTAGATTTTGGCTCAGGTCATGATCTCACGGTTTGTGAATTCGAGCTCCACATCAGGCTCTGCACTAACAGTGTGGAGCCTGCTTGGGATTCTCTCTCTCTCCCTCTTTCTCTGTTCCTCGCCTGCTTGTGCTCTCTCTCAAAATAAATAAATAAAAGACCATTATTCTCCTATCTTTATCCAGCGGGCACCATTTGTGCACCTATTACTGCCAACATCTTAGACTAGCTGCTATGGGGAATAAAAGCAAAACACAAGTCCCTTCACATTGGGAGCTTTAAATCTAGGTAGAAAGAAGAGGAAGCCATCACAGGCACAAATTTAAACAATAAAAAATAATCATCTTACTGAGTTTGAAGGATATTAGAGACTACTTGATCTAAGCATTTATGTTCTACCTGCTTAAAGCAGCTGAGTGTCTTCAGAGGGTGAATACCAACCAACAGGGGTATTGGTTATTTGTAGCAGGACCCATCCCTCCCTCTCCCTCACACTGCCACTACCCTGATGTGGCCTGAAGAGTGCAAGTGGGTGGTTGGGAAGACTGTGGACTCAGATCACACTGTCCCCAACTAGATTTGGAACTCACCTGTCCCCAACTAGAGTACCCTTCAGCCAATTAGTTAACCTATCAGCACTTCCGTTTCCTCTGAACCAAGAAAAACAGCATTTATCTTACTGGATTATGCTGAGGATCAGAGAAGTTGGTAAATGTAAGGATTCAAGACAAATGTCTGCTGCACACAGTGAGTGCTCAGAGTGGAATTCCCTGGCCATTCTATGAAAATTCTTCCTTCTCATTCAGGTTCTTATCCCCCTCTCCTGCTTTAATGTATCCCCTTCACTCTAGATAACGCACATGTTACTCATATTTATTTTCTGACTCTGTGCTAGACTCTAAGTTCCATATGCATTGTTCACAGGGCTATTGCCCTGGTGCCCAGAACAGAGCCTGCAAACACTAAGCAGTCAAATATTTTTAGATGACTGAATGTGCATTTATTATTATTATTCCCTGAACAAAGTTTCAAATGGCCTTCTACTACCTAGAACTCTGTACTTTGGAAGGTGGGAATATATAATGGCCCTTGGCATGAAAGTACTGGTGAGGTGTCTTGGCTTGGAGGTGCGCAGAAACCAAGCTCCAAGGAGCCTAGGTATCCAGTTCTGAGATTCTTCCTACTCCATCAGTTTTTCTGTCTTTTAAAAAATGGCAAGGGATGCCTGAGTGGCTCAGTGAGTTAAGCATCCAACTTTGGCTCGGGGCATGAATCTCCCATCAGGCTCTCTGTTGTCAGCTCAAGCTGGCTTTGGATCCTTTGTCTCCCTCTCTCTCTGCCCCACCCCCATTAGAGCTCGCGCTCTCTCTCTAAAATAAATATTTATTTATTATTATTATTTAAAAATTTTTAAAATGTTTATTCATTTTTGAGAGAGAGAAACCAAGCACAAGCAGAGGAGGGGCATAGAGAAAGGGAGACATAGAATCCGAAGCAGGCTCCAGGCTCAGAGCTGTCAGCACAGAGCCTGACATGGGGCTTGAGCCCATAGACCACAAGATCCTGACCCGAGCTGAAGTCAGATGCTTTATCGACTGAGCCACCCAGGCGCCCCTAAAATAAATATTTAAAAGAGGGCAAAACCTGCAGTCCACAGATAGGGTTAGCTTGAGCCATACAAAGCATTAAAAGTTTTATTTATATCACTTATATAATGGATGATTTCACATGAAAATGTCAACTTATGAGTCCTGTTAAAAAAAAAATCCATAAATCTGACTACTCTGGGCTTTGCACTGCTGCAGGGCCACTGTTGGCTGAACGTGACTCACACTGGGGGTCCATTACCCTAGGCATGTTATTGGCAGGTTGCTGCAACTCCTACCTTATCTGTTTCATTTAGCTACCTGCCTGTTCCCTTTGGTGATTTGACTTTGCATCCTTTCTCAGAACATCATCACTCCTTGAGGGATGATACTGTGTCTCTCCCCTCTCAGGGGACCCTTCCCCAAATTTCCTGTCCCCTATCAGTGCAACTGTTCTATACTGGTTGTAGAATGGCTTTAAGACAGGACCCCACTTTGTCCCCCGCCTACAGTAATCCCAGAACCAGCCCTCCACCAAACTAATGATTATAAATAAAACACAGACAGGATGAATGAGAGCTATGGTTCTTACCCCTCATCCCTAGCTCTTCCTTCCTTCATTCCCTCCCTCTCTTCTTCCTTTCTTCCCTCCTTCCTCCCTTTCTCCCTCTCTCTCCTTCCCTCCCTCCTTTCCTTGCCCTTCCTTCCTTCCTTCCTTCAGAGTGTGAGTAAGGGGAGGGTGGCAGAGGGAAAGAGAGAGAGAATCTTAAGCAGGCTCCATGCTCAGCATGGAGCCCAATGTGGGACTTGATCCCAAGACCCTGGGACCATGAACTGAGCCCAAATCAAGAGTCAGACCCTCAACCGATTGACTCACCCAGTTCCATAGGGGTGCCTAAGTAAGGGCACCTGGGTGGCTCAGTCAGTTAAGTGTCTGACTCTTGGTTTTGGCTCAGGTCTCATGATCTCAAGGTTCATGAGTTCGAGTTTCACTGTCAGGCTCTGTGCTGGTGTTATGGAGCCTGCTTAGGATCATCTCTCTCAGCTCCTCCCCTGCTCTCTCTCTCTTTCAAATGGATAAACTTAAAAATGAATGAATGAATGAATGAATGAATGAATGAATGAAGGATCCTAAGTACAGCCATGGCTTAAAATCACTGGGTCAGAGGAATCTCAGGATAGAGAGATGAGACCAGGTTTTATGAGAGGAAGGTATGATTTTGGTCTTAAAGGGCACACAGTATTTTGAAGGGTCAAAGAGAAAGAACAGAGGTGGGCACTCCAGAAAAGACATATAGGATGGGAGGAAATAAAGAATGAAAAGTGACTAGCTATGGGGCTCCTGGGTGGCTCAGTCAGTTAAGCATCTGACTTCCGATGAGGTCATGATCTCGCAGTTCACGAGTTCGAGCCCCACATTGGGCTCTGTGCTGACAGCTCAGAGCCTGGAGCCTGCTTCGGATCCTGTGTTTCTGTCTCTCTCTCTGCCCCTCACCTGCTCACGCTCTGTCTCTGTCTCTCTCTCAAAAATAAATTTAAAACAAAAATTAAAGAAAAAAAAAGAAAAGTGGCTAGCTGGAAAAGACAGTAGGTAGTTTGTAACAGACTACAGAGGGTTTGAAAGGCCAAAGGAATATAAAATCCTATCCTGTACTGTGCATTTAAGGTAGTATTTGAGTAATATCCTTGAACTGATGGTAGAGGAGTGTACATGTGGATAGACAGGTGGTAACGTACATTTAGCAAAATACTATTGAATCTAGAGGTGCCTAGGTGGCTCAGTCGGTTAAGCATCCAACTTCGGCTCAGGTCACGATCTCATGGTTCATGAGTTCGAGCCCCATATCAGGCTCTGTGCTGAAAGCTCAGAACCTGGATCCTGCTTGGAATTCTGTGTCTCCCTCTCTCTCTGCCCTTCCCCCATTCACGCTCTGTCTTTCTGTGTCTCTCAAAAATGAAACGTTAAAAAAAAAATACTATTGAATGTAGGTGGTGGGTGTGTGAGTCAATGTTAAAGTCTTTGTATTTTTTCTGTAGATTTGAAACTTTTCATAATTAAATATTGGAAAGAAAAAGACTACTCACTCCTTCAGATACCTGCCTAGTCCTTCTGGTGATTCGATTTTACAACCCTTCTTAGAATGAACACACACACACACACACACACACACACACACGCACATACACACACAAATACTTTGAAATCTCTGACAAAGTAGCTACACTGGAGACCAACTCACATTTTTTTCAACAAGTTTATCAACGTTTTGTTTTTTTTTGTTTTTTTTTTTTTTTTTTTTGGGACAGAGAGAGACAGAGCATGAACGGGGCAGGGGCAGAGAGAGAGGGAGACACAGAATCGGAAACAGGCTCCAGGCTCCGAGCCATCAGCCCAGAGCCTGACGCGGGGCTCGAACTCACGGACCGTGAGATCGTGACCTGGCTGAAGTCGGACGCTTAACCGACTGCGCCACCCAGGCGCCCCTCAACAAGTTTAACACAACTGGTATTCCTGCAACCCTGGAAAAATTCATGGTTTCTCTGTCGGAGAACCATACACATAGGGAGTGTGTTAACTCTAAATGGATGACATTCCATGACCTATTCCAAACCTCTCTCACTGGCTAGCAACCAGTGGGCAGCGTGGGGCACTAAAGCCAAATCAAGGGGAGGCCAGACTGATGTAAAAGCAATCTGTCCCTTTGTCAGCTGGAAAATGGATCTGAGGCTGATGCTACCTGACAAGACACAAGTAGCCTGCTGCTGGATTCTAGCAGAAGACTTCATTTTTCAGATGGAGTGACGGGGAGTCCATCCTTTTCGTGATGCTCACAAAGGTAGGCACAGATGACCCAACTGAGGCAGTAGAGATAAGTGCACTGGCTTTAAGTGTGGTCCCTGAACCCACAGCACCAGCACCCCTGAGGAACTTGTTAGAAATACAAATTCCTAGGCCCCATCAGAACCACTGAATCAAAAATTCTAGGGTGTGGGGCCCAGCAATCTGCTTTCACAAGCCTTTTCAGTGATTCTGATTCACAGAAAAGTTTGAGAAATAGTAGCTACAAGCACACTTTGGAGACAACCATGTTTAAATGACAGCCCTCCTTCTCCCATGACTTTATACCAGCAACATGACATTTCTGTGTCTCAATTTTCTAAAAATGGGTATTTGAATAATATTACTTTTAGGGTTGTTGTGAAGTTTAAAGTTGCTATTAATAAACATCCTATGACTGTGAGGGGAACCAGCCTGGATGAGGCTGACACTGTGAGCAGAGTCGACGAGAGGAATGAAAGACTCCTAGTCCTTGATAAGCTTATGAAGCGAGAGAACCAACCTCTCCAAGTGTACCCTGGCTCTGAACTTTCTTTTTATTTTTTATTTTGAGAGAGAGAGGGAGAGAGAGAGTGTGTGCAAGTGCATGAGCGGGGGAGGAGCAGAGAGAGACAGGGTGAGAGAGACAATCTTAAGCAGGCTCCATGCTCAGTGCAGAGCCCGATGGGGCTGGATTGCACGACCCTGGGATCATGACCTGAGCCAAAATCAAGTGTCAGAGGTTCAAACAATTGAGCCACCCAGGCGCCCCTGGACTTTTTTTTTTTCTAATGTTTATTTATTTTTGAGGGAGAGAAAGAGAGAGACAGACAGAGCACGAGTGGGAGACGGCAGAGAGAGAGGGAGGGAGACATAGAATCTGAAGCAGGTTCCAGGCTCTGAGCTGTCAGCACCTAGCCTGACACAGGGCTTGAACTCACAGACTGTGAGATCATGACCTGAGCCAAATTCGGACACTTAACTGACTGAGCCACCCAGGTGCCCCTACCCCTGGGTTTTATTTTAGGTGGGCTCAGTTACTGTTTAGAATAGCTAAGTAGGGTTTCCTGTTGCCTAGAGCCAAAAAGGTATAACATCTTATCTTGTATGGATGGCCCCCTACTCACTCATACCTCTCTTTTTCTACCCTTTATGCATTTTCCGCCTGAACTAGTTCTAGGCTTGGCCACGTGACATGCTTTAGCCAATGAGACATTAGCAAACACGATGTAAGTAGAGGTTTGAAAAACATTTGGGTTCAGGGTTGGCTTTGTTTCTCTCTCTGCAGTAAACCTTGAGGCTACCATGTAAATAAACTGAGCTTGCCTGCTAATGAGACCATAGAGAGAACCAAGAACTCAGGTACCTCAGCTTGTCAACCACCAGACATGGAAGGCCATTCAGCTCTAGCTGAGCAGCCGGCTGACCACAGCCACATGAGTAAGGCCAGGTAAATCAACAGAAGAGCCACTCATCTGTGCCAAGCCTAATGGCTGACCCACAGAATTGTGAGCTAACAAATGATTTTTGTTTTAAGCCCCATAGAAATGAAGAAATGAAGAACCAATAGATAGAAATGAACTACCATAACAAATACCGAAAAACCATGGCATTAGCTTTGGGAACAGGAACAACAGAGGCTATTAGTAGGGCCACCTGGGTGGCTCAGTTGGTTAAGCATCTGACTTCAGCTCAGGTCATGATCTCATGGTTCCTGAGTTTGAGAGCCCCGTGTCAGGATCTGTGCTGACAGCTTGGAGCCTGGAGCCCACTTCGGAATCTGTGACTCCCTCTCTCTCTGCCCCTCCCCCGCTCATGCTCTGTCTCTCTCTTTCAAAAAATAAATAAACATTAAAAAAATTGTTTTTAAAGCTTCTGCACAGCAAAGGAAACAATCAGCAAAACTAAAAGGCAACTGACAGAATAGGAGAAGATATTTGCAAATGACATATCAGATAAAGGGTTAGTACCCAGAATCTTTAAAGAACTTATCAAACTCAACACCCAAAAAACAAATAATCCGGTGAAGAAATGGGCAAAAGACATGAATAGACACTTCTCCAAAGAAGACATCCAGATGGCCAACCAACACATGAAAAAATGCTCAACATCACTCATCATCTGGGAAATACAAATCAAAACCACAGATACCACCTCACACCTGTCAGAATGGCTAACATTAACAACTCAGGCAACAACAGATGTTGGCGAGGATGAGGAGAAAGAGGATCTCTTTTGCACTGCTGGTGGGAATGCAAGCTGGTGCAGCCACTCTGGAAAACAGTATGGAGGCTCCTCAAAAAACTAAAAATAGAACTACCCTACGACCCAGCAATTGCACTACTAGGCATTTATCCAAGGGATACAGGTATGGTGTTTCGAAGGGGCACACGTGCCCCAATGTTTATAGCAGCACTGTCAACAATAGCCAAAGTATGGAAAGGGCCCAAATGGCCATCGATGGATGAATGGATAAAGAAGATGTGGTATATATACACACAATGGAGTATTACTTGGCAATCAAAAGGAATGAAATCTTGCCATTTGCAACTATGTGGATGGAACTAGAGGGTATTATGCTAAGTGAAATTAGAGAAAGACAAATATCATATGACTTCACTCATATGAGGACTTTAAGACACAGAACAGCCGAACAGAAGGGAAGGGAAGCAAAAATAATGTAAAAACAGGGAGGGGGACAAAACATAAGACTCTTAAATATGGAGAACAAACAGGGTTACTGGAGGGGGTGTGGGAGGGGGGATGGGCTAAATGGGTAAGGGGCATTAAGGAATCTACTCCTGAAATCATTGTTGCACTATATGCTAACTAATTTGGATGTAAATTAAAAAAATAAAATTAAAAAAAAATTTAATATAACAAAAACAGGCTATTAGCAAAAGTTGGAAAAGTAGTAAACAAACTGTTAGTGCAGACTAGAAACGTGGCGAGGAAACCACTATGGCCGCTTGAGAAAGGGAATGCAGGGGCGCCTGGGTGGCGCAGTCGGTTAAGCGTCGGACTTCAGCCAGGTCACGATCTCACGGTCCGTGAGTTCGAGCCCCGCGTCGGGCTCTGGGCTGATGGCTCAGAGCCTGGAGCCTGTTTCCGATTCTGTGTCTCCCTCTCTCTCTGCCCCTCGCCCGTTCATGCTCTGTCTCTCTCTGACCCAAAAATAAATAAACGTTGAAAAAAAAAATTAAAAAAAAAAAAAAAAGAGAAAGGGAATGCATTCTACATGCTGGCAAAGATGTCACCTGTGCTAGTTTGGAAAATAGAAGAAAACACTTCGTGATTTTCAGATCTGGCTAAAGAGATCTCTGGGAACCCCGTTAAAGGCTTCCGTTGGATGCTCCTAGCTACATACGATAACCTATAGAAAGAGAAGAGCTAATGAAGCAACTAAGCAGTTTATAAGTTAACACAGAGAAAATACAGACCAGTGGGGAAAAAACAAGGCGAGCACCCTAATCAACTAGCCTGGTAATGGTCATGCATGGATGGTCTCCAGTCCCAAACTGCCCCCCGCCTGCAGCAACATGAGCAAGCCCAGGTGAAACCTGCAAAACACCCATCTGTGCCCAGTTCAAAATGCTGACCTAGAAAATTGTGTGCGAATAAATTATTTTGTTTTAAGTCCATAAGCTTTGGGGTGGTCTGTTACGCAGCAAAGGCTCACTGATAAACTGATAAAGGAATGTCATGTTAGATGAAAAATACTTTACAATTAATATCATCCTTGACTTGCTGTGATGCTAATGCTGTCAGAAACTCCTTAGATTTGGCAAGGAATAGATTCAGTCCTCCTGTTTTTCTGTCACTCTGGAGCATGAAGTCATTACTTAGAAAAGAGGACAGATTCATCTGAATGACCTGAACAGTTATTTTTTTCCCTTTCTTCAGCAAAGTGCCTAAAAAATGAATTAATCTAAGTTAAAAGTATATATGATGGCTCCACTGTGTTGGCAATAAACACACTTACAGAACTAATAATCAGAACATGTCAGAAAAAGACCACACATTTGAAATGAAGAGTGTCCTGAATATCTAAGACACTGTCATGAGCCACTGAAGGAGGGTTTCTGAACAGAAAACTGATGTTACTGTAATGTTTGGGGAAAATGAGAATCATAGAAACACGCAGTGGGTAGCAAAGGACTATATCAACACGCAGAAACAAACTGGGACACGATTGTGAACATTCACATGAGAAAAAAGATCTGCACTGGCAGGTCTACCCTAGGGATGTAAACTACACAGTATAACAATAAAAACAAAAACAAGAAAACTGCACAACATGAAGCAGACATCGTGATGGAAGAAGGGGGCCTCAAAAAAGGAAGAAATAATCCACAGTATCAAATGTTTTAGAACAGGCAAAGTTCCAAAGCTCCAACTGGTGTGAGTCCCCACTGCTTCAAAACAGTCATTTCCATTTACCTTATCATATTCCTGTTATGAGAGTAAATACAAATCTATAAAAAGAATTGCATGCACAAGATTGATCATAGATGCAAAATTTACAATAATTAAAATAACTGCGAATAAGTTAAATGTTCCCCCAAAGTGGACGGAACCCTCTTATACTGTTGGTGGGAAAGCAAGCTGGTGCAGCCATTGTGGAAGACAATATGGAGGTTCCTCAAAAAGTTAAAATAGGAACTATCATGCCATCCAGTAATCACACTGCTGGGTATTTACCCAAAACAAAACAAAACAAAATAAAACAAAACAAAAACATGAACTCAAAGGAATACAAACACTCCTATGTTTATAGCAGCATTATTTATAAGAGCCAAATAATGGAAGCAGCCCAAGTATCCATCATAGATGAATGGATAAAGAAAATGTGGTATAAATATATAATGGAATATTATTCAGCCATAAAAAAGAATGAAATCGCACCATTTGCAACAACATGGATGGAACTAGAGCGTATAATGCTAAGCAAAATAAGTCAGTCAGAGAAAGACAAATACTGTATGATTCACTCATATGTGGAATTTAAGAAACAAAACAAACAAGCAAAGGAGAGAGAGAGAGAGAGAGAGAGAGAGAGAGAGAGAGAGAGAAACCGAGAAACAGAATCTTAGCTACTGAGAACAGACTGATAATTACCAGAGGGGAGGTGGGTGGCAGGATGGGTAAACTAGGTGATGGAGATTAAGGACTGCACTGGTGATGAGCACTGGGTGATGTATGGAATTGTCAAACCTCTATATTGTACACCTGAAACTAAGGTAACACTGTATGTTAACTATACTGCAATTAAAAAAAATAATAAAAACATTCCCCCAATTTGGTTAATAGTGGATGGGTTCATCCACTCATTGCACTATTATATAAATCACATCCAGTGGGATAAGTGTTGGTAACCCTAACCCTCCACCTATGAAAAATTCGTCTGGATAGATACACTGTACTAGCTTTAATATAGTGATTTTATCATTAAGGTCTATCAAAATGTGTATGTGCGAGCGTGTGTGTGTGTGTGTGTGTGTGTGTGTGTGTGTGTAAAATTAAACAAAAACCCCAATGGTAACAGAATCTCAAAACAAAATGGAAGACTCATAAGTGTGCAGGCTGTGCCCCTCCACATTACTGAATGTTGTCCACCAAGTACTCTGCACACAGCAGACATTCAGCAAATTTGTTCAATGAAATCAACGAAAAAATGCTGAAGCTTAGCAATACCCTGTGCCTGCCAGCCCATCTCATTTGTTACAAATTCTCATTTGTTCTCTCAGGCAGAGGTCCCTGGCAGTGACACCTAATATCCTACTGCATATTTGTTTAAATTGGTTTGCATAATTCAGCTGTCATGCATATCGGAGTACCTGCATGGTCTACGCAAACCCCCTGAAACATGTAGTTAATTATGCGCCCCAACTAACATAACAATACAAACAACAGAAACTCCTTTGTTACTTAGTTCCTTCAAATAAGTTTATTTAAATGTGTGGTTCCTCTATGCACCAAACATTTAGTATGTGTCAGGTACTCCTCTAGGCACAGAAGTTTCATCTTAAACGACTTATCCATTCAAATGCTTGTACCCTTTGATCAATTTTTCCTAATACTTTTTTTTTTTTTTTAAGTATTAGGGGCAGGAAAAATCAGCCCACACAAATATCTAGCTTTTCCCAGAAATCATAACGCTTTCCTATTAACATTACGAGTGGTGAAGAAAATACACACAAAAGACTCAATGTTACGTTAGGTAATGTCCTCAATTAGATTTATTATGCATTCTTGGTACTAACACTTTCAAATGAATGAAATATTTTACAAATGAGAAACACAGAACTCTCATAGTTGTTCTGATAACATCCAGGAAATTGTAAATCACTACCACAGAAGCTCAGGATTAAATCAACGTCTCATTTTCTGTTTAAATTTTCCTGATTTGTTTTTATATGGATAGTCAAAGCAGATCTGAAATAACCAAGTAATGCATGTCAAAAATCATAGTAAACCAGCCTGGCAACTGTGTTGGTGCTCGATAAATGTTAATCACATTCAATTAAGGGAAGGTCATCATAGCTACCATTGACAGGGGTTAGAAAGTTTCCCCTTAAATCCCTATACATCCATGCCTTTGATTTCCGTATGTCAAATTCCTTCTCAACATCCTTCAAAACCTAGCTTACTCAAAGACAAAATCTACACGCCTCAGTCTGGCACTCAACCTAGCCACCCAGACTCAGAGGTGAAAAATGAAAATCCTTCAGGGGCAAGATAGGTAATAAATGAGAGAGGCAGGCAAAATGATAGCTGGTCAATAGTTTCAACCTCAGTTTGGAAGATATTGTGAAAAGTGCAGCAAATAAACTCGGCAGGACCTGTCCAAATGATGAAGACACTGTTCAGTGCGAATTACCTGACACCAGAGTTAAGTGCAGTTTATTTTCAGAGAAGCAGGCAATCCAGAATTTTTGGTGAAATCTCCAAATGCTGAAAAGGCTCAATGTAAAATTCAGGTCAGACCATCAAACTCCTCTCTGTTCCATGCGTCTGTATCTTCACCAGCACATAAAAATCAACCTGAAAGCATTCCATTAACCACTACAACCTTGCCACACTGTGGCGAGGGCAGTGTGCCCTGCCTCAGACTAACCATGCTTCCGGCTCTCCTCCCTGCTCTGCCAGCTCTCCAACTTGCCAAACCCTCAGGGGCAGTTCTGACAGCCCTTCTTCTGGAAGCCCTCCCTAACCACCTCAGGTCACAAGCATCTCTGCTGTCCCTACCCTTCATCCTTATCACTGGACAATTAAGCTTGGATGTTCCTGTATTTTTATTTAAACTGTTCTACCTGTGCTGTTCAAACTGACCATTTCGAGGATGGCCGAGGTATGGAAGAAACAGAAAGGAATGGTGAAGGGGGGATTCTATGTAAGATGAGCCACCACGCCTCCACGAACAGGAGCGAACTTGGCCCAATACCAACAAGGCAGTCTGCAGTGCAAGAAAAAGGAACAGAGCCATTCTGTTGGCAGCCAGCATGGAATTTGATGAAAATTCTCACCTCTTTTTTGGCTTTCAGGAGCCCCGTGGCCATTTTCCTGGTCTCCTGAATGCTCTCTCTGGAGAAGGGCAAAGTCTCAGAAGTCAGATCTGGGGATGTGAAGAGAAATGCCCCAATGGAGAAGCCCCTCCCCAAGAGTCGGGGGGGGGGTCGGCTCCGGAGCCCCACAACTGCGGGTTGAGAGTGTCCAGAAATCACCCGCACAACCCAATTCCCATCCAGAGCCCTGGGAAAAGGGTCCAGGGTGACCGAGCACCCTCACGTTCAGCCCCAAGCTCTGGCCAGGGAGTGGAGCCCATGGCCCCCTGCAGAGGCGTGGGGGGTCCGTCTCTAACCTTATGGGCTGGAATGAAAATATAAAGGCCTGGAGGTGCCTACAGAAGAACGCCCGAGTACAGAGGCAGCCTGTTCCCCCACGAGTAAAACAGGGACAAGCAGAGGGATGCGCTGACTGGACGAGGCAATGGTTATAGGGCACTCACGGAACGCGGGGTGCACGTTGCCGATCCTGAGGCTGAGACTCGGGAACGAAGTGCAGAAGTATGGGAAAATCCCGAATGAAGTGCCGACGCCACTTCCAAACAGCGAGTGGCGGATCCCACGGACCGGAAATGCTCCTGCTACGTCAACTCAAAAACAGGGGGAGCGGAAGGGACGGCGGAAGTGGCCGCATGGGCTTCTGGACTGTGTAGTCTTTGAGACAGAGAGGTGGTGGGTGAGTAGGCTTGCTAACTGCAAGGTGACTTTGACTTCTGCACCTCTCATACAACCAAGTTTAGGAGCCCACTGTTAAGATGCCCAGACCGCAAGGTGCACATATTTCTCCTCCGAAGGGCAGTGAGATCTTGCGGACCACGAGAGAGTCGCAGAAGTGCCCGAGGATTTTAGGATATGTGATCCTGGCTTCCCGCCGGTGCTACGGAGGCGGGTGGCCAGGCTGTGCACTGACGGTCAGCGGCGCGGACGAACTGGGGTAACTCATGCCAAGGCGCCGCCCCGTGTGCCCTTCCCGTAGCAGAAACCAGGGTCCAGATTGGCGCGAGTGGGCGCCGGTCACGGCAGAGCACTTGAGGGATGAAGCAGTGGAGTGATGCTTTGTTGGGACTCGGGGATAAGAGCGACACCGGCCTTGGTCCCCGATGGTAGGAGGGGCGCCAGTATGGACAGGGAACGCCAAGGCTATTTTTGAGGAGAGCGGGATTGGCTGGGCCAACTCCAAGCTTTGGTCTTGTGTCCCCGGGGTTTTGGTAGATAGGGAGGCCGGACTTGAGGCCAAGAGCACAAGGCCCCCTGGTGGTAGACGTAGTCCCTGGGTTTTTTGTTTTTGTTTGTTTGTTTGTTTTTGGTGTGTGTTTGTTTGTTTGTTTAATTGGTAGCTAGGTGACAGGTGACACTTAGAATAAATTTACAGGGGTTGTGGTTGGGAGGTCGGGGGGGATGAGGAGTGAAGAGGAAGCATAATTTGACAGTTTAGTTCATCATGATTTTTTTGCATGAATTCTGATTTTCAAAGATACTACCTTAAAATATTTATCTTGAATACTGAACTTTTATGGTGCCCCTTATATTTTGCCCCCAAAGTCCTGGCTGTAGGGAAAGGCATGAATAGATCTGACACTATATGAACCTCATTGGCACCTACTGGCTTGTAGAGTTGATAGGAGATGAAGGCCTGGCTTCTGGGCATTAAGTAGCCAGAAAGAGCCCTTTGGGAGCTTACCCTGAATAGTTGAATTGGGTTATGTGTTCTTTCCTGATTTCCTTAGTATCTACAATTTCCTGATAACTGAACCTTCCAAAGCCCCACCCACAAAACACCTCCACGACCTATCATGGTGCACATATTCGAAGACTACTCTTGAATCTTCACACCCTACTCCAGAATATCTTCCAATATCTCTTTACCTGAAGGAGTAAAAAAACAAAGTTTGCATGTTAGGAATGAGGATCGGCCCAGTGACCTATTCCAGTCCTGGTGGCATACCTCACCAAGAGTTTCGTATCCATGAATGTGAAATGCTTGCTAACAACTCATTATGAACCAAAGTCAGGCATGGGGCTGTGAAGAGCATACATGAAATGGAGGGACTGAAAGCTTTAGAGAAAGGATTGGGGTGCTGGTGGGGGGAGGTGACTGGAGGTAAGATTCTGAGATTATCCAGATCCCTATGTGTAGACATGTGTGTACACAGTGAAGAGAAACCTAGGCTGATAGGCTACCTGTAATAAGTCAAACATAATATAACACAGCAGGTCAGGTGAGGGGCACTTGGGTGGCTCAGTCAGTTAAGGATCTGACTCTTGATTTTACTCAGGTCATGATCTCACGATGCATGAGTTTGAACCCCCCTGTTGGGCTCTGCGATGACAGTGTGGAGCCTGTTTGGGATTATCTCTTCCTCTCTCTGCCCCTCCCCTGATCAGATGAACACTGCTCTCTCTTCTCTCTCTCTCTGTCAAAATAAATAAACATTAAAAAAAAAAAAGCAGGTCAGGTGATGATGTGACTCTGCAAACTTACTCATACCCCTTTCTCTCCTTCAGGGAGGGGAAAGGGGTTGGAGGTTGAATCAATCGCCAGTGGCCAATGACTTAATCAATCATGCCTGCCTGTGCAAAAACCCAAAAAGCCTTCATAAAAAGCCAAAAAGATGGAGTTCAGAGAGCTTCCAGGTTGGTGGAGATTCAGGAAGAGTGGTCACTCAGAGCATGAAAGCTCTGTGACCCTTATCCATACCTTGCCCTGTGGCTGTTCCATCTATCTGTTCTTGAGCTATATCCTTCTATAATGAACTGGTAATCCAGTAAGTAAAATGTTTCTCTGAAATCTGTGAGCCTTCTATCAAATTAAATAAACCTGAAGAGGGAGTTGTGGGAGCCTCCAATCTATAGCCAGTTGGTCAAAGCCCAGGTGACAACGTGGACTTGTAATTGGCATCTTTTTTTTTTTTTTAATTTTTTTTTTCAACATTTATTTATTTTTGGACAGAGAGAGACAGAGCATGAACGGGGGAGGGGCAGAGAGAGAGGGAGACACAGAATCGGAAACCGGCTCCAGGCTCCGAGCCATTAGCCCAGAGCCTGACGCGGGGCTCGAACTCCCAGACCGCGAGATCGTGACCTGGCTGAAGTCGGACGCTTAACCGACTGCGCCACCCAGGCGCCCCGTAATTGGCATCTTAAATGGGGGGATGGGAGGGAGTCTTGTAGGACTGAGCCCTTAACCTGTGCCATGTGATACTGTCTCCAGGAAGGCAATGTCAGAATGGAGTTGAAATGTAGGACACCCAGCTGGTGTCTGACACTTGCTTGAATGTGTGTGTGTGTGGGGGGGGGGAAGGGTGGGGTGGGGAAACCCACAGTTGGAATTAAGGTGCAGAACCCCTTTATTTTTTTTTTAATTTTTAAAAATTTTTTTCAATATATGAAATTTATTGTCAAATTGGTTTCCATACAACACCCAGTTCTCATCCCAAAAGGTGCCCTCCTCAATACCCATCGCCCACCCTCCCCTCCCTCCCACCCCCCATCAACCCTCAGTTTGCAGGACCCCTTTATCTTGAACCTGAGTTTCCTTAATAAATCTCAGAGCTTTGAGATTTAATCTCTGTGCTTTGAGGAGTCCTATTTCCCAGACTCCTAATTGCACTCTGAGGCTCAGAGATGTGAAAATCCATTTAAATTATAAACACAGTGGGGGGAAAAAAAACTAGTCATGCCCATCTAGGAAAATCAATTAAGAAGAAAAAAATTGAAGAAATATTCTTTGAAATTAAAAGCCAGACAAACTACTGTGTCACTGATGACAAAGAAGAAATTGACCTGCAATCTATTAAATCACTGGAAGAAACAATGGTGAAAATACTAGAATAAGGCTACTTTGGCACCCAGAGATCTTAAAAACAGTGCCTCCCCAAAAGCACTATAGGAGGAATTTCTAGTTGGAATAAACTCAGAAAGTTTAAATAAAACTGATCACAAAAAGGGAAGGACAAAACTCCATAACT
This sequence comes from Puma concolor, assembly GCF_028749965.1. Lineage (NCBI taxonomy): Eukaryota > Metazoa > Chordata > Mammalia > Carnivora > Felidae > Puma > Puma concolor. The sequence goes on from NC_141681.1 coordinate 46,622,351, forward strand.
GGACAGTGAGGGGGTGTGGGTGAGTCTAAATCACCAAAAAGTCAAATCATTAAAAATTAATTTCCAGTGAATGATCATGAGTAAAAATGATGGTTAGAGGGAAGTTTTTAGCCTGAAAGTAATCTATGACTTAGACATTAAGGCAGAGGCAGAAAACTAAGGAGCTAGCAATCACCTCTTAGGTCAGAAAATGAACAGGAAAACAAGGATATGAGAGAGTGAAGAAATAATCAGATGAGGGTGGGTGGGGGCACTTATGGGAACGTAGGAGGCAGAAGTGCAGTTTGTGCGTAAAGTCATTACAGAGACAGTCCTTGGGGAGGGGGGTACACAAAGGATCACACTAGATGTGGAAGATGACAGTTACCCCTGGAAGGTATATTCAGGGGTTGATATCAGATTGTTTAAAAAAAAAAAAAAAAAAAAACCTACGAAAGAGTCAAGTGTAGAGCCTTTCCCATCCTATGCACAGATGGGAGGGTGGCATGAGTGACATCAGCACATGATGGGCAAATGGGGTAAATAAATAAGTAGAGGAAACAGCCTTCAAGAGTGAGATGAGGGGGGCACCTGAGTGGCTCAGTGGGTTAAACGTCCAACTCTTGGTTTCAGCTCAGGGCATGACCTCACAGCTTCTTCATGGGTTCAAGCCCTATGTCGGGCTCTGCATTGATGGTGAGGAGCCTGCTTGGGATTCTCTTTCTCTGCCCCTCCCCCATTTGTACCATCTCCATCTCTCTCAAAATTAATAAATAAACTCTTAAAAAGAAAGAGTGAGATGAGGAAAATGTGCACAATCCTGTCCTCGGAAAGAAACACCAGTAAAATACTCATGTGGGAACTCTGGGGTTCGAGGGTAAGAGATGGCTGCCCACACCTCTGCTATGTCCCTGCAGCCATAGGCTAGCAGGCAACAGCTTCTGTTCCAACAGAGTTGGCCAGAGAAGGCAGTTAGAGCAGAAGTCAGGGAGCAGCCGGGGCCTCCCAAAGGGCCTGGAGACCCGCTGGTGCCACAGTGACTCCCCAGCGGGGAGGAGGCTCCACAGTGAGAGAAAAAACACAAAGTAAACACAGAATTTGTATATTTTTATAATAAAATATTTCATACACATTCAAGTAGAGGTGGGTACAGTGGCAGAAAATAAGACAGAGGAATCAGCTAGACACCACAGATGTGTAATGATGGATAAATAAATTATATGTAAGGAGAGTTTATCCACATATGCAGGCTTTATATGTTCATAAATACTTATATTTAGGCACCATAGAGATGCATAAACCAGTAGAGATGTTCACACAAACTGCACTCACACTGTGAAGTCAACAGAAGATGAAGTAAAAACAAAGCGGTTAGAGAGTATCAGTCTATTTTGTGAGACACACACAAACACAGCTTCTCACCTCCCTTCTGAACACCACTACTGCCTGCAGCAGTAGAGGCCAATTCCAGCCCGGGCTACTTCTACAATGTCATAAACATGGATATACATACCACAGCCCTCACTAGAAACTAAAGCCAGGAAGTGCAGAGACTGCGGAAGACAGACTTCAAGTAAGAGGGACTACAAAATCCAGGAGAAGGCACCGGGGAGTAGTGATTCCAAGAGGATCCAGATGCCTGTGCAAGGGCCAAGCAGTGAGCAGACACATGTGACTAGTACTAAGTTAGCATGAACTCAAACATCATCTAATTATAGTGCTTCTCAAATGTTGGTGCAACAGATCCACCCGGAGGGCTTGTTAAATACAGATTGCTGGGCCTCACCTGGAGTTTCTAATTCACTGGTCTGTGTGGGACCTAAAAATCTGCTTTTCTAACATGTTTCCAGATGACACTGATGTTGCTGGTCCAAGGACCATACTAAGATCTAGTCTAACACTAGGGGCACCTGAGTGGCTCAGTTGGTCGGTTAAGTGTCTGACTTCAGCTCAAGTCATGATCTCACGGTTTGTGAGTTTGAGCCCCAAATCTGGATCTATGCTGACAGCTCAGAGCCTGCAGCCTGCTTCGGATTCTGTATCTCCCTCTTTCTATCTCTGTCTGCCCCATCCCCGCTACTGCTCTCTCTCTCTTCTTTCAAAAATAAATAAATAAACATTAAAAAAAAAAATAGATCTAGTCTAACACCAGGTCAGGAGGAGGCACTAAAGAGCAAAGAAGCAACAGAAGGGACTTAAAGACTACGTGGAGGGGCTTCTCTGTAAACTCCTCAAACGTAAAAACCTTCAAGACGCTGAAAGGGCATTTACAGCATCATGTCTACAATAAAAGGTACCATGGAGGGAGTGCTCTGTCAGGTAGAGTGACAGGCCCAAGCAATGTACCTATGTAAACCTTCCCCAAAACCTGTGACCCTGGTGCTCTGAGAAATCCTACTTTCCACCCTCTCTCATTGAGATCTGACACTCTGTTCGCTGATAACATCCCATCACAGCACAGGAAAGAACATCATTGATATGCCCATTTTATGGTATTTATGGACTTTCTTAGGTAAAAATACCACTCATGTAGAAATTTTTAAAAATAAATTTTTCTTTTTCATATAAAAGAACACAAAATTTCATATCAGTTTAATGGAAATCCTAAAATACATAGAAAAGATATAAAAATGATTATCAAAAATACTCAATGAGGCAAGGCAGTATTTAAGAGTGAGGTCTTATACATCCTAAATTATATATAGCTACATATGATATTTTAAAAATCAAGGCAGGGGCACCTGGGTGGCTCAGTCGGTTAAGCATCTGACTTCGGCTCAGGTCATGATCTCACGGCTTGTGAGTTCAAGCCCCATGTTGGGCTCTGTGCTGACAGCTCAGAGCCTGGAACCTGCTTCAGATTCTGTGTCTCCCTCTCTGTCTGCCTCTCCCCTGCTCACACTCTGTGTCTCTCTGTCTCTCTCTCTCTCAAAAATAAATAAACATTAGGGGTGCCTGGGTGGCGCAGTCGGTTAAGCGTCCGACTTCAGCCAGGTCACGATCTCGCAGTCCGTGAGTTCGAGCCCCGCGTCGGGCTCTGGGCTGATGGCTCAGAGCCTGGAGCCTGTTTCCGATTCTGTGTCTCCCTCTCTCTCTGCTCCTCCCCCGTTCATGCTCTGTCTCTCTCTGTCCCAAAAATAAATAAACGTTGAAAAAAAAAATTTAAAAAAAAAATTAAAAAAAATAAACATTAAAAAAAATTTTTTTTAATCAAGGCAAAAACATAAGGGGTGCTACACACCTCTAAATTTATGCATTCCAGTTGTCCAGTTTAACGCTAGTTAATTTGGAGATCTGTCAAGAAAGATACATTTAAAAAAATGGGGAAATGGGAACCCTCTTGCACTGTTGGTGGGAATGCAAACTGGTGCAGCCACTCTGGAAAACAGTGTGGAGGTTCCTCAAAAACTTAAAAATAGACCTACCCTATGACCCAGCTGTAGCACTGCTAGGAATTTACCCAAGGGATACAGGAGTACTGATGCATAGGGGCACTTGTACCCCAATGTTTATAGCAGCACTCTCAACAATAGCCAAATTATGGAAAGAGCCTAAATGTCCATCAACTGATGAATGGATAAAGAAATCGTGGTTTATATACACAATGGAGTACTACGTGGCAATGAGAAAGAATGAAATATGGCCCTTTGTAGCAACGTGGATGGAACTGGAGAGTGTGATGCTAAGTGAAATAAGCCATACAGAGAAAGACAGATACCATATGTTTTCACTCTTAGGTGGATCCTGAGAAACTTAACAGAAACCCATGGGGGAGGGGAAGGGAAAAAAAAAAAAAAAAAAGGAGGTTAGAGTGGGAGAGAGCCAAAGCACAAGAGACTCTTAAAAACTGAGAACAAACTGAGGGTTGATGGGGGGGTGGGAGGGAGGAGAGGGTGGGTGATGGGTATTGAGGAGGGCACCTTTTGGAATGAGCGCTGGGTGTTGTATAGAAACCAATTTGACAATAAACTTCATATATTGAAAAAAAATGGGGAAAGTGTCTAACTCAACTAATGGGGCAAAGGAAATAATCATTAGTAAGTAACTGCAAATAAATACCCAACCAAGACAAAAAAGCATGTCACCTCCTATGGGAAAAGGCTGAAATGAGGGTTACAGGAAAAAACTATGACCCTCAAAGAAAAGCAAGAAGAGGGGCGCCTGGGTGGCGCAGTCGGTTAAGCGTCCAACTTCAGCCAGGTCACGATCTCGCGGTCCGTGAGTTCGAGCCCCGCGTCAGGCTCTGGGCTGATGGCTCAGAGCCTGGAGCCTGTTTCCGATTCTGTGTCTCCCTCTCTCTCTGCCCCTTCCCCGTTCATGCTCTGTCTCTCTCTGTCCCAAAAATAAATAAACGTTGAAAAAAAAAATTAAAAAAAAAAAAAAAAAAGAAAAGAAAAGCAAGAAGAATAAATCAGGCCAAAATGTTAAGGAACTGGAAATGAGTCTCCAGATCAGAAAAGAAACACGACAAATGAAAAGAGAGAAAAGAGGGAGCAACAGGGATGTTGCTCACAGACTCCAGGGATGTAGAGGTCCATGAGAATAACGGACACTGCAAGAGAGGTGGAGTGTGTACATAGAATCATTCTCTAGAGCTGTGCTGTCCAATAATGTAGCCACTCATCACACGTGGCTACTGAGCACTTGAACATGGCTAGGCCGAATGAGAAATGGTATAGGTACAAAATACACTCCAGATGTTGAAGACACAAAAGGATGCTAATTAAGGGGCACGTGGCTGGCTCAGTCCGTGGAGTGTGCAACTCTTGATCTTGGAGTTGTGAGTTTGAGCCCACGTTGCGTGTTACTTAAAAATAAAATCTCAAAAAAAAGTCAATTAACTCATTAATAAGTTTTATATCAATTAAATGTTGAGACCATACTATTTTGGAAATATTGGGTTATTCAAATGTTAAAATTAATTTCACCTGTTTCTTCTTAATCTCCCCAAATTAGCTACTAGAAAATTTAAAAATACATATGCAGCTTGCATTATATATCTACTTAAAAGCACTGTTCTGGAGAGAAATGGTCTCTGGCAGGGTAGGGCCATAGGGACACAGGAAAGGTGGGTGGAGGGAAGTGACAGAGACACCCCTGGTAAGCAGCTTCACTTGCTGGCACTGGGGGACACTGGCGATTCAGGTGTGGACATGCCTCATTTATGCATAGCAGCAGGGTTAGCATGGGTGACACCTATGGGTGCTAGGCTGACATACGAAACTACCTAGTTTTACAAAACTTTTTAAAAACTACTGTTATATCAATGACAACTCACAGAAAAAATTATAATTGAAACAAGAAATACTTAGGACAAATAATATATACGTACACAGCATCAAAACTATCTGGGTAAAAACAGAGTCCCACTTCTCCACACCACCCCCCTCCAATTCCATTAGAGCACAAATTATAAGAGAATTGAAGCTCCAAACCAATAAGCTGAGATTGTGAGAATGTTTCTGTTTGGAGCAGGAATCTCACTTCCCCAGTGGGGTTGAAGGTGCCTTCTACTGTTATCTCTGCACTGTGCCCTTTTGACTAAGTTACCGCTAATGTTGAGTTAGAAATCAGAAAAACTAGGGGAAAACCTAATTTGGATGTTTAAGAAAACAAAGTTCAAAATTCACTGCTAAGGAGAATGAATCTTCATGGGAAATATGAAATACTTTTTCATGAAAATTCAAGAAAATTCTAACAACCGAAACTTTTGGAATTAGGGTAACCCAGATGAGATTTTAATCCCCCTGAAGGACTTAATTTCCTATGCACCAAGAGCACTTTACAGCTAGAGGTGGAAAATTATCTTTATAACTTCTCACAAAAGATTGAAACTAAATATCCAAGGTCAGGTTTTCCTACTCTGATAGAACTGCTCCTGAGAACAGAAGAGGCCTACAGATATGGAAACTACTCAAGGAATCTGGATTGCTCCTTCATGGCATACCCACAATGGGAACCTAGCAATAACAATAAAACAAAACAAAACAAAACCAGACAACTCTTGTAATATGGTTAGAATCTGAGGTCTTCAGGGGCGCCTGGGTGGCTCAGTCGGTTAAGCGTCTGACTTCGGCTCAGGTCATGATCTCACGGTCCATGAGTTCGAGCCCCATGTCGGGCTCTGTGCTGACAGCTCAGAGCCTGGAGCCTGTTTCAGATTCTGTGTCTCCCTCTCTCTCTGACCCTCCCCCGTTCATGCTCTGTCTCTCTCTGTCTCAAAAATAAATAAACATTAAAAAAAAAAAAAAAAAGAATCTGAGGTCTTCAGAGGTGCCTGGGTGGCTCAGTCTGTTGAGCGTCTGATTGGCTCTGGTCATGATCTCAATTCATGAGTTCAAGCCCCATTATGGCTCTCCACTATGAATGCTTGGGATTTTCTGTCTCCCTATCTCTCTGGCCTTCCCCTGCTCTCTTTCTCTCAAAATAAATAAATAAACTTAAAAAAAAAAATGAAGTCTTCAGCTGGGACATTTTCTATCCTGGAGTCTAAACAAGCCAAATATAACCCCTTAAAATGATGTGAATAAAATTAAAGAAGGCATTGGGAGAGAAAGACAGATGAGAGGTTTAAAGGAACACTTGCTTTTTTACTCCAACTTTCAGGGCTCCTCACTGATGAGGGGTCCAGTCCCAGCTCTGGACCAAAAAATGGGAGAATTTTAACATGATTAGTGGTTTCTCTATTATCTATAGTTATAAAAACATTCTCAATAGTTTGTGTAAAAAATAACAACTATCACAGGTGACTAAGACATAAAAATTATCTCCCACTCACCTACCCACAAGCTGAAGAATTTTAAACTGGTAGGGTCATTGTCTTGATTATCACCATGACATGAGATCAAAACCAAATCAGCAGGTGCCATATAACCTGGATGTCTCAACTGAAATAAATATATGCTGTGCCTGATGAGGCAACTGAACTTATCCACTGGGGCAGCACACCAGGAGGTGCCACACATGCATCTAGGTGTGCATTTGAACAGAGGGATCAAACTCTCACCCCACAGCTCCTCTGTCCCTCACTGGCACTGCAAGGGTGGAGCTGGGAGGGAAACCCAAATCCTAGCAATACCATGGGGAAAGAGATACTTTGGAATTTTGCCCTGATTTCTGAAGGGCATTTTCTCTTCTCCCTCTGGGTTATGTTTCAGTCCTCCTGTTGTCCACTCATCTACCATTTTGCCACCCCGAACTACAGCCCAAGTCATCTCCTGGGCCTTTCTTGGTGTGAATGTTGAAAGCTTAGCCTTACTTCTTCAATCTCTACAAGATTTGCCCAAAATTCAGACCTGAAAGAATAAAAAACAAGATTTGCTTGAGAAGGTTCAGTCTCTTCCTTCTTAGAGGAAACTTTAAGGAACTATTAGTCCAAGGAGTTGACATGGCGCAGTAGTAGGGGCACTCTAGGCTTTCCTTGTCTCTCAAACACAGCTCTATTGAGGTCAGATCACTTGGAACACCCAAGAAATCGAACTGAAAGTGGCAGAAAGATCTCCACAGTTGGAGGGAGACAGCTTGGCAGATGTGAAGTGCGTGGATGTGAACTGGGAGAAAAAATGGCAGTGCCACAGAGGGGGAAGGAACCCTTTCCATGGAAAGTCAAAAAAGAGAGAAAGAGTTGAGTTAGTGTGGCATCAAGTTAGCACAACAGGCAAACTTTTCTGGACCACAGACTGGGGAGAAAGAAGTACTGAGTGTCCCAGATCTTTTTTACAAACAGCTTTTGGAGCTCAAACTCTGGGGTTGTGAAAGTGCATGACTTTCTCCAGAGAAGAGCTGTGGCGGGTGCTCCTGGGGAGGAGGGAGCTGCCCCCACAGTGCATAGTGTGGTGTAGAGATCTCCAGGGTGCACTGGGAGAGAACAGTCCCCTTCCTGGAGTATTTTTGGAAAAGGTTATATTGCCTCCCCAAGGACAAGAGACCCTGGAGGTGCCAGCCAAAGGCCTTTCATGAGCAGGGTGGAGAGGCTCTACTCCAGATAAGGGGAGCAGATCCGTGCCTTGCTGGGTCCTTTAAGACTTTGGGTTTTGGTGGTGCCTGGGTGGCTCAGTCAGTTAAGCCTCCAACTCTTGGTTTTGGCTCGGGTCATGATCTCATGGTTCATGGGATCGAGCCCTGTGTCGGGCTCTACACAACAGTGCAGAACCTGCTTGGGATTCTCCCTCCCTCCCTCCCTCTCTCTCTTTCTGTCTGCACCCCCCTCTCAAAATAAATAAATAAACATTAAAAATTTTTAAGAAACACTTTGGGTTTTGAATCCCATCCACACACCAAATAAAAAAATGCAGGAGAACTGTGGTGCAGGGCAAGCTAACTGCCCTCGCTATTCTGTTAGGGCTGTATGAATAAGCAGGGATTGAGATCCCTGGGCAGGGACGAGACATTGGGTGGTGCCATTTCCCCCCCAAAATCAACACTGTGGGACCTCAGAGAGCAACACAGAAGCCCCCAGTGGAGGCGGGATCGCTTAACACCAAACCCTGCCACTCTGTGCCTGGCAACTGTTTATTTACTGGGGCAAGACTGACTCTGAGCCAACACAGGCAGCCTCTCCTACAGACCATCACAGCCAGCACTCCACATGCGCCAAAAGACAACTCTTTTTTTCTCTCCTCCTCCTTTTTTTCTTTTGGTTTCAGGCTCATAGTTTCTTATCTGTTTTTTTCTTTTTTTCATTTTTCTTTTCTCTTTTTTTGGGGGGGAATCAGTCTTTTTTATTCTTTTATTTTTCCTTCTTTTTCTTTTCTTGTACTTTTTTTTCCCTTTCTGTTTTTTTGGAATCAGTTTTACAGTTTTTTGATTCTCTGTTTGGCCTTCTTTTCTCCCCTTTCATTTTTCTCTTTATATGGGATCAGGCTCCCTGCCCCCCTTTTTCCTTTGTTTCCAGGGTTATTTCAACAAACAAATCAAAGCACACCTACTTGAAGGTCCAAACATTCCATCACTACAAGCAAGGAGGAGTTCTGCAGGGGACTGACCAGTGGGAAAGAGAAGCCAAAAATGCAACAGCAGAGTGCATGCAACATACACCAGAAACCCTTCTTGAAGTGCCAGGCCCTGGACAGTGTATGACCGCTTTTTAATATGGTAGTACTCTCAGGTGCAGGACACATAACAAATCTTTAAAATATGCAAAAGACAGAAACTTCTCCCCAGAAGAAAAGTCAAGAAGAAATCACAGCCAGGGACTTGCTCAAAGCAGATATAAGCAATATATCTGAACAAGAATTTAGAACAATAGTCATAACACTACTAGCTGGGCTTGGAAAAAGCATAGAAGACACCCATGATGCAGAGATCAAAGACCTAAGAACTAGTCAGAATGAATTAAAAAATGCTGTAACTGTGATGCAAAATAAACTGGACACAGTTGACAATGAGGACTGAAGAAACAGAGGAGAGAATGTGTGAAATAATATAAAATTATGGAAAATAATGAAGCTGAAAAAAAGAGGGAAAGCAGATTATTAGATCATGAGGGGAGACTTAAGAGAACTAAGTGATTCCATGAAACAAAATAATATCTGTATCATAGGAATTCCAGAAGAAGGGCAGGAAATGGGGGAAGAAGGTTTACTGGAGCAAATTATAGCAGAGAACTTCCCTAATCTGGGGAAAGAAACAGTCATTCAAGTCCAAGAGGCACAGAGAACTCTCTTCAAAATCAACTCCCCTCAAAATACAAAGATAAAGAGAGAATTCTGAAAGCAGCTAGGGACAAAAGGTCCTTAACCTAGAAGGGTAGACACATAAGGGTAGCAGCAGACCTGTCCACTGAAAACTTGGCAGGCCAGAAGGAAGTGGCAGGAAAGACTCAATGTGCTGAATACGAAAAATATGTAGCCAAGACCGCTTTATCCAGCAAGGCTATCGTTCAGAATAGAAGGAGAGATATAGACTTTCCCAGACAAACAAAAACTAAAGTAATTAATGACCATTAAGTCAGCCCCGTAAGAAATTTTAAGGGGGACTGAGTGGAGGAAAAAAAAGAAGACTAAGGCAATGAAAGAATACAAAGGACCAGAGAATGCCACCTCAAACACCAACTCCACGGGTAACACAATGGCACTAAATTCATATCTGTCAATAACCACTCTGAATGTAAATGGACTAAATGCTCCAATTGAAAGACTGGGGCGGGGTGGGGGGAGGGGAGGGAAGGCACCTGGGTGGCTCAATTGGTTGAGCGGCTGGCTTTGGCTCAGGTCCTGATCTTGCAGTGTGTGAGTTTGAGCCCTGTGTCGGGCTCTGTGCTGACAGCTCAGAGCCTGGAGCCTGCTTCAGATTCTGTCTCCCTCTCTCTCACTGCCCCTCCCCCACTCACACTCTGCCTCTCTCTCAAAAATAAATAAACGTTAAAAAAAAAGACATAGGGTATCAGAATGGGTAAAAAGTAAGATTCATTTATATGCCACCTACAAGAGACTTGTTTTAGACCTAAGGGCACCTGCAGATTGAAAATGAGGAGATGGAGAACCATCTATCATGGTAATGGAGGTCAAAAGACAGATGGAGTAGCTATATTTTTATCAGACAAACTAGATTTTAAAACAAAGGCTGTGACAAGAGATGAAGAAGGGCATTATATCATAATTAAGTGGTCTATCCATCCAGAAGAGCTAACAATTGTAAATATTTATGCTCCCAACTTGGAAGAACCCAATATATAAATCAATTAATCACAAAGAAACTCATTGATAATAATACCATAGTAGTAGAAGACTTTAATACCCCACTTACAACAATGGACAGATCATCTAAGCAGAAAATCAACAAGGAAACAATGGCTTTGAATGACACACTGGACTAGATGGACTTAACAGATATATTCAGAATATTTCATCCTAAAGCAGTAGTATACACATTCTTCTCGAGTGTATATGGATTATTCTCCAGAACAGATCACATACTGGGTCACAAATCAGCCCTCAACAGGTACAATAAGATTGAGATCATATCATGCACATTTTCAGATCACAACACTATGAAACTTGAAATCAATTACACACAAAAATTTGGAAAGCCCCCAAATACATGGAGATTAAAGAACATCCTACTAAAGAATGAATGGGTTAGCCAGGAAATTAAGGAAGAAATTTTAAAACACATGGAAGCAAAAGAAGATGAAAACATGACAGTCCAAACCCTTTAGGATGCAGCAAAGACAGTCCTAAGAGGAAAGTACATTGCAACTCAGGTCTATCTCATGAAGCAAGAAAGGTTCCAAATACACAACCTAACCTTAACTTAAAGGAGCTAGAAAAGGAGCAGCAAATGAAGCCCAAGGCCAGCAGAAGAAGGGAAATGATAAAGATTAGAGCAAAAAATAAACAATATAGAAACAAACAAACAAAAAATACCACAGATCAATGAAACTAAATGCTGGGTTTTTTAAAGAATAAATAAAATGATAACCCCCTAGCCAGACTTCTAAAAAGAAAAGAGAGGACCCAAATAGATAAAAATCACAATGAAAGAGATCACAACCAACACCACAAAAATACAAACAATTGTATGAAAAATTATATGCCAACAAACTGGACAATCTGGAAGAAATAGACAATTCCTAGAAACTCACACACTACCAAAACACTAACAGGAAGAAATAGAAAATTTGAACAGGCCCATAACCAACAAAAAAATTGAATCAGTTATCAAAAATCTCCCAGCAAATAGGAGTCCTGGGCCAGATGGCTTCCCAGGGGGATTCTACCAGATATTTAAAGAAGAGTTAATACCTATTCTTCTCAAACTGTTCTAAAAAAATAAAAATGGATGGAAAGCTTCCAAACTCATACTATGAAGCCAGAATTATCTTGATTCCAAAATCAAAGACCCCATCAAAAAGGAGAATTATAGTCCCTGATGAACCTGGATGCAAAATTCTCAACAAGATACTAGCAAATTGAATTCAACAGTACATTAAAATAATTATTCACCACGATTAAGTGGGATCCTGATCATGCCCTGGGCTGCAGGGCTGGTTCAATATTCACAAATCAATCAATATGATAAACCACATTAATAAAAGAAAGGATAAGAACCATATGATCCTTTCAATAGATACAGAAAAAGTATTTGACAAAATACAGCATCCTTTCTTAATTAAAAACCCTCAAGAAGGTAGGGATAGAAGGAACATACATCAACTTCATAAAAATCATATATGAAAGGCCTACAACTAATATCATCCTCAATGGGGAAAAACTGAGAGCTTTCCCCCTAAGGTCAAGAACACGACAGGGATGTCCACTCTCACCACTTAGCTCAACATAGTACTGGAAGTCCTAATCTCAGCAATCAGACAACAAAAAGAAATACAAGGCATACAAATTGGCAAATAAGTCAAACTTTCACTCTTTGCAGGTCACATGATACTCTACATGGAAAACCTAAAACACTCCACCAAAAAACTGCTAGAACTGATACATAAATTCAGCAAAGTCACAGGATATAATATCAATGTACAGAAACCAGATTCATTTCTATACACCAATAATGAAGCAACAGGAAGAGAAATTGAGGAATCAATCCCATTTACAAATGTACCAAAAATCATAAGATACCTAGGAATAAACCTAACCAAAGAGGTAAAAGATCTGTACGCTGAAAACAATAGAAAGCTTATGAAAGAAATGAAAGAAAACACAAAGAAATGGAAAAGCATCCCATGCTCATGGACTGGAAGAACAAATATTGTTAAAATGTCTATATTATCCAAAGCAATCTACACATTTAATGCAATCCCTATCAAAATAATACTAGCATTCAAAGGGCACCTAGGTGGGGTGGCTTAGTTGGTTAAGCGTCCGACTTCAGCTCAGGTCATGATCTCACAGTTTGTGAGTTCGAGCCCCACATCAGGCTCTGTGCTGACAGCTCAGAGCCTGGAGCCTGCTTCTGATTCTGCCTCCTTATCTCTCTGCTCCTCCCCCTGTTCACGCTCTGTCTCTCTCTCTCAAAAATAAATAAACATTAAAAAAATTTAAAAAATAATACTAGGATTCTTTACAGAGCCAGAACAAACAATCCTAAAATTAGTATGGAACCAGGAAAGACCCCGAATAGCCAAAGTAAAAAGAAAACCAAAGCTGGAGGCATCACATTCTGGACTTTAAAGCTGTACTACAAAGCTATAATCATCAAGACAGGATGGTACTGGCACAAAAACAGACACATAGATCTACGGAGCAGAATACAGAACCCAGAAACGGACCCACAAACGTATGGCCAACTAATCTTTGACAAAGAGGAAAGAGTATCCAATGGAAAAAAGACAGTCTCTTCAGCAAATGGTGCTGGGACAACTGGATGGTGACATAGAGAAGAATGAAACTGGACCACTTTCTTACACAATGCACAAAAACAAATTCAAAATGAATGAAAAACCTAAATGTAAGACAGGAAACCATCAAAATCCTAGAGGAGAAAACAGGCAACAACCTCTTTGACCTCAGCGGCAGCAACTTCTTACAAGGCATGTCTCCAGAGGCAAGGGAAACAAAAGCAAAGAACTATTGGGAGCTCATCAAGATAAAAAGCTTCTGCACTGCAAAGTAAACAACAAAACTAAAAGCCAACTGACGGAATGGGAGAAGATATTAGCAAATAATATATCGGATAAAGGGTTATCCAAAATCTATAAATAACTTACCAAAGTCAACACCCCAAAAACAAACAATCCAGTGAAGAAATGGGCAGAGGACACTTTTCCAAAGAAGATAACCAGATGACTTATGGACACATGAAAAGATGTTCAACATCACCCATCATCAGAGAAATACAAATCAAAACCACAATGAGATACCACCTCACACCTGTCAGAATGGCTAACATTAACAACTCAGACAACAACAGATGTTGGTGACAATGCGGAAAAAGAGGATCTCTTTTGCACCGCTGGTAGGAAGGCAAACTGATGCAGCCACTCTGGAAAACAATATGGAGGTTCCTCAAAAATGTAAAAATAGAACTACCCTACGATCCAGCAATTGCATTACTAGGTATTTATTCAAAGGATACAAAAATGCTTATTCAAAGGGGCATATACACCCCAATGTTTATAGCAGCACTATCAAAAATAGCTAAACTATGGAAAGAGCCCAAATGTCCATCGACTATGAATGGATAAAGAAGATGTATATATATAGAATGGAATACCACTCAGTCATCAAAAAGAATGAAATCTTGCCATTTGCAATAATGTGGATGGAACTAGAGTGTATTATGCTAAGCAAAATAAGTCAGTCAGAGAAAGACAAATATCAGATGATTTCACTCATACGTGGAATTTAAGAAACACAATAGATGAACATAGGGGAAGGAAGGAAAAATAAGATAAAAACAGAGAAGAGGGCAAACCATAAGAGACTCTTAAATACAGAGAACAAACTGAGGGTTCCTGGAGGGGAGGTTGGTGGGAGGATGGGCTAAATGGGTGATGGGCATTAAGGAGGGCACTTTTTGGGATGAGCCCTGGGTGTTATATGCTAGTGATGAGTCACTGGGTTCTATTCCTGAAACCAACTACACTATATGTTAACTGGAATTTAAATAAATAAATAAATAAATATCAGTCCAGTGTCTCCCCATCTCTCTCAACAACTCTTGTGACCCTCCTTCAGGAGCAGAAGGCAAAATCTTACCCAGGCCCACCTGCCTCCATGAACTGTAACACAGCACAGAAACTCAATATAATTTAACATAATACAAAGTCAGGAGGGGATGCCCACCATGAAATATTAAATCAATAAAGTTGCAGTGATGGGGATGGGGGAGGAATTATACAAGACTCTAGGGATGGGTTGCAAGTGGGTCCTGAGAAATTCCACATTCTGGCAGAGGTAGGAGGTGGGCAATCAGGCTTTGAAGAGAAAGGTAAGCCAAAATTCTATCAGTGCAAACACACACAATTAAGATCACACAAGGTCAAGTGAGGTGGGTTAAGAATGACAAAAAGCAGAGGAAGCAACTGAAAATGTGAAGGGGTTTCTCCATAAGCCATTAGGAGAGTAAATGCACCTCCAGGAAGTGTTTATAGCAGTATTTCTTCAATTAACAGGGCAAAGGTTGGGGCAGCAAGGAGCAGGCACTTCCCCTGGATCATCAATGTGAACCTGGCAGCCAGTTACTCTGAATGCTACCATTTTCCCTATGACAAATCAAAGCCACAGAGAGGTTCATTGGTAGGTTCAAGGTCAGACAGGTAATAAAGGCTGGATATGTGATCTGAATGAGGCTGTTGGCCTCCCAGGACTGTGCCCGATGCTCAATGAGTAAAAATCAACCTCGCATAGTGATAAGTACAATCAAAATATCTCTCCAAATCCATCAAGTTATTCTTTTTGGTTAGTATTTGCTTTGTGAGCTAGACAAGGCAGAAGAAAAAGGAGAAAATGAAAACTCAGTAAACACATTTCTAAACTGATGCATGGTCAAAGAAGAAAATGCAATATTCCCAAGGAAAAAATTTCATTTGGCATAGGGACCTAAGCCTATATGAGGTCTCTCACCCAAAGTCATGAAATAAATCCTACCAAAATAAGAGATCCACTGAGTAATATTTTTTGGGGCGCCTGGGTGGCGCAGTCGGTTAAGCGTCCGACTTCAGCCAGGTCACGATCTCGCGGTCCGGGAGTTCGAGCCCCGCGTCGGGCTCTGGGCTGATGGCTCAGAGCCTGGAGCCTGTTTCCGATTCTGTGTCTCCCTCTCTCTCTGCCCCTCGCCCGTTCATGCTCTGTCTCTCTCTGTCCCAAAAATAAATAAACGTTGAAAAAAAAATTTTTTTTAAAGGAAGGTAGTGGGAAGGTCAATTTGGGAAGGTAGTGCTATTACCTATTATTAAAAGAGTCAAACCAGGGGTTTTTGTTTTTGTTTTTTAAACAAAACAAAAATCTCTAAATCTCCTTAACTAGCTGTTCCTTTTACAAAAACCACTCTCTATATATCTCTTCCCAAAAAATAAGATTTTAAAGAAATTGGGGAATTATTACTAAAATATAAAAATCAGTAACTTATTTTCCCTTAAAACAAACAAATAAAATTCCAAAGTAACTTGCTGTGCCTTTCACAGCAATTTCTCAAAATAAATGTTATGAAGCCTAGGACAATCAAAACTAAAAGTTGGGTTTAAAATTTTTTTTTTTTTTTGACATTTATTTATTATTGAGAGACAGAGAGAGACAGAGCACGAGCAGGGGAAGGGCCGAGAGACGGGGAGACGGGGAGACACAGAATCGGAAGCAGGCTCCGGGCTTTGAGCTGTCAGCACAGAGCTGGACGCGGGGCTCGAACTCACAAAACCTCGAGATCATGACCTGAGCCAAAGTTGGACGCTTAACCGAAGGAGCCACCCCGGCGCCCCAAAACTAAGAGTTAGTTTTAACGTAAAATCCCCCAAGCTGCTATAACTGGCTGTCCTTATCACAGACATTCCACTAAATAATAGAGCTAATGAGAATGGAATTTTTTTAAAGGTTGGGCGCTATAGTATCAATACATTCTAAACCAGGAATTTATTTAATAAACTTGACACCACTGGCCAACTGTTCCTGAAGGGCGTCCTGCAAAAAACAGCTGCCGAAAAATAAAAGGATGTTTTACCCGGGTGGACTGAAAAATGCTCGCTTTTACCTTTAATATCAAGACCCTGCCAGTCGGTGGTCGGGAAACCACGTGGAGCAGTCCCTGCGACGGCGCCCAAATCCGGTTGGGCAGAGCTGCAGGTTTACCTCTGGGATTTGGAACCCTAGCGACTGCTGAAATCCCAGGCACGCACTACACACCCGGAGGACTTCAGGGTGGCTGCGTCCCTCGTCGGGCGGTCTCTTGCCGGGACAACGCAAAAATGTGGAACAACGCTCAGCACCATCTGCCAGTACGGCTTCTTCCGGCCCCGCGCTCGCCTGTGCCTTCGCGTGGGGACGGGCTTTCGGAAACGGTGGTCAAAGGGAAACCCGATTAAATGTTAATAACTGTACTCGGTTTCAAGGCAACACCGAAGAAGAAGGGAAGAATGAAGGTATCTCAAACATAAGAGTCCTTAGCCAATGGATGTGCAAGGGAAGAGGGGTTCTCCTCTTCTTGACAAATAAAAAGCGTTTGCGGACACCCACCTACAAACAATAACAAAAGTTTCTTGCGGAACCCTGGGCAAGAACGCTTGCCCTGGGCGCAGCATCTCGGCTTGCAATCATGTTTCGCGCTTTTGGCTTCATCTTCTCGGAGATTTGCACTCGGCGCAGGAGACCTTCTGGCCTTGTTACAACCCGTAAACTCCGAGACTCGACTTTGTACACGGCAGGTCTCTACCAATGGGATAATAAATCATAAATAATAAAGGAAATGGACAGAGAAGATATTAATGAATAAAATCAGACGCTTGCGGTGAAGGGCCCCTTCTTTGCAAAAACCAAATCCAGGGGCAAGTTGCAGGTTTCTAACCAGCAATCAGAGTACAGAGGGGGCAGGTAGCAGGGCTTTGCATTTGATTCAAATAACTTGTCAGTAAAGTCCCAGGGTTTGCAGCCATTTTAATGTTCTCCAGTTTGCCTCAGTTCTGGGCGCAGCGCTTCGCTTATAGGAAGCAGTGACCAACGGGTTTAATTTCAGCAAACTCCTCTTTATGTAGGTATCTGGAACTCTCTTTGGAGGGAACAGTTTAAAATTTCCATTTCAAAGGGTCTGTGGCCTTCTTGCGTTTGTTTGTTTCCTGGCCTTCCCTGGGACCCGCGAGCCACTCGACTCCAATCTCCACCCACAGAATTCAGAGCCCTATTCTGCTCCGCGACTGTTTTCCAAATAGAGGTAACAGTATCATGCAGACTGGCTCTCTGGTTCTGATCTGGGCATTTGCGTTCAAGTCCAGACAGTGCCATGCACTTGGACTGTGGTTTTGAGGGACAGGAGGACGGAAAGAGACCATGATTGACAGACCAGCGCTCCTAAGGCTGGACCTTCCAACAACAAAGGCGCTAAGGGGAGGCCTGCGAAGCCGGGCCAATCAGGCTGTGAGTGACCGGTGGGGGCATGTCCTCGCAACAGCAAAAGGTCCCTGGGAGGGAATCCACCGCACCAAGGGACGCTGAAGCGTCGCTTTGGAAACCAAGGGCCTTTCAGGTCTTGATTAGATCCTTTCTCCGAGAATTTTTCTGTTACTGGCTCATCTCCCTATGAGGTCCCAATGTGCCGATTTCCTTAGCGGAATTTTCTCTAGTCTCGGGACTATTTCCTAAATCACTGCGCTAATCTCACTCGTCTGCCCCTGATTACCGCAAGTATTTGTCGCGTGCTGGCCCTTCTCCCAGCTCGATTGGCTGTTTCGCTCGCTTCTCAGAGGGCATTTGGGATTTTGGAAGAGGGGGCAGGTCCGGGGTACCTGTTGTGGGGTAGGAGGGGAGGAGGGAGGACGGGCTTCTCCACACCTTTGCCCACGCAGGATCCCCAGGCTGTGACAGAAGAAATCATTGTCTTTTCCGGAATGTTTTAAATATGAGATACCTGGGAAGAGGGCAGAATTGGAGCCTGGTAGGAGCTGGGGAGGGGAGAGCATGGAAGGGTGGGATATGCGCCAACTAAGCCGGTGTCTTTATTCCGCTATCTTTATTTTACACCATACCTTTGCCTAGTCAGGTTTCCCAGTCTGTACTAGGCACACCTCTCTCTTCTACGGGGATCTGAGGGGGATATTAGTCCCCAGTCTCTCTTCCCTTGACTGGATTGGAATTGATCCCAGAGGTTTTAATCTCAATTTACACATCTTGGATGGAAGGGGTGGCGTCTTTGAACTTTTAAAATATTCAGTTTTTGCTGTTATATTTATCATTCTCTTCCTTTATGGATTCTGAATTTCGTTTCTTACATGCAAAGGTATTTTCATCCTTCGTTTAAAAAAAAAAAAAAAAAAAAAACAACCTTTAGGGGCGCCTGGGTGGCTCATGGTCATGAGCCCCTCCCCATTCATGAGTTCTAGCCCCCTGTCGGTCTCTGTGCTGACAGCTCAGAGCCTGGAGCCTGCTTCAGATTCTGTATCTCCCTCTCTCTCAAAAATAAATAAACAATAAATAAATAATAAATAAAATATAAATAAATAAATAAAATAAATAAAATAAAATAAAATAAATAAATAAAAAATAAAACAATTAAATAAAATTGTTTTAAAAACCCTTTATTTTCTTCTAATTATGTTAGAGTTCTGATTCTTAAATTTCTTTTGGAGTTGATTTTGGGGTACCATGTGAGGTAGAGATGAAATTGGGTGTCATCCTTGACCAGGGGCCATGCTAATATCTGTCATTCCAATTTTATGAGACCAGTGCTCTAACTGCTGAGCTACGGAGCCTGTCATTCCAGTTTTAGTTATGTGCTGCTGAAGTGAGCACAGTGTGAGGTAGAGATGTAACTTTTTTTTTCCCAGATAAACAACTGTCCACACACCATTTACAGAACAGCCATTCTTTCCAGCCCTCTTTACATTTGTGTTCCTATCCCAATACCACTCTGAAGCTTTATGGAATATTTGGCTCCTGATAGGGCAAGTCTTTCCATTAATGTAATTACCTTCCAAAACTTTTCTGGCTCTTCGGGCCCATTTTGTCTTCCAACTGAGAACTGGTATGAGCTAGTGAATTCTATTTTTTTGATGCTGGCATTCTGATTGCGATGGCCTAGAATTTAAAGATTACCTTAGAAAGAACTGACATTTTAACACTAAACCTACCTATCTAGAATTGTGATATCTCTTTCCCTATATTCAGGTCTTTTATGTCCTTCAGTAAAATTTTATACTTTTATTTATACAGATCTACCATTATTCTTTTTAGACTTCTCTCAGGCTTTATTCCAAGACTTATTTTTAGACCTGTCTAAGGTCTTATTTGTATGATAGTTTATATTGTGATTATATACTACATTTTCTAAGTGATTGTTACTAGTGTGTACATTTTTAAGAGTTGAACTTATTTATATTGAGTATAAAACATGTAGAAATAGGTAGTTTTGGGGGTGGCCTGGGTGGCTCAGGCGGTTGAGCACCTGACTCTTGATTTTGGCTCAGGTCATGATCCCAGGGTTGTGGGACTGAGCTCTATGTCAGGCTCTGTGTTGAGTGTGAGGCCTGCTTAAGATTCTCTCTCTCTCTCTCTCTCTCTCTCTCTCTCTCTCCCTCTGCCCCTCTCCCCTGCTCCCACACTCTCACTCTCTAAAATAAAGGAAATAAATAAATAAATAAATAAATAAATAAATAAATAAATAAAAGAAATACATAGTTTTGCTTTGCTTAAATAAATTACACATACTGTTTTGTACTTGTTTTAGTTAGTTAACATTATTTCTTGGGAATTTTTCTCAGTACATACAAGTATTTCAGTTTTTTTTTAAACTTGTTAGTTTGGGGGCGCCTGGGTGGTTCAGTTGGTTAAGCATCTGACTTGGTCTCAGGTCATGATCTTGCAGTTTGTGAATTTGAGCCCGTGTGGGGCTCTGTGCTCACAGCTCAGGAGCCTGGAGCCTGCTTCAGATTCTGTCTCCCCCCTCTCTCTGCCCCTCCGCCACCTGCACGCACTTTCTCTCTCTCATAAACATTAAAAAAATTGTTTTAAACTGCTTAGTTTCACAGTAAAGATGAGCCATGGTTATTTACCCATTCCCTACTGGTGGATATTTAAATTATTTTCAGTGTTTTGATTTCACTGCCACACTGTAATGAGTATTTTTAAAGTGTTACCTTTTTTCATTTATGTGATGTGACTTTTGCTTTAGGTTGGAATTGCTCACCAAAGAGTCTGTGCATTTTGACTTTTCACAGGCACTGTGAGACTGTCTGGTCAAATATTCTTTCCCAGAAGCCACCTATTAGGGTGTCTGTTTCTACCACAGCTGCCAACATGACCACTCAGGACCATTTGTGGCCCCTTGGACTAGTGGACTCCCATTGGTCTGTAGCTGGGGACAGAGGTGGGGGGCGGGGGATGAAGAATAGGCTTCTGTGTTTTCCTCCCCTTGTGTTGGCTGCTCTTTCCTTCTGGAATTTCTCTAAGATGAGAACATAGTAGACCTTCAGAATCCTCCATGCCCTTCATTTGTTGCTTCATAGCTGTCAATTGCACTGAATCCAGAAAAATTCCTCAGATCTATCTTCCTGTTCAACATATGCATTTAAACTGTATTCATTTTGGGGAGCCTGGGTGGCTCAGTCTGTTAAGCAGCTTACTTCAGCTCAGGTCACGATCTAGGCTCAGGTCATGATCTCGCAGTGCACGGGTTCGCAGTCCATGGGTTCAAATCCCTCGTGGGGCTCTGTGTTGACAGCTCAGAGACTGGAGCCTGCTTCAGATTCTGTGTCTCCCTCTCTCTCTGCCCTTCCCCCGCTTGCATTCTGTCTCTCTCTCAAAAATAAATAAACATTTAAAAAATTTTTTAAATAAACTGTATTCATTCTTCCATCCAGCCCATTTATTACGCTTTTAATTTCAACAAGCTCATTTTTATTTTCCAAGTTATTTTAAAGTAGTAACTTCTCATATTTCACTGATCAGAGTAATTAGACTCATTCTAATATTCTGCCCTGTTTTCTTTATTAGCCATCTGCCTTGGTTCTGTAAGTGCTTAACTTTTTAACTACAATCTACCATAGAAGACGCAAAAATAGTTAGAGACCTTCTGTGTGTTAACATCTTCCCCTAAATATTAACATCTTATAGAATCTCGGTATAATTATCAAAACCAAAAAATTAACATTGTACAACAATAAGTAGCTTTTTCCTATTAGGGTATTTATGTTTAACATATTTGTATGCTTAATATTTAAACTCACTGCTCCCTTCATATTCAAGAAATCCTATTTATTTTGCTTTCTTGTTCTTTTATTCCTGACTTCTGTTCCACTCATTTTAGTTTCTTCCCATATAGTGATACAGAATTTTAATCCCTCTGCCTTATTTAATATTATTCCTTGCTTCCTATTTGTCTGATATTATTGCTACACTTGAAACTATTTTGTTAACACTTTCTTGTGATACCATTTTAAAATGTCTTTTTATTTTTAGCGTGTATGAATCTGTTTTGGCTGTCTCTTATAAACACCATGTAGCTGGAAATTTCTTTTCCAATGTTAGAGTCTTTCTCTTTTCATCCAATAATTCAACATTCTTCTAAGGAATCAAAAGTAATAGTTTTTTTTTTTTTTTTAATTTTTTTTTTTCAACGTTTATTTATTTTTGGGACAGAGAGAGACAGAGCATGAACGGGGGAAGGGCAGAGAGAGAGGGAGACACAGAATCGGAAACAGGCTCCAGGCTCTGAGCCATCAGCCCAGAGCCCGACGCGGGGCACGAACCCACGGACCGCGAGATCGCGACCTGGCTGAAGTCGGACGCTTAACTGACTGCGCCACCCAGGCGCCCCAAAAGTAATAGTTTTTTTAAAAGCAATGTTAAGCTATTACTACACAGCAGGCTCATGTACAGATTTTACATGGATTGTAAAAAAAAGGACTATGCCATTCCATGCTAAAAAATATATATAGGGGCACCTGGCCAGCTCAGTCAGAAGGGTGTGTGACTCCTGATCTCGGGGTCATAAGTTTGAGCCCCATGTTGGGTGTAGAGATCCCTTAAATAAATAAATAAACATATATTATATATATATATACATATATATATGTATATATATATACATATATATATGTATATATATATACATATATATATGTGTATATATATATATATGACAGAGAGAACATATATGTTCTATATATACATACATATATATATATATATAGAGAGAGAGAGAGAGAGAGAGAGGGAGAGAGAGAGAGATACAATTATTCCTATTATTTAAATGTATAAAATAAGACCAGAAAAGGCATTAGAAGAATTTGCCTCATGTAACACAACAAATGGAAAGAATGGATTTGTACCCACAAAGACTGGCTTCTGAGTCCACAAGCTTGGTCACCATGATATACTGCTACATTTTTAATTTTTTTTAAAGTTTATTTATTCGAGAGAGAGAGCACGCGTGCAAGCAGGAGGAGCGGCAGAGAGAGAGGAGAGGGAATCCCGAGCAGGCTCAGCACTGTCAGCGCAGAGTCTGATGTGGGGCTTGAACTCATGAACCGTTGAGATCATGACCTGAGCTGAAATAAAGAGCTGCTTAAATGACTGAGCCACCCAGGTGCCCCTATACTGCTACTTTTATGCTCTTTTTAAAATTTTGCTGTATTTTTCCCTCTCCCTTTGGGCATTTTTAATCAGTTTTCTTCACCTTTCCCTGTTTAATTATATACGGAAAAGTCAGTATTTCCCCTCCACTTCATCCTGTAACTCAATTCCAATGTTAACAAGATGATGAACATCTTTCCACAATGTTCTCCAGGATTCATATAAGTATTTGAAAATATTCAAAGTATACATAAAGTTTTGTGTTTTCATTATTTTATTATAAATGATTTCAGTTTTTTCATATACTAATTTACCGTGGGTATCACTTCAGAACAGTAGATTAAACAAACAAACAAACAAACAAACAAAAAGAACAGTAGATAATGAGCAAACTCATCCCTTGTAAGAGTTAAAGTATCCTCCATTATATGATAGGCTATAATAGGATAATAATAATTTAAGATGTTGAAATACTTTTGTCACTAAAACTAAAGCTTCAATAAATTATTTTTACTTGTATCTTTATGAGGTTTGTTTTTTTTTAAATTTTTTACTACGTTTCTTTATTTTTGAGAGGCAGGGAGAGACAGAGCGTGAGTGGGGGAGGGGCAGAGAGAGAGGGAGACACAGAATCCAAAGCAGGCTCCAGGCTCTGAGCTGTCAGCACAGAGCCCGATGTGGGGCTCACACCCACAAACTGTGAGATCATGACCTGAGCCAAAATCAGACGCTTAACCGACTGAGCCACCCAGGCACCCCTTTATGAGTTTTTACTAGAGAAGGCCCTAAGATTCACCTCTGATTTACCTTCAGGCTCTATCCAACCAGGAAGTGAAAATAAAGGCATAGTTGCCAAATGCTTAAGTGTTGAAAGTGTGCCACACACACACACACACACACACACACACACACCATCTGCAAAGACTAGGGCATTATTTCTGGTTCCAGGGAAAGAAAATTTCTTTTTTTTTTTTTAATTATTTTTTTTTTTAATATATGAAATTTATTGTCAAATTGGTTTCCATACAACACCCAAAAGGTGCCCTCCTCAATACCCATCACCCACCCTCCCCTCCCTCCCACCCCCCATCAACCCTCAGTTTGTTCTCAGTTTTTAACAGTCTCTTATGCTTTGGCTCTCTCCCACTCTAACCTCTTTTTTTTTTTTTTCCCTTCCCCTCCCCCATGGGTTTCTGTTAAGTTTCTCAGGATCCACATAAGAGTGAAACCATATGGTGTCTGTCTTTCTCTGTATGGCTTATTTCACTTAGCATCACACTCTCCAGTTCCATCCACGTTGCTACAAAAGGCCATATTTCATTTTTTCTCATTGCCACGTAGTATTCCATTGTGTATATAAACCACAATTTCTTTATCCATTCATCAGTTGATGGACATTTGGGCTCTTTCCATAATTTGACTATTGTTGAGAGTGCTGCTATAAACATTGGGGTACAAGTGCCCCTATGCATCAGTACTCCTGTATCCCTTGGATAAATTCCTAGCAGTGCTATTGCTGGGTCATAGGGTAGGTCTATTTTTAATTTTCTGAGGAACCTCCACACTGCTTTCCAGAGCGGCTGCACCGATTTGCATTCCCACCAACAGTGCAAGAGGGTTCCCGTTTCTCCACATCCTCTCCAGCATCTATAGTCTCCTGATTTGTTCATTTTGGCCACTCTGACTGGCGTGAAGTGATATCTGAGTGTGGTTTTGATTTGTATTTCCCAGGGAAAGAAAATTTCTATTGAATCACTAGTTCACCAGTAGAACAAGAGACTTCTATGGCCACATACAACAATGAATTTAGACTTTACAAAATTAGTTCAGAAAAGCCAGTAAATGAACAAATATCAACAACTATAACAAGCAACCAAAGTAAACCTGGGGAACGGAGCAAATATAATCTCTAGAGTTGTCATAATAGTCAGGAGTTCTGGTTTTTAACGAAAAATTATAAGGGGAGAAGTCCTTTAGGCTTAACCAAAATGTCACCACACAATAACTCAATCCACATGAAGAAATAAAGAATACTTCAGGCACCTGGGTGGCTCAGTCAGTTGGGTGTCCAACTCTGACTCCTGATTTCAGCTCAGGTCATGATCTCATGGTTCATGAGATAGAGCCCTTGTCGGGCTCTGTGCGGACAGCTCAGAGAATGGAGCCAGCTTTGGATTCTTTTTCTCCCTCTCTCTGCCCCTCCCCCACTTGCATGCACATGTGCTCTCTCTCTGTCTATCTCTCAAAGTAAATAAACTTAAAATAAAATAAAATAAAATAAAAAGGCAAAGGACTTGAATAAACATTTCTCTAAAGAAGATATTCAAATAGACAATAAACACATGAAAAGAAACTCAACATCATTAGTAATTATAGAAATGTAAATGAAAACCACAATAAAATATCAACAGCCACCAACACAGCTATGATTTTAAAAAAGTGGGGGGAGGGTGACAACAGGGTAGCTTTAGTCGGTTGAGTGTCCAACTTCGGCTCAGGTCATGATTTCACCGTTGGTGGGTTCAAGCCTGCATTGGGCTCTGAGCTGACAGATTTTGCTTCGGATTCTGTGGCTCCCTCTCTCTGCCCCTTGCCCACTCACACACTCTCTCTCTCTCTCTCAAAAGTAAATATTAAAAATATTTTTAAATACAATCTATTATCTAAAATGTCCATTTCCCAACAAAAATTGTGAGGCATGCAAATTAACAGAAAAGTATGACCCATACCCTGGAAAAGCAGGCAAGAGAAACTGCCTTGTCAGATTCATCAGAAAAAGACTTCAAAAGAGCCATTACAAACATGCTCACAGACCTAAGGGAAACCATGATTAAAGAAGTAAAGGAAAGGCCTGAGTGGAGGGGGAAATAGGGAGTTATAGTTCAGTGGGTATAGAATTTCAACTCTGCAAGATAAAAAAGTTCTCAGGCTGCCTGGGTAGCTCAGTTGAGTGTCTGACTTCAGCTCAGGTCACTATCTCATGGTTTGTGGGATCAAGCCCTGCATCTTGCTCTGTGCTGACAGTGAGAAGCCTGCTTGGGATTCTCTCTCCCTGTCTCTCTGCTCCTCCCCACATCACTCTCTCTCTTTTTCTCTCAAAAAAATAAACATTAAAAAACAAAAAACAAAACAAAAAAAAAGCTCTAGGGGCTCCTGGGTGGCTCAGTTGATCAGTCAACTCTTGGTTTCCATTCAGCCATGATCTCAGTTTGTGAGTTTGAGCCCTGCGTCAGGCCCTGTGCTGACAGTGCAGAGCCTGCTTGGGATTCTCTTTCTTACTCTCTCTGCAGCTCTCCCCCCTCAAAATATATAAACAAACTTTTAAAAATAAATAAATAAATAGTAAATATTTCTGAAGATTAGTTGCACAACAAAGTGCATATAGTTAACACTATTTTACTACTGTTCACTGAAAAATGGTTAAAATGGTTAATTTTGTGTTATGTGAGGTTTTTTTAAGGCTTTATCTTTTAAGAGCAGTTTAAGGTTCACAGAAAAATTGAGGGGAAAGTACAAAGATTTCCCAAATATCCCCTGCTTCCACACATGCATGGTCTCTTCCATTGTCAGCATCCCCACTGGATATATTTGGTACAATTGATGAACCTACATTGACACATCATAATCATGCAAAGTTCATAGTTTCCATTAGAGTTCACTCTTGATTTTGCACATTCTATGGCTTTGGGCAAATGTATAATGTTATGTATCCATTATTACGGTATCATACACAGTATTCTCACCACCCTAAAAACCTTCTGCGCTCTACCTATTCATCACTTCCCATCAATCCCTGGTAACCGCTGATCTTTTTACTGTCCTCATAGGCTTTGATATACCTTCCATATGACATATACATATGACTTCTCAAAATGAAAAGAGAGAGGACCCAAATAGGTAAAACCATGAATGAGAGAGGAGAGATCAGAAGATGCGTGCCAAAGTAATTAGGGATAAAAGACACGATGATGTCTGCAACTTACTCTCAAATGATTCTGAAAATTATAAATATATAGAGATACAAAGATAAAGAAACTGGGCAAAAGTTGGCAACTGATGAATGTGAGTAAAGGGAATGTTGGCGTTCTTGTACTATTATTGCAATTCATCTATAAACTTGATGCTATTTAAATTTTAAAATCTTCTGCAGTAAAAAACAAAAACAAAAACTTCAACAAGGCCTACAAGCCCTCAAGAAAAGACAGCACTTCTCAATGTACACAGCAGACACTGGGGCTTGTGGAAGAGATACTGAATCATTTGTGAACTAAATTAATGGAAAGTAGGGGCAAAGGTTAAGGTGTGCCAGGGTTCCGATATGGTGGTGAGGTAGGGAGAGTACATTGAGGAGGGAAAGAGGACTTTCTTAAAGCTGTTCCATGTTTCATATTTGTCTTAGAGACTTAGTGGGCTCTGCAAAGCAGTAAATAAACACATGTCAGCTAACTGGGGGAAGAGCTTACTGCATGAAAGAGATTAAATCCCACTCACTGGGGTCTCGCTGCCAGGAACCTAGGGGCCATTTTCTCCTCTCTTCACAGATCTCTCAGGGCCAGCAGATTCCAAGAGGGCAGAATAGGGAGGTAGGAGCAGTGAGGATTGAGTCACATGCCAGAAATCCTCATACCCAGTCTCTGCAGATCCACTCTACCTAAAAGGAAAATAAAAGTATTAATATAAAGTCCAGAAATAAACCCACAATCATATGGTCTATTAATCTTTGACAAAGCAGGAAAGAATATCCAATGGGAAAAGGACAGTCTCTTCAACAAATGGTGTTGGGAAAACTGGACAGAAGCATGCAAAATAACGAAACTGGACCACTTCCATCACACACAAAATTCAAAATGGATTAGAGACCTAAATGCGAGATCTGAAACCATAAAAATCCTAGAAGAGAATACAGGCAGTAACTTCTTTGACATCAGCCATAGCAACGTCTTTCTAGATATGTTACCTGAGGCAAGGGAAACAAAAGCAAAAATAAATGATTGGAACTACATCAAAATAAAAAACTTCTGCACAGCAAAGAAAACAATCAACAAAAACTAAAAGGCAACCTACAGAATGGGAGAAGATATTTGCAAATGACCTATCCAATAAGGGGTCAGTATCCAAAATAAAGAACTGATATAACTCAACACCCTAAATACAAATAATCCAATTGAAAAATGGGCATTAGACATGAACATATATTTCTCCAAAGAAGACATACAGGTGGCCATCATGAAAAGATGCTCATCATCACTTATCATTAGAGAAATGCAAATCAAAACTACAAAACTACAATGAGATCACCTCATACCTGTCAGAATGGCTAAAATCAACAACACAACAACAGGTGTTGGAAAGGATGTGGCGAAAAAGGAACCGTCTTGCACTATTGGTGGGAATGTAAACTGGTGCAGCCACTGTGGAAAACAGTATGGAAGTTCCTCAAAAAGTTAAAAATAGAACTACCTTGTGCAATCACACTACTGAGTATTTACGCAAAGAATACAAGAACACTAATTCAAAGAGATACATGCACCCAATGTTTATAGCAGCATTATTTACAACAGCTAAGATATGGAAGCAGCCCAGTGTCCATCAATTGATGGATAAAAAAGATGTGGGATTTATATTTATAATGAATATTATTCAGCCATAAAAAAAGAATGAAATCTTGCATTGTAATTACATGGATGGAGCTAGAGAGTATAATATAATGCTAAGCAAAATAAATCAGAAAAAGACAAAAACCATATGATTTCACTCATGTGGAATTAGGAAACAAAACAAACAAAGGGAAAATGAAAGAGAGAGAGAAATCAAGAAACAGACTCTTAATTATAAAGAATTGATGGTTGCCAGAGGGGAGAGGGTTGGGCGATGGGTTAAATAGGTGATGAGGATTAAGGAGTGCACTTGTAATGAGCACTGGGTGATATATGGAAGTGCTGAATCACTATATTGTACATCTGAAACTAATATTTGTATGTTAACTAACTGGAATTAAAAAACTAAAAGAAACCCAAAAAACAAAAACAACCTCCACCTGCAAGACCATAAAGAATGTAAAGAATCTCTGCACAACCAGGCTGTGACTCAGGGCTCATCTGTTACTAAATTCACATCTCCACCTTTAACATGTGGAGCTATAACTTCCACTGGGACAACAAAGTTAAAGCAACATCTCTACAGCCTTTGTGGCCAGGAGTACGGGGAATTCTCTTTTGCAGATATCTGTGCTGGTGATTATAAGGTGTGATACTCCTGGCTTCACTACCGCCAGAAACAAGTCCCCAGGATTAGGTCTTTTAACTCCACAGCACCTGGGTGTGTAGCGAAGCTGCTGACCCCCTTGAGCTCTGGGGCTTCTCAGATGCAAAGCAGGGGCAGTCTTTTGGCAACCCACAGAGGGCCTGGCCAAAGGAACAGCCCACCCTGGTGTCCAGGACAACCTGCTCATCGCTCTGATAACACATCCCCTGGCCCACTTTCGGAAAAGCCCTCTGAGTCAGAGGTGAAGGTGGTCTCATAGGAAGGAACATCTACAAGGAAAGTGGGGACTCTGACCCCCTTCCTCAAAGTCCAAGCCACATCTCCAAATCCTGGGATGCCAGAACACATTCTCACCCTGAAGACCCCACCACATCCCCAAACCAGGGGCATCCACTTCCTAACTCCTCCCTCATCTCCCAAACCCCAAAGTACACAGATCTAGCCACGAACCACAAACACCTAAGAACATACAGCCCCAGACGGTCCCCCAAATCCCTGTACTACCTACCTCACTGTCCTCTCCCTCAACCTGGGGTTGTCGTGTCGCAGCTGCCCCCAAACCAAAATACCCGGCGAGATTTGTCCCTTAAATCCAAGGACCCCTGGCTTCTGCCCCCCAACCCACCAGCCCACCAGCCTGGGAACACAAAGTCGTAGCCATCCTCCACATCTCAACAGAACCAAGAAGATCCTATATCATCCCTCAGACCTCGCGAGCGCCGAACGTTTTTCGTTCGTCCTTCGCACGACCCGGGTACTCTCGGCTATTCCTGCCGCCATCAGCGCCCCCGTAAGATTGGGGGACTCACCTCTCCAGGTATCCGCCTGGAGGTCTTGGGCACGGAGACCGCCACTAGACTTTCACGGGGCGCGTCTCCCGGAACCAGCCCTGCCCACACGCACCGCGGAATAAGACCCAGCGGCTGCGGCCGCGGTGCACGGAGGTGCGCGGGTCCGGCGGCTGGACCACATCTCCCAGAAGCCCCCGCGCAGGCCGGGGGCGCGCAGGGAGCCCCTCCCGGAGACCCGGGCGGACCCGTGCAGGTGAACGCAGAGTCTCAGCCGGGGACATCCCCTTTGGCAGGGCTGGCCCCGCAAACACAAAAACGGACACGTGCCTCCACCGTCTGCAATCAGGTATAAAAAATACCAGTAATTACTCTATCCAGAGATAGCTGTATATAAGCTTATATCCTTTATATGAATATTTATGTCATCTTAACCTGCTTTTTAAATCAAAAATATATTGAACATTAAGTGTTCTTCCGCAGTATTTTGTAAATTCTACATGCCGCTTATGTAATTGTCTTATCTTCTTGTCATTAGGTTTTTTCAAATTACCGGTATTACAGCCACCATAACGTGTGTTTGGCAGAGCTCAAAGGCAGGCACGGGAGTGGGAAAACTTTATAGTTGAAAAGAGAAGGCTTCAGGAATACATTGATTGGTTATTGGTATAGAGAAGCTGGAGGTGACTAATGAGAAGCAGTCCATTTTATATGACTGGTTTGAAGATAGAATTTGGCTTTCTGTGGTTGGTCCTGAACTGGATGCAGAGACAGAGGGGAAAAAAAAAAAATTAGGGAAGCTAGCAGTCATTGTCCAAATCCTGGATGTTGTGGGCTGATTGCTGCCAAGGTCGTAGGTTGGTTTCCTGTTGGAAACTGGTTGGCTGCTGCAGAGTTTGTAGGTCAGAATTCTGTTTTATAGACGATCTGTTTGTATATATCCACTCTGTCAAGTTTAATGGTTCCAAACAACAGCACTCATTTATTATCTTTCATGGTTTCTCTCGATCAGAAATTCTAGAACAATCTGGCTGGACAGTTTGTGCTGGAATTTTTCATGATAGCTGTGCACAGTTCCGGGAGCCACTGGGGGCTGGCTGGGCATCTCTCTTATTTCATGTAATCTCTGGGGTTCTATGTGGTCTTTCTGTGTGGGCTACTTTGGGCTTCTTAACAGCATGGTAGCCTTAGACATCTTACATTGCACCTCAAGGTTCTAAAGGCAAGAGTCCCAAGAAAGATCCAGATGGAAGCTGTATCACTTTTTACGCCTAGCCTCAAAATCACATAGCATCATTAACACTGTGCTCATGATTTAAAAGGCCTATCCAGATTCAGTGGAAAGGGAAAGTGCCTCTACTTCCTTACGGGAAAGTGGCAAGGTTCTGGAAGACCATCTGACACGAAAAATATAGTTGTGGTCATTTTTGGAAAATGCAATTTGCCAGGCGCCTGGGTTAAGCGTCCGACTTTGGCCCAGGTCATGATCTCGTGCTTCGTGGGTTCGAGCCCTTGTCGGGCTCTGTGCTGACAGCTCAGAGCCTGGGGCTTGCTTCGGATTCTGTGTCTCCCTCTCTGCCCTTCTCTGGCTCGTGCTCTGCCTCTCTCTCCCTCAAAATAAATAAACATAAAAAAATTAAGAAAAAGAAAGAAAATGCAATTTACCATAAACTACAAACAGATAGAAGCAGAGGAATAAGTCTTAATTTTCACTGAAGACTGAACATTTATTTATATTACTGAGCTGAAACCGTTTGTAGTAGGTAGGAGTGATTAAAAAAAAATCATGACCTCTAAATAAAATTTTCAGCAGGATTAGGGAAAATCTAGCTCCACCTAACATATTTAAAGTGACAATGAGAGATAAAAATGAAGCT